>NC_049227.1:72824574-75224574 GCF_011100685.1 Canis lupus familiaris | reverse complement strand
ATGCAGCAACCGACTCTCCAGTTTCTTACAGACACAAACTGGATGTCCCACGACTCTCCTCGGGGCCAGCACTGTCTGCCTGGAATAAGCCCTTATCCCACCGTTTAAGAGAGCCCCAGAACACTGCCCCATCCCGCAACTTCCGACGCCCATCACAAGTCCAGGTGTGATCACCCGGGATTCTGATTAGCTGGCGATAAACTGGAGGTTCCACTGACCTCTTCCTCAGGTTTGGTAATATGCCAGAATGGCTCATAGGACTCCGGAAGCAGTTACCTACTAATTTCGAGTTTATTACAAAAGGATACAACTCAGGAACAGTCAGTGAAAAAGATGGATGCACATGTGGGCAGGTGTGTGGGCAAGTCTGAGGGCAGGTATGTGCAGGTAAGAGAGCACGTATGGGCAGGAAAGAGGGCAAGTATGCAGGCAGATATGGGCAGGTATCCGGGCTGGTGTGCAGGCAGGTGTGCGGGCAGGTGTGTGGGCAGGTATGAGGGCAGGTGTGTGGGCAGGTGTGCGGGCAGGTATGGGGGCAGGAAGCTTCCATGCCCTCTGCTGGCATGCTATCCTTTTGGTGCCGCTACATGTCCATGAACCTGGAAGCTCTCTGGACTCTGTACCTCAGGGATTTTTATAGAGGCTTTATTCCCCAGGCGTGATGGATTACAAGCACACCTAGAGACAGTGAGGGTTTGGTTACAGACCTCCACAAGAAAGCGGATGCTGCGATGAAGTCAGTCACATGAATTTTTTGGTTTCCCAGTACCTATAAAAGTTATGTTTGCAGTATCCTGTGGTCTATCGAGTGTGCAACAGCATTATGTCTTCAAAATGTGCCTGATTTTAAAGTGCTTTCCTGCTAACACATGTTAACCATCATCTGAGCTTTCAGCAAGTCATAATCACTGATCACAAATCATCATAAGACATGTAACGACAATGGGGCGCCTGGGTGGCTCAGCTGTTAAGCGTCCGCCCGACTCTTAGGTTCAGCTCAGGTCATGATTTCAGGGTTGTGAGCTGGAGCCCTGTGTTGGGCACTATGTTCAGTGTGGAGTCTGTTTGGGATTCTTTCCCTTGCCCCCTGCCCACCCCCACCATCCCCTGTCTCCCGCTCCAGAGTGCACCTGTGTGTGCACAAGCTCTCTCGCTCATAAGTAAATAAATAAATAAATAAATAAATAAATAAATAAACAAACAAATAAATAAATAAAAGCAAGATTTTTTTTTTTAAAAAAAACAAATGTAATGATAATGAAAAAAAAATGGGATATTGTGAGAATTACCGAAATGTGACACAGAGACGTGAAGTGAGCAAATGCTGTTGGAAGGAGGATGCTGACAGCCTTGCGGGAAGCAGGGGGGCCACTAACCTGTGTGTGTAAAATGCAGTATCTGCCAAGTGCAGTAAAGAGAAGCCCAATAAAGCGAGGCGTCCCTGTCCGTCCTTGGCCCTTGATTTAGTCTCCAGCCTCCTCTCCGCAACCTCCTCCGGCTGGGAGATGGGGCTGGAAGTCCTACCCTCCTAATCACAGATGTCGTTCCCCTGGAAACCAGCTGCTTCTCCTTAGGGACTTCTCAAAAGTCATCTCTGTAACATAAAAGATGCCTGGGTGAAAGGGACTTCTTGGGAGAAACGAAAGACATTCCTTTCACCTTTTTGCTCTTCTTATTTAGGAAATTCCAGTGATTTTAGAAGCTGTTTATCCTCTGGGAGGGGGATAAAGACGAAGTATATATTTCTTATTTTAAATCACACTATCACACACACACACACAATTTCAAAAAAAAATCATGCAATCACACAGATTTACCATAAAACTATAGTAATCAAGAGAGCATGATATTTTTGAAAGAACAGATGAGGAATCAAGGGAACAGAATAGAGAGCCAAGAGATTGACCCACATAAATAGAGTCAATTGACTTTTGACAAAGGAGCAAGACAACACATTGGAGAAAAGATATTCTCTTCAACCAACGGTGTTGGAACAACTCAACGTCACATACAAGAAAACGAATTTAGACACCTTCCAAGAAAATTAACTCAACATTGGTCATGGAGCTGGATGTAAATATAAAACCATAAAGCTCCAAAAGATAATATAAAAGACCGTCTGGATAACCTGGGGCATGACGGTGATGAAGTTTTGGAACGTAGGTGAGGTCCGGAGCCGATGACCAAGAAAGAATCCTTGAGGCGTCTTTGGTGCAAAATGGGGGTTTTATGAAGGCCCAGGGGATGGGCCCCATGGGCAGGAGGGCGGCTGGGCTGCCCCGGGCCTGGGAGGGTGGCCCATTTTACACCCGGGAGTTGGGAGTTGGGGGACGTAAGCAAAAAGGAGATTTCAAAAGGATTTTCCTGTGCTAAGAGGACATGGGAGGTGCGGGAGGCCCTGCCATTGTCAGGAAAAGACTGCTTTTCCCTCTAGCAAGACGTTGTCCTAAAGACCACGGGAAGCGTCCTGAGGAAAGCTGCTCCCCCCCCCGGGGGGTCTCCTGGGGGCCTCAGCTGTGCTCTGGCCCCGCGGGCCCTGCGCCCCCATCACTGAGGACCTGCCAGCACAACACCAAAGGCAGGATCCATGAAAGAAATCCTTGGTGGTCTTCACTGTGCTTTGCAACAGACACCAGCAGGGGCTGAGAAGACAAGCCACAGGCTGGGAGAGAATATTCGTGAACACCTACATGCTGGAGAACTCTTCCAGAAGACACAAACCCCTCTCAACACTCAGCGATAAAATGAATAATCTGATAAAAAATGAGCAAAGGCCCAGAGCCGACACCTTACCAAGCGAGCGTCTGAAGAGCTACTCCGCACCCCGGGTCCCTGAACAACAATGAGGCGCCACTGCATACCTACCAGGGTGGCCCATGTCCGGTACAGTCACTGCAGCAGACGCGGCCGGGGCTGCGTGTTTATCCGGAGGCCTGGTACCCAACAGGGCCGCATCGGGCCTTACTCCTGAGTGCCGGAAGCCGTGACACCCTCTGCTTATGCTTTGAATTCTCTTTCCTGAGGAAGCCCAGGGTTGGGTCTTGCTTCCCAGGCCGTCCTCCTGATTCCAGGGCTGCCTCTGCCACTTGGAGACGCCGGTGGGGTCCAGGACCACCAGGCCGCGGCTCTTCTCCTTCTCCTCACATTTTACTACCAGTAAATGTTGCCTCGAGGACACCCGGTGGCGTTTCCAGCCTCTGCCTTGGGATGTGCTGGAGCCGGATCCTCAGCAGGTTAGAGACCGCTTCTAGGCAGGTGCAGTCACAGAGGCCTCGTGGCTGGGCCTTCCAGCACCACCGCAGGGACACCCTGGCCCATGGCCTCTCCGCAGACCCTGAGCCCTCCCTACAGCAGCCACCAGCTGTCGCCTCGAGGCCCGTCCACTTTGGGTCAAGGGTCTGCTCCAAGTCCCCCCCGCCCCAGCACGCTGCCCCACGACCTGGCTGCTTCCACGCAGCAGACAGTACACTGCTGCCCTCGATTGGCACCGACAGGTGCACAGAGGTGCGCTTGGGCAGCCGGCTGCGTCCTCCTGCTGAAAGGCACATAAAGAGCCCCCAAAGCAGCTGGATAAGTGCCAGGCACCGAAAAATACGTACAGCGGTCTAATTCTAAGTCTCTCCTGTCCCACTGCATTCATAGGAAGCAAGTCGGAGAAATGTGCAAAGTATAATGGGTGTGGGGGGGTTAAACACAGAAGCTCTAGAGAAATGAAGGATTATTCATCACTGCAATTCGTAACCGCACATGGCCTTTTTTTTTCTTAACTGGCGAATTACCTTTTACATGGATATGAAGTGATTGGTAGATTGAGTCCTATTTATACTTGCTGGACAGCCGAGAGGAAAGGAAGAGTATTTTATTAAAAATATTCTGTTGTTTACTAGAAGGCATAACGGGAGCTCAACACCGCTTTTGTAATGTTGAATTTGGGTGTGATGGATGAGGCCAAGGATGGGACAGGAGGGGGAGAGAGTCTCAGAAATTGCTCGAGATTTTTAGTAATAGAAATGATGTGCCACTAATCTAATTTAATTAAAATTAGAATCATAACAGACCCTTTTGAAGAGCTTGTGAAATGCTTTCCTTTTGCACGTCTCCTTACTGTTGAAATGCAGCCCATTAAAATGAGTAAGAACAATAGATAATTTCAACTAATCTCATCTGCAACTCCATCTGATCCAATGAGAAGATTTTAATTAGAGCTGGACTTCGTTCAAAAAGAGGAACGACTGTAACAAACCCTAATTAAGTTGATTGTTCCCCTAGTGCGTAGGTCACGCATCCATTTTCGTAAAACTGTATTTGGTTCTCTAATGCCTTTAATATTTGTGTTTGTATATTCATAGTGAATCATGAATTTTCTATTTTTCTTTGCAGGCACTGTTCACTCACCTCAGTGGTGGCCTGTCCAGTGGTATCTCATCCTTGGGAGCTTTTGGACACCTTTCCTTCCCTAATAATTCGTGGTTTCATTCAAACCCATAAAGGGGAAATCATTTGTTGCAAAGATCGTATTTTACAACGTCACACATCGATGTAAAACAAATAGTGCATTATGTTTCTGTTTTATCAAAAATAAAAAAAATTGTGAATGAAACTTGCTAGCCTGACTTCCTGGAGAATGTGCAGTCCACACACACAGACACAAGGTATCACAGGTGCTGCAGCGGGAGCTGTTCCACCGTCTAACGTACAAATACAGAGGTGAACACCTGATACACAGCCGTGCACCGCGCGCGTCTATGCCTCAGATGTCCTTCTAGTCTTATGTTCTTCCTGAAAGCCTCAGGCCAAAACACATTTTATTACAACTGTTTTTATCTGAAGAACTCTGAGGTTTATTCTTCATTCTTTTTTTTTTTTTTTTTTTTTTTTAATTTAAGTCATCTCTGCACCCAACCAGAGGCTCAAACTCACAGCTCTGAGATCAACCAGAGAGTCCCATATCCTGCTGACCGGACTGGCAGGTGCCCCTATTTGAAGAAAGCTGTGTTTTGGGGCTCCTGAGTGGCACAGTTGGTTAAGGGTGGAACTCTTGGTTTGGGCCCAGGTGTGGCTTTAGGGTTGTGGTAGATCGAGCCAGGTGTCGCACTAGAGTTTCTCCCCCTTTTTCCCCCCTCTGCCCCTCCTCTTTGCTCTCTCTCTAACATAAATAACGTATTCTTAAAAAAAAAAACTGAATTTTTCATTATCTATATTAAATTTTGAATCAATGAAGTAATATTCATAAAATGTATCTGTAAAAAATACATAATGGGATCCCTGGGTGGCTCAGCAGGTTAGAGCCTGCCTGTGGCCCAGGACGTGATCCTGGAGTCCTGGGATCGAGTCCCACATCGGGCTCCCTTCATGGAGCCTGCTTCTCTCTCTCTCTCTCTCTCTCTCTCTGTCTCTCTCATGAATAAATAATTAAAAATAAAGTCTTTTAAAAAATACATAATATACCCATCAAATGGTTTTCAGAAAAAAATTTTTTGCCATCTGCTTGATAATCTCCTATAAATTCTCTCAAATCCTAATCTTTTTCTTCCAGCACTGTTCTGAATTTTACATATCTAATCCCCCTCCTTTCCTTTAGTTTTACCATATACTCGTATCCCTATCTGATGTTTACTATTGCGTGTCTTTTATAGCTTAGTCATACTTTGTATATTTGATTACAATTGACTTTTTTTCTGCTCAATCTTATACTTCAAAAATTTATCTATGTTTTCCCACGTAGCAACGATGTATTATTGTTTGCTTCTTATTTTCATTGCTGCATATTCTTCTAGCATGTAAACATTTATTTACTTACTTTACTTCAATGGATATTTTGTTTGTTTATGACTTTCTGCTACTATAACGTTGCCAGTATAGTCTTCAACAGTTGCCTGGGGCATATGTGTATTCAGTTTGTTTGTTTAGGATTAAAAAAAAAAAAAGTGAAATAGTTGTATCACACAGCCTAGGAAAATCGCTTTTATTATAAAATGATGCTAAATTATTTTCCAGAGTGGTTGTACTTTATAACTTTTGTAAATTTGTCTGCTATGAAATGCTAATTCACTGGAGATTTAATTTCTATGTCCCTAATTATTAATAAGGCTGAGTATGTTTTATGTTTATTGATAGTTCAGGTTTCTTCAGCTCTGTGCCTCAAGTCTTTTTTTTTTTTTTTTGTGCTCATTTTTTTTTCCTTTTCTTCAATGATTTAAGAAGGATATATTCTGTGTACAATTTTTTGTCAGTTATATGTTTTTAATTAGTAGATCCTATTTATGGTTTTAATTTTCATTCCGCTTAAAGTAAATTTCTTAAATAGACGTTTTTATGTTAAGTTAGTTAAATTCATCAATTCCTTGTCTTTCAAATTGAGCTTCATGTCTTGTTTAAGAGGTTCATCTCTACCCAACGGTCAAAAGATTTTAGATATGGTTTTCTCCGAATTTTATTTTTACTTTTAATATTTAGGACTTTAATTATATGGAATTGATTTATGTTTATGGTACAGGGCAGGAAAGCAATCTGATTTTTTTTTTCATTAATGCAGTTGTGCCCAGTACTGTTAAATGGATAGACCATTCTTTCCCTCTGATACGCAGGGACAACTCTGTCACACTCGAGTCTAACAATTATGACTTGATTTCTTGGTTCTTTATTTTGTCCTACTGGTAATATTCTCTTCCTGAACAGTACTACAATGTTTTAATTACTACAAATTCATAATAAGTCTTAACACATAGAAAGACAAGCATCCCTTTTATCTTTACTTTTGAAGAATCTGGACTATTCTTGGCTATTTGTCCTTCATATGCAAAAGAACTAATTAAATCCCCTAAAATAAGCATATTACAGTTCTGATTGGAATAGCATTGATTCCTTGGGTCAATTTGCAGAGAATTAGCATTTGTGTAATACTGAATCTCATTTATGAACAAGGCATATTTACCTTTAACGGTCTTATTTTGTATTTTTTGATATAGGCCTAACAGTCGTAAATGATTATGCAGCTAACAGACCATGAAAACACATGAAGCAGAAATTGATAGGACTGAATGAAGAAATAGGTAAATCCACAGCAATAGTTGGAGATATCCATACCCCTCTTTCAAAAATTGATAGAGCAGGTTTACAGGAAATCGGTAAGGACAGAGAAGGTTTGAACAAAGCTATCAACTAACCTGATCTAATTTTTATCTTTAGTCTATTACATTCAACACGAGCAGACTATAGGCTCTTTTCAACTGTACAAAGAACATTTATTAAGTTACATCACATTCTGGACCACAAGACAAGTGTTAATACATTTTTGAAATATCCAAGCCATTCAAAGTACGTTTTCGGACTACAATCAAATCAAATTTAAAATAAATAATAGAAAGATTTCTGGAAAATTCCCAGGTATTTGAAATTGAACAACACACATCTAAATAAGCAGTCAACGAAGAAATAAAAACAGAAATTAGAAGTTATTTTTATCTGAATAACAATAAAAACCTGATGAGCTGTCACTAAGCAGTGCTTAAGGGCAAGTTTATAGCATCAAACCTAAAGTTGTAAAACTTCTAGAAGAAAAAAACATAGCAGAAAAAATTTTGTCTTTGACTTAGGCAAAGAATTCTTAGATATGACAACTAAAATGCGAATCACAATCTATAAAAGAATGAATTAATAAATTGAGCTTTATCCAAATTGAAATCTGAAAATTTGAAAGATTGCTAAGGATGAAGAGAAAAACCATAGACTGGGGAAAATATTCATAAATCATATATTTCATAAAGGACTGCAACTAGAATTTATGATAATCTCTCAAAACTCCTTAGTAAGGAAGAAAGCTCCCAAAACATGGGGGCAAAAGATGTGAACGGCCACTTCATCAAAGGACATGCAGGCGTACTTTGTTGTATTGTGCCCCACTTTATTGCACTTTGCAGATATTTCCTTACCATAAATTGAAGGTTTGTGGCAACTCTGCATCAAGTCAGGCTATCGGCTCCACTTTTTGAATAACATTTGCTCACTTTATGTCTCGGGGTCGCAGTTTGGTAATTGTCACCATATTTCAAACCCTTTCCTTATTACTGTATTTGTTACTGTGATCTGCGGTCGGTAATTACAACAACTGCTGAAACGAAAGCAAGTTGTCAACCATAAGGTATTTTTATTTTATTTTGTTTTGTTTTATTGGGAGCAATACAATATTTTTAAATTAAGGTATGTACACTGGTTTTTTAGACATGGTGCTATTGCACACTTAATAGATGACGGTACAGTGTCAACAAAACTTGCATATTACGTGCTGGGAAACCAAAGAGTTTATAGATTTATTACTTTATTGTGATACTTTATTGTGGTGGTTTGGGACCGAACCTGCAATATCTCTGAGGTATGCCTGTATATAAATGAGAAATGCAAGGAAATACCACAATGAGATGTTACATAACTACGTATATTTTGGAGTATTAAAATTCAAAAAGACTGACCATGTCCATTCTTGTCAAAATTCTAGAGCTTCTGGGACATTCATCTTTTGCTGCTTGAACGATCAATTACTGAAAAGATATCTCCCATCTCAGTTGAGGACTTTTTCTTGTGTTTTTTTTATTTATATTTTTTAGGTTATGTTACTTGATGCATATACACTTAAATTTTGTTACCAAAAAAAAAATTTTTTTGTTACCATATAATGCTCTCTTTTTTCTTTACTAATTTTTGTCTTAAGGTCCACTTTATCTATTATTAATTGCTGGGTCAGCTTTTTAAATTTGGCATTTCCCTGCATTTTATTTTATCCTTTTACTTTGAGCATGCGTGTATTCCTGTATTTGGAATGTACTTGTAGACAGCATAGAGCAGAATTTTAAAATATAGCTTGAAAATTCTTATCTTTTTATGGAAACATTTAGGCAATTTGCATTTTTCCCTAATTAATCATAATTTAATTTTTGACATATTATTGTATGCTTTTCATTATTTCTTTTCTAATTTTTTCTTCACCCTTTCCTTATGGCAAATGGATTTTTTTTCTCATATCAATTTCTTTTATACGCTAAATATTAAGTTATTTATTCCTTTTCTCTACTGGTTAGTTAGAAATTTTTAACATACAGAATTAACTTATCAACATTGGACAATAAATATTTTCCTTCTATTTCGAATAGCACCGGGTCCATTGAACACTTTCCTTTTGAATAAATTTAGCTTATTTTAAAAATAATTTTTGATTTTTAAAGCTTCGATGATATCTGAAGTCACTTTGCAGAGATGGGATGGGGCACATGCTCCCATCCACAATTTGTTTTAAATGTCAAAATTGGGGACCTGCACATAAATCAAGAAGGAGTGAAAAAGTTTTTTATTCATTTAATGAGGTTTTGTGGAGAGAGTAAGGTAAGGCTCCCAAGCTGGTCCCCAAATGTTTTGAGAGCACAGGGAAAGGAAACTGAGTTGGAGTTTTGAACTGGAGTGAGGGTTTTGTGTACCGGCCAGGGTTGGATACTTGACTGACGACTAAAATGTGCCACGTTTCATGTAACTGAATTTGATCTTTAAGACGTTATGGTGCTTGATGAGGCCCGTACCCTGCAACTGGTAAGAATGTCGGAAGTTCTATTGAACTCCTTGTTGAAGAGCCCAGCGCTGTGTATTTTGAGAAGAGAATTAAGTGCCTTGGCCACTATCAATAATATCTGGAACTCCAAGGGGATAAGGAGTGAAGCCTTATCTTGGTGATGCTTAGAGTGTGGCTTTCTTCCGCCTGTGCAGAGAGAGATGTATGACCTTAATTTACATTTTGGGTATCAGGTGAAGCAAGAGATACCCGGATTTCTTTATTTCAAAGGGAAAAATCTTGAATAAAGAATTGTTGCTTCCATTAGACTGGGCCAGCCTCTGGAGTTGGTAAGGAGGTACCAGTGAGGAGGTGCACGGAAGGCCAAGGCACCCCGTGTTAAGACAGCTGACTAGGGACATGCGGGTGGCTCAGCTGGCGAAGCATCTGACTCTAGGTCAACTCAGGTCTTAGTTTCAGGTCTATGAGTTCAAGGCCTGCATTGGGCTCCATGCTGGGTCTGGAGCCTACTTAAAAAGAAAAAAGAAAAAAAAAAACAAAAGAACAAAAGAAAAAGACGGCTGGCTAAAATTCAGCCAGTGTTGCTGATTCTTGGGTTCCATTCTCATTCTGGGACACGGAGCTGAAAGCTAAGGAGCAGTGACGCCCCGGAGAGCTCCACCCTGTGTGACACGGGCTCTGCCCCCCTGCGTGAACTCCCTGGGGGGGCTCATTCCAGTGGTACCACGGGGCTTGGCAGGCAGCTAAGGGGCACCGGCGGGTGACTCCTCCATCACTGCGGAGGGAGTGGCAGGGGACTGAGGCCAAGCCGAGCCGCCCCTCCCTCCTGGCCCCTGCAGGGGAGCTGGGCCAGGAGGCGCGGGTTCGGCCCAGGAGACTCCAATGAGCACACTGAGCTCCCGGGAACCGCATCCATCATCGGGGGGCAGGGGGGGCACAGGCTCGGGGCCTGTAAAGCCCCTGTTTGCAGCAAAGCTCAGGTGCAGCGGGGAGGACGTGTTGCACCTGCAGCCGCTGGGCCACCCGCCTCGTGGGGAGTGACCCGAGCGCCCCGGGGCAGCCGCCCTCCGGGCCCTACAGGGCTGGGCCTGCGGCGGTGCAGGTTGGGGTCGTCACCTGGCGCCGGGACCACGCGGCGGGAGCCCCAGAGGCAAGGGGCCCAGGCGGGGGTCGGAGAGCTGCCGGGCGGGGGCCCCCTTCCCGCCGAGGCCCCACCAAGGCTGCCTGCGCCCCGGGGCCCCGACCGACCCCCCACGCGACCCCCGAGGCCGCCCTGCTGACCCCGCGGCTCTGCAGGTGCGACCCTGGGCCACGAGCCCGGCCCCACGGCGTCTCCCCCGGGCCTGGCAAGGTGCTGGTGGCCTGTCCCCCCCCCCCCCGCCCCCGGCTCTCGGCGCAGGCCCTGCAACCACAGGCCCGGTGTCGGGACGCTGGAGCAGCTCTGGCCGGGGCAGGGATGGAGCCGCGGGGGGGGGGGGGGGGGGCTGGTGCACCCGGGGCGGAGGCCTGGCCCCTCCCGGCCCCCGCGGAGTGTCCGTTGGCGTCGGTCCGAGGAGGACGTCGTGGCCGGGGCAGGCCGGTGCTCCGGGGACAGCGGGATGCGAGGAGCGGGGGGACGGGGGGCACCGGGATGCTCGACGCCGCAGGGGGGCGGGGGGCGGAGGGGGCCGGGGAGGGCTGCGGGGGGAGGTGAGGTCCGGGGGGCCGGGGGGCCGGGGGGCCGGGGCGCGTCCCGGGGAGGCAGGCAGGTGCCCCGCAGGCTGTGCAGGTGCGCGGCAGCCGGTGGCGGAGGCTGGGGGCGCGGCGTGTTGGGGGGATGGAGTCCCGCCCCCCCCCCAGGAGTTGTTCCATCCGCTTGGACCCAAGGCCACCCTGGTGGGGGATGGCCACCCCGCCTCGCCTGGGTCTCAGATAACGGTTTCCGTCCTGGACACCCCATCTTTTCTTTTTAAAGGTTTTATTTTTTTACTTATTAATGAGAGACGCAGAGAGAGGCCGAGACCCAGGCAGAGGGCGACGCAGAGCCCGAGGCGGGACTCGATCCCGGGACCCCGGGGCCACGCCCTGGGCTGCAGGCGGGTGCGGAACCGCGGAGCCCCCGGGGACCCCCCGGGACCCCCTGTCTTGATTCCCGTTGGGCCGTAGGAGCGGTTTTATCTGGGGGGAGGACCCCAGGGTGTCATTCTGTGGGGCCGGGGGTGGGAGCCAAAGACTCGGTTGGATTCTAGTCCTTTGCTGGGTGGGTGGCAGCGGCCACACCTGCGGGGACACTTGAGAAGTCTGGGGTCGAGGACCGCAGGGCCCGGACGCACGGGGGTCCCTCGGGAGGGGGCACACCCGGTGCGGGTGGAGGGCCCCGGGGTCGAGCAGCAGCCCCTGCTCCTCCTGCTGTATGCACAGCTTTCCAGTGAACCTTGGGTTTTCAATTGGGTCAAATTTGGGACCTCTGTTTCCATTTATTGTTTGTTTCCTTCCCCTTATTCATTTTTTTTTTTTTTTTAGGGGAGTGTTTTTGTGTTCTTTTTTTTTTGTCCATTTTCGTTGGTCACTAGACCTATTTTGACAGGGCAGGATGTCCTCTCTGCTCTGCTCATATTTAGACGTTTCTCTTTCCAGAGAGCTTCACATCAGCCCTTGTTAGGGCCAGGGCCCTCCCCAGGCGTGACCTCTGTGGCGGCTCCATAGGGAAGGCGTGAGTGTGTCACAGGGATCAGGATCTTTGCTGGGACACAGGCTTGGCGAGCATCAGCAACCATGTAGGGTCCCAGTGGGCCTCTTGCTCTTTATGGTGCCACCTTGCAATTTCCCCTTCACACGAGCCATCACCCGGTGGGCCCACACCTCCTACAAAGAGTCCTTCCCCTTAACTCCCCGTAGAGTAGGGCCGATGTCCAGTTGAGACACACGTCCAGTGGCCACAGGGAAGCATCGTTCCCCTGATCCTACTGTTGGTCGTGGCTCACACTGCAGTGAAGACACACACTTCAACCAGGGTCGCCTGGGTCCAGGCTGAGAGGTACTACCCAAGCCAGTTTAGGGAAGGCCTCTGGGCCGCAATCTTGTCCCTAAACACTAATTATCGAAAACTGCCAATTCAGCTGGGGTTCTAAACCTGACGTTCATGCCCCCTCAAAATTCATCTGTTGTCCTGGGGGGAGTGGAGACTTCTGTGAGGCGAGAGCTTGCGTGGTTGGAATTTCTTGCTGGTGCCAAGGGAGGGAGCACCTGGGCTCTCCTCTCCAGTTGGTCCAAGGTGGGACTTGAAAGGTGGCAGCAGGTGAAGGTCACACGCGGAGCGAGACTCGCCCTTACAGAGCCTTTCACCATCCACTCATCCCTCCTTTAGGATATTGTTTCCTGTGGCTTTTTTCTCTCCACGTCTCAGTCTGTCTCTACTTCTCTTGCCAAGAGCCTCTCCCGTGTGTTTATGTGATATTTTATCAGTTCTCCCCAAAACTGCTGCCACCTCATTTTCTCCTTCCTCTCGTTCTGAAACTCCGACGATCAGGTGTCAGAACTTTCATGCCTTGTCACCTCCTTCACATTTTTAATTGTCACCCTTGCCTTGCCCACACTGCTCCGTAATCACTCAGTCCGTCATCTGTTTCTCGGTGATCTCTCTTTTCTTTCTTTTTTTTTTTCTCTCCTTTCCCTTTATTCCCTTTCAACAATTTTTATATTCCCCAAATGAATGAGACCATATAATGTTTGTCCTTTTCGAATTGACTTATTTCACTCAGCATAATACCCTCCAGGTCCCTCCACGTTGAAGCAAATGGTGGGTATTTTTCTAATGGCTGAGGAATATTCCGCTGTATACACAGACCACAGCTTCTCTATCCATCATCTGTCGATGGACACCGAGGCTCCTTCCACAGTTTGGCTATCGTGGACATTGCTGCTGTGAACATCGGGGTGCAGGTGTCCCGGCGTTTCACTGCATCTGCATCTTTGGGGTAAATCCCCAGCAGTGCAATTGCTGGGTCTAGGGCCGATCTATTTTTACTCTTTGAGGCGATCTCTCCTTTCCCATAAGCACAGTGACCAGTTTTTAAGAATTTTAACACTTACAGGTTCCAATTGTAGACATTTTAAGTATTACTTTTAATCCAATGAGGTGTAAAGTTTCATGCTCACTCTTTGCATTGCAATTGTCTACCCCTACTCAGAGTTTGATGCTTCTAGGACCAGAACTCTTCCTGGGTCCTCTGCTCTGGGACTTCACCACCTGTGTCTTGCTCAGAGGACTCTGTGTCCCTCTCCCTTTTGGTTGTGAAGTTCTATGTTTTCCGTTCACCTGTGAAAATCCTTTGAGCTGTAGGAGGAAGGCGATTCCCATAGAGGATATCACGTTTGCTTCTCCGAGGGATCTGCGGTGCCAGCCTACGTCACGAAGTTAGTTTTGTTGCCCGATTAATTTCTTCACACGAGGTTTTCTTGGATGACCCACGTAGCATGCATTTCTACTCCAAAGCTGCTCTGGGGAAAAGTTTTGGGGTTAGGAACTCTTGAGGAAGATATTTTTCTCTTTCTGTCTGGTGTGAAAATTTGAGACAAGCCACTTTGTTTGTGGTATTCTTGGTTTATTTTTAATTCACTCTTATAATGAGGTTGAGGACTCTTGGGCCTTGTATACTGAGCTCGCTGCCCCTTGTGGCCTTAAAAATCAAAGCTGAGGTTCACCTCATTCATCAAATGATCTCAAGGAAAGCCAAATAAAGTGCCCAGCAACTTACCTTGACTCCTTCTTTCATTTACTTTTTGGTCCCATTATACCTAAGGCTCTTTTAGGTTTACCAATGCATTTAAACAAATCTGTGGTTGATGCAAATGCTTGGTTGTTCTCAGTGGAATCATCAATCACTAGGCCCTAGTTTACTCTTTATTTTTATATGTATGATGATTGTTATTTGCAGTTCTCACAGCCAACAATGGGAAGCCTTTAGGAACGAATGGGGTTTTTCAAACGTCGGCTGTGCAAATTCAGATCTTCCTTTGGTTTAAGAACTGCTTCTTAGAAAAGACAAAACAGAATCCTAAGTGTCTGGAAACATGATTCTACATCAGGCACGGAGAGCAACTGGTTTTGTTACTTTTGAAAATCCACTTTACCGGTTGAGTTTAGACACCCTCTTCTCAACTTACTAAAAACTGACCATTGTTTTTTAAAAAGTGAAGTACGCTTCATCTGCACTATTTCTTAGTTATGGAATTGTTTTTGTTTGAGATATAAGTGGATAACAGACATTTTTTTTTTCTCTTATCACAGGGTGATAAGAAATTCGATCTCCTAGGACTTCACGACCACGTAAGAGGACATCTGGTGTGGGGTGGTACTATATTGAGACAGGGCAAGGAACTTGCCCCTTACCCCCATATTTAGGTCTTTTGTTCTGTCTTCACACAATCATGTTGGGCTTCGTCATATCACGGTTTTGGGCCATGAGACACTAACAAAAGTGATAGAAGCAGCAACTTGCCATGCACTTCCGTCCTGGGGCTCGCCGTCTCAGAGTTGTTTCTCTGGGGCCTCAGGGGCCATCCTGTAAGGTTGGTCCTAGCTTTCCGGATGGAGGGAAGTCATGCGGAGGGGCCCGGGGGGTGCAGCCTCGCCAGGAACTAGCAGCAGGCCACCGGGCGGCGGTCAACTCCAAGGCCCAGGTATGTGACAGACCGTCCGGCTCAGCCTGTGTAGACAGATACAGCCTCAGAGTGACCCCAGCGGATACTGTATGGAGCAGAAAAAGAGCTCAGTCAACTTCAGATACATGAAAAATAATATATGCATGGAATAGAAAAGAAACATGTAAGATGTTTAATTCTGTCCCGGGTACTGGGAAATTTCGCTTTCTCACATTGAAAAGTATTATACTAAAAACTAAAATAAACATGCTTTCCCTTCATTCTCTAGCATGATCTTCACTTCCAGAGAACTTAGAAATCTTTGTTAAAGCACAAATGTGAGAACTTTTTCGCATCCCTCTTTTACCAAGGTATCTTATTTGTTTGGAATTATTTGGCAAAACTCAAATAATTCTTTCTGTTATTATTTTGATTTATTTTACATGAAACATTATGTAAATACTTGCTTTAGCTGCCAAGAGCTGTCACGAAGGATTTATATTCTATACTGACTAATAATGCCAGGCTGTGTTTCATGCCCCTTAATGAAATTTTGACCTTATTTTGCTCTTAAAAAAAAATCTATGTTCTGAAAAGCTGTAATTCTGTTCAATGGTTTCTCAAATGCTTGAGGAGTCGTACTGTGTAATATTGGCTATACTTCACAGTGTGCAACATTATATTGCATGTGTGTTTTACTATTGAGTAATTTTATTTTGTAGTCTTGCTAGTGCCGTCATATAATTAAATTGTAAACTCATGTGGTGTAAAGGTCAGACACTTCAAATGTACGAAAGCAAATGCTATGTGTATTTAGGGTTCTATTCTTTGCACACCGAGACCAGCAAAAGGAATGAAAAGATCATATATGTTACGATTGCAATTTCTAGTCTTTGGAACAAGGTTTTACAGCTTTGTGTTATTGTAAACAAAATCTCACCCACATTCTTTAAAAGTGTCCCTCCATTTTCTCGGAATACTCATGGAGCAAACACATTTTTGTTAGATATTTTTCAACCCTAGTCATGAATAGGACTATCACTATAGTTGGTGCCTGCTTTTTCCCCCTTGACTATTTCTTCTGTAAATACACCTTGATTTTTGCTTTGTGGTAGCTTTCACCGTAAAAATATATTATGCCTTTCTTCCTGATGACCAGGAATTTAGAAGATTGTACCTCAGTTATTCTTTGTATTTTAGGTTTTTTTTTTAATGGACATAAGAACATCAAACTATTTTTAAAAGTGTTTCCTTAAAGTTCAAGGGAACATGTTAGTGTATTTGTTCCCTCTTAACCCTTATTTAGGGAGATTCCAGAGAAAGCAAAGCTCACTGAATGTTGGGCAGTCTTGTTACTAGATAGATCACCAGGATATTAATATAAATGGTTTTTAGTAAAAAAAAAAAAATTCCATTATTCTTTGAGAACATTCTGAATTAAATTTAAATGGGCAAGGTGCTATTATGATAAGATAATCATATCCTTCTTACCACATGCATGACCTTTCAATAATATAGAACATTTAGATGCTATTTGTCCATTTATTTAGAATGTGAGCATTATCTTAGAGCAGCCATGGATCTTAGAGCTTCATTTCTTCACCTGGTAAATGAGATCTGCCATAGGTCTTCCAAACTAATAAGTCAATGAAGAGGCTTCTTGGCTTTAAATTCTATGCACACATCCACGTGTATAATCATCTAGAAAGATTGTCCAAAGCTTTCATCAGATTCTCAAAGATTTATAACTGTAAGAATGTCATAAGCTTGATTGTCAATCTCTGGCTTTCCAACCTTCATGTTTTTAATGTCTATAGGATTTGTGGTGATGTCCTTCTTTGGTTTTGTTCTTAATGTGGTTCCTTGTGACTGTTCTTTCTCCTCATTATTTTTATCAAGGTTTAATAATTTTTTTAAAAAAGGTTTTACTTATTTGAGAGAGAGAACATGAATGAGGAGGGGTCAAGAGAGATGGAGAAGCAGATTTCCCATCGAGCAGGGAGCCTGATGTGGGACTCAATGCTCCGACCCCGAGATCATGACCCAAGCTGAAGGCAGATGCCCAACTGACTGAGCCATCCAGACGCCCCAAGATTTAATCAATTTTATTAGACTTTTCTACAAATCAAAATTTGACTTTATTGATTTTTCTCTTGTATATTACTTTTCTGTTCTAATTTGTTATATTTATTGTTTTCCTATTTTCTTTGTGTTAAATTTGCTCTTGTTTTTCAACTTTTCAAGCTCGTGACTCAGATCATTGATTTTCAGCTCTTTTAAAAATGCATTTTAAGGCTGCAGATTTTCCTTTAGGAAGAGTTTTAGCTGCATACTACAAGCTTTGATATTTCATATTTTTATTACTATCAATTATCATACTTTATGCTTCAGTATTTATGCTGTTCAAAAACTGGCATGAATACTCTATGTTATAGAAGTCAGGAAGGTTGCTTACCTTTAGGAAGGAGGGCATATAGCGATGGGGAGTGCTTTGTGAGATGCTCTTGAGGTTCTGGTAATGTTCTATTTCTTGAACTGACTTGTGATTCTATGGGTATATGTACTTTGTAACAATTTGTTTAGCTGTGTTTGTGATTTCCTTACTTTAAAAAAAAATCTCTATATTACTGGAGTAAAATTCTTTTAATGTTAAAAATGAAATAATTACTATAAATGAAAATTTGATGTTGTTAAGTTTAAATATGTTCTTAAAGTACTGGCTTTCATTGCAGAAGGAACTGCTGTGCAAATACAAATCTTAAAAGAGTTAAATTCAACACAAATAAAAACTTAGTTCTCTAATTTCAATAAACACCCAATTGAAAAGATCAAAATAAATACAAGTTATACTTTTCTTTAATGCTAATGCATGTAACTTTAGTCTTTTTCCCACTCAAAGGATATATCCATTTTTCCATTTCGAATGGTTTTATTTGATTAACTTCCAGATTAAGAAACACTAGAAAGCCAGGTAATTAGGCTTAACCTATTTAAGTAAAGCAAAGTTCAAAGTTAAATATCCTGGAAATTGTCATAGTTATAACTATTCTGGCACATTCAGAATATTAGTAAAATAGAGGTTGTTAGTTCCAGAAACATATCAATACCATATAATCTTTGGTCCACTGCATTATCCCCCCTTTACCTGCGTGAGGGCCTAGAAATACATGGCTGAACTTTATCTTTCTGGTTGTCATGTTTCATTGAAAATATGATTTAATGGACTATTTTATGCCCTAAGTCTAATATAAAAAGTTCTGTTGGTTTGTTCTATAAATAACAAAAGATCATTTTAACTTTAGCTTTGTTTTCTGACATATTATCTGTATTAATTATGATCTCCAGATTTTACTTACAGTCTTTACTCCTTCTCCCAACAAAGTCTTACTCATCTTCTTGCCTTTTCTGTGAAGTCTCACTTCTTCAGGTAACCCCAGCTCTCCATACAGGTTACATTAATCCCCCCATGTGGACGCTTTCTTAGCAACCTTCACCAATCATGTGCTTCTTTCTCCCTTGTACTTATTTGTGCGGTGGGAAATCTCGTCCTAGACTTTAAACTTCCCAAGGACTGAGGCCACGGCTGTGTTGTGCACCAGCACATCTTGCAACGCCTAGTAGACTGTGTGGCCTATAGAGAATTTTCATAAGATATTTATGGAATGGGTAGGTTCAATGTGGATGTTCTAAGCATGTGAGACTGTATTAGATACTTTGTTTTCTGATTCTCGAAGACTGTCAAATGTTGGTTCTTCTGGCAAATCTGAGAGAATTTGGACTTTAGTTTTTTTCATTAATTATTATTATTATTTTTAAATCTTGAGAAGGTTTGATGCAGCTGCCATAAGTCAACCATTTTGGGAGACATGAGAATACACAGTGGTTCTTACCTAATTTCTCTAAGATATTCAGAGCTGGGAAATAAGCGACTTTGTACAGCCCTGATCCTTAGAGGGCTAGGAGTGGGAGAGCAAAAAGGAAAAGAAAACTGACAGCAGAGATTTTTTGCTCCTGTGCATGAAAACTCTCCTGGAGGAGAATCTCAGGCTCTTCCATGGAGTTCAGCACCTCCCTCCTGTGCATGACACACTTGAAGACTAGGTCATCATTTTGGAGATTATTTGAAACCTTGTTCAACACACTCATTCCCTCTACACTTTGCTACCATTGTAACTTTAGACTGTTTCATATATAACAAGGAGGATGTAGACAGTTGTTAGTCATTATTCAAAAAATTCAAGTTTATGTTATTTTAACTGTATTAAGACATGAAATATGCTATTGAATAGCATATACACTAATTATTCAAATCATTCTAAAAAATATGAAACTAGAATTATTCTTGTTTTCTTTTCTTTTGAATTATTCCTGTTTGTTTGTTTTTTTTTTAATTATTCCTGTTTTGATATGTCTTCTTGGACATTAGAGGTCTCCCCAACCCCCGCCCGCCAATTAGAATTAGTAAAGGAAATGTGTGTGTGAGTTGTGAGGCAGATGGCTTAGAACTAAGGCTTTTTTTTTTTTTCCCCAGTGTAGCATTGTTTATGTCAAAATCCAAACTACAGCAGCTTTAATATTCAATGATTAAGAATATTCTACAAAATACTTTATCTAAATGGTTATTTAAAATATTTCATTTATAAGATTATTTGTAGATAATAGGTAATACAGGTAGGCATTTTAGAGTTAACCCATTAATAATTTGATATGAACAAGATCTTGACTTATATGAATAATGGATGGAAATTTCTGCAAAGCTGTTACAAAAGGGAATCATACAAATTATAACATGTTTGTTTTTAGAGCGGACATAATACTTAAATTTAAATACAGGTATCTAGTCATGATCTTTCAAAAAAAAAGTAAATACTCTAGACTGTTTCTTAGGAAATATCTGAATAATTACCAGTGTATGAACAAAACTCACAGATAATTAAATTTTAAAAATTTACCTGGAAGTGTTGGAAGCAGAAAATCATAATCTGCAAAGACTTGATTTATATGTTCTGACATTGTACATCTTTCTCATTAGATGCCTTTGATTTTGTTATTGATTTTTTTTCTTTTTATAGATAGTTGTTTTAAAATGTCTTGTATCTCAGCTGGGTGTACAAAGAACACAAGAATATCTTTTCCATCGTAGGTCATTGTTCTAACTACATGTCAGAACAGGAAGGAAAAGATGAAGATATCAACTGAAGAAAGTACAGGGTTTGAAGAGTTGACCTGAAATCTTGTCTTATAAGACTTATATTTCCTATAAAGTTTAAATCAAGACCTATATGTAGATATAATTCTTTCAAAATTCTTTATACAACATTTTATAATTCAGGACATGATTAGAAGACAGTTGTATTCAGTTTTCGAAATATATTAAGTATTTCTGAGGGACTGACAAAATCTTTCCCATTATATATTTTTTAAAGATTTATTTATTTATTTGAGAGACACAGAGAGAGTGCGCACGTGGCTCTGTGGCATGGGGCATTGCCAGTGGGGGGAGAGACAGAGGGAGAGAGATAATCTCAAGTAGATTTATTTTTATGGAATTTTGGAACAGATGTTTTCATTCTGTACTTGGCTGAGTATGAAGAGCTTTGTTATATTATGAACACTGATTTTTTCAGAAGGAAAAAATTACTTTAATAATTTGCCATGATAATGTAACAAAATTGGACATGCCCAATTTGATTTCAGAAAGGGTCTATTTAGAGAGGCATAAAAATGGTGAGTATGATAAAGTCCATCTTCTGTTAATAATCTTGATTCCAACAATCTAATATCAACAGAATGCTACCCTAGAACTGGAATATCTTCTCTATTTATGATGGGTGGCTTCCTCATTTTCAAAATGCATGCCCTTAAGCTTAAAGACTTTCAACATCTTCTTTATTCTTCCTGAGAATCTGAAAGATAGTCAGAAGTTGCCTGGAGGTTATCTTTAAATAAATTTCTAAATGATACCAGAAAATATGTTACTTTATGTACTTGCCACTATTCGACTCTAAATTTTTATTTACTACCAAAGATTATGTCCAAAACTTCTTTAGAAGCAATAGTTTAAAATGAAAAAAAAAGATGAAATATTTTTATAAGGCCTTCAGAAAGATAACTTTTAAATAGAATAACCATCCCTTCTGCATACTCATCATCCCCTTCAACAATTTTGCCAGTTTTGTTTGATTTCCTCCCCACTTTTGTTTTTAAACTGAAATATTTTAAAGAAAATCTTAGACATTATGTCATTTTACCTGTAAACAGTTCAAGCAATATGCTTCTTAAATTGATAAGGATTTTTAGGGACACCCGGATGGTGCAGTAGGTTGAATGTCTGGCTTAGGCTGTAATCTCAGGGTTGTGAGATCGAGCCTCTTATCGGGCTCCACACTCGATGTGGAGTCTACCTGAGATTCTCAAGAGAAGGGAGGACAGGAGAAATAGAGGAAGGGGTTCCAAATGTACAAACTTCCAGTTATAAAATAAATCGGACAGGGGATGCAATGTACAGCATAAAGCATATAGTTAATAAGGTTGTTACAACAGTGTCTTGATGGGTGGTAGCTGGATTCATCACGGTGATCACCTTGTGATGTATGTAAATGTTGAATCACTAAGTCATACACCTGAAACTAGTATAATGTTGTATGTCAACTACTCTTCAATAAACGAAATGTGTTGCCTCACTATTTCAGTTAACACCTTATTTTTTTTAGCATAATATTATATGGATGTGACACCTCAGAAGATACACGTTGGCACTTGCAGTGAGCATAGCATAAGGTAAAGGCTTGCGGAATCCCCATGTTACACACTTGAACCTAATACAGCATTGTGGGTCAACTGTACTTCAATTAAAAAAAAAAATTGTTCCATTATTGGTAAGGTTACCTTTTCCCATTTGGTTAAGAGCGCGTTCACCAGATTTCTCCATCGTAATTTTTCCCACCTGTAATCATCGGTCATATGTGGAATGAAACTTGAAGAGTATGTGAACATCATGCTCCCCAACAAAGTTTCTTCACTCAGTTGTAGCTATCTTTATTATATTATCTTACATCCAATCTGTGTTCCAAATTTCCTATTTGCCCCATAAATAGCTGGAGTTGTTTTGCTCAAATCATGATCCAGACAAGGTTTAGATGTTCTGTTTCATTTTGGTGTGTCTTACATTCTCTTGTTCTCTAAGAGTCCCCCTTCCCACTGTCCACACTCCATCCCTCTTGTCACTCCCCTCACTGCTTTGTTAGAGAAATTGGGTCAGCTGCCTTGGAGAGCGATCATTTCCTTGTGTTGTATTCAACTTGGTCTTCGGTTTCCCATATGAAGTGGGAAACCATAAACAGCTTTGAGATCTAGACGCTTGACTAAATTCCATTTCAGATTGTTAAAGGCACTTACTTTAAAACTGGGGATGAGCACTTTCTGTATGTCTCTTAAGAGAATCTTACTTGGTTTTTGTCCTGCAGTGGTCTGACCACAACCAACAGGAGTCTATCGAATAACTATGAATTCACCACTTGTGTGGAAAATGCCATCACTTTCAGGCTTAATCCACTAAAAAATGGGACAAGTTTTCAAATCAACATTTCCTTGCCCGTAAGCATTTTACTGCAGCTGATGACCAAAAATAGAGAGGTGACTAACAGAAAATATGCCCCATGTATGCAAGTTTAAGGTTAAAAATGAGAAATTCTAAACAACGACTACCTTTATCCTGCAAAAGTCCCATTTCCCGTGTCTACATGGTGCATGAAAGGTGGAGAGGACTTTGAGAGCAAGGCAAGAGGAATTTTCTGGTTGAGCAGCTGTGTAACAACTAACACCGGACTACTGTCATTTACATAGGAATAATGCAGTGGGTTTTTTTTTTTTTAATACATAGAATCATTAATTTTCAGGACCCAGGGGACAATGCTATTGGCCCCTGAGCTTTTGCCTGAATATCTCCAATGTAAGCGTGCACACTCCTTTCTGGAAAAAACATCTCGATCGTCAGTGTATCTCAAAGGATGCGATATTTTTCTTATGTCCTCTTACAACCTGTCTTCCTAGAAACTCCACACTTAGGTCCTACTCACGCTTACTGTGAAAACTCTGAGTGAATGCATTTTTTCATCTACGCGACAATCTGCAAATAATTGAAAAGCACTCCGTGGCTCCTTTTTAGCACACGCGTAACCGGAGCCTCCCGGGAGAGCTGTCCTGTCACCGTCTCGAATGCCGACGGAGGCCAGGAGGTGGCGTGAATGTGTGAAGGTGGCCAGGCTACGACGAAGGACTCGTACTGTATCTAAAGAGGGTCGGCAGCAGCTCCCCGCTTTGGTAGACTGTCACCAAGGTGAAAAACGTGGGACTTAATGCCGCCAGATCTTTTAATTTCCAAGAAAAACTAGAAATGTGGTTTGTAGGAGAAATCTCTTGCCTTCGACACATCAGAAGAATGTGAAGCACACATTCTGGACTTCAGAGCACCGTGTGGCTCAGCACCAAGCAAACCAGATAAAATACATCTGTGTGGTCGGAGTCTCTTTGTCAACTGCCAGTTGCGATTTCTGTGTTAATCATTCTCAATGTGACAGATATCCCGGCTCCTGGGCGGCTTCCTCCGGAGGCACAGACATTCAGCCATCGCCTTCCTAAAATGTGGCTCATGGAGCTGAAACCAGTCATGGCCTGGCGCCAAGCCCAAGACCGCCACTTCCATGAACTCAGTCTAGATTTTGTTCTCTTTCTGCCACTTCGTGTTACCAATACCTCACTTCGGTGTGGTCTACTAGAATATCCAGATCCTTCTCACATCGATCTGCCATTACGCCATCCAGGGCCCCTGCAAAGAGTTTTCTTCCCAACAACCCAACACTCTTTCTGTTTTTGAGATTTACCCATTTGGTATCTTTGAGCTTTTTCACGGTGGTTGCCTGTTTTTCCTCAAGTAAATATGCTTGCCTTTCAAGAAACGAGGGCTTTTAGTGAGTAAAATCTGTACTATTTTTCTACATGTAACTTAAGGAAGAAAGGTTGGGTGGATCGCAGCACTATGACAAAGGTACTCGTTACATAAACATATCGTTGGATAAACAATGCTATTCTCTTTTAGTGATTTAAGAGCATGGGATCAACGTTTCTGTACGACAGGAACATGCTGTTGAATTTTGTATTTAGCAGAATAAACTGAATCTCAGTCTGATTATCTGATAGAAGCTATTGCAATATCCATTAAAAAGTCATTCTGGTAATGGCAACAAATGTGCAAATGTTGCTTCTTTTTACAAACGATGAAATACTACTATAATGGTTGTTATCATCTCATTAGCTAAGATGCCAAGCAGTTTTTGTTTTGTGTTTTCAAAAAAAAAAAAAAATCGTTTCTAATTTAAGATCACTCTTCCCTAGATGCCAGTGGAGATTTTGACAAAATGAGTGGGGCTTTTTTTAAATTTATTTTTTATTTTTATTTATTTATGATAGAGAGAGAGAGAGAGAGAGAGAGGCAGAGACACAGGCAGAGGGAGAAGCAGGCTCCATGCACCGGGAGCCCCATGTGGGATTCGATCCCGGGTCTCCAGGATCGCGCCCTGGGCCAAAGGCAGGCTGAACCGCTGAACCACCCAGGGATCCCCGGTTTTATTTTTTTATATAGCTACGATTTATCACTTGTTTTAATGTCTTCAGTACAAATTAGATTTTTAAGATGGAATTAGTGAGAAATAACATGATACCTTATTTATTTATTTAACAGTCTATTTATTTAAGAATCTTGGCACCCAGCATGGGGCTCGAACTCATGACCCCGAGAGCAAAAGTTGCACGCTCTTCTAACTGAGCCAGCCGGGTGCCCCAACATCATACATTTAAGTATCAAAATATGATTGACATCAACAGCAATTTCTAAGGTTTTCAGTAGTGATCATTCTTTAGTAATAAGTATATTCAGAAGAAGAAGAAGAAGAACAAGAAGAAGAACAAGAAGAAGAAGAAGAAGTTAAAGTCTTCCTTTTTTTTTTTTTTTTTTTTTGAAGTAGGCTGCAGGCCCCACATGGACCCCAGTGTGGAGCTGGAACTCACAACCCTGAGATGAAGACCTGAGCTGAGATGGAGAGTTGGATTCTTAACTGCCTGAGCCACTCAGGCACTCCTAAGCGTCTTATATTCATTCTTATTTCATGTCGCAAAGTTCAAATTTATTTCTAATTTTGGTTATTACATACTCGTCATACATGCCATTGCAAAGTAAAATTGCAACATTATTTCACATTCTTTGTCTTGTAAACTCCATTGGTGTTCAATACCGGCATTTTAATGGATGAAAATCTGATTATCTGGAGTAACGAAACGTGTGATAATGAAACTAGGCAACTGAAATTCTACTTCAGTTCTGAAATCTAAATTTTAGTCCAATTTGTTGATATAATCTCCCACTTTTCTAGAAGACAACCAAAGGGAGAGCATCTTACCCCTGGAGAAGCTGAGTCATCAGCTCTAACAACGTTCCTTCAAGGAAGAAGAAGTCGCATGGAAGTTGACTGCTATTTTATCGTTGTCCTTCTAAGTCTTCTACATTTTTAAGGAAAAGGGTACAACGATTCTGAAGTTATTTTTATGTAAATCTAAATCTCATGTCAATGAGCAGTCCGGCTTATAACAGAAGACTGTGGGTCTTAAAATAACGTCCGTTCTGTTGTAACTGATGTGATACATAACCCTACGGCCTATAGGGCATCATGTTGTCGCGGGTAAGGGCTGTCAGGAAGCTGCTCACACGCGGGGACGTTGCTCGCTCGAGGCCAGGACGGGGCCTGTGCGCCCACACGAGGCATCTATTCCTACACAGCGCGCTCTCTTCCCACACAGCATTTATTGTTGGTGTTTTCACCCAAATATGTTAAAGCAGTTGGTTGATGATTACAAGTGAACACTGTTAAAAGGCATGATGAGGCCAGATGCCAACTTCAGAGAACCAAGAATATAGGACACGTGGAACAATCTCGATGTTGAAAGGCTAATTTTAAGTCAAAGAATCAGTGGTTCCACTTACAAGGAGGAGCACAAGCAGGAGCCTGTCCACTGGGAGCAGGAGACTTGCCCACAGCAGCCGCCTAATGACTCTCGGGGGCGGGGGGCACAGAAGCCACAGGCTGCTGGTCACTGCACCCAGTGGGACTGTGTCATTGGGAAACGACTGCAAAAGGCAGAAGGTCACCCTGTGTTTTCAATCAGCTGCAGGGATGTAAACCCGAGGACGTCTCGAAGTTTCCCAGCAGGATGACCCAGGCGGTGGGAAGCCCTGAGACGTGGGCAGTGGCTGGATGCGCTTCCAGAACGAGGAGAAACCAGGGCAGAGGCTCCGCGGGCCCCAGCGGGTCCCTGAGCGGCCTGCGGGCCCGTCCACGCCGGGGCGGCCCGGGTCAGGGACCCCCAGGACCTTCAGCGTTGCTGCTGGGTCTCAGCTCAAGAGCGGTGGGCTGCGGGGTTGCAGCGGCTCATGAGGTCCTTGAGCCCACTCTACATACTCGCTGCGGGTCTTTACTTCATTTTTGTGACTTATTTTTGTTCCATTTCCCAAGTAGCGGTGTGCCACGGATGGGAAAGAAAGACCACACAAAACAGGTTTCCTGGCCACACAGAAGCACTGCTGTGCATGCTAGGCCTGGGCTACAGGCCACCTGGACGTGTCAGGGGTGTCCCACACTGGCCCACGGGTGGTCTGGCCCCACAGATGCCCACACTGGGTAAAACATGCTAATCGGTAACTGTTGGATTTGGCCCCGCTTCCCAATTTAATTGAGGTGGATCATTTCAGGGATGGAGGTGGAAAGAGCCAAATGGAACCTGGACCAAAAGCGACCTGGGTCCAGTCCCGTCCCTGTGACTCACTGCGGAGGTTGGGCTTTCTTACTCTTGGGATGTCACTGGTGTCTCTTGCAGGGTTGTCGTGAGGATCAAGGGACGTAAGTCACACTGTGTACCTGGCACATGGCAGGTGCTCAGCAAGGGGGGAAGACTGGCCTTTTACCTTCCTTTCTCCCCTGAACACGATGACTTATGGAGCTCAAGGTTTTCTAAAATGAATGGCTGAGACTGGCTCAAATTATCCTCATCAATCGTTTTCACAAATGCGTGTTGATCTCTTAATAGCATCTTTTGGCAGAGAGAGCCTCTCTCTTTTTTTAAATTTAAATTCAATTTGCCAGCATATATGGGGGGAGGGGGGGTCTTATGTTTTCTTACTTTTGCAAGACTTTTTAAGTGTAACTTAAGGATATAAATGCTAGACTTTTTCTCTACCTGCTGAGCCCTATAGGACAGCTGTGACAATGGACAGGGGGATAATATCATAAGCCATTATTATTATCTCTATCAATGAAATGATTTATAATGATCGTGGAGCAAGCTGCGTGCTAATAATGAAGTCATTCCGTATAATTTGTAAAAGCCACATATGGTGATATACCACTTCCCACTGTTTTACATCTATTTATAACTCAATTATCTTGTGCTATTGTTAAGGGAGTTGTGTTGAGATTGAGCAGTAACTGAGCTAAGCTGTGGCCAAAAAAAAAAAAAAAAAATTCAGTAAAAATGCTTTTCGTTTATTTTGTCTCTCTCGGCAACCCAGTGCCCAGATCTTTGATCTGAACAAGTAGTTTGTGTTTAGCTTCTAGATTAAATACAGTATTTGCTTTCATTTTCTATTGCGTGTAGAAAAATCTTTATATCTGGCGCCATTAGTAGCACGATTGCATTTTAGATCCAGTCAAGGAACAAATTAGGCTCATTTGAGAAGAACATTTCTTGTCTGCTGCTAGGATACTGTTTCAGAAATTGTCATTATGGTGGGTAATGACCACAAAAGTGTTAATGCCCTTAGCGGTGTACCTCACTTACTTCTTCACTGACTCATTGGAAATCCAGGTAGCCATGTTGTCAATGTCTTTTTCTTGTTTTTATTTATTTATTTATTTATTTATTTATTTATTTATTTATGTCCAAGCTCTATCAAAAATACTAGTTTTCCTTTCATCTCTTGTATGTGTGCAGGCATGTGTGTAGTGCGCAACTTGTTGCACACTTTTTAATGGTACTTTAATGATAGACAGTTGGAAAATTGATTTTGTTTTCTTTAATTTGCTTTTGTTTATAGTTATTGGATATCCTATCAAATTATTTGGCTTCGAAGTCAAACAATTAACAATACAGTGTTTGAATGATGTGGGAGTGCGCTGGATAAATATCTCTTCGAAGAATATTGTAGCAGACTGAAAATGAATCAAACTAATCATTGGTGTCCTACATTCAGAATGCTGTTAGGAAATTATTCCTCATGGTAATACATTGTGTTATTTTGGCTTGCATACAAGTTGACTTGAGGGAATGTAACCAACTTTATAATAAAAGGACAAATCATTGAAGATACTATTTTCTAGGCAGACAAGAAAGTTGTCTTAGTGGAACCTATGGTATTAACAATACCAGCTAAATAATGACAAAATTACCATTCTCTAGATTAGAATACATCTGTAGATTCTGTACAGTAGGAATGTTTAATATATTAAGTAAATGTCTCCAACACCTTCAAAATTTCTATAGGATCCTCCAAGAAGCAAGGGTGTTTATTAGGGGACGATGTCAGTGATCTGTACTCATTATTAACATAATTAAACAAATTAGTTAGACTTTATAAGGCATTTAAATATATATATTTAATGTCATATATAAATTATATTTTAAATACAATAAATTATAAAAATTATAAAACTATATTTCAAATATCACAATTAAGTATTATATATAAATATATATTATATTTAAGTATTATATTATTGTTTAATACAGTAATTTAATATTTAGTTATTAAATATTATATATCATATATTTGTATATATATAATATTTAAATATATATTTTATTTATTTAAGCTATTTCCTGCCACAAACAAAGGGATAGTCATTTGATACAAATGAAGGACACTCAAAGTCCCTCATATTTTTCTGGTCCATGTGAGGTTAATGGACCAAACCAGACCTGTGGCCTGTGGTACCTTGGTGGTAGCTCAGGTTGGGTTTAGTCATCTTCAAAGCCAGTCGGAAGCCTATTCACACAAGGGTTCTAGAATAGAGTATTGCTCCCATCTCTCCAGGGAAAGGGCTTGGGCCTGATGCAGAGATAGGTGTAGGCAATGAACTTGGGTCTCTCATCCTCTTCTTAGTGAAACTTTGGGAAAGTGTTCAGCATGCTCAGTCCCACAGGGGGGGCCTGACCCTCCCACCTGTAAGCTGAGCTCCTCTCCCCATGGGTACCCATCAACATAGGCCTCCCCAGCGGTGGCTGGGACCAGGCAAGCAGCCCAGAAAACCAGGCCTGCTGTTGCCATTTCTGACCTGGACAGCCACAGTGCCGCTTAGGGCATTTTTCTTTAAATTAATAACCTTGGGCAGCCCTGGTGGCTCAGTGGTTTAGCGCAGCCTTCAGCCCAGGGCGTGATCCTGGAGACCGAGGATCGAGTCCCACATCCGGCTCCCTGCATGGAGCCTGCTTCTCCCTCTGCCTGTGTCTTTGCCCTCCCCCCCCTTTCTCTCTCTCTCCTCTCTCTGTGTCTCTCATGAATAAATAAATAAAATTTAAAAAATAATAAATTAATAACCTTTATGTTTTAGAGCAGTTTTAGCTTCATGACAAAATTGAGCAAACTATACAGAGAGTTTCTATAAATCCCATCTCTTCCTGGCCCCCATAATCCTCCCCCCCCCCCCCGCCGGCCACAATCTCTTCCTTTATCAATATCCTGCACCACCATGGTACATTAATTACGGTGGATGAACCTGCAACGACACATTATTGTTACCCTCTGTCCATAGTTTACATTGAAGTTCACTCTTGATATACATTCCATGGACTTAAAAAAATGGATACCATTAAACATTGACACATATCCTCCACTGTAGTGTCGTAGAGGATAGTTTCCCTGCCATAAAGATCCTCTGTATTTTGCCTTTTCATGCCTCTCTCCATCCTAGTCCTTGGCAACCGTGGATTCTTCTACTGTCTCTACAGTTTTGCCTCTTCTGGAATGATGTATAGTTGGAATTACACACTATGCAGCCTTTCCAGAAGCCAAAGATTGGCTTCTTTCACTTAGCAACATGCATTTAAGATCCTTTCATGTCTTTTCATGGCTTGATAGCTTATCCCTTTTTAGTGCTGAATAATATTCTAGTGTCTGAATGTGCCTCAGTTTATGCCTCCATTCACCTACTGAAGGACACCTTGGTTTCTTCCAGGTTTTGGAAACAATGAGTAAAGCTCAGTGTGGAGGTTTTTGTGTAGATAAAACTTCTTGAAAATACCAAGGAGCATAATTGCTGGTGCATATGTTAAAAGTCTGTTTGATTTTGTATGAAACTGCCGAATTGTCTTCCAATGTGAATGTACCATTTTGCATTCCCATTAGCGATGAATGAGAGTTCCCATTGCTTCACATTCTTACTAGCGTTCGATGCTGTCGTATTTTGGATTTTGGCTCTTTTAAACAGGCGTAGAGCGGTATCCCATTGTTTCAACACCTAAGGTATTTTTAAAGGTTAATAATCTCAAAAGTTAACACTCCTGTAATAGAATGAACACCTGTCAAAAGATTTCCATGTCTAGAGAAGAAAGCCTTTTATCACAGTAAAATTAAATTATTTTACAGGAAGTTGCTCTAAATATAGAATGGGTGGGAATGTTACTAGAAGAAAAGGAGACTAAAAATTGTAGGGACTTGTGATCAACCTAACTCCTTTTCAAATGCTTGGTCCTAGAAGAAAAAAAGATGCTTTTGGCTTTCATTTATCTGATTGTGACCATTGGTAACTGATGTAAATTGAAAATTAGTACTGGGATAAAAAAATAAGATAGCTTCTTGATCAGATAACATATAATTATTAACTGGATAGTCTTTTGGCTAGAAGCAAAACAAGGGAACTCGGATTCTGAACTTACTTTTTTTCATTTGAGAAAGAAGTTCATATTGGGTTAACAAAATACAATTATATTTTATAGCTATAAAATTATTTCAACAGGACCATTAATTGCCCTCATGATATAACAGGTAAAGTTTACTGCTAGCAACAGCTTATTTTGTAATTATCACATGGGAGCATTTTTCCTAAATTCTAATTTCAATAGATATTTGTTTAATTTATCAGAATTTCCCATTATTGCGTTTTTAGGTAATGCATTAAGTCATTACTCAAACACAATGGTGTCTGAGTTTTCATGTATTACAAACCGAGTGAGCAGACAGAAACAAAATTATATCTTATTCTAGTGAAAATGACAGCAACATTTTTTTCTCTAATAGCATCTTACAGGAGGCCCAAACTGATTTGCACTCTGCTCTCTATTTGTATTGTTAATTAATCCAAAGAAGCATTTATTAACTTGAATTTTCAAGTCCTTTTAACTTTAATTTTTTTAAAGATTTTATTTATTTACTTGACAGAGAGAGAGCGAGAGAGCAGGAGCACAAGCAGGGGGGTGGCAGGTGGAGAGAGAAGGAGAAGCAGGTTCCCCACTGAGCAGGGAGCCTGATGTGAGGCTCCATCCCATGACCCCGGGATTGTGACCAGAGCCGAAGGCAGACACTTAACCAACTGAGCCACCACCCAGGCGACTTGTTTAACGTTAATTTTTAAAGTCCTCTTTAAGATTGCATATTATTTATCAGACCAAAGGGAAAGCAGTTGCTGTAGGAACCTAAAATCTACCTAATAAGGATGGATATTGACACATGCCCGACTATGAAAACTCATTATTTCTCTTATTTTGTCTCTCTCCCCTCCTCTCTTTCTCTTTACATATAGAATCACAAGGATGAGAGCAATAGAAAGAGAATGAAAATTCGATGATGTATTAGTCTCCTATTATGGCTGTGTCAAATTACCACAAGCGTAATAATCACAGATTATTTTCTCATAGTTCTGGAGGCCAGAAGTCCAAAATGGGCCTTACTGGGCTAACAAAAGCTACCTTCTTGATTTTTTAAATAACATTACAATGAGACTACAGAAAGGAGTTAGCTATTTGGATGATATTTTAATACAATATCTTGCCTTAAAATTATACTTTTATCAAACTTTGTGATGAGACAAGATTAATGAGATCCAGCGGTTGGACATTTGTACTATGGTTTTAGTTTTGGAAGCGTTTCAGATTTGATCCCCTAATAAAGCTCAAAATACAAATCGTCCCATCCCGAGTTACTGATATTAGAGGAGAAACTCAGTGACCCTACTTAACCATATTCTTGCTGCAACCTGAAATCTCATAAGTGAAAGTTGCTTGTTTGTATTCTCCAAAGATGTCGACCTGAAAAGTCACACATAATGAGAGCATTGCTGAAGTAGTAACCCTGTCATTTTTATGAAATTTCAGCCAATAGTTTCCTGATATCAGCAATAGATTCAAAAGATAGAGAAGAGCAAGTGACTCTCCCGAAATCCTATGACCTCAATAGATTGTGAAAGTAATGAATGCATTCCTCAAGAGAGATGGTGTGGTACAAGTGCAGATATTTGCAATTTGTCTGACAGCTCCCCATAATGGGAAGTTACATTGATTCAATACCTAAATGAAATTAATTGATGTCTGTTTGTCAAATACAGTAAATGTAATGAGTTTCATGTAAGTGACAATTTGCACACAGATTGACACAGACGGTTCATGCCCTCATATATTTTAGTGAATCGTATCAGTCACTGTAATGTCCTAGATTTTGAAGATTTGCAAACAGTTCATTTTATAAATAAGATGCAGGAAGTACAGTACAATGAAGGTTGAAAGCACTGACTCTGAAATCTGGTCACTTTATTTTAAACCTAGTTCTAAAAAAATAAATAAATAAATAAAATGAAAAAAAAAAATAAACCTAGTTCTACCCATCACTCAACGGATAGGTTATTTCACCTATTTGTGCCCCCAGATTCCCCATTTGCAAAATAGGCAAAATAATAGCTTTATGCCATTGGGTTACTGTGAAGAATATATGATAATTAAGTGTGAAATAGGTGGCAAATAGCCTGCACTGGATAAACATCCCAGAATATTAACTATTACTCTATAGGGGTTGAGCTTATTGTTGATATTTTAATCTCAATTATATGATACTCAAATTCATGCTCAAGAAAAAAAATCATAAATTTGTCTTACAGTTAAGGAAGTCCAAGAAAAAGAAGTAGATTCTATTATATCCTGATTTTAAGCCAACATCAAGTTCTAGTCTTCAAACTTTATAAAAGAAAGAAACAAACAAACATGGTTTTTGTTAATTGGAAATCATATGTAAAAAATACTCAAAGAAGTCAGCAAAAAGACAGGAGATGTTCTAAAAGTTTAATAAGCAAATATGTGTTACAGACTTTGAAAAGTTCATTTTATTAAAATTTTGATTTTCATGCTAAATTTAACTTTCATTTAAAAACACATTTGCTTATGTAAGTTGACTTTAAGTAGTGCCGTCAATATATTCCTTCTGGTGCCAGGTATAAATATTTTTAACATTTAAAACTGGACCAAAATAGGAAGTGAGATTCACTGAGACCAGCTTCTAGTGTGGATGGTTTTTCAAGTAATGGTTTTCCAAGTACATGTCCGCTGTCTGTCCGTCACATCAGGAAGTCGCTGAAAGGAGGCATCTGTCAGCAGGGATTAGACTCCAGTATCTGGGCACTTCGGCAGAACGTACTGGAAGATTCAAAGTAAAGGGAACGGTCCCTTTTTTTGTGAATTATTCTCAGCCAAGGAATGGGTTGCCCAGACGTGATCTTGGTGTCCTACTCATCCTTCCATGTCTTTCGATTAGGCTGTAAATCTTATTCCCTGGTCTATCATAGGGATTGATTTTCTTTTATTGACTTGTCAGTTTATGTTTTTATTTTATTTTTTCCAGATTTTATTTATTTATTAGAAAAAGAGAAGGAGAGAGAGCATGAGTAGGGGGAAGGGGCAAAGGGAGAGAGAAAAGCAGGCTCCCCACTGAACAATGAGCCTGAAGCGAGGCTTGATCCCAGGACCTCAGGATCATGCCTTGAGCTGGAGACAGATGCTTAAAGGACTGAGCCACCCAGGCGCCCCTTGGTTTATGTTCTTAAATGTCTTTTCTTCATAATATACTTCTATAAAGTCATTTATGATTTATTCGCTCACTGTTAAAGCATGGTTTCCTAGGGTACATTTACGGCCAAGAAAGAATGAGGTCATAGAACCAGCGGAATGCAGTTTGTACAGGGAAGTCTGGTTCTCAGCCCTCTTGGTCCAGGATGACCTTGAATCCTGCTGGGCTTCTTAGGATCTGCTCCATGATACAGGTTCCAACAGAACCTGGTGTTTAGATGAAGAAAAAAAAAATAAAAAGACTGTGGGAGAGAAGTTATGATAGAAATTCTTTTCCCTTCTAATTAGAAAACCACTTTACGGAGTTGTGCTTGTCCAACCACCAGAGAGGAAGGGTATGTTATGGAGTCATCACAATGCCGCCTGGGGTTGTCAATGAGCTTTTACCACAGGTTACAAGACCCCATAGCATGTTTTTCCATAACCATGGCTATTATTTCCTGTCTTCATGGGGTACAAAGTGTTGCTTTTCTCTGCCACGATACGTCTGAACCTATAAGCTGGAAGAAGAAAATACGTTCTTTGAATTGTGCATCCTCTTGATGAAATTGTGACTGTCAACCTAAAATTTATGTTGTCATTATTGGTCAGTCTTATTGACAAATGAAACCTTCTTAAGGAAAATGTAATGGTGCCTTGGGTCTACCCAGCAAACGTGATTGCAGACTGCAGAGTCTGGAAGAAGTAGCTTGTACATTAGGTTGATGTTGTAAAATCAGAGTTGAATTAATTATGCAGTCTTGGGATGAAAATACTCTTGATGTGTGAGGCTTCCAGAAAGACTCGCTTTCTGTTATTTCTCTATTACGTGTCTAGACCTCCAGTTTTTGGCTCACTTAACTCATGAAAAGCAATTTCAGGCCTGTTTGTGACAACACGGATGGACCTAGCATGTATCATGCTAAGTGAGATAAATCAGAGAAAGGCAGGTACCATATGCTTTCACTTATATGTGGAATCTGAAAAAAACAAAACGAAACAAAACCAAGAACAAAAAACCCCAAATGAGCAAACAAGCAAACGAGCAAAACAAAACTCTTAAATACAGAGAATAAATTGGTGGCTGCCCAAGGAGAGTGGATAGGGAGATGGATAAAAAAGGTAAAGAGGATTAAGACGTGCAAGCTTCCAGTTATAAAATAAGTCATGGAGATGAGAAATAGAGCATAGGCAGTATTGCCTATAATACCGGATGGTGTTGTATGGTGACAGATGGTGGCTAAGCTTATTAGGGTGAGCAATGAGTAATGTGTGGATTGTTGAGTCAATATGTGGTACACATGAAACTAATAAGACATCCTGTGTTGACTATATTTCAATAATAATAATAATAATAATAATAATAATACAATTTCAGGCTAAACTTGTTTTCCTGAGCTTACATGTCAAGCCTCACCTTATCTTTAGTAACATGAACAGGACTGCTCGACCCACGTCAGAACATGGCATTTCATGAATAATCTATGAAAATAAAAATAGGGGGCTGGTCTCCTTTCTCCTTGTTCTTCCCAACACTCCTTTGGCTGATCCCAGACAAACCTAATTATTATCTGTTGTATGCACTTTTCTCAAACGGTGGGTCCTTTCTTTAGCTGCTGAATAGTTTCCTTCATTTACTCAATTATGCTTTCGAATGTACATGGTGTCGGTCAGGTAACACATTCGATAATGCTAATGTATTGGCATTTATAAGGAAAATGCTTTTCATAATGTCCTTCTGCTATAAAGCTGGGCATGTCTATTGGTTCTTTGTCCCCATACATTTTCACCACAGCTAGAACGACCGTATAATTTATTGTCCGTACCAGAACACTTTTGAATTTGAAAGACGAAGTTATTGATAATTACGCCAGGTCAAAAGATGCAAACTGGGACTGCCCTGGGAAGACTCTGTCCCATGGAGCAAATCCAGGTCACTGCCTGTTTTTGTTTGTTTTTTTTTCACCATCTGTTTTTGAATAGCTCAGAGACTAAGAGTGATTTTTTTTTTTTCATTTTTCAATGGTTGGAAAAAATCAAGGGAAGAATAATATTTCATGACATGTGAAGGTCATACAAAATAATCTGTTATAAATAAAGCTTTATCGGAACACGGTCCCGTCAAATCGTGTATGGCTGCTATCATGTTGTGGTGGCAAAAACACAACGTATTTCCTAGAACATTTACTGTTTTAATCTTTAGAGAAAAGGTATGCTAACCCTTGAGGCAGAGTAACCCTAGTTTCAATGGGACCATACCTGTCTTTCCAACAGCACGGGTTACACGACAGGTCTCCCTCTTGCATGCCCTGGGCCACACACAGTAGGCTGCCAGTGTGGTCGGGCATGTTCCTGGGACTCGGGTCACCTGGCCTATAATTTCCTGTCGACTAGAAAATCTTCCAGGTTACCTTTCTGGCTGTGTCAAGGTGTCGACTAGCCCTTCGGTCCTCTGACACTGTACTTCTCTACAGAGTATTGTCATGTTTCAAATTGCTAATTTGGTTTATGAATTAAAAATAGGTTTTTCTCCAAGAACCAGGACGGCCTTCATTTTCTCTGACCAAAAAATTATCAGGCAACCTTGGAAACGATTTTGAGTTTTTTGCCCGAACGCTTTTAAAAGTGTGGGGGGGAGCGCAGTAATTTTAAAGTAACCTCATTCTGTCTCTTTGGTATTGAATTAAAAGAGTTACAGGAATTCTAGCTCATTGTCCAATGGGCCAGATAAATTTCCTCTTTAAAGTGAGTCATTATTTGCGGGCTAATTAACCAGTCCTGTGCTTGCATGAGAGTTGGCCCAGTTGGCTCATCTACAGCGCTGCGTCTACTACGTTTACCTGAACTGTGTGCTTATCGAGACTATTGACCACCTTTCAGATTAAGTTGGATCTGTCCGTAGGCACATGCAGGATATTTTTAGGAACTACACGAACTATAAAAATCATGTATATCTAGAAATTAAATTAATTGGAGCTTAAAATTACCAGTAGGACAACAACAGATATATTGCTTTTGTACATTTTGTTTACTGACTGGATGTCTAAACGTTGACTCTTGTGAAGCGAGGCGCAGTTAGGAAATGGCAGCCGGTGTGAGCTGGAGGCCTGTTAGGAGGGAGGGCTGCATTAGTATTCTCCTGGCGCCAAAAATGTGCCATTCATATCTTCTCATTTATAACACTAATTACATATAATAATTCTAGGTTTTAGTTTTTAAAAGAACCCTTCATGTATAGGGTACTGTAGAACTATTCAGTTCATATGTCAACCCTAATTAAAACCTATCTCAGAATTCATTAAAATCTGGCTCAACTGTTTAACATCTCTTACAGCAGTGCACCTTTAGATGAAAAACACTGCACCCTCCACTTTTTCCCTTTTCAGTCTTTGTTGTGTAATTAATAGAAACCTTTAATTTGGAGGGATGGATTAAAAATGGAATAAATAGTATAGGCTTTGTGTAATTCGCTCAAGGTTTTCTATGCCATAATCAAGGTGAAGAAAAAATGCTTATTGCAAATGTCCTGGGCTGACAGAACTATAGATTTAGATCCATTAAGTCTGTGGTAACTGGTGAAAATAAAATGTATAATGAGGATAAAATTAAATGGATGATAGAATCCAAGCTTTAATCACTCGGAGGAAAAAAAAAAATCCTAACTTCAGTTTCTAGGTCCACGCTAGTCAAAGAGAAATAAAACTCTTCACTTTTCCCTTTTCTTTTTTCTTTTCACATTTTAGCACAGAAAATTACTGTTAATCATCTCAATTGATGATTTAGGATTCTATTCAATTTGTAGCGTAGAGACGAAAAATTGTTGAAGAAGTAGTTCTAGTAGACATTATAAATATATATGATAAAGAATACTGAGTCACCTGCTATTCGGGGAAGAAAAGGAAATAGGATTGGCTGAGTAATTGAGAGAAAATCTATGCTTTTCATGGGGGCAGAAGAGTAAGAAGTTCTGTGTCTTCACATCAATACCAAAGTGGTTTTTCTTGCATTCCAAAAGAAACCTGAGAAAATGTCCACAGACAAGAGCGTAGCTCCTGTGGATATATCTTAGTTTAGGCAAATTACCTTAAACTGGTGGCTTACATAAAGAACACTTATTTCTCACAGTTCTGGAGCTCAGAAGTCTAACGCCGTCAAGGTGCTGACGGATTCAGAGCTGCTTCCTGCTTCATGGACGGTAGCCTTCTTGCTACGTGCTCACCTGTTCAGAGCCGAGAGAGCTCTGTGGGGTCTCCTTTAGGGTACTGGCCTCATTCCTGAGGGCTCCACTCTCATAACCTAATCATCTCCCAAAGGTCTCACTTTTTAACGCCACTGCATTGGATATGAGTATTTCCACACATGGATTCAGAGGGCGAGGGACACAATCTGTCAGTCTGTAACCGGGTGATTATAACTCCTGGTGGTTCACAAAGATGCTGTTAGCTTAGGTCACCTATTAGATATTAAAACTAATAATGAAGGGGTTAAAATAATAATTACAGGTTAAAATGAGGTAATTATCTAAGTTATTCCTTTTGAGATATATGGACACATCTTACTACTTGTTGATTTGTCCCAGGAAAACTCCATCAAGGAATTCTAGAGATAGACTTGTAATATTTTCATTCCTGCTCCTGGTTCTATCGTTAACCATCAGGAAAATTCTATTTGTATGTGAAGCCTCCCAGTAAGCTCACATTTTTATCCCTGTCCCGAATCATGCTTTTAACTAAACTACTACTAGGAGCTGCAATCTGTGGTGTGTAGATGGGAAAGCCTATCCTGAACTTGATATAAAGGGTATAAGGGACTCCAACACCCTGCAACATCTGTCTTCATCCTAAGAACGTCCTGGAATTTCTGCATGAAAAATTCTGTGTACTGATAATTCATACATAAACTAAAGAGATAATTTAACTCAATGATTTATAACTTTCACTGAAGAAAAACTCTGTTGTCATAGGAAACATGTTTCTTCTAATGCTTAAACATCTCATTAAGGATACGTTGTTGATCTCAGTGATGTTATAAATTATTAGTTAATTTTTTAAAAATTCATAAAAATGTATTTATATCCTCTTCTGTTTCCCTGAGTCTGGAACATTTACCAGAATTGGTGTGAGTCTATAACTGAAAATTCCCTCTCATGAGCTAAGAGTGAGGAAGATGCACGAGAAGCATGCTCAAAATGCAGGACTCTAAACCTATGCCCCCCAAAACCTAGGAAAGAGTGAATTTTTAATTCTTCAAACTTATACTATTTGTCATTTCTCACTTTTAGAAATCTTGCATTAATATAAGAGCATGAGTTCTCAGAAAATAGAATTCTCATAAATATTATATATTTCACAGAAGTTCTGAGACTTTCTTGTCATCATCACCATCTCTATCATGAAACTTTAAAACAAAACAAAATGAAAATCCACTCTCCAAATTATAACAATCCTTCGAACTTAATAGTCATGGCAGATATTAGCTAGCTGCTAATCAAACTCGTTTTCCTTTCTGCATTGAGTCCACAGCTAGACTTCACTTCTAAAATGACATGAATGAAAGAAAAGCGTTGCTTTTCTTGAAGTTGGGTGAGGTCACCTGACTGATATCTGGTTCACCTGTCTGTGGATTGTAAGTGGACCTGATATATCTTACTTTGAGGCCTGGCTCTAGAAATCAAAGACGATGAAGAAAGTCCAGAGATTTGGGAGTTGAAAGGGATGAAAGATGTAGATGGCTATCACTACTCTCCTAAAAATAAGAAATAAAATTGAAGTATCTTTGGAGGGTCCAATGATCCGTGACAAAGATCAGATTAAGGGTGTGACCTTCCTACTGAAGTGGGAATCACGATTCCAAAGCTTCTACAGCCCCAAAGGAAATCTGATCTCCCACACCAATTTCAGGTATGGTGATAGTGATCAAGAGAGAAGTTTTCATAAGATAGAGGAAAGGGCCAGGGAGAGAACTGGGTAAGGGAGATGTTCAAAGAAATTAAACTCAGAGTCTAATCAAGAAATGTCCCCCTTCTGAGGTGTAGGGGGCCCTTCAAAATATCTGCTCTGAAGGATTTCATAAATTCTTGCCACAGGTGCTTTTTGTTCCTGAATGGAAGATTCTATTGTGATTTTCTTATTTTTCACTACCTTTGTCATTGGGCATACATATAGATGGGAAGTAGGTAATGGAAATATGTTGTTTCATATTCACAAGGTTGCTAATTTAAAAGAACCACATTTGGACTTACTGGAGAGATTTTGCATCACCAGAAGATACTGGACTTCTTGCTGGATGCAATGACTAGGTAAAACTTTAGGGGGGTGGAAGAATGAGTTCTGTATGTGGGAGCAAAAGAAAAATAAACAATTACTGTCTAAAAGAGAAGACTGAAAACAGAAACTAGCTAAATTTAGCAAAAATCCATTTCCCCTTTGTCCTTGGCACACATTTTCCAGCCTCTCTTGACTTAGATTAAAGCCCAAAGTCTGAGTGCTGGCTGATGGAGTGTAAATACGATATATGCCACATCTAAGCCTAGCCTATATAAACTTCTTGCATGTTCCTCTACTCTTTCTCTTCCTCTGCCTTGTCATTGCATACATAATGGCTAAGTTCGCTGTAGAAGCCTTGTTTAAAGATGGCAGAGGCTTCATCAGCCTGGGCCCTGAATCCCTGCAAGGAGGACAATCCCCCTCCCCAAACTTGCTGCTATTTGGTTAGGACATAAATGAAAAATACATCTCAATTGAGATAAGCCACTGAGATTTTAGCATTTATCTGTTATATGAAAGTTAGGGTGGGTAAAAATATATATAGTAAAAATAGACAGCTTTTTAAAAGTCCCACTGAAAATAGTATTTTTAAAAAAGGTTTATTTATTTATTTTATATAAAGATAGAAAGGGAGAGACAGTGTGTACGAATAGGTGTAGGGACAGAGGGAGAGAATCTCCAGCAGATGCTGTGCCCAGCAGAATGACCTGAGCCAAAACCAAGATCATGACCCAAGCCAAAACCAAGAATAAGGCCCTCAACCAACTAAGCCACTTAGGTGCCCTTAAAAATAGTATTTTTTTTAAGATTAAGAAATCCAGAATAGCTTATTGCTGATTTCAGTTGAGATTGTGTTTGAAATTATGAAAGTTTGGATGATGTTCCCATCTCAACAACTAAACAACTCTTCTGTTTTCAATCACATTGCTGTTATTGGCATGGGAAGCCAAGAGAGTTAATTTTTTATATTCCAATGGAAACACTGTATAAATTTGGGGAAAGAAACGGAACAGTTGGTTGCAAAAATCACAATATTGCACACAAGGTCGACCATTTGTACATTAGCAAATTCTTCAGCAGAATGAATAATTCCCATCTGAAACATCAGGACAAATGTAAAATGAGTCTTTGACTAGAGTTAAAACCGGGTAAGTTTTGGGAAAACAGAAGAGAAATTGCAAGAATGCTGGCATTATTAAGATTCAGCTTCAGAACTGCCACCACCTTAACTTTTCAGCTGAGATTCTGGCCCTGGAAGAAATCAGTGGAGCCTCTGGGACAGGGATCCATGCCTTGGTGTATTGCTCCCCTTCTCCTCCCAGTCAAAAAGGCCTCTGATATGACAAGAAATATACATATTCACATCTCCTTTTTAATAACTTCCTCAGGACACAGGTGACTATAAATATTCAGTATTGGTACTAATTTTCATAATCCTGAATCCTCCTGTTGTATATTACTTGTTATTATTTAACAAGTGTTTATTGAGTATCAATAATGTGTCAGGCACTGCTTTTAAATATCAGAGAAACAGTAGTGATCAAAACTTACAAAAATCTCTGCCATCATGGAGCAGAGAGGAAAGACAGAAAACTAAAAAGGTAAGTGGGTATATTACATAGTGTTGGTTATGAGTGCTAAAAAGAAAAATAAAAAAGTAGAAGGACACAAATTATTGGGATGGAAATTACAATTTTAGAAAGAGTAAAATTTCGAGTGAAGAATCAAATTTCACTGAAAAGGTAAAAATTGAGGAAAGATCACACAGGAAGGTGTGATCTGGCCCATGCTGATCCACAGGGAAGTTCATTCCAAGCAGAAGGAAGAGTAGATGTGAACACCTGAAGTGGGAGCACACCTGGCCTATGTGAGGAACCGTAAGGAGGCAGGTGAGCCTGGCATCAATGGATACGAGGCAAGAGTTTTAGGGGTTATTGAGATTTCAATGACATAAAACTGTGATTCCGGTCACCTGGGGGGCTCAGTCAGTTAAGCGTTGGCCTTTGGCTCAAGTCATGATCCCAAGATCCTGGGATCGAGCCCCAGCATTGGGCCCTCTGCTCAGCAGGGAGCCTGCTTCTCCTTCTCCCTCTGTCAGTCACTGCCCCTGCTTGTGCTCTCTCTGTGTGTCAAATAAATAAATACAATCTTGAAAAAAATCCTTTGTGATTCATAGCAAAAGTTTTAGCCCACTCAGAGTGACATGGGGAAATCTGAGAGGCTTTTTAGCAGATCTAACAGAATGACTATGGCTCCAGGGTTGAAAATAGAATGAAGAAGCCTGGATTAGAATCAGGGTGACCAGTCCGAAGGTTACGACACAAATCCAGGCAGGACATGATGTGACTCAGACCAGGGCAGAGAGAGTGAGGAGGTCTTCATGGTCTAGTTGTATTTTGCAGTTAGACTTGACAGGATTGAATGATGGACTGGATGTGGAGTCTGAGAGAAAGAGAACAAGCAACGATGACGCCAAGCTTTTGACCCTGAACACCTGAAAGAATGGAATTACTATTTCCTGAGATGAAGATGAGAGCAGGAGGAGCGAATTCAGAGGGAAATAGGAAGAGACCAGAGTTAACATAATTAAGTTCGGGATGTTTTCTAGATATTCCAAGTGGAGCTACTGAGCATGTGCTTGGGTATTTAAGTGTTGAGTTCAGTGTAGACTTTAGGGCCAGTGGTGCACCTAGGGAGCCGCGCATAGATACTGCTCAGCGCTCAGAGATTGAATGATATCACTTATGGATCAAGCGTAGCAGGAAAAAAAGAAACAATTTGAGGACTGTACCCTCACATTTAGTATTTAGAAGAAAAGGAAGAATCTTCAAAAGAATCTGAAAAGGAGTAGCCAGAAAGAGGGGAGAAAAATGAAGCAAACACGGTCTCATGGAAGCCAAGTATTGAAAATGTTTCCCGTAGAAGCAAGTTATCCATTAATCAAGTCAAGTCAAAGGAGGACTGAGAAATTATGTTTAGATTTAGCAATGTGGAGGTCATCGATGGCACAATTTTACCTAAGTGTGGGGACAGAAAGAGGATTGGAGTGGATTTGACAGGGGAAAGGGATAGTTGGAGGCGGTATCAGCTTTGCATTTGATGGATACAAGTGATAAAGTTTTGGTCATAAATTACAGTAAATTTCAGTATGTTGATGTACATTGCTCCAAATGAGGACTCAGGCTCATACTTATTAAATATTTATTGCAATTTACAATTAGCATGAAACTGTCATATTGCAGGATTAGGCTTCAGTGTCACCTTTTCTGTGAAGTCTTTTCTGCCTCCCTCGTACAGCTAGTTGCTGTGCTCTTTGTGCTCCTGAACACTTCATAAATGCATTTGCAATATTTGTGTTGTACTATTGTGTTGCAGCATTTGCAGACTTTGTGTTTAATCATTTATTTCTGTGTCTGTCTGTCCCATTACGTTGGGAGTCCCTCATCTTTACATACCGACAGTGTTTTGGTAAAAGTATGCACTCAATAAATGTGTTGACTGAATATTATCTTAAGTCAATCTAAATGATGTAGGGCAATGGAAACAAGAGGCTTATTGGATGTTAAGGACAATAAACAAGTACAGGATCTCATTTACTTTTCTCAAGATCTGATGTCTGCTATTTTGGGGAAATTATGGCACCTATTTCTTGGAATGTAGACATACATCTATTATGAGATAAAGGCCCTACAGAACAATTCGTCATGAATGTGCCATTCAACTAATTATTCTGCTTTTATGTTTTTTGTTTTTTTTCTCAGATCCCCAAATTTTAAGTCTTTTTCTCATTATAACATTATTCAAATTATTAATTTAATACCTTTACAGATAATAGAATCTAGGTAAATTTTTTTCCCCCCCTCTGGAATAGAAATCTGGAATTAAGTCCATAGCCTTTTTGAAAATTTCCTTGTCATCAGAGATTATCAGTGCTCAAAGTAACAGTCCTATGATTTCAATTTAAAAGAGAGACAGTTGATCTGATTTGGAATACTGGGCTGTTCTGTAAAGCTGCTTTCCCAAGGATGATTAGTTTTGATATTAATTTTTAATTGGGCTGTTTTATAGCTTGCTCACACACATGATCCTGTTTGAAGCACAGAATTAGAGTGTAAGAAAAAAGCCTATTAAAACTAAAATATTAAATATGTGTATAAAATCTTTTATGCTTCTCTATACTTTAAACAAATAATTGTCATGGAAGCCAAACTACCTGTAATATACCCCTTACTTGAACCATGCACTGAAAAGAAAGAAATGTACAAGTTCACATCAGTATGCTGACTCTGTTGCAGATAACATCAGACAAATGAGTAAGACTTTTTGTCTCTTTTGATTGTTTTTAAAAAGGAAACTATAGGCAAAGAAATTCTTGCACATTTTTCTCCCTACTAGGAAATGTCCATCATGAAGGGAAAAAAAAGTAATGCCTCTTTTTCTCTTTTCATCTGTCTCTCTGTCATCCATCTACTACTCTTATCTAAAATCTGTCTTCCCAAATTGAATTTCCAGTCCTTACGAAATATTAACACGAGAATTTATATCAACTCCACTATACTTTTTCAAGACTACATCAAATAAAATATGAAATTCTGATGAATTGTTCATTGTATTCATTTTTTAAAGACATTCTATTTATTTGTTTTTAGATAGCACATGCAAGCATGTGCTCGAGAGAGGGAAGGAAAAGAGGAGGAGGGAGAGGGACAAGCCAACTCCTTGCTTTGCCTAGAGCCCTTCTCAGGGGCTCATCTCACTATTCTGAGATCATAACCTGAGCTGAACTCAAGAGTGGAACACTCAACTGAATGAGCCACCCAGGTGCCCCTCATTAGATTCATTTTAATGAGCAGCTAAAGAGTTTTGATGTAGAAGGTCCTATACCAAATATACAGGCATAATTGAAATGTTTTCTGAGATTATAGTTAAAATAGAGACTGTTTACTGAATTACCATGAAGGCAATTGTATAATGGCTTTCCAAGTATGACTTTCTACAAACTCACCTGCTTACAGACAAACGGCATGGACAATTTTCCTATTTATGTTAAATAGTATCTGAATGCTCTACCTCTTTGGAAACATCTTCAGTGAAGGGATCTTATTGGAAGAAAGGGCCCTGTTTCTTGTTTCTAGAACTCAGCAGGGCAGATTTTCTTGTATCTGGCATCTTAGTTCTTAAGCATATAAACTGAGGTTTGGCCAGCTGCTCAGAACTTTGGATCTTGGGCAAGTGATGCAGATATGGGAGTAGTTAGATATTACCCAGTATAGCAGTAGTAGAGCTGAGATCCAGTAAAGGTGACAGATGTCCATAGAGGTGGTGTCCTTACCTGGGTGTGACCATAGAGGTATGTTTGGCTGTCTATTGGCTGCAATTTCAGTTATGTTTTCTGTCTTTAAAAAAAGAAGATATTCTGTATTGATTTGAGAGAAAGAGAGGATGTGAAAGAGAGAACATAAGCAGGGGAGAAGGGCAGAGGGACTCCTCGCTGATCAGAGAGCCAGGGTCGGGCTGGATCCCAGGACCCCAGGTCATGACCTGAGCCAAAGGCAGCTGCTTAACTGACCGAGCCACCCAGGCGCCCAACATTTCCAGTCTGGTGTCATTCTGTTTCCCATCATTCAGAGAGCTATCCACAATTGTTTCAATGTTCCTTTTCTCCTCAAGTTAGCCAGTGTGTTTCTGTTGTTTGCAAGCAAGACTGATAGAGTATGACATATGAATATACTGATATCACAGATTTATGAAAACTGAGACCCACTAAAATAAATGTTTATTTCAATGTTCCTTTTCTCCTCAAGTTAGCCAGTGTGTTTCTGTTTGCAAGCAAGACCGATAGAGTATGACATATGAATATACTGATATCACAGATTTATAAAGCTGAGACCCACTAAAATAAATGTTTATTTGCTTTTGAAAAACATTTTGCAATGTTTCTGGTAGCTTGAAATCCAAAGAGTTAAATTCTCAAGAATCTGGGGATTTGTGTGTGTGTGCAAACATCACAAAAAAGCTTATACCTGACAATCACAGATGGTCTGACTGTTTATTTTATTGTGCATATTTATAAAATGATGACCTATTCAAATTCCGATTTTATTTTCTTTCTAAGCAATTTCAGCAATTGTCTGGGAGAATTCTTTGTTAACTACCAGAGTTACATAGCAATGCAAGTTTTATCTCTTTCAGTATGTTATGTGATGAAATGCAATCTTGTCTATCTTTTTTTAGAAAGGGGGTATGATATACTACTACTTTCAGAATCTATTTTTAGAGGAATAAAAATTAAACCTTTAAAGAAACAAGAGAAGTGACAACTCTGGAAAACATAGAATAGCAACCTTTATTCACATCACTGTATTTACTAAATATAAATGGGGAAATTGAAGTCACATTGCAGAGATTTTTCTATCTATTTCATGGTAGATCCAGGTAGCAGGAAATACACACACACACACATACATGCACACACACACACACACACACACACGCACACGAAGGAAGTGTTTGGCAACATTTTCCTACAATTTTTCCTGGGGGAAACATATGTACATTGTTAATTACTCACTCTCTCTCACCAACTCTCCCCTTCCTCCCTACCTCCACCCCTCTTTTTTTCCTTCTCCCTCTTTTTCAGATTTAAGGCCAAGTTGGCTTTAGAGTAAGGGTTAGAGAAATAGATGCCTTTTTCTCTAGCGTGGTGACTGTCTTCTAGGCATCCAAATTAACTCTACCAGACAATCCTTTGAGATGGCTCTTGAAGGTTGCCTAATTACACTTTCCTGTGAATGAATGAATGGATGGATGAATGGATGGATGTCATGTGAACATTTCAAGTTATCTGACAAAGTTAAAGATCTTGTTGGTCTAAACTAAATTTGATTTATAAAATATCCAAAATCAACAGATGACAGATTCTTCTTGAAATGACATAATCCTCAACATAAAAATGAAGATCACTATATAAATTCTCGTGTTAGTTGATAAAAGATATATATTTGTGTAGGGGTCAAGGGTAGGCCACCCCAAGATGTGCCACTTTGGTATGCATATTTTATTAAACTGATCAAAGCCTAAAAGACTCAGGAAGAAACTTGACCTTCTCTCTAATTTAGATGGAAGACTTGCTCCAGGAAGAGAGAGCTCCCACCATAGATAACACGTGATAATATGAGCTAAGTGTGGCAGATGGGGAGGATCTTAGCAAGGCCTGTTTGATTAAAATCCTATGTCCCATTGCTTCTGAAAGGCCACCAAACATTTGTTTACCAAAACATTTATGTCTTTCCATTCTTCCTTCTCCTTCATCCAGGATGACATAAATACCTAATTTTGCCTGAGTGTCTTTAGGGTTTCGTGTCCATGTGGGTTTTCTGTATATAAAAAATTAGATTTTCACCTGTTCATCTGTCTCATGTCAATTTAATTCTTAGTTCAGTTAGAAGAACCTTGACAGACAGAGGAAATATTTCCTCTTCTACATTTGCCATATGTTAAGCCATAGAATCTTTCTAATATGTTGATAAAATTGAATTATGAGAGAATAAGAACTTCTGAACACACATACGAGTTTGCCTATCCATAAACTGGAAATATACATTTCTAGGAAAAAAATGCTTCTCAAAAAAAAAAAACAAAAACCAACAACCCAACAGTCTTTCTCTTTAACATTTAAAGTTATTAGACAGTGAGACTTCCCAAGGCATAAATTAGTTATCTATCAACAGGAGAGATGTATTTCCAGAAATAAATTTGACTCCATATTAAGAAAAAAAAATCTGCTTTGCTCTATGTCAGCATTTAGAGCAGGTGCCAACCTCTGATTAATTAAATGCAAGATGTTACTTATTTCAAAATCTTAGCAAATAAAACTTAAACAGAAACTGTTGCCTGCGCTGTTGTCATTTCTTCTTTTTGAGTAATCCAGGACTCCACGTGGCTGGCTTGCAGGCTTATTTTCCAGATCACTGATAGCAACGTGATTTTGCACTTGCGTATGTGAGTGTGTGTATTTTTTTGAAAGACATCAGCTGAAGCAGTTCAAATCTCTGGCAACAATTTCTTAAAGAGTGTGTCACATATGAGCTATTGACCACATTTTGCCAGGTCACTTGTCAAATGGGTGATGTCGCTTTTCAGGGCAACCCCCCTCCACATTCATGAAACGACTTAGAAAACGATGTGAGAGTTCTGTGAGCCCTACTAGGTATTTTATAGCAATCAAGAAACTCTTGTTCTTTATTATTATTAGCATATTATAGTCTCCAAAGACTATTTTATAAAGCCCTTTTCTAAAATATGGTCCCTCAATTTTCTTCGGAAATTCCATGTGCTTGGAGTACTTGCTTAAGCACAATTCAAAACTGCAGGAGGTAGAAGTCTACTGTAGTTTAGTGTAAAGTTAACTTTTTCGAATGTAAAAAAGGTCAAAATTAATGAAGAAACTAGCAAATTCAAAGTTCCACTGAGGAACATCCCAATGCTTTTAGCAATTCACTTGAATTGAAGGAGGAAAACCCCCTTTAACATTTTAAAGCTTTGAAAGCCTAATGAACCATGCTACCTCCTGTAGTTTCTACAGAACCAAAATTTGTGCAAGGACTAGGCTCATTAGCATTAAGTGGAAGCAGACCATTCAGCTCTTGCAATAGCTTCTTGCAACGTTTTCACCATTATCATTGTATTTGGTTGATAAAATACTCTTATCTCAACTGGTACTTTATTTTTCTTATTGTGGTTCATGTAAAATTCCTGTTATCCCACAAACTAAATGCTCTCCTTCCAAATGACAAATGTATTTTTTTTTCTTTACAAGTATCCAAAGTATATTCATTTTCACCAAGGTACACTGTTGAAGCAAGGTGGTCCTTGTTATGTTTAATTGTTTACTTCACCGTCTATATGTCCCAAACTGTTGTTAGGTAATGATTTGTGGAATAGGAGGAAAATGAACAATTAGAGTATAGAGAATGCAGACTATTAGATATATAGATAACTTGGTCAACACATTTAATTCAGCTGTTTTAAAGATTTTTACATCTCATTTTTTTTAGGAAAAAATTTGTTTTGCAGTAAAAAACCCATGCAAAAGTACACCTTTTCAGGTCACCTGATTCTGTTTCTAGGGGAGTCTATTATCATTCATTGCATTCGAACTATTTTACAAGTTGTAGATAAGTGAGGCGAAGGCCAAATATTTCTTGTCTGTAGACATGTAAATAACTTCTCTTAGTTAAAGATTCAGTTGGGTGAATTGAATTACTCTTCCTTACTCTGGAAAAAGTCAGTTTTGCCTCCATTAGCATATTAATTTCAATATTCTTGATCTATAAATGTGTCTGTTCCTTTTATCTGGTTGTAGCATCTTACTCAGACCTTCATTAATGATTAATATGTTCACTTACATGGTATGAAAGCATGCTCTTCATTTTTTCTGACTAGAGTGAAGTTCACAGGATTTGCATTACATTTATAATTTTGACAGTAATATACAAATGTATTCCTTAGGTTGTATAAATTTCTAAAATTAGAATCTCCTTTTTGTCCTACTGACCCAGCACAAAATATAAGTAGTATTTTGATATAAATTGGCCCAAACAACATCATTCAAGGTTAACATCTGTATTCTATTGTAAATTTAAAAAATAGATATTTTGGTCTCCATTTTCCTAAGAATTCCGGGAAATAATCTTAATGGATTATCCAAAACTTGGCAGGTCTTTTGCAAAATGCTGTATAGAAAAGATACATATGATTATGACAAGATCCTCCATTTGGTGTGATGGATCTAATATTAATTAAGCCTACTTGTCAAAGGCAATTGTATTCAATGTTCCACTCCCCCTAAATTTTAGATGAAATGTAAAATGTGATTTGCCTTTAAGTCACAAATGCTCTGGAACGGTTGGAAAATAAAAGGATGGCATTAAAGAAGAAAATGTAAAAACAAAGTTACTTATTTATAAATATAAATATACATATAGTTGTTTGTGAAGCTAGTAATATCATCACCTCCTTTTCCTCTTCCTAAGAAAATTAATAAAAATAGAAACAACTTGGGAGTACTTTGCATTGCCTCTTTGATTCAAATTTGCCACTTAGAGAGGTATGATCTTTAGTAAGTGACTTAAGGTTTCTGAATCTTGTTTTCATCATCAACGCATGACAATAATAACACTTTAAAGTATTGTGAAAGTCAAAGTAGAAATGTCTGCTAAAGTGCTTTGCCATTGTAAAATGCATGGTAGAGATAGTCGTGACCTTTCAGGAGTAATTCTAGCTGCCACCAGTAATTCTAGCTGTCTCTGAGGTGGAGCACATTTCTGAGATTGAAGGCATTGGGTGAGTTATGCTAACTTTAGTATGACTGTGGGCAGAGCTTTCAGGAAGAAGACTAAAAACTTTTTTCTTTTTTTCTCTCCAGGAAGACTGGCAAGTATTTATGTGATTCACTTGCCAATTTTTATTCCATCCACTAGAGATGTCAATTCTTAAATATTTTCAGTGAATTTAGAATTATTCGAAGTGCATGTGAACGTGAAAGCATATGCTTCTTGGGAAGTTCAGAAAGAGTGCATCAACTCTCTGGTGGTTGAATCAAATTCCATTATCTTGAATGAATTCTTAGAAGTTTTTCTTTGAAAATTCATAAATTTCTGCCTAACAGGCTAATGCAGGTGATTATTTTCCAAATACCTGGATGTCATTTTGGCATTTCTCTGTTTTGACCTTCATGCTCAGGGACAAAATAGCTGTTTCATATGCTACCTTTCAGGATCTGAGACTTGGTGCTTCTGTTTCCATGTGATTGGGTACAGGGTAGAAGTTACACAGGGAGAAGTGATGAGCCACTTGGAAAATCAGGTGTTTATTAATGTGTTTTCATTTTGGGGGAAGGAGGGTTTTAGTAGATATAGTTTTCCTGGAAGAGCAATGACACCCATACCTCAAAAGACCTTACTACACAAAGTGGATCTTTTCCATGGTTTGTTGTTTTGTTCATCTACCATACTGTTCCATTTCATTTGGTTGATCATCATAGATGGACAGACTTGGAGAAGATGGCTTAGATCATTCATTTGGGGTGTCTCTCACGTGGATATCGCAGCAGTCACAAACGCAGGGCCCTCAGCCAAATCGTGTTTTGTTTGAGGAGCAGGGTGTTTTTAAGGAAATCATCTCTGAACGCCTTGAGGTGGAATATGTCCTCCCTGTTTTATACCCAACTGTCTTATGAAATTATATCACATGCCTCACTCCTACAGGTATTTGTGTTTTTGGATGTTTGGCCTATAAAAACCAACAAGATTTGACCAACAGTCTCTGTGGCTAACTGCTGCATTTGGGCAGGTGAAAATTCTAAATCATTGAAAATAAAGTCTCTGCAGCAAGTTGCCTCTCTAGGCGACATGTAGTTCAACCTGTGAAACCTTTTGGGAATCAGCAACAAAAAGGAAGGCTGCATTGTGGAACCCTTTGAAATCGTAGCATCTATGATTTTCAGCCTATATTGGGTTGGGGCACCTGAGAGATGCGAGTGTGGTACAGTGAATGCAGCAGAAAATAAAGAAGTTCCCTTCTTAGCAGAAGTATGTTTAAATTATTTTCTTCCTTCTTCTCTTAAACTAATAGAATATTTAAAATGAGTCAAATACATATTTTACTTGATAAACTGACTTTATATTCACCTATTGGAAACAGTACAACATATTTTACATCAGATTATGAAATATGGATGTTTTACTAAAAGACAGGAAGGACTTTTTCCAGTCTTTTAAAGTAAATACATATTCAAAGGATCTTAAGGCATACCATTTATTCATATTCATATCTATTGAAATACTGTACATCCACATACTTCAATAAATAGTTAAAAACCTGACCTCTTTTTAAATCATTTCTGAATTTCAAAAAACAATTTTTATTGAAAAGATTAAATAGGTAACTTTTGGCTGTCACAAAGCTAAGCACAATGGATAAATTAACAATTATTCAGTAAATTTGATCAATATAGATGATTGGCTTTGATAAAATTCTCAGAGGTTTCTGAGTTCACACATTGGGGTATTTATATATGTGTGTGTGTGTGTGTGTGTGTATCTATGCATAGATACACATACATACTATATATATATATATATATATATATATATATATATATATATATAGTCCTGAATTACCTGGGTAATTTTCTTAGTTCTCCAGTCTACTTTCTAGATATAGCTTGAATGTTATGATGAAGCATTAATTTTTCAGTTAAGTTTTAAACACCCCCAAAAGTGGTTTTAAGTTTGACATTCTCTCTCTCGAATCTTTTAGTGTTTCCCGAAAAACACAATACTATAATTTGGGCAGCACTTTTCATTATATAATTGCTGCATAATAGGAACTTAATGGTGTCACAGGACTTACGTTTCAAATGGGATCATTGTAAAACATAATTACACCACTTGCAGTTAAACCAAGAATGCAAATGAATTAAGTCAACTACCCTAATGTTCTTTTCTTCCCTCTCTCCCTTCCTTCTTCCCTTCCTTCCTTCTTCTCGTCCTTCCTGCCTCCATTTTGTCCCCTCTCTCTTTACCTCCACCCTTTCTGTCTTTTTCTTTTCTTTTCACTCTCTTTCCTCCACTGCTCCTTATTTTTCTTTCTTTGAAAAAAAAAAAAAAAACTAGGGGCAACCAAAGGAGTCCCACAAATGGAACTTGTGGAAATATAACGCTGAAATGAATACCTAGAAAAAATTGTTTCAGATCAAAAGATAAATCAATTTCATAAAACTGCTGTTCTGAAATTGCAACAATCTTGTACAGTCAGGACTGATAAAATGGAGTAATCAGACATTTCATATGTCTATAAATGTAAAATCATCTACTTGAACATTATATGCATACATTCACACAAAAAAGCAAATACTGTAGCCTTATTTGAACAATATTGAACTCATAAATACTCATGGTTTCACTCTGTTCAGGGGCCTACGGACTAGGAATGCTGCTGTGATACAGAAAAACATAGTGAATACCTCCTCTATTTAAAATGTCACTCAAGAAAGTCTCTTCTAACATAAAGGCAAATACATATAGCTACTGAGCTATGACTGTACTTCTGTCACATTCTATGGGAAAAACACCAGACCACAAATTCGGAATCATGACAACACTTTGAACTAATTATTTGGTTCATCCATAGTTTATACCTCGATTTACCTCACATTTACCCTACAGACCTTACAAAGAGGAGGTATTTTTAACTCTAGGAAAGCGGTCACTGTATAATATGCATTCTTGATCTGTTTCTTTCTCCCAAACAATGGTACTGATGGTTAACACTTTCTGTGGTAGCACCACTATTTCTAGTAAGTAGATTATTATGGAGTGTGCCACTTTAAAGCTGCAATACAAAAAATATATATATATATAGTTTACTCACCAATTCCACAAAAAAATATTTTAAAAAAGCAAATCAGTAATAATCAAAATTAAAATGCCATGTGTGTTGAAATCAAGTTTTTAATACATCCGGTGAAACAATGTCATGAATTATTATGGTGAGTAAATTTAATAGCATTATGCCATATTATTGCCATTTTGTGGAAACACTGTATATTTATGCCTCCTCATTTAGGATTCATTTTTTCTAATTAAAATAGATTTATGGTGTACTTCAGGGCTAAGCTTTACTTGAAAAAAACATCATGATTTTCAAGCCATTGCTTTTGGGGCAAACTATTAGATATCTTAAGTATGTACAACCTCCATGAAATATCTTGTGTCTCACTTTATTAGTAGGTTTTTTGTTGTAAATGTGACTTGCAAGAGGGAACTATGTGTGGAAATCTCTCTATGTAGTGAAACGGCTAATTTCATCAAACTTGGAAAATGGCTTTCAAGTCTATGGTCTTTCTTTAGTAAAGAGTAAAACCATCAAAATACTCTTGTAATATAATACTTCCATGTTCATTCAAAAGTGTAGTTTTCATTCTTTAGGATAGAAACAATGAAATATTCATGATAATTTAATGATACATCTTTAGATATTCTAATCACTGGTGTCTTGTCTTCACTTGATCACATCTTATATATGCCACGTAAGAAGAAATAAAGCACGGTTAATTTTGTTGCTTCTGTCTGGTTTTTTGCCTTTACTTGTTTGAATTGACATGGCTACAGAGATTTTATTGCAGAATTAGTTATTTCAGGGATTGATCTGCTGCATACCAGCATGGAATATCTGTTATAATATATTCTGGAACATTTTCTTTGATATAACACGCATTCCAAACTATCAACTGAGTGCTTGCTTCGGCAGCACATATACCAAACTATCAACTGAGTGATGTTTTCAGGTGGGGAATATGCGAAATGCCCCTGTCTACAGGAGCACTCCATCTATTTACCTGCCTCAGAGCCAGCTGAATTTGGAATGCTCATCAACTCATGTAATATTAGTTGATCGGACTTTGTGTTCTTTCTGACAAACCATCTTAAAAATTTTGGCGTGGAATAGTGAAGGGAAAGGATGCTGTATTGCTAGGTGATTTCTAGGATGGACTGTGCTGTCATCTTAAGGGGAACTGTTTCCCAAAGTGGATCCAACATTCAACTACAACTAAAGAAATCATATGGTAATAAATTTACCTGTACTATATTAACTAAATTGTTTTCATCACAAAACTGAGTTTATGTGGGGCAAAATCCTCACAGCCCATTGGGAAGGAGGGATGAGATTTTTATAGTCTAACAGCTCCTTCGTTCTCTAGAAATAGGATATAGCTCAACTTTATCTTGTGATTTATTTTTGCTTTCAAATTTTAGGATTTGGCAAAACATTTTTATTAGTTGGAAACGAAGAGAAAATTAGTATTTTATATGAAGGCACACCCATGCTGAACTTACAGGGAAGAGAAGCAGAGCTGCACAGCCAGTTATATTACAAGGCTCATTCCTGAAACCTGAATATCATGCGAGCAGAAAAATCTAGATATGTGTTAGTTATATTTTGAAGAAATGATCTGAAGGCAATATTATTTGCTTTTTTATCAAAAAAGAAAAAAATGCATCTTTGTAAATGTGGATTGACTCCTATTGAAACAGGGAAATGAATGCTTGTATTGCAGCCTTAAAGAATCACATATTCACTGCAATATTCGTTTTTGTAAACTACAGCCTGCAACCTAGCAGACCATGACTGAATGCTTTTGAAAAGTTGTAGATTACAAACATGAAATCACAATTAATATCCTCTAAAAGTAATTTCAGAGCTTTCACGTCTTAAAAAAAGGACAATGTGTACTGCTTCACAAGGTAATGTAGCTAATCAAAAAAAGAGTAGAATTAAAGTATTTACATAATGAGCAATTCTACAGAAGGCGATCATCCCCATGTAAGCACTGCTGATTATATCCCACGCTGCTTTTAACAAACTGTACCAGATTGGATCCAGCCATCAGCACTTTCAGAGAATCCTTAAAAGCCTTTTATGGGTCTTTAAATTTATTGTAGAATGGCATTCTTCAGGTAGCATATGCTGGTGAAAGAGGACAGTGTCAACACAAGGTACCAGCAGGAGAAAAGCACGTCAGCGCTCCCGGTAATTCCATACTGGGCTGTACTTGGAGCTGGAAAGAAACGGAAAAGATTAAATCAAAATCTAATTTGTGTCTTTCAGGATCTTAACAATCATCAAAAGGCAGCTGGGTGCACTGGAGTCAGACACACTTAGGTTCACATCTGGTTCTGCTCCGTGACAATGTGTGGCCTCTTCAGCTAACCGCTCTGAGCTTCAGTTTTCTCGAGGGCAAGACAGAAATAATACAACCCACCTGGCAGGGCTGCAGTGTGGACTGGGGGGGAAGCACACAGGCCACACTGCACTGGGCTGGACACATGCTAAGTAGTCCACACACAGCCGCTCTGCTCCTTATTCCTTCTACATGGGGCGTTACTATTTGGATCAGTGGATAATGCGTAGTTCATGGGTACATTTTTTAACATTTATCGTTATCGAGATGTGTAATCGACATCGTGTTACAAATAGATAACACGTGGTAGCACCACTATTGGTTCATCATTACAAATAACATCGTGTTAGTTTAAGGTGTTCAACAGTGTTGATTTGATGCTAATCCTAAATAGGATTACCGCCACGGCATGGGCTAACAGGTCTAGCACATCATATACTTATCATTTCCCTTTTGTGATGGAAATAATTAAAATCTAGTTTCAGAGTAACTTTGGAGGTTATAACGTAGGATTGTTGTCTACAACCACTGTGCGGTACGTTAGTTCTCCAGGAGTCATCTGCTCACCAGGTCTGAGTTTGTACATTCAAACACCATCTCCCTGATGCCTCCACCCCAGCCTCTGGTAACCACCATTCTGCTCTGTTTTTACAAGTTCAGCTTTTTTAGATTTCACATGTAAGTCATATCATACATATACACATACGAATATTTGTGGATCTTTTTTATTGGCCAAATACTGTGCTAAATGCTGGCAAAACAAGAGATTCTCTCTTCCAAAATCTTTTTTTTTTTTTTTTTTTGAGTGGGTCAGGGGGTGAGGTGAAGAAAGATATTCAAACAATTGTAATGGAGTGACACAGAAAATTGTGCATTTAACTCTGCCTGGGCAAGAGAGGGATGATTTAGCAGAGTTTTACCAAAGGGGACAGCCATTTGGGTAGAGAAAACAATTTATTCAAAAGGACGAGGAAAGGAGAGAGCATGGCCTATATTCTAGTAGATTAGTCTTGCTGGACCATGAAGTTTGAGGCTTGGAGTTGAGGGAATTGAAACTGGAACTCTAGGCAGATAAAACATGACCTCAGCTGTAAGGAAAAAGAATTTAATTTTTTATACTGAAGGAGCTTTTAAAGAATTTGGAGCTGTTGAATCGTATGATTACTTTTATACATTGGAAAGATCACAGTTTCATACATAGAGAAGCTTATGTCGTACTTGGCCAAGAGTCATGTTAAATTTTCACTGAGAGATTTCACCTAGAGATTCACCAAAGCTTGGAATATTTTGAGAGTCGACTGAATGGATTCCACTTCATTTCACAAGAGGACCGTTGCTTCTCTGAATGTGAATTATACTGTGTTTCAGAAGTTGGATATTGCAGGCATTCTCAGCTTTGCTTGAGACTGACTCTCCTTTGCCATAATAAAAATAATAGTGATAATAAAAAACCCCACCAACCTATCTTTAACTACCCTTTCTTAATGAAACTTGGATTTCAAGCAATGTTTCCTAATAGAAAATGAATCGTGTAATAAAAAAATATATATACTACTTCATCCTCAAATCCATAACTCAAACCCAGGAGCAGTTTTAGTCACACGGAGTTTAAATTACCAGCAGGTAGTTTTTTAATGGAACTTTCACCAATGACTATAGTTCCATATTACAAGAAGAATAAATTGTGTTGTTTATATCTCTAGAAATTAAAGGGAATGAAAGATGCATTAACCTCTGCAGTGGGAAGTTTCCTTGACAGTACACTTGTTGATTCCAGCTGAATGAAGCTCAAGGCCTGAGACTACTACTCTTTAGTAAACAGAGAGCAAAATCCACTATTTAACGCTTCTATTGGCATCACAAATGAGTTTTAAAAAATGAGACAGTGAAGAGGAGCAGCATATTGTGAAGCACAGAGATTTTGAAGTTTTGATATATAAGAAGTCTAATTTAAAACCATGAAACTCCTTAAATTATTTTCTCTTGTTCAAGACCTAGAAAAGTGTTTTGATTTTTAAAACATAAATAAATATTTAATTGGTCTGTTACCTTCTCAATGACAGCTATTTAAGAGTTATTTTGCTGTTGTTTTTTAAGAATCTTGAATGCAGTAAAACCAGTATAATGGTAAAGGACTAATAATAAGCAAAGCATATAAAATGATTTCATAAATAAGAAATAGATCTTAAAAGTCAAGCATACAAAGCAAAGATAAAATTTTTATTATCATGACAAATTAAATAGTACATTAAGTGGGTAAAGTATAAAGAATCCTGAAAACTCCTTATCCCTTTTTTATCTTTTTTTAATCCCTCCTCTAAAGTGCATTTTTGGGGGCACTCTTTCCTGAATCCCCTCTCCTCTTCCAGCAAGCTGTGTAGATGACTCTATTGTGTCATTAGGCCACCATATATATTCCTTCTTATGACTATCATACTACATTGCAAATATTCATATACATATATATTTTTTCACCCGATTGTGAATTCTCCTAGGTCATGTTTTATTTGTCTCCGTGTTTCCATGCACAGAGAGTGGCAAAGTCTAGTGTATAGTAGATGCTCGAGAAATGTCTCTTTAATGAATGATTCCATTAACCAAACGAATGAGTTAGAGTTAAAAGTAGTATTTCTCTCCTACAAAAGAGAATCTCTTCTGAAGCAAACCACTTGCATATATAGGCCAGAGAACCTACAATACATCATCTTTCATTCATTTAGAAATATTTATTGAATTAGGTACCAGACATTGGGAACACACTAGCTAACAAGGTAGAGATGGTCCTTTTGTTACTTAATTCCATATACCCCACCTCTTCCCCCAGTGCGCCTTTATCTTCTACTCACCCTCCTAATGTCTTAGACATGACAAAGGTTTGTCAATAATTAAAATTAAATAATACTTTTTAATTAAGAGAGTATATCTTTTTTTCCCACTGTGCTCTTAAGTTGTTTATAAATGCAATACTCTATTAGTCCTAAAATAAAGTAGGAGCCTGTTGCTGCATCGTTAGCCTGCAATTATTATAGGAAATGGACTGTAGAATAGCTATTGATAATTAGTAAGCCAGAAAAACAAAGAGTAAAGTTAGTCAAGGGAACTTTTAGTCAGATATCTAATGCTAAGTCATGTATCGTGATTCACACTCCTTAAGTACATATTGAGCATGTTTCGTGTGCTGGGGATTAAATATCGGCTAAGATGAATAAAACTCAATCTTGGAGGAAGGTTTTATTAGAGTTGGAGGTATAAATAAAAAGGCATATATAGGACATTAGGATATATATATAATTGTAAGAATAATGAACAAACATAGGAGGGCTCTCCAAGGAACATGGGAAGTAAGCAGTCCAGAGAGCAGATGCAAATACAAGTGTTTTTTACAATATGCGATGATACACACACGAGCACATAGATATCTCACTTTTCAAAATGGTGGCATAGTAGTCCTTTTATTTGGGGGGTTCCCTATTATTATATAACCTTAGTCTGATTGTGTAACCTTGACTGATATCTATTATGGATTTGTACTGTGTGTGATTCATTAACTGGGTGATTCATTAACCGGGCCAATGGTACTAACATTAGGAGTCTCAGTACTCCTTGGGCCAATTAGATTTATTTGGCATGTTAAATCTCAACCAGCTATTTGAGAAATTGTAGAATATGTTAATAAATTAAATAACTGTTCACTATTAGATATTAGCTTGAAGGCTCAGTTCAAATATCATCTACTTCAAAAAGAGAAAAGTTTCGATAACGTCTCATACGCCAATACCCATTTCCCACACTATTACCATAAACACATAAAGGGACAAAATACTTTGACTTCTTTTTTCAGAAGAATATTGTCTTTCCTCACTCATGTTTTACTGCCTTTCTTCCCTCCCTACTTTGAGACTTAGGACCTCCTAAGACCTGCACAGAGTCAGAATACCTCCCTTCGGCGCTTGAGCAAGAAGATAGATCATAAGGCTGATTATGAGAAAGAGCAGGCCTCAAACTCTGAGCATCACTCTCTTGCAGCAAACAATAGAGAATGTAGATGAACCCACGCCGCCCAGACACAGTCCTGAATTTCCTAGGAGACCTGTAGTGGTGCCTCTGGGGTGGTCATATCTGTTGGGTATTCTCTGTGAATATCACACTGCTGCTCATCCTAAATAAAATTAGGAGGCCGACGGCCTATGATCAAAGGAGCTGCGGTGCTATGGTGAGAATTCTGGTTTTGTTCTGAGTGATATGGAATCCATAGGAGAGTTCTGAGGCCAGCTGACATTTTTAAGTGATCACTTGGCTAGTCTGTGGAAAATAGATCATACTACTGAAGGCACGAGTAGAAGCCTCTGCTAATCCCAGGCCATCGGGGCTCTCCACTGCCTACTGAGGAAAGCCAAAGCACCATAGCTCAGCATTCAGGGGACTCTGTTATCTGGTTCTAGTCAACTGATCCAGACTCATACAGGCCCTTAGCTCCAGTCGCCAGCCGTTTTCTGAGCACATAGAATATTGTCATTACTCTTTTTCATTTGCATCTGCCATGTTCAGAAGCTTAAACGACCTTCCTTCTGGTTCCTCTTCTCTACCTACCAAAGTCCTACTCATCCTTTGATATCTCAGATACCACTTAGTCCATGAGGCCCCCCAATCTAAGAATATTTAGTCCCCCATTTTTTTGTCCCCCATTTTTATCTGACTTCAGAAATAGTTCTTCTTGAACTTATATAGTAAGTTATGTATTTCTCTTCCACTGGACTGTAAGCATGTTGAAGTTACAGAACAGTCCTCCTTATAATGCATACATCTGTTTCTTATATCCAATGCGTTCAACAGATGTTTGTCAAATTAAATGTGGGAAGATATTCCTAAATATTCATTTGTCTAATCCAGGACAACTCTGATACAACACCCGTTGTCTCTATGCTTTCTTGTACTGAAGGCAAAGTATGTGAGAGGAAAACTATTCCATGTTTCTTTCCCACTCCCTGTTTAACTGTCTTGTTTTTTTTTTTTTTAAGATTTTATTTATTTATTTGATAGAGAAAGTGAGAGAAAGAGATAGAGAGAGAGAGCACAAGCAGGGGGAGCAGGCAGGCAGAGCGAGAAGCAGAGAGCCGATGTGAGGCTGGATCCCAGGACCCTGGGATCATGACTGGAGCTGAAGGCAGACACTTAACTGACGGAGCCCACTAGCTGCTCCTTGTCTTTGGCCTTAAGGAGAAAAATGTGGGGGATCCCTGGGTGGCACAGCGGTTTAGCGCCTGCCTTTGGCCCAGGGCGTGATCCTGGAGACCCGGGATCGAATCCCACGTCGGGCTCCCGGTGCATGGAGCCTGCTTCTCCCTCTGCCTATGTCTCTGCCTCTCTCTCTCTCTCTCTCTCTCTGTGACTATCATAAATAGATAAAAATTAAAAAAAAAAAAAAGAAAAATGTGGAAAGGACAAGAGGTTTGCATTGAGAAGAAAGGGAGTAAGAAAAAAAGAAGAGAAAAAGGAAGAAACAAAAGGGGGAAGAATTTAAAAGAGGAGAGGGAGAGAGAGAGAGAAAGACACAGCCTTCAAGTCATGTGTGAGATGCCTTCATGTTCACCGTTTTATCCTTTGGTGTAGTTTGTAAGTCAGAATTTAAAACAAATAACAGGAAAAGTAGGTTGTCGTTCCACTCACTTTCTTGGTAAGGTTAAAGGAGTCCTAGTTTTTAAATATGTATAATCTATGGACCGCGGATCCGGATGGTGTTGGTTCCAAGTGTAGCTCCACCTCTTCCTACCTGGACACATTTCTTAGCTGTGCTTAGTTCAGTATCTTCATCTGCAAATGAAGAGTCTATCTCCGAAGTTACCACGAAGATTAAACGTGTCACTACCCTGAAAGCACCCAGCACAGCATCTGACCAGGATGAGCACTGCCTCAAGTATTATCCAAACACCTAGTCACGCGCTTGTCTAGCAAATTCAGTGTGTGCGATGTGCTAGGCATTCTCCGAGCCATTCTCCGAGCAAAACAGGAATCGTTCCTGCCCCTATAAAGTTTTCTCTTCAGCTTGAGATGTTTTCCATGGAACAAGAATATTTTACCTCATTGTTAACCCACACTTGATCAAATCAATGTTTCTCTTGTCTTACAAACTTGTCCTCCATGTTATCTATTTATTTTTCTTATTTTTTTCTCTTCTTTATCTTGGTTTCTTTTGAAGGACTTTTATTCAATGTCATTTACTGCTAGATTATTGTCCAGTCTCCCCCTGGTTTGCAGAGTCCTTGAGGCCAGGGAGTATGACCCCTTCCCACCCTCCCACCCTCACCCCCCCATTGGAGGCCTGGCCTTTAGAGAGTGGTTTCATGGCTGATCTAGTGCTGAGTTTGGTTTTTCTGGGGCTCTCAGGCAGGGAGCGGAAGTGCCTGGGCTAGGTGTGGAGTCCAGGCCTTTGGGATTTCTCCCAGTTGTCAACAGGAAGATCCAATCTGGGTTTTAACACACGTCTTACATCTTGTCTAATTATGATTATCACTCCCAATTACTTACAGCTGCTGCATATTATTTTCAGTCTTGGCAGTTTTCCCTTGTATTGCTCCAGTTTTTATTTTTAGGCAAAAGCAAATGTAACTGTGAAATATTTAGTTTTGGTATAATACCAATTACTTGCCTAGGCAATTTCCTTAAATTACTCAAGCTTTAACTAAACTAGCTTTGAGTCATATTTTTAAGATTCTTGCTAAAATCTTAGGTGGAGTTACTTTAGTTACATTAACTCTGCCTCCGTAAGAAAAAGCTGGCCTCAACTTATGTTTTACTGAGAAAGCTTGTACCTGGGAAGTGAATGATTTACACCTAAATTAGATTTCATATAAAAAGAAGGTGATTAATGTGGATTCAAAATAGATTGCACATTAGTTTACTGAGAAATTATGCATCATTCATTCTCTCCAAAAAGACAGCACAGCTCTGTTTTATTACAGACTGTGGGAGGTGACAGCTCAAAAGATATTTTAATGCTCTCGTTAGCAAAACCCACCCCTTAACACCACCATCAGCAGGTGGAGGGGATAGCTGGATTCAGATCACACCCAGATTTTCTGGATCATTTAATTCAGCCTAAATACTGGATGGAGTTTAGGGGAGGAAAAGGGTACTAGAATGGGATTTGTTTTACCACTTTGGGCCATGGTGTCTAGAAGAAGCACGCAAGTCTCAGCCCAGGTGACACCAGCTCACTCTTCCTTTCTCTGCTATTTCTTGTGCAATCAAGTGGCCCAGACCCTGATTGGATGTGCTGTGTTAAAGACTCCGTCTCCTCATGTACCATCTCCCACCTGTGGTCCAGAGGTAGGGTTGTGTGGCTACCCGTGCTCTTGCACTAGGTCCTCTAAGGCCTCCTTCCCCGGGCTCTAGGGTTGAGGATGCCTGGGTAGCTCGGTGATGCTGTGGTGGAGCTAACGATGCGTGGATTTCCAGATTCTCTTTTTCGTAGCACACCCTTATCGTGCCATCGACTGTTTCCTAGAATACAGAGAGGTAAGCATGGCCCACGTTCCCTGCCGCTCTCCGTGTGGTAGAGTCAGGCTTAATTTATGAGCCTCTTGCCTAGCGAGCTTCGCTTAGTTATTTAGGGAGAGAAAGTAGGAGTTGGTAAATGGCTTCGAATTCCTGCCTATCAGCCTTCTTTTTATCTTCTTTAGACGTAATCAGTCTGACAAGTGTGCACTTTTTTTCAAAACCAAGGCCTAAGGTTATAGCAAATCCATACGTAGATACTTAGGCTTACATTTTAGATTTTTTTTATTTTTTCATTTGATCCTGTCTTCGGGAAGTTCCAGCATCTTTTACAGACTAGAGCCTTCACAAGCATAAAAATGTAACAACACTGTTTTCGCAGAAAGCGCCTTTATCTTCTATTATGAACAATGAGGAGAATGGCTAGAGAAATCACACGATTCCTTCCTCTTTCTGACTCGTGGTATTTCCCTGCCGGCCTGTTGTGAGCAAGTCCGAAGCTGTTTCTCTGGCAGACCACCATCCTCGAATCCTTTTCTGCCTACTGAAGAGCCATTCTGCCAAAGTTCACAGTACACAGTCCTATTTACTCAGCATCAACTACATTAGGAATTTTAAACATATGTTTGTCTCTGTTATTACCCATATTCAGAAATCTGCCTATTTGCCGATAAATACTTTTATCTGCAAATGCCAGATGAAACTATCCAAGACCATCACCTCTCATTTAAGCTAAGGAGAATAAGTAAGCAATCACCCGAATAGAAACAAATTCTGCAGCCTTTTTTTCTGTCCTTCATAGTCATTGAAAAAAAGTTTCAAAGCCCAGATTATTCATCAATATCTTCTAAATGTGTGGAATTTTTTTTTTTTTTTTGCTCACTCTGTTTTTAGCAGATCAGAAGTGGTTTACATGAATCTATAGTAGCTCCGTTTCAAAGTGCGTTGCCAACAGAGGTAATTTTGTGTAGCCCTCAATGCTTCTTTGAACTTGGGCAGAGATTAGTTATTTATTCTTGATTGGTTTGAAAACAGGTTTCTATATAAGCATCATTACATATTTTGGAGCATGCGTGTGTACGTGTGTGGGAGTGCGTATGAGTGTTTCAAAAGCCGGCTTTGTTGTGTGAAATGTATATATAAACATATGATACAAACTGCCTCGACCACACAGATTTTAGTGTGGGCCTTTAAGGCCACCACTGAGCTGAAGAAAAGAGGGTTTTACAGAAATAAAAATAGAAACCCAGCTGTGTTCTTAAGGTCACTAATAGTCACTGCCATCAGCTGTATCATCAATGTGACATTGCTCATGTGGTAGAAAGCAGGGAGACATTGCAAACCAGTAAACGTTTCTGCAAGTCGAATGAGTTTTTAAGATTTTATATGGGTGGGAGTGAAATGATTTCAGTTTTTACATAAGTGTTTAAACTTGGGGCTTTAATGATCGAGTTATCTTATTGGTTAAATTTTATTTTTTACCTCTTTTGGGTTAGGCACATTATCCTAAAGCAGCTTCTTGTGCTATTCTACAACACTGCTCTTTCAGCATTAAGGGTCCAGAATTTCACAAGGTTTGATGATCCTTTTCGTTTTTTAGAATATTACCTTTACCTTCCAATGTTTTTCCCTCAGCTTTTCAAACGCAATAAAGGCCAGTGATTATCTGGCCCTGTAGTTCTGATTTACTTAAATTGTTCCACTTGTTATGCTCCAGATTGATTTTCAGTTATTCTCAATGATTCTCTAATCATTACCATTATATTTTGGCTATTTAAAAAACCTTATTAAATCCAAATGACTTTGTATAGAATTCAAGACCCGCTGTAAGCTTTCCTGAAGCTGCCTTGCCAGCCCGCCCCAGGCTGCTGTCTGACGTGGGCCACGCTAGTCGCCCCAGCCAGGAAGGGCTCTACGTTCTCAGGACACACCTGGGTCTTTGCTCCATTCGTGTACTTGCTCATGTTCTGGCTTCATCTGAGATGGGTTTCCGCATCTCTACATGCTGGAATGTACCCATCACTCAGTGCCCAGCTCAAATGCAACCTGCTCATAAAGTTAGAACCCGTCAGAACTCTAAGGGGTCTCGGGGGTCATCTGCAACCCTCTAATGGTATGGATGAGGAGACAAGGTGCAGATGAATGATGTGGTGACGTCACAGGTAAAAATAAGGCTCAAGCTGAGGTATGCTGGTTCTCCGTGCTTCCCTTTCCGGGTAGCCTCCCTGCATTAATACCTGACTCTAATTGGAATTAATCTGCCAATTTCTCTTTTTTATCCACTAGCCATTTGCTTTTACCTACACTTTGCCACTCTCACGTTCATCAACTTCAATAGAGTCTGAGTCTCTTGAAAATAAGGATTATATTTAATTTACTTCTGTGTTATTCAGAGCATTTGATCAAGTAGTTGGCACTATCGAAATATTTATTACAGAGGACTACAGATGAATTATTTTAATTTCTGCAGTTTAATGAGCTTTCACTATAAAAGAAAGGAGCACAATAGGGAAGGTCATATCACCAGTGGAGATTTCAGGATTTGGGAACATTAACTACCACTGGTTCTATGTTACTGAAACCAAGAATCTCGTATTCCTGGACGTCTCTGGAGACATCGTATGACAAACCTACAGAGTTGCACACGCTCCCAGAGAACTGCTGAAGAATCGCTCTTGTCGGGGACTCCCAGCTAGAGGTGCCGGTCAGAGATGGAGACGGTGTTGGTAACAATCAAGCAACCACGTGTCAGCTTAGCACCTCTATGCTCTGGTTTTGTCTTCCTGGTAGTGTTGTTATGAGTGAGTAGCAGATGAGCTGAGTAAAATGCTTAGCACAGTGCTCCGTTAAGTGTTCACCCAACAGTAGCTTTTAAGATGGATTAGTATTTATGCAAGAAGCACCAATGTAAGCCCTTTCCTTCGGCCCAAGAAGAAGTATCTTGCTGGAATAAGGCAATGTGTATGTCAAAATTCTATACATTTGAGACGATAACAACCACGGCAACAATGCTCTCCTTCGAGAGGACAGCTCCAAGAACGCAGATGAGAAAATTCACTCATCACACAAGTAACGCTTGAGCAGCTACAGATGCTTATTGCTCACTTACTATACTCGGTATACCGTTCTGGGCGCTGGACTCCAGTCTTAGCCTACAGTTCCTCCAAGTAGATCACGGTGCTCTGAACAAACCACACTCGTAACCCCCCTGGCCCACAATTCGTATTTCTTCAACTTGAAATCACCTTCTTCCACTTCCTCCCAAATTTCCAGGCTCCATTTGCCCTACTTTTAGTTTCTCTTAAGGACTTAGTTCAAGGGTCGCTTCTGTGATAACTTACTTGGCCCTTTTAACCATTATTTGCTCCCTCCTTTGAGGTTCAACTTCAATTCAAACTCCTCTCTCATGGCCTTGCTTGCTGACTTGCCTCCTTCCCTGAACTGTGGGTTCCTAAAGAACAGGGACCTTGATATTTCATCTTTCTTTACTTCTCTTTTTCCCTTCCCCAGTGGCTAGTACAATGACTGCACATAATAAGGGCTTAATAAATAACTGCCCTTTTTATCTCCACATGAGATAAATTTGCAAAATATATTTGTTTCACACACCTTTTGTGTCTTGCCTTCCGTCCCCTCCGTTGCCTTTTTACTTTAGCTGCTGCTATGACAACCAGCTGCATGCAGGGCAAACAATTCTGAGATATATTCCACATGGCTCCTCACAGGGTTCCCAGTGGGATGGTGCTTAGTGACCCATAGCAGGGACCAGCTCAATAACACATTCTTGGACTGGCTTTCTCTCTTTCTCTGTTTAACTTGTTCCAATCTCCTACCAGTGCTCCTTGAAATTTCCTTTCCAAAATAATCACCTATTAGTGAGAAGCTCATATTGCGAGGATCCACACAAAGACAACACTCTTATGTGAAGAAGAGAAGAACAGGTTATAAGTACTGTGTCTAGGGCAATTTCATGCCCTGCACTCCCCCATGGATAGTGCTTTGCACATAGTAGGTATACAATAAGTTAGTTTTGGATACATAAATTAAGCAAAAGTCAGTATTTATCCTATCTCTTCGCCTCTACTCTTCTTGGCTCTTGATAATTCAGTTGCATCACTTTTATGAGGTCTGCATTAATTACATTGTTAGCAGGCACCTCCTCTTAATAATGTAAAAGAGGTCTTAAAATCTTAATTGAATCTGATTTTTTTTTCCTCATAGATTTTATCCCAGGAATATTACCCACTGCTCTACACTATTATCATTTTGGTTTTTGCTACACCAGCAACATCGCCTAATGAAAGTTCTGTCTCCTATTGTATTTCTTAAATATTTAAAAGCACTCATGGTTCTTATATTTTTATTATGATTTCTACTATAAAGTGCTCCTCTCCCCACAACCTTGAAATGCTCTTCAGCCCGCCTTACATTTTCTGCCTAAAGTGATCCAACTTGTAAGATGGGAATATGGGAAATACAACTTCTATGAAAGGAACGTGGGGACATGCATGCAAAAGTCAGATGTTGGGTGGTCCCACAAAGGATGAAAAGAAAAGAAGGCCAATATGTTTGCATAGTGATCCTAGCACTGAATGCATTACTCAGTCTGGATTCATACTGATTTTTAAAGATGTTAGTAATATTCTTCTCCCCAAATGGAAAGAATATACTGCTCATAATTTTTCTGGACACCTTTTATTTATTTATTTTTATTTATTTTTAAATTTTTTTTGGACACCTTTTAAAGGCATTTTTAAAAGATGGTTGGGAATGTTTTAAACTGTCACATCAGAGCACCTTACCTCTACCTCGTTTTATGGATATTATAAACTTAGCCACTTATTTTATTGTTCAAAAGAGTTTTGACTGTAATTGAAATATGACTTCTGGGATCACATTAGTAAGCTTTTCAGTCTATCAGTTGATAAATTTTCTTAAAGATTTATTTTTATTTATTTGAGAGAAAGAGAGAGGGGGAAAGGGATAGAGTGCTGGAGCCAACACCTGCATGAGGGAAGAGGCAGTGTAAGAGAATCTTCAAGCAGACTCCCCACTGAGCACAGAGACAGCCCTAGGGCTGGATCCTGTGACCCAGAAGATCAGAACCTGAGCTGAAACTAATAGTCTGATGCTTAACAGACAGCCACCCAGGTGCCCCGATCAGCTGATAAATTTATATTCACAGTTCTTTGATCACAAATCATGAGAAGCCTTGTTATTTCATTAGATCAAACCTTAGTTTGTTAGAGATGCCTCTACTTTAACATGCTTTTCTATTATCCTAGCCAAAATATGCACATTTAACTCTCAAGCTGGAAAATTATTCTTAGGTAAGTCAGAAAAAGAGTAATTTAGGAGTAACTGGTTTTTACAGTAATCACATTATTCACACAACAAATGCTTACTGAACACCTACTATGTGTTAGACATTGTTGTGCTTAGTGCTGAATTTACAAAGATGTATAAGATCTAAGCCTTGGCTTTCAGGAACTTAATGTCAAGTAGGAACAAAACTATCTAGAAGAAAAGGGTTGATTTTCACTAACTCATATATTATTAGAATTCCAGGATTAAAAGAAACTTTGAGAGACTCTATTCTTTTTTGTCAAAGTATAGTCAAATCCGGAATCTTGTTAGAGAAAGACATTTCAGGTTTATGCCATTTTAAAGCCAGAAGGGAAAAAAAAAATAAAAAATAAAAAATAAATAAATAAAGCCAGAAGGGACTTACGTCTAGAGAGGGAATAGCTACACAGAGGATTAATTTAATTCTCTAGACTTCTGAGTTTGGTGTCCTATCCAGCACACTGCACTACCCACATTAATTTATTTAGTATCTTGTTTCAGATTTTTATAACTCCTACTGTTTATCGATACCGAATATAGCAAATACATTCTTAAAAATTTTTCGAAATATAAAATGATCAAGAAAATTTCATAGTCTAGCAAATTATGTCACAGTTACATACCACTTTAGTGATTTCAACCAACAAAGCACAAAATGAGGTTTTTATCTATATCTCCCTCTCAAGTAAATAAAATCTTTAATAAAAATATCAGTGATGTTTGAATAATTTTCATATTAGCTTATATTATGAACAGTTAATTTTAATTTATACCAAGGAGAGTGAGAATGCTGCCTGGCACGAAAACAATAGGTATCTATAACATTCTGCATATATATCTAAACTGTCTTGATTCATCGGTTTCTCAAAGGTACACATGAAATCTGGAAATTAGCCAAATTAGCATCTTTGCATAAAATGCAGTTTGTTCTTTCACGAGAAGGATCCATGTCCATTTGATATTTATACCTGAAGTCAGGACCTGAAAGCTTGAAAAAGGAATTAAAGAAACCACAGATTCTTAGAGAGCATAGCCTAGTTTAAAAACAAATGTGTCAAAAAAAAAAAAAAAAACCCAAACACACAAAAAATACAAATATGTCAATTTGGTTTTATTGTAGTAACATTTCTTGACCTTCCTACTACACCAATACCTAAGTGGAATTGCTAGTGAAATCAGAGAGCCACATTTAAATGCCTGCATTCTAATATGCATTTTCCATTTCACACTAAATTTAATTATCGTCACAATTATAAAGGAAATTTAGCATCATTCTAACAGTCAAAAGAGAATTTCTAAAATTTCCTGTAAGCTTATGTGCAAGATTTAAGGAAAGCAACCATGAAGTCATTTCCTTTCTTGTGTATTCTTAGAAATGTATCTTATAAAAAAGTTTGGGCTATATAACTGTACTCGGGTGTACTTTTAATCTTAAAATTAGAAAAGGCAGATGATTATTTTCTCCCTTCACTGGAAAGAGAAAAGATATTAAACGTTAATATCTCACTGTTACACTTTTTTCCCCCTGAAGATAAAGGGATATAAAAAGGAAGCAATAAGCACTATGCATGTTCCTACTAATCTTACCAGAATCTCCTCCTATATTAAACTAGTTCTCCTCTATCCTATTTAAACTGTTCTTCTGATATTCTTCACATATGAACAAGATGATTCCTTTGCTGGGTTTAAGCATTATGGCAGCGACCAGCTTATAAAGAGTAATAGAGCAGCTTTACCTTCATGTCTGTATTAGGAACAAGAAACTCACCAATAATACAAATAGAGTTTTTCATTAAGCAGCATTCCTGTTGATTACAGAGCAACAATAAATTTTTTTTGGATTTCCATTTAACAGTGAAAACAAATCCCAATTCTCCCATCTTTTTGATGCAGCTGGTTGCACAATGCATAATGTCTGATATACAATGGCAGTGTCTATTGTTACAGAACTGGCTTATTTGTGTATTGAAAGCTTCATTCAAATTTGTATGGTTCAGAATGTTCAATGAAATGCACAAATTGACTGGTTCAATATTCCTCAATTTGTCATAATGGTTTTTGTGCGAGTGTTTTTCTTCTTTAAGACAGTCATAATGCCGTTTTTATTTCATAAAAAAAACAGGGTGATGATTCCTGTGAGATCTCACAGTTCAGTGCTAAGAATAGGGTCTTGAGTCAAGTTCAAAGTCACGTATAGAACTATGAAAGCCACCTCGGACTAAATCTGGGTTTAGCAGCCACAGAAAAACCACGGGAAGCTTTACTTCATTGTTTGATGACAATGAAGTGAAAACGATGTGGACATCTTATGAAAAGGATGTTGTAAGTGAAAGGGAGTGGCTGAGACACAGCAAGGTGAGTGCTGGAAAAGATATTGAAACTTAAACAATGTTGGGGGGAAAGACTGCTCTAGGGAGATCCCCTGATTAAAAATATCAGCAGAAACACAAAGGTACTCACTTTGGAGCCTTGCAAATACATCTCTTCATATTGGGCATTAGGAGTCCTTCTCTAGTCCTACGTATGTTTACTAAATTATATGAGTCTAGTAATCCCAATATCCTTAGAGTATGCATCCTAAAATGCATACTCAATTAATTCATGTTCTTTCTTTCTTTTTTTGTTTTAGATTTTATTTATTCATTATGACACACACACAGAGGTAGAGGAGACACAGGCAGAGGGAGAGGTAGGCTCCCTGCGGGGACCTAATGTGGGACTGGATCCCAGGACCCCAGGATCACACCCTGAGCCAAAGGCAGACACTCACTCAACCACTGAGTCACCTAGGCGTCCCAATTAGTTCATTTTCAATTCATTCATTCATGCATTCATTTTTATGTCATTGAATTGCTTTGGGGTTTAAATTAAAGGAAAGAAACCTTGAGTCAGTAAATATGATTTGATTGCCAGATCACTGAATCATGAAAAGAATAGATTGAAAAAAAGTTATTTTTAAATAAGGAAAAACTACAAAACCCTGGAAGAAAAATCAAATGTCACTATTTCTTAGGTGCCAATTAGAGGCATTTAATTGCATGTTGTTTGTTTGAAGATATTACCTTTTCATCACTTCACTAGTAGGTAAAGAACAGAGAGAGGTCCTTTTCCAGCTGGTTAGACAATGCTGGAAAAAAACTAGACTCTTGTACTTGACATAGATGACTTACTATTTTAATTCCTGAGAAGATGTATTTCCAGCGTTAAATATAGAGTAGAATAACAATCACATTATAATTATCAAACATATGGGCAAGGCATGTAAAGGACTGCTCAGAGTGTTTTTTAAAAATTTCTTTATTTAATTCTATAATTACATCATTATGACTCCCTCCCCCATTTTTTTTTTCAAAGTTAATTGCTTTTAGAAAGTTTTTAGTATAAAGAATTAGACCTTCAACAAAATACTTAAGTACCATGAGCTTTGGTATTTCCATCTCTAGAACAGGGTTATTGTGAGTACTAGAGGAGAAGATGTTGGTGACCATGCTCTGTGATGCATAAATCAGTTTATACAAGCAATGTGGCTCCAGGGCTGATAATTGGGTCTTTAAGGGGGAAAAAAAAAAATCCCTCTTAGATTTGTTGTCATTTGTTAAACCAAGAATGGAATGTCTTCAAGTGATCCATCTACTCAATCATGGTTGTTAGATGAAGTATAAATGACCAAAGATTACTTACTTTGGTGAAATAAACTTCTATTCACCTAAAGTTTAGTTTTATCTATTAGTAATGGGCAAGGTGATATATCTGACTTCTAAAAGTGTCTCTTTTATCATTTATTCATTCATGCATTTGTGGATTCATTTATGAAACATTTCTGTAGTATCTACTCTGTGCAGAACTGCCTGGGTATCGCAGGTGCTCCTTCACCTCCCAAGATTCATGCCCCCTGGTTGATGGATCAAACAGGAACCTAGGTGCTGTCATAAAAGGATTTTACAGATGTAATTAAGGTCAATTGACCTCAAAATATAAGATGATCTGGGTGGGCCCGGCCTAGTCTCATGAGCCCCTCTGAAAGTAGGCAGTTAGTTTTCTTCACTGTTAGTATTCTTCACTGTCACCCTTCTGGGTCTTAATCTCTGACTTAGTAAGTAAGCTTGAGTTCAGAAGGGCCCATGTATGAGGAATGCAAGTGACCATTAGAAGCAGTGAGCAGCCCCTGTCCAACAGCCAGCAAGGCCATGAGGACCTCAGTCCAACAACCATAAGGAACTGACTCCTGACAACAGGCTGTGTGAACCTGAAAGTGGGTTCTTCTGTGGAGCTTGAAAGTCAAGACACCTTGACTTCAGCCTCGTGGGATCAAACAGAGACAATCCACTTGAGCCACGCTTCAGACCTACGGAGCTGCGAGCTAGTAAGTGTTGCTCGAAACCACTACATTTGCAGCACTTGTTTCATAGCCAGAGAAATGAACGCAATCAATGATTTCCTTTCATACCCGACACATCACGTAAAGTGTCAAGAACAATGACAGAGTTAAAGAGACACAAGTTAGAAATGGGAGACCAAAGGATACTACGGCAAGGTGAAATGACTAAGCATCAAACGAGCAGCACACGTACATGCTTTTACTTCCCAGAGGATGTTTCACGGTATTTTGAGTCCTTCCTGGAGCAGGGGTGCATAGGGCCCGGGAAGGTTTGGCAGGGCAGACTTCCGCTTAGGATTTCAAACAAATCTGTTTTTGAACCCGTATGTCTGTCTTTACTTCAAGTTTTTGTGCAGATGACATTCTACCATCCTATGCTGTGTCTGTTCTCCATGTTTTATACAAACCTTTCCTCACCTTTGCAAACAATAAAAACAAAGCCTCCAATCAGAGACTCCAGGGGGTCAGGACTATTGTTCCTTTCAGTTGAAAGGAAATAATCATGAGCTACTTATAAATCCAAGATTACTCCAATTCATGCTGAGCCCTGAATGAGATAATATGTACATATATGTAATCTCCATCCAGAGTATAGAGAAAAAGCTTGACCAGAAGCCCTGTGAGCACTTCCCTCCCCCCCCACCCCCCACCTTTTAAATGTAAAATGCCTAAATCTGAACACTTATCAATGAATAACTAATCCTAGTAAGCACATAGCCATGCTTATTTTCTAACTCCTTTGTGGTCAAATAATGAATACAGATGATACAGAAAATAGGCACCATGGCAAATTTAGACAAATAGAATTTAGAGACAGTGACAGAAAGCTTAGTCAAGCATAATGCTCACAAAACATAAAGCAAAAATCAGGAAGAAAAACATCAAACATTCCCCAGAGGCTCCTGATTGCATAAGAGGGTCTGACTTTAGAGTCCTTGGGTTTAGTGTAACCTCCTCTTTTTCTAGCAATTCACACTCCTCCAGCTGAAAGATGTTTGCACCATAGCACTCATTATTTACCGTAGCTACTGAAGCTGCAAGAATACCTAAATAAATAAACAAACGAATGGATAAGGAAGTGAATAAATGTGTGGAAGATAAAAGAGTAAAGCCCTGGGTTCATTCCCCGACTTTGCAATCTAATTGTGTTTCCAGTGGGGAAAAAGGCACACACGTGCTCTCCTAAAAACAAAACAAAACAAAACAAAAAAAAACAAAAAAAAACCCCGCTTTTTTATATACAAAAGGTAGAGCCAACATGCTTTTTTACTTGTGCCATTTCTCCATTTAAGCTGCTATTTGCTACTTATCATGTATGAATAGAAGAATGGATGGAATGAACAAAGCATGGATTTTTGTTGTTCCTGCCATGTAAAGTTACAGCAAATAGATTGTAGGGAGGAAAGAATAAATGTAGAAATAACCTAAATCTTTTTATGTAGATGAAGCGAAAAAGCAGTCTCCTTTAGAATTGCTGCTTTAGATTATAATAGCAATTTATGTTAAAAGTCACTATGACAAATCAGCCCATAATTTATTTTAAGAAGTCAAACTAGCAAGATCAAGTGTTCTGTAGGTGGTATTTCATCTTATCATATTAAAACAGTCTTCCCAAATGTAAAAGATAATCTCAACTGCTGTGTTCTGTAAGCAAGCAGAAAATTATGTAAATCTGATTTCCTTACTATGCGTTTGCTATCTCTTTAAAGCTTACTAAATCATATCCAGATTTGTAAACACAAAAGCACTGGATCCAAGATACATTTGCTTTTCAAACACTCAGAATGAAAAAAGGTATTTTGCAGGATGTAATTGAAAAATTCCTATCTGTTTTCAAAAGCTAACAAATCAACAGTTGTGTGAGATAAAAAAAAAAAAAATTACAAGACATCACCTCTTAACTTATTATGGGCTTAATTGCTTCCTCATAATGGAGTGTGACAATGTGATTGCAATAAGAATAACACCTGCTTTGAAAATCACATATCAAAGAAATGCCAGCGAGGAGCAGGAAGTCCAGAAGGCAGCCAGCCACGTCGAAGTTCTTCATCTACTCCTCAGTTTGCACCAGTTCCTACCCCCTCTCCTGTAAGCCTGCTTAGGTTCATTGCCTGAATAATTGTTGACTTTGTTAGCTCACCTAAAACTGTCTGCCCAGCTTTGAGGCTGCAGAGGCACAGAGTTTGCACATGCAAGTAGTTGGGTATGTATCTGGGCCAAAACTCCGAGATTATCTTCCTCACAGACGCGGAAGCCCCCTGAACTGCAGTGTGCTCTGTCTGTGTAAGAAGACAAAGCCTGCGAGCCAGATGGCACTGGCATCTCGAGTCAGTGGCCAACAGAAAGGCCGGTCCGCATTCTTTCTTTGTTCTAAGAAGAAAATCCTTTGATGTTAAGGTTAATTGGTTAAGTTCATTCATATTGTGGATCCGCATTGAGTGGCATTCCTGTAGCTTGATTTCTTTGTAACTATATGTCTCATCTTATATATTCTTGCACCAATAACTTCCCATCTTGTGTTTGGAGCAAGGGAAGAAATCCTTTACTTTTTCTATGAGGACTTGGCCAGGGGCAGTAAATCGATAGGTTACAAGGTACCTAAATTGCAATGTTTTAGCCCTCCTCTTGGTATCCCATCATGATCTCATGGTTGTGAGATCCAGCCTCATTTCAGGCTCCACGGTCATGTGGAGTCTGCTTTGGATTCTCTCTCTTTCCTCTGCCCCTTCCGATCATGCTCTCTCTCTGAAATAAACACATCTTTAAAAAGAAAATAAATTGCTCTGCTTTAGCTAATAGAAGTGTACAGTCGTCCATGTGCTTCTAAAAAATGAGGATAATGAAAACAAACTCTATTTTCAGTTCCTAACATAGTTAAATGTCGAGCAAATGAGATATAGTCAACAACTTCAGTAAGCAATAAAATACAAAGTTTGGTGTTATATGAAGGAATTGTATTAACTGTAAAATAAGTCAGTACTCCATTTGAATTCTAACATTTTGGAACTTTAATAACCGGAGACAATGACATGAAGGGAGTGAAGAAAGATGGAGAATGCCGCACTTAAGATGTGGTAGGAGCTGCACGAAGACAATGGCCAAGAAAGACGACAGGACAAATAATGCAAGATGTGCTCAAGGGGAGCTATGCAGCCACGCGTAAGAGCACAGAGAGATCGACAACACACACACACACACACACACACACACACACACACTCCTCATACATACCAACGGCTCGGAGAGTCATCTAGACACTCATTGAAAGGGCAAGAGGAGACTGAGAATTATCAAAATTATGGGCAGCGAGGAGGACAGCCCAGCATCCGTGTTTGTAGGCTAATGCTCCAAGGGACCAAATACCCTCTTGTAGCTTCACAGCTCTCAGTGCTGGCCCTTCTGTCGAGATGACATCAAGCAGATGTGCATGCTCAGCCTACGGGCTGCAAGTTTTCACACTTGCCCTCAAGGCAGTGTGTGTTAGGCCCCACCCGCAAGTGCACACATGTGGTAACGATGCTCAAACCAAAACTTCACAGAAACAAAACGACTTGTCTTTACTGAACAGCCTCCATCACTGCTGTGGTGTTAAGGTACTGAGTGTGAGCCCTGATAATTTCAGTTTCTGGGGATATAATGTCCGTGTGCTATCAGGAAACCACACAGCTCACGGAGAAGGAATAATTTGTATGTTTGGGGACCTCGGGACTTAGAACAAAATATTAAAAAGAATAACTGAATATTACCTAGACCTACTGTGTGTAAGTATTATTCTAAAAACTTCGTATATATACATTTATTTACTCCTCACAATAGCCTATATTCCCCCCCCCACACACACACACTTTATATGTAGGCAAAAACTGATACAGGTAAGGGTTAGACATCTATTTTAATCTGGTCTCCATAGTTTTAAGATCTTTGCCCTTAACCACTTGACTATCGTACTCTTCGGAGATAAGCAAAAATTATAAAGGTTAAAACATTTTAGAAGATCCGCCACTGATAAAGAAACAAACAAAACTACATCAGGAGTTTCTCCAATAAAAAAAGGAAAAGTTACTTAAAAATCTTTATCACCTACAGGTGATAAAGCCTTTTTTAAGACTTCCCTTTCACAAACAAACCAATAGGAAGTAAGGAGAAACCTTGGCATGATCAGCACACAATTTTTGGTTTTATAATTAAGACATAAGATTTGGGTAATTTTAGAATTTTTTTCATAAACCACATTGACTAGACAGCTGATACTGGCAAGCACGGCCCTGTTATTTTCGACGAACTCAGATTCAGTGAAAAAAAATCTATTTCTAAAGAAGGAAAAAAAAATACCGCCCGTTATTTAAATGAATTATTTTACAAGTCAGTAATAAACATCGCTATGTACCACAGCAGTTTTTTAAAAATTATTTTTGAGGTAAAATTAAAGCAAGTAAAAAAAGGTCCAAAAGATTAAGAAAATTCTACATTGTGTTTCATTTTTAATTCAAATGCTCAGTGGATCGCACAATAAAATCCTTATTGGTGAAAGGCTGTCAAAGACAAAATTCCGTTTGTTAAGAGCCTGAGCCAACGCCCCGGAGCCGCTGGCCTCTGAGGCCTTCCGTCCGGGGAGCCTTCATCTCTGGGAGGCTCCTTCCATCCGTCAGGTCCCCGTATGGTGCGTACCTCTGCTCTCGCCCGGAGCTCTCCAGTCAGCCCCAGACCCGTCCCTACCTCCTTACTGTGCAGCCACACAAATGGGGGCAACTACAGCCTTGTGGTAGGGATGACACACTGTGGTATGGTTGAGAGGGCTCCTCCATCTTAAAAACCACTGTTTTGTCATGCTTAGAACTTTCCCCAAATATCCTTCACATGGGAAACTTGGTGTTTGCTTTCAGTTTGAAGTGACTCTGTAAGAGAAATATTTAAGAGATGGATTCCGTTTGAAAGTAAAAATACACCTGTGGCTTACCCTTGCTTATTTATGAAGCATTCCCCGGGGGCTGGGGGGTAGGGAGAAGGATAGTTCACATTTCTTAAGCAAGCAGGTGTGTTGAGGCCTGCCCTATGTTTGAGGCTCTTTGCCAGCCCGGTCTCCTTTCTCAGAGTGCCCCCTGCCTGGTAGGACAGGGCGAGCAAATGCTGCACGAGCACCAAGGCCCCCTATTCGCGGGCTCCTCCTGCCATACCTGAAGGAGACAAAGGCCTTCCAACCTACTTGGGCAACTCAGCTCTAAACTCTCGGTTTCTTTGGCACCTCTGGCAAACTTTGGCCATTGTAGCTTCTGACTCCGGGTTTGAAGATACTTTTCCTCATTGCTTTAGGCTCTTTGGTCTCATGTGGACCTGAGCTCCTTTTGAATCTGGCTCCTTCTCCCTGGTTTTGCCCTACGATACCCTTCGTCTATGGCTCTGTGTTCTTTTGTCTTGGGGATCAACGAGGTGACTGGGAAACATAATGTACCTTTTTTTTTTCCTTGTCTATTTAAAATTAAATCTCATGTGTTAGATTTTTAAAAATGGAATTCAATTTCTTGTCGTTAAAGCACTCATACTATATTTTCACTCTAAAACTCTTAGATTATCCAGATGTGCCAAAGTACTTACAGCACAGTTGCTTATAAAACATCCAAATTTTAGCGTGCTAATACACAAAGTGTATAATTCACACATTTTACTGAATTTTCAGAAATGGTGTGTCATAGCTTTTTATAGTTTTGACTCCCCATATAAGAATAAAAATAGGAGCAATTATTTTTTTTTGTGATCAGACAATAAATACATATTCCCTGGCATTGTTTAGCAGTATTCAATACCTACAAATACTGATTTGAAAGCAAATGAAAATGCATATGAAAATATGATGCAGCCACAAATCATGAATTCAGCTTATTTAGTGTTAACTACACAAAAAATACAGTTTGGATTCAGTAAAAAATGGTTATAAGCTTCCAAATTTTCCAGTAAAACATGCACTTATGGAAAGGGAAGAGATGAAAGATGTCTATGCAAGACCCAGTGGCACAACACTGGTGCTCAAGCCTCTTATTTCTTCTAATATTTCACCTAGTGACTATAAAATGTCAGCTCTAAAACCGGGTTTATAGTTATCTTGTCTGAATAGAAAACTCCCTTATTTTTAGGGTCTTTCAAAGTATTTTTTATGTCAAAGTCAAATCAGACATTCTTTTTACCTGACTGAATCCATCCAGGATTCTACTCATGCTATGCAATGTCAGAAATAATGTTAGGACTAAAGGCTAATTCAAAGCCCTAAAAACAGAGTTAATCACTTTAATTGTACTTGGAAAAAATAAAAGTCTATAGAAATTCCACACTTCTATTTTGGAGGTATTTTATCCAAAGGAAAGGGTCAATATTTTTTTTCTTTCATTCATTCACCATTTGTCCAATTATTCATCCATCGCATTCATTCAACAGACATTCATGAAATACCTACTATTACCCAAGTGCTTCTTAGGAAGTAGGGAAACAGCAGTGGATAAATGAGTTTCCTGCTATCAGGGAACCTACACTGGGGCAGGAAAATGGAGAAAAAACAATCCACCAACTAATCGTCAGGGGGTGGTAAGTGTTAAGAAGATTAAATAGGATAAGGGAACAGAAAGCGAATGGAAGAGCAGGGTGCTCTCTTATGTATCGTTAAGAATTTGGAGACTTAGGTCACCTGAGTGGCTCAGTCAGTTAAGTGTCTGACTCTTGGTTTGGGCTCAGGTCATCATCTCAGGGTCCTGGGATCCTGCATCCAGCTCCACACTGGGCATGGAGACTGCTCAGGAGTCTCTCTCCCTCTCTCTCTCCCCACCCCACCTCACCCTCCACCTCCCACTTGTGTGCGTGCGCTCTCTCTTCCCTCTAAAAAAAGAATTTGGAGACTTTTTTCTAGATATTTGAAGAAAGTAACAACACGAGCCATACAAATAACTGAGGGAAAATTGTATTAGGTAGAGGGACCAGTTAGCACTACGGTCCCAAGGCGGGAGCACACCTGGTGTGTTGAAAAATGGCAATAAAATCAGAATGGCTGGAGTCCAGTGGGATAGTCCAGTGAGAGAGGGATTGTAAGAGATGAGGTTATAGAACTGGAGACAATATCATACACACCACCATGGGGATTCTGGATTTTATTTTTAGTGAGACAGGAAGCTACTGGATGATGGTTTTGAGCAGAGAAGTGACCAGTTTTAAACATATCGCTGGGGCCATTTGCGGTACAGAGATTAAGATGAGGGAGTGCAGGAGGCCGCAGAGACGAGTTAGGAGTCCATAGCAACAGTCCAAGTGGAACATATGTTTTAGCTGTTGCTTTTAAGGAATCTTCGAAGTGGAGACCAATCAATCACCACCTAGCAACTTCCCCGAGCAATAAGGAAGTATGACACCTGGAGCCCGGTGTGCGTGAGAGACAGAGAGACTGTCTTTCTCTACAAACTTAAATATCGTTACTAGTAATAAACATGGCAGTTCTCTATATTCTAAAGCAGCTCCCTAAGCAAATAGAAACCATGAGAAATATATTTTTACCAAAAAAAAAGTGTTATTTAATAAAATCTTTTTTTTTTTTTTTTTTTTTTTTTTAAATTGAAGCCATATTGAGGTTGTTGAATCGGTCATGAGCCAACAAGTTAAAAAATAAGTCTTATTTCAATGGCTGGCCAAAGTGTATTTGTATATATTCTTGACTGTATGTTCATTCACAGAGCTTTAACACAAGCTGTAATTGTTGTACTACCAAACTATAGGTTCATGACATTGTAAATATATGGCTCAGAAAAACGAAGTAATTTTTTTAGAATATGAAATACATCTACCTTCATGCAATCAGCAAAAATAATTATAAAACCTTATGATTCCATTTATATGAAATGTCCAGAATAGGCAAATATATAGATACAGAAAGATTAGTGGTTGCTTAGGGCTGAGAGGGATGGGGCTGTGGGGGATGATAATTACAGGGTACAGGGCTTGTTTTATAGATGATAAAAATGTTCTAAAATTGATTGAGTTGATGGTTGCACAACACCATGAATACACTAAAAGCCATTAAATTTTACATTTTCAATGAGTAAACTGTATGGTATGTGAATTATATCTCAATAAAGCTGTTATCCAAAAAGTGATGATAAAACTGATGGATGAAGTCTTACCCAAATACAGCAATGGTCACATAAATCCACGTTAATATAAAAAAAAAGCTAATATACCAGTGAGTCAAGAAATTAAAGTGCTTCTGTGCTAAACATCTTTTGAGAAGGATTACAAACTTTCTATCCACTCTGGCCATTTATGAATAGTTATGGTCATCTGTGTGTCTTATGTTCGCTATTTGGGAAAATCTGGGAGAAGGGTGCTGAGATTGAGCGTGAACGCCTTAGAAAGAAAAAAGTATTCATTAAGTATCATTTATCATGAATTAGCTGCTCCTTGGAAATTAAATGCTTGAGTTTGTGTTTGTCTAAGATAGGTCTAGAAGATTTTTTTGAAGTATCCTTAATACCCATAGTAAATTTCAGGCAAGGGGCGTGCCCCAGGCCAGGCGGACGTATGGAAGTCCAAAGGAGATCTATGTGAACATGTACCTCTTAAAGCAACACTGCCTTTCGGAGGCTTCTTAGAATTATTATTGAGTAATATTTTTTATGAAAGAGACTTTCTCACAGGGGCTGCATGCCCTCATGGACACGGTTCTTCTATCTCTTTCTATTAGCAATAGCTGCTAATCCATGGTTCAAACCAGCTGCCTACCACATTACAATGCTCTTGGCGTTACAATAGCAATTCATTCAATCTATGTCTGTGTAAACTGTTTGGGTAGATTTGAGGTTGCATAAATATTATTTATGAGGTCTTAGTCAAAGATTGCTGAGGTTAGTGTGTACAAATGACAAAATAACAGGTGTTCTGATGTCTGAGGTTATGCTTAAATTTTGCACCAAGAATTAATGATCTTAGGCAGAGGTACTTAGAATTGCTTCTTGTGAAAAATATACCCTTATACCCAAATTCCTACAATATTTCTGTATTGTGAAGCATTTTTATCAGATTATAATGATACTTCAACTGTGATCTATCCTAGTATTTGTGTGTGTGTGCGTGTGTGTGTGTGTGTGGTGCTGAAAAATTATTCTGCATAATAATATACTTTCTAAACAAACATAATTACCTTCTCATCCCACTGAAAAGAGGAATGATGCACTACTTTCAGGACAATAAAGAAAAGGTTGTTGTTAATGTTTTGTTTTGTTTTTTTTTTTTAGGTTAAAAAGTACGGAGGCACAATGGTATTTTGTAGTGGCCTGGGGCCACCAGACAAAAGATGGCCCTGAATTAGGGTTCTGTGATGAACTGGTCTCAATCCAAGCTCATAATTTTGGTTGTCACAGGAGCCTAGACATCTCATACAGACTATCACAAATGAAATGGGGCCAGGCACTCTTGAGAGAGCACCTGGCCCTATCTGATGCTGTCATGGCCAGAGCCTGGATATGCTGATCTGGAAGACTGGCAAGGGTCCCTGGCCAGTGGTGGAGCAGTGGCAACCCGGCCTGTTCCTGGTATGCTCACAGCAGTAGCAGGCTGTGAGGGCCAGGAACACATGTGGACAGGTGCTCACTTATGCGTCTGGCTAGAGTATTTTTCTTTTCGTCCTGCTCTGACCAGCAAATAGCTGTTCACTATCCTAAATCTAACATTCACACTAAAACCAAAGTTCTCTTGTAGAGTTTTCCAAGTGAACAGACCCCTAACTCCCATTTTCTCTAATCTTTACTCTCGATTCCATTTTCTATATTTTTCTTCTCCAATTAATCATTTCTTTAAAATGCTATTCAGAGCAATAATCAATTCTGACTAGGTGTGTGTGTATTAGAAGCTCAACCCACAGGGTGTCTGGTGGTTCAGGCAGTTAAGTGTCTGACTCTTGGTTTCAGCTCAGGTCATGATGTCAGTGTTTTGAGATTGAGCCCCCCATTGGGCTCAGCACTCAGTGGGGAGTCTGCTTGAGATTCTTTCTCTCCCCCCTCTCTCTGTCCTTCCTCCTGCTCTCTCTCTCTCTTTCTCTGTAAAATGAATAAATCTTTTAAGAAAAGATCAACTCATTTTACAGAAACAAAAACTGAGAAAGGTAAGTGGGAAAAATTGAATGTTCGGGTTGGAGTGAAAATGTAAAGTGTGACTACAATTCATTGATTGGTTTCCTAGGGTTCAAATGGAATTTCACCATATTTATTACATTTTCTTTGGTAAATTTAAAAATATACCAAATACTCCCACCCAAGGCTGATGCCCTATGCTTACCTTACCATGCTTCATTACAGGTTCTAAACAAGAGTCTAGCTGAAAGAGTCCTATTTTTTTCCCTTTATGGACTTCCTTAGCACTTCTGTTCATTTCTTAAGGAAATTCATGCTTCCTGCATTGTTTTATTGTTATCTGACTAACCACATCTGTTCCCTGGTTTGTAAGCCTATTCAGAATAGGTGTCACGTGTCGTCCATCACTACTTCATATACTGCCTATCACTATGTTATGTTCTAATGGGGTGCTAAATATTTTTGAGTAAATAAGAATCTTTATCTAAAACATACTGCTCCTTATTCTAGAAGTAAAGCAATGTGTTTCGTAAATTGATTAACACAACAACTGATGACTTACTATGAGGTGAGAAATAATTACCAGTGAATTCTCATGGGCATTAGTCCAATTTACTTGTCCAGGTGTAATTCTGAATTCATTGCCAATAATCAGGGCCTGTGATAGAGCATCAAATAGTTGCTATATGATGAATATAATTTTATTTTGATTATGGATCTGTTTCCAAATATAATTTCTATTCATTTTCAGCACACACGCAGAAGCATAGCTGGCCTCTTGATATACAAAAGAAAAAGAATCTTACAATAATTTATATGTTGAGGTCACTTCTTATTACTTTTTAAAAATGCAGTTGTTATGACTCATGGATAAGGATTTTATTTAGGAAAGGACACTACTGAATCCTTTAGACCCTTGCCAGTTCAATGTGGTTTGAACACCAATGGCATCAACATCAGCTGGAGCTTATTAGAAATGTAGACTATCAAACCTTCCCCCAGAATACTGAATCAGAATGTGCATTTTAACAAGATCCCTGGGTGATTCAAATGCACATTAAAGTTTGAGAGGGCCTACCTTAGGCCTTTATTTCTGTCATTGGAATTAGAAATATCTTATTTATAGAATTGAAAGAATAAAGTCTTGTTGTGTCTGTTTTTGATTGATCCTACAACCTCAATCAGCTTGGCTGATGCAGGTGAGCAGCTTAGTAAGGTTTTGAATATTAATGCTTCTATATAATCAGAATCATGGAAATATATTGGTCACACATATTTTGACATGAGCTAGAGTGGTCAGTTAAAAGGTAGCATTTATAGGACGCTCACTGTGTGCAGACATCTAGGTGATGCTCTCTGGCTCATTACAAATGAATATATTTCTTGGAAGATGTGTTTTAAGATACCTGCAGCTGAACATAGGAGACGTATGTCCAAAATTATTATCGTACAAACGAGGCCAGAATATTCTTCTCCCAGGCAAAATGCATGACCATGTCTGGAAATGTGGTCAGCCACACGATCAATGTGCTGGGTGACCAATAATCACTGAGAAGTAAAAGGGGGATATCACCTAGTTTGAAATCAGTGTGGCTGGGTGTTGAAAAGAGTCAGGAAGTAGGAAGACACAAAATCATAAGTTTGCACATAACCTAGTGTGGTAGATCGTGCTATTTGACCCAAACCTTTAGCTATCCACCCCAGTGTCGGTACCCTTTGCCATGTACTTTTCAGAGCCCACCCGCTGTGGAGAGTATGCACTTTCCTGCCTCATGACTTTTGTTTAGCCATCAGTCTTGCTTCACTCAATGACATGAGATAGAAATGACACTGTGCCACTTCTGACCCTACACATCAAAAGAACTTGGTGACCCACGATGAGCAAGAGTGCATAAAGTGAGGCTGAAGCAATGAGCAGAGGTCAGAGCATTCAGAGTCCTGCAGACAACAGTAATAAAACTGGATTTTATTTTTAGTGACGATGGATTTTTAAGGAACTCCACTCTGCTCTGCAATCTAGCTGTCTGAATACGTGTTATTGCCTTTACTGTATTTTTAGCTCCTTGAAGATGGGACTGTATATTATCTGTCATGGAATACTTCCGTGTAAGCACAAGGGCATTTGGTAAGCATGTCAAGTGGTAACTGGGATGGGTACATGCAATTTGTAAGTCAATATGTTAAAAAAACGCTGATGATTTACATTCTATAAAAGATACCATATCAGGGATCCCCAGGTGGCTCAGCGGTTTGGCTTCTGCCTTCGGCCCAGGGCATGATCCTGGAGTCTGGGGATCAAGTCCCACATCAGGCTCCCTGTATGGAGCCTGCTTCTCCTCTGCCTCTCTCTCTGTGTATCATGAATAAATAAATAAAATCTTAAAAAAAAGATACCATATCATAAAAATATAGGTGTTCACTTACCATGTTAGGAAACACATTTCCATGATTAATCTAAAAAAAATTACCTCTACATAAATGCATCAGCAAAGAGTGGTTGGTTCTACATGCTACATGAACATTCAAATATGAAGCGTTTGAAAATACTTTTAATAGCTTAAAATTACTTTCTTAAAAACTGGATATTATATGCCTCTTTATCTTCAATGAGCAACGGAAAAAAATCTGCCATCATAAAACAGACATTTTAACTTTACATGGCCCAATCCTAGCAACTTTTTAAAATTGCAATGGCAATAGGCCAGGGTAATGGGAATTATTCATAGTTGGGCTTGGAACTGAAAGGTGGGAAAGTTCTGACACAACACTAGGAAGCCCTCTAATGGGCCCCATCTGGGTAGAAGGTGATGGCTGACTCTGACTTATTTTTAGAAAAAGTTCAATGTTGCCATGGACGATCGTCTTCCAAACATGAAAGAGTTTGAGTTTTCAGGGAAAATTCTATGTTGCTTTATCTCCTCTATCAGGACCCTACTGTGTTTGGGTTGATCCCCGACCTGTACACTCTATCATCCTGCCAGCGGTGGGAGGTGGGGGAAGAATATGGGGCAGAACTGATGAGTCCGGCCCTGAGTTCTTCAAACCTCTGGTGAATCTGGGAACGGGGGTCCAGAAAGTTAGCAATTTTACCTACTTGGGTCTTTCTTCCTCTTCAGTTATGTGAGTCTTAGACTTACTTATTTATGAATCAAATGTTTCCTGGGTGTCTATTCACTCTTAAACTTAAAAAAAAAAAATTACCTCTTAGATCACTCTTAAAATTCCTTTTAAGCCTCTCCTTTACCAAAAAGCCTTCACTGAACACTCTAGATCTCAATGATCCATTTCTCCCCACAATGGTTTCCAGCTTTTATTTCCTGTATTACTTATTTGACACTTTAAAAAGATATTTCCATAGAAGGCCTTTTATTTAAAATCTATATTAAAACCTTTCATTAGGTCTACTTTCATTAATTCTGTGTTATTCTCCCCAATTCAAGCGTTGCTGGGGGGCAGACCCAGTCTCTCATCTATCCTTGTGTCCCCACAACACGTGGTGCAGAACAGCCATCAATGCGTATTTATTGACCAGATGCATGAACGAGTAAGTGGCTTTGTGATCATCATTCATTAATTCTTTCAAATTATATAGGGCCTGTTCTTGTGAAATTCCTATTACAATTAGAAAAGGCTCCTCTCCTTGGTTTTTTATAAGTTGGATGAATTTCATCTAATGCTAATAGTTTTTTATAATTTGTGCAAAACATGTATTAGCTTACTTTTTCTAATGGATTTAAGTGGTATTCATTTGATGCTTACAATTTATAGAAGATGGTAATCTATAGTCAACTCTTGATTAATTGATGTACAGATTTTCTAGATTTTTCATTAGCACCTTCAATTGTGTTGAAGAATAAAAATGAGAAATTAATTTCTTGTCTTTTTTTTTCTTTTGTAAATAATTGTTGTAAAGTTGACGGAGAGATGAAAAGCCTGGTCATATTGATTTGTGTGATTCTTTAACATCACCTGTGGACATCATTTACGCATTTGATTCTTTGAATCAATAATTATTGCTGAAAATTGTGTTCTGTATTTACAGATTTTCACCAGCAGGTGTGAAATAACATTTTTTTTCTCTTGAATCATGACTACGTTTTAATTATAGGAAACCTGGCTTCCAAAATTAAAGTTTTAAACTTTTTACCTGTCTTGAAGATATGGAGATTGTTATCATCAGAGGTGTGAAAGAGACAAGGACAAATACCCAGTCACTTCCTATTTCTCTTTTTGCAAACTCTTCTGCTGCTAATTTTATAGTTGCAACTACTCAACGCTGCCATTAGAACACAAGAGCATTTCTAGACAGAATGTAAGTCAATGGACATGGCTGTGTTCCAATAAAATTTTATTTCTAAACGTGGAAATTTTAAGTTTATATAATTTTCAAGTGTCATGGTATTTTTGATATTTAAAAATAACTGAAAAATAAAAATCCATTTTTAGCTCAAGGGCCTCCTACAACAGGAGGGGGCTCCCTGTTGATTCATTTACGTGCTGTGTGTGTGCTACGAACCGCAGAGTTGAATTCTCCTAGCAGAGTTGAGTACTTGTAAGAAAGACAATAAGGCCTGATTTGGCCTTCAAAAAAAGTTTGCCAATCCCTCGTTTAGAAAGTAACGTAATTCCAACAAAAAGCAATATGTGTTCAAATAACATGCCGTACGAAGGACAACATGAGACAGAATTTCTCCCAAAGGGCAACAAACAGCCTAACCTAATATGCAGGAACATTTCAAATAATATGTTTTGAGCAATTACCCTGCGAGGGCACTATTCTAGGCACTGGCGATACTGCAGCCCGGGCTGATCAATGGGAATGATTCCTGCCCTCATGGAATTTACATTTTTGGATTAGAACCACACGATAAAGCATAAATATGGGTATACACGATGCGTAAATATAAGTGCAGTCAAAACGACTTCCACAAACACTTCCGGCTTCTGAATCAAATTGGAAAGGACAGAGGATACCAACCACCCTCTTGCAGGGTTATTCAAAGCTGGATGCTCCCGGCCTGCCCGTTTAAACTCTAGTTGGGGTTAATGACATGAGGAAAAGCTTAAACTTTGTCTTCTCAGAAACTGCAATAAATCAAGGAGAAAATATAAGCTCAAGGTGAAGACAGCCTCAATGTACTTTTTAAACCAGCTTAGGCTATCAAAACTGTCTTTAAGCAAAGATTATAGATAACGGGACAATATAATTAGAGAAATTTGGAATTCTCTATGGAGCTCTAGAGATAAAAATCTCTAAATATTGTTGCACTTGAAGTTAGCTGAGGATTTATAGCTTTAGAGGAGGAGGTTGATGGGCTATAAAAAACTGAATTAGAAATGATGACTGGACATAGCGGAAGTGATCTGACACACTGACTCCTGAATGTTCTGACTCCAGCAAAGTTCTCAAAGTAAGAAACTTCGATCTAAACCGCAGACACCTGGGAGGACTTGGATTTATGACAGTGGGGGAATAAAACCTGGGAAATGTATATGGCTTTAAATAAAAATAGAAAGCCCCAATACGCTTATTCTGATGTTTCAGCAAGCAGTCGGCTTCCTGATGGGAACCTGCCTGAGAGAAGTGCGATGGTCGGGTCCAAAGTCACAGTCACGGTTGTGTGACCTCCTGGGCATTCCCAAGGGCATTGAGGAGATGCTCTGGCCAAGGTGAAACCTCTGTCACTGAATTTCCTAGCTTTCTGCTCTAAGAATTGAGAAGGAAAAGAAAGGAAAAAAGGGGAAAGAGCCTATGTCGCATTTTTATTTTAAATTTGCCATGATATTTTTGCATTACTCATTAGAATATTCTTTCATAAGGGATTGTCAAAAGGGCATTAAAACAGACGCTCATATTGTTTGCGAAATAATCAAGACAAAGAATCTAAGACTTGAATCATATCACCGTAAAGTTAGAAGGATAGAGGAATGTCATGCGGTCTTTAGAGCATCTGCGACCACGTTAGAAGATATTTTCCCTCTTGCTAGAAGCCAAGTTGCCTCATTTGAGATGAACTCATTGGAAATCATTTCACGGAAAACCGTGAGGAAGAGGAAATAGGAGGCATTTCAAATCAGTTGTGTACCAAATAGATTTCTGTTTAGTTTATTCTGAGACCACTGTCTCAGAAAACAAAGCTGGGGTGGTTTTGTGTTGTTTCAGAAGGGGAGGAAAAAGCTAGATTTTCTTAAATGTCATCAAATGGTAAATTGTTTCATAAAATCAGGAGGCAAACCTTTACAACGTGCTTATTATTTTGAGAAGGTAAGATGGATTATTTTTGACAAGATTGACTTTTAAGAATTGTACGCAATATTTTTGGAAAGGGGAAAAAAATTCCAAACTGGCATGTTTTCCATGGATTACGTCTCTGTGACCAATTTAAGTGACTATAATTTTACTTGGCACGTTTACATCTTAATTACAGACGACAGTATTAGGCTGTTGCATGTTCATAAGAGTCTGGTTACTCACCTCCCTTTTTTCTGTCTTTCTCTTTAGTGTAAACTTTTAATTGCAACAGAGTAGAACGGGGCATAAATTGCAACCGTCCAGCTTGATGACTTTTCAGAGGAAATAAATCCACGCGACTGGCATTCTGATCCAGAAGCACCCCCCGAAGCCACTGTGGCCCTTCCAGTAAATATCCCAATTCTTAAGAGTAAGCACTTTGTTGACTGCTAATTGCGGCAATTATTATTTTGACCTTCAATAAATGGAATCACACAGAATATACTTCGTGATGTTTGGCTTATTTGCGTTCAGTGTCATGTTTGTGCAAGTCCTTCATGGCCTGTTACGCCCTGCAGCTCACCCGGTTGCCCAATACTTCACGGTGTGGCTGTGCCACGGCTCGCGCGGCCGTGCTGCGGAGGACACTGCGGGTGTTTCTGGCTGTGGGCCCCCAGGAGCACGTCTGGGGCGCGTGTGACTCCAGGCACACCCCCCTTCCTGTAGGCATCCTCCCTGCGAGTGGAACCGCGGGGTCCCGCGGTAGGAAAGTCCTCTGCTTACACTGAGAATGTCTAACACTTGGCCCAGGGCTTATGTCTATTTACACCCCCACCCAAAGGTAGGGGTGATCCTAGCCAGACATTTCTGTCTCTTCCATTTTAGCCATTCTGATGGGTCTCCAGAACTTCCAGATTACAGTTTTAATTTTCACTCGTTTAACGACTAATGACATTCAATGTCTTTTCACACTTTTATTGATGATATGATGTACTCTCTTGTGAAGTATTTATTCATGTTTTTTTAAACTTGTGTCCTGTTATATGTTCCGCCCTAATCTTATATTTTTTATTTATCCATGAGAGACACATGGGGAGAAGCAGAGACACACGCAGAGGGAGAAGAAGGAGCCCGACGTGGGACTTGATCCCAAGACCCCAGGTTCACACCCTGGGCCGAAGGCGGACGCTCAAGCGCTGAGCCCCCCAGGCATCCCTGCCTAATCTTATTTTTATAGGAATGTTTTATGTATTCGAAATACAATTTGGATACACACCCAAGTTACAGACATCTTCTCCAAAACTGTGCTTTCCCTTTTTATGTTTTATGATGTCTTGTGTCATATTATTCAATGAAGACATTGTCACTTTTTAATATTATCTCCATTATTATTTTTCTTTGACTCACCCATCATAGTAAAACACATTGTGTGCCTGTGTCTTATGAGGCCCCAAATAGGAAGATCTATTTAATCAGCATCCTTGCATATCAGCCCATGTTCTAAAATTGCATTTAGGAATTTCGCCCCAAAGGCACAATGTACAAAATCAGGCTATATAACATGTGCTATACCTTTTGAATCATCAAACTAATCTGCTCCCGGTGTTTCAGTTTATAATTACTGAAATTCGTATATTTAAAATATATTAAAAAAAATAAAAAATACAGCCTTTTGAAATTTTAAATAGGAACGAATGCACACAAGTCTTGAAGATCATGGAAAGTAGAAATAATGATATCTTACTGGCTTTATGAGTCTGTGTGTGTCATACCCGGTATTCCTATGCCACCGACTTCTTCCTTCACCATATGTGACTCCTTGGAGCTTGCTGTGTTTTGTTACTCTCCTAACTAGTGCCCCTGCAGTGTCTGTTCTACTTCTGCCCTTTCTTGCTACCAGAGACACCTTCACACTGACATCAATCACTTCCTGGGTCAAGATATTCCAATGCCTTTGGGTAAATTCAAGCCCTTGGAGCAGGAGATGAGGCCATGATAGAAGACGGTTGCTGCCCCCCCCAACCCCCACCGCCCATCACCTGGCTTTACCTGTAGCTCCTTGAACAACAGGGGAGTACAGCCCTGCTGACCTCTGACTCCTCCTTTAAACCTCTGTTCATAGTTTACTACCTTTGAAAAGCCTTCCTGACCTTCCTAAACACAGTTGATTCCACCATCTGGGCTGCCCAAATGTTCAAACATAACATACTTCTCTCCCCGTTAGTAATTTTTTTTTCTGAGACTGTGAAGCTTCAGCCAGAGACCAACATCCTACTCGTGTTTGAGAGCCCAATGCCTAGAACAGACCCCAAAAATGTCTTGTATGAATTCATTGAGTAAATTAATGAACTATGCTTTTCTCTAAGTTCTTTTCTTCCCTTTCAAAAATACTTTAAAAATATCAATAAAATTTGATCATAAAAATTATGTCTCTTGTCATAAGGAATAATTAAAAAAAAAAGAATAAAGGCTTATGTTTGCTTTGGGGCTGAGGAGGAAACATCAATAAACTTGCATGTTTGACACGTTCACAGTCCTAAATGACAAGCCCACGGTCAAGAACAGAATGACCCAAGAGAAGGACAGTAAAAACTTTTTTCCTTTTGTCTGCCTGGCCAAGAAAAGCCCTGTTTACCGGTCATTGAAAGGTTATTTAGAAATTTCAGTAGTTGGTGTCTTTGGTCAGTGTTGAAAGAGAAGGATAGAAGGGAGGCTTAACAGAGCTTAGAAGAAAGAGAGGGTTTGCAGTACCTGCTGAGGGGGAAAAAAAAGCCATTATTCCTTGTGACCTGTCAGATAAGAGGAGTCCTTGGTAAGAACAGGCTGAGAGAGATTAGAGAAGGTGATGTAACATTCCAGAAGCAGAAAACTCTGAAAGCAGGTGGTAGGGCAAGGTCTCCCAGTAGATGAAGGGCAGGGTTACAACAAACACAGTCTGACGGAATCACAAAGACAGGTAAAGGTGATCCCCAACTTAGATGCAATTGATACGATTGGCTCCAACTGGATGGTAGTAAACATTGTAAGTTACATCATGAAAAGCTTTCTGGAATCTTTGATTACGGTGACAACTGTACAATACGAGGGCATAGGATAAAAATCTCATTACTTTTCTTTTTTTTCCCCCCTTTCAAGAGGCTTATGATATGGTTTGATGCTATGTCTTTGTCAAATTTATTTGAGTTGTCAAAGAGTAACTAACGTAGGCTGTCACAGCGATAGTCTGAAAGCTTAATGCTCTCACAGCCTCATCCGCGTGCTATTCACACAGGAAGTGTCATGCCATAATCCACGTTATCCAAGAGATGTAGATGTTAGATGCTTCACACGCTCACTGGCTCCCCTCCGCTCTGCAAACCCTCCCCTGATCACAGCACAATTCATATTCTCTATTGCAATATCAAGGCTGGGAGAGGGAGGACAGTTAATGCAAAATTTCCACCATCCATATGGAGATTTTATTGTTAGAAATTCCTACCATCATGTCTGACACCATTCACATTGACTAAACCTATATTCGGTGGTATCTACATTTAAAGTTTTATCGATTTTGAACAATCACTTTTATGGGAAAAATAAAACTGCATTCAAGACTGTTATTTGGATTAATGGGATCAGCCTACTGATATTCAAATCCGAGCCTCAAAGTCACCTCTGAATTTTTTAACTTGGAAGACGGGCCTTGCTGGTAGCATTAATTTTAAGTTAGGTTCTGTGATGAACCCTCATGTGATGACAGACAAAGAGAACTATAATTCAGTTTTAGGAATTAAATTCAAGAGATAATTTTAAGTCCAACTTCCTAAACTAGTGCTAGCATCATCTGAGTAGCAACTTCAAGTTTATAACCCAATTCCATGTACATTTATATCATTTAATTCTCACAACAAGTTTTTAGGCAAGCTTTAATATTTCCCCCATTTTATAGGCGGTAGAACTGAGGCTCAGAGAGGCTCACCAGTGTGCTCAGGACTCTATGGTCATTCAGTGAACTGAGGACTCAGGCTCTGTCTCAGAACTCTAAATCCCGAACCTCGTTACAGAACACCATTATCTCCATCTGGACTGTCTCTCATATTTCTTTCTTTATTTTTTTAAGATTTTTATTTAATTATTCATGAGAGACACAGAAAGAGAGAGAGAGACAGACAGACAGAGGGAGAAGCAGGCTCCATGCAGGGAGCCCGACGTGGGACTCGATCCCGGGCCTCCAGGATCACACCCTGGGCTGAAGGCAGGTGCTTAACCGCTGAGCCACCCAGGCTGCCCTGTCTCTCATATTTCTTAGTATTCCTATTGATTAACCCAAGTCTGGAATAGAATCTAAAAAAAAAAAAATCATTTTTACATTTGCTGTCTATTTTCAAAAATTTTAGGAACTTATTGAAATTTTAATACAGGATTTTTTTTTTAGCAGCAAGATACCTTTCGGTTAACAATTTAGTGAAAAGCAAAATCTGTGGCATAGCATGGTAGGATGCTACATATCAATTAAATTGTAAATACTGCATATAACGAAAAAATGAGGCATTTTTCGAGAATTATTAATATATCCTATACAAAGTGAATTTAGTGTCAATAGTGGTTATTTTTGGGTGTTTCAAATATGGGTGACTTTCTTTTATGTTTCTGCATTTCCTAGATAATCTTTAATGACTGTGATAGTCATGATGTCCCTGAAAAACACGTGTTTTTTTTTAAATCTTTTTCAAGATTTTGTTTATTTATTCATGAGAGACAGAGAGAGAGGCAGAGACACGGGCAGAGGGAGAAGCAGGCTCCCTGGGGGGACCTGAATGTGGGACTTGATCCCGACACTCCAGGATCACGCCCTGAGCCCAAGGCAGACGTGCAACCACCGAACCACCCAGGCTCCCTGAAAAACACATGTTTTAAGAGAAAGTGTGTGGCCACCTCATGGTCTTCAATGTTTTTAGATCTTTGATCTGCTCTAACTACTAGTGTAATCAGGGAAAAGTCCAATTGTTATCACCACTTCTCCAGACCAGAAATTACCATTCACTTCCTAACCAATTATACCAGCTGGGCCCTGAAAAGATGCCCCTCCTAACCCGAGAGTGTGAAGACAGCTTCCTCCGGTGGGTCAGATCTGCCCCTTCATGATGGGAGCTTTAACAGCAGAAGTTTTAAACCTGTTCTAGAACCAATCTAACCAAAGTCTGAGTTTCTTTTCTTTAGTCAATTATACAGCGAAAAAATGATCCCAGGAAAGAGCCAGTAGAATCCAAAGGCACCCAGTAAGAGCTACAGGTTTCACAGGAAGTGGTACCACTGCTCATTCTAGAACCTAGAATCTTGATCCTGAGGCTAATACGACGCCCATGTCCATGTCCTCGAAGAGACTGTGTGAAAACTATGTTACTGGTTTATGAAAGTGATTATTTAGAATTCCCTTGAAAAAGGATTTTTAAAATCTGACCATGTCCATTAAAAATACTCTACAACCTTATTCTATATTCTAGTACATAATCCTGAAAAAAAAGGTGTCACGAATGGGATTTTATTTTTGACAATGTAATCTTCACCAGACTGTGAATTCCTTTAGGGCAGGGTCCGTTTCTCACCATCCATTTACACCCATACCCTATTCCCCAACATCAGGAAGCACGCAAAATTATCAGCTGAATTGGACGAATGGATTCCACTCAAACATCATGAAGCAGTCTCCTAGGTTACACTGCAAACAGTTGTGATTTTACTATGAGGGGAATAGTGGTTTCTGACACCCGATAAAGTGTGCAACTTTATAAACCATCTCGTACACACACGCACACATATACTCATACTTAAAATTAGCATGAACCTCCTTTTCTTTTCTTTCCTTCTTTTAAGTATCTATTTGGATGGCTAATTCTCATACCGCACCATCCTCCTACTCTACCATCACATGTTCCTAGTGTAGAGATGGAAGGATTATTCTCAGCGATATCACTACACGTAACATGCCACAAAATGCATTATTATTATTATTATTAATCATTAATTATTCTAGAAGAAGCCTTCTTGTTAAAGCAGCAATCTACATTGCTACTCAAAGCAATTTCTGGCTTTTATAACTAACGTGCTGAAGTATCTCATTTAATGTTCCAGATCTAGCATTGGCTTCCAAAGGGACGAGATAACAGGATTGTTTGTAGACAGCAGTCAGAGTAGGAGAAAAAACTTTGTGAAGACACAATTTGTGGGGGGAAACCATGAAGCTGAGTAGCCATCAGACCCATGCCCCTGTCCCGAAGCCAAATAGGGTCCACACTGTCTCATCAGTCATGATTTTGACTGCCCCCACCCCCATGGCTTTTTCTTGGCCATCAGATCACGATAACACTCCCTACCACCTCTCACATTATAAAGTTCCAGAAAGATGAAAGTAGTCATTAATGAGGAAAACTTGGAGCCTTATTCACTTAAAAAAAAAAAAAACTAAGAAAAGTGCATAAAAACTAATTGCAAGGGAGATACAACGCACAATAGTGCCAGCTCCAACAGTGTCACTTGTACTAACAACCTTTATAAAAATACCTACAGCAGATTTATTTCAGTAGCATAAACACTGGGAGAGTCCTTTGACTTCCAAGAAGATGAAATAATACGTGGGTCATGAATACGTAAGTTTTATTTCTATAACGGAAAGTATTTCACCACTTCAAGATGTATTTATGAGGCAAATTACCGGAATAGTACGGAATTAAATTTGGTTTTATACGGCATCTTTCATACCCCAAGTATCTCAATAGCTTTCCGAAGGTACAGAAGCGCGGTGGCAGTTGGAAACTGAAGCAGCTCTCATGCACTTAGGGGCAGATGATACGGGCTGGGATTGAGGGTCGTGCTATGGATTCGGGGGACAGGCTATTTGCCCACTCATGCTTTACGAGCTCTGGGTCATCTTTGTGCTCCCCGCGCCCCGAGGCCCTCCCTACTCCTGCAGAGGCGTCTGCGGCTTGCGGGGACCAGGCCGCAACCCTGGGTAAGCCTTGGCTGTGGCATGTGCCATCCCCACGGCGGGCCCTGTGCCGGGGGACGCATCCACTTGGGTCGCCCTAAGGGCCCGCTGGCGCCCGCGGACACGCAGGCGGGTGTGCCGCCTCGGGCCAGGACAACAGACGCTAGGCCACGTGGGATGCCAGGAGTCCAAGAAAAAACGGGAAAACCGGAGGTGGATCGGTCTGTCACCTGGTGGGATCACAAGTCGCAGAAGCTGGAGGAAGACCTTGCAATGATCCGGGCAGCTCTCAGGGCGATGCGGGGAAAAGGAGTTCAAGGGAGCGCTGTTGGCCTTCGTGGTGTGTCCGCGGCAGGAGCGCCTGTGGCTGCCGAGTACTGCTCCGTCCGAGGGGCACCCGGGACGCAGCCCGTGAGGATCGGGAGGGCCGGGGAGGACCCAGGAGGACCCGGGAGGATCGAGGAGGACCGGTGAGGATCGATGAGGACCTATGAGGATCAGTGAGGACGGGTGAGGGCTGGTGAGGGCCGCTGAGGGCAGGTGGGGGCAGGTGAGGGCCGGTGAGAACCAGTGAGGGCAGGTGAAGGCAGGTCAGGATTGGTGAGGGCAGGTGAGGGCAAGTGAGGGCAGGTGAGGATTGGTGAGGGCAGGTGAGGGCAGGTGAGGATTGGTGAGGGCAGGTGAGGGCCAGTGAGGGCAGGTGAGGACCGGTGAGGGCAGGTGAGGGCAGGTGAGGGCCGGTGAGGGCAGGTGAGGGCCGGTGAGGGCAGCTGAGGGCTGGTGAGGGCCGGTGAGGGCCGGTGAGGGCAGGTGAGGGCCGGTGAGGGCCAGTGAGGATTGGTGAGGGCAGGTGAGGGCTGGTGAGGGCTGATGGGGGCAGGTGAGGGCCGGTGAGGGCAGGTGAGGATTGGTGAGGGCAGGTGAGGGCTGGTGAGGGCTGGTGAGGGCCGGTGAGGGCCGGTGAGGGCAGGTGAGGGCCGGTGAGGGCCAGTGAGGATTGGTGAGGGCAGGTGAGGGCTGGTGAGGGCTGGTGGGGGCAGGTGAGGGCCGGTGAGGGCCGGTGAGGGCAGGTGAGGGCAGGTGAGGGCAAGTGAGGGCAGGTGAGGGCAGGTGAGGGCAGGTGAGGATTGGTGAGGGCAGGTGAAGGCAGGTGAGGATTGGTGAGGGCAGGTGAGGGCCAGTGAGGGCAGGTGAGGGCAGGTGAGGGCAGGTGAGGGCAGGTGAGGGCAGGTGAGTACCGGAGAGGGCAGGTGAGGGCAGGTGAGTACCGGTGAGGGCAGGTGAGGGCAGGTGAGGGCCGGTGAGGGCAGGTGAGGACCGATGAGGGCAGGTGAGGGCCGGTGAGGGCAGCTGAGGGCTGGTGAGGGCCAGTGAGGGCAGGTGAGGGCCGGTGAGGGCAGGTGAGGGCAGGTGAGTACCGGTGAGGGCAGGTGAGGGCAGGTGAGGGCCGGTGAGGGCAGGTGAGGACCGGTGAGGGCAGGTGAGGGCCGGTGAGGGCAGCTGAGGGCTGGTGAGGGCCAGTGAGGGCAGGTGAGGGCCGGTGAGGGCCAGTGAGGATTGGTGAGGGCAGGTGAGGGCAGGTGAGGGCAGGTGAGGGCAAGTGAGGGCAGGTGAGGGCAGGTGAGGATTGGTGAGGGCAGGTGAGGGCCAGTGAGGGCTGGTGAGGGCCGGTGAGGGCCGGTGAGGGCCAGTGAGGATTGGTGAGGGCAGGTGAGGGCTGGTGAGGGCTGGTGAGGGCTGGTGGGGGCAGGTGAGGGCCGCTGAGGGCCGGTGAGGGCAGGTGAGGGCAGGTGAGGGCAAGTGAGGGCAGGTGAGGACTGGTGAGGGCCGGTGAGGATTAGTGAGGGCAGGTGAGGGCCGGTGAGGACGGCGTGGAACCCGGGTGCCTGCGAGCGGGCAGGGACCGCACTGCTGGAGAAAGCCCCACTCAGCGGTCGGAGGTCAGAAATCTGAACTGTACACACAGGCAGTAACCTCTGACCTCGCCTTCTCTCCCGCCTTCACCGTGAGCTCGCTTTCCCGTGTTTGAACTTAAATCTCAGTCCACGGCCTTGGTTTCTCCCTTTCTCAAGAACGTCCACAGCCAATTTATTTTCCACCTCCTTCCGCAGCGACGCTCTGTCCAGAGCGCATAAACGACAAATCAGAGTTTTCACTGACTTTCAGCATTTTTTGTGCATTTTTGCATTTAAGGAATTCTAACTAGAGCGAATTTCCAGCTCTCCTTTTCCTGAGAGATTATGCGGTTCTGTTGTCATTAATTCTGGATCCGACCCCTTTTCTACGTGATGAGACCCAGGTCCAGGTCTTGGCCCTGCCACCCACCAGGTAAGCTCGGACAAATCACTCCTTTCTCTTGCCTTGTTTACAGGATGAAGACACTTCTTCTTTTGCTGTTGTTTAAGATTATAACTATTTTATTGTAGCACAATTTTTACTAGTAAACTCAGGAGAAAATTATCTTAATTCCATCAATAGGGGGCTGATTAAAGATTTAAAAAATTACAGATATTCTACGGGAATACTATGTAAGTGTGAATATATTATACCAAATATGGAATAAGCTCCCAAATAGATTTTATTTGAAAAAAGAAGGTGAAAGATTATACAGGCATCACATACATTTTATACATGTACAAAATGAAGACACTTGTCACATTGGCTCAGCCTATGTCACTGAGTGAAGCCGGGGGTCAAATGTGATAAATGCAAAGAGGCTTTCTAAATGACTGGAGTGGCCACTGGATGTCTTCTCTTGCTCAGCATCCTTCCTGAGGACACCTCCCTTTCCCTTTCATAACTTGGAGTCTGAGTGAGGTTGGCTCTAGTCCCCTTCAGCCCTACCCTGAGGACAGTCATGCTATCATCAAAGCTTGGCCGATGGGATCCCACATCAATTGCTTTAAGGAAAGGCAGAGATGCAAGTGAGGCAATAAGACGGTCTGCCAGGGTCTTAAATATTGAATAATAGTTGGCAGCGCCTTACTGAACCCAACAATGGCATTCTGAAGAAGCCATCCATTGTCCTCTACGACGTCGATTCTAAGAATTGATTAATACCCTTTTGCAAAGACAAGGTTTTCAATATTTCCTACAATTCCGGAGAAAGTCCGTATTCAACTCAAAGTTATCAGTGGTGCTGAGGCTGAGGAACCTTGCTCTGGAGGTTCGTATAGTGCTTGGTATTTAATATAATCATTCAGTCATTACAACTCTCTCAATAAGTATTAGTGGGATGACTAAATGGCTGAATAAATGAACGTAGGTGCTCAGATGGAAGGATGATATGATCGGAGAGCTTTTTCGAGGCACCTGGGTGGCTCAGTTGGTGAAACATCTGCCTTTAGCTCAGGTCATGTTCCCAGGGTCCTGGAATGGAGCCCCGCTGGTGCCCCCCCTCCCCTCTCTCCCTCAAATAAATGAAATCTTAAAAATAGCTTTTTCAAGTTCATCCAGGTAGCTCTCAGCAAAGGTGGGACTTGAGTTAAGATCTTTTCACTATCCAGTTGGTGCTTTTGTCTGCAGTCTTTTACCTCTTCATGTCACCAAATTAAAGTTCTTAATTTATAATTTATCCCTGTTGAATCATAAATATATTTTTTAATCTCCTTTTCACCTTCTGTGACTCATAAACCCAAAGACGTGAAACTTCAGGTTACGGTATATGTATGATTTACCACTAGATGCAGTATTGGGTGTTGCTGCCAGTTGGTTTGGAATTTTAAAAATATGGAGAAAGATTCCTTAATTATAACAGGCATTTTTTCTTCAACCAAAGCATGTAACTCTGTAATTAGTGTTTAATAAATAGGAGTAAGAAAGGTAATCATGGAAAAGCAACACAACCAAAATTCAACACGAGTCAAACGAGACAACTTTTAAGATTTCTCAAAGGCTTGATGCTAGAGTTATGTATTTGCTCCCGTACAACAGAGAGACATGGTTTAAGCCACTCTAGGCAAAGAGGGACTCTAAAAAATCTGACCCACGAAAGAAAAGGGAACCACTGCTGGGTTTCAGGAAGGGTAGCAGGGTGGAGGATTCGACTGTTCACAGCCCAGGTGGAGAGCACCGCGTCGTGAGGCATGAGGCCTGTGTAGGCTGGGAGGGGCCCGGCCAGTTTGGAAGCTGTTAAACGTGCTTTCATCATTTTTTATTCCCCACAATGGCTGGTTCATGGCAAAGCTTCCTTCCATATTTGTGGGATCATTCCTAGGCTGCGAATACGCAAAACCATGGAAAGTTGAGAGGCAGAGGCAATTCTGAAAATCCTGTAGATATTTTTTAGAAGACACACGAAGAGGGACACAGCGCCTCAGTGGACCTGTCATGACCATTTTACCGTGTACTTTGGAATCCATAAGTCTCATTTCTTTCTTTTTCCCTAAATTTCTCCCTTTCTTATACCAACTTCTCCCCCCCACCCCATGTCCTTCCCCCCCCCCTCTGGCTGGTTCTTGAGATGCTTTATTTTTTGGCACGCCGGCAATTTGGAATGAAGTTCCAACTGGGTGAATGAAGTGCAAGAGATGACCAACTTTTCCCAGTTTGCCCAGAACTTTACTGGTGTTAGCACTACGGTCACCAGCCCGTGGAAACTCCTCAGATGTGGGCAAACCAGGATGGCTGGTCAAGGGATGTCCCTCCCTCGATGGGAGTCTGTCGGAAGCACCGGGACCTTCCTCTGAGTGTCTTCCCATCTGTTTCCTCAGCTACCAGGGCCCGGGACTCTTCCTTCCGAGGCCTTCCATTTACCCTCTTCCCTCCTTCCATTCTCCTGCTCTAGGTCCTCCGCCCTTCTCCCCACTGCCTGGATGCCAGGACTGTATTGTAATGTGCCACCGGGTCGCATAGCTCCTCTGCTGAAGGGCTTTCAGTCATACTTCGCTGCATCAGAGATAGAGCTAGAATCCAGAGGACAGGATCAGCCTCCTACTTCCATTTCCAGTATTTTCTCTCGGTTCTTTCTGACGTGAACTCTGGCACACAAACAGATCTACTTACGATCCAAATCCAAACAGATCTACTTACGATCCAAATCCACTTTTTATTTTTTTCGGTCATTTATCACACATTTATAGTCCCTGCATGGTTTAGGGATCGTGCTAGGTCCCAGGGAAAGAGGAAATGAGACAGACGGGTCCCTATCCTTACGTAAACTGCCGTCGATGAAGTTTTCCTCATTGCAGATTCAGCGGAGACACTAACATTTTACGCGTGCATGCTTGCACCCGACTTCACCTACCTTGTAAGAAAGGTAACTGAGGCTCAGAGAAACTACACCACGTATCACACAGATACGTGGTTCACCCCACGTGTGTTTGACCAGAAAGTTTCCGTCTTATTCCTTTATAGCGTACTGCTGCTCTGATGAGTTCATTCATTCATTCCTAGATCCTGTGAGACCCTTGGCTGGGCTGGATACAAATCCGATGGACCCACCAAGGTGCAGTTCACAGTCTGGTGAACTCGACTCCATCACACAAGGTGCGGGCTCCATCAGTTCTTCCCCTGCTGTCACTGCAGTCTCTAGACTCTATGCACTCTGATTATCTGCACCCCTCCTTTGTCCCTAGATTAAACATTGTCTTCCTTTCATCTGTTGTATGTTTGTGCCTTGCAGACTCAGAGATTTTAGGCTCTTTGATGACTGAGATTGAGTTGTGTATTTTACAACAGCTTCTGTAATGCCCACCATACTGGGACTTCACACAGACCAAGTTCGTATTAAATACTTGATCGCCCAATTGCCTTGTTATGTTCTGCATACTTTCATCTGGATTGTCTCCTTGCTGCTCAATTTGGACATGGCTTTGGCCGTACCAGTAAGCTAAAAGTATTTTGAAAGTTGGCATGGTAACTTTATCAAATTTTTTATTTTATTTTATTTTATTTTATTTTATTTTATTTTATTTTATTTTATTATTTTATTTTATTTTATTTTATATTTTATTTTATTATTTTATTTTATTTTATTTTATTTTATTATTATTTTTTTTATTTTATTTATTGAGAGACACAGCGAGGAGAGAGAGAGGCAGAGACACAGGCAGAGGGAGAAGCAGGCTCCATGCAGGAAGCCCCAGGTCTCCAGGATCACAACCTGGGCCGAAGGTGGTGCTAAACCGCTGAGCCACCCGGGCTGCCCCAACTTTATCAACTTTTGTGAGCCCAGCTCCTATCATGGGATTTGGTGCACGTGACAAAACACATACTCCTTAAATGGATGAATCACTGACTTAGGGGCTCTGACTTCCTCAGGGTAAGGAGGGATGCGTTTGGTAGATCCTTTTCCAAATGCTAGCCAAATAACCCCTACTCCGCAGGGATACATTCCCAGAGCCCCAGCAGGATGCCTGAAGCCATAGATGTATTTTTTCTTTTACATACCTACGATAAAGTTTGACTTCTACATTAGGCACAGTACGAGATGAGGACAATAACCAATCATAAAATAGGACACTGATAGCAATGCACTGTAATAAAAATATGTGAACGTGGTCTCTCTCTCTCTCTCTCAAAATATGCTATTGCACTGTACTCACCCTTCTCCTTGTGATGATGGGAGTTGATAAAAACTCCTACATGATGAGATGAAGTGAGGTGGATGCTGTAGGCATTGTGACGTGGTGTTAGGCCACCCCTGACCGACAGTTTGTAAAAAGGAGGGTCATGTGCTTCGGGACTGTGGTTGATGGTGGGTAACTGAAACCGTGTGAAGCAAAACTGCGGGGAGAGAGGGTTACTGTACATCTTCATTGGGGACTTACTCTGGATTCTGAACGTGGCCATTTGTTTCCTAAATGAGTTTGACTTTGTCTTTAACGGCTCTCATGCCTTAGTATCCCCCAGTTTCTATCGGCCCCACACGTCTCTGACAGTTATCTCTCCTCTGCCGCCCTGATCATGTCATCTCATTCCTCAAAACCCTCCCCTGACACACAAAACAAGACCAAATTACAGAGTGTAAGTGTCAACTTCTTTATTGGTGCTGGCTAATTCTTTTTTTTTTTTTTTTTTTTGGTCTCATTTATCTCTTTTCATTGCTTTAAACATCGTTTTTTTTTTTTTTTTTTAAGTAAAAATTAAACTCCCCCCCTTCCATCTTCTAGTCCATATTTTGAAACACACTTTTCCCAACTCGGGGATGACTTTTCTCCCCATCGTAGCCATTCGTAACTTTAAAAAAAGTTTAAAAGATCAGCTCTGAGATTTTCCCCTTCCATCATGTCTTCTCTGACTCTCCTCAAAGAAAAAAGAAAAAAAAAAAAACAAAACAAAACACACAAACCACAAAGTCTTCCTATAGATAGTAAGCACATCTTCCAAAGGGTTCATTCACTTGGGATGAGAGTGATCTCATTTTACAGGTCTTATTAGGTAACTTTCCCACTCAATACTCTTCAAAGACTTTCTGCTGCCCATTACATTAGGCTGGCATTTAAAGCCTCAGATGATCTAGTCCTAATTTACTCTATACTGCACCCACCATACCACGTCCTGGCAAATTTTTCTTTGTCCCCAGCTAAGCTTTCTTCCCTCTGTTCTTTTGCTCTTAATACATCCTTCTGCCTAGAATGCTTCCCTTTGCCCCATGTCTGCATGTCCAAATCCTCCCAATAAGGGCCAACTCTTCCATGGGGCTTCCCCGAATGAGTTCTAGCCCAGATCCTTCCTGGAGCGCTCATGCTGGTTTCTTTGCATAACGTGTCACATTCTGCACTGTATATGAATTACCTACCAGGTGTCTTTCCTTATCTGCTCCCATGCCTGGAATATCCTTACTCTTCTCCACTTCGGTGATTTCTTCATTTTTTAGATATCAGCTCAATCCTCACCCTCAGACTCCTTCTAAAAGTAGCCTGACCAGGGCTACTATTTTTATTTGTATAATCATTGTCATCCACAATACGGTGTACTTGTTCATGGCACTTGTCACAGTCGTAATTTACTTTCAGTTGTATAATTACTTCATTACTGTCTGCCTCTCTTTTTATTTTTATTTTTTATTTTTTTTAAATTTTTATTTATTTATGATAGTCACACAGAGAGAGAGAGAGAGAGGCAGAGACACAGGCAGAGGGAGAAGCAGGCTCCATGCACCGGGAGCCCGACGTGGGACTCGATTCCGGGTCTCCAGGATCGCGCCCTGGGCCAAAGGCAGGCGCCAAACTGCTGCGCCACCCAGGGATCCCTGCCTCTCGTTTTAGAACTATTAGGGTTGTAAGAGCAAGTCACCAGCAAGTCTTTTGCTCCATCAGTGGACACGTTCCTAACTAGGCACAGGTATTTGGATCGTAGCGGGTACTTAATTGATGTTAGTTGAATAAATGAATGAATGACACACATCCTCTATTTCAGGTTGGGGATGAAGTTTCCTAGAAGAGATCACATATTAAAATGATTTGTCAACTGATCGAGGCCAGCAGGATTTCTGAGCCGGACACTATTTGTTGAAGAGGCCAAGCACAGGTATTGGAGTTGCAAGGCTTTAGTTCTTCCAGATACTCTTTGTGGGTCTATGGGCAAAAGGGCCTGGGCTACGGTGAGGCAAGCAAGGCACCCAAGCCTAGGGTAGAAAATTTAAGTAGGGTTTTACTCACGGCTCAGAGAGTGTCTACTAGTCTGAATTTTGCATCCTAAGTACCTTGCTTTCTTCACCCCAGCCTCCAAGCCTTGAAGGCAATTTCCTTAACCTCTGTGAGCTCTGGTTCTCACAATTATAAAGTGAGGGTAAAAAAACTGCATCCACGGTTTAAGGTTGTTTTAGATGTTATATGAGACAGTATGATAAGATTCCTGGTGTATAGAACAACTCAACAGGTTAATTGGCTTTATTACCCATGGTCACTCGGCCTCGAGTAGAATCTTGAGGTCATAAACCCAGAGTAGGTTTGGATGGCATCACAAAGCAGGGATAACACTTTGAAGTTATCTGGAGAAAGAAATCAGAAAGCCCTCCAGACAGCTGGAAGAAATATATACACAGCAGGTATAAAGGAAGAGTAGAAAACTGCCAGACACAAGTTCATTTTCTTACTTCACAATTTGCCCAGGCCTGGAAACTTTCATACAATCAATAAAAACAAGTATTGGGGTTTTTGGTTTTTGCTTAATTCTAGTTGTATAATTTTTAAAAAACTTGTTCTACATCATCGCCAAATAAATTTTTTTGAGTCTGACTCGTATCTGAACATGAAGCAAACCTATCTTGTCTTTCTCATGGATGGTGAACTTTCCACTCAGGGCTTGTTTTCTTTATGAAAAAAAAAAAAAAAAAAAACCACCCAAAAACCTGCTGCTTTGTTTCCAATGAATGGGTGTTCATCCAATATTACCTATTTAAAATATCATGTGAGAAACTCCTTAGTGTATAAAAAACATAATTGTCTATTGCTGTTCTCCAAAAAGGACAGCTGTTCCAAGTCTTTGGCTAAATTAACAAAAATATCATAAAAAATGTTTGCCAATCTATCATGTCACAAAGCTTTTTTTCCCCTCCCAAATCATACATTATCCTAATGCATACTTTTTAAAATAAGACAGATCACTTCTAAATGATTGTCTTTAAGATTTGCATAATTAGCTAAACTAAATTAACATCCTGAACTTGGTCATGATTGCCAAATTTGAAGGTCTTACTTCCATTTTTGTTGAAGAAGCTTGAATTAATTTATTCTCTTATAAAGCTTGAATGCATAATCAGTTTCTAATTTGAATAAGCAAACTGGCCCAGAAAATTTTGCAAATTACTCTAATAAGTTCTCTTGGTATTTCCCACAGAAGGCTGAACAAATGTTGATAGAGGGACACACTGTTTGCTTATGTCTAATCTTCCCATCTGAGTTATATAAATGTCACAAATGAATCTCGGACACATGTCCAATGTCAAATATCCATAAGATGGCCCTAGGAAGAGACAATCTACATATAGGACTGATTAGAGAAGACTAATTTTTAGCTTGCAAGAAACTGTTGGGATGCAGGGGATGAATAGAGCATAAAAGTCTGAGGGAAGCTTTTGAAAAAAAGGCACGTATTCAGAAACACTTTAAGTGAAGACGCTGTTGAGGAAAATAGAACCAATGCCATTTTCTTTCTGGAGGCCATGTGCTAGCCATGGTTATAAAGGCTTTGCGTGATTTTTCCTATTTCATCTTCATAGGGTCCCTTAGCCGCTGAGGAAATGGGATTCGAACCCTCGTCTGTCTGTCTTCATTTCTGGGTTCACGATTTTAACCGCTGAGTCAGTCATACATGGGTTTGGCTACATTAACCTATTAGCCTGCCTACTATCCTTTTACAACTAGGTGTTATAGACTAGTTAGCATTACTGGAGCAGCAGACAATTGCATACAGGTCCTTTACATAAAATCTACTTACGATAGAATCAAGGATGTACCCTACTTTACTGGGGGAGAAATACTCAACAGCATTATCCTGAAACCTGTAATTGTTCCTTAAGTGAGCATGGCCTAAGTTTGTTAGGGAGGCCTTTTATCCTTCTTTCAGGATGGGACAACTCTTTTAAGATCAAGTAAGAATTTAATAGCTGGTATTTGGGAAATTCAACAGACCTTTTTTAGAAGAAGAGCCCTTTCATGATGTGTGCCTGTTAGAGAGCAATGGGGATGCAAAGAGGAAAATCAAGCACTAATAGGTGCTCTCAAGGTAATTCCCTTTTGTAGTGCAAAGCAGGCCTTAGAAAGCGGGGCCTGAGCCCAGCAGGATGGCCCCCTACCTGTCTGGTGACCGTGAGCTGCAGGCCAATCATAGAAGAAGATATTTCAAATGATTTTACCGTGGGAGTGTAGCCGGAGGCTTTTGTATTAAAAACCAGAGATTACACTAGAAGTGCGGTGAGACGAGACATCCAGCCACGATGAAAACAATAACCCCAATGACTCTTTTATAAGAGAATATGAGGAGGACTTTTGTTTTCATCTTTTGAGAGCAGCTTATTTAAAAACAGTCAATCAATCAACCAACTGATAAACAAGTTTTGGTAGCAAATTTCATTTAGCACCGTGATTTGCAGAAGGAATAATCCATTCACCATAACCAAATTGAGGAGACTTAGAAACGTGTGTGTGCGTGTGTGTGCGTGTGTATGTGGGTATGTGTGTTTGTCACCTCATCAGACACTGTAAGCGTAGAAGGAAATTGGAGGGGAAGCTACGGCAAGAAAATCCGATGAAGGTGGGTGTATGTGTGCTGTAAGGACTCGTGTGGTGCCTTTATTCTTCTATCGGGTCACTCGTTTATTCAACAAATATTCATTGCGTGCCTCTTACGTACTTGACACTCCTCTGGACACTAGAGTGTTTGCAGTGAACAAAAAAAGATAAAAATTCCCGTCCTCATACAAGTTACAGTGCAGGCTGGACGGGGGTGAGAGGGACAGATGAACATCCTACCTCCGTAAATTGCACACATTGTATGCAAACAGGTGACAAAAGTGATGGAACCGGAATCGTACAGTGACAAGGACACTGGGGAATGCTGGGAGAGACGCTTATTACTGTTTCAAACAGGGCAGGTGTTCTGGTCATTAAGGAGATTCAGTACAGTCTTGTTCATCTCCTTCCAGGTACACGATATGACTGCACAACCCGACCTTGCAGAACTTCGGTGGGGTCGTGAACGGAAACCACGTAGGGCCACAGCTGAACAGAGATCTTAAAGAAAAGCTGGTGATTCTCCGAGTGTCCTCTCCCCTCCCGGGGCAATCCCCGACTAGCTGATGGAGGTGACAGAGTCCTGTGGTTAAGGGCACAGGGAGCAGCTCCCTCTGCTGATGCTGATGATCAGGCAATGTGGTCAAGAAACAGACGTGCTGGCCGTTTGTTACGCACTATTACTGCTCATCCTGAGAAGAATAGAGGGTCAGAGTCAATTTTCAGTAGGCGCTAAAGCCCAGCTGCCATTGTGTTTTTCTCAGACACTGGAAGACAATGTGGAACGGTGGCCTCCTTTACAGAGCAGGGTTCAGTGCACTACAGGCCAACTCTGAGCCCCTACCTGTTTTGGATGGTCTGTGACGTAAGAATAATTTTTTACATTTTTAAGTGATTACCAAAAAAAAAAAAAGAAAAAGAAATCAAAGGATAAACCCTACTTTGTGACCCATGAAGATCACAGAGAATTCAAATTTTAGTGCCTATAAATAAAATTTTATTGGTACACAGCCACATGCATTCATAATGTATGGTTTACGGCTGCTTCCCTGCTACAAGAACAGAGCTGAGAAGTCGTGTTGGAGTTGAATAGTTGGATTGAGATTGCAAAGCCCAAAATGCAAACAGGGCCCTTTACAGATAAGTGTTGCTGAACCCTGTTTTATAGGAGTCACCTGGCTCATATCCTTCCTCAGAAATGTACACTCTCTCTTCCTGGGCATGAGACCCCTAGTGTACAAATCTCTGTCAACAGATCTTCTGACGGAAGAACCTGGGGGATGCAGCGAACAAGTTCACTGGGAGAGTTTCTTACCTGCACTTCCTACTGTGGTGTATTGACGGTAAATTCGTAGCTCATTAAAAGCAATCCCACATTGGGACAGAACGAGGCAACTACGCATTTTATACAAGGCTCTGTGCTAGACTCTGGCCTTAACCCTCAAGGAATTTGTAGTCTAATTAGAGAGAAAGGCTCCAGAAGGATGCTAAAAATAGATGGCGCTTATGCTAGGCTAATGGTACAGCCAGGGATCCAGGGGAGAGCAGATCACTCAGAAGCGGAGCGTATCTTAAAAGTGGGGCATGTGTTCAGGAGAAAGAGCTAGACTCATCTCTTCTCTGGGCTGCTGCTTCTGCTCTTAAAGCCTAGTTGGGTTTCAAGACCTCTGCAAAGGCTCTGTGCAGTTGGTAAAAGTGGATTAGAGTCCAGTTCTTATCTTCCACCAAAAGCTTGCTTATTTAAACTCTTCACTAAAGAAACAAAACCAAACCAAACAGAATTGGTTGACCCAACATCGTATCATCAGGTCAAGGTTATAAAAGCATCACATGCTATTACTAGGCCACATACATCTCTGGTTTTATTTAAGTGTGCCTCACAGTGATTAAAGAATATGGCACACCTGTTAGACTGAGAGAGCGTGCAGTGATTTTTGGCATCACCAGCAACGTGGTAGGCTTAAAGGGAAAGCTAATCAACTAATAAAAATAATTAAAGAGCACGAACCAAAGGAAAGGGTTAAGGAGAAGAACAGAGAAAGCAGTGAATAACATCTCAAATCGCAGCTTCACTCACAGTAGGGCCATCCCCATTTTTGAGTTAACTTTGCCAAATTAACTAAACCAGTATATATATATTTTAAATCTGTCAGAAATGAAAAATGAAAGATTGAGTTTTTCATTACGAAGCAGCATATCCTCCCAAGGATACAACTATGTTGCAGAATCAAGTCCACACAAAACCTCGACGTATATAAATTAAAGAGCTTTCTCCACAGCCGAGCACAGAAAATGAAGAGCACCTGTGAGCCAATGCGCCTGGGAAAGCACGTTTTCCGTAATTAAATAAAAACACGCTGCCTCCATCGTATGTATATTGTTGACTAGACAGACAAATTCACACCGTGAACTGCAGGATCCAGGTGTTGAGGGAAGTCTACCTGGTGGAGTGTCCTATCGCAACCGACTGCAACCTCGCGCTCACGGTGGAGACGCCAGCAGAGGCAGTTCTGGAGGAGAAAAGGAAGCTGGGCCATTCACTCCCTCTTAAGAAAACTCACACCAGTTATCTCCAAAAGACAATTAGGGGTTCAACAGGGAAAAGCGCTTCAGATCCTTCCTTCACTGGGGAAGGAGCATCTGGGAAATGTTTGTATTCCTTAGAACCTGCCCCATTTATTTCATTAAAGACTTCAAATCCCTGTGTTTCCTGCATCGTTACTGAAACCATAGTACACGTAATGAGGGGAAAGAGAAAGACTGAAAAATTAGAGCCTCAATGAGAACGAGAGCTATTACTGGATTTTACTCTGTAAAAAAAAATCCACCTGCCGCAGTGGATGCTGAACTACAGCGGTGACTGGGACAGCGCTACCCCCATGGAGCTTGTAGTTCTCCAGTGGCTACCAGCAGGCTCCCTAAGTTGCCTACTTCCTCATTCAGTAGCAGAAAGGCACACAACCTGCTGACAAGGGGCCCCTTGTCTTCTGGTCACTACTGAGGTGATTATAATCCGGGTATATCTGGGTATCTAATGACCCAGGGGACAAACAGTGTGCACTCATGCTGACGTGGAAACAATGAGTGATCATCTTTTTGAAGACAATAAAGATACTAGGGTCATTGGAAACTTGTATATTCACGACCTTCTTGTTAACTTCAGCTTTGTAGATCCTTGCACTCATCTCCATGCGAGTTTCTTCAGGTCTAGCTTGCTTTGGGGGGGGGGGGGGGGCGGGGGTGGTACTGGGGAGAGAAAGCTGCACCAGTAATAAATGAACTGAAGTCATATAATGAAAAGTGTGTACTTGATGGAAACACATTGACGGCCTCTGATCAGATTAACAAGTAGCATAATTATAGCTGTAAATTAGGTAGATTAAACTCGCAGTGAATATAGAAAGGATTGGAGTAGAAAAGGGGAATGTTAGTTGGGAAATTTTTATCTGGGTCCATGTGATAAGTCATAGGTCCTTGAATAAGAGGGTACATATACACGATATTAAGAACAACGGATTATCATGACCAACTGTTACCAAATTAATAATAGAGACAATAATTTTACGTGTCGCCTAATGATTAATGGGAAAACCTTTGGAGACTGACATGTTCTATTCCTAACTTCTGCATTTCCTAGCTGTGTGACCACCTAACCCCTCCAAATTTCAGCCTTCTCACGTGGAAAATGATGATAATAATATGCAAGTAATAGGAGCATCGAACAGAATTATGATGATTTGTGTGAAACAGTCAATGTCGGCTGGTACACCTTATGTGGGCACAGTGGGTAGCCCTCAGTTCAAGAAAAATAGCAGCAGTAGTAGGACCAAAATGCTCTATACTTATGCATATTCAGTGTTCAGGACCGGAAGTATCTGTTTACTACTTTCAACTCATTTTTTCAACAGGAATCTACTGACTACTTCCTTTCTGGCCCTCATCGCTCTGGACCCCAAAGATACATTTACTTAACAAACACCCCTGAGAGCCCTCTGGGAGCTGCCTTCTTGGAGCCGAGGTTCCATGCAAGTAGAGAGGTTACAGAGTATAAACATAACGAATAGTCAAATTACAGACAGAAAGTGAGAGGCACTAAGCAAAAACAGAGCCTGGGAAGGGAGAGGAAGAGTCAGGGAAGCACAGCCCGTGTGCAGACATGGCCAGAGCTGACCTCACTTAGTGAGACGGTGGGAAATGCAGAAAGATTTAGAGGAACGGGAAGGAGAAGCATGTGGTATCCAGGGAAGAAGGCGCCAGGCAGAAGGACTCTCCGGCCCTGAGGTGGAGCTCGCCTGGTGTGCAGCAAGGACAAGAGGCCAGGGTGCACGGAGTGGAGCGAGCCAGGGAGAAGGGGTGGGGGGTACGTTATGGAGATACAGCAGGGGTGGAGTCCACAGCGGTCCACACACCACACTTCACCAACGGTTGATCCAGCTTCAGGCTGGGGCAGGGGAGAGTCTAAATCCAGTTCTGCGGTGCAATGTAAAGATCCATACGCTCTTTTGCACAAGATTGGCCAACCTGCTGTCCAAATGGTGAGCCTGCCCCTGAGCCACATCTCGAAAAAAAAACCTGGAAAGCTTTTTCTTGTAACTTTAATGGCTTTTTGTTTTACATGCCATGGCCAGAAGATCTAGTCCCTATCCGTTGCCAGCCTTTTTGGTAGTGAATGCTCAAATCATGCATTCATAAGATACACCTTGCAAAATTAATAAGTGAAAGGAAAATAAGAGAAAATTGGCATGTGCCTTCTCAGAGGTCACGCCGTGTGGCACAAAGCTTGAGGCTGGATTATTTCATTAGGTTAATCAGCAAGTTAAATTTAGAACTGGAATCATATGAATGAATTCTGAGGCTGTGCTGTGTTTAAGGTGTGAGAGAAGCACGCCTGAGGTCTGTTAGTTTGCTAGAACAGGTGTCATGGTGTAAATGTGGAAAACAAGGTAATAAATGAATGCCCAGAGAATTATGTAATCTGCATCGCTCTTGTTATCTGTCATTTATGCTTGTATTTCAGAGTCGAATTTCAATAATGCTCCAATAACGGTAGGCTAAAGGGACCCTTTCAGTTTTCACTGTCGCATTTTACAAAGTCAGAGGTTTTAATATGAGAGGAAATTTTAACTAGTGAACTGATGATTTTAATTCGATCGAATTTTTCTCATTTGCACTTTTTGACGATTATTTATGACTACTATAGATAATTAGGGGTTATATGTTTTCTCAGAATGCTGCAAACAGCATTATAAACACTAGCTGAGCATTAATTTCAATAGAGGTATGAGGCACTTTATACTTTTGACCTTTTATAAAATATTCTCTTGTTTTAAAAAAAAATTGTTTGTCCAAGTTACAGCTATGTGTCCAACTGAGACCTGGTATTGTAAGCAAGCTCTTGACTTCATATAGCATATTTAAAGTATTTGGTGGTAGCCATTGATAATTGTCCTCATAAATAAAAAATCATTGGCCTTGTGTATTTTAAATGGAGCAGTATAGCATATTGCAGATAATAAATTGCTATTACCTTCTAGTGAAAATCCTGTGCTTTTCAGCAGGTTTAACTATCTTCTTAGCATATCTAAAGGTGAAAAACTTAAGTTTCTGTGCCACGGACAAGAAAACAAAATAGCTTCTACATACACAAATGTAATGTTAACAACTTAAAATAATGGCCCAGCAGCATCATCTGCCTTTTCTTTATGATCAAACTGAATCATCTGGGGGACAGAAATTATATCTATATTTTAGATGATTATTTTGATGTTTCACCTACCATTTCTATCTTTTGCGTTAGCTTAGACACCGGAGCTATAGGCTACGTCTAACACTGACTACTGACGAATTCATAGATGAGTCTTCCACGTCTGATGACTCCATCAATGCTAAAAGTCCTACTACCGAAATTGAGCAAATACATTTCCTAAGACCTCATCAACCTTGGTGCAGAGCGGAAGAGCAAAGAGCTCAGCTGAATTGATGAAAAGTATCCGAAGTCGTGCACAACTAATGATGGGGCTTGTAAAGTACAGCATCTCTGGAGAAGGGAACTGACTTGCCTTATATGCATCATATTTTTATCTGCATTTCAATACTGCTTGAATATGTACTTCATTACAGGGCACAACGAAAATAGAAGGGCACCTGCTAAGTCAGAGCCATAAAACAGATCTACAGCCTGCTGGCATGTGAAATTTCTCTAATTTATATTTTTTATGAAACTACCCTCACATTATGTGGTTGGGAGCATAAATAATAAAGCATGTTACTTAAGCAATTTTACATTTACTGTATTAGTAAGTAAATGCAATGGCCACCCTTATTCTCAAACAATAAAAACTACCCAGCCTTTTCATGAAAGATGATTGCAATTTCCATTGGCCTGTATATGCAATAAAAAACCATAACTCATCAAAATTTTAGCTATTTTCTCTTAAGATAGAAGAGCGTTTTGCTTGAACATTGAACGTGATATTAAATATTCATGAAACTGAAAAGAGTTTAAGGACTAAGTAAAACTCAAATTCTTTTCAACGAGATTGAAATTCTTTGTGAACCAGGTAAAAACTGCCACTAACCTGAAGAGGTGTTCGAGAACACTGTAAAGAGATTGTACGATATGTCCAAAGTGCTAGAGTTATTTGGAATTGATTTTTCTAAAAGGCCTGTTCCTCCTCTGAAATTGATTCATGATAACAGCCTCCATTTGGGTCAAACAGTATTTAACCGCTTGTAAATTTTAATTAAATGATTTGTCACTTTGAGCACATAGTTTGTCATCTTGCAACTAAACGATGTGTCTTTATCAGAAAATGACTCAGGGGGAAGGCATTCATCTAATTTGTCACTTGGACACCCATTAAGATAATTTGGTTGTTGCATAGGGATAAAGTTGAAGATTTGTAAAATAGAGTACGCCACTTTTAGTAAGCAGGATCACATTGTAAACTATTAAAAAAACATAATTTGCTCTGTAATTAAATTCTAATAAGTACTTTACTTCTGGTCATTTTTCATTAGCAGATGTTGAACTTTCTGAGAAGAGAAAATCCTCTAGCCGAATTTCGTATCTGCAGGAAAATAGAGGGCTTCAAGCGAAAGCAATAGGCTGGATTAAAATTATCTGGGGGAAAAAACTCTTCCAGCAGAAGCACTTACATCACTGCGGACCCAGCTGAGACCTTGTCTGCGGCCTGGTTAATATGATCAGAGATAGCCTGGGACAGAGGGAAGGGGACAACTGATGAGTTATTGAGGAAATAGCAGAGATCATCAAACTTTTCTCCTAAGAAAGGTGTGTCTGGAAAAAAGGAAGGTGTTAAATATATTCATTTCAGTGCCCAAAAGTTATTAAAAAGTTAGCATGTGTGTGTGTGTGTGTGTGTGTGTGTGAGTGCGAGTGCTCAAGTCAAGCAGTGTGCTCGGTCTCTTCCTACACTGATACAGCGGTGACATTGCCCAACAAGGAACACATCTGTTAACCAAAAGTACAAAAATATGTTAGGATGTACACTTACTTTGAACCTGGAAAGTAAGATCCTTCCAGTCCTATTACTCTCAGGTTGCCCTGAAGGGCTTCGCGATATCACAAACTTGTGTGCAATTAAGGGAATTGCGCCCTCAGTTGCAGATTAAGGGAGATCTTTTACTGACCAAGAATCAAACTCCCTGACTCCAACTAAGTCCCTGGCAGACAAGAACCACGCATGAGATGACGCCATTCCCCGTCGGGGTCTATACGCTCACAGAGCACCAAAATCATCTGGAAGCCTTTAGAAAATTCTGATGCCTAGCCTCTATTCCATATATGCAGGTTCAATTGTTCCAGAGTAGGGACCAAGCATCGGTATCTTTACATCCCGACGTGCAGCCAGGGTTTCGAAGCACTGGGCTGACACAGGCAGTATTTAAGTAACGTGCGATGAAGGGGAGAGGTCGGTTTCCGTTAGAATTATCCCACGGTCATTCAGACTTAAAATTGGGCGCTGTCCTGAGTTTCTACCTCTTCCTAACACCCTGCCCTTTAACCTTCCCTCCTCCCACCACTACCAACCTACGCAGCTGTTCATTCTTCGCTGCTTTCCTTTTTCTTTCTCCTCCTTGTGCTGCATGTATTCAGGCACATTTACTAAGGGCCGTTGAAAAGCTTTCCCAGCTCATGCTGTTTTCTTCCTCTCACAGGTCTTTTTATTCCACTGATAAATGCTAGGAAAATCTTGGTAAAACAGTCCTCATCAAATTATGCCTCCACTCAATAACTTCCAATGGCGCTGAGACCTGAAACCATCTATCCCTACACAGTTTACTAGTTATGTTAATGTGGCATTACCATTCAGTGGTCTTTATTATCAAAGTAGATTCTTGATCAGTATATAAATGAAACGTATTGCTCATTACACAGACTTTCTGAGACACCCATCCACTCTTCCATAAAAGGCATCAACAATTTATTCCTAAGACTTTTTAACCCTCTCACCTCAAAATCTTCTCCCTGCTGTGTCTGCCAATCCTCAGGAAGCTGCTGTATCGTTACCCTTCCCCAATCCTGACCGAGTTCCACACCGAAAGGCTGACTCAAACCAAACGTCAAGTTCTCAGTAAAACCTAAACTTGTCTTCATCCTCTGAGACACTATGAAATGTCTTGAGGAAGTCTTCTTAGTCACCTACATGAACAACAAACTCAGCACGGTCTTACCAACATGTTGTGTTAGTGACGTCTGAGAAGCCAGTCTTCGACATTTCTTCCAACTGAACAGTGTCCCAGAAATCTTTCTCACCCTGACATTCCAGATCTTGCACAAGCTGACCTCCAGCCACCTTTCTTACCTTCCTTACCATTCTGTTTTAACTACCCTGTATTCCGGACCATCTGGGCAAACTTTACTCTTTGTGGACCTCATAATCTTTCTTACTACCTGCTGTTCCCTCATACTGAAATCCCCCTTCAGTGTGGTTTTCCCTAGAACTAACATTTATGAAGACTTAAAAATACTATTAAACAACTAAGATTAGATGACCTCTAAGGTCCTTTTGACTCTTTTTACTTTAGATCTATCATGGAACCTGTAATATCAGTGCTACATGGAGTGAGAGATGGAAGAAGTATTGGCTGAAAGAATGGGATGGTGTTGATCAATGTATATGCACCACAAAATAATCTGATGGGCTATTATTTTTTCTTAATTTAGAGATATTTACAAACTTGGGATTTTACTTCTTTCTTCCATGGTTTAAGTTTGCCTCAACATAGCTTTCTTGAAATCTCAGTATATGAACTTTTTGATTCTTCATCCTCTGGGATCATGATTGTGCTGTGAAAAATGAAATTCAACTGGCCTAGTGAGGTGTGCTTCATAAAGACGTATTGATTCTTTCTTAGTCCTCCAAGATCTTTTAGGGACTTCAAAATTGGAAGCAACTTCATTTTTCTGCAGGCCCATTATCTTTTTAGGCAGTAGAGCCAAGTTGACTCATCCCTAGCTGACTGGTCTCTGTTTGTTTAGAAAGAATGGAACACTGGGGAAGCCTTTCCTTAGACTGTTTGGGAGTTGGTGATGAAAAAAAAAAAAAAAAAAACAACTATTTTTGTTTCACTCTGATTCATGAAAGACAGTACATTTATATTCTCTAAGTGAGAATCCAGACCCAAGCATCATTCATACATCCATTTGGAAGAAGAAGGATGAGGAGGAGCAGGTAGGAAAATTATAAAACAAAAAGAGGTTCAAAATGAAACAAAAGATATAAATATGGAAAAAATACATTAGATGTTCTATAAGTGAAGACTTGACATAAAAGACTAAAGATGTGGTGAACTTTACTTTGGGACAGTGGAACAGAGAAAAAGTGAACCATAAAAGAAATTCATAGCCAGAGTGATGAAGTGATTTCCAAATGTGTAGATGAGTATGTGTGTAGTTAAAGAAAACAGAAAATGGTTTGAAGGGTTCCAAAAAATGTCTGAAGTGAATTTCTGCAGAAGAAAGCAGGGAATCATGGAAGAAATATTTGATAAACAACAACAACAACAACAAAACAGATGAGACTTTTTCAGACTTAAATAGACATATGAGTACTGAGATTGAAAGTGCTCATTGCATAGCAGTCAAGATAAATGAAGTTTAGTACATACTCAGACAAATTGTGACGCTACACTGAACCGGCACAGGACAATAATAAGGAGAATATCTTAAAGGCAAATAGAAACAGAGGACAGATTTACCTACAAAGGAGCGACAATCTGGTTGACTGCAAATTTCTCAGGGGTAACTAGTGGATGTCAGGAGATAATGAATGACAGCTTCAAAGTATTGACGGAAGAGACAAAAAGCAAAAACAAAAGCCCTGAAATTGGAATTAGACATTTCATAAAACAATTGGAGGGGAGAAGGGTTAATACCAGGCCTGTGACACACTCATTCCCTATTGGGGTCCTGGTTTGGTGGGGGGAGAAGAGAAGTAGTGAATGACCTTCACGAACTTTCTTATAAACATGTCAATGGCTTTGAACAGACCTCTTTGCAGTCTGACAACGGTATTTCTTACAGATAGGGAGTCTTTGTGTAGAAAATGTTTTTTTTTTTTTTTATAGGATATACGTGGTGTAACTAGATAGTTTATTGTAAATAAGCCTGGACTTCATGGATGTAAGGAGCACCGCTTGCTGGAGAACGGGGGGTGGTCATCTAGACTTTCCCCGTCTCTGTAATTATCAGAGTATAAAATGAAAGAGCTCCAAATCCCTGATGGCTTCTTCTCTGAATAATTTAGCATATATTGCCCAACAGGATTTTGTCTATCTGAAATGAAAACAGCTCCTAAAATAGGAAAAGAAACATTTTTGGAAGCTGCATATGGCGGTCTTGAGTTCCTGCAGGAAATGAATGTTTTGCCTCAGCCCACTGCTTGCCCATATCCTTGGACTCATTAATAAAGCTCGGTGCTGGGTAAGATCTATAATGTGCTGCAATGTTCTTTGACAATTCAACTCTTTGAGTTAATACAGCTGTCGTTCAAAAATCCTGAACAAGTTTTCAAGCTTACCTAGTGTAAGAGAGCTTGCCACCAACAGGCTCACACTGAATAATCTAAAAACGTTTTAACAAAAATAAAAGTTGACCCAGAGGGAAGGACGCTACTAAAGAAACAATGGTGAACAAAGAGAGTTGTGCATTTTGGTAAAGTTAATGAACTATTGATCAAAGAAAGAAAACATAACGAAAACAGTGGATATGTGTCTGTGTTTGCGTGTGACTAAACAGCAGAATAAAAATTCAAAACAGTACAAGAGAGTGTGTGTGTGTGTGTGTGTGTGTGTGTGTGTGTGTGTGCAGATGAGAGGAGTTTGTTCGGTAAGTAAATCATACTAAGTTTCTTGTCTTTTTGGGAAGAGAGGTTACTGAATAAATGTAAACAAGCTAGAAAAATTTGTAGCTAACTCTGCATGTTAAAAATGTAAGAGAAACCAAGGAAAGAATAGAAATATGTACCATAAACATTTAACATTCAAATTAACAGAGGAAAAAGTGTGAAAAAAGAAACAGAGGGCAGGTAAAGAGGAAAAAAAAAGAACATGTAAATTTAGAAGCACAATACCCCCAAACATATAGTCTTTATGGACGAATATAAACATCTTTTTAAAAAAATTATTATTCTCAATTGAGTTAGGGAAATAAACCCTGGCCTGCAATTTAGAATACAAAGTGTTCTCACAAAGTTCAATTAACCATTTTTATCTTCCTTTCCTATCTGATAAAATTTTGATATTATCTGATTTATTCAATATAGATTCTAATAATGTAGTGTTGTAGATTTTATTCCCCTACAGTTTTTCTCTAGAGAGTATGATATCTTCAATTATTCTTTATTTCCTTTATGTTCACTTGTTTAAGTATTTAGCCTTTAATTTACAAGACTTCATTTAGAATCACCTCCTAGTAATATCCAATTGGTGTTTATAAAGCTCAATTTCTCCCTTGAGAGTTCTGTCTGGGGGTTGTAGTAAGAAGGCTTTTCTATTTTTCCCAATACTGCTTAAAGTACATTTTTTAAAGCATATTTAAAACCCTTAATATGTGTCATATTTTACATAGCCTCTTGTGAATCTTTCCTTATGTCAAAATGATCTATCTAGAGAAAACAGGAGTTACTGGATTGGCTTATAATTAAATGACAGGAAAGAAAAAAAACGAAAAGGAAGACTATTGGGGTCTTTAGAGGCAATTCCTGATTCACATCTTTCTCTTCTACCGTTCGACTGTCATTTTTGACAATACAAATCAAAATAAAATGAAATCAGAAAAGCAATATACGGCCACCCGTATTTTATCAGGTGTGTAGTGAGGAATTTAAGGTCACCCCAGGAGAGGCCTTTGCTTTGCTCCTGGCTTCTGGGAGGTGACCCCTCGGCCTCTAAGATGCCATGCTTGATAGGAAGGGTGTCTTGGGTGTCTTGGATGGATTAGGTGTCTTGGCCCAGCCTGAGAATTACAACGTGGTGGAGAAGCTTTGAGCCACATCCACAGTGTGACTTAGGGCGGGGGCTTTGGGTCACGTGGCATCAGCTCTACCTTCTGAAGGCCTGGCAGCAGACCCATTAGGTGGGCAGTCAACTGTGTATCCAGGATAGAGCCCCAGTAAAGGTCTGGGACACTATGGTTCAGGTGAGCTTCCCTGACAGGTTGTTACCCACCAATACTGGGGAAAAGAACTTGGTCTTGACTCCAAGGGGGAGAGGACAGTGGAAGCTCCATGTTTGGAATGCTTCCTGGACTTGGTTCCATGTTCCTCTCTTGGCTGAGTGTCCTATGTGTCCTTCAGCTATCATAGACAGCAACCAGAGCTACAGCCGAGGTCAGTGATTTCTGTGCAGTCCTCCTAGCGAATTAGGAAAACTGAGGGAGGTTTTGGGGGTGCACTTAGCCGGTACCGGGTAAAATAAAAGTGCTGAACGCATGCTCAGCCATGCAATTATAAGTTTATTTCCTTCGCCATGACTTGTCAATAATGAGCAAGCGTTGTTGAGGACTGGCGTGTTACGCACACGGAGAATTCTGATTCTGTGAATCAATTTTAATTCTAAGCAAGGCTATTGGTGACCGTTCCTTATATTAGTAAGCTGCTTAACCCGTGCAGTTTTAATGTGTTTTTTTTTGTTTTTTTTTTTTAAAACGGGCAGCCTTGCTTAATGTCAACAATATGAAGTAACTGGCAGTTATTTCAAAGGCTGCTTTTGTGTGTGTTTTAGCAGCAAATTTTGTTGACACTCACTGGAAACCCATCTTTAGGGCAGAAAATTTGGCAGATGCTTTTGTTCAGCGGGTTTCTTGACAACTGTGTATGAAAAGCTATTTTTTGCCTTTCACAGGGACTGGTCAAAGGCTGAGGTTTGCTTTTGGTGACACTGCGTTAATTGTCTCCCTTGGGGCTGCCAGAGAGCTGAAGGCAAGTTAGCATTTCCTGACTCTTGCTTCCTCTTGAGTCCATGCTTCTTGCCTTCTAAATGCACTGTTTATGCCTGCAGCGTGGCTGGCTGCCACCTTGCCTGCTTTGCTGGGACTTCCTCTTTCACCTTTTTCTTATGCTTGTCTACTGAATTTATGGGAGCAAGTGTCTAGTTCCCGGAGCCCAGTGGCTGCAGTGGGTCCCAGCTGGGCAGGGTGGTACTTCCGAGGAGGAGCAGGGTTAGGAAAAGGTGAAGCTCTTGCTCAAAACTCCGTGACCCTTCCGCTGCAGGCATTTGGCTCCCTTAGTACATAATGGTGCTTCGTTATATTTATTCTCAGTATACATTTTCGGTTTCGAACTCGAGGTCTCATAGAGACTGAGGAGACATCCCAATAGTCAGGCGATGATATTTCAGTCTGGGATTTATTTATTTATTTATTTATGACACACAGGGTTGGAGATCAAAACCTATAGGGAGACATCAGGGCATGAGAAATGAAACACGAAAACAAAAACAAAAAAGCTCACAGTGATCTGATACTTTTCTTGTATCATTTTATCAGTGTTTTCAAATAAATCAAAGGCTGTCTCCATTGAATTGTGTGTTTTTGTTTTTGTTTTTTTTGTATAGGTTGCTCATAAGACGAACGTATGCCTGAATCCTTTGTTCCACTCTCTCTACTTTGTTATCTGAGGACTGATCCTCATACTACTGACTTCTTCCGCTATTCAAAGACCCGATCACGGTGACAAACTCACGACGTGTGTGTATGTGCACGTGTACATCATATAAAAATATTCTGACCATTCTAAAGGAGGTAAAGCCTGAATATTTTATTCCCTTGATTAAAATCGTTCACAATTCTCAGTAGCAAGGGAAGATTAGATTCCTTGGCATGGCTTTTATATGATGTGGCCTGTGGACTGTGCCCCGCCCCCCCCCCCAGGCCAGTCTCAAGAAATAGAGTTCACAGCTATAAAGATTTTTTGTGACTCTGCTCCACTCTTATAGAAAACATCTTTAGTAGGAAATAGGTTGAGCCTTTGAAAAGAATAATTAGTTAAATGTCTGTTAATTTTGCCTTCCCAGTATCTATCTCATTCTCTTCTGCCCACAGTAACTTGATATTTTTTTTTTTAATTTATTTATTCATGATAGTCACACGGAGAGAGAGAGAGAGGCAGAGACACAGGCAGAGGGAGAAGCAGGCTCCAAGCACCGGGAGCCCGATGTGGGATTCGATCCCGGGTCTCCAGGATCGCGCCCTGGGCCAAAGGCAGGCGCCAAACCGCTGCGCCACCCAGGGATCCCCACAGTAACTTGATATTAAACTACATTCTTCTCCTGGTCTCAGTTTGAAAAGGATTGACCCCAGGGCGCTTGGGTGGCTCAGTCGATTGGGCTTCCAACTCTTGATTTCAGCTCAGGACATGATCTCCAGGTTGTAGGACCAGGCCCCACGTCAGGCTCTGTCCTTAGCATGGAGTCTGCTTGTGTTTCTGCAGCTCGGTGCCTCCCTCTGCTTGCATTCTCTCTCTGAATAATAAATATATGAATAAAGAAAATCTAAAAAAAAAAAAAAAAAGGATTGAGTCCCCACTTGATTCTACACATCAGCTTATCCTATTCCTCTGGGTGTAGTAGATAGTCAATGAAGCGCTTTGGGCCATGCAATAAAAGCAGGTCCCAGAATATAGGTAGGAGCAACCAGAAGAAATCGCTTTTTGGCCCCCTGGATATTGTGTGAGAACGGAAGATCCGTAACTTATGAATCATTTTGCTACTACAGAGAGAGAATTAGAGTTGTTGATTGTTAGTGGAGGCACCAGAAGATGGAACTGGTATCATGGGTGCTGGGTAGATAGACAAATGGGAAATATAACGGGTCAGTGACATTCTCTAGCAGCTAGATCAAACCTTACCTAAAGGCTACCTCTTATCTGTTTTTCCCTAGATTCACGGGGATATAATCGACATACAACATCACATATGTTTAAGGTCCACAACTTTGATACACGTGTATGTTGCAAAACTATTACCACCAAGGAACGATTTACCTAAAGCGAATCTTTTCAGTTACATGAACCAATCTATTATTTTTACTAAGCTATTCTGAGTCTTTGGCTGATGCTTTAAAACATTACAGTCCTACAAATCGCTGCTTACGCCATACAAAATGTATAATCTAAGTATAAAATTTTCTTTATTTTATTTTTTATTTTTTATTTTTTTTTAAATTTTTTTATTTATTTATGATAGTCACACAGAGAGAGAGGCAGAGACACAGGCAGAGGGAGAAGCAGGCTCCATGCACCGGGAGCCCGATGTGGGATTCAATCCCGGGTCTCCAGGATCACGCCCTGGGCCAAAAGCAGGCGCTAAACCGCTGCGCCAACCAGGCTTCCCCAAAATTTTCTTTATTAATAAAGTTCTTTTTCTTTTTTTAAAAGGCTTTATTTATTTATGCATGAGAGACACAGAGAGAGAGGCAGAGACACAGGCAGAAGGAGAAGCAGGCTCCATGCAGGGAGCCCGATGCGGGACTCGATCTAGGGTCTCCAGGATCACGCCCTGAGCTGAAGGCAGACGCCCAACTGCTGAGCCCCCCAGGCGTCCCTAAAGTTTTTTCTTTTTTTTTTTTTTCATATGAACTAAGCAGAAATAATCATTTTACTTTACTAACACAAAACTAATATGTAGAACCTGAGATTTAGGAGTTTCCCAGTCTTCACTCTACTTATCCTTGGGCTGATTAGCGCTGGTCAGTTGAATGTGCTCTAGTGATTTGCACCGTGTTTCTTTAGTCGGCCTGGATCAGCTTCCTGCGGTCTTATCCCCGCCTGCTCTTCTCTTCACCTGCTGCATCCCTCTTACTCACTTATGCACTCCAGCACTGCCCTGACGTGGGACGGAGAAAACAATCAGAAAACCAGCATCCCATTTTAGCTGGTTGGATGCAGTCCAGATAAATTCACTATCCAGTAGAATCAATCAGTAGGGAAAAAAAAGTCATTATAAAAGTATGAGTCACTTGCTTGTTTTCTCTTCCAGACAGGCTAAATATTTAATAAGAATCCAGGTGTTATTTATTCATTTTTATTAGGTCCTTCTGACACCCAATCCTGCATTGTGATGGGCAATTAAGGTAAATATACGTGTAAGGGAGAAAACTTCGCTTCTGGGAAACTATTTTCACACCAATCCCAGTCCAATTGAGTTATAGCTTAAATATCTCTTGCTTAAAATATTTATTTATAGGTAGTGGATATACTTTAAACTATTTGTATTCTCTCATTCATGGGAAAATTAGAGACTCTGATTGGTAGGGCATCTTTTTTTTTTTTCCCCTGCCGATATGTAATTAATATTGTCATTGATTTTGTTATCTACAATGGTGTTGGTGCTTATTAAAGTTTCCTAGTAGCTTTGTGATTGCTTGCATGTAAATAGGTTACAACAACACAATTGTTTAGTATGCTTTGAATATTTGCACTTCTTTTACATGGTTTATCTAAATTTTACTTGGTTATGAAATTCCTGAGGATGGCTCAGTTCACATTTCCAGGCTTTTTGGAGAGTGAAAACTGAATAATTGGGATGGCCTGAACACAAAGAATTTGCTAGATTACAGTTCAGTCGACCCATATAATTACAGTGGGCTTATTTCCCCAACTAATTCCTATTAATAACAACTACAACAGTAATAGTCAATACATACTGAGTGTTTGCTATGTGTCAGGCATTTTTCTAAGTTCTTTGCAGGAAACAGTTCATCAAACCAATCCTGTTATTTGCAGTATTTTCCCCCCATTTCACAGATGAAGAAACGGAGACGTTTCTCAGAAGTAACTGAGAGGCAAACAGAGAGGTTATCTGCTTAAGGTTTTGGAATAATAAGTAACTGCTGAGTAAAGCTGTTCTATCTGCTGTCTTTGAAGGAAAGAATTTTTGTTTATTTACTGCTGGATCCCAGGCTTGGAACGTTGATGGAGTAGAGGGTAGGCGGTACTGATGTGCTGAACGAAGGAAGGAAGGGAGGAGGGAAGGAAGGGAGGGAGGAAGAGAGGGAGGGAGGAAGGGGGTGAGGGAGGAAGAAGGAAGGAAAGAAGGGAGGGAGGGAGGGAGGAAAAAGGAAGGAAGGAAGGAAGGAAGGAAGGAAGGAAGGAAGGAAGGAAGGAAGGAAGGAAGGAAGGAAGGAAGGAAGGAGTAGCACCAATATTAAAAAAACAGGGGGTCTATCATCAGAATCCCTGCATTTATCCCCAACACTCGGCTGCCTCAGAGCCAACGGGCAGCAAGTGGAACTGTGCCCTATGGAAAAGCAAGAAGAGATATTTAAAATAATAACTTAGGGATCCCGGCCACATCTGGAATCGGGATTAGCACTCTATGTCCCTAATCTCTAATTCTCTCCAGGACTCTTGAAGGGAAGAATGCTTATTTCTTATTTAGAGTTAACAAAACGGGGGCTCAGAGAGGTCAAAGGACTGACCCAAAAGTCTGATGACTAACAGAGATTGCATAGCAGCAATGTCCACAGTAGCCACACTGTGGAAGGAGCCTCGGTGTCCATCGACAGATGATGGATAGAGAAGCTGTGGTCTATGGATACCCTGGGATATTCCTCAGCCATTAGACACGACCAATACCCACCATTTGCTTCGACGTGGATGGAACTGGAGGGTATGATGCTGAGTGAAATGAGTCAATCGGAGAAGGACAAACATTATATGTTCTCATTCATTTGGGGAATATAAAAAATAGCCAAAGGGAATAAAGGGGAAAGGAGAAAAAAAATGTGTGGGAAATATCAGAAAGGGAGACAGAACATGAAGCCTCCTAACTCTGGGACACGAACTAGGGGTGGTGGAAGGGGAGGAGGGCGGGGGTGGGGGTGACTGGGTGACGGGCACTGAGGGGGGCACTTGACGGGATGAGCACCGGGTGTTATTCTATATGTTGGCAAATTGAACACCAATAAAAAATAAATGTATTATTAAAAAGAAAAAGAGATTGGAGCCTACGTCTGGTTAGACTCCTTCTATGAGGCCCGAGTTCCCACATGTCAGACGGTAACAGCAGCTGACGCTTAGTAAAAGGCGGCATCCTTGTATGGTCCTACATGCCTCCGTCATGGAATAAATTTCCCTTGACACCCCCAGGGGCAGGCACCGCTAAGATTTCGCCAGGGAAGGGAACGGCTGTGGCCCCACCCGAGGCCATACAGCTCAGAGCGAAGCCGGGCCTGCCCTCGCCATCCTGAGTCCTGCCCAGCTCGGTGCGGCGGGGGCTGGAGCGGTGCCCACCTGCTTGAAGGGATCAGAAAACAGTATGTCATAAATGCAATTTCTATCCACAATACTTCTGCAAATTCTAGGCCTTTCTTTTTACTACAAGCCTCCTTCTGCAAGCAATGACTGTTTTTGGGGGAGCTGCATCCCTTGCAGGAAGGCAGCCCTTCTCTTGATGGTGTCCACATCTAATCAATCTACACAGATGAGACATGTTGCTTCCTTTCGTGTTTCCTTTTCCAAAGAGGCAAATGGCAAAAAAAAAAAAAAAAAAAAAAAAAAAAGAAAAAAATTGGGTCTACTGAATATTAAAATTAAAACAACAACAACTTTTGAGCTGATTGCATTCCTTGGAGCACAGTTTTATAGGAATGGTATTCAGATATTTCTACCGATAAAGAGGACCGTGATTATTCGCTGTATGTTCTTTCAAGATGGAATCACTCCATAAATCTTGTTTTTAAAGATTTTGTTTATTTGACAGGGAGAGGGAGAGAGCACAAGCAGGGGGAGCAGCAGAGGGAGAGGGAGGCCCCACCCCAGGTCCCGGGGTCATGGCCTGAGTGGAGGGCAGACGCTGCACTGACGGATCCAGCCCGGTGACATGGAATCTTGGGCGCTGACTGTCATGATCCTCCCTTCTCGCCTTTTTTTTTCTTTTTTCCCCTTTTACAAAAAGGTTTTATTTAAGAGACCATTTTAATAAGTACGAATTTTAAATGTGGCCCGATGAAGAAATGTTCTTTAGTCACTTTGGAGGTAAAAGTTACATTCATGCCTCTGGTTTAACATTTATTAATTTTCCTTTTCCTCCCCCTGCCCCCCCCCCCCCCCACCAGCCCAGGTTTGTTTTTCTCGTTCTCTCCATCTATTTTCTGGACATTAGCCTAATCCTGAAGACTAGAAGCCCAATTTCTGTAGCAAATTACGAACCACTGAGCTTTAGGACTAATGTACCCTCTTATTTCCACAACCAGGTCTTTTGATATTGATGAAACACCGAATCAGGAGCAACGGACTTGCTCAATTTTTAAAGTGCCATTGACTCTTCCTACTGATAGCTCTACATGCTAAATAGTCAGGAGAAGGAAACAGAATCCACACCACTAAGAGCTGTTCATCCTCACTGTTGCCAAAGCACAGTAACATTAATAATAAATGACTAGTTTTGGAAACAGTAAGCAAAAAAGGTATTTTGGGCTGAGTCACTGAGAAACGTTTTGCATATACGGAATTTTTTCTTCAACATGGGAGGAAAAAAAAATGCCACAGATCATCTTTCTAAACAACACGGAATAAGCTGGTGGTGTGAGACAGTGACGAAGTATGTTTACCTAATTCGTAAAACCTCTTCCGATTAAAAATCCCTTATGCTTGTCAAGAGAGGAATCAGTACTTTAAACAAGCTCCAGGATCAAATAATAGGACTAAGAAATTTTTGTGTCCTGCCTTCCCATTTTTAATTCTCATTTAGGTAGCTTTTCATGGGAACTTGTGCCATTACAGGACTTTGGGGCTGTTTATTACGAAATAAAAATGTTTTTCAATATCTTTCATACTTAAGCCCCCACGTAACAAATCTCCAAACTGGACCCGGGACACAGAAGTCGCGTTTATCAGGATTATCTCAAGGCCTACTTCACATCCGTACCTCTCCGAGTCCTCGTGGACGTGACGTTTCTTAACTCATTGAGTCATGTAGGCATTAATTCAACAAATAATTAACAGCTAACTTTGTGCCATCTGCCCACCCCGGTTTCTTTTCCTTTATTATTTTTATTTTTTTTATTTTTATTTTTTCCTGCCCTGGTTTGTGGGGATAACGTTGTCAATCAAGCACTGTCCTGGTGAAATTTACATTCTAATTGAGGAGGGAAAAAAATAAAAAAAAAATACAAGACTTATTTATTTAATATCAATGAGATAAAGAAATAAATGGATCAGTAAAGGTTGATTGGGAATGTCAGGGTGGAGGGTAATCAGCAGAAAGATGGTCGGGGGGGGGGGGGCCCGGCGAGAGTGGACACCTGGGCAGAGCCCTGAAGAAGTCAAGGAGAGGCCAGGGGGCAGGGTCCGTGTGTCAAGACACGTTCTAGAACTAGCACCGAGGTCAGTCTGACGGAAGCAGGCCAGGCCGAAGGAAAGAAAATTAAGAGATGATGTCAGGGTAAAGGAACAGGTGCCAGGTCATGCAGGGTTAGCAGGACGACGATAAGGTCTTGGGCTTTTCCTGCAAGAAAGGGAAGGCTCCGAAGAGTTTTGAGGGGGAAACAATGAGATGATATGACTTATACTTTAAAAGTTGGGAATAGGGGCACGTGGTCGGCTCAGTCTGATTAAGCACCCGACCCCTGGATTCAGCTGAGGTCGTGCTCTTAGGGTCGTGGGATCGAGCCCCGCGTCAGTCTTGCACTCAGGGCAGGGTCTGCCTTGTCCCTCTCCCTCTGCTCCCCCCCACCTTTGTTCTCTAAGTAGATAAATAATTAATTAAATATTTTAAAAATCAAGCACATACATACGTACATAAGCACATAAATAGAAGTTGGGAATAGACTGCAGGTGAGGGAAGAGCAGCGTGGGGGAGCATTTAGGGAGTTTTGCGCCAACCCAAGCTGGAGGGGAAGGTATCATCAGCCTGTGTTCCAGCCTCCAAGACGAGTGGTCACAGTCAGTGTGTGCACACGCGTGTACAACCCGTACTCCGGGCACGGCCCGTAGGGTTTATCTCCAGCACAGCCCTGGCCCCTCGGCTGCCAGAGGTGATGGACGGGAAGGAAGCTCGGCCGGGCCCACGGGGCGAGGGCGAGGCCACAGCCGTCAGGGGGGCCTGGCAGCCGGCTGGGCACCTCGCCTCCGTCGGGGGCAACTCTCACTAGTGGACTGTGAGCAGGGGAGGGCTTCCTTTTGGGCTAAAACACATAATATAGGGAATTCCTGGGAGGCTCAGCAGTTTAGCGCTGCCTTTGGCCCAGGATATGACCCCAGGGTCCCGGGATCGAGTCCTGCATCGGGCTCCCTGCGTGAGGCCTGCTTCTCCCTCTGCCTGTGTCTCTGCCTCTCTCTCTGTGTCTCTCATGAATAAATAAATAAAATCTTAAAAAAAAATTTTAGAAAACCACATAAGATAAAGGAAAGTGCTTAGCATTTAACAGTGATTTTGACAATGGCGAAGCGTTATCTAGAAAGGTCTTGAAAATGGCACTTTCACGAAGAATTTCCATCACCTAGATTTCTCCTCCTTAGGACCAAAGGGCAAAAATGTCCAGGTCAGTTTCTATGCTCTGTGGAGAATGACTGGTCTGTTCTTGAGAAATATAAAACCGAAACCCACACAGGGTTTTGAGGCATGCTGGCCAGCTGCTGCCCTGTTCTCCTGACACGACTGTGGCCTTGGAGCCAAGGCTGGGAGCTGGAGCTGGCCTTCCATCAGGATGTCAGCCTTCTATCCTATTCCAGCTTTTCAAATAGGCCTTATTTATGTACGCCAATTTTTCTGATTATTTAAGCATTCTTGAAGTGACTCCATTCGGGCACATGGATAAAATACCAGCTAGATGCTATCCTCTCTTCTCCTTCATCACATAATGTTATATTTTTCATTCCCAGGGTCAGCTAATTTTATTTATTGCTACTGCCTATAGCCCTTAAATATATAAGAATCTCCATACACATCTGTATAAAATAAAGCCTTGAAATTATTTCTTCAAAACAGCCATCATTTGCATTTAGCAGGCAGTGCAAATTTATCTTTCTGTATAATGCTGCTACATCTTAAAAAGGCAATATCATAAATGAGATTATCCCTTCAGAAAGCAATCCCAGACTAAAATAAATCAAGATATGGAAACCTTACAAATGGCCTTTAATATATTGGATATTACCAGAAAGTATGTGCAACTTAAATGTTTTAAGACAACGATTTATTGTTGAATTCCTAATGTAGGTTTTTCCCTTTAAAAATATATTACCAGCCTCTATCCAATAGTATTAATAATCTCCCACCCTTTTATAGCCGAGAAAGTCAGCATAGGATTATATAAATCAAATCTTCTAGTCCTGTTCCTTCATTACAGGGATGGAAACTGAGGTTCAGAAAGTGAATAACAGCTAGTGAACAACAAAGACAAGAAACTACTTCATCTGGGACCCCCGGGGGGCTCAGCGGTGAAGCCTCTGCCTTTGCCGAGGGCATGACCCTGGGGTCCCGGGATCGAGTCCCACGTCGGGCTCCCTGCATGGAGCCTGCTTCTCCCTCTGCTGTGTCTCTGCCTCTCTCTCTGGGTCTCTCATGAATAAATAAATTAACAATCTTAAAAAAAAAAAAAAAGAAAGAAACTAATTCATTTAACTCACTAAGAATTTTTCTCATGACATTACATCAATTTCATCTGACTTTTCCTCATATAAAACTCTATCTCCAGCTTCCCTATAATCAAACAGAGCACAATAAACCTGCACTATGTGGAGGTCACAGCCCAGCTTTGATATTTTTTGGCTAATGGAAATATTCTACAGAGTTTTTCCTAATAGCAGATAAAAAAATCGAGGCCATTCCAGGGAGATGAGGGACAGGATTCTGACCTTGGTAATTTCAGTCTTTGCTTTGTTCCTGGATAAACGTGGGAGCTGATGGGGAAAGGAGAAAAGGCAAAGCGGAAGGAATGGCAAAATCATGCCACTTCTTATCATCCTGGTCATATCAGTTACCATACGATTTTCATGGCAAAAGAAAGGCAAAATTCAGCCAATTTCCTTAGGTTTGAGAGGAAGGATTGGGAGGTACCTTTCTTTCTTTCTCCTTTTTCTTTCTTTCTTTCTTTTTTTTTTTAAGACTGATTTATTTTAGAGAGAGGGAGTGGGGATGGGGCATGGGGCACAGAGGCAGAGGGACCGAGAAATATTCAAGCGGACTCTGCTGAGCGTGGAGCCCATTGTCAGGTTCGATCTCAGGACCCTGAGATCACGACCTGAGCTGAAACTGAGAGTCCGTTGCTTAACCGACTCTGCCACCCGGATGCCCCAGGACCTACCTTTCTAATAAGCCAGCTGACACTGCACCTATCTTCAGCATGTTCCCAAACAAAGCGACATTCAGACTCAACCACAGCCTATGAAGGCAACAAAACAGGCCTGGTCCTTTTAGCCCCTATTTTAAGTTCCTACTGTTGGAAAGTTGGTTTGTAATGGAATATTTTTGAGGGTGTATGACTCCCACATAGACATTTCAGGGTCCCTCTTCCCCCCCTCCCCGAATGAAAATCAAATAAGAGCTAGAGATAAAAACACATAAGCTAATGTGTGTAATGTAGTTATTAGCACGGTTCCTGGCGATGGTTAATAGGTCAGTAAATGCCTCCAATGATAATATTGACAACACGTTATAACTGACAATGTCATTGTTCCTATTTTTATTATGTAAAATCATACAGTGTCCAACCTGCTTGTTACTTTGCCCCTACAACGCTCTGTACAACAGCCTTGAGACACTGGGCAGGTAAAGAGCTGCGTTTACTTAATTGGCCCAAACAGCAAGGTGATACGGAGCTGGAACGGTCTTGCCTCCTCGAACTCCACGTGGGGACAGAGACACTAAGAGGAAGACACAGAAAACACAGAATTTTCTTCACCTCTCAAGTTGTTTGAAAACGGAAAAAGAGGTGTATCTTTAAAACATCCCGTCTTTATACGACCACACCACCGTTTTAGGAAGGAATCCCCAGTTGTCATGGTGAGGGCCCAGCAGAGCAGATCAGGAATGTTCCTTGATGAAACAGTTGTACATACTAATGCTCTGTCTAATGCTGCGATGACATCTGAAGATGCACAGTCCCCTCCATCCGCCGAGGGCCTACCTTCTTCCCTCTTTTCCTTGCTGCTGTCTCCCGGGCAGGTGATTTTAGGATAATACCTGTAACTACTCAAGAGCTCTCTCCTGATGTGTACTTTGTTCTCTGAACCCTTTTAAGCTGTAGCTTCTCTGATTATTTTGGTCCCAGAGTTTCAGGCCTTTTACACATTGTTATTCTAAATTCCACGAGTCACTTACTGGCTCATAACGCAGGTCTTCCAAACCCCTTTGAGTTTGCACATGCTGTTCTACACTATTTGCCCCCATTTTTCTGATATTAGCCAAAATGACTAATATGAAAGCTGCCCAGGATGGTTCAAAATGAAAATAATGAGCTCGCTGAGGAGTAAATAATACTGATTTATGAATGACAAAGTTTTGCTCACAAACTTTACTTCTGGTGTAAGTAGTTTGCTATGATGACTACATATCCTACTATGGAGCAAAACAAGACAAAACAAAGCAAAGCAAAAACCCCAAAACAAACAAAAAATTGTTAGAAATGATGTAAAAGTTTCCTTTGGTAAGCCAATATGCTTTTCCTCGAAATGCAAAGAGTCGTATTTGCTCATTAATTTTCATTGTAATTTAACAAATTTACAGCAACCACGTTCCTATTGGAAATACACATTTTCTAAAACATGTTAATGATGTGTTAAGTAGAACAAATTAGCTTACTTGGCATTTTTTTTCCCTCAACATCCTTCTGATGTGTTTTCTCATACTGAAGAGGCTGGGAAGCTAAAAATGACATTCTCTGACTCCTTTGGAGTTAGGTTTCCAGGCGCGATTTAAAATCTGAAAATCAGATGAATATGCTCAAAACTTAAAAATCAGAACTTCTAACAGTTGACCAGGGAAGCAGTGGTGTGTGGGCCCCCCTTTTGCTCATGTGAGATTTATAGATGTGGTGGTGTCTGTCTGGAGTTCACGGTGCCGGCTACCCCTTGCTGATCTCAAGAGTCTCATTAAGGCGGGAATTTTCCAGAGAGGCCATAGTTCTATAATGGACTCCCTGAATACTTCAGCTTCCTGGTTTGGGGAACAGTAGCCCTCTGGGTGGAAAGGTATGCAGTGTTGTTCGGGGAGCCTGTCCTGAAGGCCAGCCTACAGCCTGTTACTGTAGTTCTCTCAAACAATTTTGTCAGCCTATTTCCTCTAAACAGCAGCTTGCAGCCTATGAATCTAGGGTGCTTTTTTTGTGTGACGAACTCTCACTAATTCAAGTCTGAGGTCTTGAGATGAAGGTTCAAGGCACTGAATATTTTTGAAGCTTCTCCAAAGTCACCATTCTACTCCATAATTTTCTACCCACATGGTCATTTAGTAACTCACAGAAGCAGATTCGTCAGTCGACTTTTGTCTCCGTTAACCAAATCTCCACTTCTGCTACCAAGCACTATGATCTATTTTGTATCTTCTCTTATGAACAGATTTCCCTAGACTTACACACAAACCGTTCAGGAAATCCATCTCTGAGCCCTATCTTTGAATGTGTGTTGTCTGCAATCAGAAAGATTGTATCATTCACGATTCAACAATACAGAGGTTCTTCCCCCCCACCCCCAACACACAAAGATGTTGCGGCATAATAAAAATCTGGAAACAAGTGGATCTGAACTTGGAAGCTGGCTCCACCATTTTCCTTATTATTGGTGTGGCCTTGGAATCATTATTTAACTTCTTCGAGTCTGTTCCTTGAGATTCAAATATTTCCTACAGTTCTTGGGAAGATTAGTGAGAAGTGTATGTACATAAACGCTGCCCATGTTTTTCCTGTTGGAGCATGACTTCTTCTCCATCGCATGTAGCTTTGTATATGGAAGTGTTATAGAGCAACAAGCTCTATCATACAAACCCAAGTACGGATGTATTTCCTTTGTCTGTCTTAGGCCACATAGGCAATAGGAAGCTCTTTCCTGAGATTTAAAATGTTCCAGGTAGACTGAAGGATACTCATTAAAGAGACCAAGGTGGTGCTTGCTTTGACAGCGCATATAGTCAAGAGACCTACATAGGAGCAGCGGAGTCCTGCCCAGACAGTTTCATGCTGTTTCCAGTTTTCCAATTCTTGGCTCTGGAGCATTCCGTCATTCCTGATCCATTCTCAGGCAAGGTTCCCCTGGCTCTTGTTGATATCCTTAGCTCCTAAGATATCTTTCTAATAAGTTATTTTCTATCTAGGTTCTTCATAGTTGGTTTCTGCTATTTCCTATAAAGAACACTGACTGATAGAGAATTACTTTTCTCCTCTGTGAAAGAGGAAACTAAGCTGTAGAAAGGTTGTGTTACTAACCCAAGGTCACAAAGCTAGTAAGTGGTAAAGCCATTATTTAGATCGGGCACTTCACACGGCAAAAACCCCAGTAAAAGCGGTGTTTCTGTTTAAACAGAGCTGACTCCTAAGCTCGGATTTGTCTAACTGGTCTTATTTCCCTGGAGTAAACCCAGGAAGCTTCCACTCAAGCCAATTTGAGTTACTTTAAAATAGGAAGGGGAGAAAACAAAAGCCCATACAGTTGTAAGGGAGGAGGATTTGCTACATTGCTTTCAGTTCATTACATGTTGGCACCAAAATGGGATAACTGAAATCATTGCACTTCCGAAGAGAAAAAAATAGGCCATCACCCCCAAATAAAGCAATAACCTTATGTTAATCCATGAATTAAATTGAATCCCATTATCACTTATGTACTAATCTATATTACCTACTTAAAATTTAAATGTATGACTCTGAGTTTGAATAGATTCATGCTATGTATTGTTCTCACATTATAAAATAATCCTAGGACTGCCAATGTGATGTCTATTGCAAACCCTCACACATTTCATATCTTTAAATAAAGAAGTACGATTTTCTAAAATATTCTTTTGTAGGACTGTGTTCTTTTTGTTCATATCAAAATTTTTGTGAAATCTGAGCCAAAGGTAGCTATCTCTATCAGATATTTACTTCAACTTTGAAATACAAACTTAGAACTAATATGTATTTGTTACCGACATAACTGGATAGGAAAATGCATTGTCCTTACTCAAAGACAACAGGATACAAGGTACATGGCCGATGATACTCCTTGGAAAACATCATGGAAAACACACAGTGTGACCTAGACAAGCATTGTTTCTCCAGCTTTCCATGGGTTTGCTTTATCTTCTAACACAACATCTGTACATATATAATGTCACAGATTAAACAGGCATATTCTTATTGCCACCAGTCCAGGTAATATTGCTCCTCTCAACTGTGATTGGGTTAAGAAGGGACATGTGACTCAGTTTTGGCAAGGACTGAGTCCCATCTTAACATACTGCTAAAGGATTCTGGGAAATGTTTCCTCACTGATGAAAAGAGACCCAGAAGGAAAAAAGGCTCCTTCATTTCCTTTGGACGTGGATATGTCTGCATGGAAAGCCTAGAACAGCAGCAGTCAACTTGTGATTTCAAGAGGTGTTAGTGGAACACACAGCCCATAAATGGAGGGGGGGGGGTGGACTCCTTGAGTCATTGAATTAACGAACTCTGGAGCTGCTGTCTTATTACGTGAGAGAATAATGTTTCTTTATTTTGTAGGCAAATCTGACTTGGGGTGTTCGGTTACGTGAAGCCCAAGGCGCTATAACTGATGTATGTAGCAAGCATTTCAGAGAAGATCTGAGTACAATCGCTGGTCCATCGAGAGTGTTCCAGTAGTATTTATCAAATAAATGATGAATGTAAGGAGGTTATAATGTTACCTTACAGACTTGAGGAAACATTAAGGAATCGAGATTTATTTGGGCTAAGGACGATGATAATGAGGGTGACTACAAGGAGATAATGGTTATGATGGAAGCGTCACGATGGGGGAGAAGGCACATTTTAGAACCTCTAGGGACCACATCAGAGCTTGGCCCTTTTCTTGAAGTGAAAACATGAACTCACAACCCAGTGTTTTTCCGCAGCCTTCATCCGAGTGTGAATGTCACTCAACTGTTGTGGCAAAGGCTGGCCCCTCCACACGTCTGGCCTCCAGGCACCACACTTGCAAACATTCTCCCCTTCCCATAGGGAAAATAGCATATTTCCAAGATGGAAAAATAGGACGGCCACCAAATATGTAAACTCTAAAACAAAGCAGAACACTGTGCTTATGGGTTGTTCCTTCTATCAGCTTCCAGGAGAGAAAAACTTGTCCTGTGAAGACATTTAATTGGACAAGAGGAAAATACAAACTAAAATGCAAGGAAGGATTTCAGATGAGGGAGGCTCAACACCGAAGAGCGAAGAGCGTATCACTCACGAGGAGAGAGCCGTGTCCTTGCGTAAGCAGCCCTTAGGCACAGGATAAATTCTCCTTCTAATGAGAAGTTCTAAACCATTTACAATAGTGTCAGTACCTCTTGAAAATGATCAATTAAGCCTTTATTGAAAAAAACATAAAGGCCCTTTCTCCATTCTCGTTATCAAGATCTCACAACCAAGCATTTGAGCTGGAAGCTCTCACGCTCAAGTTTCCACCACAGCGCAGGGCCTGGTCTTTCTCCAGCTCCCTGGCTCCTACTTCAGCTTTGCCCCCTCCCTTCTCCAAGCAGTCAGTAACCTCTTTCTATTTTTTCTCTATATTTATTTAAGAGTTTTTACCTTTATTGATTTCTCTCAGATTCTTTTTTTAAAATCTTTTACTTATTTATTTGAAAGAGAGAGAGTGAGCGAGTGAGAGCATAAGCTGGGGGAAGGGGCAATGGGAGAGAGAGAAGTGGACTCCCTGGCTAAGCACCGTCCCAGGGCCCTGAGATCAAGACCTGAGCCAAGGGAAGACGCTTAACTGACTGAGCCACCCACGTGCCCCGATTTCTCTCAGATTCTTGTCTCTAAGTAATTTATTACAAAAATATTGACTGGAAGTGTGCAAGATGCAAAACTGGTTTGGTAACATAAAAGGATGCATAAAATGTTGACCCCACTCTCAAGAATCTCAGAATCGAGTTTCGGAGACAGACACTGAGGCAGCTCCAGTACAAGACACACTGTGATAAATGCCGCGACACAAATCTTTAAGTAATGAAAATAGAAGTAACTGGCTCCCCACTGGAGTCTAAACGTAAACTGTCGCCCGCCTACTGCTTATCGAGCCTCTCCCTTCAATTCAGACTCACCATATTTAGGAAAGAATTCACCAGCTTTCCTCCAAAAATTGTTCTCCATTGTGATGACTATTTCTACTAGCAGTTTCACAGTTAGCCTAGTCACTCATGCTTGAAAGATGGGTATTCTTTGCATTTTCCTCAGATTCATGCTCCCCATCTAGCCATTCACCAAGTTCTGTTCATTTTTCTTTTGAAATGTCTCTTTTATCCTTCTGTTCTATGGTCATTACAACCTCCCTAGTCCAAAATTGGATCACTTTATACCTATGTTCTGGCCATTTCCTAGCAGATGTCTTTGGATCCAGTCCTTCCCTCGCCTAAATCATCCCGTGTACTTCAAAAAAACCCCACAGAATCCTAAAATCGGGAGAGGCATTGCCCTCCAATGCAAAAATCTGTACAAATTAATTTAGCATTGTAAGTGAATAGCCATCTATTACCCACATACTTACTGATGGAAACTCAATTCCCCAAAACATTTCTTATTAAATTTATAGATTATTTTGATTGATAGAAAAATGTTCTTTATATTGCTAAGTCTACACATTTCTTTGCTATGTTTCTCCCTTGAATTCCAGTTTTGCATATCTGAAATATAAGTTCCATCAACCTTTAAAGAAAGCTATTTTGTCTCTTTAAGCTCCAGCTTTTAAAAACTGGTTAAATATACAGCCCCCATAACTGAGTCTGATAAAAACTTTAGCCCTCACCATCTTGATTGTGCTCCTGTTAGCACTTTACAGTTGCTAGCACGACTGAAAATGTAGTGTCCAGAACTAAAAAGAGTACTTTGAAACTTCTCTACCCTGAATGATCATTATTAGACTCACCCCACAAATTCAGGAATCTTAAATATTCCCAGTTTTTATTGCTCCAAAGCACAGCTCCTGAGCTATACATGACAGTTATAGCCCAATTTATTTATCCTAAGTTTCTTAAAGTATCTTCTGCTTTAGCTGGACTGGGGTTCTTCCCATTCCCATTCCCATTCCCATTCCCATTCCCATTCCCATTCATTCATTCATTTGTTCACACATCCAAGCCTTTCCTTATATTTATCCTTCTGTTTGAAATTACTTATCTCCATTCTACCTATCTTAATCTCTTGGCCCTAACATCAGTTCCAGACTATCTCCTAAGAAGCACGGCCTCCAGACTATAGGTAAGGAGTCTCAACTTTGCTGTTGGCACCTGGGAGGAGATCTTACAGCTCCAGACTCTGACAGGAGTCTCTGTTTGCCCGAGGGCCTTGACCATCACCAGGCATCTAATAATGTGATGTATGACAGGGGCTTGGAGGCCAGGCCATGTCCCTTCTGACCTCTGGGGGAACAGATGACAAAACATAGCCTGACCTTTGTGAGTGGCTGGAAATCAAAAGGAAGCCACATGGGCCTTATGTGATTAAGCCCTAATAAGAACTTGATTTTTTATAAAGTTTTATAAAACTTTATAAAGTTATCATACCACGAGTGTAATAGCTTGCCGTGCGTTCTTGAGTCCCATGAATTATCAAACCCAAGGATGACTGTGGGGGTGTCTGAATTCACAGCCAGCTGGTTTGAAAAGAAAGTGGTCCTGGGGACTCACGAATACACCTTATATCTGAAATGAGGGCAGACTTGCAGGCACTGCCTCCTCACGCCGTAGCTGGCTAAACTCATCGCACAGAGCCACTTCCTTCTTGAAGCATCCTCTAAGTGCAGTCTACCTCACCCATGCCCTCTTCTCCTAAATACCTATAGTATTTATATCGAGTATCGCAAAATCCGTCGCTGGCCTGTAGCACTGCAGGTAGGTTATTAAGCAGATATTATGATTATTACCAGCTGAGGTTGGAATTTTTGTGACCGAGAAAATGTAGTGATCTCGTAGCTTCTGGGGTCAGGGAGAAGTAAAGGAAGGGGAGGGAAAAGACTACGTATGTAATGTTGTGAAAAGGTGGAAGGAAGAGGAGATGGTAGTGATTCCGGGAAGAAGACATTCAGCCGCTTCCCAAGGAATCGCTGCATTAAAGAAAGTTCCGTGGTTCTGACAATGCACACTGAGCACACGTTAGGCACTGAAGAGGTGACACCAGCTTTCCAGGAGGGATCCTTGATGAAGCTACCTGATAACTGTTACAACATGGTGTGCGTTGGGTTTGGTTTGACAGAAAATTGTGCCAGAGGCTTCAGGCCTTGGAGTCCATCTCTGCTCTAGTTTCAGCTGAGGAGTACTGTCTCCATCCTCGCTGCCTAGGACTGGAGGTTCATCTCTTCCTGATAACCTTTGCCTATTCCTCTGTCATGTAAACGACGTTAATGGTCAACGCTAATGTAGGGCTCCTGCCCAGTGGAACAGAAAGGGATGATTCCCAGTAATGTAAGAGACTCCAAAATAGAAAGAATGGTCATGAGCAGCGCATACGTAGGGCTATATGGAAACGGCGTAAGAAGCCATGGGGAAATAGGGCACTTAAAGGGCTAGGAATGGGCTCACACTGGCGTCTGTAACTAGTCTGGGGGAAGATATCCAGGGAAACAGACAGGTCCTAAGATCAGAAATGGTGATGAACTGAGTCTTGGTTTGAGTAGAACAGCAGGTGGTGGAAGAGGGGATGGGAAGAGTGAAGGACACATCAATCAGAAGTTTGATATCCTTGCCTTATAGAAATATAATCCATGTTGCTTTCCTGGTTTTATTTTTTACTTCTTTAGGAATGAATTTGTGTTAGGGGGCCAGGATTCACATTTCTTGGGGCCGGGATTATGACAGACTACATTGTGTCTTTTTTTTTTTTTTATCCCAAGATAATGCTTTTCAGAAAGAAAAAAAAAAATAACTCAAATAGGCACCTTGGAGGATCCTGAAGGACCTTAAATTGGGACAATTCTATACAAACAGAATGTTTGATTATCTGCTTGTTCTGTTCAAATAACACTACAGATCCTGGCTGAGCTAGGGAGATGTGCAGTAGACAGGAATTCGCAATTTACCTGCTAGTGTGCTATGATAACCTATCAACGGGATACATGTGTAAATCCCTACTTTATAAGCAGTATCCACATTCCACTGGACACTTTCCTGGACAGCTACACCACCTGCAACTTTGCTAACATCCAATACTGGAAAATAGATCAATCAAAATAATGCACTAGATTTTGATGTGCTTAATCTGGTCTTTGTTTGAAACACGAGCATTTACGAATTAGATAAGTAAAGAGTTGTGCATCCTGTTCCCATAATTGCTATCTGATTCCAGTATGCTAGAAAGAATGGGGAGAAGAGCTTATTAATATTGAAATTTCCAATAAGAGATGCATGTTTAATTGAAGTGACATTAGCTAGTACTTTACGTACTGGGCTGATAAGTGCTAATCAATCAACAAATGATGCTGTTATTAAGTAAAGACAAACTACTATTCCTGATTGAAAGAGGCGCATTTATTAGCAAACAACATATATCTTTATGATTTTTCTGTGTTCGAATAATTTTGTGAAATAATACTGAGTGTGTATGCGTATTATAAATGTATTTGGAACTACCCGAAGTAACCCTGTGAATTGTTTGAAATATGTATCTCGCGTTTAAACAGAAACATTTATTCTTGTTCCATAGTTTAAAAAAATTTCCAATATGCTTTTCTCAAGACAATTTGAGGACCTTTTTGAAACTGAGGGTTTTCAATCTCTTTTATGAGATCAGATGAATAAATTACTTTCAAGGTAGCTGATTCCCCAGGGTAGATTTGGTTTGTTGCTTCTCTAAATTGTGGTGGTTTAAGATCTCAGATATACTTTTTTCAATATACATTCCCTACTTCTTTAAAAAGCTGTATAGAGATGATGAGGAAAAATATGTAATTATACAATATACAGATGTAAATACATGCAGCATAGGGAAAGATGAATATATATATTATATTCATATATATATGAATATATATGATATATATATATGTATATATATCACAAACACATATGTCATATGTTCCATAGTTATATATCAAACAAAACATGTTAGGTGAAATAGGGCCTAACACTGATGTTTCTTATGATTAGAACTTTTTTCGTTTGTTAATATCTATTTTACTCAGGATAAGATATTAAATCATGTAACTTCGGTGTTTCAGTCGGGATAGGATGCTAAACAAGATGAGAAGTCATCTCATACCTTTTTCCATTACAAAACAAATGTATGCTGATTAAAATTTATGAGCTAATAGCCCCCATGGTCCCTAGCACAGTGCTCAACACTCAACATGAGTCCATTAATAATTATTGAAATGGATATTGTTTCTGTAAGTCGGGGCCTGGGCCTGTCTGATAAAATATACAAACAGAAAAACATGAACTGCTTTAACAACTGAGAGGTAGTGGTCATCGAGAACCCTCCCTTCTTTGGGGTGGTTAAGCAGTTCTCCGTCTATATGGAGATGAAGTTCATCGCATTCGAAATCATAACATTGTAAAATACGCCTTTATCTCTCTCGAACACGTCCTTCTGGGTTGGGAAGTATCCTGCAATAAGATAGTGTGATGGACTAGTTGACTTTCCAAGGTCTATTAATCTATGAAGTGAAAATTAATATCCTTTCATCAGATGAGGCTGGTATCCAATTATCAGTAGAGCAGATGTTGTGCTTTTCTGCTGGGTATAAAGAAAAGGGATGTGCATATCATGCTTCGAGAGGTGTACCAATGTAAGTAGGACAACTCTCACTGCCTTGCTGCTACTCTGAAGGTAAATTGCTTGAGTGCAGAGCAACCTCCTGCAGTCCCTCCAAATACCAAAAATGAAAAGCACAGCTATGAAATGTCCAGGCTTGGCTCTCTTCAATAGTAAATTATGGGAATGCAACTCATGCAGCTGCTATGGGTACCTGCTGCCTGCCAGATCCCCTTGCTTCTATTTCTTCTGCGCACCGGGTATAGCCAGTCATTTCCAAAAGCTAATTTGCAGTTGATTATGCAATCTGCCAAACCCAATCAATGTGCATACTCATGACCACTCATAAGATTATTTGCCTTAATCATAGGAGACCTCTAGGTCGTTACTCCACCATAGGGAATATATTCAGTGGAGATGGTTATGGGGTTGCCCACTACGCAGCTGCCTGCCAGGTCTCTTGGCTTTTATTATTTTCATCTCTCGGATGTGGCCAGTTCTATCCAAAGATGCTTCAGAGGCAAATCCATTCCCTATCAGTGAGAAACCCTCTGCTGACTACTGACTGCTGAGGCAGCAGGATAAATACAGAAACCTTGAGGATACTTCAGGATTAAGGTTTCTTTCTTTTTCTTCTTCTTGTCTTTTTAATAGTAATGTTAGTTGTTGGCAAGAGTTTAATGTCTTCCATGTAGGAAGATAGACTTCCATTGGGTATCAAAATAAAATTTAAAAAAAAGGTCTTCCAAATACCAGACCTGTTGTTGGGATTTTTTGGGATTGTGATAACTCTCCATGGCCATAAATTACTGTTTGAATTTTTAATATTAAAAAAACTTTTTTTAAAAAAGTGGACTAGATCAGTATAGTTCAACACATACCCAGGGACCGTGTCTTATAGAGCCTGAAGTACACAACCGCCTAATGCGGAGAAGGCAAAGATGCACCATGTATACTGCTCTTCTCCTTCCTCTCTCCATACATATGTATGTGATATACATGCTACTGTCTGCCAGACTGCCCTGTTTCTATTATTTTGCTCACTGGGTATAGCCCACTGGTGTGTGTGCATATAAATCAATCAGTCAATAAAATAAATAAATATAAATCTATATATACTTATTTATATGGTGTCTGTTATGTGCTGGGCATTATTATAAGCAGTCAAGATGCAACAGAAAAAAAAGAAGACAACCTTCCCACCCTCAAGGTGTTTATATTCTAGTGGGGATAGGAATATCAGTAACCTTATCACAAAATCATTTCTTCCTGAGCCCTGACACAGCCACGGCATCCTTTGCAACCTTTGCTTTAGAGAGTCACTATCTGTCTAGAAGAGTAGGCACACAGAATAAGAACTACTAGTAGTCCCTGACTTAGTATGGTCTATCAGTGATGGAGAAATAGCTTAGCTACAAAAAAAAAAAAAAAAAAAAAAATCACACCACAGTATATCAAACACCTGAATCAAAATCTTTAAGCCATAATAAATGCCAGATCAACATTTATTATGGTCCATTAACTATTTAACCTACACTTCTCAACACTGAGTCTTACTGGATTGCCAAATAATGTGATTTTTCCCCAAGTTTTTATTTAAATTTCTGTTAGTTAACATATAGTGTAATACTAACATATAGTGTAATACTTTCAGGTGCAGAATTCATTGATGCATCTCTTACATACAAGAGCTGGTGCTCATCACATGTGCCCTCCTTAATCTCCATCACCTATTTCACCAAGTCCTCCTCCCTCCCTCCAGTAACCAGCTGTTTGTGCTCTATACCCAAGAGTCTGTTTGTTTCTTCATTTGTCTCTTGTTCCCCTCCATGTTCATTTGTTGTGCTTCTTAAACTCCACATGTGAGTGAAGTCATATGGTATTTGCCTTTCTCTGATTTATTTCGCTTAGCATAATACTCTCTGTTTAATGAATTAAACTTTAATTTTAGAAATACGTTTTAAAGGGTTTATTTGCTAACAGATTATTAACAAAGGGATTTTTATGAACCAAAAAAATGGAACATAATACCAAAAAATTAGTTGTACAATTTCTTCATGGTTCCTCTTCTGTGTATAGAAACGTATTCCAAGAACATGAAATGTGGTTAAGTTTTGTTTAACTCACCACTTCATAAGTTAATATGGCTAAAACTGTGTTAAATATCTTATCGCCAATGACATCTTGATTTAAGCAAGTTTTAGCTCCACCTATCAGGCTCATGTCAAACTGAGAATGAATAAAGCCATGTATGGCCAAATTCCTGTTTTATAGGATTAACCTAAATGAGGAAATGACAATAATCACTTTCTTCATTTTATCCTTGCCTGAACTCTTCACTAGAACCCTAGTTTTACTTTTCCTAACCAGGTTTTAAAGTGAAGACTCAGTTTTGACAAAGGTAACATCTTACTTTTGGAATGGGCCAACTTCCTCACATCTGTTACACAAAGATGTCTCATCTTCTTTGCCTGTGTAAATGTTTTTGAACTTCCAAAGATCAGATGAAGTGCCACCTTATCCTCAAAGTACTCCTTCATCTGCAATAAACTGTTCTCTAAGATCTGTCAGTATTTAATGTGTATAATTATAATAGTACATTTAAATATGCTGATTTAAAAACAGTATAGTGTAACTGCTCTGTGGTATTTTAAATGTTACAGATTTTGTCTCACTCCATAGTAGGATTGGCATTAGCGTGCAAATGATATCAAAGAGTGAATATCAGCTTTTCCATGTATTTATTATTGGCCCCATATTTATTATTATCTACTTACTCTATACACACATGCCCTAGTGTGCACACACATTCTCTTCTATTTGAAACCTAATAATAATAGACTGGGTCCAATAAAGATGTGATTTTTTTTTTAGTCACTTGGTATGTATATATAATTGATTTATATCTTTAAGACAATGGTGGCATGTTTTCTCTAAAATTATATCATTTGTGGGGCATGTGGGTGGCACAGTCACTCAAGGTTCCGATTCTTGGTTTCAGCTCAGGTCATGATCTCAGGGTCATGGGATTGAGAACCACATGGGGCTCCATGCTCAGCGCGGAGTCTACTTGAGATTCTTTCTCCCTCCCTGTCACTCTGCTTGTGCCCCCCTCATGCATGTGCTTTCTCTAAAATAAGTAAATAAATAAAATCTTTCAAAAAAATAAAATATCATTTGCAACACATTTGTGGTGATTCAGTGAATAAAATGAATTTTAACTTTATCACAAAGTAAATATTTTCAACATGATTTTTAATGTCATTTGAGGTATAAACGATCCCACAATCTGGAATATTGCTGAAAGTCTCAACCATCCATTTTCCACATTATGAAACAGATTTGACCTGAATTGAGAAACATTAATTCTAGGATTTATCACCTGACTCTGCTTCTAAGAGCTATACGACTCTAGAAAATTCTTTCAGCCTGACAAACCTTAGTTTATCTATCTATAAAATGAGGAGTAGGTGATTTCCATGGAACCTTTAAAACAATAACAACAAAACCTCCAATGATTCTGTGTTGATACAAAAAAGTCCACTCCCTGGTAACACGTCAAGGAAAGCTGAGATGCACAATGTGATAGTGAAAAGACAAGGTTTATAAAAATGTAAATAATAAGAAATGGGAATGAGAACAAGGAAAAAATGTAAGAACTACTCATATATCTGCCTTCAATAGAGTCTATTATAGTTCTTGTAAGTCACACCAAAATGCTTTGTTAAAATAAAACATTACTTATTTATAGAGTCAAAAGTTAAACATTGATCAGCACTGTCCTATGTCTATGGAGTTCTACACTTTCAGAAGACAAAATACACTGAAATAATCAACAATGAATCAAAAGTGACTCTATTTAACCTCCAGGTTCATCGTAAATTTGAATATGTAATTAGGGATGCCCTATGATTATCTGGCCAGAAGCCAGATCTTTTGGAAAAGAAAGATACACTCAAGACCTGAAGGTTGTAACGTTGAGTGTACACGTAATTCTCTTGGCTTGTGAAATGTATCCTGGGGCATAATTTATTTAATCAGTAAAACTCCTGTGGCCTGAAACAACGTTGAAATGCTCACCAAGTCTAGGGCTGACTTTCTGGAATTGGCTTGATGACTTTGCAGATCCAGGCTACAAAGAGCCTTTGGAGTGTGACTTGAGAAGAAGGAGCGGAATGGAGACAGAGCATTTTGACGGCTTTTCAGGCACCTTAGCCACAATCGACAGCATGTTCAGCATAATATGCTCCGCAACGCTAAGTGTTGGTTAATAACAAAGGAGGAGTGGTATTTCATGCTTAAGTAAGTTTCGGAAATCCTGCATTAAACAGTTTACCAGGTTTCTTTATTGTGGGGTTTTTCAGAATCTCTAGTGTGTTGACTGCATAGCTTGAGTCTTCAAGGCAATGACATGGTGTGCAGAGACATCAAATCTATTTGACCAACAGAACCGTTTTGTCTCAAAATATGCCACAAGACTAGTATTTGCAGTGAAGTATATAAATTCCCCTTTGCTCCAAAAGCCTTTGTTTCACTCTTACATATCACGTTACATTTAATTGTTCATCAGAGGCCTCAGCTAAACAAAATGGACAGAGTTTAGCTCCCAGGAGCCCAGAGACTTCCACAGAAGTTCCACAGAATAGAAGCATTATTTTTACTTATTGATTCCGTGTAGATCAATGCCAGGATGTTGTAAAATAAATCATCTGATAGGAATACGTTTCTGGTTGTGTTGAGGTAAGCTAAATCAAAGAGAGATATATTCCTTCATTAATATTCTTAGGGTCACAAATTATCAGCATCTTTGTTTGTGCTGAGATGATCGGTCAAAGATACACAGAACCAATATTAAATATAACAGATGTGAATAACCTTGTAGTACGAGCACATAATGAGCCTATTTTTCTTCCTTTATATCTAAACTTAAATTGGCCTAATTCTACATCAGGATTTTAGAAAAAGCGAAGCAAAACAAAACAAAAACAAAAACCTCAAATAATGCATCCAGTGTAGGGTTCATATTGTAATATCCGCAGTATGATAATACTCTGCAAACATAGGTTAGTTCCCTGAAAATATGTTAAAAGTAGGAATAACTGGGATTCTAGATGTAAATAAATGATAAAACATGATGCATGAGGAACTCCATAATAGCTTGCTTAAACTGAAGTACTGCTATTGTTTATTCTCAAACACAAACCATTATTTTCCTTTCAAAATAGAAATATTCCTTCTGTTTTGTAGAACCAAGTGTTTCATATTTTTAAAAGATTTTATGTATTTATTTGAGAGAGAGAGAGAAAAGAGAGCGCACAAGCAGGGAGAGAGGCAGAGGGAGAGGGAGAAGGAGACTCCCTGAGCAGAGAGCCCCATGGGGGGCTCAGTCCCAGGACTCCAGAGCCACCCAAGCCAAAGGCAGCCACCCAACTGACTGAGCCACCCAGGTGTCCCTAAAATATCCTATTTTTAAAATAACTGTCAATTACATTAAATGAAATCTTTTATGAGATGAATTTTTTTTCTGTTGGGAATATTAAATGTAAAAGCATTTCTAAACCACCCCCCATCCCGTACATAATATACAGTATATGAACAGAAACATTTTAACATAATGCTTTACTAAACAAAGGTAAAAATGAAAACATTTGTGATACCTGGACTGTATTTGAGGAAAAATAATCTGTACCCTGTAATGTTGCATTTTTCAAAGTTTTAAATGTTGTGGTATTTAGTTTGAGTTCAGTTTATATGAGGACTAAACACCAGTGACACAAAATTTGTGTGATATCAGTTTACAGAAAAGCTATGCATGGTATGACTAAATTAAGTAGTACTTGGAAGGAAACAAATACTAAGATGATTTTAAAAACTGTGTCAATAAAAATGCTATAAGACACACTGGAAACTAGGATTATCAAGAAGCTAATGGCTTTGCTATTTGTATATGATAGTTCTGCTATATAAAACATGGACAAGAAATACGATTTAGAGAATAAAACTAATAAATGTGACAGATTATGCAATTTCTCCTATAGAAGAATTATAGATATAATTATACATACAATTTACAAAGACTGAATTTAGATGAATATTGTAGAAATCAGTTTTATTACCTTATAAGTAGACTTCCCACAGTAATTCAAAAAGTTAAAGTCTGGGACATTTCTTTGTGTTAACTGGGCATATTTATGCGTGCTAGTTCACTGAAATATTTTCCTACTTACTTCCTGTTGAACCCAGAAATAAATGTGCCCCCACCTTCACCCCCCCCCCCCCCAAAGTAAGTTATGAGGAAAAGCACATGGAGTGTTTAGTATCTTGGCAAATCTGCCAACACTTAGGTCCTGGCTTTCACTCTTGTGAGAGCAGAAACTTATTTTTCCTATGTTTTTAGTTGATAAGATTAGGAGAGGAACTCTTGCTCAATATATTCAGAAGAAGCTCAAGAAGAGATGCCAGTTTCTATGCATAGAATAAAAACTCTGGTTGATCAGCATCTTTCTCCTGAAAGCAAGCCAAAATTAACACTCGGCCTACCTTGATTAGGTACAATGGAATTTATATATATTTTTCTAAGCTATCTCAAAGTCCTAATAGATATCTGTTTTTCCCTTAATAATGAACAGAAGAAACTGAGACTCGGGGAAGTTAAGCAACCTGGTTAAGAACACACAGCTGGAAAAACACAAAGTCAGATTCAAACTGAGGTCTTAGGCAGCTTGTTTTGATGTAGGTTTTCCAATCAAGATCTGTCCAAATTCCTTTAAAGGAGATGCTATGATCTAGTCAACCTGAGACTATGGGCATGGACCAAGGATTAAAAAAAAAAAAAAAACAAAAAAAAAAACCCACAACCTGTTCATCATTCTGCATAAGGAAATGTCTTTTTAAAAAATATATATTTGGTAAAAGTGGTTCTTAAGGATTATCACAGAAAATAAGAAGACAAAACTTTGAAATTCTCATAGAATTTATGGGCCTTTAAGAGGATGGGTGAGACTCTCAGCCAGAAAAGTGGCTCAATTTTTAAGATTACAGGATTTGGAGTCAGATAAATCCTGACTGCCATCGCTCACTCATTAGCTCTCCTGGCTTCAGTTTCTTCTGTAAATTGGGGTGAAAATATTCAGTCTTAGGATTATCATAAAAGTTAACTGAGATAATGTATTTAGAATTATTGAACACAGTGTCCACTACAGAGTAATTGCTCAGTAAGTGTAATGACTATGATTTGTATTTTCATCCCAACGCTGTCCACTCAGACACACTCTGACCTCCTTCCTGGGGTATCATCGCTAGCTCATTAAGCCTGGAATCAGATTCGGTCCCAAGCACTCATGGCTCCTCACTAGGCAGATCCAGTTCGCCTCTGTCTGCCAGAGAAATCTCTCCTGGTCAGGGCTTAGAGGGATAATAAATGGTTTGTCTCGTGACTCCCTTGGCAGGATACCAATTCATACCCTACATTCTTTAATTAGATGTGTTAAGATCTGTCAACTGTTTATAAGGAAGTCAAAGACCTAGAACAATGTTTTGCTTATTTGTTTGTGTATTTAAGGCAACGTGTTAAGTCTTAGCTCTTTATTCTTGGAAGGTAGGTCTATTGCCAAGTTCTTAAAGTAGCACTTCATTTTGGCTCCTGTGTACTACCTACTATGAAAGATAACTGGTGTGAAAAACATCAAGTCACCTCCTCCGTTAACTCTTCTTCAGGGTCATAGGCACGTGTGGGGCAGGGAAAGGCAACAAGGGTGAACAGACGGAGAACGTGGGAAGGTGATATGAAATCTGCTCAAGAAGGTACAAGGTCACCTGTTTTCACTTGCCACCAAGAGCTTTTTGTCGCTCCATCCCACGACAGCAGGCTTTGAAGGGTTCATTGATCTACGGTTAGATGAGCACATTGGACATTTTTGCATTTGCATAAGACCCATCATTCCTGGAACTTGCCAGAGTGAAGGACAAGTTAGTAGTGATTTATCACTCTTGAGAATTTTAATTAGTGGCCTGATAATATAGGAATTGGTAGAGTTGTTTTCTCTCACTGAGCTTAGTTCCAGCTTAGTTCTCTGACCTGAGGCGGAGATTTATGTGTGAGCCGAATCTTTCTCATTCTAAATTCCTGGGTTCAACACAGATATTTCAGAATAAACTATATTCACAAAGTGCTATGTACCCATCTGACTGGGAAACAGTCAATTTAACTAAGCTCATAAGGAACACCAAAGCAATTTCACAGCCGATTTAGACCCGTAGACCTTTTATATCCTCTTTATAGGAAAGTCATAGAATTTAAGAGTTGGAAGCAAACTTTAAGATCATCTACCCCAACCACTCCATTTTATAGAACCTATATTCTCAGGGTAATGAGAGAGTTCATTGAGGACAGGGGCCACATCTTAATCATCAATATTCTTGAATGAGTTGAGACAAGTCTAAGCCCCTAAACTCATCATTGACTTGTTTTCTCAGGCATTTTTGGATAATTAACAGTGCCCTTCTGATCACTGTACTATGTTGTATAAGTAGATTATCCTATATCACTCAGTCCCCAACAAATGAAATATTAAATGCGAAAAGATAGTACTGCACAGTGTGCTTCAACAACCAGGCCACAGGATTGAATTTTTCAATTTTGGTGGTCAAGGATACAAAAATTTCAATATATTATCATGTCTATAGAAGCAATCTTTGCTCAAGGGGTTAGAGAAAATCACACTTTGGTGAATATTACTGAAGGAGGGGAAAAGACGTAAAATTCTAATATAAATCAGTACAAATCTTTTTTGGCTTACGACGGGTTCACACCCTGAATAATACAAGTTGAAAATACCTTTAAGTCAAAAATACATTTAATGCACTCAGTCTATTGAACATCATCGCTTAGCTCAGCCTATCTCAAATACGCTCAGAACACATCAGCCTACGGTTAGGCAAAATCATCTAACACAAAGCCTATTTTATAGTAAAGTGTTGAAAATCTTGGTAATTTATTGGATGCTGTACTGAAAGGGAAAAGCAGAACAGTTGTAAATTTATCGGTTGTTTACCTTTGTGATCACGTGGCTGAGTGGGAGCTGTGGCTCACTACTGATGCCCAGCATCCCAAAAAGAGTCCTGTACTGCATATTGCTAGCCCGGGGAAAGATCAAAATTCAAAATTCAGAGTACAGTTTCTATTGAATGCATGTTGTTTTCATATCATTCTGAAGTTGAAAAATCCTTAAGTCGAACCATTCTAAATCCAGGACCCTCTGTATGTGGCAAAGACACTTAAGTCTTCAGTAGAGAATATGGCACCGAGGTGCCACCTAGTGACTGCATTCTTCTGCCTATGAAAAGTACAGATTTGTTAGCACAGAGAATGGGATTTGTTTATACTTTGGGTCATCTGCAAATGCATTATAATACAAAGTGTCTACTCATAATTTGCTCTGCTCTGTCAAGTTCAGAAGATAAACTGAAGAATTCTCTAGAAGCCTTTAAATAGCACAAAGACAAAACAGTGTAAGATGTTCATCAAAGTGCTTTGCTTCTTCTGGGTGCACATACCACCAGTTCTAGATAAACCCAATAAGCAGAATTTCTAACATATGATGTGATAGAAAGAGTAGAATACATTCCTGCCTCCACTATTATATCCTAGGGCTATCCCTACGATTTATTTAGTGCAGTGTATTGCACATAATAGATACTCGGTAAAGGATGTTGAATGAGTACATGCATTAATGAATGGATAACTACATGAATCCTTGAACTTAAGGAGTTTCAAGTGAGCTCATGTTACCTTGGAAAGTGGACAGGGCTGATTTGTCCTCACCACCTAGATGATCGATAGTAAGACAGCCAACTCATATCTGGGTACGATCTCATTTTGAAATTAAGAGAAATCCTGAAATCTCCTTGAAGTTGAAGAGAATGGTAGAGGAGGAAGTAAAGTCAGAAAAGGGTAAAAAAAAGCGCTATAAATGAAATATGAGGATTGGTGAGATGTACCACCACTTCTGTTTGGCAGCAGAAATCACTTCTGATAGGATAAACTTATTGATGATAAGGATCTAGTCAAGTTGCCATTATTAATTACAAAATGAGTATACAAGATGCCCTTGTCCCTCTCTCTCTCTCTCCTCTCTCTCTTCCTTTGTCTCTCTCCCTTCCCCCCACACAATACTTTTCTAAAATCAGGCCTCACAGTAAGGGCACGGGCTCGCATGTTGACATGTGTGGTTGCCTAACAACTGTAATGCCCTGCTGAATTGATTGGCTCTACTTTTATACAATAAAAAGCAGTAAGTAAATGTGGTGGGCAGTTCATGAATTGGAAAGATTTTCATTGTCTGGCTGCATAATTAGAGGCAGAGAGTCCATATGCGCATAAACCAATAAATGGATTTTTAAAAACTACTAACATCACCTCTTTTCAAAACCTCTAAGACACAAGATGTGACATTAATGGATTGCACTTTCTTTTTGTTTGTTTAGATGAACAAAAGAGTCCTTGGTTCACTTCAAGAAGAAGACTAGTTGGCATCCCTATTAGAATAAAAGGGCCCAAGCGAGGGCCTCCCAATCTACGACAGCTCAGATTTGTGATCATTATGAAGAAGTCGGTCAGCAGATGAGCTTGGGTTGCTAGACTGTTGTGACAATGGCAAGAGAACAGAAATAAAACCCTTTAAAATGCAGGAAAATACAAAAAAATGTTTGCTGGTTTTGTGGGTCCTTGGGTAAGTCATTTGACCTGTCTGTGCTTCACATTCCTTACCTGTAAAGTGTTGAGACAAGTAATTCATAGATCACGAGACTATTTTGAGAAGGAGATGTCTGTTGAAAATACTGTAACTCACATTGAAATATGAGTTATATGATCGCCATTTTCAAACAAAGTACAAAATAGCCCTATTTGCATTTGTGAAGTCCTTATTTAGTCTACTTATGGTAAATAATGTGACAAAGATGAAAGTTGGCAAATAAACCTGACTGGATGATCAGCAGAGATCTAAGATTTGGATCTCTGGATTTAGTGATTTACATGGCAACAGAAAGACTCTTCTGACCAATAATATCCTCTTAACGTGCACGATCAACTGTGAAATTTCCATCATTAGAAATAAATTATTTAGGGTTAAGCAGGCAGGGCCTTTAAAAACACAACTACTCCTAGGAAGCTGTGTATTTGAGGTTATTTTTCATTAAGAGTGTCATACAAACCTGCATTGGTTTAACAACTGATTCCATTAATAAAAACAGGCTGAAATTCATTCATTTCCAACTATAAATATTCCTGGTACAGTGAGAATCTCTGGGTCGGGAGGAATGACTGAGGATACAGATGTTCTACAGGAGGCAAGAAGCATGAAAGTGAAAATTGTGTTCTCCAAAAGTTGTCAAGAAAAGCAAAAATCAGAGGGTTTACCTTCCCAGCAGTTTTACTCCTATTTTCCTAAATGAAAAAACCTACCTTTTTTCCTTTTAAAGTTAGGCCAACTTAAAATATATGCATTCCTACTTGGAATCAACAAATAAGCATTTGTTTGTTGGCATTTATGGGAGCATATGTCCAAGAACAAAGGAACTGTTTCCTACACGTATTATTGAAAGAATAATCACTTATTACACCAAAAGTCATTAACTCCAATTGTTTCAAGATTTACTAGCATTTCTGATTCTTTCCTGTATGGATTCCTTCTCTAATTGACCACTGGGCAGTTGGGATTTATCTCCTACATTAAGATCTTTTAGTCTTGTGTGTGTGTGTGTGTGTGTGTGTGTGTGTGTGTAGTATCAGCTTATTTGTTTTTATGAAATATTGTAATATTGTTGGTCATAATGTGGCTTCACAAACAGGACTAATTTAATGGGTATTTTCACGATGAAATGGGCGATTATACGATGAAATGGCTGATTATAAACATTTAATGTAAAATTCAATGTTCATGTAATCAGTATTCTAAAAAATTCATGACCTGAATATTGGAAAATCCAAGAAGGGTTAGTAGGTTTTGAGGTAAAATCTTAGATGTAGAGAAAATAAATCATTTCATCATCTGCAAAAGGGAATTAAGGTAGCAGATAGAATTATGGTTGCTAACCAAGTAACTATAAAATAGACAGATCATCCTAGATTACTTGAGTGGGTCCAATGTAATCCCAGGGCACTTAAACGTAGAAGAGCGAAGCAAGAGTCAGCGGCGCAATTGTAGAAAAACTTGAATGGCCATTGGTGGCTTTGAAGTTGGAATAAGAATACAGATAAAGGAACGTGGACAACCTCTAGAATCCGGAAAAGGCAAGAAAACAGACTTCCCTAGCGCCTCCAAAAAAAAGAATGTAGTCCTGCTGACACTTGATGTGAACCAGTGAGATTCATTTTAGATTTCTGACCTCCAGAGCCATCAGATAATAAATCTGTGTTGTTTTAAATCACTATGTGTGCGGCAATTTGTTGCTGCAGCAATAAGACCTAATATGCCTAGGAAATCATCCATCCATCCGTCTCTTCACGCATTCAATAAATGTTGCACGTCTCTGAAATGCAGGACATTGCCACATTCATCTAATCAGTGTTTAGCTAATAGAGGTAACTTTTATTTTCTTTCTTTCTACTGGTAAACCAGGAATGATGAGATGAGAAGTAAACTTCCCCTTTTGTAAGGATTTTGGGAGGAAATTTTACTTTCCATCACCTTTTGATTCTCTCTTTTTGAATAGATATATTATGGGAACTCCATCCCTATATGGATTTCAGCTCTATGGTGGACTTGGAAAAATGCATGTTTATTTCTTTTAAAATATAAAATATAAAGGTACGCACTTCAATTCTAATTTTCCAAGCTGCTGAGAAACTCCTCGTGTCAATTCACTCATTCATGTATGCATTCGCGCAGCAAGTTTGCATATTCCAGTCACTCTTCAAGACGCTGTAGATAGATTTTTTTAAAAAAAGATTCAAAATAAAAAGAAGTAACAAAAAACTTATCTCCCTCTATAAAAGACCTCACCGTCCAGAGCTGCGATAGACACAGGCCTCCAAAATACAATGCAAGGCATTGAGACCTTTGATGATTGTGAAAGAACTCCATGATTTCTTATATAATATAATGTACTGTATGTACCTGGCAAGTACTTATTAGAAGGTCACATTCATAAGTCCATTTGTTTTATGTATGTAAAGCAGAGACATGGTAATCATTAATAATCTTAATACTTCTGCTATATGTTAACCATTTGATTTAACATATTAAAGGGTTGTTATTAGTCTGTGTGGTGTTTGACTTTGAGGCCTTGATCTATATCTTTGGTAGAGCTATACTCTGAACCCAGAGTAAACCAAAAGACCAACAGCCTAAGATGATATTTTGAGACAAAGCTGAATATATGTCAAGGAAGAAAGGACCAAATAAGCAGTGAGAGTAGAGAGCACCCCACTTTCTTCATCTGTAAAAAAAAAAGGTCATCATATTAGAAAATTGCATCATAGATTTTCTGCTATATTTTATCTGGAAATTAATCAACTAATTATGGATAATTATAATTAATATCTGAATTCATTATATTCAGGCATATTAATTAGAATTTGAAATATATTCTGAGCTGTCTTAAACTCTTTACACTCTAACAATCAGAGAATAATGGAAGCCTGATTGTTTTGAATTAGGAGGAAAACCCCCACAGACCTTAAAATACATTTTGAAATAATACCACAAGTTCGATACTTCTTTTGCTAGAACTCATTACCAGCTTTGCAGAGAGATTTCTGTGCGTAGGTGGCCATTTTCTTAAGAGATGGCAACAAACCTGTAGGGATTGGGATTTCAGAGACTTCACTTGATGCCTCCTCACTTCCATTCTTACTTTTCTACTCTTAGAGAATTATGTCTGCAGAATACACAGTAATATTATTCCCCGGTTTACCATAAAACAAAACACTGAATCCTTTCCCAAACAACAGGATGAAGTCCAAACCATTTGGCAAAGACAAGTGGTTTCTTTTCCCTATCGTGGTTGGTGTCCCACCATCTGCAGAAGGAGATGAGAGTCATCCTTGTTTGACCTTCTCCTTGTCCTTCTAATCAGTGACAAGCCCTGATAAATCTTCCTTTTATGTAAGTATTGAAGGGCACCTGGGTGGCTCAGTGGTTGAGCATCTGCCTTTGGCTCAGGGTCCTGGGATCAAGTCCTACATCGGGCTCCCTGCAGGGAGCCTGCTTCTCCCTCTGCCTGTGTCTCTGCCTCTCTCTGTGTCTCTCATGAATAAATAAATAAAATCTTTAAAAAAATAATTTTTGAACAGATTCCCTTCTCTCCTTTGCTACTAACACTGTCCTACATCAGGCTCTCATCTCTTCCCAGATATTATATAAGAATATTTTCCAGTGTCAGTCTTCTGAAACCAATTAATTCTGTACCTTGAACCACAGAGTTGCATAGGAAGCCTAATGATCAGCCTATGCCTAGGGTTAAATAGACCAAACTTCCAACCTACACAACACCCTTCATGACCTTGCCCTGTTCATCCAGAGTCCCACTGAACCTCTGCTCAATTTACACTTTAGAGCTTATCTGGAATCTCTCTCAAACACACTGTGCTATTTTATGCCCCTACTTTTTTTTTGCCATGCTGAGCTCTCTGTCTTGAATGGCTTTCCCCCTTTATCTCTCTGTTTAAACTATTCAGAAATCACCTCTCTTTCAGAAAGCCTTTCCTGACATTCCTCAAGCGGGAATCAGAGTTCTCAGAGTGCATCACACATATCTGTATTACAGAAACTATTGCCTTATATTTATTTCTTCTGTTTCCATGACTTTCTCCTCCAGTGGAATGTGAGATTCTTAAAAGACAAGCGGTGGGCCAATCACTTGCATCTCCAGTAGATAATGCAGGTCTGACACATTTCGGTGCCCATTAAGCTGTTCTTGGGAACTCAGAGAAACTTCACCAGCTGTCTTACCTTTATAATTTCTGCCAGTTTCCTTGCTTTTCTGATGCTGCAGCCCTATGAACTACATGTTTGTTATCCATTCACACACCCATCCATCCATGGATTCATTCACTCATCCATCCACCCATTCCCTCATCCATCCATCCATCCATCCATCCATCCATCCATCCATCCATCCATCCATCATGGGTAGTTAGGTATCTTCCTTTGATCCAGGCATTGATATTTTTAAATTTTCTATTTAGCAAACAAGTAAACAAATTATCCAGTCTTTCCATGCTATCACGTAACTACTTGATTTTTGATTATTTTCTCTATTCCTAATTAAGTTTTACTGAAGCACACTACTGTCATTTATAAAATTCTCCTTATGCTCTAGCTCTGTGGACTATATATGAATTTCTAAGCCATTCACACACTCATTCATTCATTCATTTGTTGAGAAAAGGCAACCACTTGAAAAGTGGACATTTTTGTTTTTCAGTATAAAACTTGATAATGAAATTGAAAAAAAAAACGGACTTAATGCCCTTTTTCAATTACCATAAAAATGCTAGCATAAAAAGTATTTTTAGGAACTGTTAATATCTATAAACTGATTCAAGAGAGCAAGTTTTGGTTTAATTGGTAGTAAATTTGTGTTTTTTATTTTATTACCTTCCTTTTACAGGGGTTTAAAAAATGCTGGAAGTTAGATATGACCTAATATAACCCAAAAGCTATGATATAGTTAGTTGTCAGGAAATCTCCTAATTCTTGTATTTAATTTTCAGTTCAAATGCTTTGTTTAGTGGTTTGGTATTTTCGCTGAAACCATCTGGCATGCATAGAGGACCCACTAAGGACCAGCACAGTGGTAGACAGTAAAAATACAGAAATCCAATCAGATTTTTCTCATTTTCTATACTTTGTACCCCTTTGACTTCTTAAGCATTTCCTTTGCTTGTGGTAGTACCCATATTCCTTGCCAACTAAGTTTAATCTATGATGCTGTCCATATATATGAAGATTTCCTCTAGGCGGAATTGTCTGCCTTTTCTCTATACAGAAATTATAGAATATATTATCTTGAATAATGGTTAGTTACACATATGCCTGTTTTCTTAATAGATTATAAACCCCTTTAAAATAATAAACTTATGCTGTCAGCGATTGGTGTCTGATACAGTTGTTACTCAATAAATGTTTGCTAAATGATGAACAATAGCCTCCAAATAGAAAATGGGGCTTCCTGGGGTAAGCTGAATGAAAGCATTTTCCTTTGTAAGAAAACTCAGGAAACCAGAGAAGTGAAATATTATTTGCAAAGTAGATGAATCAGGAATTATTCAATTTAAAGTGGGATTTTATATACTGTGGTGTCTTCTGGTGAACAGAAATTATTTCAGTTTATAAACATTATTTTTTTTTCCACAAGAGATTTCTGCTCTTTAAAGTGAGGCACATATATTTGATGACTAAGTATTGGGCATTTTAATTTGGTTTTGCCATATACTTGCTGAGTGACTTTGAGTGAACTATTCGTTTTGTCTTTTTATTTCACTGTAAAATGGAACCGGGTTTGTTGCACGGACTTAATATGTTCCTAAAACACCAATAAATACAAAGTGTTTAACAATAACCAGTTTTAAATGGTGGTTTCCCAGGTCCAACTCAAGGGTCTGCATTGACTTTGTTGTTTGTTTTCAGAAATGAAAAACATCATTTTTAAACCACATTTCCAGTTGTCTAGAGTTATAAAATGAAGCCATTTTTACTACAAATAACAATGGCATGCAGTTACAGTTAAAGTATTTACAAAATAATAATTTTTAACTGATGACTGGTAAAGATTATTTCTAGGGACAAAGTAATGACAAATATTAGGTGGGGGAATCTGTAATACTTCAACAAGCCCCCAATTTTAATCTTCTGCCTACAGACTAAACAATGTTGGCTAAATTAATGTTGACCTAATTATTGTGAGTCTACAGGGAGCCAAATAAATGGCTGGACTCTTCACTTTTTTGATGATCACTTTGTAGACAGTGATAACCTAGGAATATAAAACCAGAATTTAAGCATCATTGTAAATTTGATTCCAGACTAGGAACTTCAGCCTTCACTTGATGGGCTCAAGGTCACAGGAGAGATTAATTTGTGTATAGGGTATTCAGACACAGGCTGCACTAGCAAACCAATAGATTGCTATGGCAGATTCAATGGTTTATACTGAATAAGGTAGACAGACCTCAGCCTTACCTCTTTTCCATCCTTTAACTAATAAGAGTCAAATATTAATATTACGATGTACTTCAAAGGTGATCACAAAATGTAATTTAAAAAAAATGAATGTAAATGTTTAAGTTGCTTTAACAGGGTGGTGTTGTTATCGGCCTAATGGGAGTCATTTTTAAGCCAGATGACCATTGCCCAGGATAGCATGGGGTCTGTTGTGGTAATTACAATAATAGTAGTCTAAATTTTCGAATTCACTGCATATCTCATTCACCATGAAAAATGTCCCTTACCTTTCAAACTCTGAGACTCTGAGACTGATCAAAGAAGAGTTTGCTTTTGTTCTTGTTACTTACTATATTTCATGGCCTTTTCTTGAATAATGATGTTAATAATTCAATTTTCATTCCCTTCAATTGAAACAGAATCTGACTTGTCATGACTGTATAAAAAAATATAAGTTATAACTCCAGGACCTTCATTTCTCTAGAACTTCTGGACATAAATGATATAAATCTACTTTCTTCAATATATTCTCAATGTGTCCAACATTTTCATAACTATATCCACTTTATCTCTGCTTTAACTCTCTGACAGTAATATTACAAAATATGAAATCTGTCTTGAGTTATTTTACATTCTCTTTTTCCACTTCTGTGGAAGCCGTAAGTGAACTAGTTTGAAAATCTGAGACTTCTTACCCCCGAATACTGTTGTGAACATTTTCATTTACTATTTTTTTATTGAATAAAATGTTTTTAAAGCTTTGTTTTAAATAACTGGGACTTTTAATAGTTTGGCTTTATTCATAGGGTAAATTATTTTCTCATCTACCTTTAATGATCTTTGGCTTAGTTATATATTGCCAAATTCTTCTCTTTCGTATCTTGCACAGCAGACTGCACATACTTTTAAAAGCTTTTGTTTATCATTTATACCACTCTTTAAATCCTGCTATAACCACATGCTCTTCAAATCCCTGACTAACCAAACCATTCTCTGGAGGCCTTTAACAAATTCACAATTAATGAAGGATGAGTTTCATTGAACACTGGTTTTGTGTTTCTACCCTTCAATTCTATTCAATTCAACCTACATTTATTAATCTTTCTACAATAATCCTTTTTTTTTTTTAAAGAAAAAGCTTACATGATTTTCCCCCTAAGATTGCAGTGCTAAGGAATTCAATTTTATTTTATTTTATTTTATTTTATTTTATTTTATTTTTTTATTTATTTATGATAGTCACAGAGAGAGAGAGAGAGAGAGGCAGAGACACAGGCAGAGGGAGAAGCAGGCTCCATGCACCGGGAGCCCGATGTGGGATTCGATCCCGGGTCTCCAGGATCGCGCCCTGGGCCAAAGGCAGGCGCCAAACCGCTGCGCCACCCAGGGATCCCAGGAATTCAATTTTAAACTATTTTTCATGTTTCACTGCTTTGAAACCTTGAATCCTGGCAATGAATTGACCAATTTGGGGCCAATGACCACTTGACCATTTGAATGACTGTTGCCTTAGGCAATCTAGAGAAAGTTGCTAAAGTATTAGGTCACACAGTACTTGAGGGACCACATAGTCCAATTGATATATAGCCCAATATATCTACATATATATGCTATATATGTGTATATTTTATACACTAATATGTTATATTTGTGTGTATTTTCCCTCACATTTTAACCTATCCTTTTATCATACTTTTTCTGTAGTAGGTACTCTTACAAGAACCTTACCAGACTTACTCAATTTTCACAATAATGCTACATGATAGGTACTATTATTATTCCACCTTCAACCCATTTACTAAATGATGACTCTGAGGCAGAGAGAGGTTAAGTTACTTGATTAAGTTTACACAGCTGACAGGTAGCAGAGCTAGGATTCTAGCTCAGGCAGTTGGCCACGTTCTTAACCCTTGTGCTCTGCATTGTTCAAAGACATGAATCTTTGTAGAGGCAAGAACAATGTATTTGTTTGCTTTATGACTTGGGATCTTTTTTTGTAAGAATCTTTTCCATTGAAAGAACTTTTGATACAGATAGCCTCTTGAAAAAGAGTCTTTTTATGCTTATCGTCAATCAATAAAACTTTCTCCAAAAACATAAAGTCAGCAGTACTATTATTGAATGCCACCAGACACCACTTCTTAAAACATTTGGCATTCCACTCTTTATCTGAATACAAAGGGAAGGTAATCTGCCCTTTTAATTTATGAAAACTTCATCTAATAATTAGGGCATGGCCTGAGAAGAAAAGTAAATACTTATCTCATCTTTACTTCAATCCACTAGGTGACACAGTGATATGTAAATTATTTAATATCCTCTTTAAAATTGATGGAAAAAGAGATCAAAAAGTTTACTAACACGATTAATAATTCTAAGATCTCATATGAATGTGAGATTATATACCTCTGTGGAGGCCCTAGGTATTCATAGGAATCAGAGTTAGTGAGTCTTTTTATAAGTTAAGAGAAAAATCAGATTTAAATGATTAATAGCTCTAATTATATTGACATGTCACTCAAACTTGGGAGGCTATTAAACCTATCCATGAGAGGGAGAAGTTTTCCTAACCATATAACTTAAACCCTGTATGCATCAACTGTGAAATAATTTAAAATAGACTTCCAAATATGCTTTGGTTTGAGAGGTTATGGAAACGTATTCTATAATTTGACCAGAAAGTGTTATAATATGAGATTCTTTAAATACATAATCATAGACTTGCTCAAACTTGTTTCATTCAGGGGGTGGGGATAATTCATAATCATCTAAAGTAATTTTAAGCATTTTTGATTGATTACAATTTGAGATAGAATTTTTTTTTTCATTTCTAAAACACTCAGTTTCTCAGATCAGCAAATCTTGTTTTAGACTAAAATTTAGAGCCATTTCTGGAATGAGAGGAGAAACAACTATTTAACCAACTTATACCTCTTTATGGGTAGGCAGCATCAACAAATCCTTTAACTCAGCAGTTACAAGAAATCCCTATGAACTTTTCAAAGCTAAATAACTTTAGCAGCTCCACTTTCTTCTTTAAATAGCCAGCAGCCAACATTCAAAATGAACTGCTAAATTCCTATATAACAAGATAAAGGTTGTTTCTAATATCAATAGCTTTTATCTCGATTTCATGTCACCCAGAAATGCTCACAGTTAAAAACAACACTTAAAAACACACTTATAGCAATGGGCTATCTTTTCAGACTGAGTATTTGTGGTTGAATTAGGAACAATCTGAAAATAAAACACAACTGAAATAAGTCCTTTGATTTGACAGTTTCAAGAGACCAAAATCTCCCACTATCATATTCCAAGAGTGCAAGTATAGGTTTTCCCTCAGTTATTCCCCTTAGAAGCACTAAACGCTGTCCTGTTTCATAATGATTTTATAACAATGAGATACCAAACCAAAGTATATAGTTTTTTAATAGGTACTCAGAAAATCTTGTGCACTCTCTGCAGCTCTGTTTGCAAAGATATTGTAGAAACTAATCACCTTGCAACTATTACACAACGTGACACAGATTTTAGTGCATAAGCCCTGGAGAATGAAGTAAAAGATACTGGCCTCAGATCGGGGTCAGATCACAAAATCTAAAGGGAGGACAAATCACAGATAGACAAGGACAAGTAACAGACATTAGAGCGGTGCCGCAAGCATGCGGCCCATATTCCAATCGGTTTATTTCTACGACAATGCAGAGGTCTTGTTTAATGGAGAAAGTACCCAAACATACTTTGTGAATGTATGTGGATACTGACCTGGACTTGTGACAGGACTAGAGGTAGTAGGCTCAATAATTTCTACAAAAAGGGAAAAGGAAAGAAAAGAAAAACATTTTGTGTATTAATCATACATAAAAGACAAACACTCATGAGACAATCAACAGTCATGCAACATATACACAGGAGGTCTTTCATTTGAAGGCTTCCCTGACCATGGAAACCACTGAACAGAGTCTAGTCTCTGGGGCTTCCACAACACCCCACCACCGTCTTCGAGCCAACATGTAGGAGTCCTTTCCCATTCTGGTCTGGAGCATCAACTTTCGCTGTGCAAAGGTTAAGGACCAGCCCCAGGGTTCTCAAGCAAGTTTTCAAGCGTTCCTTCCAGAAAAACACTAAAACCTGCACATAATATGACTTCTAAGAAAGCTGATGCCACTCCCTATATTCATTCAACCAGTTATTATTTCTTAGTATGTATTTAAAATAAAAATCATGGGTAAAATTCATATACCTAAAAATGCCTCTGAAGATACAGTTCCTATTTTACAAGTATATCTACAGAATTTGGCCATTTAAAGGACCAATTATGTTCTGCCTTTATGTCTCTATGTAAAAAGTTAACACACACCACACATATACATAAACATGTACGCATTTTTAATTACCTGAAATATATTTGCATACCTACACGCACCGCTGGCTATAGTGTAAGCATAATTAAAGCATTAACTGTATCCTTGGTCTATCAATATAATTTTTCAGCAAGTATCTAATGAATAATAAACTCTATGGCATTTTAAATAATAATTTTATTTAAGATTTCCATTTTAACTTAACTTTTAATAGGATTATTTCAAGTATTAAATAGTGGTGATCATCAAAGTAATAGTAATATAAAGGGGTGCCTGTGTGGCTCAGTGGTTGAGCGTCTGACTTCAGCTCAGGTCATGATCCCGGGGTCCTGGGATCCAGTCCTGCATCGGGCTCCCTGCATGGGGCCTGCTTCTCCCTCTGCCTATTTCTCTGCCTTTCTCTGTGTTCTCTCATGAATAAATAAATAAACTCTTAAAAACACCCCAAAACAAAATAATAGTACTATAAAGATTAAACACCATCATTAGCAATCCTAAAGTATATGAATAATTTTTAATGAGGAAGAATGCAAATATTGGGAAAACATGGCATTTTGAGGAACTCTAATAACAGTGGTTGGAGAACTTTCTTCAGTACTAAATACACACAGGTAACCTGCTGCTTTTTAACTGAGTTAATAAGTATGTCCCATAATAGTAAAAATAAATAAAGTTCAGATTCTTATGATCAAACACAGTGAGTGTGGCTGTGAGAGGTAAAAGCAGAGACTTTCACACAAAATCATATCTCTGAGCAAGAATTCCCACCTTGCTCAGCTAAGTACCCAAAAACCTACAAAAGATGTTAGAGATCCAAATTTTTTTTTTTTTTTTTTTTTTTTTTTTTTTTTTTTAACTTGCTAACCTTATTGGGCCTCTTGTTGTCTTTCACTGATTCTTCCACAGGTAAAGCTATGGCAATTCTCAATTCCACTTCAATAGTGAACTCACTAACCATCTAGCTCAGCTACTCGTTTGAATAATAAAACCGTAATTTAACAACAGTTATGAAATGGAACCTGCAAAACACATTTTGGGAGGGTCTATTATTTGGGTAATTAAAGTCTGTGTGTGTCCTGGTCTGCACGGCTGATTTCCTGGGTCCTTTCCTGAGTGTTCTGAGCTAATGGACCAGGCAAGATGTTTAGGGCAGTTGACAAGGATTATGGCTTAGGTTACAAAAGATCTGGGATGGGGGAATGTAAACTTTTGGAGAGAGACATTCTCAAGTAGTCAAATAATTACTCAGGTAACAACCCATGACTGAAAATTCCAAAGTCCCAGTCATTCTTCTGACAATGTGATTTGGTATTATTGAGAAGTGGAACCTTTCTACAGCTCTGCATTAGATTACTTAAAAATGCAGAAATATTCCTGTTTTCCTTCTCTAAGGAGATCTTATATATAAGATTGTATATCTTATATATACAAGATATACTTGTATTTCAGTTATATATATATATGAAATATAAATATATGTATTCACCATTAATATTTCAATCCCTTCTATGTGTTAAGCAATATTCTAGATAGTAGGATTATAGCAGTTAATGAAACCTGGTCTCAGGAAGCCTGCGGACTATATAATGTAGGGCTTTAAAATATTAGCACATTCAATCCTTATGTCGAAATGCCAATATTTATAGAAAATTAAAATTCGAAATAAAAAATCATAGAGAAACACTGTTCTAATTTAAAAACTACTCTTTTGTTAGGCTGGCATAAACCCCCAAACATTTTTATGCTCTTGTCCTATTAAAAAAATCTCCTTTAAAAATAATGAAAATTTATGTTAAACTTATTTTAATGCAATATGGCAAATCTCATTAATATACATCAGGAGTGTATAACCCACATAAAAGGATTTTATAATTCAAAAGCAAAATGAAAGCATAAAATGACTTTTGAGGTAGAAGCTTAATCAGAATGTGTGTCCACAGGAAAACTAAATTCAGGAGGACTGTGAACAGAGTTTTCTATGTTCAGTAATTTGGACAACAGAACTTTAATTTCTTCAACTGTTTAGCTTCTGTTGTTCTGAATTCTTATTGCTGATTTGAGACTTCGTTGAAAAAGATGGCGTGGCGTACAACAACAACTTCATCTCAGTGGAAGGATGTAGAAACAAATAGCTATCCTATTGAACCAAGCTCTTCATTGTGCTCGCTTATGTAGAGCTAAATTACTTATGTAAAGCCACATTGTCTCCTAGAAAGGGTTTTTAAAAAGAATACAGGAGTTTAGTGCATGACAAATTATGTTGCATGTAGCATCTACTCCATAATTTAGTTTAGTTTCATAGTCAATACATAATTTAATTTTGTAGTCAATACAAGATATTTTTCCCACATAGGCCAAAATATAGGAAAACGCCCTAATGAGGTAATTTTATGTAAAACCTCTTCAGGACCAGAGAAGCTGACTGAGTTGGAGATTCCAAATTATAAAATAATAAGTGGTCACCCATAGGGCCAGATGGGCAGGAAGCAGAAGAGAAAGCAGAGGAAATGAGGTCAAGGTACCAAGAGTGAGGCAAGCTGGTGCTGAGGGTTGAGGAAAACGAGAGTCAGCTAGATTTCTTGAAGCGAGATAGTTTGGGAAGTTAAAAGGAGCCTGATAAAACTGGGATTAAATCTCAAACCTGCCATTATTCAGCTGCGTGATGGTGAGCATGCTAATGAATCTCTCCAACCCCCCAGTGTCCTCATTTATTGAATTTAGATAATAGCTCCTACTTTGTAGGGTTGTTGGTAGGATTAAAGATCCTTTATATAAACAACCAAGTGAGAGTGAGTAGCAGCAGTAGTTTCTGTTATTGCTTATAGAAGTGAATGGAAAAATTGGTATCTGAATCACTGGAGAGAAAATTAAGTAGACTGTTGGCATCTGGGGAGATTTAACTTTACTGAGGAGAAGCAAAGATGGAGAATATCAGGAGTAGCGGAAATATGTAAATAACAAAATTCCACCTAGTGTGTGGATGCTGATTTTTTTTTCTTATTCAAAAGGTTAATATATCATGCTTTTGGGTAATTATTTGGGAATTGTGCTGGATTTTAAAAGATAACTACAGGATCCAAAGTATTTTTTTAACAGTTCTGGTTTAAGTAAGGGTAGGAATGTATAGATTACGATTTTGGTGACAATGAACACACTTCAATTTCAAAACGGGGCCAAATTATAGGCATTAGTATTAACATACACAGAGGTATTTAAAAATATACTTCTCCTCCTGTTGTCAAACAAATTTGAATGACCCCATTTACTCAATATAGCCAAGTTCTTTTCCTATAAAATAATGATATTTTATTACTTTAAAATACAGTTTGGGTAAGAGTTGAAGCTGGCTGGAGCCAATAAAGCTCCTAGAGATTTTCTTATACTCTTCAGATACTGATTTAATCTTTCCGGAACAACTTTGTGAACAGTTGCTATAACAACAGTAATTATTATTATCATATTAATTACAATCGCTGACATTTATTGAACTCTTGCTATGTGCCAGACACAGTTACATGGATTGACTTATTTCCTTCTCCCCAAAACCCTGTGAGATGCATACTATTATTAATTCCCCTTTTACAGATGAGATATTGGAGTACAGAGAGGTCAACTATTTTGCTCATAAACACACAGCGAATAAGGAGTAGAGATGGGAAAGCCTTTGGGTGAGGATCTTAGCATTCCATTTCCTCACCTCCTGGAAGAAACAGCCTGCTCACTTGCAGTATTTCTAGAATTGCTTAAATAGGACATTCCTATGTGATGGCTCTTACAACTCTCTACCAGCACTAGCTTTCCCGACAATAGGGTCTTTCTGCTAGAGGCAGCTAATAAGTGAGTGGCTTGTGTCACCAAAAATGGAAGAGAGGCAAATTCAACCTTAATTAATGGAGGCTCCTATCATATGGGGCTTTGCATGGGAGAAAAATGGTTTATGACACATGGTTTTCCAATCTTGTCCCCATATTTCAGCCAACACCAACTAGAGTTGTTTGTTTCTGTATAGGCCTTGGTGCCACCGAGGGTCTGTCCTCCAAACAGCTCAGAGGACATTATCACAACCGGGTTACCCAATCAGAGGGGAATCTTGAACTTGTAAACTCCCCCTCTGGCAACACGGTAGTCTGACCCCAGATATCCCTTGACTTTAAGAATGCTGGACACGGATCCGACGTGAGCTGCTGCTCCACTGCACTAGTAATCAACTTGTGAGTGTGAGATTTTCCTCAGGAGGTGCGCAGTGGGCTCTCCTGATGAGCAACAGTCCAAGTCCTCAGTGAGACTCTCCTACGTGTCTCATTATGTGGAGAATCGGAGGGAGCGCTCCGGGGCTAAGGGCAGCATCTGTCATCGTGGGCAACTGTAGCCCTGCAGGGACCAGCCCCGCCAAAGAGGCGGTTTAATTGTACATAAAACAGAGGTGAAGGGAAGTTCACCAAGAAGGACATTTTCAACATTCTATGTGAAAAAAAAGGAGGTATTGGGTAAAACAAGATTTGACTTTGTTAGTAAATGTGATTTGGGCTAGGACAGGAGGAAATGCTATTAAAGCAAGGTACTGAGGGCGGAGAGGGTGCTCTGGGGAGGAGCCACGTGTAACAGCCCCTTCTAGGGGCCTCACTGGTGTCCCATCTGTCACCCTGCACCCACGGTAGGTGGTTAGGATTGTCTAGTACCAGCCCCCTGCACCTCTGTGTGTTTTGGAGTTCATATTTGGTTTCTGGATGATTCTATCTGTACGTTATGACACAGCCATAACGCGTGTGAGTGATCTCCTAGACCGTGGGGAGAGAGCATGACTGTGTGTTGAGACACGGCAGAAATTAATCCTTTTGGTTGCCATGGTTTCCTCTGAAAGCTCTGACTTCCAACATTGTGGAGTGGAAGCAATGTCATTTTCACAGGAGAATGAAGAAGACGTTGCCCAGGAACGACCAAGGTTAGGGCTGACGGAAGGCAGACTGTGAGTAGATTGGACATAGGAGGTCAAGAAAAAAAAAAAAAAAGGTGACCCTTTCCTGTTTACCCCTATGGGGGAGGCCCCGAGCCTGTTGGTCAGGCTGCTAGGCACCCGGACAGCGGAGACTTTGTGCAGGGAGGGCCATGCAGGCATCACACTCTTGCCTCCGGAGAAGAATGTTCATCATCTGTGAACAGGTGACATCAGTGACTGCGCGGTATCTCGGCAGTCAGAGGACAGGCCCCGCCCCCTCTGCCAACCCTAGGTGGTATGACCCTACCTCAAGTTCTGGATTCTCACTTTTCTAGCATATCATTAAGAAAGTTATAACGATTTGCACACACACGTCACTGGGCTGTTTTTGCTTCCATCACATGGTTGTGGTTAAGAAGGGGACTGAGCACAGTGGTCACTGATGGAGGTTCTGGGGGAAACCGACCCAGGACGAATCCTGGTTGCAGTACTTGGAAGCCACTCGCCACCCCCTCCGTTTGCACATTTAATACACTGGGGATAGTGATGTATCCACAAGTTCACACTGCAGTGAGGGCGGAGATAAATCACTTTGCACAAAAACTGCCTGGCAAATAAATACACGTGGCTCTATAAAAGCGAACTTACTTTTTAATTGAAATTATGATAAATGACCTTTAAAATCATCACAGCACTTTCAACACTTGGTGTTATTCTAAGAGACTACCCGGTAATTCAACTTTAGAACATGTTCCTCTTAAGAAAAACCATTTCTATTAATCCAACAGTGGCAACAACATTTCCAAATGTTTACAACAAGAAGCCCACAGGTTGACATTAGCTGCCCTCAATGACCAACACGCAGTAACTTTACACGTGCACAAAATTAGTCTGCGTTTATTTGGGAGGAGAAACTTTGGGCCTAGTGAAAGGAATATCCCACGTGGAGTCACTGCTTGCGGATACCTGAGCGTGGATATGTGAGATGTGATAGGATAACGCAGGGCTCACGGAGGCATAAGCATTAGAGGGTTGATTTAAGTATCTATGTTTGTGTACCTCCAGCATCCACTTGAAGACAAAGCCCTACCTGAAACTAAAAAAAAAATTAAAATTAAAATTAAAAAAAAAAGCATGTCTGTTACATCCTGGTAAATGTCCCAAGGCGGTATATATGTTGGGGGTGACTTATGAAGGGGGTGGGGTATGTCCTGATAAACCCAGCATAATTTGATAATAAGTAAAAATGCATTTAATGCCCCTAACCTACCAAGCATCATAGCTTAGCCCCGCCTGCCTACTAAAACACGCTAAGAACGCCCGGGTCAGCCTACGGTTGGGCAAGTCATCCAGCAAAAAGCCTATTTTATAATCAAGTATCGAGTATCTCACGTAATTTATTGGATAGTCTGCTGAAAGTGAAAACCAGAATGGCTGTGCAGGTGCAGAAGGGGTTTACGCTTATGGGCGTTCCCCTGGTGATCCCACGGCTGACTGCCACTGCCCAGCATCAGGAGGAAGCCTCCTAACCGGGGAAAAGATCAAAATTTAAAATTTGAAGTAAGGTTTGTAATGAAGGCGTATTGCTTGTGCACCATCGTAAAGGAAAAAGAAAATCTTTAAGTTGAACCACCACAAGTTAGAGACGGTCTGTACTTAACCTTATCAAAACTACGTCTTTGGATACAAAATATTCTCTCAGTCCACCCAAAGCCTGTTCGGAAGGAGGAAAATGTCTTCTGGGTTAACAAAGGGGCACTAACAACAAGTGGCACATTCGTATGCTTACCACGATATTAAAAAAATAACTTCCTAGACTTCTAGTCACAGTGGCTCTGCAATAGATCTCTACTGGATGAGATTTTGAGGGAAGAGTTTTGGAAGAATTTTGGTCCATGCTATGGATGACCACGGATTGAAATGTCTGTCCCAGACTTCTTTGACAGAAACTACCAACTTTCAGCAAAAATAATATTGACTCCAGAGGCCATTGAGGAAGGTTGGGTTTTAGCAACTCTTTTATATGGCACTGTGATGCCAGAGACTGTGTGGCTTTCATCATTATACAGATAATCTCCAGAAACGGTCTGATGAGCGTACAATGTTATTTCTGGAACATGTTTCCCAGAATCACAGAATAATAAGTGTCCCAGCCCTCAGCAGACATACTGGGCTTCCTCCCTAATACAAGTTAGAAGGAAAAATCCACATAAAGGGGATGTAATTAAGGATACAGCAAGAACCCAAAAGAGGACTATTAACCCCTGGCATATTTACAAACCATCGATATATTTATAAAAGTCCATTGTATTGACGTCATGCAATGAAATGCAGGGCCCAGGCGCCTGGTAATTAAGAGTTGAACTGTTTATTGTCTTAAACCTACAAAATCTTGATGACTTCTAAGATGGAATTGTAGCCTGGGAGCCCTGTCCAGCCCTTCTCCACGTATGACTGACTGTACGGAGGAATGGCTTTTCTTGATTGCCTCCAGATTCTTGTTGGCACAGGGATCTCCAAGGGTTTGGCAAATGACCAGATACTTTGAGATACCCACTTCACTGCATTAGCATATTACTCATCAGTGCGAATTGTTAAATCTAAAAGGGAGTTTGATGAATTCAAATTGACACTATTACTGAGATTGAGCCACGCGAGGTATGTCTTTAATACCCTTGGAGTCATGCAGAAATGGATTCAAGTGTCCGCCATGCATTAGCTTCACGACCTTTTACAAGTTAACGATTATAGATAAGATGGGTTTTTCACGTGGAACAACCAACACGAGATGCCTGGTGTAGCGACTGGCCCAAAGTGGGGAGATAGCCATTTTTGTGTCCTTTGTCTCTGATCAAGATCTAACATTTCTGATGTCACGGAAGACATCTCTTCATCTCTAGCTATTCATAGGCCTTACTTAGGCAATATATTTGTAAACAAATGCAGAATAGAAGAAATAATCCCTGAAAACTAGCAATAAAAGGCAGCTTGAGGACAAATATTGGCTCCATTGAAGATGTGCTAAACGAGGCCACCTGTCGGCCAGTGTGACGTGGTTTACAGTGACAAACTCTTTCATAGAGGAGGATGCTATGGGAGCTCCATTACGGGCACTGAGGGAGGTCACGGTCGCTGCTTCCTTGAGTCAGGTGATAAGCACAAGTCTTACGTGGAACAGCAGGAACAGAATAGGCTGGCAGGAGACGTGCTACTACAGTCGCACCAATGCTCTGTTGGAAGCCGCGTAGCAAGGATGCAGCTCTCCGGGGGGACCAGTGCTAGCAGAAAACCAGGCTTGCCAGGGAGCAGGTGAGGCAACCTACCAAAGGCCAAGGGCAAAGCCTTGAGAGGTGACCACAGAGGCCTTCCTGGAGAAGCGTCACCCGATCACTGCCACACTGCCACATGGGATTCCTTAGGGGCTCATTTAATTTCTGTTTAATGCACCTTTCGAATGCAGTCTGTTTTCTGGACATTACGCAAGCTGTGTTGACCTGGTGGCGGAAAAGACAGTCCCTTCTCTGCAAACATACTGTAGGACGGGTTGGCAATAAATAAAAACAAAATCATTACATGGGTTACACTATAGTAAGGACGATCAGTGAGTGCAGGGTGCTTGCGGAGTGTGCGTCGGGGGAATCTGTCACGTAACTCGGACACCCGCAAGGGGAGAACGCCCTGAGCTCTGACATACTAAGCTCGAGTTTGCGCATTCGAACTACATGCTTGGCCGAAGCTGGCGACAGACAACCACACAGGGGGCGTCATACAGGTTCAGTGTCAGCCAACAACTAGTTTAGCTACAGCATAGTCTACACTGAGCAGGGCTCTTTGGAATATGAGACGCCAAGAGGGTATGACGTGATGTGCTCTCTCAGCAGCAAAGTAATGAGGTAAATGATGCTGGTTGGTAGCAGAGGACACAAGCCTGAAGCCATCGCAAAGGCTATCCTGATCCTACTGGTTCACCACGAGGTAAGGAGAATGAGGACCACACGGATACGTTAACGCTCGTACAGCCGGTAGGTCACAGAGATGGGATCAGAGACCCAGTCTTGCCACTCCCAATCCAGGGTCACTGAAGAAGAGAGAAACCTTTGCGATGCCCTCTCCGACAACAGGAGGCCCGAAGCGGCAAACCAAGGAGAGCCAAGTCTTCCCAGTAGCGTGCCAGGGCACGTGCTACCGTCATTCCATTCCAGTCAGGACATCTGGCCCTCATCACCTGCGTCAGGGAGAGCAAGTCACTGATGATCAAGGACTCCACAAGCAATTCCCCTGGGATTCCAAAGTCTGACCTTGTGAATTCTGGAGCACACCCGACTTCGGAAAAATCTCCTACTTTGTCTTAAATCGACTTTAAAAAGTGCAAATACATACACATACATATATCTGCATATAGCAGAGTGTAAGGTAAGTGTGTGTATCATATACACATATATACACACATATATGTGCATGAGTGTATCTAGGGACAGGTACATGTGTCTTATATGAACATACCTGATACGATAAACACTTTTTTCCCTTTCCAGGTAGACTATAACATCACAAAGGCAGGAGATTTACCTGTTTTGCCGATGTATTCTCAGTGCCTAGGACACTGCCAGGCATGCACTCGATACTCCATACCTGCTTACTAGATAAAAGAAAGAACATGCGTACGATTGCAAATGTGTGGGTACCTCTGCTCACGTGTGAGTGTTTTGGGGTGACCCCGACACCACGTACATGCTATGCACTTGCGACAACCCCGTAAGATCTGCTGGAACAGGAGGACTTGTGAGGAGTAGTGACTCACAGCCTCCAAGCAAACATCCAAGGTTATAGTCTAAATACGTTCTCAGGATGAGAGGAGTTCTATTACTGAGTCCAAATGGGAGTTTTAGCTTCGTGGGCATATAAATTTGTTTTAAGACTTCTTAAAACAATTTGGCAGGAGTGAAGCAGTTACTATTATGCAAACTGAAATAGTAAAGTCTGACCAAGATCCTTGCTGCCCCGACCATATGATGATTTTTCTGTATTTTATGCTCCTGCATTTAATCGCAAAATGTTTCATTATCACGAAGGAAGAAGAGACAGATAAGGCAGGCGGGCGTAAGGAGTTGGACAGAAATGGGTTCTAATCGCACGATCCTCCACGTGTACGTAAAGGAAACACATATGGTTTTGAGTCAGGTTTGGTTTTAGAGAACAAGCTGGTTTCCAGCTCCATGCACCGAGATCTTCCTCGGCCCGGATCTTCTAGAAGATATTATTCGTACCCAGACCTTTGATAGACGCAGAGAAAATTAAAGTTTAAAAATGTGAGAGTCCCAGGTGCGGCTGGCTTTGGCCCCAGGTCCCATATTGCAGTGAGGCAGGTCGTTCTCTTGGTCCGAGATGGAAGTCTAGGGCGATGCGGGCAGAGCTCCGGTTGGGGAGGTCGCATGGGTGGTCAGTGACCCGAGCCACAGGACAGTCTCGGCGTCGTGTGAAGTCAGGGCCGCGGCGTAGCCAGCGTGCCTCATTTGTTTGACTTGTTGGGTTCCCCACAGCTGAACGGGGAGGGGGGTGCCCACATTGGGGTCACGGTCGGCAAACAACCTTATCTGTGACTCTACCTATTTGGGTTTTTGGTGCTTTTTTTTTTTTTTTTTTTGGGAAATCCAGTAAGTCCTCAGCCTCCCTCTCATGCGTGGGCTTCCCTCTCTCGTGCTCACTCACTGTCCCTACCGTCCGCTGAACCGGCGTGTTCTCAGGGGCTTATCTGCTTAGGGCTCATTTATCTAAGTTTCCGGGTGTCTCACGGGGGGAGCATTGACCGCACTAAGTACCTTCTCTCGGTTTCAATCCACCTGGTTGCAAAATGGAGAAAATAACGACTCGCCTCCTAAGGCCGTTGTGCGAGTTAAATAATTTCTGTAAGAATTTTAGATGGTGCCTGGGACCTACCGGACACTAAAAAACATTAGTAATCGTTAATTCCACTTAAATACGTTCTGGACACGTTACCCGGTGAGCACCCGAGTTGTCACCATCGTCTGTCTACGGAGAGCCTGGGGGGCAGGTGGCCGAGGCGGGGGCAGTCGGGCCGGCGGGCCTGAGCCAGTGGGTCTCCCCGATAATTCCGCTCACACTCATCTACTTCACGGCACGAGCGAGGTTGGGAGGAAGGAGGTAGACTAGGGACTCCATCCCGCCCGGCGTGGGAACCCGGCAGCCCTGGGCCGGGCCTGGGAACTTCCAATCCGGAAGGGGGCAGGAGCCTGGAGAAGGGCAAGAGCTGACGCCAGACGTCAGAGGGTCAGGATTCGAGTCCCCCGCCGTCAGGCCCGGCTCCATCCCTGCAGGTGCTCCCACACCTGACCCCTCGGGCCGCCCCAGGCCTAGGCCCTGCTGACCTGGGTCTGACCCAGGGGGGCCAGCCCATCGTGGGTGGGTGCCCTGCCCAAGTGGGGAACCCCGAATGAGCTCAAAAGCCCCAGATCGGGGTCGTCTGTCCCTCTTTGACCGGTTCCCAGAAGGAACCAAGAGCGATTCATATTTACCGGGTAGAAGCGCACGGGCCCTGCTTCTCGTTTCTGGGCGTTTTGCTTTGAGCTGTGCTGGTTTCCACGGCAACCGCCAAGCAGCTCTTCCAGAAAAGAAAATCTCTCCTGAACTATTCCAGCCTGGAGGTGATTAGAGGCCCTCAAGAGCCCATGCCCTCTGCTGACTCCGGCCTCCTACTGTCCCTTTTAAGCCCCTGTGTCCTGGATGCCTTGCTGCCTTCGGTATCTTTTCTCTTTCTCCTTTTTTTTTTTTTTTTTTTTTTGGTCTCTGTCTCTCTTTTGCCATCTTCCTGCCTCTACTTTTCGCCTTTCCTTTTTAATTGGATGGGAGGTGTGGCGCTCTTGTAAACGGGATTCATTTCACGAAAAATGTCCCCGTGCCTGTGTCTCCCGTGAGCCTGAGAAGCCACACGGGGCAGGCGGCCTGGCAGGTGCCTCCACGGGCGGAGCCCACACCTGGGAGTAGTGCCTCGAGCTGTGTGTCCAGAAGTGGCCCACTGAGGCACGATGTTACGGTTGGTAAGCATGGACTCTCTCTCTACAGCTACTTTCTCATATAGATTTCTCTATTTGGGGTCCTGATTAGCGATGCAATTTCGACATCATTTGCTTTTCCCCTGCCTGTGAAGTTAGCCACCGGAACATAGGATAGCCGCGATGCAATCCACCTTGAAAAGATGGGGATTCTACGGATCACGTGGTCACCAACGTGAAGAGGACTTTGGATCTGATAAGCATCTCAGAGCAAACTACCAAAAAGAAAATAAATCTTTTTTTTTTTTTTTGAGAAAAGAAATCTTTTAAAGATTAAAAAAAGAATTAACGTAACAGCTCTTGGGTCAGTAGTGTTCACGCAAAGTTAGTCGACGAGGGTTGGTTAGAGTCGGTATGAAGGTAAATTGAGCAAAATTTTCTTACTCGTGTAAATAAAGAATGCTTGCGGCAAAAACAATTCCCAGAAATTCTCATTCATTAAACAGAGGGGGAAATGAAAATTTCACAGTGAAGGATAAAATAAAATAAATAAAGATAAAATTACTGAGCGTATCTGTTCATTCATTCACCCCAAAGGCTGAGTGCCTGCTACGTGCCAAGTGTTACACCCTGTGCTGAGACTACAAACATACATGACGGCACCTGCTTTCTCGTGGGACAAAGTCGTTAAAATAGAATTGATAAAAAAAAAAGTAGAATTGATATCACCTATGCCGGAAGACATTAATCGCTTCCAGATAACAAAGAAGGCAGATAAGTTTTTAAGATGGTGATTTTAGCAGCGTGGATGTTAACTGTCAGGCAGTGTTCTAAGTGCTTTAAGCATATTAACCCTTTTAAATCCTTCGAACAGTCCAGGGAAGTGGATATTATTATTACTATTATTATTATTATTATTATTATTATTATTATTTTCATTATTAAAAAGAAGAAAATGGAGAAATGGAGCCATCCGCCCAATGTGACACAGAAAGGAAGTGACATGGCCACACTTCAAATCCAGGGTGCCCGGACCCTAGAGCCCATGCGCTTAGCACTTCAGCCACAGTCCTGAGGATGAACTGGAGCGGCCTTCGGTATCACTGGGTCAAAAAGACAGGACAGAGGGGACAGGACAGAGGGGACAAGCGTGTTACGCATTCAGACCCCCATTACCTGTTATCAGGCCGGTCTGTATAAGGAAGCGCTCTGTCGGTGGCTGCTTCTGTAAATCATTTCTAGCTACCAGTCAATCAGGCCACGGATTTAGATTGACCAGAATAAAGTTGGGGGGAAAAAAAAAAAACTAGAGGGAAGTTGGCAGGTTGGTCTGACACTCCAATCACTGCTAACGTTGCTTATATTTTTAAAACAAATATTCTATTATGACCAACAACTGTGTCTGCCAACTTCCCTCCTTCCAGAGTGTTTTGATGTTTTTGATGTTTTCATAGATCTAAAGTAAGAGGTGGAAAAATCGCTTTTGAATAGCTCTCCTATTCTTTTCATCTACGCGTCTTTGTTTAAATCTTCATCTCGCTGCCAATCCGAAGCAACAATCCCTTCCCTTGTTGTCTGATACTGTCCATCTAACTTGCTCATTTGTCAAGACACAGAGACGACGGACTGGGAAATATCTGTTTGGGGAAAAATTAATTGGAAATGAGAGGAGGTGTATTTTGCAATTTAGGAGTCACTGGCGTGGAAAGGGGAGAGGTTGTTTCTGCCACTCACGGTCTATTCTTGTGTCTCTCTTGTTTGGGAGGAGGTCTTCTAAAAACTGGAGTCACAGCTCTGCAGCTTTAGTATCTCTTGGAGAAGGACCCAAACAAGGATGGCCCATCACCAAAAAAAAAAAGAAAAAAAAAAAAAGAAAGGTTATATCAAGTGAAAGATACTTCGACCACACGAGATTCGTAGGTAGGATATTCATGTGCATCAGTGTGGTCCGAGACAGCAGCGAGGACCGCACACACCCCTCGGAAAATCGATGCCTGGAAGAAAATGGGGACCAGGGAGGAACTCTGTCCTGCCAGGTGTGCTGTAGCCTCGGCCTCTCGGCAGGTGCCCTCGGGGTGGCCTCCAGGAGGCTGACCTGTGGTGCACATCATCGCCCCAGAGCTGGGGCGATTCACCAACAACGTGGGGCAGCAGGGTTGGGGGTCACTTTGCTGCAGGTTAAAAGGCCGCTGCAGCTTTAGTCTCGAGCCCCTCACCCACTCTGATGAGGAGCCCACACGGCAAGTGGCCGAGACCCTCCCGCCAACAAGCACCCTGAGCCATCCTGGAGCAAATCCTCCACAGTCGTGGAGGTTCGGGTGACTCCGGCCTCCTCGGTCACCTTGTGAGAGACTCCAAGCTGGAAGCACCTGGCTACGGCACACCTGGGGGCCGAACCCACAGAAACTGAGAAGAGAGAAGTCTGGGTAATATTTCAGCTGATAAACTTAGGGCAATGTATCATGCAGCAAAACATAACCAGAACAGTCCTCCTGGGCCTGTGGTCCCGGGCCACGCTGGACGTTCCCGCGGCCCTGGGCCCAGCCGTGACACACCTGCCCGCTCGGGGAGGCGCGCTCCATGGGGCAGGGGCACAGGATGGGAAGGATGGACCCCGCGGAGCTTGGTCCCTCGAGGCCGAAGCTGTGCTCTGGAATCTCTCAACTTTCAGGAGACAGGAGACAAGATCCTTTCAGGCATCGGGTTCCAGTCTGGATTTGACTTTAGCTTCTTGTCACTGTTTCAAAGACATCTTACAGTCTTGGATATTCTTGACGTTTGAATCATGTGTCAAGATGTTGTTGATTCTAGTGATGGCAACGTTTCATCTCATATGCATAGCAGATTGTTAAAACATGCCGAGGCTGTGGTGCTCCTTTCCATTCTGCTGTTCCCAATTTTATTGTCACTTCAGAAATAAACTACAACATATAAAGGAGCACTGAGAAGGCGGCTTTAAGAGCCCTGGGGTAGAGCTAAAAGCAGCTCCCTTGATTTTATGTTTGAGCCATCTGGTGCTTACATCAGCTACCACTTGTTTTCAAATATATATTATTTGCGACTTTGTAGAGCTGAATAACATGAGCCCCTTTGGTACAGCAAATATTGTCAACGTACAGTGATTTAAATAAAAGAAGAAGCTAGTCATTTCATAGGAGCCTGCGTGCAGAGAGGTTGAGAGCTTCCCTGTACCGAGGGCAGAGGAGCGCCTGGACTAAGACACATGTCGAAAAACTTCATCCTCCTGGACACCACACGAAGCAGCCAAACCTTTTCAGAGACACCCTCGGGGTCTAGAGCCACGGGCAGCCTGCGCCGAGTACTTACTGGGTCCCCGGCCTCTGCCGAACAGCCCACCTGCCGTGCCCAGTCTGAGGCCTTCGAACGCGCCGGCTGACCCAGGACAAGTGAGACAAGGCTGCAGGAGGAAGCGGCCTGCGATCTCGAGGAGTCAGCGCAGCAAATACTTCACGGTCGCCTTGCCCGGGCGTCTCTATGTGCCTCCGAGCTCAGGGTCACCCGCTGGCTACTCCACCACCATTGGGAAAAGAGCAGCCGATCGGTCTGGGGGGCAAGGGACAGAGCGTCATTCGCCGTCTCCCCGTCTACGTGTTGGCTCCACACGTCCAGGCTGCTCAGAATCTCACGGGTTGAAATAAGCCACATGATCCTAAAGCCTTCCTGTATACCCACAAGGAAAGAAGAACCCGATCTAGGTCCGACGTCCCTAAAATCCTTTCTCGGGACCGAGCTGGCTGGCCTGCGGCAAACCGTGACCCAGGGAGGGGACGTGGCTTTGCCCGGCCATGCACTGAGGCGGGGGGACGGCGCTGGGTGGATTATTTCAGTTACTTATTCCAAAAGCCCTAAGTGGATGAGGGCAAGGCCCGGGTCGGTTTTGCCCCCCACCGAAAGCTCAGGCTCTAGGACGGTGCCAGGCATGCAGCAAGCGTCCAGCGAATCGCGGTTGGAATCTATGGCCTGGACGCCTGGCCTGTGCCACAGGCTCTCTCGTGTCCTGTACGCCGGGATGCAGACAGCCCCCTCCCAAAGCAGGAGTCCTGTGGATGTCCCCAGTAAGCGACACCCCCTTCCTCACTCACCTAGTAAAATAGTAAATCAAACTATAATACATGTTATCTGCTCCTCCGTGAGCGTAGCAGGATTGTGGGACAATCATTTCTCCTCTCCAAGGCCAAATGGTGGAGCGCTCAGTTAGTCCGAATTTTTCTTTTGGCTTCCCCAACTTTTGCCACCCGTGTGTGTTGTCTGGAGCTCCCGGGCTTCTCCACATGTGAACTTCTCCACCTATCGTTATTCTTCTCCTTCTCATGGCCAGGTGACCTTCCTAGTCCTTCACAGCTTTTTTTTTTTTCACAGAGGTTTATGCATAAATGTCAGAGCATTTAAACTGTCTGGGCCTTGCTACGCTAGGTCCTTAAGAACTCCTTCCTCTCCTAAGACCTGGAGCTGCTATTTCCTAGAACAATCATGGCTTTAAGACGCCTTTCTAGGCTCGAGCTCACACTTGCTTCTATCAGGATCCTGGAGCTGACTTTTTGCTAATGACCCAATTGCTTTGTCTACTGCTGTGAACGTGACTTTTTTTTTTTTTTTTTTTTGAATCCAGCCCTTTATGCAGGAACATGGTGACCACGGATATGGGACATCTACACTACACTCACTGGTTGAGCTCACAAATTTTTACCCCTTTCTGTATGATACTCTGTATCCCTGGGTCAGCCTCTATTCTAGGTCTTTAGACTACCATAAGCCCCTCGCCATCCATTTTTTGCTCTTTCTCCAAATAGCTTGGTAGGAGAAATTGGACCGTACTTTTCTATGGTACAGGAAAATCTACTTGCAGTATTAAGCGCAACAATCAGCATGTGGGAAAGAATTTAGGGAATTTTATTCCCTTTCTAGGATCCTGAAATATACCACCGAGGAAAGCCATGAAATCTGCCTTACATATGTGCCTACTGTTTTAAGTGTATAATACATCTCTCTGAGTATAACATCGAATACCTACATCATGGGCATTATGTTGTCGCAGAGCCCGGCATTATAAAAGGAATTTACTATACCATAGTATGGCACTCTACATTTTATGCCCTTAAGAAGAATTTTTATAGATATTGTTTATAAGTACTTAATTAAATGATATTGCATACTCCATCAGGATTGCCAATGGGATTTTTCCTACCTCCATGTAAAAGTGCAAGCATTACTCTTTTATAATTTGTAACATTATTCTTTCACAGTGATCTTATTACAAAATCTGAACATTGAACCTTTCTGAGAATAGATCAGATCCCAGTACAGACACTCGTGAATTAAAAAAAAAAAATCATGACTTAATTTATTGAGGAAATTTCAAACACATTTTGCCTACTTTCCAATAAATACTGAAAAAGAGAAACTGAGAAATACATTGCCTGATGGGCCACCCCTATGGCTGAGTGTTTTAAAGGTATATCCAGACACCCATACACATGTGCACACACACACAAGCGTAAGTACACAAGGAGCACATATTCAGGTATATTCAGTGTAATATACAGAAGAAAGATTAGAAAGCCAGAAACTTGAGGTGTCCTTTTCTGCACGTATTCATTTTAAGATCTTAGACAAATTACTTAACTTTGTTTAGTGAGCTATCGAATAAAAATTTAAATCAGGGCAAAGAACACATATGCTAATTTCCCTTCTCCAGCATGTGGTGGACATCGTTAATTTATCTGGAGATTCATTTCTGCTGCCCAGGGTGGCAGTCTCCAAACTTTTCAGTACTAGGCTCCAGGCAACACCTCCAATTGATTTGATTTCACACTTGATATAAAGTCCATTGGTCATCCCAGGCGGATGACCATGACTATTCCTTCTGTAAGATCCTTAAAAATATACGTAACTTCTTTCATATTGAAAGAATTTGGAGCTTGAAGATAACTCATTCACATTCATGTGCATAAGAGCAAAACAAGTGCTAAAAGTATGTAAACTTGTATATCTTCAATCACAGATATTCCTTCTTCTTCTCTCAGACTACACTGCATATAAATTGGCAAAAAATGCATTTTATATTGCAGCACAGCCTCAGGAGAATTCAGCAATGGAAACTCCCCTGATTCCTTGACAACACAGAAAACTAGCATTATCAGGAAAAGATGTTTCTTTGCATTTGACCTAAATATGAGGACACACAGTAATATTTCTATTCTTATCTTTTTGTAACACAGATTTTATGTATGTTCGATATCCTTCTACATAAGAATTGAGTCAGCTTGTAAAAATTACATATACTTATAATGTAATTTCCTGCTTTGCTTTTCTTACTCCTATTATTAAAAATTCTACCGAGTATATATACTTTCTAGAAATAAGATTATATTTAGAACTACATTCCTTCCCATAGGGTATGTTTCTTAAGAGCATATGCCATAGTATCTTATATTTTACACTTACCCTCTTTTTTGAATGACCAGTCTCATCTCTAAATTTTCCTATATCTTTAAATAATGAGGTTATTTCAAGCATTTCAAAATGAGTAATTAACTGCCTAGCCTGAAATCCGCCTGGTATCAAAGTATTAATGCCTGAATTAATTTTCAACTTATAACTGTTTTCATTTACACCTACTTCCTCGGTAGTTATTTAAGGCAATTTCATCTTCCCTGTCTGTGGCTTATATGTTAATGTATTTCATTTTAATGAACACTCTTTAAGCTGTAGAAGTAGGCCAGACGCTATCAGAATGTGTCATCAGTGAAGAAATCTAACTCAAAGATAAAACTTTCGGATGAAAAGGTTGAAAAGAAATGGTACAATGGAAATAGTTTTAAGTCATAGCGGAGACATAAGCCATCTGAAATATATTGCTGAAAGGTTTGATCCTTTTGTAGGAATTGAACAGAGATGAACACATCTGTTGGTGCATAGTTTTTAAAAATTTTACCTAAGACTGTGGTTGCTCACACAAGCTAATCTGCCAAAAAAAGTTTGACAGCTGATGGTTTTCAAGATTACTTGTTATTTGACTGAACTCAAATTTGAGTATGTAGATATAGCCCAAGTGTCCTTATACTATTAGCATGCGCCTAATAATTGCATTTAATTTGGTACAAAATTGCTTTCCTTATTTAACACGTTTCCTTTTGTTACTATTGAATATCTTCATCACAGGACATTTTAAAAGTAAGATTTAATAGTAAATTAGGCTTGCGAAAAAGGACTTTTTATTGCAATAACCAAGTCAGCATCCTAAATGAGGATTCATTGCTTTAATTAATACTTTTGAGAATTAATAAAAATAATTTTGTTGTTTAGCTTTCATCTTTATGCCTTTCAGACATACTAGATGCTAGAGTAGGCAAATAAAAATGTTTTATCATTATATAAATAATTTTACTTAACTTTTTAGCCCTAAAAAGGCTTCCTTTTGAGAATATTAATTTTCTTCTGTTATTGAAAAACTGGGCACTAATCAAGCATAAATGAGGCAGGTGTCAATCAAGTGTTAGTTGTAGATCATATTATTTTGCTAATTAGGCAGTATTAGGCTGCTAATTAGAGACAATATTTTTAAAGAATGGAATACTAATATAAAAGCAAACAATTGTATTATTCCCTTAGTACTTCAGTTAGCGGAGGCCATTTAATTATCCATGAGGCAGTGACCTGTTCAGCCTGGGGAGAGAATGTTCTTTAGTTTTCAAGATAGAGAATTTGTGTGTTAAGGAAGAATGAGTCACTTAATTGTTCAAAAGGTGAAGAGTTTGCAGCTAGAAAATCATCTGTTATTTGGAGTTTCTCACCCTCCTGCATCCTATTATTGTTCTCAAGTTCCAAGAAATACAACATGGGGTGTTAAATCTCTATTCTGGGATGGGACTCTTTCACAGACCCCATTATTCTCCTTTTCTTGGTAAAAGTATCTGGCCAATCTAAGAGGAAAAACTCACAGCCTAATTTATCATTTCTCTTAGTTACAACATATATTTTGAGCATTGGGCTCCTGGATTCACCAAGCAGGTTGCCAGAATCAAAGATGCCCTGCATGTAGAGCCATTTAAAGAGGACGCTTTGGAGCACCAATGTCCCAGGAAACCAAGAATCTTAAACTTAAGATCTTTTCAGTATCTCTGGTGAAAAACTCCAAGAAGTTACCCTGAAAGTTCTCAGCAGTTTTGCTTTACTATCCCTTCTGAAAGTATACTCTTTCAAAGGAATTGATTTTCCCTCTAATAGATGAGGAGGAGCCACTTGGAATTCAATTTGAGACAAAGAGTGACTAGCCTTTTGAGTAATGGATTGAGAGGCCCTCCTTGAATATTGCTGCTCTGCATTCCCGTCACTCTCGAATTACAGATGACACTTATTTTACATCATACCCCAATTTAAACAGTAGCCACTCTCAACTATCTCTAAGCAAATCTGTATTTCCTGCTTGCCGACTCTGATGGTCAGTGGCGGATGTCTGGAGGCTGTGATTGGTTAAATAGCAAATAGGGCCAAGGTTGATCAGCAATGTCTGCCAGGGGAAGAAGATGCCCACATGCCATGCCACCCTTCCTGCTTCAGAGAGAGAGAATTTCCTTCCTGAATCTTGGTTCATGATATCACTTGCTACATAAGATCAGACATTTTTAGAATGTTTGCTTCTTTCAAAGGATCTATAGGTAAAGATGAACTATATTTGTTCTCTGTCCACAAGGAAGGAGAAAATTAACCCGTTCCTCTAAATAGTGACCAGGACCGAGAGTTTGACAAGAATACCTCTTAGTATGTACACAGCATAGGAAGAGTCAGCCTCAATGTTTGAGGTTTAATATGTTGCCAAATTCTATTCCCTTCAGAGGTGACCTAAGAAAGTCAACAAAGATACACCTTAAAGGAAAACAAATATTCTCCACTAAGACCAGATGCACTCTGTCTTTGATGGAAATCATTTCTGGTGCCCCTTTGTTGCTCCCGGGAATGCTAAGAATTGAGAATATCTTTAAATATCCTTTACCCTCACTGGACTATTAGTAATACATAGATCTGAGGATGATATCTTGGAGACATTCTTCCAGATTTGTTGGCTTTTTACTTGATAATGTTCTTATATCTCAGCCAATAAACTTAGTAAAAGGTATTTTCTATGAAGTCATGTAATCCAAGAAAATATAAATATAGTTCGTTTCCTACCTGATATGACTACATCATGAAAAATGTTACAGAGTTCTGAACTTGACATACATAGTTAGATAATATTATTTAATGTACTATAAAACGTACTTGCTAGACCTCTTCCCCTTAAATGAAAATAAAATAGTTTTTAGATGAACTTTGAAAGCCCAGATTCATCAAACTTTAATGCACAATAGCAGTCTCTATATTGCATTGAAACCTAGGGTTCCCCTGCTGGATTTCAGCTTTTGAAACACATTACATATTTCCATGTAATATTCTGAAAACGTTCCTGCCTTATGTGCCTGAGACAATCTTCTCATTGTCTACTCAAGAGAATGACCACACAGCAAGTGGGAAGTGTTTGCTGAAGAAAGAGGCCCACAACGCTCTATTAGTTAGTTGATAGGAGAGAATTTCAGGACTCTCTGAAGAATTAATATGATGTGGCCATTATGTCGAATTGAATGTTATGGTTTACTTAGCAATTCCAGAAGCATTTACTACGATAATGTATAAATCCTGGTGCACACATTATCTTGGATATACACAAAATTCTAAGAAAAAAAAATCATTAACGTGTATCAACTTATCATTCTATCCTCTTAATGACAATGTTTGAAAATGAAGTTTAGTCATTTCCTAATTATACACACAAGTGAATAGACGCACACAAACTCACACTAACAAAACCCCACTCGGGAAATGAAACATAAAGAGAGAGTTAAAAAAACAAACATGCAGGGAGGGATATATATCCTGTTTCGGAAGTGGACATAAATGTTCAATTAACCTATTTCTCATGTCCTTTTTTTACGACTACATATGGTGACAAATCTTCCTAATAAGAAGGAGTACAGAACAACAGATGTGTAAAACAGCAAAATAAAAACACCTCGGCAGCTGTATAATCTTTATTTTACATGAAATGAATAGGAATGTGAAAAGTACATTTTGCAAAGCATGAAAAGTCGTTCAATTAGGAAAGCTATGGGTTTGAATGGTTTTAGAAACATGCTATGGATTGAAGAATTCAGGAAAAACTGTCCCCACCCCACTGCAGACACTTAAATGCTGTGAAGTCTGATTGTAAGTTAAAGAATTAGTTCTTTAAGGTAGATAGAGTTCATCTCCTACATTTCCTTTTGAAAGACACAAATACCTTTGGGCAGGCACATGTGAAGAACAACCACTTTGAGGACTGTGTGAAAAACCGAGAGAAATCATAGACAGAATGGAAGGTAGCAGAGTCTTAACTACTGAGTTGGTATGTGAGGACTTGGAATTGCTGGTTCTTAAGTATGGGGGAAACCAGGGAAATTTGGCTCTATTCCAAATGAATGTTAGCGGAGGTGGCACAGGATGGGGGGATGTCAAGTTCAGACAGTTTTGGAAGTTATGCCAAATACGTGGAAGACATCCATCAAAATGAGGAAGAAAGAAAATATTGATCAGGTTTCTCTAGTCTTTCTAATTATTTAATTCCATTAAAAATTAACTTGTTCATGACTTCAATAAAGTCTTTATTTTGACATACATTTTCTTAACTTTTTAATCTGAAATAATTTTAGACTCAGAAGTTGCAATGACAGGGACGCCTGGGTGGCTCAGCGGTTGAGTGTCTGCTTTTGGCTCAGAGTGTGATCCCTCGGGGATCGAGTCCCACATCGGGCTCCCTGCATGAAGCTTGCTTCTCCCTCTGCCTGTATCTCTGCCTCTCTCATGAATAAATAAATAAAATCTTTAAAAAAAAAAAGAAGTTGCAATGACAGAGCAGAGAATCCATATATATAGCCCTCAGCCAGCTCCCACTAAGATAAAATCTTATGGAGCCACGAGACAATAATCAAGTATCAATTACCAATAGTCATTATAATTATTAATACTAAAAATTAACATTCATAAAGCACCATCAACTAAACTATAAACTTTTTTGAGATTTTTCCCAGTTTTTCCTTTAATATTCTTCTTCCATACCAAGATCCAGTTGAGGGTACCATGTTGCATTCAGTCTCCCTGTCTGTTTAGTCTTCTTCAGCCTGTAATATTCCTTCAGTGTCTTTCATTACCCTGACACTTTGAAGAGTACTGCTTGACACTCTGCAGAGTGTCCTTCAATTTATCTTTCTCTGATGTGTTTTCATGATTAGACTAAATATCTATTTTTGGGGAAAAATACCACAGAGTCGATGCCCCTTTCTCTTTTGATCATATCTCTTCCATACATTATATCAATATATCTTACTACTGGTGACATTAACTTTAATTGCTGAGTTGCAATAGTTTCTATCATGCATCTCCACTGTAAAGTTATTATTTTTGCTTTTGCATACTCCATTTATTAGCAGCGAGTCACTAAATCCAGTCCATATGAAGGCGAGAGGAATTAAACTCCACCTCTAGAGGGTAGAGTATCGAACAATTTGTGACTATATGTTCAGGTCACCGCTGTAATTAATACATATTTTGGGGCAGATACTTTGAGGTTATGAAATATCCTGTTTCTATTTAAAATTGTTCCACTTATTTTAAAATACATCAGATTTTACCTGCAGCAATAATTACTAAGGTGTTTTGATGGTGGCTTTCTGTTTCCTTCATTCCTACGTTTAATAATTGGTTTTCTCTAAGGAAGGATTGTCTTCCTCCTTTGTATATGTATTAACTAATTTCTTTATATCAGTATGGACTTATGGGTATTTATTTTATGAATTATAGTCCAAGACTATCAATATTTATTTTGTAGCTCAAATTACTCCAGTTTTGGTTATCTGGAGCTCTTTTGCATATTTCCTGGGTCCTTCTGGCATGCCTCTCATCTCCTTCCTGCCCCAATTCCCTACATCTTGGCATCCAAATATGTTCTAGGCTTATCTTGTATTTTCCCTGCCCTCTCCTAGAATCTGCTATTTCTCCAAGGATATCTGCTCTCTTTTATTGGAGAATAGGATTAAAAATCAAGATCTGGGTCTCTGGAGTGCTTATTGCTACTGGGGTGTCTGTGTTTCTAGGCTTGTCAGGAGGCAGTCTTAGAGAACGTTTGCATGTATATTAACCCATACAAACACACACGTCTAATTTAATTTCTAAATCTCTCTGTATATACATTAAAATCAACTTGAGTTCATACTGATATTCTCAGCTCCAATCAAACACCACATGGTTAATTCTAGCATTTTACCTTTGCTTATTTGTAATTTCTCTCTTAGACTATGGGAAAGTTGATTCTCATCATATCTATCATATATCTACTTATTTGCTAACCCTAGTATACATGCAATATTAGTTTCAGAATCGCTAACCATAATCTTATGAGAGATGAATTGGCCAAAGGGAGTATAGCTCATTTTTATCTTTACAGTATCAAATCAAAAGACAATTTTTATAAAGTTCCTTAAATCAGCTCCTTTCTTCCTTACTCGTTTCAGTGTGGTTATGTGATTCATTTGCTACACAGTTAGATTCATTTGTCACAGTATGCATTCCATCTTGGGTTTTCCTGACACCCTGTTTGATTTTTAAAAATCTGTATACAATAAAGTTGTGTTTTAATGTGCGCAATTCTGTAGGTTTTCATAAAGGCATAGAGTTGTGTATCCACTACCATAGTATCACAGCATCCCGAAAGTTCCAAAAAAAATTTTGATACAAACAAATGAACAAAACAATAATAGCAATGAAAAAGCACTTTACACTTTTAATTGAATTCCTAAAATATGTATGTGAAGTACCTGCCAGGTTGAATTGTGACTGGCTCCAGACAGATCCCACTATTTTCAAAGAACCTAATACTCAGAAAAATACCATCAAGTGCACACACTTTTCCACACTAATCTCTCTCTCTCTCTCTTTAAGATTTATTTATTTATTTTAGAGAGAGAGAGCATGTGGGAGAGAGCACATAAGTTGGGGAGAAGGGCAGGGAGAGAGGGAGAGAATGGCTCCACCTCAGGACCCCAAGATCTTGACCTAAGCCCAAACCAAGATTTGGACACTTAACTAACTGCGCCACCCAGAGCCCCACCACACTTTGCATTCTGGCAGAGTAAATCTTCAGGGATTCCAAATGCTATGCCTACTTCTCAATCTGAAAAAGACTCCCAAGATCTCAGCTCGGACCTGCTTTTCAACCTTCTATCCTACCTTTTCTCTCTTTGCCCTTTATATTCTACACAGTATTTTTTCAAAGTATTGTCTGAAGACCAGGCTGCACCACCTTCACTTCAACTTCAAGGTCCATGGTTATCACTTACACAGATATTGCCCTAGTCATGAGAGGCTGTGGTGGTTGTGGGGCTGGTGATGATTATGATGATGATGATGATGATAATGCCTATATTTAGAAGTTATCATTTATAAGGAACTTTTATATACATCTTTTTAAAAGACATATTTTTTAGTGGGGAGGGGCAGAGAGAGAGACAGAGAATCCTGAAGCAGACTCCCCATTGAGCATTGAGCCTGACATGGGGCTTGATCCCAGGATCCTAAGATAACCACCTGAGCCAAAACTAAGAGTCAGCCTCTTAACCAACTTTTGCCACCCAGGCGCCCCTCTTCATGCACTTTTATAGAGAACTTTCAGGGACACCTGGGTGGCTTAGCGGTTAAGCATTTGCCTTTGGCTCAGGGCATGATCCTGGAGTACCTTCCTGCATGAAGCCTGCTTCTCCCTCTGCCTGTCTCTGCCTCTCTCTCTCTCTGTGTCTTTCATGAATGAATAAATAAAATCTTAAAAAAAAAAAAAGAACTTTCATATGTAACTTACAATGATCCTGAGAGATATTATCATATCTACTTAAAGATGAGGAAATTGAATCTCAGAGATAATCTCCAGGCTATAAAGCTGATAAATAGCAGACCTAGGGCTTGAACTCAGATTTTCTTTTTCATATTTCTTATCCTTTCCTTTATCTATTTTGAAGCCCTTTAGTACTATCAAAGGGAAGATGTAATAAAATCAACATTCATTACGTATGATCTTAATGTGTGCCAGACATTGCGTTAATATTCCATCTTATCCAATTTACTGCCATTCTTTCAATGCTGTAAATACTAGCAAATGAAGACACTAATATTCTAAGTACACGAAGAACAACTTTCCCAAAGTCATCTACTGGGTTTCAATCTCAAAATGCTTGAGCACAAATCCCATCTTCTTTCCACAAGATCACACTAGACTTTTCTTAGAGTGATTAGAATTACCCTCAGCCCTCGAACCCAATGTTTTATCTCATGAAGATAAACATTTTGGGTCTCATGAAGGAGTAGCTGAGATTCAAATAGCCACTAAATGAGAAAGGATTTGACACTATATACAAGGGTGAGCTTGATATCCATTCTCTTCTGTGAAGTAGGAAAGATTCTCCTGACTTTAGTTTCCCAGCTCTCTGAAGGCTGGATCTAAGTCAGGAACCATAAGAAAGCGTGTAGCTCTTGCTAACTAGCTTGAACTGGATTTGAAACACGGTCCACTTTGTACTAGCAATATGGAGTCAGACAAGCTACTTAATGGCTCCAAGACTCAATTTGATGTTCTGTAAAATTGGGAACTATGTCATAATGTTGCAGGAAGGATGAAATACTAGGCTGTACATAAAGTCCTTAGTACATCCTGGCTATAAATATGGGATCAAGTCTCAGGACAGGCAACTCTCAATCTCACTAACCCATTTCAACCACCCCAACTTTTTGTCAGCCAACAAAGTGTGCAAGTTTCAAAACTTTAGCACGAGCCTAACCAAAGCAAACCTCTAACAAAGATCAATGGTCCTATTACTTTTGATTCAGCATTTATTTTCCAAATGTTTCCATAATCACCGTGATCATACATCCTAGTTTCCTTGGGATGATCCTTATGTAATTTTTAACAAGGCCTTCTTTTACTCTCAGAAGTTTCTTAATTTGGATGATAAACTACATGATCACACTATTTAAAAGGGTATTTTTCTTCTGCATTCACTAGTTCCTCTTTTTCTCCTTAAAGATAAACAGAAGATACTGAATTAGATAAAATGATGTGCCCACTTGAATTTATAAATGCCAACCATAAGGCAGATTTGAACAGATAACCCTAAACATTTTATATGATGACAACAGAGCAGCTGTTTTTCTAAAGATTTATTTATTTATTAGAGAGAGAGAAAGAGAGGGGGGAGGGGCAGAGAGAGAGAATCCTCAAGCAGACTCCCCGCTGATTGCAGAGCCCCATGTGGGGCTTGATCCTTTGACCCATAAGATCATGACCTGAGCTGAAACCAAGAGTCAGAAGCTTAACTGACTGAGCCTCCCAGGCGCCTCTAGAGAAGCTACTGAAACAGTTATTTTAAGTAGAAATGTTTAAGATCCCAAATTTTCAATATCATTGTTTCTCCATGTAGTTTGGTGTTCAAATAGTTAAAAGCAACCACAAATCCTGGAAACACAGATACTTAAGAGTCCTGTGTGACCAATCATGTTGAATTCTAGAGTTTTCAGAGTTGAACAGATGGTTTAGGTGTCATTTTAGTATCTGTTCTGCCTCTATCAAAAAGAGAAAAAAAAAAGTGACAAAGTATTCTTTTTAGATCTTTCTTTCATGAATATGCATAAATATAGCATTCATGAATCACTGAGATGTAGGAGACTGTTAAATTGCATTTTTGCTAGAGTTTAAAAAAACATGATTAACCATACTTTTGACTCTGAGTAATTACACTTCCTTACTTAGAGGTCATTTTCTGAATCGGTTCCACTGCTGGCTTGTGGGCTGGAGTGAAATGGAAGCATAAAGATATACTAATGATGAATTATTAAAGTTCTTTTTATTCCCTTGTGGCTACAAATCTTTCTAGTTGCAATGTAGGTGCCAAAGGTTTGATTCAGATTATCATGAATAAATCATATAGATTATTTAGCAAAATTTTAAAAAATAATGAGAGAGTAAAAAGAGCAAACTTTCTCATTAGAACTTATTCTGCATTGTTAACTTTTCTGTTGTTATTTTGACATCTCTTTGAAGGAATGAATTTTCCCTAGACTATAGAAAAATCTTATTTCCTTCTTTAAAATGCTGCGTATATATCTTCGGGTTTACCTTGGTATTTTTCCTGGTTCTAGGACAAGGATAGCAAATACGTTGCAGTGCTTACCATTACTCCCATCGCATATCTGCAAATATTAATCATCTGGATATCTTCCCCACATACCTCACAGTTATTTGCATTCCAGCATTCAAGTAGGCAGCACTAGAATCCAGATGAAATCTAAATACCCTTCCAGTATAGATTTACTCATCAAGCACAAGGCCTTTGAGTCCTCCCTCACCTTTAAGAACTGCTGTAGAAAATTACTCAGATATTTAGCCTACTTTTTACTCTCCAGTTGAGGGATTTCATTCCCCTCTCCTTTAAATCATTGAATAACAGCATCTTTTGCTAGGTTATACTGTGGCAGTAGTCTTAAAATCTCAGTGATTCCAACATTTATTTCTTGCCCACATAAATCGCTGATTGTAGGTCAACTGCAATACTACCCTTCTCCCATGTGTCTTCTTTGTTTTAAGGCAAGGTCCAAGGCCTATCACCTGACACGGGCCCTTCACATGGCTGAGGGAAAGTCTGAGAAAGGACTACTGACAGTTCTTGGGACTTCTGTCTAAATGCGGAATGCACCACTTCTGCTATTTCATTGGCCAGAGCAAGTCACATAGCCTCGCATGTTGACGGTAGGAAAGACTTGCATATCATTTAAAAATTGGTAGAGTCATATAATTGGTTTACAGGAGGGAGGTGAAAAACTATTTATGAAAAATAATACTATCTTCTACAGGCATGTACTTCTTTGTTTGCTTGTTTCTTGGAGAGCTTTTGCTCTATGCAACATATTGGGGCAGGAATAATATCCTCTACTTAAGTGCAGCAAAAGAAGATTTCAGGTTTCCTGCTGACTCTGGAAGATACTTAATCTTCTGGAAAGACATATCTATGGCTTTTGCCTGGAAGCTGGTAGATAAATGGACAGTTCATGAACCCAAGATATGGTTGATTTTTTTCCTCAATGTTTTTTGCTGCTTTGCACCTGGACTCTATGAGCTAGATCAGAGAAAGCCCACAGAGCATTTTTGCAGAATAATGTCCTAAATGCCCATGTAATTTTAATTACAGACCAAGCTTAAATGGATAATTTAAAATATGCTCCAATCATACAGAGGGAGAGTAAATTATCTTCTATTATTTACTGAAAGAACTAGAAAGACAAGTAAATGGTTGCTAAGCCTTTTGCTATCACTTGGAGAAATAAGTATCAAAAATAGTAAAACCATGAGCTTGAAGGACCGTAGGAGTGAGATTTATTTATTTTTTGTTACATTTTCATAATAGAGGGAAGCTTGATATAAGCACAGGCATAGAATTTTACAGGGAACACTGCTTTTCTCGTGTAAAGAAGGGTGACAACTTTAATCAATAATTTTTAGCATTTGAAAACTGGCAATGGTAGCCGAAAGAAAGAAAGAATCAAAGTGCTGAGTGAAAGTGTGGGGGACTTGTCCCAGCAGGTTGACATAAGATGACTTGAAAATGATACACTGTCGGTGTCCTTTGTCCTGACTGTAGGTGATAGATGACTTTGATACGGAATGGGCATGCTGATCAGAAAAACAAAACAAAACAAGAAAACTAAAACCAACCTTCCAATCTATCATTTCAAAGTAAATATGTACTTATGTTTGTAGGGGAAAAATAAAGGGCAAAGGCACTCCACATTTATTTTAGAAATGCAGAATCTTAGGTCCATCTCAATAGCCTAGTGGATCAGAATCTGCATTTTAACAAGATTCCCAGGTGATTTTCATGGACTTTGATTTTTGAGAAATACTGCTTTAGGATGACCAGCTCCAGGCTGGGGAAGGTATATGTGTCATTTTACATAATTATCACCACATAGTCCTGTTTTTGCTTCTGAAATTTAAGAATTAGGGCACTTAGTATCAGGTATCATAAATTTGGCAAGAACTTCTACATGGTAACTGGTGAGTCTATTAGCTTTTATTTCCCTCACTCTGCCATGTTTCCTTATTTTAGTTTTTGTCTCTAAAAACCAGAGAGAAATAGAAACTCTTGTTTCTTTAGCACCTCAATTTTCTACAATCGAAACTCAGTGCTCCCTTTACTGTCATTTTCTCATCTCCCTCTTCTCCCTTAGAGCTCACAAGTACAAAGATGTACTCCAGCTCCCCCCCCCAAAAAAAAAGGAAAAAGGAAAAAAATCTGATTATATTTTCTTCTGTAGTTCAAAGAAATAAGAAAACTTTTTTTAGGAATAACTATGTTTTATCAGTTCTAGATATCAATAGTTTTCATAAAATTCCAAGGCAACAAATACTATGTGGATACTACAGACTACTTGTAAATCTGTCTCAAGGATAAAACTGGAACTCACAGATCATATAATCATTGACTCAGAGCCAGAAGAAGATTTATTTTTTTATTTTATTTTATTTTATTTTATTTTATTTTATTTTATTTATTTTATTTTATTTTATTTTATTTTATTTTATTTTATTTTATTTTATTTTATTTTATTTTATTTTATTTTATTATTTTCAGAAGAAGCTTTAGAGATAACTTTCTCCCAGGTCCTAAGACCTCAGGTGACTTTCCACACTCTCTTATTGCAGAGCTATGACTAAAACTCAGGTCTTCTGATTCCTAGTTTGGGATTCACCTCCTTCTACTACATATCACATGACCTTCTAAAGAGAAGCCAGGAGCACCTGCCAGTTAGAAATAATTGGGAAAGCACACAAGTCTTGCATAGTATTTTCACGTGAAGAGCCAGCACTGGTATCTCCTTACGTGGGCCAATGGCCCATTTATTGAGAGGTAACTAGATAGAATAAAATGGTAGTAAGGAGAACACCCCCCGATGGTTCCTGGGAGGAAGCCATGCTTCTACTGCATTGAGCCTTTCTATGAATTCTACCCAGAAACAGGGCTGGATCAGATTCCCACTGAGATCCTACTTGACTTAATCCTTGGCTTGAGGTTACTAAAGAATTATGGCATATTCAAAAGAAAAGAAAAGGAAAAAATAAACAGCTGGAGTTTGTGTGCTTGTGCATGCTTCTATGTATATATATACACAATAGTTTAAGCCTGACTAAGACTTTTATGATTCATGTCATTTCTTGTATACAGACTTCATCACGGTTCTTAGTGGTTTTCGGTAATAAGCTATTTGCTTAGCAGGGAAAATAAGTCTCTCCCTATGATTGCCAACATTGTACTGGTCTCTGTGCAGAGCATATTTCCTCATCAAGAACTCAGGCCCTCTAAATAGGATAGAGCAACAAGTATTGGCATGCAGACAGGAAGACGCAGAGAGTGCCAGCTGACTCTTGAGTTTCTTCACCAGGTACAGAGAGACAGAAAGTAAGACACAGCAACGGAAGCTTGGAGGAGAAAGGAACACGAAACAAACACGGTGGAGCAAGTGAGGTCAGAGATGCCCTATTGAGGGCACTTAGGGGACGGATTAGGCTGGAGAAGACGATGTCCTTAGGAACACTGTGGGTAGGAGCGTCCTCTTTCCCAGACTTCTGTAATCCTTTAAAATTTTCTAACTTTATATTTTCTGTACTTTATAGGTAAGGAAACTAAGGCACAGAGAAGGCAGCAAGTTGTAACAAAATTGCTAGACAGCTTTTTTTTTTTTAAAGTACATTTTTTTTTAAAAGAACACAGCTTTTTTTTTAATTTTTTATTTTTTTATGGTAGTCACACACACAGAGAGAGAGAGGCAGAGACACAGGCAGAGGGAGAAGCAGGCTCCATGCACCAGGAGCCTGACGTGGGATTCGATCCCGGGTCTCCAGGATTGCGCCCTGGGCCAAAGGCAGGCGCCAAACCGCTGCGCCACCCAGGGATCCCTAAAAGTACATTTTTAACATTATTCTACATCTGGCAATTTGCTATGGTGGTCTTTGCACATCCTTTTATTTATTCCTAGAGAAAATACTGTCGGGTGGGTAGCACATCCTCCAGATTAAGTAACATGCTGCTAAGTAACAGAGTTGGATTTGAACCCAAGTCTTTCTAGTCTAACTATGTTCATGCTCTTAAACAGGCATCAGCAAACCTTGTCACCAAAGGGCCAGATAGTAAACCCTTTCGGCTACGTAGGCTGGAAGATCTTAGTGACTTCTTAACTCGGCTCGTAAGTAGCCATATACATAACACACACGCAAACGGGCAAGGCTATTGACAGTAAAACTTTATTGGCAATGAAACTTGAATTCATGTGATTTTCATATGTCATGAAACATCATTTTATTGACTTCTCCAACCATTTGTAAAGGTAGAAGCCATTCTTAGGTCACGGGTCATACAAACGTTGGTAGGGGCTGGATTTGGTTCACGGGCCATAGTTTACAGACCTCTGCTTTAACAATAACAAGGTAGGAGGAGCCAGCCATGAAAAAGTCCTGGGAAGTTAAACGTAAAATATACTCTATTAGGATACAACAATTTTACTTTTTCGAATCAAGAAACAAATCTTTGGCTTTAAATTTCTTCGTTGCATTTAGAAAATTCAAAAAATTGAAGGAAAGTATCTCTTTTATGGCACAAAGGTGCCCCCTCTTCTCCACTCTCTAAAGTCAAGTTTAATTGGCCAGTAAGGTCTCCTGTGAAAGCCAAGTGAATAAAGTTTTTGTGTAGAAGGGTAAACCCGGTTGGGTAGAGGCCACAATGGGGCTGGATTGGCCCATATGGAGGAGAAACAAGGGAGAATGTTACAGTTTAGGTCTCTGTCACCTGGGCCTTGATCCAGAGGGGGTTGCCAAAGAACTGCCATGGGGAATGGAGAGGAAGTAGGTTAGGAGCTGTCAGGGGAGCGGACCCTGGAGAGACACCAGTAAATGGCAATTTTGAAGGGACCAGGAGGCAAACTTGAGCTTTCTTCTCGACAGTGGAGAGGCCTGACTTCAGAATACCTTTCACCGAGGCATAAGCCAGCGGATCCCCAACCTGCCTGCAGGAGGGCTCTCCACATGGTCTTTCCCGAGGCTCATCACTGTGCACAACACAACTAAATGTTAGATGGAGCAAGAGACGTTTATGTCCTTTCTTGGCTCCTTTCCTCTCCATGTAGATACCACATCACCACACTGACAGGCCATCTGGTAAAACCATAAAAAATGTCATGTCCCCAGTCTCCTCCATCGGAGGCTATGGGAGGTGGGATGGACGAACGTGACCCTTGAGACGTGGGAATATTTTATGGTGCCCCTTGTTAATATCCTAAGTCTGTGGTTTAGCACTTTCCTCTCTCTCTTTAATCACATTTCAAATTTTAAATGTAAGGCAATCAATCAATCACTTAAAATCTTAACTGTCACTAACACAGAAAGAGAGAATACAGTAATGTATTGAATCAAATCATGTATTGATCAAAGAATTAAGCTTTAGGAGTCCCATGAAGCTTTCTGATTCCTTGAGGACAATTTGAGACTAAAATGGAGACAAGGAGATGCCGCAATTTTAGAGAAATGCAGACCCACCAACATTATGCTCTTTGCTTTTTCATTGTGATTTTCCTGCTCTCATTCCCATTTCCATCTTATTCCAAAACTGTGTACTTGAGATAAATTTTATTAAGTATTGCAGAGTTTGGTGCAGTTTCCAAAGTGTATTTTCTATATAGAGTCGGCTATCAATGTAGCAGCTGAGTATTAGAAAAATGACTTGAGGGAAGATTGTTCTAAAAATAATATTCCCAGCAAAAGGCAGAAATGATATATGGGAATTGATAAGCATTTGCTATTACCTATACTTTAGTCTAATCGTCTGTGCCTTTTTGAACAGTTACTTACATTTTCTGGTAATGTTTGTTTATATGCAGCTACTTTTCTGCTTTCTTTACACTTAGAATAAAATTCAGGTAAATTGCACAATTGCTCTACCATTGCTTGATTTCCACGTAATGAAGACGTGTGAGGATTCACAGTTTTCTGTTACTCATTCTGGATTTCACTTTGTAACTGATTTCTGTCATTGTTCAGCTCACAATAAAGGATATCAGCGTATGCAATGTATAAGTTCGAAGATTCATAAAATGATAGCATTTCCATCCCACCCATCCAATCAACATGGTGCATCAAGAGAAGAGGTACTGTTGTTTATTGCCTGTTAGATTATGGATTTCCTTGGTTGTTTCAGGGAAGTCGTTTTATTCACCTGTGTTTATGAAGTTTGCAGGTTAAAGACCTCTCCTCTCCAAGCTTCCTTGACAAGGGATATGCATTCCATACCCAAGGGTCCTAAGACCTGAGAGTATGATGCGCTCTAGTGAAGAATCATTTCTGCTAAATGTTTAGTCCTTGCACCACTGATTCTATTCTTTTACCCCTGAGAGACTGTTTAGAGACCCCAGGGAGAAAACTTGGGAGAACAGAAACAGGGCTGGGCTTCCGGGAGTCCCCCAAGGCCCTCGGGTCATTTGGATATCCCAGATGAGCAAACTCAGAAAAAAAGTAATTTGTTCATGATTAGTCAGTCAATTATTTACTGAAATTACTATGTGATGAGTCTAGTGCTGGAAACTGGTTTTCCAAAGGTAAATAAATTAAAGAACATATAAGTGGAGATGTGAATAAGCACCCTAAAATAAAAGGGTAAGAATCTTTTTATATGTGTACTTATCTATGTGTGTGTGTGTGTGCATATAGATTTTCTGGAGGGTAAGGATCCTTTGTTATCTGTTGTTAACAGTAATGCATGAATTTTAAAATCTTAGATATGTCATTTCTCACAAGAAAGGAACTAAGAAGGAAAAATTAATAACCTAGTGGTAGAAGGAGGGGTTGAGAGGAAGGAAAGGAGGGGGAAAGAATGCAAACCAGCACAGCTTGAGCTTGGAAGAGAGATAGAAAAAAACCAAAACTGAACCAAAACAAAGAAAAACCCCACAAAACCTATATATGAGCACTTACCACGAGGCTTAGTGCATTTTGGAGAGAAATAAACAGATTGATCTTTATTGCTGCTGTTGGAATAATTTGGTAATTCTCCTGAATCCTTAAGAAAATTTTCAGCAATGATCTAAATTATTGTGTTAAGGTTTTTAAAGTCACATTTACTTATTTCAAAATAAGATAACCCAATTTTATTGGGGTTACACATGGTTCTTGCCTTCACTAAGCACAGAGGTGAGGTCATAAATATCTGATGCTTGGATTTTATTTGGGTTACGTTAACAGAAAGCTGCAATGTGTCTCCTTGACCAAATGAGACGGAAAGCACCATTGTATGTGAGGTGAGGTCACTGAGAATTTCTCTTCCCAGGTGAGCTATAAGCTGGTGACCTGAGTCATGGTTCAGGTGACCCTCAGAACAGTTCAGACACTCAGGTGGCTCACCAACGGGGCAGGGGTCATTTTACCTTCCCCGATCTTGCTTAAACACTATTTCTTCTTTGGCGGCTGTGGTTGTAGTGTAACAAGTACTACTAAACTTTGTAAAACAAAGTAAAACTCCCACTATTTCTGTGACTTTGGGTTACTTACTTCATCTCTTGGTGCTTCAACCTCCTAAAAAATCTAAAATAAAAAAAAAGAAACCCTCCCCAAAACAAAAATGAACCAGACACCTTCCTACGCAAGATCATTTTGAAGACCAGATGAAGCATCTTAAATATTTAGTGTAATTTAGACAATGTTATCTATTGATTTTCATAATCCGTTGACACTCAGAGGAGTTTTCCAAGGGGAGCCCATGTTTTAAAGGGAGAGAATAGCTTGTAATTTTTAAAACAAGAAGCTATTTCTAATTTACTGTCATAGGCTTGGGTTTTTTATACATGGTAGTTTCTTTGACAAGTGGCACACAGTGACATTTGTACCCCAATACCACAGACACTCTCACGGACCTTTATATTTGTCCTCCCAGCCTAAGACTATAGATAGCTCACTGGGGGTCTTGAATAGAATTTTTTTTTCCCCACTAGCTCTGGTACATTAACTTGAATAATATACTGGATCTGTATGGCTTTACAAGTAATAGAATTACCTACACTTATAAATTGGAAAGTGACATATTGCCACTACCCAGTAGTTAAATGTACCTTTCAGCTAAAAGATACAATATAAAAGTCTTTGTATTATAAATACTTTTCTTACTTGTAAATGCATACTTCCAGTGGTCAAGTTATTTTATGCTGCACAGTAAAATTTTTCCTTAATGGTACTTATAAACTTTGTTTATACTGGGCACTTATTATTATTATTATTATTACTTTTTAAAGGAAAATGTTCTGAAATATTACTGTATGGCTCTAGCCACCTCTTTCTGTTTAATACATGAAGGCGTGACGATTAAATTTCATAGAACAAATCATCATAGTCCCCAGAGGAAAACTAGCTAAAATGTTTATAAGCTTTAACGAAATGGAAAGACTAGAGAGTTAATAAAGCATTTAGTTTGTAGATGGTAGCTTGGTTCAGAGCTTTTGTAATTGTTCGATGCTGTTGTTTTTGTCGTGCTAGTATGGCTTTTGCTCTTTCGTTTGCTTTACGTTTATGGAAAAAGACGGTTTGGGTGATGTCTATCTGTGATTCTAACATTCTAAGACGTTCTAATATGTTAGCTAATTGCCAAATAAATTGATGATGGGTCAAGAAGTAAAGGGAGTTTCCATTTTGAGCCTTGAATGAAACACACAAATACATTAATGAGTGAAGAGCTCATATATATGTGAACATTCATATTAGAAATTGGGACACATTTTAGTCCAGAATAGCATTTTATTATTACTTCCTTCTTACTCATGAATATATTTTGGGACAGACTCATCTAAAGTTTTCTGAAAGTCAAGATAGAGGAGTCACCATGTGTTGAGTTGCCTCACAAAGTATATTTGGGAAAGATGCCATTACATTATTTAATCAATACGATATTATTCTCATAATTCCCCGAAGCACACATATATCTATTGTTAATCATAGTCTGAGTCAGCATCATGAATTTACCATTTTTAAAAATAAATAGTAGTTTTCTGTATGATTGACCAAATCGATTTTGCCAAGATCCAGGTCAGGCAAAATAATTGGCTGAAACATACAAAACTAATAGCAACAAAAACAATAAAAAGACTTTAAAAATCTGAAATGTATTTCCCACTCATTTTTTTTTATATTCCCCAAATGAATGAGACCATATAATGTTTGTCCTTCTCCGATTGACTTATTTCACTCAGCATAATACCCTCCAGGTCCATCGACGTCGAAGCAAATGAGATGATTATATATAAAGCTGATATCTTCAAAGTAGACTTTTTAGAGCACATATTTGTCAAAAGTCAAGGGTGTAAAGCTGGCACACACACAATATGCCTTGCCTACAACCCAGCTAAGTTTCACATAATATCCAATATGAGCCTGGATTGGGGCAGGGCAATTTTCTGTACTGTAAATTCATGCCATGTTTAGACCATATGTGGGAGCTTTAAGTTTTCAAAATAACTCTGGGCATCAGCCCTTGTCTCCTATATTAGAGTGCTGATGATATCTGGGCCCAAAATAGGCTTTATTTAGCTCTGTTGCAAGTTGTTCATTAGAGTTCAAAACTCTAACAAACCATCTAAGCATTTGTGACCTCCCTGATCTCCATTCCTTATTCTTAATCACAACTACTGAAAATGCCCATTAAGCTTGCAACATCCAGCAAGTCTAAACAAAGGCAGAAAGCAGGACGGTGAGATTCTGGGAAATTCTAATTGCTCCTAGGGAAAAGGACAAGTAAACAACTGAAATGCAAGGCTCTGTTTGGACCAAGACCATTTCATTACCATTGCTGTTTAAAAGGGTTTTTTTTGTTGTTGTTGCTGTTTGAGGTGAGCACAAGCTCATAATCCATACTCTTTTTTTCAGTATTCTGAACAGGAGAAAATATGCTCAATACCAGTATCCTGCACATTAACTCCTTTCTCACTATTGAGAAAAGCAAAGCATCTGTTGCTGCTAATTGACAGGCATTTTATACCACCGGTGCAAACTCTTGCTTAAACATTGATTTCCAGCACAGGGTCCAGACATGTGTGTGTGAGGTCTAGAGACTTTAAATATCAGACTTATATGTTCATTTAAATACATCTCTCTGTGTTTTTGCAAACGTCTAAGGGTATTAACCTCCTCGAGGTTGGAGTCATTGCTATGGAAACAACACTACTTAATAAATGTCTGACTGCACATATCATTGTGCTAGACGCTAATAGATGGATAGATATGGCACCTTGGCTTCTGGTTTGTTACATCCCCAAAGGGACCTCTAGAGGAGTAATCAATGAACACTTGAAAAAGGATGGCCATTTAGATTGGTTTGCTAATATCATCTTAAAAGCAATTTTCAGTTCCTGAGATGACTGGCAAAGAAAGTGCCCTTGGAGGAGCCTAAGGCTGAAGGAAACCTCCAGAGTCTGAGTTCTTGTAGCAGATAAGAGTTTTGTGGAGCATTCTCATTTGCTGGAGGCCCCCTACCCCCTTCCACATATGAAGGTGCACAGTGACACTGCTTCAGGTTTAGGAATATTGTGGGTTTGCTTAATACGGGTGTGGATTATTGTGTGTTAAGAACGTAAATAGTCTGTGATTGAAATCAGGAAGTTTGTTGAACTAGACGGATGTATAACAAATAAAATATGAGTTAGCCTCTGCATGCCACCTAAGAGGAATGCAAAGAGTGTTCTTTCTAGAAATGAACGACTGTTTATAGCAAAGTGAGACCCAAGTGGATCATAGTTACGTGAACAGAAAGAACTGCTGCATGTTGGCAAAGAGCTCAGACACTGGGATATTCAGGCTCCCCATCTTCCTGATGGCCATTTGGAAGGTTAAAAGATTTCGTTGAGGCCTCTGTGGCTATCTGTTCATCAGGCAATGACATCCAACGCTGTGAGATGTATCGTGTGAACCAGCAAGCTTGCCAGACCGATCTGCTTCTCTCGGCCTGTGTTTCTGCCCACGCCTCACTATCTGTCCTGGGTGAAGGTTCTAAGAGTTACAGAAGAGGGCAAGGTATCCACCAAGGGACCTGAACTGACTTTTGACTTTTCCTTTCTTCCTGGCCAATCTCTGGGTAAAATGGCCAGCTACAATAAAAGACCAGAGGATGCAAGTTTATCGGAACTTGCTAGAGTATATTTATTCAATCCCACTCCATTTCATGAGTCAGGAGAATGAATTTCACAGGCATGGTGTGACTTGCTCAGAGTCACAGATCAAGGAAATGGCTGAACCAGGAAAATAAGTAACCTATCCCCCCCGCCGCCCGGAAAAAAAAAAAAAAGAAGTAACCTGTCCTGAGTCCCAGGACAGGCTTCTGATGTAGACAAGAAGAGCTGGTCATGTTGGGGCACCAGTGGGGCCAATGAGAAAACAACTATAAATCCTAGCCTTCCTCACATCTGTGGTTATGCGGTACATCTCAGGCAAAGTAGTGCAAGTAGCAGTCAGTGGGTGAAGTTTCTGGGAAAGTTCCTCAAAAGATAGCCAAGTCCAGCCATCCTACGCCCCTCTCTTCTTCCCGCTTGGGATATGGTGGGGATGTTTGAATGCTCTCTGCCCTCCTTTGCAAGTGAGACAAGAACACGCAAAGGGAAATTAAAAGGACAGACCGGTCCCTGTTAACACTATGGGGCCAACATTGCGGACCAGTTTACCTACCTCCAGACTTTTAGTTACACGAGAAAAACAAAGCTCCCAATTTAAGACCTCGTTTAGCAAACATCTTTAAGTGCTATGGAGCTTAATCCCTAACAGATATACATAAGCATATAAATGTAGGCGTGCTCACCTAAGAACGTGCTGATTGAAGTCTCGGAGTCTAATGCATAATGTTAGGAATTCATATTATTTTGAATTAGAACTCTGAATACAATCGTATAAATGATGTCTATCTATTAGGCATGTGTATTTAATTACATCCTGGAGGCAGTGATTGTAGGGAGAATCAGGTGATATTCTCCCTCAGGAGAATGTGTGAGTTATTGGGCCTCAGTTTCCCCCCACCAAAATGCTGTTAGATAATACGAACTTTTTAAGACTCTTAATACCTTTAGACCTAAGGTTCAACAACTAGATCTCTTCTCTTTCCCTTATTTCAATCAATCTGTGATTCCACTTTCAGTGTATGGTGGGTTAAACAAGTCTCTTTTGCCTTGGGAATTCTTATATACTCTTTCATCTGAAATTTCCTCGCTTCTCCTTTTTGCCTGGCTAACATCCACTCATTCTTCAAGTCTCATACTCAATATCAATTTCTTCAGAAAGTCCTGCCTGACCCTTGCGTGTTATATTTGTCTGATAACATGCTGATATCTACCACAGATTATAAATTTCTCGAGGATTGGGGTTACGTCTGCCTTATTGCCATTGTATTCCAGCAACAGATGTAGATCCTGGCACCAAGTCCAGAATCAGTAATGAAAAGATGAATGAATAAATGAATACATGAAGAAACGTTGTTTCTGTAGGGAAAAGATATTCTAGTTTTCAAATAATAGGCCAATAAAGCAATACTTCCCAATGGAACACAGTTTACTTGTGTGTGGAGGTAGTTTGGCTATAGCTCGTATATAAGACTGAAGCCTTTTCATAATAGTAGGTTTTAGATAAATTTGCTAAGTACATATAGGCTCTGACTGTATTATTCATAGAAACTAAGAGGGAGGGATCCCTGGGTGGCACAGCGGTTTAGCGCCTGCCTTTGGCCCAGGGCGCGATCCTGGAGACCCAGGATCGAATCCCATGTCGGGCTCCTGGTGCGTGGAGCCTGCTTCTCCCTCTGCCTATGTCTCTGCACCTCTCTCTCTCTCTGTGTGACTATCATAAATAAGTAAAAATTATTAAAAAAAAAAAAACTAAGAGGGATACTGCATAATATTTAATGTGGTTTGAACACTGGTAGGATAATTCATACATATGGTCTTCAATGGCAACTTTCCTAAAAATATTTCAAGGAGAAGGAAAAGCTCATTTAAAAATTTTTATTTGAGAGTATTTTTCTTATTTTTACAGGGTATCAAATAATCAGTTGAATAAATAAGCAATGAGATAATTGGCTGGACTTTGAATGAATTGCCTTTTGGATGGGCTATGCCCCCATCTCACTTGCAGAATTGAAAATGAGGGAAATTAGCTTGCCTTCTGAGAGTTAAATTATGAAAGCAACAGATCAGAACAGATATATGCAAAATTACCTTTTAAAGACAAAAGAAATTATACAGCAAACAGAACTTGACAGAAACCTGATTGAATACATTAACACATCTAAACAAAGAATATGCTACTCCTAAGAGGAAGGAGGTAGAGATCCAGGATTTGGTCAGCTGCAGGCACAGCAAAATCACAGGGGGAAATAGGATGGGAGGGGGTGGTTTAGAGATGGATGGGATGTCTGTACCACTCGGAGAAAAGGGAGCCAGAATCATTGAACTTTATGCATATTTTCCCCCACTGCTAGAATTGACATTTTTTGGTGAGATGAATGAAGGGCTGCTGGTTGTAGACTAATGCCATTTACTGTTTGATTTATTTTTCTCCCCTTGTCAGATTCCATGACCACGAAGCAATCTGCTGATTGTGATTTGGTGTCTAACGCAGGTCTGGCTACAGGGGAGAGAATGGCTGATCCTATGGATTTCAAGTATTTTCTGTCCTCAGTGATTTCTTAGGAAGAATTAATAAAACAACTTCTGATTATGATGTAGTTTTTTTCATGTTGTTTCATTCTAGGACCAGAACGAGGTGATGATGCCAATAGGAACATTATAGTCCAAGTCAATTTCTTATTGTACATTAATAAATCAGTATTTGGGGGTCAATTCAGAATGTATGTTGTGGTCTCATAGAGTTTAGAGTCAGTGTCAGTCTCACACAATTGCTAAGTCTAGGCAATGGACTAGAAAGACTGCACATTTGAGATAGATGTCCAGAATCTAGAATATGGTGACCTTCAAGCCATTCCCAGACCCAACCAGACTTCTCCTAATAGCCTTTCTATTTAATGTAGAGTGGTCCTTTGTCTCGCAGCATTAGTATCCCTGGTTACTTGAAGAAATTCAGAAGTTTAGCCTCTGGTCCCGAACACTGAATCAGTCTGCCTTCTATCAAGGTTTCAGTATATTTGAGTATATAATTTAAGAAGTGCTGTTTTAGGGGATACACCCACAATTTGTATCTCTCTATCTAGGTTATTGGGAGCTACTCCTTCATGGGTATTGCACACTGCTACATTTTTTTGTTGGGAATGCCAACAATGTAAGTCTTCCGTAGATAATAAAGAGTACATGCTCTTTACTCAGGCCACTTCTTGTGGGATGAGGTAGTGTCTCCTGGGCAGGCTTGCTTACTGGCCCTTAGAAACTCTGGGTTCCCAAAGTTCAGTGTTCTTCCCCTTTAACAGAACCCATGGCATGTACAAGCACCCATCTGGGCCATTTATATGGACTCTGTGGGAATGTGGGGCTCAGGGAATGGATGCAAATGTACTGACTCCGGGGCTATCATTCTTGCTGAGTAATAAAATCTTGTTTCTCCAATCCAGGGGTCTTGTGTTTTCTGCTAAAGAAACTATGGCAAGCTAACATTAACTTATAAGTAGGATAATCTCAGATATTTCACAATCATTGTCACATATTTCTTCAGTCTTTTTTTTTTTTTTTCTTGCACAGTTGCAAAAAGTAAAGTGTTAGGAGAACTGAGTTCTTATCTAGGTTCTACCGTTAACTTGTTATGCCGAAGAATAGTTATTACCTCTCTTCTCTGGAATGATTTCTTCATGTATAAAGTAAAGGGAGCAGGGAAAGGGATGCAAGGTCCATGTCATAAGAATTCTTTGTTATTGTTATCCCAAGAATCAGACATTTCTTTGAATGTTGGTGATATCAGTAAATGTATGCTCTCATTTAGCCATAGGGACTTGATACTTTCTTAGAAAACCTTAATACGTTATTTTCTGTACCCACTCTCATTCTACCTTAAATGATGGGCCTGTGTTCTATGCATATGTGGTGCTTCAGTTGGTGAAGATAGTTCATTTTTCATTGAACTCAAAATATACAAATTTCTTTCATTATCTCTGGTTCAGTGTAATCTTGGTAATTTTCATGACCCTACCCACTTGGGGTATTCTAGTGTCTTTGGAAGAACAACTATTTGTTCAATATGTAATATAAAATTCTTCTGACATTGAGCCTACACATATGATTTTCAAAGAAGAAAGAAGAATAGGAGAATTCAAGGGGTTAATGTGTGCTGCCTGCATTTGCCACTCTGAGATCATGAATTCATTGTACTGCTGGCTGGTCTACAGAGATGAGAAGGAATACACCTTTGCTGAAGGAGGAGCTGCCTGCACCCTATAACCTAAAGCGATGGAGAGTCTGGTAACACATCCTACAGCACTGAAAAGCCAATTGCTTCTGTCCCCAGTTAAAGCACTCAAGAAGTAGCTACAAAGCATCAACCTCCACATCAAACAAAGTGGTCTTGGAAAGTCTGTGAGCCTTAGATCAGAGACAAAACTATGACTATTGTCTTTCCAACCAAGCCCACCATTTTTGATCTCCTTAATAATGTAGCCATGTTCGACCGAGAGAGAACAAAGATGATAGTAAGTAAAACATCGAAGCTACCAGTATTCAAAATTCTTTCTACCAAAAACATTTCCCTAAGGCTGCTAACAAATTAGATTAACTAGACTGGAAGCCAATTAAGTTTCAGGGCACATGGTTTTGTCAAAGTAAACCACAAACCTGGTCTCCTATTGTAGTTGTTAACTTTAAAGAGAGTTCTGTGTCGTCAATCTGCCTCAGTACAAAGTGGGCCACACAGGTTGTTCGGTCCCCAACGCTTTCCTCAGATAGACTCATGGAGCCCAGCATCCAGAGTTCCCAAAGGAAAAAGACAATGGCCACAGAGGACAATGGACTTGGGAGTTCTTTCCAGAGCAGAGAATGAGTAGCTGCCTTGTGTTCTACATAAGGAACATATAATACAGGCAGAAAAAGGGAACTTGACTCTTCAAACGGGCAGGAGCTGACCATTGCTGTGATAATGGCTGTTGTGGGTTTCCCCTTTCCCCTTTTATAACGGAAGTGCTATTACTGTGTTTTAGTTTACCATAGTACATTCAGCCCGTATGTGGCAGAAAATGTTTGTTTGAATCCCAAGTTGAGCTGCGCACGATGTGTCACATTCAGGCTGACAGAAAGGACTGAGCATCACCGAGAGGTCTTGGATCTCAGACCCAACATCTGATAGAGCACTGTGATCATCTACCTTTGATAGGAACGGGTACGTTTTATATAGAGGAAGAAGGGCATGCCTGGCTATTTGAGTCACAGATAGACTGTAGTAAATACTACTTACTGGTTGTCCCTCAATAGCCATGTATCCTTTTCCTATAATAAGAAAAATACAGTTTTGGCAGAGAATTCAGCTGTCACTAACCAAGAATATTGTGCTAAGTGAAATACATCAGTTGGAAAGAAAAAAAAAAAGGTATGATCTCACATGTGGAATTAAAAAAAAATCAAATACATAGAAACAAAGAGTAGAACTGTGGTTACCAGGGGCTAGGAGGTGGGGGAAACAGGGAGGAGATGTTGATCAAAGGATACAAAGGTGCAATTATGTAGGAAGAATGCTAGGGGCCTAATGTATGGCATGATGACTGCCCTTAATAATAATGTGTTAAATACTGGAAATGTGCTATGAGAGTAGAGAGTGGGTATCAGGTGCTCTCATTACACACACAAAAAGTGGTAACTACATGGTAATAAGATATGGTAATTACCCTGACCGCAGTAATTGTTTCACTAAATATATGTGTGAATATAGTGAAATGTATATAGTGATATATATATATATATATATATATACATATATATCAAAATCATGTTGTGCACTTTAAGGATATACAGGTTTTAATTTAAAAACAATAAAGACACTGCCTTACATGAAAAAAAAAAAAAACGTAAATAGTGTGTTCAGATTTGGGGAAGCATTGATGAAAGAAAGGAGTAAGATCCCCACCCCTCTATTCTTCTTCCCACAGCCTGAAGTACCAATATTACGCTTTGAACTAGGTGGGATACTTGGGACAGTAACGTAACTTGGGAACAGATGGTACAAAGTGGAACAAAATCACGCAAGGAGACTATGTTTTTAATATTATGATGCCATTCTTGCCCTGGACTATCTATATCTCAGGCTTCCATGTGATAGGGAAGTAAGTATTTTGTTTAAGTCAGTTTGGGGTTTCATTACTTGCAACTGTTCCCTAATCCTAACACAGATGCTTTAGAAAACTTATCTAGAAAGTTATTCACAGATTTTAAAATTTTGTGTTCATTCCTGACAAGTCTCACAGGATTTTAATATTAATGAATAAGCATTGATAAATTATTTTTGGAATACAGCCCTTCAGCACTTTGGTTCAACAGAATTTTAATGGTAAAGTAGAATATAGATAAAATAATTTGCTTTTGTTCCTAGACTTCTGTTTTGGACATTTTTCAAAGGTCATTTTAAATAACAAATGTTAGAATTTTATAGCTTTAAAGGCTCCCCGATGAAGAAGCCTACAGCATGGTGGCAACCACCAATAAGCTACCAACAATGTTGGGGGAACGACCAAGCTCCTATAAAATGACAAATATGAGTAATTACTTAAATGAGCATGCATCTGATGGTCTTTTAGGATGGAGAGGTTATAAACAGTACACATAATGATGGTCATGAAGAAATGAAATCAATATTAGGTGATTTTTAATTCAGCCTTATGCACGGATACATACGCGCGCGTGCACACACACATACACACACTCACATGCATAGCTAAAAGAATTGTTTCCAATCACTATAATAGATTCCAGATTTTTTCTATTTTCCACCGACATGGTAATTGGCACCATTTCCAGTCTGAAACTGTCCTCTGTGTAAGCTTGTTACTTTGCTGCACATTCTTCCTTAAACAACAACAATAACAACAGGAACAGGACACAGTATTTTTCAAAACTGTTAAAAGTCAGGCCTATCTCACATTGAATTAAACAACTGTAAATCACAAAGGATAATAATGTTGTCTTTGTATTTGAAGATAATGCTTCTGAATCACCATCAGCAGAATCCTGGCTTGGAGTTATCTTTTTCCAGTACCTTGATACTCACTTTTTCTGAACTCCCGAAGCCATAATTACCTTATCTAGATAGAACACTGCATTACATCTTGCCTCTCCTCATTCTCTAATTGAACCTAGATACTAAGTCTGATCTCCTACCAGCTGTACCGAACAGAGGCTGCTAGACTTTTCTCCTCACACTTCCCTTTCCTCGCATCCTCACCCTCCAGCCATTAGTACAGCGTGGTGTACACAGGCATTTGTATTGACTTGCTGATTAACCGTGGGGCTGGATTTGTACTAAGCCATCTTAGCTCTCTCATCCAGTTCCTTTCATAACCAGTTGAAAGATGGGACTGGAGATATCAGTTATTCAAAACCAAAGCAAAACAAAACAAAACACATAGATAAAAAGGCAAGTTCTAGAGAGCTTAACTCTTCCTTGGTCTGGGACTGGAGAAAGTACATACTACGCTGGATATTCCATTGCATATAGTGGACTGTAACTAAATTGGTAGAACTATCTTGATGGGCTATTTTCCAGGACACAGAAATAATTTTTTAATGTTTGGCTATCAATCATTATTGTGACCTTACAAGTCAGGTGATTTTCTAATCAGGAGACAATGTGTTAAAAATCTATATAGGAAAGTTCTCCATGGGTTCATTCAGGGGCAAGAGTATTTGACTTTATTACAGTAGTCAGAGATGAAAGATTTTACTCCAAAGTATCTTTGGAGAGCTTCTTGCAACATCCTGTGTAATCTGAGACCAGACAATTATAGTCTGATTTACTGAACAGATTAACAGTGTCCTAGAAAAAAGTTAGGGAAGACCATATTAGAAAAATAGTTCAGTACTAATTATTTTACTATTGGATCAGCATAATGTGTCAAGAGATTGAAGCAACTGTTCTTCCTTTAAATGCAAGTTGGCACAAGTGTATATGATTTTTCTAGAAATATAGGAGGAAGCGATAAATAGGTTACATGTGTCTGAGGATGGCCACACATGGCAGAGGAATTAAAGTTCGGACCAAAAGTAGCCTTTATCTTAGTAACTCTTTCTTTAGTAGTCTTTATGTTAGGGACTGGGGTTGCTGCACATGCATGGTGAGACTTCTTAAGAACCAAAGTATCACAATATTTCAGTAATAAGTATTTATTACTGAAATTGTCACTCACATTTTAAAAGCGATCAATAGTATATGAGAAGGATGCACATCACATTTGTATAACACATTAAAAGACGGTAGCACATGCCTACACGGCTATTCACAAGCTAGTGCTGCCTTTCTTTCCTTCCTGTGTCTGCCCGCTTTTCCCTTCATTGTCCTCTGTGCTCCAGCCATACGAAATTTATTTTATCGCTTCACATCTGTCATTCTGTGTCTCACCTCCAGGAATCTACCACATTCTGTGGCAACTGCTTCTGTCTCCAGACATCCCGTCAAAAATAGCAGTCTTCAAAGGGTTAGGAATCAAGGTTTACCGGCTCACCTCTGTATTCCCAGCACAGCACGGGGCTAGGCACTTAAGATAGTCAGTAGGCTGAATAAGTGAACAGATACTGCAGTTTCAAAATTATTACATTACTGGCTAATTTCATGTCCCAAAGTACGCAGGCTACACACTATAATTTTCTTGCTTTAAACAGGTAGGAAGAGCAAGGAAACAAAACACTTTAAGATACTTTGGGGGGATAAAAGGAAATAGATTCCACCTACTTCAAAGCAACTCAAAATATGTATTCCTTGTCCCCTGACCCTGGTCCGGTTATATTCCAAAATCTGGAATCTGTTGTGATGTTAATGTGAAATACTGAAAATTTTTTATGACTCGGTGATATATTTTTCTCTTTGGCTTCATGGGATTAAAACATTACAGGATAAGCATCGCTGCAGCCTCACAACTTTGGTCTAAAATGTTGCTTGAGAACTAGTGTAACGCAGGGATGAGGCATAGGGACGGAGTCAATTTTAAGAGGGAAACGTTCTGTGTTGCAGCAAATGTGAACAAGAAATGCTGCATGCACGTGTGGGCATTCGGGGGTGCATGAGCTTATCACAGAGACAGAAAAAAGTCTCACCTCCATCAGGGGTCAGTATATTGATTTGGAGATATTGTATCAAGTCATCCCTACCTCACAGTAAAGTTAAGGAAATTAGAGATAAAATGAGGCGGCTTGGAGTTATATAAGAGGTGGAGGAAAGACAAACGGATGAATTCTTACCATGCACCAAGTGCATATAAACACGTATCTTGTTTAATATATAAGATGCTTTCACTTCCATGTGAATAAAGTATGATTAAGTCCATTTTTCATGAGTAAATTGAAGATAAAAAAGGTTATGTAGTTTGCCTAGAATCTTGCAGTTTGTAGATGGGGAAGGAAACTACTCGTCCTTAATACTCTCTCGGGTCAGTAGAGGCATATTGAAACTGGCGTGTATCAGGTCACGGGAGCCGGCTGTTAAACCTGAAGGAATGTGAGCAGTTTGCTAAATGTTGCCTTTGTTAAAATGAAGTTTTATAAGCTTGCAATTAAATAAATGATATTAAAAGCATGTCACAGCTCCTCAAAACTCATTATTTCAAAATTATTTTGTGACATTAATACTATGATCTATGATCTTTAGGTTTTTTCCATGACTCCATCCCTATGCCTCATCCCTACTTTACACTAGTCCTTAAGCAACATTTTAGACCAAAGTTGTGAGGCCACAGGGGATGCTTATCTTGTAATGTTTTAATCCCATGAAGCCAAAGAGAGAATGATTGGCAAACGCTCCAAATTTGGGGTTGATTTTTCATTATTGTTGTTGATTGTTGACACTTAAGAAAATGACTGTGAAAATGGTAATGGAAATTAAACATAAAAGTATATTGAATGTAGCCATTAAATCATGAGTAGAAAACATAATTAAGAGGATTTTCAAAAAAAAAAACAACAACAAAAAAAAAAAAACAAAAAAAAAAAAAGAGGATTTTCTTTCAGGATCTAAAACCGTTATATGTTTTAGCAAAGAGGTTACCTTCATCTTACTCACCACCATAAATAAAAATAGCAACAGATACTCATAGCAGAATAACACTCATAGTTGGGATACACCTCCACTTGTCAAATCATGATTGAATTGCAGCCATAGCTGGCCACAGATGCATGATTTTGGCCAGAATCAGTGAAAGGATTCTATGAGAGGGAATTGGCTAGATGGGGTAAAATAACATTTTATTATTATTTGTAAATTTTGTGATACGCATTCTTTGTTGCAGTTACATTTCTACCCCTGCACCACTCACTGAATACATAATAGTGAAGCCATACGATTTTTATTAAGTAATACTGAATAGAAATATGGGGAAGTTTTTGCAAGGTATAAAATTCAATCTATGTTATAATTATAAATATGTAAAATAAGCACATAAAGATAGGAAGGTTTATGTGAAAATAAAAGGAGCTCTATGAGGATGACAGATGATATACAACTAATTTACAGCACAATGGGGTAAATATGAAAAATAAAAATGTATAACAAAAGCCTGCCATGTCCTAGAAAGAGCATTTTTAATTTTTTTGTGCTAATCTTATAAAATATTTTGGAAAGGAAGGGTGGGATGTGTTTCATAGAATATGATTCGATGGATACCTATGGAAGGTTCTTTTGCTTACATCACAAAAACCATGTCTTGCTTTTTTCTTTAACTGCCACATCTAGAACTATAAAATACAATGTGTACACGACCTTTCTCTTTATCTACTAGAATATTATACTTCCTTATTTTAACACCATTAATTTCATTTTCTCCAAATTTTAGTACATATATCTTAAGATTTGAACTCATCTTTTCAGTCAAGAGATTCTCTGGGAGAAGCAGTTTTCTTACATCAAAATGAACATAAAAAATAAACAAAAGATGGTCTGGGCAGCCAATTATGTGACTAAGACTATTTTAAAAAAGTAAGCCTGCTTTTTCCCAGGAATGTATGAGGAAATCTTCCTGCAAATTTCAAGCTCAACCAGGTTGCTTCCCAAATTGGCCATTTGCACTCTGGGGCTGGAGCTGAAAGTGCGCAGAATTGCTGAGTAATTCAATTGTGGGCCGAATCGATGCAAGTGCGAACGCTGCCCTGGTCAAAGGTTGGGCCTTAGGCTGCAACTTAAATCAATTTTGGGTAAGCTAAGTTTGATTACATTTTCGGTGATGAAGCTCTCAAAAGCAATTTTTGAGCTGCCCATTCTGGGGCTGTTTGTTGCCGTTCCGAAATTTATATTTCTGGTTAGAGAAGCATCTATTTATCTGTTTTGGTGATGATGAAGTCCTGGAGTTGAGGAAAAAAGGAGAGGAAGAAAAAAAAAAAAAGAGGGTATGATCCAGAAAGCAGGTGAATCTAGAACTAAAATATGTGAGTAATCATGTCTTTTGTCCTTCAGAAAATATAACAACAAGAATAAGAAGGAGGAAGAATCAGGGAATATGCTAACAAAGAAAAAAAAAGTAAATAACAGAAGATTCGAATGGAGGTGATGTGTGGCAGTCTAAGAATATTTTGGCATACGAGACCCATTCCTTCAGGTGCTGCTGGCAGGAGGGATGTTGGGGAAATACAGGTGGTTCTGAAGTATGAAGCGAAATGGGTGTAAGAAAGGATGTCAAATACGGACTCCAACAGCAATACGCCAGCTTGAGAGAAATAAACACTTCTGCTTTATCTTTTTCCAGCAGAGTCAAGACCACAGAGTTGTGCGTTCATAGCTTTTGCAAGTCTTCCTAAAAATGTGTTTGCTTAGTTAAATAGTTCAAGTATAGATATTGTCTACATTTGGGTAAGCATATTATTATAAGCTATAGGGCTCCCAAGAAATTGTTATTTTTTGAGTAAATATGAATTTTCCTTATAGGTATGACCACTCATCCTTAAAACATGACTATAATCCCGCCAGTTTTAGAAAAAGCACATGCTGTATGTTGTCTTATGAAGTACTTTAGAAAACTTAATTCTTTCTAAGTGGCCCGAGTGGTGACTCTAATGGTTCTTTGACAAGAATTATGATCTGCCTCACTAATTAGGCTGTTCCACATATGCACTAATTGGATTGACTTAAAAAAATCAAAGAAAGGAAACTGAAGAGCATGCAACCTACCTAATACCACATTTTAGAGCTGGGTTACTCGAGTTATTTCTTTGCTTTAAAATCATCGAAAGAGAAATCTTGTAAAAAAAAGAAAAAGATAAAATTGGAAAAATCCAACTTACTAAGAATTTCTGGCCGTGCCAGAGGTGAAACAACATCTCCACGCAAGCAAGTCTTGCTTGATTTATCCAAATCTTACTTAAACATGTACCGTGCAGATATCTCATTTGTGTCTCCGGAGAGAAATCTCAATTGAATTATATTTATAAGTAGGGAAATCCAGTCCATGCTGAATAGACACAGTCAATGAGGATGTGCCATTTCTAGTCACTTCCCCAGCCACTTTACGGCTACGAAAGCAGAATTGACAGAGGTTCAGAGCAAGCATGGCCCACTGAAATATTGCTTTTGCAATTAGTTCTTCCTCTTTTTTTCCTTTATTTGGAACATCAAAACAGGGGAGAAAAAAAAATCCAATTCCACTTTACTGTTCCTTTATGGTGATGTGCTCTATTAATTGCCCTTCGCGTGGCCTGAGGAGAAACGGGAAGGTTCATAAGACTGGCACTTGGGGATGATCCTCTCCTTCACTTCTCTCTCGGACTCAGCATTTCCCAGGAGAAGACACCACAGCCCCAGAGTCGGGGTGGGAGGCAGTGCCCGACGCCACAGCCGTGCTCACACTACTGGATCCTGCCCCGGATCCCGTCCCGGCTACAGGGAACACACTGCACGCTGGGCGAGTGTTCTGGAGAGCCCACCCGAGAAGTCCCCGCGAGGGGAATCTCTCCCGGGCCCCCCATGCCGTTGGGGGGAGGCCAGCTGAGGCCCTCAGGAAGCCAGAGGCTGCTAATACCTTCTCCAAGCTGGAAATGCTGGCACCTTTTCATTTTTACAAAATCTTCATAGCCACAACTCCCATATACACAGGGTCACATTTTGGCCTGATTTGTTATAAGGGTCAGAGTTTTGTGAAATAGCAAGCAGGAAGATCTATTCTCGTGCCTTTCCATAGGTTTATTGGCCGACAGAATTGAAACTGTGAACATAAAGGAAATTTCCCTGGAGAGTAAAATTCTTTGTAGAGATGACAAAATGATTAGGCCAGCAGTGCTATTGAGCTAAACTTTATGGAAACTCGCCACAGAGCAAAACACATTAAAATACTTTTTTTTTCTTCCCCTGTCAATAAAAAATAATTTCGGGTTCAATGACAAAAACGTACAGAAGGGAAAAATATTGGCAGCCTTTCTACTATGTTAAGGGGTAAGTGTAACTGTTTTTAATATCAGTCAATACGTAAATACTGCTTCTTTTAAACACACATAGATTTTTTTTTTCCTAGACTCTTGAAGCATTATGGCCAAAAGAGAATTTGGTTATTTATTTTATTCCCCTCATTTTAGAGATGAGGAAACTGAGGCCAGAAGGTTCAGTGCCTTACGTAAGGACTTCTCCAAGGAAAGGCAAGAACCTAAATAGCCTGCCTCTCAGCCTAGGACCCCTAGTAAAATTTTATGGCTGAGTTTGAAACTCTTTTTGATTTTTCAATATCTTTTTGGTACCTAATTCCCTCAAACCTGCTACATTTCGGGGCTGATCAATGGCACCAGCAAATAGCAACGCTCCATCCTCCCTTTGGCATTTACTGACCCCTCGTCAGCCATCGGGAGGCACGTGTAGCTTCAGGAGCTGGAGGATGCAGCTGTCAAATTGCCTCTTAACCCGAAGGAAACACATCAGTAGAGTAATTAATCTTGTACAACCCTCTCTATCAACCTGGCCACTTTTTTTTTTTTTTACATCATTACAAGTGAATGCTTATGTGCATGGCTGATTTAATTAATAATTCTAATAAAAAAGACAGTATCCTAGCGATATACATAAGTACATGAATAAATGAATTGAAGAACCAGCGCCGTCCTGGAACCTCCACTGAGATGAAGCCACACTGTTCCTGGGGCTACAGGGATTGAGTTTCCACTGGTTTACCCTTCAGTGTTTGCATCATCCGTACCGGAGAGGAAAGAAAAGGAAAAGTGACACTTAATGAGGCACCGTATTTGCTATTTTACGTGTCCTGTATCATTTGATCTTCACAACGACCAGATAAAAATCAGGTGAGACAAGGAAGCTTAAAGACGGGGATTGCAGGAACCGACCAACATCCTGCACGGGCGACGACGATCCGCTTGCTTCCAGAGCTTTCGGTGGTTGGCCTGTGTGGTGGAAAGAGCACTGCACCAGGAGCAGGAGAAACGGAGCCGGCTGCAGCTTTCCATCCGCTGTGACAATACGCAACTTGGAGTTCCCGCACCCCCAGATGGAAAGAACTCCTAGACGGAAAGCTTTCAAACCTGGTTTTGTGCAGGCCCATGGCTGTGGGCCGGGCCCCGGGGTCACTGTGCAGCGTGGGAGGGAGGGAACAGACAGGCTTTTCCACGCTTCCCTCCCCATCAGGCAAATGAACTCCAACTTCATCGTTGTTACAGAGTAAGGGCATGAGCACCAGGTCTTATTTGGGGGAAAGAAAGGAATCCACTGCTTCAAAAAGCTGGAAAAAAACCAGGTACTACCCAAGACTGCTCTTGCTCTAAGGGTCTGTCCTTTGACGTGGCTTCACTAGCGCATCTTTAACACTTGGGTTGGGTTGGCTCTTACTGGTGCTGATCCGGTGACCGGGAGGGGAGCATCATAGGTTCCAGCAGTTGTTCTGAGTGCTTCGACCTGTTGGGTATCACCTCTCACGGATGGCACTGGATGACTGTTTTGTGTTTAGCTTCTCGAGAACACACAAGGCTTCTAGGCATAAGGTCAGGGAGGAAAAAAAAAATCTTCTCGCTCCACTCCTACTGCATTTCAGCACATTTGTATACATCCATTATTTGTATGACGATTACGTCTGTGCAGATTCCAGTCCAGCAGAGTTGCCATTCAGTAGGTTGGTGCAGCTCTATCAAAATCTACCTGCAACTGCAAACCTGATTTTTTGTCAAATATTTATTACTAGAACATCCAGGAAAGGCTTTCCATTAACATCTTAAAGCTGTGAGGATAAAGCTAGTTGGCTCACATAGCACACTGTCTTCAATAATCACCACGTCTAAATTTATTACTGCCTCTTTCAACCAAAATGAAATTCCTATCTCTTTTAAGCTCCAGGAGGGGAGATCAATTTCAATCTAAAATATGAATCATTCAAATTTGTGGTATCACCTTTCACACGGAATCAGGGTTTATTATAATACACAAAAGTAACAGAGAGCCCATACAGTTGCTTACTGGCATGTGGGGACATTTGAAGCAAGCAGAGAGCTGAAATATTACTTGCAAGGGCACAGCTGGCTCCATATTCAACAAATCAGTCAAAAAATAACGTTTGCCTGCCTCAGTCAGATCTAAACAAGGAAAAACTGTGATGCCAGCCACATTCTTACTTTCTCCAACAGCCTCTTCCATTTTCCTTTTGGGTATCAGCTACTGACTTTTTTTTTTTATTTATTTTTTTAATCTCAATGAGAAGGTGTCCATCAAATTAAACAGACTGGGAAGAAAGAGCCTCTAACATGAAAGGAGATTTTCCAGAAAGTTAAATAGCCCTGATTGTATAAAACATTTGAAATTGGAACTTCATTATTGTCTTCACAGGGTTGCTAAGGCAGGGAAAAGACAAAGTTATGGTGAAGCTTTCGAAGACTTTGTGTAATATTTCTGAGGCAAATGCTTTGTTGTTTGAATAAATGCATGTGCGTGCGCACACACACACACACAGAAGGAGAGAAGTCCTTATGGCATCATGAGGACCTATATTCTAACAATAGGTTTGACACCCCACTTTTGGACACACATGACACAGGGATTTGGCGCCCACAGACTGTAGCAATATCATCGTTATCTATGCAGGCCTGTATGTCAGGACTCTGTTACTATTAAAGCTTGACTCGTCCCCAATATTTTCATAGATTGGGTCTCAGGAGAAGCGTGTATTAAATCAAAGCTATGTGAATTTTAAGCACTTTGTTTATATGGCTAAGATTTTCTTCTTAACTAATCTTCTTTCTTTCCCTTTAGAGTGTGATTCTTTGGGTCCTATCATGAATATCCGGTTTCTTTTTTTTAAAGAAGGTGGGAAACAAAGCACATACAACATATTTTGCCTATAGAAATGAATTCAATCAGTTACTGAATTGCTGATCAAATAATGGTGTAAATTTGATGAACTGGACCCATAGATGGCAGGATGGGATCATTCTGTTCACATCATTTTAGGGAAAGACTTAAAGGAATCATCTCTTTCAGTTGCTCATGTTCAGGAAATAACAACCACAACTGAAAAATAGTATAAAATCCCAAATAGTTCTGAATCCCTCATTTTTTACTTAATAAGGAATTTTGCTATGAATAGTTGGCATGCTGTCATCTATTATTAATTTTGTTCAAGCACTTGTTCCCTGAGGCTGGTCTATACTGATCCACAGAATATATTTTTTTCTTTCTCTCTCTCTTTCTCTTTCACACACACACACACACACACACACACACATACACTAAGAGATGTTTTCTTTTCTTTTTTTTTTTTTAAGAGATGTTTTCAAGGCAGGTTATATTTCAGAAATTTCTGGACAGATGGTCTAGAAGGTGAGGGATTCACTGTATTCTAGGTTTCCTACAGTTTTCCTACAAAATTCTGCTTTGCCCTCACTTGAGAAACTATATATTCTTTACCTAAAGTCATTCTACTGATGAGATGACTAACATTTCTGCTCAGAATGAGATGTCCTCTGACTATTACAGTCTAAAAGTCCACAGGCCACGGAAGGCAAAGGGGTTTAAGGTGACGTCATTTTTCATCAGTCCTTTGTTGCTTCTCTAGGACTGAAGAAAGATGTGAGGAAAGAGGCAAACAAACAGAATGAGAGAGGCTTGCAGAAGAGCAAGAAGCACAGGAGGGACGATCACCAATGACTGGGGTGCCGCGTCTCTGCCGCTCAGGGAGCGCTTGGTGTACGCACGGCCACTGGGCCTATTACTGAGCAAGGCCCAGTGCAGACCAGGCCCTGAGGCATCAAGGCAGATCTTCAGCCCACGTTCTTCCTTTCACACCCTCGCCTGTGGAAACAGGAGTGCACTGCCCATGTCTCTACTTCCTCACCTACTTCCTTCACCTTTCTATCCACAGCATCGTGACTTCTACCCCCAATTTGCTACAGAAGCTGCTTTGGCAAAGATCACCAATAATTGCCAATTGTCAGGGACAGTGATGGAGTTTAAGACGTCTCCGATCTGCTGTACCGTTGGACACTGCTGACCTTCCCTTTTCTTGAACAGGTCTCCTCCTCGGCTTCCATGGCACTGATCTGCGTCGGGCATCTCTGCCACCTTCTGCTCATTCCTCAATGCTGAATTTTACTTGGATTTTGGTCCTTGCTCATCTCTTTGCCATACCTAACTGAAATTACCACCTTCATTCTAGTAACTTCTAATTCATATCTCCATTCTGGAGATTGCCTCCAACTGAGTATGTCTAAAATTAAAGTCATTTTTCTTCTTTCTACCTCTACCTTCTCCCCAGATCTGAAAATGCTAATCCTCCTCTCATGTTCTATCCTGGTTAATCTCACCCAACTAAATGGTGGGATTTGTCTAGATTCTCTCCACATTTAGTCATGAACTCCTCTCTCTACTCTTTCACCTCTGCTCCCCTTTTTGTGCAATTCTCTTCTTATAAGTCTAATATCTGGGTTTAGCCTTCACATTACTTAAGAACGTCTTTCAGAAAGTAAATTGATCAGATCCTTCCTTTATCAAAAATCCTTCAACAGCTCTCCAAAACCAGAAAGATAAAGTCCAAGCTCATGTGCAGCCTCCCCTGTCCTAATTCTACCAACTTGTCCAGTCATCTCTCAATACTCTCTTCTCCCATCTTTTACCCCAATCCTATAAAGGTACTACTATGTCTTCAAATGTATCTGATTGTTTCAGCCTGCCATGTCTTTAGAGTAGCTACTTCATTCCAGAGTATTATCACCCCCACCCCCACCCATTTCACACCCAGGCTCAATCCTATCACGTCCTTTGTTCAAGGGTCATCTCTATAGCTCACCATCAGTCGCTGAGACTGAGTTGATGATTCTCTCCTTTGTGTCACTGTGCACTGTGCTCTTGATTGTTCTTGAATGAACCCTGCAAACTTCGACCTTTGAAAATGACCCAATGGTGGTATTTTGAGTTGTATCTTGGTTATAATTCTCATACTGACATTGCCTATTCTAGTTGACAGTCCTTTCATGGCCCTCAAGACCAGATTAAGAGCCTCTTCTCTGCTCTAGTATGCCACCATTACTGTACTGCATTATAGTTGTCTGTTTCTAATTCCTTTCCTCTCATTCATCAGAGAACTCTCTGAGGATTGGTTTTCTAGATCTATTAATTCTTTTCTTTTCAACATTGAGCACAGTGCTTTGTACATTGTAGGCAGTCAATATACATATCCAAATACCTCTATCATCTATCTATCTATCTATCTATCTATCTATCTATCTATCTATCATCTATCTATCTAATGAATGAAGGCTGCTATTCAATAAATTATTTGAGCCTGAAAGTTTTAGTTTGACTTTACTCTTTGAATCTTCTAGTTGTCTGAACTTCGATGCAGCAAACATCATATTTAATCTGGAATTAGCACCACAAAGTCTGGTTCCTTCACTGACCAAGAATGAGGTTAAGTTATGAGCAAGAGTTGGGGCATTATTTCAGATTTGCATGACTTCTCCCTGGCTTGCCAGTGACACTTTACCCTCTAAATCCTTAGTAAAGTGTTGGGCTCTGGGTTAACAAATAAGGTCAGCCATCTATATATTGCTTTTTGAAATGAGTGCTATTAGGGGATATAATATAATAACAATGGCTAACATTTGTTGTTTACTTTGTTCCAGGCTGAGTGATAAATGCTTTACATGCATTATCCCGTTTCATTTTTATCCTATCATATCCTCGTTTTATCAATGAGTTAACTGAGCCTTTGGCATTTGCTTACTCAAAGTCACACATAACTGATATGTAGTAAAACTGGAATTCAAACCAAGGTCTCCTTGACTCATTTTATGTGAAACGCACGCACACCCCCCCCCCCCAAGAATGCTGCATTCTTTTTTGGATGATCTTAGTTATAGAAAAGCTCTAAATTATAGCTTCTTGTTTTCTGTCTTCTTGGTGATCTAGGTTGTCACAAACCAGGAGTAGACTGTATCAGTCTAAGTTTCATCCTAAATGGTTATGGATGGGGAACTGATTCCTAGTGGCTAAAGCTGTTAGAAAGCAGTCAATTTGGGTGTTTGCTATGTATAGACACTATACTAGGCAACTCACATTTCTGATAACCCTGTCTCTGAGTGTATGAACTATTTAGTGATACAAACCATAAAAACATGAAGATATTCTTATTTATGGCATGTTCCAAATATTAACACGTACACAAGTGGCAGACTTCCCACAGTCTATTTCTTTTCTCCTGGATAAGAATATGGGCAAGCTAGCTTTACACACTCCCTTAACTATAGGACGGGCTGATCTTCAGCAATAGATTTTTAACAGTTGGTCATAGGCCAATACTAGACCAGCTTAGGATTGGCTTCTAGTCTTGGATCAATTTAGAGGTTGAAGACCCTCCCATTCATAGACCATGTGAAGCTCTGATAAAAGTTCTTCTCACAGTGACACAGTGCACTTTCCAGCTAGCATCACATAAACTTTAAGAAAGCTACCTTTCCCCATAATATAGTTTATAGATTCACAATGCCTGTGTCGGGTAACTGTGCCATCCAAAGAGACTTAAAATTTGTCATAAATATGTATGTTTAAATGTCCCTGAGTCTCATTTTTGTATAAGCTTTTAGTCAAACATTCAGCCCATTCATCTTTCCTATACTTAAATTAGATATCTGGCATATGTTGTTTACATCTAAACACTTATTTTAAAAAGTTTTATATGTTGAAGTATAGCACCCTGTATTATTAAAGAAAAGTTGATAAAAAAAACACAAGGAGGACAAATATGTTGTATGTGGAGGTTTAGCTTTGGCAGAGTATGTTGCAAGTGATGCGATTTATCTTTCACTCCACTGATGTTTTCATATTCAAAGCAAGAGACAGGGAAAGGTAAGAGTTAAAAACTTGGGCTCTGCAGCAATCTGTAGGGATGCAGGGTTTTGCTTCGTCATTTATTAACCATTAGATTTTGGCCAAGCTTTCAATCTCTCCTCATCTTAGTTTCCTCATCTATAAGAAGGCAATGATAAAATTTACCTCTTTGGATCACATGAGGATTAAGTGAACAAATTCATATAAAGAGATTAGAATGGGATCTGGTCTACAGTAAGCTCACAAGGAGTGTTACTTATAATCCTTCTGGTATTGCCTTGCATATCTAGAGATTACAAATACACATTTTACATCTAAACCCCAGTTCATTCATTCACTTATTCATTAGCCATTTAATCACTCATTCACTGTTTAACAAATTCATTTATTCCCTAAAGACTTCCCAATTACCTATTAAATACCAGACGCTATGCTTGGTGATATGGGAGATAATGCAATGAATCAGGTATTGATTCTATATTCTTAACAAACATAATTTGGTGGAGAGAGATGAAAAATATATAAAAATAATTATTGTAAAAACAGGAATGCTCAGTGCAATAAGAGCTTCAGATGAGGTTATATAAGGGTTCTGAATATATAGACATTTTCCCAGACTTCTATGGTTATGCTCATAATCGTAGACAAGATTTGCATAGTATGTCTTTGTTGACAAATTAATCAAATTGCACTAATATCTACATACAGGAAGCCAGTGGCAAAGGAAGATGATTAGACTACATTCTAAAGACACCATGTTTAGGAGCCCTTTCAGCAGTGCATTATCTCCAGATGACTGTGGTAAGGTTGCCAGAGTACCACAAATGCCTAAGTAAGTGTCATTTGTTCCTAATTTGTCACTTTTATTAATGTTTCAGTTTCAAATATCAGGATATGATTTAGAAATTCAAATAGCAAAAAGCTAATGTGTTATTAAGCCTTAAATTTTTCTTTACTTTGCCTTTTTAATTCATTTATTCTTTCAGGTTCTTGAATATTTAAATCATTTAAAATATTAATAGTACACCAAAGAAGTATCAATATTTACATTAAATTGAAATTCACACTGCTGTAATATTTTTAATGGCTTATATTATTCATAATTACACTAAATAAATCCTCCTCATGGAAGAAACTTAAGCAAGTTTATTACGCCATGGCTATAGCATGGCAAGTAGTATTTTTCAGAGTGGGGGCATTAAGAAATATTAAATAGTGTTAAGCTGGAATAATATGTGATGTGTTTTTTTTAAAGTGTACATAGGGCAAATCATTTTCAAATGATTATTTTCTACAAACAACCAATATGCTTTATCTAGAATCAGAAGTTCTTAAATTGTGGTAGTTCAAAGTTCATAAATCATGAAATTTCTTATAGTATATTTTTAAGTGGTAGGAGTATTATATATCCCATCTTCACATCGGCAAAGTAGACATGATCATGTCTGTGATGAATTACACAATATTCACAATTTTCAGAGACGGCTTATTATCACAGGATGATAACACAAATACATGTATGTCAGCTTACTATAAAAATATTAACTGTAAAAGATAAGGACGATTCACATAACTTTGTGGAACTGAAAAGACAGTCTATGCTGTGTAATCTTTGAACACTTTGAGAAACACTCCACTTCAAAATTAGGAATATTTTGTGGTTATGAAAATGTGTGGTTTATTCAGCTTCCAACAAGCACTGAAAGCAATCGTGGGAGAAAACATCAGCTCAGGTTTCTCTTCAACTAATCCTCAAGTTTGTTCCATTTCTAGTCCTTAGGAACCAAGATATATTAGAAATATAGTACTTACTTTAGCAAAACCTTAAATTGTATTTCAAATACAGTTTTAGGTAAAAACATTATCATATAGGATAAAATATTCTGCCCATGATCATTTACTTACTCTTTCATATTATATATGGCATGTGAAATTCTCACTATTTCCAGATGAATGTCTAAAGAAAACCAACCAAGAGCAAATTCAACTGAAATTAACCTATGCTTAAGGATAATGTCATGCATTTTTAAAAACAAAGCAAAAACAAACAAAAGCCCACCAAACCATCTTCAGTCAGAAGACATTTTTCAGAGGGTCCTATTGTTTAGGGATTTTTTTTTCCCTTTTCTCAGCTCTAAGACATTTTTCTCAACACATGTAGACTTCAGAAGGGATTAAAAATTATCAAACACTCATACCACTTAGGGGCCAGGTTTCCTCTGTGTATGGGATGTGTCCCATCGGGCTGAGTTCTAAAAGGAACATAGGCCATTCTCACGTTTTATCTCTGCTGATGGACAGGAGCCGAGGGGCCCCTGAGAGCATTCTGGCAACACTGTGTTACTTACGGTTGAGAGGCAGGCTCGCATTGGTTGTGCCTAGCTTGTTGGCAGCCACACAAGTATAGTTGCCGAAGTGCTCCTGTGTCACATTGGTAACCGTGAGAATGGATCTTGTGCTAAAGTTTTGAATAATAATTCCTTGTTGGCCATTGAAGAGCCTAGAAGACAAAATAGGTAAATATGCATCGTGAATACCATTTTTAGTTTTATCTTAGTTGACATTGCCATGGCAACCCAAAGACAGTTTTTGCCACACAAGTGTTAGCACATAATGTAATAATGGTGCAATTATATTTTCCTTACGTTAGTAGGTACCGGGGAGGAGAGGCTGTTTGACAGCTGTAGATTGTTACTACGGGATTATTTGTACTCTACGACAAACTGAATTTAGATTTCTGCATGTCCTAGTCATACATTGATTTGTATTTTAGAAAACTAAACACACCACAGCCATGGCGCCTCATCTGTTAAAGTTGAGAAAGAGCAAAGCAAATTAAATATAATGATTTTATTAAAAAACACAAGCTGATGGTTTCTAAAAAGCTGCCTAGAATACGTCTAGGCCATTTCAGTTGCTGTTATTGGAACACTCCGGTGAAAGTTAACCCCACAACTGTGACAGGATAGTTCTGAATCTAGGGCTGACACTGCTTTGCTGCTGCTAGGTACAACCCGGACAGGTGACTTGCTGGTAACCCTAGGAAGAAAAGCAGCTGTCTAGCATTGAGAGCATTTCAAGTTGAGTCTCACCTTGACCACATTTTAGGAATGTGACTGGGAGAGTCCTCTAACCTTTCTGGGCCTCCATATAAAATTCGATTTTTCCCAATTCCATTCTGACTACCCAACAATCTGTCTCCAGGCTTACCAGCAGAGGCCTCATTCTCAGATAGGCTGGCTGGCAGAGGGTCACCATCCTCAGGGCTTGCCATGCCCACCTCTGCTTTCTTTTTCCTGATCTGCATCCAGTGGTCATCAGCCCCTTGTATCTCTGCCAGCTGGAACCTTCCCTCCTCGCTCAGGTCTGATCTGTGTCCTATCTCTCCTACTCTAATGCTCCTTAAATGACTCTTCCTTCTCTCTCGCTCTCTCTCTGCATGTTTTTCTCAAAATTGTTGTGAGATTTATGAAACCAAACTGCTCTGTAGTAGTTTCTGTGCACACAGGTCTCTTTAACCCAAGGAAGTTCAATTGCTTTAAATTCCTCAAAAGGCAAGGTCATATGGACATACTTTATTTTATATTTGAGTCCTGCATAGTACTTAATGGTCCACAATAAATAGTTCATAGATCAACAGAGTTAGGATCACATCCCCACATCGCAGAGAATGGTAAGCCTCCTCAAAAAATTCTCTTTCTAAAGATGAATTCTGAAATAATGAGGATGCCAACCAGATGATAATGTCTCCCTAAAAAACCCCAAAGTCTACTATGAAAAGACGTGCTGATCACAATATGGGCTATGAAAGCTCACAGCCCAAATGGCATGGTGTTTTTTTCCTTCTTAATATGTTCAAGTTTTAGTACTAAATATTTCTTTAATCACAAAGATGCTAATAAATGGCATTCCCCTGAGAGTTTAGGTTGAACTCCTTTGCATTACATTATGTGACTTGCATCTGAATTCAGATAAAATATACTGTAGTTACATGCAGATTAAAATAAGCAGCCATGCTTGATTACCTTGGGAATTAGTTATATTTCAGGTAATAGCTGAATTTGACTTATCCAAAACTCAAACTTTAATCAGATTAATAAAACTTTGAGTTAAATAAACATTGAAAAACTTTAACTTGAGCAATAAACCTAATGATCTGCAACTCTGACACAAGAAAATAGGTCATAAAATATCAAGGATATAGTAATTTTTACTCCCCTGTCTCATATTGCAAATCTATCAACACTATTGCCAAAATACTATCATGATTATTGCATATTTTTCTGCATCACATTAGTAATTTTATTCTTGACAAATTAGTGAATACTATGTATAAACACCCCACAGCCTCATTGTGCAGGAAGCTTCAGCATTATGGCTTAAGTCTATCTATCCACAGCTACACTATGGACACGTTCTGCAGCTCCCTGGACTACTAAATCTCCATTGCGCCCCACCTACCAAAACTCAGATTCATTTTGCTGCTGAAGAGTTAAGAAGAAATCAGTCAGGGTCTTCATTTGGCTTGACTCTGGGGAGAAACTCTCAAGGGAGTATAGTCAGTAACTTGATGGTACTATTTGCTTCTGTTCCTCTGGGCTGTCTTTCTGAGTTGGCTTTCAGTTCTCTGCCCTTCAATGTGTCTGAAGGCAAAGTCCCAGATGTTGCTAAATCACGCAGCCTATCCATGCTCTGGATGTGTAGGCCCACTCTTGGGTGGCACATCAATGGCACAGCAGCAGCAGCAACTCCTGCTGCTCCACTCAGTCTGGCAAGTAATTATGGCCAATAAAAAAGAGAAGTACCTTCCCCTGGGGGGACTGTCTTTCCTCTAGAGGAAGTTACCTTTCTGAGATTACTGGAGTAGTCCAAAACTTACTTTCTTGTAGAATTGGGAGTTTTATAAATGCTGACTCCTCAAATACCCTGGAAGAACCCATCTTTACCCAGTAGCTGGCTGAGACAGCTTTTCCAAAACCGAGCTTGAGGGGAAATGCCTTCTGAGATGGTATATATATCTCTGGAGGTTTACTTCTATGATTTTCTTACGGAGTCCTGAGAGTACATGGGGTGAGGGGCTTTCTCAGCTATTCAAATCAATTCTGAAAATTGTCATTGCTACAAAGATGAATCCTATGCTTAGGTGATTAGGGACTTGGCTGGGCAGCACATGTCTTTGAAGATCTTTCAAGGCCCTTCAGAAGGTCAGAGCTGAAGAGAAGAATCAATCAGATATATAAACAGGCATTTACAATTGGGTTTATTTTAGTCACAATGGGGACTCTGTTGAGATGAATACTTCGATCCTTAGTTACTGACTATCGAAATTTAAACCACACTTATAAGTCCCATCATGTATGTCTGTAATACAATTTCAATCTTTGACTAAAAAAAAAAAAATAATAATAAAAGGGTTCCTTAATTGATGATTTTTTAATGAAACAGTTTTATTCCCAAATGGTTGGATATACCTATATTTTCTACAAAGAAAATCATTTTTATTAATACATATAAATGAGAAATTTAATTGTTACTCTGTGTTAAAGAAATTCCTTGATAGCTTTCAAAAATGTACATATTCAGCCTATTAACAGAATGATCCTGGCCCCACTGAATTTTTTATATCCATCTCAGACTTGTTTGAAACCAGACTTCCTTACATCAGTGATATGAAATCTTGAAGTGACAATTCAAGCAATAGTTCACAATATACCTTGCAATAAAACCAGAGAACTAAATCTGGAATATTGCCTTATTTGGAGTTCTCTACTTTCCCTAAATAAATCTTTCAAGTTCTAAGAGAATCATTCTTGTATTGACTTAGATTAGAGAATAAGAGATGTTTTCTTATAGTCCCTTCCCCCCGAAAAGAGAGAAAACAGTTCTGTTGAGTTAGTGGTTAAACATGGTATTCCTTCCCTCAGAAGTAGATCAGCAGCATTTGGTGCTTGCCTAGAAATCCCCAAGCATTTTTAGTTTTTGTGTTTTTACCTTTCAGTGGACCCCTCGGCTATGAGATCCTTCTATTATCGTGGACCTTGCTGTCTTCTACCCTCTGCCACCTATGGTAGTTTGTTGCATACCACTAGGATCAGAATGTTTGTGTCCTCCCAAATTCATATGTTGAAAACCTGAGCTCCAAAGATTATAGTGTTAGTGGGTGGGGCCTTTGGAAGGTGCTTAAAAATCATGAAGGTGAAACCAAGATGAATGGGATTAGTGCCTCCAGAGAGCTCCCATAGCCCCTTTGGTCATCTGATGATACAATAAGAGGTTAGTAACACAGAAGAGGACGTGCTTGCACCTAGATCTTGCACTTCCAGCCTCCAGAACTATGAGATAACTTTGCTTGTTTAAAAACCACCCAATCCATGGAATTTGTTATAGCAGCCCAGAAGGATGGAGACACATACTGAGGACCGTTGCCCTCATTCTTCTTCCTTCTGCCTTTCACTAATGCTTCATAAATCTGTGAACCACAGGCTATGTGCCCTGCCAGCAGATGCTGCAGGCAACTCATAAACAGCACAGCCTGACCAAATGACTAGTTTGGAATTAGAACAGTCCCTTATATTTTCAAGTGTCAGTCTGAAAGAAGTGGCACATAGAAAGCATGCTAATAACTGAGGATACTCATATATCTGGTTCATGAAATGTTCACGAACTTTACAATCAGAGCCTCTCTCAGGCAGTAAGTAGGATGGACAGGTGAGTCCACTGCAACGTCCAACAGCAAAATTGACAACAAAGCCATTGGCACTGATTGTTAAGATTGCAAAAATAAATGAACAGCTATACCAGGCCTCATTCATTTTATATATAAATCGAGCCTCATGACACAGTTTGGGACTCTTGTTTACTATCTGCCCTTCCAGGTCAGGAGTAACAATAAATATTCTGGAGAAACAAGCTTTCAAGTGCGCATAGTCCCTGAAATACTTCATTGCTCATAGAGGAAACATACATAAGTCTGTCACATAACAACATTTAAAATATCAAAGTAACTTGAAATAGGAGTGGGAGAGGTGTTTGCAAATGGTAATAGATCTCTTATCGAGCTAGAATTACACAGAAATACGGTAATTATATATCATGTCATATAACTGGATAAGATTATCATTGTCTTATTAATTGATCTTTGGGTGGTTAGCATAGCAGAGATGGAAGACAGTAGGGGGCAGAAGGAGTTCTTGAATCATAAGAATTCTATGTATGAAGAGAAGGAATGTAACTTCCAACAGTGGATTGCAGGCTTCTGAGTTCCAGGAGGTGGTTAGAGCTAAGAATATGACTTAAAAAAAGAGCTTCAGAAAAAAAAAAAAAATCATGGTTGATGGTAAAAAAGTCACAGGTGATATGGTTTTAATGAAAATGAAGTTTTACTTGGTCATCAAATGATGATTAAATATCTCCCAGCCTGAAAGTACTGGATGTAAGAACCAGAGGGGGAAAAAGATAAATAGGACAGAGTTCTGTCTGAGGACTTGGCTACACTTAAAAATGTGATGATGACACTGAGATGGCAAGTAGGTCTTTGCACAACACATCTCAATGCCTCTCCCGGTGATAGATTTCTAGCTAACATATATTTTGGCTCTGAATCATGGCTGTATTTCTAGCCTTTTCAATGTAAGCAGCAATACTTTATGTATATGGAAAATGTTAGCTGTACTCAACATATTTATGACTGAAGTAACCTAACTTTAAAGAGTTTCAACATTGTGCAAAAAGTTTGGTGTGACGAGTGTGGGAAACTGACATTCAGAAAACAGTCAAGCATTCCAAATGCGTATTAACTCATCTTCACAGCAAGCCCAAGAGGTAAGCATTACTAGTCCCATTTTACAGATGAGGGGAAAAAAGTTTAGGGAGATTAAGTTATCTTCTATCATCTGGTAAGTGGTAGAACCAACATTCAAATTCCAGAGCTTCTGACTCTTGGTCTTGTCCCAAAGTAGCAACTGGTATTCAAATCACTAAGTAGAAACTAGGATATTGTATTTGAGTTTGGAAAGACATGTCAGAAATCATGAGTGGTTCAAGGAAATTAAGTCAAGCCAGGGAATAGAACCGGGGGAGCGAAATAACCAAGTAATATGTGCCAGGAAAGGCAGGCCCAACCTGTGGGGTGAATCTAATGGGATAGAAAGTTAAAAAAAAAAATGTAGGGTCCAGTTCAGCTAGCTATCTGCAGATTCCCTGGGCCAGAGGCCTCTTAACTATCTATGTGGGGCTTAGCTATGCCCATCAGTCTCTTACAGCAACTGTCTTTTGCTCCCAGTGGAGTCACCTTTTCAGGCTACTCAGGCTCAAGATGAGAAGCATGAAATGGTCTCTTGTCCTCTTTCCACCTCAAACTACCTGCCAGACAACACATACTCTCAGCATTGACTATTGTTTTTTTTTTTTTTCTTCCCCTGCGTTCATTAAATATTTCGGTTGTAGTAAATCTCTTTCCATAATGTATATGTGGAATATAGTCAAGGATGGCAGAAAAAAAAAAAAAGAAACACATAACCTAGATGAGTGGCAAGAACACAATAATTTTAAGTAAGTTCAAAACTGCCTCTAAAGTTTGAGTCCTGGTGATGCTATGGAGTTACTGTGTCCGTTCTGAGTTTCTCAAACCATCATCACGTCAAAAATTTCTCTTTACCACACCATTTCAGGTATAAGTCTTCATACATTTGCATGATTTTTGATTTCCATCCATATTCCCCATTAGAGTGCAACTCCATTAGGCAAGCTTCCTAGCTTTTGCTATTCATTGTGTTTTAAGCACGGAGCATAATGTTGGTACTTAATAGGTATGTGGTTAAGTAGTTATTGTATGCTTGACTGAATAAATTATGCTTTTACATTTTTGTACTGCTTAGTTTTTTCATCTGGGAAATGGAAAAAAATGAAGCCAATCTCAAAGTGTTGGTGTAAGAATGGTTTTTAAATGCACAAAATGCAATATCTATACATACACACACATACACACACACATATATCAAATGCAGTAGGCACTAGAAATGTGATGGGTGTTATTATTGTTCAATGATGGGGTCTGTTTCTTAGACAGAACAGATACATTTCCTCTCAGATGGCAGCAAAATATTAAATATTGAAAATACAGGAAATTATTTTTAAAGGAAAGATCTATGAGAGTGACTGGAAAGATCAGAGCATCATGATTTCAAGACGTGCCAAACTCAGTCTCAATTACTTGTGCATTATCAACCTCATCTAGGTTTTTCACAGATGTTCCGGTAGATAAAAAAATAAATAAATAAGAGTAAAAAGGAGGAGGAGTAAGAACTGCTAGATAGCAGAAAGAAATGAAAATTGATGTGAACGTGCTGCTATAGCAACCTCCTGGTTTACTGTGTTGCTTGCTACTTAAGGCTTGAATACAATATGATATCACTTATTCCTAGGAACAGACTGAAGAATATCATGCATCAATGTCTCAGCCCCAAGGGGTATCTATCTTTAGTTGCACATTTGAATAAATTAATGTATTATAATATATTAGGACATTTTAATGATTTTAGACTTTATTAGGCTATTTAAAATGTATGTCTTGTTTACTTTATCAATTTTAATGAAATTAATAATTTTAGATTAGAGACCTTTGGGCTGCCTTACTCGTGACAGTTTGATTCACGCAGGGAAGAGACTGCCTTTAACTTTATATCAAATAAACAAAGGCTATAGTGCAAGTGTCAATCCTCCTCTGGCTGCAGTTGAGTCTTGTATCCCTGACAACCTGGCCTGTGACTAGATACTTCCCCTCCGCTTGCACTGCTTTTCTAATATCAATGTGCTCATGATTTTAATGTCAAATTTCATCCCACAATATACCAATACAACCGTTTTGCAGGGATCACATCCACAAAAAAAGAGATCCTGGGGCCTCAGAACTGAGCAACGGGGAGCAGCTTCTTTTCTGCAGTCACAGAGTGGGTTGACAGTACCCTGCAATCTAAGGTAACAGACGAATATGGGACCAATATTGTCTTCTCGGTGTGAAAATGAATTAAAATAAGAATGGCTATCCTTCATCGTGATTAAGAGGCCACACCTCATTTTTGCAACAGAGTGTATTTCAAACACCATGTTAGTTGCTGGGAACACGGTGACAAAGAGGGAGGGATGCTCGCTCGTAGTAGATTATGGCTCAGGAGGAGAGAGACGGGTAACAAAGTTGAGTATAGTTTAAGGGGTGCTTTGATAGAGGCAAGCCTGTGGCAGTTCATCTGGAGAGACTCCTTTCTGTGTAGAAAGGGGTCAGGGTAGTTTTCTGAGAGAAGGTAATATCTGGATGGAGACTAAAGGAGCAGTGAAAGGCAGCCAGCCCAAGGAGGCCAGGATAGGTGTGAGTGTGTGAGTGTGTGTGTGTGTGTGTGTGTGTGTGTATAGGTGTGGGGGGGGAGGGGCTTATGAGCTAAATGGTCAACATATGAAAAGGCCGTAAAGATAAAGATCATGTCACAGTTTGTGAACTAAAATATTTTAGGACACTTCTAACGCCATTGCGAGATGGTACATGGCAGGTGAGCCTGACAGGTCAATAGGGGCAAGGATATGAAGGCCTCCCATACCCAAACTGGGATGTTAGGACTTGATTCTAGGGACATTCAGGAATCCTTGAAGAGATTTAGGTATAAAGTGATAAGATCGGATGTTTATTTTGGAAATATTGCTGTGAATTTTAAAGAACACAACCCAAATCTAGCTATTGGTGGACTGTGTGTGTAGTATTAACATCTCGATTTCAGGATGTTCTAAACCAGACTCAGTGCAACCTTTCCCAAATCTCTTTTCCTATGTTCCCAGACTCAGCGACTTCACCATTCACCTTATCACTGAGCTGGAAAACTTAAAATCATCTTCCCATGGTCCTTTCCTTGTGTATCTAACCAATCACTGAAGTATACAAATATTAACTTTTTCCTCTCTTGCTTTTTTTTTTTAAGGATTTATTTATTTATTTGAATGAGTGAGTGAGCGAGCGAGAGAACATACACAAGTAGGAGGGGTAGAGGGAGAGGAAGAGAAAATGTGAAGTAGACTCAGCACTGAGCACAGAGTCCTACTATGTGCCGCTGGATCTCATGACCCTGAGAACAGGATTTTAGCTGAAACCAAGAGTTGGATGCTCAACCGAAAGCACCACCCAGGTACCCCTCCTCGCTTGCTTTTTAATTCACAACTAATACCCTAGTTAAACCATATTTTGTAAATTTCCCATCCCAACTGCTCTGAGAAACATTTTGTGAAGACAGGGAATGGATATGATTACTACCCTTGAAAAGTCCTTCAGTGGCTTCCCAGAGCCTGTTGAATCAAGTCTAAATGTATTATCATGACATGTAAAGGGCTCCAAGTCTTGTGTCTGTTGGCCCTTTGTATGAGGGAGAAAAACCATGAGAGACTCTTATCGATAGGAGATAAACTGAGAGTTGCTGGAGTGGAGGGGCGTGGGGGGTGGGGTAATGGGGCAACGGGCATTAAGGAAGGCACATGATGTGTTGAACACTGGGTTTTCTACCCAACTGAAAACTACTGAACACCACATCTGAAATTAATGATGTACTATATGTTGGCTAGTTGAATTTAAATTTTTAAAAAAATTTAAAAAAAGAACAAATAAAATGCTCTAAGTCTTGCCCTAAAATGCATTTCTAACCCTACCCCCTGTTACACCTGATTTCACATCCTCTACCTCAAGGCATAAAAAAATACCTCTCCACAGAATGCCTACATCACAATGACCATGTTCTTTCCTTGCTTATGATTATTCTTGACTCCTTGCAATGTTTGGAAATAGTGCTCATTGGTATCAATCATAAAAGCTACCTTTTCCCTGAAGTATGTGTTAATGCTCTGATTTGAGGTGAAGGACCCCTGCTGTGCACTATTCCGGACTTGTCTTAGGGCTCCTTTAAGATCTTCTTACTTGGTCCTTATTTCATTTTGGTGATTTCTATGACAAACTGTAAGCTCTAAGTCAGGGAATGCAAACTGAGGTAGCCCACTTTCAATTTTGCTTGGCTGGCCCAAAGTTTTATATACAATAATTTGCATGTCTGTCTTATGGACATGTGCTTTCCATTTCCCGGAGTTGAAATGTTCTCACTTATTTCATATATTTAGCCTTTATCTCTTCCCCAGCCAATGATCATAAAGTCATTACAGGGGTAACAAAACTGTACTGACAAGATTTAGGCTGTAAAAAAAAAGAGTGACATAGCATCAGAATAAAATTATAGATACACAGTGAAATAATATTAGAAAAAGAAGTTTCTTCAATGCAGGAATTTACTTCATTTTCAGTCTTTTTACAATTATGTCACAGTTAAGTGCCCAATGCATATATTTTTTTAACGAATGCATAAAATCCCAGGTCATCAAAAAAGATTATTTTTAACATGGGATGGTAATGGGTTATTTCCTGTACCCTTCTAAATAAAAATATGTAACTGCTTAATCTTGTAAGAATGGCCTTGCAAAAGAGAAGAGAGGGAGAAAGAAGGGGATGGAAAAGAGAGAGAGAGAGAATTAATTTATTTCTAGTCTCTTCTGAATAATCAAAGTTGTATAAAATCTAGAAAAGGGATATCTTGACACAAGACTCAGGAAATTGGGGTTGGTTTTGTTTTTGTTTTTAAAAATTACTTTGAAAAAAATAATAAAAAATAATAAAAATAAAAATTACTTTGTAGGGCAGCCCAGGTGGCTCAGCAGTTTAATGCCACCTTCAGCCTGGGGTGTGATCCTGGAGACCCGGGATCGAGTCCGTGTCGGGCTCCCTGCATGGAGCCTGCTTCTCCCTCTGCCTGTGTCTCTGCTCTCTCTCTCTCTCTCTGTCTCTCTCTGTGCATCTCTCATGAATAAATAAATAAAATCTTTGAAAATCACTTTGTTGAGGTATGATTTATATATATATGTGTGTGTGTGTGTGTGTGTATGTATATGTGTGTGTATGTGTATACGTGGATGCACATATTTAATATATACAACTCAATGAGTTTGGGGTAAGTGTACACCTGTGAAACCATCACTGCCAAGTCCAAAAGCAGATCTATCACCCACTATGAAGGTTTCCTTAAACTTAGATTTTACTTCCCATTCAGCTTTCCCACTTACTTCTTTTAAACAAGTCATTTTACCTTTATGAGATAAAGATTTTTTTCCTTAGGTATAATCTAGTTAGAATTGTATGGGGTGCCTGAATGGCTCAGTCAGTTAAGCATCTGACTTGATTTTATCTCTGTCATAATCTCAGGGTCAAGAGATCAAGCCCCCTGTTGGGCTTTGCACTGAGCATGGAGTCTGCTTAAGATTCTGTTTCCTCTCCCTCTGCTCCTCTACCTGCCCTTGCTCATCAGCGCACTCTCTTTTCCCCACTCTGTCTCTAAAATAAAATTAAGTTTTAAAAAATGTAGTTAGAATTGTGTGAGGAATGGGTAGGAGAGTATATGGAGAGCTATATGTGTTATAAGATTGCAAAGTCAGCGTGTACGGTACAATTTGCATGTCATTAAAATTGCCCTTGAAAATCCCTTAAAATTCCTTATTGTAAATAAACTAACATACTTTACAAGAGTCTCCAAAATGTAGGGTGAGTGCTCCAAGGTGGGTACCGAGTGATCTGTTGGAGTTGAAAAGAAAATGATAGAATGCCCATTTATATTATAATTGTATCTCATCTTTTAAATTTTATATGGTGTAGGTCATTTAATGTTGGCCAAATATTAGTTCAAAAGTGCATATGCACAATTTACAAATAAGTATGCATATACTGGTAATTTTTTCCTAAGTTTAAAGTTTTATTCATAGGGATATATATTTTGAAAATGTCGTGGACCACTGTTTACCACTGATCTACAAGATAGTAATGCCATCTTCACAAAAAAAAAAAAAATACAAAACTCAAGTTTTTTCAATGTCTATTTAAACATTAGTCCATTACAATATAGTTTATACTTTTAGTCTTAATTCTAAATAAATACACTCTTCTTCTCAAGCCATAGATTAACTTAATTTCATGTCATCAAAGACATTACTTGCTTCATAGGACTTGGCCTATTCTGAAAGTGCCCTGCACTGGATTTAAGGAATCTATTTCTTTTTTATATATCTTCTCTATTACCAAGATAAAAGTTTATATTTTTTGCTTTCCATATCATTGAATTCTGAACCCTGATTTTCTTAATACTAAAATGTATATGAAGTAAAATTAAGTCTGTGAGCATTGTCCCTCCTAGGAATGCTAAAAGGGCCTGTAGTGTAAAAGAAAAGTAACCATTTTATACCAAAGGATAATATTTTAATAATAAGTACATAACTTTAGTCATTCTCATGGTGCTTATCTAAACAGTTTAACAAACTAAATGTCAAATGGCTAATATTTCTTTTTTTTAAAGATTTTATTTATTTATTCATGAAAGACAGAGAGAGAGAGAGAGAGAGAGAGAGAGACTAAGAGAGAGATACAGGGAGAGGGAGAAGCAGGTTCCATGCAGGGAGCCTGACATGGGACTTGATCCCCAGACCCCAGGATCACGCCCTGGGCTGAAGGCAGACGCTAAACTGCTGAGTCACCCAGGGATCCCCAAATTGCTAATATTTCTAATGTAAATATATGTATTTTTTATTGTCATCCGTGTTATCCCTGAAGGAGACAGTATGGAAGCTATCTTTGAAGATAGCATCTGATGATTCTCAGCTCTCGATATTCGTGTCCCTATTTTGCCCCTTGCACATTCAATAGAGTCACCCTGTGTAACCAATAAGATGTTACAGAAATTCTAGAACATAACTTCTGGGACTAGGTCATAAACAGTTTCTAACTTGCTCTCTCTTGGATTACTAGTTCTGGGAAAAGTTAACAACCACGTCAAGATGACAAACAGCCTTAGGAAGAGGTCTAGTGGTGATTAACTGAGGCCTTCTGCCAATAACAAGAACTAACTTGCCAGGCATGTGAGTGAGATGCCCTGGGAGCAGATCCCCCAGCCTTAGTCGAGCCTTCAGATGACCAGCACCAGTGACACTTGACTGGACCTGATGAGAGACACTGAGTCATCACTACCCAGCTAAGCTGCTCCCACCTTGACCCACGGAAACTGTGGTAGTAAATGCTTACTGGAGTTTGGGGTTAATTTGTTACTTGGCCGTAGATAACTAAGGATGGCAGGGTATACAGGGGAAAGAATTTGGACTGAGAGGTTAATGATAAAATGTGTCTTGATGGCATCTTTGAAGCTGAGTGCTCTTGGACAGGTTAAGTCTCTTGTGCCTCAGTTCTGTCATCAGTAAATTAAGGGCAATAAATTGTGTCTCACAGAAGTCTGAAGAGTAAGTGAGATAAAAGAATTTAAAGAACCTGGAAAGTGCTTTGTCCTCAGCAAGCATTTATTTCTTTCTTTTTAAAAAAAATGTGCTCTATTTTGCAAGGTTTTAAGGTTTTGAGATTATTCTCAGCACACAGACATGGGTTTTATAGGTCGTGGAAGAACTAGAGGCAGAGATGAGACTATGGATGTTCAGGTACTGCCTTTTTTTAATTATTTGTTTATATTTATTTGAATAAAGCTTTGGCTTTGAAGATCTTAATTTAAAAGAGATGAGTTTTTATAAACATTCTCTTAAGTAGAAGTGAAGAGGGTAACTTATTCCTGAATATTTTTGTAAGCTCAAAGTATAAAATATCTGGAGGAAATACAACTTCTCCAGATCTTGTAAAAACTCTGCTACACTTTGACAGGGTCTCTGACAGCTTCGTGTTTCTGTTAGTGACCTGGAGGTCAAGAAAACAGCTTGGGAACGTGCTGTATCTGTTTCTTCCCTGTGTGTCTATCTTGATTCCATTATTTCTGTGTCTTTGACTAAGTAAATTCAGAAAGTGTGAGTGTTTGTATGTGCAGTCTTTTATTTTGCTAATTCATAAATGACCTGCAATGCCCTTACCCTTGCCATTTAACACTGACATTTCAAATTATTTTTGATAGTCTCTGAAGTGCCATGACCTACACTAGGTGCAGGGACTCTGCATGAAGACTTGCGAGACTTCTTGAGTTCAAATCCCAGCTCTGCCACTACTCTATGAACCTGTGCAAATTAAAAACACTCTGTGCTTTGGTTTTCCCCAAGCAAAAGGTAAGAATAATTATAGTATCTATCTTAGAAGTTATAAGTGTGAAAATATAACAAAAAGGGTTAGTGTCTGTTAACAATTTAGAACACTGCCAGTCCAACAGCAGGTTTTTTACATCATTTTTCATTTTAATGAGATAAATATTTGAATGGCCTGGGCCCAGAAGGTAAACAACCACCACTCAGCAACCAGAACCCTTCCCTTTCCTACTCCTTGCACATTCTCAAATTTGCTTCACTGAGATTTTGAGAGGACTTTATATACTCTTGTGGTATTTGATAATTTGAGTATTTCCTCAAATAAAACCTTAACAAATGACAGATGTATACTTCACTCTGAAATGAAAGTGTGTTTGCCTTTGACCGGTGCATTTGATTTTCACAGTTCTCAGATTTTCTCTAGGTGTGTGAGTGTGTTGGGAAAGGGCATTGATTGGGGAGAATCAATCTACCTTTTTTAGCAGTGGTTCTGAACTCCTTTGAAAATGTAATAAAAGCTATAGTCCACCTCTCCAGTAGGAAAAAAAAAAGTCACTAAAGTTATGACTATGGACACCAATGGGTCCTTTGCTGTTTTTGCTATAGGCCAAGAAAGTCGACTAAGGATTATTGCAGCCTTTTATGACAATGGTTGCTGAATTTAGGAAAGAACAAGAGAGAGAGAAATAGAAAAAAAAAATTCAGGACATCATTTCACAAAACACTGGAAACCAAAAGGACTTTAACAAAGGAGCTCTCACTTGTACTACTGGGGATAATTCTGCTAGCTTGTAAGAAAGATATGACATGGATTCAAAAGAGACTTTGAGAGATATGTAAAGTGGTTTGTCATTATTTAAACTGTGCTTTGTGGAGGAACCAGGAATTGGGGGGTGGGGGGAGCTTGCAAGGGAGGGCCCTGAGACCATGGAACTGAAACTCCATTCACCTCTCATCTACCGAGAGAGAAGTCATGCTTTCATTGATATTACTTACTGGGCTTCCACATAAGATTGTATTTGAAAAAAGGGTTTCATGACTTTCAGAGGATTGGGAACCACTCTTCTAGATGTTTGTCTATATAGATAATCCCAAACTTGAACTTCTGAATCTGGATTATCAGAATCTGAGAAAGGTTATATTGGCTGATATACAATATTGTATGATAGGACAAGGGTGACTGCAGACTAGTTTATCTAATTCCAAGTATGTAAAAAATGGGGCTTCTAATGAAGCCACAAAGAGGTAGATTTAGAATTAGTAAAAACATTAAATAGTCAAAAGAGTTAAAAATTGAGCGCCTCAAATTGTAGAAGAGGTTGCATAAAAATAGTTGCAAATAATTGTAGACAAAAGCAGAGTCAGTTACTCAGATCCAATGAGGTAGTCATGGGATATCCTTGGTTGTTAAGGCTGACGTTGAGAGGGGGAAGCTCTTCTACAAATCTTCTTTGGATTACAGTTTAAGCAAAAAAGTACCTGCTAAGTCCTATCCACTGTCATCCACTATGGCAACATCTCAGCTCTTACCTCATTTCACTAGTTTTCAGTTCAGACATTTAGCTGACAATAGTCACGAGTCACGATGTAAATAAGTAAACCCCATGCATGTACACGTCGAACAGTATGGAATTGCCAATATTGAGCTTTTTTGACTAAAAATGGCAGTTGCATATGGTCCAACCTAACATTTTCTTGAACACACTCTTCCCTAGTTTTGAGGCAAAAAATATATGTTCCAGATAACATCCTCCCCTCTGCATCACATCTTCCTGCTAACCCGCAGGGGTCCCCCTCTTCTTTGATGGCTTGATAAGAGCAGCTGAAGAGGTGTGAAGGAGCCCACTGCTTGAAAGTAAAGAGAAAGTAGTCAAGTCCTGTCTTCTCTTGTTCAACAGCTCTTGTCAAGGCTTGTCCTGGGGCTCCTCAAGGGGACAATCATAGAGAGCTAAAGTTACAGTGGCCCTAAAATCCCCTTGGTTAGTCCTTTAACCATGTATTTTATCTTCTCGACAGGCCCTTTAGTGATAAAATATCTAAAACACAGCGTTCTATACAATGCAATGTTAAAACGCCTCGCGGGAGAGTAAGGCAGGTGAAAGGGTTGAGACTTCTCAAGGAAGCGAGGCAAAGGCAGCAGCTCTGATTGCTTCTGGAGTGCTCTCAGGAAAGCTGTGCCCAAGTCCTTTAAAAGCTGGTTTACTTCCCAAGTAAACATGGTTGCCAGCAAGAGCAACCGTGTGCTGGGTCCGAAAGGAGGAGAAGAAGCAAAATGCATCAGTGGCCTCCCTGAGATCATAGAAAACCGAAGTGGACATTTCTTCTAGATGCTATTAGCTACTCCTCCCTCTCAGGTGAGCCCCTTTGGTTTGCCTGCCTTCGAGGAGGCTGCTGAGAATCATTCAAGCCAGTTAAAAAAAAAATGGTTTCAAGTAAGTATCTGAAACACAAACACATTAGCTCAAAGTGCTGGAAACACAGTAATAATCACAAAGTCCTTACTTCTTCTCTCCTTTGTACCATTCAAAGGCCGGAGGCGGCACACCTGCACCTTCGCATCTTATCAATCCACTGCGTCCCGGGGCCACGGTGCCAGATTTAATTTCCTGAATCGTAGGAGCGACTGAAAAAGAAACAAACAAAGCAAGAAACCAGTGGGTAAGTGAAACTAATCTGCAGCAAAAATATAACACACATATATTTTTATTCCTTCTATATTCAAAGCAATCTTGTGCCTGATAGGCCAATGCATCACATTTTCAGTGTTTTATGCTTCTAATACAAGACTAGTCATTTTCAGCTTCATTTTTCAAGTTGGACAATAGATGAATGTTCCCAAGGAGTGCACAGTAAATGCAATACATTTTGGCCTTGCTTCCTGTTGGAAAAATGGCATTGTTGAGGGGAACACTTCATCTGTACTCCAGTCAGACTACAGTCCCATAATAGCTCTCATTTATTGAGTGATCACTGGGAGCCAGTCACTGGGCTAGGTGCATTATGTTCAGGATTTCCTCAGGGCAATATTGTAAGCTAGATGGGATTATCCCAACATCATAAATGTGAAAACTGGAAGCTCAGAGAGGTTAAATAATTTATCTAACGTCACACAGCTACTTAGCTGAAGAATTTGGGCTTAGTAGGGGCATACTGACTTAGGCACATTGACTCAAAGCCTCAGCTCTTCCATTATTCTGTGTTTTCTTCTGCCTACTTCCTGCACTTTAGCACATTAGTGTTTTTTTGGGGGGTTGTTTCTTCTACCCGGAATGCTATTCTTTTCCATTTCTACAGATTTAGGCTCAATTAGGCGTCTCCATTCTCTTTCCTGTTGCTCCGGTTGAAAATAGCTTTCCAGTCTCGAAATAGTTTATCTAAATCTCTCATCCCATTGCTTTCCATCTTGTATGGTAATTATTTATGGGAATGCCAGGCTTGTTTGTTAGCTGCCTGAAGGCAGGGTGAGTATCTGGTTCATGTTCAGAAATCAAAACCCACAAAATGATGCTTAAAAAGCTTCTTTCTAATATAGCCACTCCTTTACTTATCAAATAGTTGTTGAGCCATCAACACACACCAGGCATTTCTCAAGGCACAAAGCAGTGCAATTCCCGGATGTGATGAAGTCTATGTTCTAGATGGAGGGAGGGAAGGGGAGACAGATTATAAGCAGTAAATAAAATAAGTAATTCAAATAAAACATTAGACAGTGATAATAGAGATGATAAATAAAAATTAGGGCAGGATAAGAGGAGTCTGAGCAAGGAATAGATTATAGTTCTATGTAAGGTAATCTGAGGAAGATTTATTGAGAAAGTGAGATTTACGTAAAGACTAGATGTAGATGAGTGAGTTTGCTCTGTGGATATCCAGAGAAAGAGCCTTTCAGGAAGAGAGAAGAGCTTGCAGTGAGGCCCTGAGGCTGAGGCAAGCCTGACTTGCTTGAAAAATAACAAAGATAACCATGTGGCTGAAGGAAAGGAAAAAGAAGGAGGATTATCGGGAGATGGAGTGTGATGATTAAATTTGCGTCAACTTGACTGTGTCACAGCGTCAGGGTATTTGCTCTTTCTGGGTGTGTCTGGTTCTGTAGGAAATAACATTCAGATCAGTGGACTCAGTGAAGTGTATGCATACCACAGAGTCCATTGAAGGCCTGACCAGAACAAGAGGCAGAGGAAGGGAGAAATGCCCCCCTTCCTTACCCGACTGTTGGAGGTAAAACACTGGTCTTCTGCTCTCAGACTGAGATTCACACCACTGGCTCCCCTGGTTCTCAAGCCTTCAGACTTGGACTGAGCTATACCACTGGCTTACCTGAGTTTTCACTTGCAGACAGTAATTCAGGGGCCTCCTCAACCTCATGTGAGCTATTCCTGATAACATAATCTCTTTGTGTGTGTGTAAGTAGGTAGATATGTGTAAATATGTATGTGTGTATCTATCTAGATATCTGTAGGTTTTATGCATATAAGTATATGTATATATCCACACCATATATAGACTTATTTCTATATGGACATAGACACACACACACAGGTTACTGGTTCGGTTTCTCTGGAGAACCCTGACTAATACTTGGGGCCAAAGGATAGATCAGATAGGACCCTGAGGGCCATTTTAAGGACTTGGCTTTACTCTGAGCAAAATGGTGAACGACTATGGAAGAGAGATATAATCTAGCTTTTTTTTCAAAGGTATTTTGGGTGTTGTGTTGAGAAAACATGATAGTGAGGCCAGGAGGGAAGCTGAGCACTCACAGGAAGCTGTTGCAGGAAGCAAGGCAAGTGATGCTGGTAGCTCAGATTAGGGGGGTAGCACTGGGGGTAGGAAAAGTAACTGGCTTTGGAGTCTGTTGTGAAATTGAAGCCAATGGGATTTTCCTAACATAGTAAAAAATGAACAAACAAAAACCAGGAGTCCAGGGTGACTTCATTTGGCTTCACTGGAAGGTTAGACTACCCTTCGCCTGAGATGGGTAAGATAATTAGTTGATGAGTTTGGGAGAGAAACATTAGGAGCTGTATGCAGGTGTCATTGTCTTTTAATAGATTTTATTTTTTAGAGCAATGTCTGTTCACACAAAACTGAGTGGAAGGTACAGAGATAGCCCATATACCCCTTGCCCCAATCCATGCCTAGCCTCTCTGTATGGACGTTCCCTACCACAGCAGTACCTTTGTCTCAGCTGATGAACCTACATCGACACCTCACGATCATCTAAAATCCGTAGTTTACATTAGGTCTCCTTCTTGGGGTTGTATATCCTATGGGTTTAGACAAAAACTTAATGACATATATCTGTCATTATGATATGGTACAAATTATTTTCACTGCCCTAAAAATCTTCTGTGTTCTCTGCCTATTAATCTCTACCACCCCGCCACCCCTGGAAACCACTGATCTTTTTATTGTCTCCAAGGTTCTGCATTTTCAGACTGTTATATAGTTGTAATCACAGAGCATGTAACCTTTACAGACTGGCTTCTTTCACTGAGTGTAATGCATTTACGGTTCCTCCAATGTCCTCTCATGGCTTGAAAGATCAATTCTTCCTAGCACTTGAATGATATTCCATCATTTGGAAGTACCACGGTTTATTTATCCATTCACTTACTTAAAAGTATCTTGTTTGCTTCCAAGCACTGGTAATTAGAAATGCAGCTTCCTAAACATCCACGCACAAGCTTTGCATATGTAAGTTTTAAGTTCCTTTGGGTAAATACCAAGGAGTGCAATTGTTGGATCACATGACAAAGTTGTGTTTAGTCTTATAAGAAACTACAAACTATTTTCCAAAGTGGCTCTATCATTTTGCATTTCTACCAGCGATGTATGAGCGCTCTTTTTGCTCCACAACCTCATCAGCACTTGGGGCCATCGGTGTTCCAGATTTTGGTCATTCTATTAATTGTGTAGTGGTATCTCATTATTTGATGTGGAACATTTTTTCATATACTTAATTGCCATCTGTGTATCTTTGGAGAAGTTTCTGTTAAAGTGTTTGGCCCATTTTTTAATTGGGTTGTTTATATTCTTATTTAATTGGGTTGAGGTTTAAGAGTTCTTTGTGAATTTTGGATAACCATCCTTTATCTGATGTGCCTTTTACAAGTACTTTCCCCCAGTCTGTAGCTTATGTTTTCATATTCTTAACAGTGTGTTTCACAGAGCTGAAATTTCTAATTGTAATGAAGTTCATCTTATCAATTATTTCTTCTATGGATTATGTATGGCTTTTGGTGTTGCAGCTAAAAAGACATCACCCATTCCAAGGTCATCTAGATTTTCTCCTCTGGTATCTTCTAGGAGTTTATATGCATATCTATTTTCATAAATATTTTCTCTTCTATCAATCTTTTTAACGTACTACATATTTTAAATAACACTATAGGAAAGTGTTTAACACAACAGGAACCTTGAAAATGCAAATACTAATTCATTCAGACAAATGACCTGAGTTAAGTGTGCACCCTGGATATATTTAAGTTTCTTTAGAAAGCAATAAAAAAATACAGAGTTTAATGATTTTTCAATATGCAGTGAATGTGAAAACTGTAAACACCCTTACAACAGAACATTGCCTTTCCTTTCAAAAATACTCTAGGAAATTCATCATTTTCTTTTAAAGGTGATACTTCACTTTGAAATTATAACACCTCTATTTCTCTGTGGTATTTTTATTCTTAATAGTAAAAGTTCAGTTTATAGTCTGGAAAGAAACTTGCAAAGAAATATTATTTTTATTAAAGTGCTTGCTAATAACTTGATGAAAAAATAATAAAAAAATGTTGCCAAACATATTTGAAGAAAATGCTATGAGATAATACACATGCCGTTTTATATATTTATATATGTAGTATATATATGTAGATATGTTAATATATTATATATGTATGTATATATCTGTATGTGTATAGGCCTATGAATTTGTGTATATATATATGTACATATATATATACACAAATATATATACATACACACTGTCTCATATAAGCAATCATTTAATAAATTTAATTATCTTTATAAAGCAAAAATCCCATCTCCCCATAAAAGGCAATAAAATATACAAAAGACATCTATAAATAAAATCCCATTTATTTGTCAATTATTATGACACATTTTTGCTTGTGAGAGGCATAGGTAGGATTATATTTCCACTCTTGCTCTCATAGGCTTTAATCTCTTTCTCTCCCTGTCACACTCAGAGGCCATAATCTTTTATAATATCCAACTATTATTGAAGATGAAATAACCATATGCAACAGGAGATCCATCACAAACTTCTATTGATAACCTGGTTAGTTTAATTACTCTCTTGTTTGTCAAGGGGGCCATGACTCATTATAAACAAAACCATGAAATCCGGAACATTGCCTGAAAACCCATGCGTAATGAACCGAAATAAAATCTAATTTGTCATTAAAAGGCTTTTATGCAGTTCTTTGTGCATATGGCTCAACACTAGGTGCTTTACCACACAAGTTAAAGGGACATGATCCTGTTGTCTAGAGGTTCACAGGCTGCTATAATGGACACTGAAAATGGAAAGAGACCTAAAATGTCATATGGAAGCATACATGAAGAATGAGTCAAGAATTAACACTGTTGTAAGAAAAAGTCCTAAGAACATTTTTTTGTGTTAGGGAATTAAAGGGCTATGGGTAATCAATATGGAGAGGGGAGTCTGATGTAGATTTCATTTTGAGGTTAAAATTATACACTTGAACTTGAAGGCTCTATTGATTTTTCTTGGAGACATGAATGAGCCCTTTCCATATTCTTCTACCTCTCTTAAAAATGACTATTCAAAAAAAAAAAAAGCGGATTCATCCACCTATCTATTCTTCATTCCTTTATCAATTAAATATTTTTATTAGGGACTATGTTAATTTAAAAAATGGTATTCTTGCCTCATAGGGTTAACATTTTTGAGGTGTGTGTGTATGTGTGTGCATGCATGTACAAAAAGTAAATAAATAAGTAGTAAAAAAGCTGTATGAACTAAGATGAGAATTGAGCAGAATAAAAGAAAAAGGAATCCTGAGATATATTGTTTTATGTGGTGCGGTCACGGAGCTCCTTATTGATAAGGCAACATTTGAGCAGAAAATTAGAGAAATAGAGAAATAGAGAAAAGGAATCATGTGGTTGTCTGCAGTAACATATGAAAAGGAAACAGAAAAGAAATAGGCCTTGAGTTGAGAGAGCATGTTTGAGATGGAAACATTCTTAAAGGTTTAAGTAGCAGCAAACAGTCATCATGGCCTGAGCAGATAAGTGAGAGGAAGAATCCAGAAGAGAAAATTGGGCAGGCAGGTGGGGCTCAGATTCTGTAGAGTCTGGTAGCCCATGGTAAAGCCTTTGAATTTTGTTCCAAGGAGATGAGGTTTTAGAGATTTTGAGCAGAGAGACATGGCTTGATTAACTTTTTATAAATATTCTTTGGCTGCTGAGTAGATCATGGTCTGCAGAGAGGCAGGAAGGGAAACAGAACTGCAGAAGTGCTAGGAGGCTATTGTAGTAATTTTTAGGATGATGAGAAAGCCATTGGCCAATCCATAAAAAAGGAAGGAATTTAGAGAAAATTTAATTAAATAGATCATTGGTCACATTGGACCTGAGTCAACTCATTTCAGTTAACTGGCAGTGACAGGACATTTTTAGTGAAATTCCAAGTTTATACCATTCTGAACTCTATTACTTTGTATAAATAGAAGAATTCTATGGAGACAAAAATGTCTGATTATACCCAGCAGGTTTCTTTTCTAGAGCACATCTCAGAGACTGTGACGTACATGTATGTCTTATGAATATTTTTTAGTATGAAGCTTTTTCCAAACTTATGAGACCATGGAATTGCAAAAGTTTTTTTTTTAATATTTTATTCATTTATTCATGAGAAACACAGAGAGAAAGACAGAGACACAGGCAGAGGGAGAAGCAGGCTCTCACAGGGAGCCCGATGCGGGACTCAATCCCTGGACCCGGGATCACACCCTTCGCTGAAGGCGGATGCTCGACTGCTGAGCCATCCCAAGTGTCCCTGTAGAAGATTCTATATTAAAGTCCTGTGGGGCTAATATGTTTTTGGATATGATCTGGGTATGTTGGACAGTGGGACTTGTAGATGTCTAAGGTCTAGTCCACATCCTATGTTATGTGATTTATTACTATTCAGGTCAACAATCATCCCTGGTTAAACAGGTTTCTATGTGCTCATGAAGTATAATGCACTCATGAATTTTATGTGGGGAAAAGGCCACAGTTATTTGCATCATAAATATATAGTCATTTATTTGCCAGAAATATATACCTTACAACAACTATGATTAATTATCAAACTGGAGCTATAACAATGAATTATAAGTATGCTTAGCTAAGTTGTACAAAACACTCATTTTCCACCAAAAAAACATTGTTTTAAGAAATCATATTGAACCCTTCCTAGAAGAGATAACCAAATGGTAAAATCTGAATGATTGCTCCCAGAACCTATTTCTTTTTACCATCATACCCCATTGCTCTATGAATTTCGGCCATGACCCAGTAGTGTAAGTTTCTTTTACAGGGAATGGGAGTGTAAAGGTAGGCATCTGCATGCGTTTGTGTTTCTGGAACTGTTTTTCTTTCCAGAAAGACCATTTTTGTTTTGCTTAGATGCAGCTTCTTTCAATTACACCAAAGTAGCAAAGAAACTGATTACTTGAGCATCTCAAATTCATAAGTACAATGGCATCCTTTGGAATAGATGGATTTGTGTGCACTGCTGAAATTTCAAAATACTGCCCTTATATCAAATTGTATATAGCTGTAAGCTGAAGCAATTGTATACTGAAATGAGTTAATTTTAGAGAAGTATTACTAGATGGATGTGGGGAACAGCAAAGAACGGATGTTGGGAAAAGCCAGCAGTGAAAGGGTCAAGAAGGGGTATTTAACACCTGTGTGATTAGATGCTCATAAAAGAGGAGTCTTCCCTTTTCATTTACTCAGTGGGATTATTTCCATTCATTGTTTAGCCAGTCATTTCAGGATGAAGATAATTAAAGGTTCTTCATCCAAAACTCCAGGCTCTGCAGGTGCAAGCAACAGAACCTCTGCACTTGGCACCCAATAAGCCTAATCAAGATTCAAGTTTTCTTAGTTACATGACAATAGCCACAAAGACCTTCTTCCTCTCTTGTCATTCTCAGTGGGAGCTTTGGTTTTGTACAAAGTCCTGTTATCAAAAAGATGAATGAATCCAAGAATTCTTTCAATAGCCTTAGTGAATTAAGGTAGTTCAAATGAAACCTTATAGTTCCAAAGGCAAACAAATTTGACACCATCCCTCTCCCTCAGAATGATGGACAATGACGAAGGTGCCATATTAAAGAATTACAGCAAAAAAGAAGAGTGAGGAATAGTAAAGAGAAGTAAATCGTGAGGAAGTCTGTCCTACAGAAGTATGTAGGAAAACACTGTGGTAAATAAGCATGTTGACCTTGTTTGAAATTCTAGAACTTGTGAGCTACACCAAAGAAGCCTTAGTCAAATAAACAGTCTTTGAAAAAAATTTAAGGTTTCCAGTACCTACCAGAGAACACATCATATAGGATGTGCTCAATACACAATTGTTACGGATGAGGATGATGATAGTTGAAAAATGTCTTCCTTGAAGACAGGTTGCACCTTAGGGTAGGAATAATGACAATCTCTCAAAGGCTGTCATAGATCTCACAGAAATGGATCACAAGGTCAATAAACCCTTTCCATGAAGCAAATATGTCCTCGCTTTATGGACTAATTGGATCTTAAAGAAAGCTAAAAACTCCATCTTATTGCTAAGAGAAAAAAATAAAAAAATAGTTTATGCAGTCAGATTTTTTAAAGAATCAAATCACTGAAATACAGTTGAAAAATAATCTTTGTGACCTAAAGGACTTTCACATTGAATAACACCTCTGCCCAGTTTTCACAGGGGATGGAAATAATACAGTTTGTAATGTACCTCCAGCTTCCCCAAGACCTTAAACATGTACACAGTCACAAAATAGTGCAGTGAAAAGGCTTTTCTTTGCAGTCAAACAAAAGTGGTTGTAACATTCACTATCTGAGTTACTTCACCCTTCTAAGTTCCAGTTTTTTCATCCGTAAAATAAATAGTGCCTACTTCAGGGACGGCTGTATAGACAACATAAAACACTTCATAGAGGCCCAGAAATAAACCCACAATTTTAGGGTCAATTAATCGTCAAGAAAGAAGGCAAGAATATGCACCGAGAGAAAGGTAGTGTCTTCAAAGTGTTGGGAAAACTGGACAGCTACAGGCAAAAGAATGAAACTGGACCACTTTCTCACACCATACACAAAAATAAACTCAAAGTGGATTAAGAATCTAAATTGGAGACCTGAAAGTATAAGAAATCCTAGAAGAGAGCACAGGCAGTAATTTCTCTGACATTGGTCATAATAACATCTTTCTAAATACGTCTCCCGAGGCAAGGGAAAACAAACCATTGAGATTTCATCAAAACAAAATGCTTCTGAACAGCAAAGGAAATGACCAAAAAAGCTAAAGACAACCTACTGAATGGGATAAGATATTTGCAAATGATATCTGATAAAGGGTCAGTATCCAAAATATATAAAGCACTCATACAACACCCCAAACCCAAATTATCCAGTTAAAAAATGAGCAGAAGACATGAACAGACATTTCTCCAAAGAAGACACAGAGGGCCGACAGACACATGAAGTGACGCTCAACATCACTCATCATCAGGGAAATACAAATCAAAACCATGACATATCATCTCATACCTGTCAGAATGGCTAAAATCAAAAGCTCAAGAGACAAGTGTTGATGAGGATCTGGAGAAAAAAGAACGCTCCTGCACTGCTGGTAGGAACGCAAACTAGTGAAGTCACTGTGGAAGACTGTGTGGAGCCCCCTCAAAACATTAAGAATAGAACTACCCTGATATTCAGGAATCCCATTACTGGATGTTTCCTTAAAGAATATCAAAAAAAAAAAAAAAAAAAAAAGAATACCAAAATATTAATTCAAAAGGATACATTTACCCCAATGTTTATTGCAGCATCATTTACAATAGCTAAATTATGGAAGTAGCCCAAATGGCCATATAGATGAGTGGATAAAGAAAATGTGGTGTGTGTGTGTGTGTGAATATATTTCTATACAGTCACATATATAAAAAATGGACTATATATATATATATATATATATATATGGAATATTATACAGCCAAAGAATAATGAAATCTTGCCATTTGCAACAACATGGATGGAGCTAGAAAATATAATATTAAGTCAATAAGCCCATCAAGGGAGACAAATACCATATGATTTCACTCATGTGTGGAATTTAAGAGACCAAACAAGTGAACAAAAGAAAAAAAAAAAAAAAGAGAGAGAGAGACAAACCAATAAAACAGACACTTAACTATAGAAAACAAAGAGATAGTTCCCAGAGGGGTGAGTAGGGGATGGGCAAAATAGGTGAAGGGGATTAAGAGCACACATATCTTGATAAGCACTGAGTAATACATGGAATTCTCAAATTGCTAAATTATACAACTGAAACTCATATAACACTGTATATTAACTACACTGGAATTAAAAACAAAAACAACAACAAAAAACTTCATGAAAAGTGTTTACCTTAGTGTTTGGCACTGAGTTAGCAGCCAATAAAAACATTAGCTACCATTAAACAGGTATTACTACCAGTGGATAGGAGATGAGAGCTATGCTCCCTTTAAGAACATGAGATCATGATAAGATATGGATCGAAAGGGAACTAATTTTTCAGAAATTCATTGTCTTGTAAGCAAGTGACTGATTAATGTAATTAAAAGCTATATCAGTATAACTTTTACTCTCCCAGAAGTCCATCCATACCCTGCTTTTTAATTGCAGTTAACCAAAAAGGACATTTGTGGTAGATCTCATCTTAATTTCTCAACGATCAACAAGTAAGAGGCTTAGGTTCGATAATGTGCTAAAACATCAAATGAGTTCCTTCTAGAAAAATATGCAATTGTGGACATACATTATGTGTTAGGGCATATAAAAGATCAATGTATCGATTCAGTTAAGCTTATGATGAGATCATTTTGTCTTTCATATGAAAGACAATGAAAAGTGGAATTTCACATTAAATTCGCATGAATTTCACACGAAATTGACTTCAGTGGTTTCATTAAAGGCTCGATATCCATCCTAGTTGACTAAACTATGATCTCTGACTCCCTTGCATTTGCACAGGTGCATAAAAAGCAAAGTATTTTGTAAACAAAATTCCAGAGCTAAGACATACAGCTACAGATGAAGTCTGATCTTAGGGGCACTGGTGAAGGCGCTTGCACTGGCCCCCTAGACAGGCAAAGAACAATCTGTGCATTGTTTAAAGTACAAAATAAGGGATTCTTTTCCTAAAGTCATGGCTTAATGCTATTAGAGTATTTCACGCTTTCAAGGAGGTTAACTATATTTAAGGTTGCATTAGTCATTTATATGGTGGTGTGAATGCTCTGATATTGTGTTGATTGTGAGCACACATATGCAAGAGGCCTTGAAGGATGGATGGTTGGGTGGCCTGTGACTCATGAAGAAGTAGATAAAAGAACAATAAGGCGAGAAAGGGTTGTCTAATGAGGAGTCTGTTGGTGCTTCGGCATAACTCATTCATAGCGTGCTTTGGGCAAGGGTCAGCAGCACTGAAATCACAGCCTGCAGTAGCTGTCCCCTTATAGTCAGCAATGCTCACTTCAGTGATGCATCCACTGTAAAATATGTCTGAGATTTATTGGGCCACCAGCTGTATCAATAGGAATTAAATGGTTCACTGTTTTCCTAGCTGTTCACCAAACTTTCTTTCTTTAGACTTTATTCATGATTTGATCTCTTCTCTGTTGTCAGTCATGCTGAAATTATAGCTGAATGTGATTGATTTGGATACAGTGGACCAGTTTGCGAGAATTTTGAAGCTGGGACTCTCCGAAGGCATCTCTATTCTCAGCACGTGTGATCTTGCAACACAAGTTGTCCATCAGCACCAACTTTCGGAGTCCCTAAATGTGCACATGCATTCTTTTCATGTTGAAGCTATTATGAACTTCCTGATATAAAGATCATGTCTTACTGAATCCTTCCAAAATAAAGATTAGAAGCATTCGGATGCTGTCTTTAGATTACTTATAAAACATGAAAATATTCCTGGGAATTTTTCTCATGGGGAAAACCTTCTTGTTCGATGAATCAGTCAAGATACGTTACTTAAGCTTCTATTGTGTTTATTGGTATGTCTTAAGTCATGGTACATTTTCAAAGATCAGAATCAATCTGTCAGAATAGAAATAAACTAGACATATATAAATTTATGGTTTTTGCAGCCAATCAATGTAAAAAATGACACCAAAGGCTGTACTTGGTAATCGGTGGGGAAAACACGGGTGGAGGGTTTCCTCAGGCTAATTCTCAACAGATCAAGTCTCCTTCTGATTTCAGGGCCAGCTTCCTCCAAAAACCTACTAGTGAACCTGAAGGCACCAGGGAGCCTTGGGCTGGTATGACTTCTGCCCTCTGCAGAATAATCACTGGATTCTATTTCTTAGTTGACTAAATGGTTTATTATTTCTTCTTGTTTCTGTAGCCTTCAATAATCTTAAAATAGCACATTAAAAAAGTTGATTAGAATTCAGTTATTAAAATTATTTAGTTCTGAAAAATGAATAATTCATATTGCTAATGTATTCCAAAGGATTACTTTCCAAACACACTGTCTTGGAGGAAGAGAAAAGAAAGGCTCTGAGTAGCTAGAAAAAAAAAAAAAAAGGAAAAAAGGGAAATTAAGAGACAAACGTTGTATTAGAGAAATCTAGTTGTAAACTACCCATTTCTTCTTGCCTGATGCCCTCAAATGCATGAAGGTGAATGTTGGAAGTCTAGCAAGACTACGGGGAGTGTGTTAAGCGAATGACATTTTCAAAACTATATGCCTAGATTCCCTAGTAAGGAAATGAACACGAAAGTGAACCACTTCCACTTCTCCATCTATTTTGAAGTGGTAATCAGCTGTGTGCTCAGACCCACATCCTGGAGTTTGTACCGTTCTAGAATTTCGGTATGGTTCAACGAGTAAAGCAACGGGGGTCATGACTGTGAAGCAGATGTGCTTTACCCATCGACTTGCTCTGAACTGACGAACAAGGAGAAAAACGACAGAGCAGGAAGTGATCCTCGTTGTAGAATTGAGAGGTAATTTTTCTTCCCATCTGAAAAACACAGTCTCAGCCACTTCTACTTACGGAGAAAGGAGGCTAGATCAGAACAAACACGGTAAGGAGTACCTAAGAGCAGAAGAATAAGAAGACATAAAGTAGGGAGAGACATTTACCTACAAATAATACATCTTAGAGAAATAAGAAGATATGGGAGGAGGATGGCAGGAAAAACTGTAATTTTCAGGAACAACAGTATGGATGTTTTTGAAACTGAGAATGTTTAACAAGGGGAAAAAAAATGTCATCCTTCCTAAAATGATTAAATAAAACGTGGTATGAGAAAACTCTGCCTAACAGCAAAAGTAATTTGACAACTGAAGGGTGTGTCAGGAAAGGGAAAGTCTGACTGACAAATAAGAACTTCCATGTCAGCAAGAGTAGCACATAAATAAATTATTAGAGAAAATGTTTAGGCTCTTTCCTCTTCTCAGAAATATATATATGCCTAAAATGCAGCTGATACCCTCCTTATAATCTCAATCTTATTTACTGCCTCTTATGTCAAAATCGCTGGATTTCTCACTATTTATTGCTCTCATCCTGCAAAGCTTATCTGTGCATTTGATGAACAGTTGCTATTGCCGTTTCATCAATGTCATTACGAAACATTTCCAAGTCTCGAGAGACTGAAATCTTGTAAATTCTGCCTTTAAAATGCATCTTATCACTCCTCACCACCCCATAGCTGTCCTGCAGGTGCGAGCCAACACTCCCCCTGGCTGGAGACACCGGAGGCTTCTCCAGTGGCCCCCGCTTGTGCCCTTGCCCCCCGTGCTGGCCATTCTCCGTGGGGCAGCCGGCGTGTTTCTGCTACCACCCGCCAAGTCCTCATTCCCACTCCCACACACAACCGCGCCCCGGCGTCCACGTCCATCCAGAATACAAGTCAAGTTCAGGACAGTGGTCCCCAAAACCCTACACGATCTGATCCTCCCGCCTTCTCTCTGACCACATTTCTGTGCGCTCCCTGTCTTGCCTGGTCTTCTCGGGCCACGCTGAACCCCCTGATGGTCATGAACATTTACCAATGTCTCTGCTTTAGGTTCTTATTACTTGGTACTCCCGGTCTGAAATCCTCACCCTTCAGACAATCTCCATTTTGTGCTTGCATCCTCCTCGCCTCCAATTCCCCCACATTGAAGAGGGCCTCCCAGTCCCTCTGTATAAAGTAGCTCTACCATCCCCTCACCCTCCAACCCCTTCCTTCTTAACCACCCTCACTGGGCTCTGTACCGACAATGTCCCTCTGACGTAGTATATATGGACTTCTCCACTTGCTGAGCGTCTCTTTTTCCCCCCTGGAGGGTACAGTCCATGAGGAAACAGTCTTGTTTCGTTCAACGATGTATCCTAGACTAGTGGCTGGCACATGGTAGGCACTCGATAAAAAAAAAAAAAGTTGTATTATCACTATGGGATGAGTAAAAACTACGACTGTTCAATTCTCTGTTACAAAAATATGGTCTATCTTGATGTAAGCCAAGGCAGGTGTCCTACTGTCATTTCTCTTTGCTGCTGTCATTTCTCTTTTCTGTACCGTTATCATTTCTATGTTTAAAATCTCTAATTTGGGGCATACCTGGGTGGCTCAGTTGGTTGAGGGTCTGCCTTCGGCTCAGGTCACGATCCTGGGGTCTTGGGATCGAGCCCCACATCGGGCTCCCGACTCAGCAGGGAGCCTGCTTCTCTCTCTCTCCCCACTGCTCATGTTCTCTCTTACTCTCTCTCAAATAAATAAATAGGATCTTTTAAAAATACCTCTAATATTGTGTGCCTGTAAAATGAACAGTGCAATGTGTCCAAATATATCACCTTAGTGTTTTTGGTAAGTTTTACTATATAATAATACCTTGTGGTTTTTCATCCTTTCATACTGAATTAGGTTAATATATAACTATGTGTGTGTATATATATATTTAATATTTAATAAATGTTTTATATGCTTATATAGAAATGTGCTATATTTATATATTATATATGTAAATTTAATGTATTCCTTAGAGTACTTCAATATGATTTATAATAAATTGTCTGAAATTAAGTGGTTAATTTTAGTGCTTCATTTTTACATGTTATGCAGTATCGCATGCAACATTATACAACTCAGCACTTAAATACAATACAGCTGGGCAGCTGAGTTGTAGAAAAAAATTCAACTAAGCAGTGTTTCTATCACATCCCCCCAAATACTGTGATTCAGAAACCATCACAGATAAACTTTACACTTATGCCCTGTTCTACTCAGCCATTGCCACAGTAATACGGTGTAACAACCACTATGACTTAGTGACAAGCATCAACACCGATCTCTCCCTCATGTGTCTTACTCTCTTTTGTATCTGTAAAGCCCATTAGTCAAAGCAGTCATATAGTCAAGGCTGTCATCAATGGGGCTGGGAAATACTCCACCTACGTTTAGGGGAGGATGGGAGATAATACTGCCAAGGAATCATCCAGACCATTACTTATAGGTAGAATTTTCCAAAGCCATTCAGGCTCCAAGTCTCTTTCATACCAAAGCTAAAGAGAGCTCCATGGGTCTGCCTGGAGAAAGGAAGTCTGTTACATCTTCTGCTAAGGAAAGAGAGTGGTCTGAAATGAATTGTGGATTCCAGGGTGATTTAACGTGAGGGATATCAGACTGAAGGTCTACAGCAGAGAGCAGAGCTGCTGTGGAAACCACAAGGATAGCCAAGTACTACACAAACCAAGTGCCGTGGCAAGGCAGCATGTCAGGAAGGCGTTATTAGATCTCCCGGAAAGGTGGATATGGAGGATCCACCAGAGAAGGACTCCTGACTTCTTCAGCTACTGAAAATGAGGCACATTTGAGAATTGGGAGAGATTTTTCCATGGTCATATGTCATCCACTGACTCAATATTTTTTTAATACATTTATTTTTTATTGGTGTTCAATTTGTCAACATATATAATAACACCCAGTGCTCATCCCGTCAGGTGCCCACCTCAGTGACCGTCACCCAGTCACCCCTACCCCCCCGCCCACCTCCCCTTCCACCACCCCTAGTTCGTTTCCCAGAGTTAGGAGTCAAAGATACAGATGCAATGAAACGCCGGGACACCTGCACCCTGATTCAATATTTATTCTGAGTTTTTGTCTGTTCTGTTATTCATTAACACACTCATTGCAATTGGTCAAGGAATATATTAAAATGGTTCCTAGACGAGCTCAGGGCTCTAGTGAAATTAGGAACTGGCTAATAAAGTGTCATAAACTTTTGTGTTTCTCCAAGGCCTAGCCTAATAGGAGGAAAATGAGACACTTCAAAAATGTTCATTGAATAAATGAATGTGATGAATGAATGAACTCTATGGAATACTGTGATTCTATGATATTACTAAAATTTACACTCTAGGCTTTTTCAGTGTAATATAGTTAAATTTTAATGAGTTACATTCGGTGTTAATGGGCTTATTATGTTCACGTAGTACGTAAGTGATGCTTAAACGCATACATACTACATGGCCAAATATTGGTATCAATGGCATTTCCTAAAATGTACATTTCTTAAAGAATTTCTTTAATAAATTAATGTTTAGTGAGTAGGGATATGGAAATAGAAAAAATTCTGGGCATATTTCACCTAAAATTTAATCTGACACTAAAAATTTCTCTGAAGAAGTTGTACATTCTAGACATAAAGGGGTCTATTTTGATCAAATAAATGGATATACTTGCTAAGGAAATGAGTATTTATTTTGACCTCAAGTCTTTGTTATTAGTTGAATGTGAAACACATATATGAGTCCAGACAATTTATTCACTTGTATAAGTTGTAAGATCTGAGTACCATCCCTCCTTATCCATGGGTCATACATGTCACAACCTCCAGTGGATGCCTGAAATCTTGGACGGGATGGAACCCCAAGTAGGCTATGTTTTTCCCCATTTCTACATACCTGTGATAAAGTTTAAGAATAAAGACAGTAAAACATTAATGATAATAAATAATAATAGAACTGTAATGACAATACTGTAATAAAGGTTACATGAATATGGTCTTTCTCAAAATAACTTATCATACCGTACCCACCATTATTCTTCCTATTAATGATAAATGCCTCTGTGATGAGATGAAGTGAGGTGAATAATGTCAGTAATGTGATCTAGTGTAAGGTACTAAGACCTTCTGATCACAGGTCAGAAGAAGGATCATGTACTTCCAGACTATGGGTGACCATGGGTTACTGAAACCCTCGAAAGTGAAACTGCAGATGAATGGGGACTATAATTTAGACTAGAAAGTTGATCTGTGTATACTGGGCATACTGGACACTGTTTATAAGAGACACAGGGCAGATGGATTTCAGAACGATATTAGAAGTTGTAGTATATGCTGCTTCTTTGTCATCTTGGCTAAGTGCTCAGTTTAGCATTTCTGCCTGAATTTGAGTTCACTATTTTTTAAAATGGAAATTCACAGTGGGAGATGAGTATGATTGTAGTGTAAAAAGTGTAAAGACTGGTCAAGATAATGCTCCCCATTGAGTCTTTATCTCAAGCTCCTTCCAGTGCATCCCACTATGTATCCCATAAAATAATGGCCCATCACAGTTATTATGTTTTTCTTGCTCAAGTAATCCTATGAGGTGGCTTAGTAATGGCATTAAATAAAACTATTTCAATGTGATTTTGTGGGGTGTGTGCGTGCATGTGTGGTTTGGGTGTTAGCTCCGTCCAAAATGGAAATAAGTCTGCGTTTGGTAACTGAACCAAATGTTTCCAGGGCATTTTAAATGCATAATTCATAAAAACCAAAAATGGTAAAACAATGCACAGACTCTACTAGCATTCATTTAGCTATAGAAAATATGCAAAAACACTAGGTAGAGCAGGTTTTGTCTTTTAACATTTTAATGAGCTTTGGGACTTTCATGCATATTAGTTATGTTGCCCTAATTACTCATTATAATTCTAATGAGCATTTTATATTTAATTACAATGCTTATAAAGATTTGGTATGGACAGTAAATTATTATAACTAGCATGTGCATAATGATTATGAACTGAATTTATTAACTTTTATACCAGCATTTAGTGTTGGTAACTTTCATTTTCACCTTGGTGATTAACCACATTGTCTGATTAAACAAATATTTGTGTGGAATTAATTGTAAATGACAAAGAACAGTGCCCATGTTTTTGCTTTTTTGCCAATTCTCATCAAATTTTATTTTTCTTAACTTATTTCATAGCTAGACAAGCTCATTTAAAAATGTTAAAGTATTATTATTTTTCTTAATTATTTAAAAGATTTTAGGCCTGTTAAGACATTTCAACAAGGGAGCCCAAGGTCAGATGATCAGATGCTTTCTGCTAGGGTACAAATAGCTAGGGAATGTTACCTTATGCATATCCTAAATGTAAAGATATGCATTTAAAAAATAATAATTCTCATATTTTGTAAACATTAAGAATAACTGTCTACCATCAACAAGAATTTTTTTTTCCATTTGGCAAAATGTATTTCCACAAGTTTTAGATGTTAATTCTTTGCCAAATTGTTCATATTGAAAAAAAAATCAAAACACAGCAGCTCCAGATTTATTTTCCATCCTTAAAATTTAGTACAGGGCTCTGTTTCAAGTGGGCCATCAATACATTTTAATTGATAATTAGGATGGTAATAAGGTTTTCTTGTAAAAATTCATATTCACTTAGAGGGAAATAAAGATAACAAAAACTTGAATGTGAATGAAATTACCACTTTGTCAGATGAAGTCTATATTTTTGGATTCTAGATGGTCTTATTCCTAACCCAGGTAATATTTACTTTCAAAGAACAAAGGGGGATCGGAAAGACAAAGATCAGACAAGAATGAGTGAGGAGGTTTTTATCTGAAAAATTCCTTTATATAGTGCAGCAGTTAAGAACTTTGTGTTAAGAATTCATTTAGGATCTTAGATTTTACCAGTTACTAGTTGAGGGATGCTGGGTAAATATAACATTTTAAAGCTTTAATTCCTTCCTCTGTATACAGGGATGACACATCCTACCTCAAAGACTTGTTGCAATCCAAGGAGGACGTTGTATATAAAGAAAGACTACAAGGAAAGCTGGCATATAAAGAGCATTTGAAAATTTAAAAATGTGAGACACTCTCACACAAATGTTACTGCCACCCTGATTCAAAGTGATTTTTTTTTTTTTTTTTTTTTAGTTTTTGAATATTTTATTTATTTATTCATGAGAGACATGGAGAGAGAGGCAAGACACAGGCAGAGGGAGAAGCAGGTTCCCTGCTGGGAGCCCAATGTGGGACTCGATCCCAGGACCCTGGGATCACGACCTGAGCCCAAGGCAGACGCTCAACCAATGAGCCACCCAGGGACCCCAAAAGTGATTATTTATTTCGCAGAGCAATGTCTGTAGCTAATATTTATCTTCTTGAAAGTCCTCCAGTATAATTTATCCACTGATAAATGTGGTTTGTGTGCATGTACATATATAATTATGTAGGCATATATGTATTAGATTTTCATTTATTTAATGAAAATTAAATTTACTTATACATTTACTTATACATATATAAGTATATATGTATACATGTGCATAGATTTTGAAAATAATAAAATAAAAAAATAGAAAATTATTTTTAAATTAAAAACCATTAATTTGCTATTAGTTGACCACTTATGATATAGATATAATGATCTCATATACTATCTTATTGTTTACCATGCACTGGAATCAATAGTTCACTCTTTGAATTACTTTTATGAAAACAATCATCTATAGACTTGTACGACACTTATTTACACATATTAATTGATTTTGTTGAATTTCTGTATTATTAATAAAAAGTCATTGTATTATTTTATGCAAGTTGTATGATTATATACAGAAAAATATACATACTATGTAGTAATATAGGGTGTCATTATTTCAAAAGTAATGCTACTATCTCCTTTAGTACATTATAGTCTCTAAGGTAGAATTTATTCCATAGTTATCTTTTTTTTTTCTGTAAATAGCAAATATTTATTGAGTATTTATTGCACATCGCTTACTATGTTATGGCCTTAGTAGCTAAACTATGCCTTACACATAATAAATCTTTGTAATCTGAGAGAATAGATGAGTGAATTATAGCTTGCCTACCGTATAGCCTATTGACTTATGGGAAAGCTCTTTCGAGATTATTTTTCGTTTAGTAGGCTGTGCCTGCGGGGGAAGGGAACATAATGAACTGACAGGTGAAACTTCCTATCAACCCAGTAAGTGTTTTCATGACAAGATTCTCTGACTATTTAATTTCATGAATTAATTAATAAGATATTTGGTTAAGAAATAAGCATAACTACAAACCTCTTTTAAAATATTTCTAACAAGATTTAATTCTGAAATCTTAAATAACTGACATTGAGCTTGTGCCAAACTGTATAGTGTCTGTTCTCTTACTCATTAATGTACTCAGTGCTTCTTGATATCTGGGGTTCCCTGTCACTGGTGGATGCCATCGAAATGCTTTGTCATCTCTTCAATAAATATATATTAAAGTCCCTGGGCAGTCAATGATCTGATGGTTGTGCTTCAAACTTTTACTGAGTGATTTCAAAGGCCCATTACGTGTACTGCTGGCACTTTTTCTTTGGTGCTAGTTGAATCTTGAGTAATTATATTGCAGGTAAGGTGGACTGGAGGAGTTTGAGTCTAAAATTGTAGGAACTGGCTCGGTTCAGTTTAGCAGTCAAGGGCTGAACTATGGAAGTTTCAAGAAAAATGGAAAGTAGTCAAGGGTTGAACTATGGAAGTTTCAAGAGGAATGGGAAGTGCTAAGAGAAAGGATTAACTCAACTGGGAATTGGGAAGAAATATTCATTCTCATACAAAGGATTTCGATTTAGTATATTTGTTTTTTTCCTACCCACATGCTCACTCCTACACAAAGAAGAAAGAGTAGCTGAAATTTTCAAGTGTAGAAGAGGAATGATTATTACAGGTTGACGCTTCTCTCCCTTTACCCTTGGGTAGCTGTTTCTCAGCAGGACATAAATATTCTGCTCAGTAACTCCATGAAGGAGTTTTCCAAAAGCAGGCAGCCCATGTGGAGAGGTCTATGATTTTCCAGTTGTGTCTGTAAGTGGGAGATAAGTTCACTTTTTGTGAGTGTTACAATCCAGGGCATTGGGCTAGAATCCTTGAGGAACAGACATCCTAGATGGATTTAAGGAGCAATATAAGCATTCAGATAAAGAGGTTTTTGGAAGGGCCAAGTTATTTTGCACCTGGAATTACAGGTAACTCTGTGGGTAATTTTTAATAGTTATGTGATTGTCTTTGAACTGCTCTGACCAAAAAATGCAGACTTAGATCTTAGGTGTGGGTCATATGGGACATTCATAATCAGCTTGTGGGCCTTTGTCCTAGATACTTGTCCTAGGAGAAGGACTTTTATGATACGGGAAAGCAGAAATATCATATAGTGGAGCCATTTTTAACATGAGTAGCCCGAGTAAGCAGGCAGACCGTGATTGGATTTAAGCAAAGAACAGGTGGGCCCAGTGGGTGGCCTTAGCCAAGTGCTGGAGCAATATGCCAGGCCAACTATGGCAAACACAGGCAGCACTAGGGGGCCTTGGCAGGCGCCAGCCAAGCTGGCTACGACGTGTAGCCTGCTGAGGCTTAACTTTGAACTCTACTGGCAAAGATGGCCAGGTCATGGGCCACCTGGGTGGCTCAGTGGTTGAGCAACTGCCTTTGGCTCAGGTCATGATCCTGGGGTCCTGGGATCGAGTCCCGCATCGGGTTCCCTCTGGGTTGTCTGCTTCTCCCTCTGCTTGTGTCTCTGCCTCTCTGTGTGTCTCTCATGAATCAATACATAAAATCTTTAAAAAACAAAAACAAACAAACAAACCCAAGTAGTCTGGTCACATTCATAAGGTGGCATCTTTCATACTTCTAATGTGATTTTCAGCCAAGTATGCAAGGTGAAAGGCCAGATCCTCTTGACTGCAGAGATCCTAAATTCCCAAATAGGTAGAAACTGCTAGTTCAGCTGCCACAAATTTTGTTTCTCTTTTACATTTTGAATTTATGTCAGAACTAAAAGAGGAAACTCTGAAGGGGCTAACCTCTGAAACACGAGGCTTGTCCATAGGTCCTTATGGGTTATTTCCCACTACTGTCTCGAGTCTGGACTTATTAATTAAATATTAATCATTAAAATAGGCTTAGGAAATGCCTTCGGATTGCTGAAGATCCAAATCATTGCTTCATCCAGAGAAGAGTCTTAGATTTCATTGATACATAAGAATAAAAAGAAATCAGAAACCTTATTATGAAGAGAATATTCTATCTTCTTAGATGGAGGTAGAGAAAGAATTCAATAACAATACTGCCTTTTAAAAAGTCAGTTTTAAAAAGGCCTGGGCAGAAATAAGGGATTGATTGAGTTTGCTCGTGAAGTTAAGGAAAAAAAATGGAAGGATACAAAATACTTGTTTCAATCATAATGGAGGAGCAATGGATGAATAGAAGAAGGGAAAAAAAAAAAAAAAAAAGAGGAATCCAGGCTAATTAAATGGTAGGGCCAGTACAAATAAATCTTAAGGAGGAACATGGCGTACTGAAAGCCTAAAGACAGTGATTTAGGGGAGAAAAGGATACCTGGTTTCAACTGCTCTCAGTCAGGACTTCACAAAAGGGAGACGTGCATTAGTTATTCTAGCTCAAAAACAAAACAAGCACCTCTCCTGTTACCCCTTTAAAAAAATAAAACAAGTTATCATTTTGGCTGTGGAGTAAATCTAATATTGGAGGAGAGACAGAGAAGATGGGAGAGAAGAGTAGGGAACGGATTATAGTAATCAAGGTCAAGGTCAAGGTATAGAAGTAGACTACCTACCAGTGGTAGAGATGTAAGATGAGAAAGGATTTGAGAACACGATTTGAGAGGGTAAAACGGACGGGGTTAGTAATAGATTGGGTACGAGGAGAGAGAAAGATGGGGATGTTGAAAATTACTCCTGGATCTTTGGCCAGCACAATTGGATGGATGATCGTGACAGAAGAAAACAATGCAAATGGGTGATGATAGAAGGCGCATGGGAACCTAAGTTCAGTTTGGGAACACACCAAGTTTGAGACGCTTTTGAAATGTCACTAACGGATGAAGCATCACTAACAGATGAAGAGATGGGCAGAAAGGTCTAGGGCCCAGAGAAGGCTGGCGTGGGAGATGAATGTTGGAGTCAAAGGTGCAAATTAATGCCATGGAAAGGCCTAAGACTGCAGGATTGAGAGGCAACTTTTAAAAAAACTGGTGTCTCCTACTTCGTTACACTGCACTTTATGAATCTTTCGTATTGAGTAAGTTCTATGACTCAAATAGTATATTGGTTGCTAACAAATATTTTACATTCTTGCCCCAGGAAAAATAACATTGTATAAAAGTGGAAAATGTGTTTTGTTTTTTTTTTTATAAAGATTTTATTTTTTTTAATTTTTATTTGTTTATGATAGTCACAGAGAGAGAGAGAGAGAGAGGCAGAGACACAGGCAGAGGGAGAAGCAGGCTCCATGCACCGGGAGCCCGACATGGGACTCGATCCCGGGTCTCCAGGATCGCGCCCTGGGCCAAAGGCAGGCGCCAAACCACTGCGCCACCCAGGGATCCCTTAAAAAAAGAAAAAGAAAAAGCCAACAAACACTTGGGGACAAATCAAGTCACAGATAAAAGTAATTAGTGGGGCATCTGGGTGGCTCGGTTGGTTAAGCATCTGACTTTGGCTCAGGTTATGACCCCAGGGTCGTGGGATGGAGCCCCACATCAGGCTCCCTGCTCAGTGGGGTGTCTGCTTGTCCCTCTGCCCTCACCCTGCTTGTGTTCTCTTTCTCTCTCTCAAGTAAATAAATACAATTTAAAAAAAGAAGTAACTGGTATCTTAAAAGTGCTCTTCCTCTTTCTCATGTACATATAATGATCTGTATTACACAAATATAGATGAATTATTCATACCCTTTAAATATTTTCTGAATAGAAATTCGTGGAGTGGTAGCATTGTGGTAGACCTGGAAACAACTAAATATTTTGTTTAATGTGTATTATAGTCAGTTTTGAGAATGGTTATTTTTGGTTTTGTCTAAAGAGAAACTAAATAATAGAAGAAATAAAAAATTCAAGAGACATAAAATCATTTCGATTTCTAATTGGTTTCAGGGAAATTAATTATCTGGAAGTTCTTTTATGTATATTTCATACCTTTCTAGTCTTTATTAAACCATTTTCTCTTTATATCTTTTATTTTTTATTATCAAAATGGTAGAAATTTTTTTTGTTTGTTTGAAAGGCAAAGGTAAATTGACTTCCATGCGAGGAGTGAATCTATGGGAGATTGGAATTACTGTTAAGACTAGGCTTATCCTGGGATGATGGATTGACAGGAAATAGCACTAAATCATTGTCATCAAAAGCCAAGCTTCTCTATTTTGAGAGAAGATTCCCTAAGATTCTATCAGATTTCAATGTTTTCTGAGAGACATCATCAAAAAATACCTTCCAGACATTCACAATATATTTGTATCTGATTTTATAGAATGCCTACACTATTTTGAATTGGCCACCATATTGTTTGTCATTTTAAAAAAATTACAAAAATAATTATTTTTTAACTGAATGTTATGGAGATTTGGGCCACAAATGTAAAATACGTGTTCTACTCATCAGTAGGTTGGACAGTATTCATGTGCTTAGAGCTCTTTAGTGATCTTTTATCATATACCCAAGGTCCTGTTTCTATAACAGTAGCCCAATTCTTTGAGGTCAGGGACATGAATACAGGTCCTTACAAGCATTTATATGGGGAACAGGAGTAGGGGAACAGGAGTAGGTAATTTATCTCACGGAATGAGGAGTACCAATCGAGATTTGTTCTAGGTCTCCCTTTTTATGACAGAGGAGAAAAAACAAAGGTTTTTCAACATTCCCCGAAGTCATGGGATGCTAGTAACAGACTGGATAAATCTCACACATCCCACTGATGTGACCTGCTTTGATATGGCCTCCCCCTCGTGAGCATATCTAAACTGACCAATACGCCGGCACAGTACTACATAGTGTCAAGCTCCAAGTTTTTTGGAAACAAATATTTGTTAAGTAATTTATATGTCACAGAACTTTAGGGTATTTACAGATTTAATAGAACAAATTCTGCTCATTTCAAAGAGTTAAGCCTTTCCCATACGACTGTTTGATTATATGTTCAACAATCCGTGATCATCCAAAAATAAAATATCCTAACATAAAATTAAAGGAGTGCTTGTTTTAAATGAGATGGACTTCAGGGTGAGGACTATCTCTAAGTATGTAATTTGGTTTTATGCATTCTGATTTCTATCGATAGCATGGTAGTAAGAAGAGAAGAAAAATCTAAATGTTCACTGTCCATAGAAATCGTATAAAAAAACTCTCAATAAAACTTCACATACTCTATGTAATGCTAATTGTGATGAAATTAAAACAAGGGAAGCACTCCCATTGGTGTCAATATAGTCAATCAACATTATATATATATATATATTTTTTTTTTTTTCTCTAGGAGAAAGAGAAGAAATAAAGAAGAGGACGAGGATGAAGGGAAGAGAAAAAAAAAAAAAAGAGGAATCGCCGAATAATAAGGTTGGTAGAGACTTGCAGAAGTCACTGTCTCCAAGCCTCATAAATCCAATCTCTCCTCACTCATACAGACCCCAGACAAATACTAATAATGGTAATTAATCTAAATTAAGCATAAACTATGTGTCGGAGACAACAAAGTTCTTAAATGCTTTATCTTACTTAAGAACCACACTGTCTGATGCCTTTTTATTTTTATCATACAGATGAAAAAGCTGCAGTTAGAGAGGTTAAGTAACCTTCCTAAGTTCACTTAGCTGACAAATTAGATTCAAATGCAGATCTGTGGGACTCAGACATTTTCATTACATAGATAAACATAGATCATTCTACAAGCAGTCTGGACATGGCTATCTCCGCTCAATTAATTTCATCATGAGAGAATATTCTTTTCATCTCAACGAAGATACCACTTCTTCTTTGAAGCCCAGCTAAATTCTTCCAGAAAGACATCCTCCCTCCGTCCCTCCCGCGTGTTCTCATCTTGTGGATCACTTGGGACCTTTGTGAGCACTTGGGGCCACATCATGCAGCTTTGGAATGGATTTAAATTCTTTATGAGTCTTTGAGCAATTTCCCTAACCTCCATAATCCTGTTTACTCATTGGTAAAATGGGAATAACACCTTCACTGTAGAGCTGCTGTGAAGATTAGATCATGAAAATAAAGCATTTAGCAAGCGTCTGGCTCAAGAAAGGAACTCAGAAACAAGAATTTCTGTTTGATGTTTGATTCTCTGAGTAGGATGTACGTTACACGGTGATAAGAACAGAGTCATTCTTCATCTTCTCACAATTTCCCAGACGAGCCAGCCCATAGGAGGACAGAAAATTAAAAATTAGTCAATTATATCCTACCCCAATGAAAGACAAGGTCCATGACCAGAACTAGCATAGACTGAGTACTTACTCCAAGCCGGGAACTATTCTAAGCCCTCTTCATATGCCAACTCATTTAACTTTCACAATTCCATAACCATTTATCATGATTTCTATTTTGCACCTGAGACAGAGAGAGCTAAGATGTCTGAGGTCACACCCTTAATGGCTACCATCTTACAGGTGCTAAACCTTTGCATTTTATAACCCTTCATGTTCTCAGAGAAAGCCATTATTAACATACTGTGGCATTCCCCAAGAGGTTTCCAGGCATAGCGGTTAGTATTTTCTGGAACCTTTATGAATCCCTTTGTTCCCCATATTCAGAATCTTTTCCTAGATAATACCACAGTGCCTAAATACTTAAGGGGAAAAGATGACTTCTAGTTTTTAACAGCGGTCCTCATCTTCATTGCACCTGTTACAGGTGGAAGGAGTAAAATACACTAGGAGTTAAAATGAGCTCTACTCCACATTCACATCTTCACAGGAGAGCTGGAGCCTCTCGTGTGCGGGGAGCATGGTGTCAAAGGGAATGCACGTTCATTTTCTTTGCCACATATGCCTGTGCTCAGAGTACTGTGTGAGTAAACAGAAAAAGAGACCATCTTTGCATGGAATGCTAATGCATATTTGAAGATGAATATATGTGCGCTTTGGGGGGGGGGGGGAGGACGGGGCATAGAGCAGCTCTCCATGCCCAATCACGGGCTTCACCAACTAGGTGAGTTTATGCTTTACGATTTTCATCAGCAGAAAGAAAGAGTTGCAATTACTGAGGATTTTCACAATTCTTCAACACGCAGCCACAAAGGACTGGCTCAACAAAGCCCCCTTTCATCACAAAGGTTCGTATTCCTATTTCTTTTCTTGCTGCTCTTGCTGAAAACATTTTGTCAATATTTTCTCAGCCTCTGCTGCAGGTCGTGTGTGGGTTGGTGTGTACGGTGGTCTGTGCTTCGGTAGAAGAATGTGCGTGAGTGTGTGTAGGAAGTTGAAAGGTGAGGCATAGTCCTTGGACGCTCTTATTTTAAATCCTTAAAAAAATAAATAAATATAAACTCTACTCAGAGCAATTACTGCACTGCTGGTGAAGGGGAAAATCAGAGTCACCAACCATTACTCACTTGTGTGTGGGCTCCAGGCATCCGTGACCTGCCAACTAATACGGGGTGGGCCCGACGAGCACGTGTCACTCACGCACCTGTGTACCAGAGGCAGCATGAATGCAAAGGCACATTTCATCGGTGGTGTCTTCATAATGTATCCGTAGAGGGATGGAGCAAGGGGACAGGAGAACGTGCAGCCAACTAAGCCTATCCCGGGAGAGAAATCAGGTCACTTGTCTTCAGCACACATCTATCCTCACTGCAGTCCTAAGGATGACGGCTCATCTTTTTGCAAACAGACATCCATGGGTCAAGGCGGAACAGCTCTGCTTTTTTTCTGGAATGGTCCATGGCAGCTTTCTTTACATATTACCTGCCCTCACAGGTCATAGTTTCGTTACCACAATTACGGGCCTACTATGTAGCATCTATTATTACGCTCTGAGAGCAAGTGACATTTGTAACATGAACAAACTGTGGTCTGGTCAACAGTTTACAGTATGGGTTACCTTGTGCAGGAAGAGATTGCAATGCGACTTGGGATTCTCTCTCGGATGATTTGTGGCCACCCTGCTATCACAATGAAAGCAGAAACCTTGGCTGTAGAGAAAGCTGTGTGGTATGCAAAATTTGGCTCTGCAGAGACTTGTGGAGTCAGACCACTAATCTGCCTGGAACATTGAGCCCCCTTGAAACTAAAACGATGCTCTTGGCTTCAAAAGGTACATTGCAGAGGGGGAAAAAAATGTCTCAGGGTGTCAAACTGAATTATTCCCCTTCACCTTCTTCTCTAGTCTCCCCTAGTGATTCAAGCCAGGAAAACAATATGAGCGAAATACCCTGGCTCCTATTAATGATAGTAAGCTCCTTCTCTTAGCAAAAGTGATAGAACATAATGAGCAGTTGGTAGATTTTAAGTCTTTGGAACTAAATATTCCCACCAATCCACATCGCTCCCAAGGAGACAATCACTTGAAAAATAAAGTTCTTCATTAATAATTCAGTATCAACTGAAGAGAAAAGGATGTCAAGAGCTGACTCTCTAAGAGCTCACGTATTCAATCTCAGATTGAAAAGTTAAGAAGCCATTTAGTATTTACCCAGAATTGGGAACTTCTGCAACACAGTGTCCAACTAGTCTGACCCGGAGTGACCAGATACCCGCTTTATTAATAGATTGAAAAGCATGGGTGATGACAGCCATTATTCTCACTTCTTTTTGTATTTCTGACACTGACGCATGCCAGACACGGTACAAACTCAACAGATACTTATATGGGATGCATCCCGGGCGACTCCTCCCCATTGGACAATTCACCAAAACTTCTGAGACAAAAAAAGCTCCTCCAAAGTCTTTGTGGAAAACCAGCTGCTAATTCTTCTGGTGTTGATTTTGCAGAACCCACACAACAAAGTATGTAAATCCACTAATTCAGATTGTGTTTCCGAGGACACTGCTCATTACGACTGTATAATAAATGAGAGTGCACAAGTCACCATTAGCACAGAACAGATTGTTTGGGTAGCAAAGACAGCAGCTGTCACAGCTTGACAGCTTTCTTGTTAGTGAATCAGCTTTACTGACAGCCTGTTTGATTGAAAACCACTGTTCACTGACAGTGTGTTAGAGTTGATATACATATGTATCTCATGAAAAATGAGACAGTTGCTGAATACCCATGAAAGGTGGAGAAGCTACAGCTTCATGAACTACATTAAAAAAGAATGAAGTTCTTACAAAGCAGGGCTATTAGCGTATAAACCACCGTTTGCTTATGGGAAAAACACACACACACACACACACACACACACAAACCTTCACCTCCCCATCAAAGTGCATGTGAAAGCGTGACGGGTGACCCCATAGGTGGGTTTTCTGTGCATTGTTTTAAATTAGTCTTCCCGTTGTAGGACTTTTATTTGCAACCGGAGGAGGCCAATGGGAAGACAGAACTTTTGGGGAGAAGCACGTTCTCGTGGCTTCTTAACTCTCGGGGCTGTCACAGCATGAATGTGGGGGAGGGGGGTGGGGACTCCCTTCCCACATTTGAACTTGGGGTGGAAGTACCAGGAGCAGAGTGGGGATGACATTAGTAGGCAGAAGCAGTCATGCATAATCAGGCAAGTGCGACAGATGCCACTGAGCACAGACCTGACGCCGTCCTTCGATGCTGAAAAGCTTCTGTTTCAGCAGCTCAGGGCCTCTGCCTGAGTGGAAATGTGGGGATAAGAATAGTTCAGATGTTCTGGGGTTACTTGAAAAGTGACAAGAATGACATTTCACTGGAACAGGAAGCGCCAGATTCACTCATTTGGACTTCTCTGCAAGGTTCACTAATTTATGTTCCCTAAGCTCTTCCTTGGAATGATCCATATGCTTGGGGCCTCAGGGAGTAGGGCGAGTTAATGCATTTACCTGATAGCTTTGTCCAAGCTCCCATTTGTCACCCTCACATCATTTGGCAGAGCTTCTAGCCTCTCTACAAGTGAGAGACAGGATCAGAACGACCAACCCCCTGCAGGCCGGGCGGGGAGCACCGGGCTGGCCGGGATCTGCCCAAACCACCGAGGAAAGACAAGTCATAACGTGGACCACTTCTTTTTTAAGAGAAAGAGGAGTAAAGCGTAATTGAGTGAATATGGAGAAGGAAAGAGAGAGGGGGAGAAAGGAAGGAAGGGAGGGAGGGAGGGGAAAAAAGGGAGAAAGAAAGAATAAGAAGGAAGGAGGTCATTTGTGTATAAATATTTTTAGAATACGAGTAAGATCACAAATCAGTTAGGGCAGCGTAGTTTTGTTTCGTTTAATTTGTTCATTCATTTATTCACTAGGACTAATAAAATACAGTGTTCTCGCTTCATTATTTAGTATGCAGTGGGAAATCTATAAATGTTTATTAGAGCTTACAGTAGGCAATTTATTAAATATCTGTCCCATAAAAGTCAAATGTGTTTCCCCCTCTTCCCTTCCAGGATTTCTTTTTCTGAGAGTCTGTAGCTGCAGGAGTCCCAGGCAGGTGCATAGTCGCTGTTCAACCTCAGATTAGGCTGATAAGTATCATTGGGACTTATTTTATATTTTATTTAATTATTTTTATTTAATTATTTAAATATTTATTTTATTTTATATTTTATTTTATGTATTTAATTTAATTTAATTTATTTAATTTATTTTATTTATTATTTTATTTTATTTTATTTTTATTTTATTTTATTATTTTCATTATTTTCTCCCACTGGGACTTTTGGGCAAGGCTAAATACACTCAGGAGTGAATAAGAAGGGTTAGAAATAAAGAAGGGAAGTGAACAAGGCCAGATAAAGAGTAAAACCATGAATTTGGTGCTGCCAGTCTCTTCAAATGGAGACAACTGCTGTTCTGTTTCAGGGGAACAGGACGCCTGATGAAGGCAGCCTCTTCTTCAGTGTCATATGAGACGATACAAAAGGACACCTACCCCCAGATATCTGTCCTTGCCTTCTCCTTGAGTTGACCTGAAGTCTCCTCCATTCTTCCCATGATGAGCCCTGTCAACAAGTCTATCGAATACAATGGCCGCAGGACATTAATGCAACCCTTTCAGCAGAAGAGCCTTTATGTGTCGGGGAACATGCCTTCTGAGTGACGATGGTGGTATTGGTGATACAGTGACTGTAGGATCGCCCCCCGCTGAATGGGCCACTGGAAACTGGTGGTTAGAACTGGGAATACACTGCAAGGTCACGTAGCAAGGGTTGCACTGGATGCCTATTTTATTTGCTTTTCAACTGTACTGGGCTCACCTTACCCTGAAGGAAATACATCAGCCTCTTGTATCGCCTCTTAAGTTTCCAAGACTCAACTCTTAGGAAGCAGGATCCATAGAGAAGAGAGTGAGTACGTTGGAGAGAAGAGGATATCCTCATCCTTAAAACTGCCGCTCCTCCAATCTGGATCCAAATACAAACGCTTATGCGTGTGCGTGGTTGCTACAATTTGTAAACTCCAAGCTTCTTCAAATTCTGGCTCAGACATATTGTAATTTCCCTAAATCCAATAAGACCCCAGAAACAACCCAGACTCATTCAGGGGTAAATAAAAGGCCTTTAGGACTGGTATTTGATAGGATTTGGCACTGGAAGCGGTGGATAGAAATCATTAATTAGCTTTTCTTGTGGATTTTGCAAAAAGTAGATCAAATTTAGATGAACAATAAACAACTGATGGCAGTTTTCATTACTTACAGGAAATACGTTACGTTGACTGCAGAAAACCCTCAAACCATCACAAGGAAGGGAACACAAAGTGATGGAGTATTCTTTCTTGCCCAGTTTAAAGCTTCTTCTATCCAGTGGAAAATGGCAGGGATCCGAGCAGCCCAAGGGAGCTCCTCTTTCCACTGGGAGCGCAAGTCAAAACGAAGACCGTGGCCCTTACCCTGGCCCGCCAGCCTGACCCGCGGGACTCTGCCTCCGATGAGCTTCCTCTGATGTCCCTCCTCTCAGGATACACTGGTCCCACCTGTAGGCCTCAGCAGTTTTTCCCTGAGGCTGGAACGCTCTTCCCCAAATAACCACCTGGCCAATTTCTTCACTTCCCTCAAGTCCTTGCTTCAAGGTCACCTTCTCAAAGAGGACTCCACCTAGAACTCTGTCAAAATTACAATCCCCGACCCCCACCCAATCTCTCGCTACCTTCTCTACTTCTTTTTCTTTTTCTTTTTTCCATTGCGCTATCGCAGCCTAATACATAATTTCGTTTTTCATGCCAATTATTACCTGTCTTCTTCTGCCAATGCGGAAGCGCCACGAAGCCAGCTCCTGTTTCATTTACTCATGTAGCTCAAGACTCCAAGGCAGCGACTGCCACGTGACAAGCAGTCCGTACATAGTTGTTAAATTAAGGTAATCGGTGTTGAGATCTTGGGAAGGAACTTAAAACGCATGCCTCCATTTTTAAGTGGAAATAGTGTCCTTCGTGGTGAGGATTAAGCAGGAGGGTATTAATGTGTTTGCCACCGAGCCTGGCGAAGTAGAAGCAGGCTCCCTATGGGGAGCCCCATGGGGGATTCGATCCCAGGACCCCGGGTCATGACCTGAGCAGAAGGCAGATGCTCAGCCGCTGAGCCGCCCAGGCGTCCCAATCTTAGTTTTCCAGACAAGCAGCACCATGCTTAACCACATCCAGAAGAGGTAACATCCTCACTGTTGGCATTAAAAGACCTTCTCCATCTTCCTGTGTTACTTTCTGTAGCACAGTTGTCTTGACCCGGGGGCTTGTTCTGATAACTCTCCCAGACTAGTGTCTGCTCATATATTGTTAATGAAGGTCTCTGAAGTCTGCCAGAAAGAATTATTTTGTCCCCCTCACATGATTTCCATCTTTAGTCACTTTCCTGCTGGTTTTTCTTACCGGCTGTTCTCAGGCCATTTATACATTTATACAACTCTTCATCACATGCAATGCTGCTACCTTGACAAGCTATACTAACACATGCTCTAATCACCTCACCCCTCCAACCCAAATTAGAAACCAACCCATGTAATAAGTCACCTTTGGATCATGCCATTTCAGTTTTTTTTTTTTTTTTTCCAATTCTAGCAGGAATCTTAGATTATGTTCCAGTTCAGAGTTATTTTTAGAGCAACCAGGCATTTTTCTGACCTTTGAAAAAGGCAGGCACTTTTAGAGTGCTCTGCACACAGTATGCATTGAATGCGTATTTGTTGAATATTAGGTAAATAAAACCGTGATATATTTTGAGCACAACACTCAATATACTGAATATTCGGGACAGCAGCATACCCTCAAACAGCTAATCCTTGTATGCAGAAAAAACGCGAGCACTAAGTAATGGCACTATTTATCACACGTTAAGTATTGTTTAGATAACACAGTTTTAGGAAGACAGCCTCTTCTTGATGTAGGTGGTTTTTCTCATTCCCACAGCAGCAAACAATAGCAGTCTCTCAATAATTATTTTTATAATGAAGTAACAGATGAGCGAAATAAATCATTACCTGAGGACTTTTCATGCTTTGTAAAATATTCAGTAGAACCATTTTTGAAGCCCACGGTACGGTTTAATTTCTTTCAGAGGAAATGACTACGCCTGAAGTTTCTGGACACTTGAAGGATCTACCGGAAGTAAGAGGCTAATATCTATCTCCACCCTGTCCGAGTTCTTTGACAAGTTAGGTAGAATAGGAAACATGGGTATTAAATTTCAATCAGGGTTAATCAGCAGACACGTATTGGGCTGGTGAGAGGTTGAGTGATGATTGGGAAGTTCCATATTTAATCACTGGTTGGCTGCCTTGCCTTGCATAGGTCATGAACTCCAGGCAGGTATTTTTGGATTGTAGCACCCTTAGGAAAGAAAAATTGCATCTCAGGATGTTATTCTGCTCCTCTACGGCTCCCACTACCTTACAGAAACGGAAATAGTATTGGCGCTTTGCCACCAGATGTGAAAATTAACCATCAGAATATTTTGGTCTTCGTAGAGGATGGATTCTTTGCCATTTCCATCTGTGTGTATTTACATACACATACATATATAATCCATTTATATATATATATCTATATATGAGTCCATTTATGTATATTTATATATGTGTATATATATATATACACACATATATATACTACATATATATATATATATATATATATATGTAGTTCATTCATATATATATGAGTGCTGTAAATTAATCTTTTCAGCAGTATTTCATTTTCTTCCCTGTGGTCTCCTAAGGTAAAAACTGGTAGGTGGCCCCGAACTAGCTTAGTATTTCTTCTGGAAGAGGATCAGATACTAGAAATTTAACAGTAATATAATTGACCTTAACCCTCATTACTTAGGAAAATCTGCCAGCAGTATCAAGAAATTAACTGATTTTTTTTTTTTTTTCCCTGAGAACTATAGAACGATGATGATTAAGAGAAAGATTGATTTTAGGTCAGACCTAACACATTGTTTCATCCTGGCTCCGTGAAGCTAGAATGTGTCTCAGAGAGCAAGGCAATCTGTTCACAGGATGATAGTATAATTAATGGGCACTACGCATTTGAAAAATGGCTTCTCTCTTTATGTTTAAAAATACATATATTATTTCAAAGTGAGGCTTAACTGAGTCTGTTTGTCCTTGACCAGAGGTAATATCTGAATCTCAGAGAAAAGCTGATCTGTTGTGCTGGTGCATTGCTGAGAAAAATCTTTGGGGACGTCCCGACAGAAATATCGAAAGGTTGTGAGTGAGGCCAAAACAGAACAACTTATCTACTCTTGAATTGATGCTTCTAACTGAATATACTGCCCTTCCATATATTAATATTTCTACTCATTATTATTAAAGCTACAGAATATGAGTGATTATGTGAAGAAACTAGTTAGCTATGGTCATGGTATTTCACTTTAAGGAAAATAATCTTAATATCTAGAATGTGTTGGTTCTAGCCACATTAAGTTAGCTTTACTTGAAAAGATATGCAGAGGGGGCACCTGGGTGGCTCAGGGGTTGAGCGTCTACCTTCAGCTCAGGCCTTGACCCCGGGGTCCTGGGATTGAGTTCTGCATCGGGCTCCCTTCTCAGCAGGGAGTCTGCTTCTCCTTCTCCCTCTGCCCTCCCCCCACCCCACTGCTAGTGCTTGCTCGCTCTCTCTCCCTCAAATAAAATCATAAATAAATAAATAAATAAATAAATAAATAAATAAATAAATAAATAAAAAAAAAAGATGTGCAGAGGAATAAGCTTCTTTATCCAATAAAAGTAAAACGAACAGAATGCTCTATATTATACCAAACACTCTCAGGACTCTTAATTCACCCACATTCTTCCTATGCTCTGTGCAGTCCCAAGTCTAAGCCATAGAACAGTTTCTTTGCCCAACATTTTCTGTCTTTGGGAACCAACGGGGTTTGAAACTTGATCCCTTTTGTAGGGTTTCTAAGTGCTTGTATGCAGTGGTTCTTCTGTAACCCAGGTGTCCATTAGCCTAGACTTACAAACGACTTTCAAAAATTTGACCAGGGATGCCTGGGTGGCTCAGTGGCTGAGCGCCTGCCTTTGGCTCAGAGTGTGATCCCGGATTCCTGGGTTTAAGTCCCACTTCGTGCTCCCTGCAGGGAGCCTGCTTCTCCCTCTCCCTGTGTCTCTGCTTCTCTCCCTGTATCTCTCATGAATAAATAAATAAAATCTTAAAAAAAATTTCAGCCAAAATGCCACTAAACCCACAGAATTTGCAATGGCCTCATCACTTCCCTGGTATGGAAAGAGAGCTATGCATCTTTCTCATAATCTTATTTATAACACAATTTGTGAAGAAATAGTCACTAGTTCCCAGTAAACATTTGAGGTCACACAGTTAAGTACTTTGATTCTGTGCTAATAGATGAACTACCTATGATCTATTTTCCTTTTTCCTTCCTCCTTCCCCCGACAAGCTCCAATGACCATTCAATGACCCATGTGTGAGCTTCTGTTCATTTGTTAGTTTTCCTGTGGTAGAGATAGATTTATATTGAGTCTTCCACACTTTCTCCTTTATTCATCTTTACGACTAATATTACTACTTGCAGCCAGGGGTGAAAGAGAACCAAAGAACAGGAATTGAATGTATGACCTCAGCCTTATTAAAACCACACAAGTGATCTATGGCAGTCATGTCATACCTACAAACATCAAACAACCTGGCTTGTGACAGTATCTACACTTAGTACTCTGTGCATGTGGCCATGCCACTGATACATTTCCATGAAAACCAAATTGTTGTGTCATGGCTGTTTCAAATATTATCCATAAAAGCATATGCAGGAAGGAAAGAAGGAAAAAAATATATATATGAGGGAAAGCAATGGAGAACTCTTTCAATTCCAATGAAAAATAATATTCAATATATCCTACTGGTTTTTCTTGAGCCAGAAAAATATGTAGTCAACTGGCACTGTCTCCATTCACGGTTGTTTATAACTTCCTTAAAATAATGCTTTGGGGGCTAAAATACCTTATAAATCATCTTGGCCAAGAAACAATTTTGTTCAGAAAATTCAATTTAAAACAAAAACCAGAAGAGTTTCTGAATTACCTGACCACAGGGAAGAAGAAAAAGAATCCAGCTATCTAAAAATATATATGCAAGGAATCCAAGAGGAAAAAAAAAAAAAAAAAAAAAGATTAGTACGGCCTAGAAAATAAAGAACTTGAGTGTCAAGGAGCCAAAATCCAATAATTATGATAAAAGCAAACAATGTTCATGCTAAGAGGACCCTGCCTTCCCACTTTAACGATGAGGAAAGTGAGTTTCTGAGATTCAATGACTCGTTTAAGGAACACACGTGACATGGTGACTCAGTTTGAAGATGGTTTAGTCCTGGAAAATTGTCCAGACAGCATTAAACTTGGAATTAGGAGGCCTGAGTGTTGGGTCTTACTTTTTTAACAAGATGAGACCCCAGACGAAACACGTAACTGCTCAGTTTCTTCATGGGGAAACTATACCGTTGAGCTGGAACATCTCCAGAGGTCCTTTCCAACTCTGAAGAGCCATGACTCAATCACCGAAATTGTTTCTCTTGCCTTTGGTTTGTTTTCTGTGAGCCTGTAATGGTGCCCTGGCCACAACCCTTCCAGTCGATTACTCACAGGGCTGCATTCCCAAAACTCGAACTTGGGTTTCTCTGGCTTGTTCAGTATGGACCGCCATCGTGTTCAGTTTTCACCATTACCTTCTCTTGATGGCACCACACTCTTCTTTCACTTCAGTTTATTTTTTCCATTCAGTTCCACACTTCAAATGATTTTCCAAATGATGCTTTCTAGACTCAACCTAAATGCTTTCTCTGATCCTCTCGGCTGAAATTGATTATTCCTTTCCTTGTCCAGGGTTTTTTAAGTTTTATCATTCTCTGTAGTTATTTTTATATGTGTAGAAATATCTAAGAAGCACGTGGAAAGTGTCCAATTTCGCTTTTCATCCATGTAAATTAAAATTGGATGTTATATTTCTAAACAAATCTTAAATTATTAGGAAATGATAACATACACTGTTAGTTGCATGTGCAGAGAAACAGAACTTTCACTTTCTGAGTGTGTAACTGTAAACTGGTACAACGTTTTCAGAAGGCTAATTCGACAACACATATCGGAAGGCTTAAAATGCATATCTTATAACCCAAGAATTCCAATGCAAAGAATTTAACCCAAGGACAAAAGCAAAGATGTACCGAAGAGCAACGTGCAGGGATTATCATCACAGTATTGTTATATTACCAAATTGCAAACAACCTGTCAACAAAACTTAGTTTTAAATTGTGGTATATCTATATAAGATACCATTTGGCCATTAAAAAGCATGTTCATGAAGAATGATTAATTATCTGGGGAATAGGATAAGATATATCAAAATGGGAAGGGCGCAAAACTGTATGCACAAAGTATAGGGAAATACCAAATTCAAAATGTGAAGAGTGATTGATTTTGGATGAGTTTTCTTATTCTCTTTATACTTTGATTTGTAAAACCCACGATGAACACGTATTACTCAATGAGAAGAAGCCAGGCTATAAATGTGGAGACATGTTATGTTTTTCCTGGAAGGGTTTCCTACTCTAGTCAGTTTGAATACTGAGATGGATGCGACTCGGGAACTCCGAAGTCCGTGGCTTCACTCCTGTGTCCCCCGTGTGTGAAGAGAAGACAAGTCAGACAAATTATTTGATCTTCAGTCTCCACATTTCTAAAATGATGTGTTTGGGAAAAGACGATTTCTTTTACCATCTTAACAATTGTTTAATCTAGAAGCCCATTAAAATCCTTAAAATATGAGAAACAAGAGGGAAAATATAGGGACAGTTTTGTTCTTATGCACAAAACAGGGAACAAAAATGAATGCCTATGAAAGTATGCAACATGCCATGGGTGATAACAGAGAATATTTTAATACTAAGTCTGATGCTTCAGATTTTTAAGGACCTCCAAATTAAAATAAATTGAAGAGGTGTATGGCAGAAAAAGAAAACTTATTTCTCCCTTATTCATTTATTGGTAGAAAAGTTCTAAGTGATTAAGTCAGCCCATATGGAAATGCCGTGATGTTAAACAGAAATTTCAGTGACCCCTGCATAACAGGGGCTGTGATTGCCAGTTCCTTTCTGGTTTGAACTGGAAGTTTTAGCTGGCACTATTTATGGTGTAATGACTCCATACAGATGGGGAAATCAGATCAAGTGGAATCAGAACTTTGGTTTCTAATTAGATCCAGCTGTTCCATGGAAGCTGCATCTTTAACTGTAGGCCTTAAAACTAGTTTGCACAAGTTTCACATTTTAAAGAGCATTGTGAACCTGTGAAGAATACACGCAGAAATGACAAATTTTGAAATGTAAACTTGTGTCTGTCTTACCATAAATGAAGCCTGTATTTTTATTGCAGTTATTGAGAAAAGATCATGCAGGCTTTCTCCCTGCTGCTCGCTTACGAGAGTACTTTCTTTCTGTCTTTTGATATTTTTCTAGAAAGAAAACTTTCTACTGAAAAAGCTTTATTCTTTCAGTTGTATTTTTCTAAATTTTGGTTAAAATAAATATAATAAATATCATGATGTTCTTTAAAAGAGTTGTGATTTTTAGTGTTAAACAACAAATTTAAAAACTGCTCATATCAACCATATAGGGATCTTATTTTGCTTTCTAAGGACTTTGAGACATCAGTTTTTTTAATACCTCTAGGAGAATAGGATGATAATTTGGTAACAAATGGATTTGTGCTTTTCTCTGAGGGAAATATTAACAGTGCTTTAGTAATAAATTCTTATGTCAATCTTAAAAATAATTTTCCAAAAATAAAAACAAACAAAACCCCATAACTATGTAATAAATTTCTTTATCTGTTTTCTCTACTGATTTATGCTTTCCTCTAGAATAGTGCCTGGCACATGATAGGGATTCAAAAGGGATTTTTTGAATGCAGAAGGAAATGAAATGTAAGAATATAAATATTTATGATTAATGAATGAAATGTGAAATATAAAAACATTTACAGCATCAAGAATAATAATTGACCTACATAAAAGGGAAGAAGCTGCCACTTAGCTCTACTTGCTTTTAGAGGGTTTGTAAGGCACAGCCGGTAATAGCACTGCCTGGCTACGGGGGAGGAATGACAGGAGTTCTAGGATGAGCATATTACTTGTGTGACCTTAGGAAAGTCATTAAATCTTTTGAATCCAGATTGTTTTCCACAAATTATGTATAATAATGTCCAGCACATGGGGTTGCTTTGAGGGCTGAACAAGAAATGCGTAGATTCTATAAAGAGTATCATATTAAGTTATTGCTTACTGTACATGCCTATCAAATTCCTGCTTTTCTTCCTTGCTCTCATCCTTTGTTTTATCTTGAATATCTTTCAGCTCCTCTAATTGAAAAACACAATCCATTTGACCCAGAAAACTCAAATGAATCTTTTTCTGATGGGCTCAGTCAGATAAAACTTCTAGATCTCCATGACAGCATTTATCACATTCTATCCTGCACATTTTGAATCCACTTAGGAATGTACATGTCTCATACACAATCTGTCAGTTTTTTGGGGAAAAAAAAAAAAGTTGATTAGTCCTTTTAGTTTGTAATCTGAATAAAATGTTTTGAGGTTAATTTCACTCTTTTTTCTTATTTCTAACCCAGACGTCAGGAAACTAGGGTAAAATCCATAAATCTGATGATATTTACAAATAAAGTTTTATTGAAATATACCATATTCATCTGTATATGCAAGCATGTATAGTACATATATTTTTGTGGCTACTTACACATTACAATATCATTTTGAGTAGTTGCAATAGAGACCTACATAGGGCCTATGAAGCCTAAGATATTTACTATTTGGCCATTTGCAGAAAAAAATTTGTCAGCTTCTATTCTAAATCATCATGGGTTCTATCTTACGGTCCTATCTTTGGTAAATTATCTCCTTCTCTCTAAACTCGGCATTTTAAATCATCTTGGCAGATGTAGAAATTCACTGACTCATTGACACCCACTCCCCCCGCCCCCCCAGCAAAGTAAATTCACTGATGCCAGGTCTTGGAGTTCAAGGCTCTGTCTCAGGTACTTCAAATACAAAGTATAATCAAAGTTAATGATAAGAATAATTTGCTTTCTTCAATTTTTCTATTTTCAGGCTCATAATTTATCATAATCTTAATAAAAGGCTGAAAGAATAAAGAGGGATTATGGTGACTGTAAATATAATCTGTGACTCTGTAACTGTTGATTCTCCTTTTAATCTAGTCTTTGATTTAACTAAGACAGTCTTTGGAGTGTTTTTGAAGCCATATTATATACATATACATATACTTTGTAAATAGGAAGTAACTTTAAAATAGTTCAGAAGCCTAATATTCATGTGCAGCAACTTTTTTCTTGAAACTGAAAATTACACTGACAACTTAAAAAAAAACAAAACAAAACAAAAAAAACTTTCCATTTCAGAAATCCCTCTCCTACTGGATGCAGTAAATAGAAATTCTTTTTTTTCCCATCTTATTTTCCCTTTATTTTGCTACCCATTTCTTTGTATTATAACGAAGCCCTTTTGGTTTTCATTTATTGTATTTTTTGTCACCTGACTAGACATCTTGTCTGATTGCTAATCATTATTGTACTAGTCTATCTGTATTTAGGAAACAAGTGATATCTATCAAAGTAGACATTTATCACTGGAAAGACTTGTATGTTGGTTGCTACTACTTTGGTGACCACCATAGCTGCAGCCGCCATTGCCACCAGCATAACCAGGAATTGTGCAAAAGCTGTACATGTTACGTTCTTATCAATGCCATTTCATGGGAAATAATACTTTAATTTAAGAGATGACAAAAGTGCATTCTAAGATCTTTATTAAACTGCCCAAGCTCATACCTAAAACATGGCAAAGCCACTTTTAAGACCCCTGGCTATAAAGCTCCAAAGTCCCATTCTACTACATGACACCTCAGATAACTCCTTTTGTTAGTAGAAAACAATCATTATATAAATAGTCTGTCTATTATTTAGCACTTGAGAAAGGTGAGCTATCAAGACAGGAGAAGACATGAGGGGACATTATACACGCATTGCTAAGAAGTCAGTCTGAAAAGACTACCTATGGCATGATTTCAATGATAAGACATGATTGAAAAGGCAAAACTATGGAGATAGTAAAAAAAATCAGTAGTTGCCAAGGGTTTGGAGGACGGGATGAATGGATGGAGCATGGGGCATCTTTAGGGCAATGAGACTATTCTGTATTACACTGTAATGGTAGAAACATGACATTATGCATTTGCCCAAATCCATAACACATATAATATCAAGAGCAAACCCCATTGTAAACTATAGACTTTGCTAATACGAATGTATTGATATTGGTTCCTCAGTTGTCAACAATTATTTGTTACACTAATGTAAGATGTTGATAATAGAGGAAACTGGTGCTAGGAGAGGTGGAGGAGATACTTAGGGACTCTCAGTAATTTCTGCACAGGTTTGCTCTGAACCTAATGCTGGCCCTAAGAACAAAAGTCTAGGACTTCTGGTATCCTGTTCTGCATGTAAGGAGCTTGGAAGTCACCATTCAATCCTGCAAGTGAGTGAAAAAATGAGCAGACTGACAAATGACTCTTTTTGTATCCTAAAATGGGGGAGGACACAGGGAAAACTGCTTTGCTCAAGATTGGCGAGAAAGACAAGGAAGAATAAGCAATTCCAATTAACAGGAGCACAGACTCATGAGCAGAAACCACCCAGAGAAGCAGGAACACAGGTAGGAAAACCTAAACTATAATTAACAAATTGCTGGAGGTTCAGAGGTTACAACTGTGAGGGTTAAAAACCTCAGAGGGAGACATAGTCATTTGGGGGGGGGGGGCACCCACGATAGTGTGAGACTTACCTCCAGGAGCTCAATTGGATTCCCACAGGAAGTACTTGAGAAAAATCTCTCTGGGCTTCCAGTAGGGGGAAGGAAAAAGGAACCATCTTGAAATACGCCAGAGCACTCATTCTTATCAAGGCCTGCCCGTAGGGGAAACTAGTTAATCAGAGCTTAACTAGCTGGGGTATTATCAGGGCCTAATTTACCTGGAGGAAGGGAAATACCTAATTCTATCCCACTCTATCTATCCTGTCCCAGCAAAGGGTGGATTTAAAAATGTTGTAAAGTTCACAGTCCAGCAGTGTAGACTCACTAGAAACTGGGATCTAATCATAAAACTATGGAGCACTTCGGCTTTGCCCCCTACCTCACCACCATATTACTAAAGGCCTATTTATAGCAGTTCCTTTTATCCATCATGCAGAGCTAACAAAACCGTACCACAAAGTAACAACATAATTTAAAGACAAAGAGCAGGATATCTGGGTGGCTCAGCAGTTGAGCATTTGCCTAGGCTCAGGGCCTCAGGGCATGTGATCCAGGTCCCAGGATCAAGTCCTGCATCAGGCTCCCTGCAAGAAGCCTGCTTCTCCTTCTGCCTGTATCTCTCCCTCTGTCTCAATATAAATAAATAAAATATTTAAAAAATAAATAAAAATAAAATAAAGAGACAGAGCAAGCAACAGAACTAGACATTGCAAGGAGGGTGGAATTATTGATTGGGTTAAAAAAAAACTATGATTAATATGCTAAGACCTCTACGGGATAAAGTAGAAAGCATGGGCAATAAAAGCAGAGAAATGGAAATCCTAAATTTTTTTTTAAATTTTTATTTATTTATGATAGTCACAGAGAGAGAGAGGCAGAGACATAGGCAGAGGGAGAAGCAGGCTCCATGCACCGGGAGCCCAACGTGGGATTCGATCCCGGGTCTCCAGGATCGCGTCCTGGGCCAAAGGCAGGTACCAAACTGCTGCACCACCCAGGGATCCCGAGAAATGGAAATCCTAAGAAAGAACCACATAGTAGAGAAAAGAATCTTTGAGGTAGAAGATATTAACAGAATTCTGGAAAATAAAGAGAACAAAGACAGAAAAAAAAAAAAAAAAAACACAGCAGAATATCCAAAGATGGGGGACAACCACAAAAGGTGTAATATATGAACAATAGGAATATCAGAAGAAGAGAGAAAGGACAGAGGATGTTTTTGGAAACAATAATTGAAAATTCCCCAAATTAGTGTCAGACACCATGTCACAGATCTAGGAAGCTTGAAAAATAATAAACCTGATAATACAAAATAAAATAAAATATAAAAAAAACTACATTTGGTCATATCATTTTCAAATTACAGAAAATCAAATGTAAAAAAAAAAATCCTGCAAGAAGCTAGAGGGAAAAAAAAATCTTACTTACAGAAAAACAAAGATAAAGATTATGTCTGGGATCCCTGGGTGGCGCAGCAGTTTGGCGCCTGCCTTTGGCCCAGGGCGCGATCCTGGAGACCCGGGATTGAATCCCACATCAGGCTCCTGGTGCATGGAGCCTGCCTCTCCCTCTGCCTATGTCTCTGCCTCTCTCCCTTTCTCTCTCTGTGACTATCATAAATAAATAAAAAAATAAAATAAAAAATAAAAAATAAATTAAAAAAAAAAGATTATGTCTGACTTCTCCTAAGAAAAGCATTGCTAGTAAGGAGAGAACAGAGTAAAATACCTGAAGCATTAAAAAAAAAAAAAAAAAAAAGACAAAATAACTCCAAGAAGACCACAATACCTAGGATTCTATACTTTACAAAATTATCTTTCAAAACTGAAGAAGACATGAACAGATAAAGCACAGAGGATTTTCAGAACAGTGAAAATAGTTTGTATGATATTATAATGATGGATACATATTCTTATATTTTTGTGCAAATCAATAGAATGTACAACACCAAGAATGAACTCTGAGATATAGTTTGGGTGATCATGATGTGTTAATCTCAATTAATATAATGCGCCTTAATTAATGTAAGGTTCATCTTTGGTAACAAACATACTATTCTGGTGAGTGCTGATGAAAAAAAAAAGAAAAGCAAAAAAAAAAAAACAGAAAAGAAAAGAAACTGGGGGATGATATGCATGCATTGAGGCAGGGGTATATAAGAAATCTCTCTACCTTCCTCTTTATGTTATAAATCTAAAACTTCTCCAAAAAGCAGTCTTTTTTTTTTTTAATAAGGTCTACTAAATAAAATAAACTACAAATACGGTTGTGACTTCACTCATAATTAACTCCATTCCTTTGTCCAGTATCTGTTTTTGAAAGTGCCTATTCTGTACCCTGAACATTTTCAGCGGGGTGTGGAAAGGCCGGACCAGCTAGGAGATAGGATGCGAGATTTACTGTAGGTTAATATCAAATAGGTCAAGTGATAGATAATTTCTGAACCCATTCTGACAGAGATGACGAGTGATACTTTTAACACAAGTGGATACATTCTGAGCATAAATAAAGTTTTGACATTATGGGGTGCTGGTTTTCAATGAATACATAAATTTGGGAGGGGATTTTCTAACACTTAAGTTCAACGATAGAATACTAAATATTTTCCCACTGTCAAAAAAAAAAAAATCCCTTAGATAAATGGTGATGGAGAAATGAACACATTTTATATCATGAGGGTCAGTGCTCAAAGTTCTACTAAAACGGCCCGACACAGCTAGTCTACATACATTTGAATTTGCATATTTGCCAGTCGAATTTTCAGTTCTGTTTTGGCTGTATCCAACTGAAACTCCTCCTCTGGAGTCAAAACCACACACTTTTAATTCCATTCAGAGAAGAATGTATTATGTGTGCTTATATTCATTTATTCAAGAAGCATTTATTAAGTGTCTTCATTTTGGCAGAGTCCAGAACTAATTGCTGAAGTGGGAGGTTTAAAAGAAATTATCGTGATGTTCTGAACCATTAAGAAGCTTTCAAAAAGTTGAAGAAATATCTTAAGCAAGGGAAATTACAGCAGACACAGGGAAGGCCCTGCGTACTGACGTATTTGAAGCACAGTGGTGATCAGACCAAATGTACTCAACAGGGAGGAATATGGAAATGGCACCATCTGTAGTCTGCAGCCTTATAATAAACTTTAAAATAATAGATTCCTAGAATGAAAATTGCATAAAAACATTTAAACAAATATATATGCATCTAAATTTAAGGAATCTGGGGACTCCCATTCTTCCTAAAGTGAATGATTCTTCAGTAATAGGAATCTCCTAGCAAATGTATACAAACAGAATATATGTTTTGCAGGGGTGAAAAGCTGAGTAGCTGTATCATAAAGTGGTCTTGCAGCCCTACGGTATTCGGGGTCTCTGGGGAAACACTAATTCTTGCTTTTCGGGGGGGCTGGGAAGGTCTCACAAAAACTCACTCGAATTCCTCTCCACTACTTGCCTTGGGTGTAGCTTTGCAGTTGTGACCCAGAGCTTGGCCTTCCAAAGACCCTCTTCCTCCCATCCACTCTTCCTCTGCCATCTCAGAGCTTGAAAACCAGGATAATAATGCCCGTAGGTATTGTCGGTTTGCCAGGCCCTGTGCCAGTTACAACGGTAAACAGGACAGAGAAATCCTTGTCCTTCTGCACGTGTAGAAGACACCGAAGAAATTATTGCACAAGTGACTGTTTAAGTTGTGAGAGGTACCACGAAGGAAAAGGAAAAGCCGCCAGCATGGTCCACTAGGAAGCATGATTTAATTCTTACCCCATGGTCTCCTGAATGTCTACTCTACCAAACTCCAGTTTAATAACATCTAGTGCCACTATTGTTACACCAATTACATTATCACCTTTTTGAAGTGCCTACTCTACCCAGAACCCTAAGCCTGGAGCACCATACATAACATCTCAGTTAAATTACATACGACCCCAGGGATTTCCCCTTATTTATTTATTTATTTATTCATTTTTTTTTAATTTATTTATTTATTTATTTATTTATTTATTTATTTATTTCCCCCAATTTAAAAGTGAAGGAAATAAAGGAAGCTTGCCCAACTTCAGAGTATTTAAGAACCGCACCAGAGTTCTCACTCTGGCCCCGCCCTCCCAATTAGGTGCATTGCTGGTTTCAAACATCTAGTGCATTAACATAAAAATGGAATTATTAGCCTTAAGCCCTCATGGTGTCCAGAAAAGGAAGAATTTCCCATTAGAAGGCAAAACAATGCTCCTGGCCCCTCCACCCCTTCTAGCATTGGAAAGCATCTCTTAAACTCCTCTGAGCCTGGGTTTATCTATAAAATGAGAGGTTGGACTAAAGCTTCGTCTATCACTGTTAATTATGAACGTTTTTTTTTTTTATTATTCTTATTATTAATTAGCTTCTGTAGCCCTGACATAAGGGGAATTTTCCTCATAAAGGAGACAATTTGGTGGTTTAAATCTATTGATGATTTAAGGAAAACCTTCTGAGTCTTAATTATCTAGACATATCTGGTTAGGTTCTTGGGGAAGATTTTGACCTGGATTTTCCAAGCAATTGCAACATGTCTCTAATTCATTTATTAACACACGAAATGGGTGTCCCCAAATTGGCCCCAAGGTCATAATATTGCTAGGTAGATATCTAATAATACTGTTCACTTCAAAAATAATAGCTAGGATTTGTCACACAGAATATAGAAAGATGCAAGAGTATTGAGCAAGGAACCCCATGGGCCACTGTAGTTTGATAAAGGAGATCTGAAACAGCAGTCCACAAAGAATGTCTTGAAATAGCTTTACACTCAGACAGTGAATCACAATAGTATAAAGAACTAGTGAATTCTTTAAAAGGCAAACAAAACCTCATGTTTCTTCACAGGAACCATCTCCGGGAATGGGCTCTAACAATGGTTCAAAGGGATTCCATCTCGACCTTTACAAAAACCGTAATAAGTGTTGGAAAAAGTCTGGAGATCAAGAATAAAATGAAATTCTCTGCCAAACATCTGCTCTTTGGTGAATCAAATGCTCATATTATCTCTAAACATTGCACACGATAAACAACATTAATATGTACGTTGACTTACGTTACCATAAAACCAAATCTCAAGCCACATGGGATGCCTGCTTTTGCTACTACATTCAGAAAGAAACAGTCGGTTTTGTTCTCATGAGAAATGTCCAACATGAAGAAGCTAATTTAGAAGCAAGGAGATCTTTCAGGAAAGAGGATTCTAATAATGGCAAAGATAAGAACGAAAGGCAACACTAGGGTTCTGGCAGGAGAAGGGAGCAGATGCCAACAAGTACGAAAACAAGCTTACAAAAAGCAGGCTGGGGAGCCTGGGCCTGAACTTTACATATGCCAGCTTTGATGGTCTGACGTCCCTGGGGGTGCGCCTCCTTTGGTCACAGATAATGAGGAGGAAGTTTGTTACAACAAACTGTGTGGAATGCATCGCAAGTGCTTTCACAATAGAGAAAAGAAATGTCTTCAAACGTTGAGACTAGATTGAGAACTAAGGTGATAGCTGCAGGCGTAGGGCCTACAACCACCTACTCCCGTCCTCTGGTGTAGTAACCTTACCCGGAACAGGCTCAGGGACTCGTCCAAAGTCCCCGGGCTAGACATTCTTCCTTTCTCCACCAAATGTCTAATCTTTTCAGTCACAATTCAAATGTCATTTTCTTCCATGGTCTCTGCACAGCCCCATCCAAAGCCTAATTGCATATGCGCCCTCTGACTGTACTGGAAGGACTTTGTGTGTGCTTTACCTTTATATTAGAGAGTGAGCTCCTTGGGGGCAGGAATCGATTCAGATTCACAGGACTCAGCAGGGTGCTTGGTGCCCCAAGATTGGCACATGTTAAGGTTTTTCTTGAGAGAAAAATGAATATATGGCTAAATACTTACATGAACGTTGTGATGCCTACTTGCTTTATGATTTATTCATTAATTTGGCAATAATTATCATTTTATGTGGGTAGGAACAAGCGAACAAGCTACATTTCTTTTTTCTTTTTTTTTTTTTTTCACCAAAGAATTCAGGAACCTGCATTTTCAATACTGTGACAAATGCCTCTTAAATGTGCCAGACTTCTCAACTGCTTAATATGGGCCATGTGTTAAAGAGCTGCTGAATGGCTTATTATGGCAAATGATGGCTATTGCACCTCTGTCTCATACATGTACTCACTTTTTCTTCTGGGTAGAACATTTTTAAGACAAGGACTCTAATTAGATGCAGGCCTATTTAATAATTAAATAATAATAATAAATTATTAGAAAACATAAAATTAACTAGGGTATCCACAAAGATGCACATTTGAGTGAGCAATTTTAAAAGGCCTTTGAAAGCTGAAAATCCTTAGAGAATGCTAGGCTTTTGGATATATTCTATTTTGATTAGTTTTATGCTTGGCAGTTAGTGTGAAAATATTATTGTAGGCTGCAAAATTATACTCAAACTAGCTGTTCGACAAAACCAAAATGTGAGGTAAGAAGTCTCATCTAATAAGGAGAGACATAAAGGTTTTGATGATTATTTTTGTATCACAACTATGTGGGCTAGGACCTCTTTGATTTGGTGTCACAGGTTTGGCCCGACCATAAGGTGGGGAAGTAAAATCCTGGAAAGCTCGCTGCACCTGATATTGGAGGGTCTTTACTGTCCTTCAACTTTCTTACTTAGTGGCCACTGGACCCTACTTAAGTGCTTAGCCTCTCTGAGTTCAGTTTATAATCACCCAGAGAAGATGTTTAAATTTCTCAGTGTTATTTGAACAGGGCAACCACAGTCAGTTGGGGAGTGTGAGTGCTACACTAAAGCACCCATACAAGAGAACAGGTGGCTTAGGGTCCACTCTGTTCTTCAACAACCACACTGCAAGTCCTGGCGTGGGGTCTGTCCTTGAGGAGAAGGAACACTGTTTGTATCGGAGTATCCTGCTTACCGCCCATTAGATCTTCAGGGCTGCACTTGCCCGGAACAGGAGCTTTCTTCTAGTTCAAAGTTACCACACAGGCAAGCTGAGGCCTTGCTTGTGAAAAACAAACCAAAATCCATAGCTATAAAATTCCACATATATAGAAAATATTAATTGTAAACATCTTTGACTTTTTGATGTGCTTTTTTTTTTTTTTTTTATAGTGCATGCTATAGGAGATGGATTACCAAACTGTGGACCAACTAATTATGCTTTAAATTTATATCATATAATGTAAGTGATAAATATTCTATGGGTCATGCAAACATTTTTTTCCATTATGTAAATCTCTAAATGAATTCTAGTAGCAATGTTTATCCAAAGGTTGGATAAATGAAAATATAATAGATATTGCTACCATTTATGGGCCATCTACCAAATGTCCCATATATCACATAAATACTCTCTTTAATCCTCATGATAATTTTGCCATATAACTATTATTACGACCATTTCAGAAGAGAATGAAATTCAGAGAAAAGAAGTAAATGTTCAAAGGCAAGACAGCTGGTATGTGAAAAAATGAAAATCAGAACATAAATCTACCTGATGTTAAGCTCTACGTTTTTACTTTTCATCCTACCACCTTGACTTTAATATAAATAGGGTTAAAAATATTTCTCCCTCTTCTGCTCTTCGATGGCTTCTGGCTAATTGCTTAGAAGAAATTTATCATTGGAGATTAAGATTTTAGGCTCAGGGACCAAAGACCTGGGTTTAAAATATGCTCTGCCACTGAACAACTGTGTGACATTGTGAAAATTGTTTATGCTTTCTTTGTAGAACAAGGATGATGACAATACCTTTGCCTTAAGAGTTGTTGGAAAGACTGTATGAGATAATATATGTAGAGTTGTTAGTGTGCCATGCCTGGCGCATAATAAATGGACAATAACCTTTTTTTTAGGAAGCAATATAGTCTAATGCTTAAGTGTGGAGATTTTGGAGTCTGAAAGAATTTGTAGTTTGAATGTCAAGTTGGTCACTGAGTTGGTGCAAGACCCCAAATAAGTTATTCAACCACTTTAAGCTTCCATTTTCCTCATCAGCAAATGAGACTAATATCAGTCCCTTCTCAAAGTGATTGGGAAAGAATTAAATAATCAAATTTAATTAACACAGTGCCAGTATCATTCTAAGTTATCAATAAAGCATAGATGTTTCTGCTCTTACCATTCTGAAATCCAATAGTATCTAAGGGAAGCTAGAGGTGATTCTGTGTGAATCATGGGACGGAAAAGCAGCTTTTAGTATAGCTCACTCCTTTTATTGCAAAGTAGCGTATAATGAGAGATATTCAGCGACTACCATGTCCCAGATTTATGGACTGAATTGGTTATACTACTCACTAACAAGACACTTAAGTTTTTTGAGTCTGTTTTTTCACCTAAAACATTAGATTATTAATAATGGATATATCACATAGTTACTACATACATCAGAACTTTGCATGTGGGTATGTGATTATAACCTCAGAAAATATTCACTAAAACTATATAGCTATTATATTAAAAAGTAGAAATGGAAAACACATTTAAAACATTTCTATAAAAATTATATTCATCTGAAATTCAAGATCCCATAGCTTACTCTTTAAAAAAATTAAAACTGGTTCTACTCTATTAATGTAATATCTGAACATGACAGAATTTTCATCTATATAGAAACACCTCAAAAAATATCCAAGTATCACTATCTAGTACTATCTACCTTCTCTCTGGAATTAATTACTTTTAGTGGCTCTGATTTTCAGTTTTTGTAGTGGCTACTCTTATAACTTAAAATAGTACATTATTTTTGCTGATCACACTTAAATTATACATATTGAATCCTGAACATGAAAGATGAATAGATTATAAATTAATCCTCATTTCTTCTCCTCACTTTCCTACATCTTAATTTTTGTCATGTTATCATTTTATATTGTCAATGTTTGTAACTTGCTTATTATTTTATTATCTGTAATTAAGTCTTCTTTGCCTATATGCTGAGTCTAGTAATTTCAACTCAACAAAATCAATCCTTGTAATTTTAGGAATAGATAAATATTCTTAATTACAAAAGGAAATTGTGTTTTGCTGTCATTAAACCCCTACTCCTAGAAGAAATTCCAAAACGTCAAAGCCAACTAGGATTCCATTTAATGACTTTCTGAATTTTCTTTGCTTCCAGTTTATTCAGTTTACTCACTTTTTAATTTATCTCCTACCATCTTCTTTGTGGTAGTCTTTCACAATTTTACTGGAGGACCTCATTGAAAAATTGAGCTAAACTCTGTGTCTTTGCCTACTTGAAAATCTCTATTTTGCCTTCACATACAAATGCTACTTCGGCTTGTATGGACTTCTAGGTTCCAAAGTATTACTTTCCTAGTTGTAAATGCAGGTTACTAAAGGACTAGGTTTATTCACCTGGGTAGCAATCATAGGTTTCCTCTGAAGGTTTGTAAGTTGTCTATTTCTCTATCAGACTGCTGTGTTGAAAAGGAACTATGTTTCTTGAGATAATCGTGGGGGTCTGTACCAGTGGGTACACTGAATATCTACCAATTGGCCACTTCCGTTTTAGGATGTATGTTACCCATGCTTAGACCCTTACTTGTCAAAATAAAATTCCATTTTAGCTCAGTGATGGAGAACTCTAGTGCATTTCCCACGTAAGTACAGTTGACCATTTTCCCGCTTATGTTCTCCATGTCCTCTGTCAACACCTAGCATTTTCAAAAACTACTCCTTATCTTTCTTAGATTCCCCATATCCACATCATAAGTTCACTGGTTGCAAAAAAATTCTCTTCTTGGAATAGAATAGTTGGGTTTCTTTCATCCATATGCTGAATGAAAGCCAGTGAGATGAAAGAATGGAGTCTCCCAGTTCCTGTTCTAGAAGTAATTTTTTTCATAATTACCTTGATGATTGCCAGAAGACTCACTTCCAAAACTGGCACATGATGATTGGAAAAGATGACTCCTTTTCTTGTATTTGCTGTTCGATTCTTTTCCATTGCATTCTCAGTCTGACTAATATTTCATCTTCTAAGATTTCCTCATAATTTACAGTTTGCCAGTGCCTTCCCTTTCTCACTAAGACCACTATGATTTTCTCAAGTTCTTTCTGATATGTCTATAATTTTTTTTTTGTAATTTCAGTGGGAATTTAGAAAAGAAGGGAGGTAGTTGTGTGTCAAGTCTGTTATTTTTACTAAAGTAAATAATATTAAATCAATTACACTGCTTTTGAACATAATTTAAAATGAGACCTTGTGAAAATTCTTTTTTTTTTTTTTTTTTTTTCCTTGTGAAAATTCAATGGTCTTTTTCTCACTATCAATCAAAACCTTGCCTTGTGTTATTTGGCCTCTTACAGAGAAAGAAAAAAAAGATCATATCTCCCCGACAAGTTTAGGGTATATTGTACAAAATATCTCTTTGTGTTTCTGACACTCTTTCCCCTTGATCTGTTTAAGTTGATCCTATTATTGTGGTAGAAGAGTTGCCTGCCATTTGGACTTACTTTATCTAGAAAAATGTAAGTTTCTGGGGTAGATAACCTTTAATAAGAAGGTATAAACATACATTTTCTATCAAATCTTTCTTTGGAATGACTATCCAAATGTGGAAATGACTTAAATCCAACAAGATCAGGCCAAAGTAAAATAACTGTCAAAAGGTTAGGTCAGCAAAAGAAAATTTAATAACAGCATATCAAATATTTACGAAAGCTATTTGCAAAAAGTTAAATCATTCATGAAAATATATGAAACACTTTAAAATAAGCTAACTTTCATGTGTCAAATGAGGGATACTTAGGAAGCAGAAAGTACAATAGTCTGTATTAATAAACTAACTTTCCTAAAACAATAGTTTCCTTTATACCCAATTTTCATCCATCTCAGCAGTCTGGGGACAAAAATACATATGACTTTATTTCAGTTCTTAAGTTCAATGTCCTTCCTACTGACCTCAAATTATAGGGGCTTCTGCAAACTAAACGAATGTATAGGTTAAACAGAGGGAAAATGAGCAGGACTTTGCTTTTTCCTGCGAGATTTCAAGTGAGGCTCTGCTATGTTCATTCTCTACCAAAGCACTGAATCTTCTTTTTTTTTTTTTTTTTTTTCAAAGCACTGAATCTTACCATGGGACTGATATGTGCAGAGCAAAGGATACAGCATGAGCCTTGCCTTTTAGGAATGAACATTCAACATTGCTAGAACACTCACAGCAATGTGCACCCACTCACAGTGGGTAGGCTGTCCCGTGTTAGACAATAATAATTTAAAAATATTTCCCCCCTAAAATGGAGCTCCACTGTTCTTCATTAAACTGTCATCCATTGATTCTAATTCTTTCCTTTGGAACTACATAGCTGTCTATCCCCCTTTTCATGGAGTAGGACTTCATATATTTGAAGACTGATTATACCGTCCCGATCTTTGTTTTTCTGGGCAAAATAGTTCCAATTATTGCAACTGTCTCTTATAGAATGTGTGTTCCAGACCTCTTAACACTCTAGTTATCCTCCTCTAAGGTATGCATTTATCTTGTTTTGTGTTGTATTTGAAACTCTGTGGGGTAACTTGGTGCCTACAAGATAAGAGCTCAGATTCTAATGTCAGGTTCATCTATTCCTTAAAATATTAAATAGGTTTATTTTACAGATTATGACTGGGTATTTGGGACAAACCAGAGATAGCCTCTGCCTTCAAGAGGTTAACAGTTCGTCAGCCATCAATCTAATTTCATCTTATTCTGTGTTTCCATTAAACACTAACACTGCTCCTCAATGCAAATGCACAAATAAAACTAAATGCTTGAGAGAACCTGATCATCTACACCTCTCAGTCGCTCAAGTACATTATTTACAATCTACTCCCAAGCAATGATCTTATCTTTTATGCCATTTTCCTGTTCTGAAAATAGTTAAAATACTTCCTTAGGGTTTTCATGACCACTCCTGACAATGCCCATTTGCATTAAAAGCATGGATCTCAAGCCATAAATAATTCTTTCATGGACGCCACATGCTAAGAAAGCCTTGAGGGGGTTTTATTTGTCTACCTTTGATTGCAAAGTGTGGGGAAAAACAAAAAGCCCCACCATGGAAATAGAACAGTCAGTTCTTTTAGAAGCCAAAGCTTAGGCACTCAATCAGCGTTGGAAATGAAACATCCTAACATCCACTCTGGATCTGTTACTGCAGACCTTTTATTTTGATTGGGGCACGGAATAAGCAGTGTTTATCTTTGGAAATGCCATTCAAGACTTTCGCAGACATAAGCACCGCATCCATGGTGAAATATTTCAAGCCCGGATCGCAATTATGTTGGGATTTACTACAAATCCTCTGTCTAGCAATATACCTACTCGGTAGTAAAAGCTCGCTCTCCTTTTGTTCTGTAAATTTATGCCAAAGTATAGTTCTTGTTATTACTTGAAAGGTTTAACATACCAGAGAAAGTTCTGCAGACAGGGCTGAGTAAGTTCTGCATTTCATCATCCTTTAAAGTATGATTTCGAACACTTTTTTTTTCTTAAGTTGCATTGTAAACCACATTCCCACCCAAGATTTATTTTTGCTGCTGAAGTCATTCTATTATTTCCCAACTCCAGGAGCCTATAGAAGAATGTCTCACGACCTCATATTTAACAAACTAATATCCAGTATTCCGAAGGCATCTGTCTGGGGGCATTAACAAATATTTGGCTGGGTATTAACGTTTCTAATATGATTATAGTGTACTTTTATATAGGAAAATATTATATTGTTTGGTCATAAATTGAAGTCCATAAGGCAAAAGAAACCAGAGTATGCAGGTACACAGAAGGCCGCACACTTCACCAATGTTAAGTGTCCCCTAACAGAAAAGGTGAGAGCTGGGTATTGAGTAAATAGAATTTGACCCAATGCAAAAATCTAATTTATTCCTTGCTAGGTTTAAGGCTAGAATCACAAAAGTTTAGTTTTCAACTGTGACTGTTGTAAGTCAGTTGAAAAATCAATTTAGAATGTTTTGAGTAATTCAAAGCAAACCACCACAGCGAGGGCAAAAAACTGGTTTGTTAGACGGTAATGCATGAAGCTCTTCTATGTAACTGTGCAATAAAATCAAAGTCTGTGAATACACACATCTGAAAATGTGAATAAGAATTCCCAGAAATACGGTGCCAGATAGAAAAATCAGCATTATGGTCTGGTGTCATGGTGGCCTGGATGTGTTCAGGATGTCTGGGTTCTCTAGCTCCACCTGTGTGCTTTGATATCTGGTGGAGAGAGCTGTCTACATGGGGAGAAGTATAGTGCGGAAGGATTACTGAGGAAGGCTTAAAGAGAATTTTCTTTTGCAGAGGACAAAAAGGAAGCCAGAATAAGGTGTATCAACAATGCATTGTTTAATGAGGGTTTTACTAAAACTCATCCTTTACCTTTGAATTTATTGTAGCAAATGATTAAGCCACAGCCTCCCAAACCAGAGTTTCCGGGTTCGAATTCCTTCATATACCCACTAGATTTGTGACTCTGGGCAAACTATTTAACCTTTCCTGCTGTCATTTTTCAGACCTTTAAAATAAGTGTCACAGTAGGTTGCAAAGGATTAATAATTGTTCAGTGCTTAGAACGATGCTTTCATAGGGTTTAGCCACTATGTAAATTTTAGGTGTTAGTATTATTATCATAGATACCAACTTTTGTGATAAATCCCAAGGGATTATATCTAATCCATCAGTTTACCCTTTTCCCCTTTTGCTGAAGTACAGAATTTCTTTTTACTATTTTCCCTCCTTTCATCAGTTTTTTTTTAATATACTAGGCACTAATTGTTAAAATCATTATTTTAGTTGGATTGAGAAAAATATTTCTTCTTGATAAGAAAATCTTTTTTAGGTGTCATCTGGACATGTTTGAACAGCTCTCAGAGTATCACACAGAGGTTCATTCAGCTGGTAAATTGCCCATTACCCTTGCTCCTTTCTCATGGGAGAAGAATGCATCCTTATTTGACCACAGGAAACTGAAACTCTTTTAACTCTCCTTTTATTAGAGGAAGACTTTGGTAATTAAAGCCTGTGCCATTCCCAGGGTGGCAGAGGAAGCTGCCATTGAGAGCTAGTGTGTCATTTTTCTGTGACTGCTGGGCTTGACAGAGAAGGAAAGAGCCCAGTGTTCCTTAACACAATGAAGAGAATACAGGATGATTAAAAGTTAGGGTTGAGGCTCATTCTTGGATAACAACTCTTTTCTCAACCGATAGAGGATTTGTCTTTGAGGGCTACACATCATTAAAGATGTCATTAGTCCCGAAAAGAGCAGTTTCACAGTTCTCACTAGTCGGAAAAGAGAACCAAACTGAGAGGACCTACCCCATAGTTCCTCTTATCTGCAGAGGATTTGCTCCGAGACCCCTAAGGAATGCCTGAAACTGCAGATCGTACTGAGCCCTATACGGACTATGGTTTTTCTATAAAACATACCTATAATGAAGTATTGTAACAATAGACTGTGATAGACGATTATAACAAAAGACTGTAATGAAAGTCACGTGAATATGGCCTCTCAAAATAACTTATGGTCCTGTACTCTTCTTGGGATGACGGGAGACGATATGATGCCTGTGTGATGAGATGAACTACGTAAGTTGAATGGCACAGGTGTCGTGATGGCCTTTCAGGCTACCATTGACCTCCCGATGGTATGTCAGAAGGATCATCTGCTTCCAGGTTACCTTTGACCAAGGGGGGAGTGATAAGGGGGCCTAGCATATCACTTTTGCTTGGGGCCTACATCCATCCTTTACCTAGAGCCTGAAAACATCAGTCATCTGGGTGATGCTTGGTCTTTCTTGGAAACTTAACAAAGGACTAAACATGAGAATACCTTGTATAGAAAAGTTGGTATTTTCTCAAGGAAGGAGCGAAGTCTTGCAGAGAGGCATCCCTGTGGTTATAGCTGAGGATATAAAGATGAAAAGCCAGGCCAGGAATGGAAGGAATGTTCCAGTCAGCAGCCCGTTTTGTGTGAGACAAGTTTTAGGTCACATATGTGACAACATATATGTTTTTCTCACCTACTGTATTGTTACTTTGGGGTTTGCTTGTTCTATCAGCTATTTATTGAGAGAAGTTTGTTAAAGTTTCTCATATAATTTGTTGATCTGCCTATATCTCTTTTTAATTACATCAATCCTTTCTTTATATATTTTGATTCTGTTACTGAATACATGCCGATTTATAATTTTTATATGTTCTCAGCAGTAAATCTCTATCATTGTGATATGTTCCTCTTTATCTCTAATATAGCCTCTTATCTTATTATCTAATTTGTCTGATATCAGTAAAACTACACTGACTTTCTTTTGGTTCATGTTTCACAGTATATCTCTTTCCATCTTGTATCCAATGACGTAGCCTTATATTTAAAGTATGTCTGAACAACCTTAGTCTTTTAAGTCTTTTTTAAGTTTTTTTTATTTACTTAAGTAATCTACACCCAGTGTGGGCCTTGAATTCACGACCTAGCGATGAAGAGTCACAGACTTGTCCAACTGAGCCAGCCAGGCACAACTGAACAACCTTAGTCTTCTATCCAGAGTATATATTCCATTTACTTTTAATGTAATTAATAATATATTTGGGTATATATCTACCATCTTACTATTTGTTTTAACTTATTATTTTATGTTCCATTTTATCTTTCTTCTCTTAGAATAATTAAATATTTTATTATTTTATTTTTCCTCTATCACTTTTGTAGTTTACAATATTTTTCTATCTCCTCAGTGTGTTTCCTAGATTTTAAAACATGCACCCTTGAGTTAGCTGCAGTCTACTTTATTTTTTAAAATTTTAAAAAAGATTTTATTTATTTATTCATGAGAGACACAGAGAGAGAGGCAGAGACACAGGCAGAGAAAGAAGTAGGCTCCATGCAAGGAGTCCAATGTGGGACTTGGTCCCTGGTCTCTAGGATTGTGCCCTGGGCCGAAGGCGGTGCTAAACCACTGAGCCACCCAGGCTGCCCCTGCAGTCTACTTTAAATGATTACTTTTGCCATTTTACCTATAATTCTAAGACCTTAAAACACGATATCTTTATTATTCCCCTCCTATATTTTGTGTTGTGGCCATGATATATTTTAATTCCAAATATGATTTTAGTACTCTAAGACATTTTATGCAGTCAATATGCATTTAAATATACTGCATATTTATCCTTTTTGTTGCTCTCCATTCCTTCCTTCATTTTTGTATCACCCTTTGTAATCATTTTTCTTCTGCCTGAAGAACATTTTTTAGGTTTTCTTTTAGTGCTCATTTGCCAGTGATGAATTATCTCCACTTTGGTCTATATGAAAGTCTTCTTTTGCTTAATTTTTTAAGAATATCTTCTTGAGTATACATTTTAGTTTGGAGTTATTTTCTTTCAGCATCCAAAGTTATCCATCCATGACCTTTTACCTTTTATTATATTTTATTGAAAAGTTGGCTGTCTTAAAATTAGCTGTTGATGCTCTATGAAGATACTGCTTTTTTTATTGGCTGCTTTTATGATTTTTCTCATTGTCTTTCATTTTCAGAAGTTTGCCTATGATGTATTTAGCATAAAGTTCTTTGTATTATCCTTCTTGTGGTTCATACATTTATTGAATGATAACTTCATGTGTTTCATCAGTTTTGGAAAAATCTTAGCCATTATTTCTTCAAATTCTTCTTCTGGTCCAATTTCTCTCTGTTCTCTTAGAACTCCAATTATCCACATATAATTGGTATTGTGTCTACTGTGACTTGTATTTGTTTTTCTACTCTTTGTCTTGTTCATTAATTTGCTTATTTGTATTGTTTATTTATTTATTTGAGAGAGAGAAAGAGGAGGAAAGGGAGGAAGAGGGGCAGAGAGAACGGGGATATCAAGCAGACTCCATGCTGAGTATGGATCCTAGTATGGGGCTCTATCCCAGGATCCTGAGATCATGATTGGAGCCAAAGGCAGATGCCCAACCAAATGAGCCACCCAGGTGCCCCTGTCTTGTTTTTTTCTTTGGGTTGACTTTGAGTATTTGCTATTGGCCTATCCAATTCACTTACCCTTGCTTCTGCTATGTTTGGCATGCTATCAAACCTACTGATTTCTTAATTTTAGATATCTTATTTTTCAGTTTTAGAATTTCTACTTGATTACTTTTTCTACTGATTCTGATAAGCTGATGAGATTATCATTCATCTATTTCCTTGAAATTATTCATTATAAATAGCTTTTAGTATTGTCTTTAACTCCAGTTATATGTATGTGGGTCTGTACCTATTAACTATTTTTAATCTCTTGGGTTTTGCTGTTTCTGTCTTTGGTATGCTGTCTGTGTATATGTGTGTGCATATGTGTGTGGTATGGTATTTTTTAAACTGAATGCCCTACACAGTGCATTGAAAATTATGGAGGCTCTAGATTATGCTAAATTCTTGAAGAAAATACTTTTCTTCTAGAAAAAGAGTGGAGAACTGATTGTTTTAATCAAATGTAACTGATCTCAATTAGGTTTCCATTGAGAATTTTCAAAGCCTACATATATCTGGTTGGCCCCATTCAAGGCCATAGCCTTCTTTGAGTTCAAAATGAAAGCCTGGGTGTTTACCAGGGCCCTTACGCCTTGTAAGTCTGACATACCAGATCTTTTCTCCTCAGTAAAGAAAGACTGATAGAAACTCTACTGTGTTTTCTATTTTTTTTGTTTTGTTTTTGAGGCTTTCCATTTAGTTTTTTAAATTCCTGTTGTGTATATCTTAAGAACTGTCATATATTTTGAGGGAAATTGACTATTTTCCAGCTTCATAATTTACTTATTTTTTCTCACCTGGATCTTGAGCCCTTAAATCCTCATTTTGCCTCCTAATCTCTCTGATATTTACAAAAATAATTCCTCTTCCTCTCTCCCCCTCCTCCTCCTCCTCCTTTTCTTCTCCTTCTCCTTCTTCTTCTTCTCCACACTATCCCTCTGCTCAAGCAAAAACTAGGTTCTCAGACTCCTGCCCTGAACTTTAAATCAGCAGGTGCCTGAAATAAAGGAGCTGCAAAATGTTAACTCACAAATTTCCCCCCTCACAAATATTTGCCTCAGGAACACTTTGATGCAACTCTTTAAATAATTCTTTGGTAGTTTTCTATTTTTCTCTTGTGTTTCATCTGAGCACAAGTCAATCTCAAAGTATTCTATCCTAGTTGGAGAATTATAATAAACTGAAATTTTAATGTGCTAATATCAATCCTTATTGTTTATATTTTGTTACCTTAACTCTGCAGTAAAATAAATTTATATATTCATCATTATGTTTATTGGATAACTGAGGTCAATTGGTCAATATGATAGAGCAAGGTGAGGACAACTTCACATCATTTTTGGGTTGTTCCGAGCATAAAAGACTCTATGTTGTAATGTAGTTTATATGCTTGTTTCTGGTAATAGCAGAGAGGTCTATACACCTGGAGACACCGAGGAAGAATTATGAGGAAATACCATAAACTGCAACCTTCAAATTGCCCCATTGTTATGAAAGGTCATCTTTGGAAGGAAAAAAAAATGGAGGATTGGCAAAACCTGGGTTACATTTACAATAGTGCTTTGAAAGAAGGAAAAAGTTTTTGATTTTTCTTCCACTATGCTTCAAAGGTTTTGTGGCTTAGTGATGAAAATAAGGAAAGTCATTGTCTTCTAAGTTTTATCTCTCGACTAAGACCATTAGCATCTAGTAAGAAAAAAAAATCTATTGGCCCCATATCATATTTTCTCTAGGTCCCAAGCTCCAATGAGCTATAATAAATGCAAATGCAGTGGCCATACAATGAAATGATTGCTGTTAGACAGGGAAAACAGCAACAATGAACTCTGAGTGAACTTGCATGAAATACGATATTTCTTCTCTATCAGCACCTTCTTCAATCCTTAGGTGCATTGCTTGGTATGAATCTCGCAGCCAGTGATCTCCACTGCCCTGCTAACCACTATCTCTTTTCAGTGTAACCCAAAGAGTGTATCACAGGACCTTTCTGATCATTCTTTTCTTATAAGAAATAGCTGTCTGATAAAAAAAGATCAAAAAGTAAGATGATTTTACTATTTTCCCCTTGTAAATCATGAAGGAAAAAAAAAGGGAGGAGAGACCTGAAAGAATTCTGAGGGAATGAGGACATTCCCAGCAAACATCTGTTAGAATGTAAATTATAAATGTCATGACTAGCAAGCACCAAGCACTTTAAGACTGCAGGTAGCACATTTTGCAGAGTTTCACTGGAGAGGGCGTAAATAGCAGTTCAAAGCTTGGGCTTGCCAGTCAGAGCAGTATCACGTTGCCCAGGAGTGTTTGACCATGTGTGGGTGACTTAAAACTCTTAGGACTTTGTTTCCTTCTTCTGTAAAATGGAGATAATGGCATTTACCCCCTTGGATTGTTGTAAAGATTAAATGAGCTAATGTACATAAAGCATTTAGCTACAGGCTGGTATGTTGTTAGCCGTCTATCACGGTGGTCATCACCCTGCCCTGCGTGCTTCCACGGCAGACCTCTGTTTCAATTTCCATCCTCCATGATTCATTGATGGTGATAGGAGCCATTTGTTCCCACAATCTGGTCCCTGGATTGGATAAAATCGTAACTCACTACCACCCAGGCAGCATTATCTTTATTGCATGCTTTTTAACGATTAACAATCAATTACAATATCATCCTTTAAATCCAATCCGAAGCACTGTCAAATGATTATGTACTATAATTAAATTAATGATATTGAACTTTAATTTTAGTTGCATGGCTGCTTTTATTTGATATCAGCGGTATTCTCATTGCATGAACATGGGGTTCTGGTGCAAAGTGTATTTATTTTACAGACACAAAAAAAAGCAAATCCTTAATATAATGTTTAAAAATAACCACAAATAGAAATATTTCCACATGAGCCCATTTGGAAACTCACATTTGCTATTCATTAATTTAGGACTTGACAATTTAACATAAATTAAAATAAAAGCCTGTTTCACGGAGCATGTGTCTCATTCTTCACTGTCTCAGCATGACCACACTGATTCTGGTGCTTAGTAATGTCCTTAAACATAATTTACAAATGAGAAAGTTAGTGGGGCTGGAGTAATGTATATCTAACTTGCAGTCTAGCTTCCTCTGACATTAAAATCTTGTTAATCTGAGACTCAAGTTGTGAAGGAAAAAAATCAAGATTATCAAGCATAAATCAGCATTTGCCTTATAAAATGTAATGGAAAAATGCTAATAAGATTTACTGGTAACAGGAAATTGGATTATAACTTATCTATTTTAAGTCCATTTGAAAATTGGCCTCAAAATTTGTGTCCTGATATGGACCGAGCCTCAGATCCTATTATTATTTTTTTTTCCACAGAGCACATGCGGATGCTTACTGATAGATTTGTAAAGTATAGTAATAAAAGGAAAAGAATGCACACGCCTCTAAAACAATTTATGTAAACAAGTGATGGAAAGTGTACACATTATTATATTTATACTATGAGGAAAGATAGAGAATTGGCTGTTTATGTCTAGTTGAAAGTAATCAAAAGGGGATAAAAGTAATTTAAACAGGATACTTTCCTTATGTGTATGTGGAACGCTGAGCAGCTATGATATATGATAAAATGAATATTCATATTAAAAGCTTTGCTTCCTCCTGTGTTGTATTGAAACCCAGCGACTATTTCATCAGTCAATTACATGGCATGGTAAGAATGTGATTTGTTCTATAACAAAATTGGTATAATGCAGGGACTAATGAAGTGTTTATTCAAGATTTACCTTCAGTGCTTACCTCTGAATGCATTCTGAGTGACTGACCATCGATTTCATCATGTTTTCTTACCAACTGCCTGTCAGGTCCACCCAGAGCAAGGGTCTCCTGTAATGCCCTTAACAAGAATTCAGTTCATATAACACTCATGTGTGGGAATTTCCTTCCCAGGTGAACAGGCTGCCAGGAATGTGCCATTTTTGTCTTATTGGTTGAACATTTTATTCAACAGTTAGCCGTCGGATCCAAGGCACAGTACTGAGGGCAGAGTGGACATCAGTGCAACAGTAGGAGGGCAGAAAAGAGAATCTTCAAGATGATGTGTTCAGACATGGTTAATTCAGGAAATTGTTGAGTACCTCTGAATCGCTGAGACATCATATTAAGAAGAATAGGGAATGGGGTTCTGGAAGAATTGTGAGCAATCAGGTACAGGTCAGATAAGGAAGAGGCTAGTTGGCCATGTCAGGGACCGCCACAGACCTAAAGGCATGCTAAGCCACGGAAGAATTTGAAGCAGGACAGTGAAAATATGAGATTTGTATTTTGTAAAAATTACTGCGGAAGCCACATGGAGGAGCCTAGAAATCCAATAGATCTGTCCGCTGCAATTTTTGCCCATTAGGTTGTTTCTGGCCTCTCTAATTAGTGCTCTATTTTTCTTTCCTTCCATCAACACCAAATTGCCTAAATTATAAAAGTGGTATACCTTCAATTTGTTTTCTTCTTTAGGACTGTCTTGAGTTTTGGCTTCTTGATCCTCCAGGGTCAATTTTTAAAATCAGCTTATCAAGTTTGACAGATATCTGTTGGAATCTCAATTGGAATTGTATTTAATGGGGACAATTAATTTGTTTACGACATTTACAATATGGAGTTTTCAGGTGAAAAATATGCCATACCTGTCTATTCATTTTATTTTTTATTTTTTATTTTTTTTTGTCTATTCATTTTAAAGTCTCTTAAATGTCTTTCAATAAACTTGGTAATTTTTCTCCATGAAAGCTTTACACATTCTTCCCTAAGATATAATTATATATATATATATATATATATATATATTTGCAATTATAAATGGATTTTTAAAAATAATTAGTTTCTGATGTTAACAGATCATTCTTATCATATTGATAAAATCTCTTACTTGAATAATTTTCCCATAGGTTCTTTTGGCTTTATGATATAGGATATATTAACATCTACAAATAAAAGTAATTTGGTGAGTTGTTTTTCCTTTTAAGTTTGTACATCTTTCTTTCCTTTGTATTTTGCAATGGTAAGAACCTCTGCTGAAATGTTGAATATGGGTGCTGACAGTCAAGTCTTTTCCTGATCTGAAAGAGAAAGCATATCATTTTTCAGTATTAAGATGCTTGATGTAAAACCTTTCTACTTGCCTCTCGTCAGATTAACTAAGTCCCCTTCTCTTTATAGTTGACTGAGTTTAGGTGATAAATATGTTGAATTTTACTGATTTTTTTTCCTTAAACCTATTACCATGATCTTATGGTTTTTAATATTTCTCAATAATTCTGAAAAATTCTAAGCCATTTTTAAAATATTGCCTATTACCCACTTCCCTGTTTTCTGTAGTATGTCCTTATGAATTATATTTTATATCTTTTAGACATTTATACTGTACTCTTCATATCTTTTTCTTAAAATCTATCACTTGGTATCACTGAAATGTAAAATTTCTTTTTTATGTAATTTCTTCAGACCTGTATTCCAATTCACTAATTTTCTCTTTAGCTATATATAACCCATTTATCTGATTGTGGTGTTTTTAATTGTTGTTATTCTAATTTTCATATCTGGATTTTAATTCAAAATTGTTTACTCCTTACTCATATTCAAGCTTCACCACTGCTTATTTTGACTTCTATTTCTGAAATTCAGTATCTGAAACTTTTGCAAATTTATTTTCTTATTTTTTTTTACTCTTCTAGTAGTCCTCATTTAAATTAATTTTAGGGCTCAGCATTTCTTTTTGCTTCATTCAATAAAATACAATTATGTATTTTGAAACACACTTTTCAAATTTTATCCAGCATTCTAGTTGTTTCAGTCTAGAGGGTTGCTCTTGGCTATCTAACCCACTTACTTTTAACAGAGAAAAATCTCCTTCAGGTTTTATTTTTTAACTTCTCATGCTGATAACTTGCTTAATTTGCTAGCAATGTTTCTTTTCTTTTTTTCTTTTTTTTCATAGCTGAAAGCTATTAAGCTTATAGAGTTGCTTCTGAGTATGGTTTTTCTTGAATCTGGTCTGTTTTGCTATATAATGTACTTGTTCTTGCTATTTTTTTATATAGGCACCCCGCAAAAAAAAGTTTAAGATTTTTTTCCTAGAAGTTTGGAATCTTGTCAGTGTGGTTTGAAGATTTAAACATTTGCTATTGAAATTGGATCAGAAAATATGACCTATACAATTTCGGCTTTTGGAGATTTATTGAGAATTTTTGTGGCCTGGTAGGTAAAGACTATTTATAAAAATTCTGTGGCTGCCCTGAAACATAGCTTGTTCTTTCAGGGTGCACAATCCAATATGTATATTAATTCAATATTGCTAATATTATCGTTAAAATTTTTTATTTTCTTATTCATTTCTACATGTCCTCGTAACTTTTAAATCAAAGTTTCTCTAGCATTTTTAAATTTCTAAATATTTCCTCTGTTTTTTCCCCCTAAGAAGATGATAGATATGTATATACATATGTAATATGTAGATGTATAGATGTAGATGTATAGATGTGTAAATCTATATCTATGTGTACATATTTTTATACATCTTTATTCTATGTTATTTGATTGTTCTTTACTGGCATGGATTGTTAGGAAACTTCCATTTCCCTGGCTTCATTGGTCCTTGAGATAGGTCTTTTGCTACAGTAATTCTCCTGGATGGCCTCATCATGCCCAGGGGAGGAAGAGTGAGCTAATGGAATGTTGAATTGAAAGGTGGACTTAGTCATGTTCTATTAGTTACCTTCTTTGTTTAAAGCCATCCTTTCCCAAAGGATTCATCGATTCTAGCCCATACTGTAAATAAAGGGGGTAGGTTTTCCATTTGTCAAGCTCCTGAATGTTTCTCTCAGTTCCAAATACATGAAGGAAACTTCTTAGACTATGTACTGCACTCTCTCAAAATCAGTATTTTAAAATTTTATTCCTTTTTTTGTTTCCCTTCAATCACTTTAATAAATCTTTATCCATTCTTTAATATTTTTGTTATTTTTCTTTAGATTTGCCTTATGTAAGGAATATATTATTGCTTATTGTATTAGTATATAATAAACATGAGTTTTTAAAAAAGTTTTATTAACTTATTTTAGAGAGAGAGTGAGAGCACATGAGTGGGAGGGAAGAGGCAGAGGGAGAGGGAGAGAGAGAATCTCAAGCAGACTCCCCGCTGAGTATGGAGTCCAACTTGGGGGTGGATCCCATGACCCTGGGATCATGACCTGAGCCAAAATCAAGAGTCTGGTGCTTAACTGACTGAGCCACCAGGTTCCCTAAACACGAATGTTTTTAAATATGAACCTAATATTATTTTCCTTTTGATAGGAGAGTTAATCACATTAATTATTATTATAACCGATGCTTTCATTTGCTCTTTTCTTTCTTGTCTGCGAGTTTAAATCTTTATGCTTCAGTGATGTCCCTTTCTATATTTCTATGTAGAAGAGATTTTCATTCACATTTCCAGCATGTATTTTTTATCGGGGTTTGCTTTTAGTCTTTAAAAAAACTTACTTATGTTTCTTAGATTAAATAGTTAAATGTCACTCTCTCTGACAAATGACAGATAACATTTAACATGCATTCTTGCCTCTCTATGGGTCCTCTTGCCTCCCTAACCATTCTGCTCTCCATTCTTCCATTCCCCTCAACATCCCTGTCCATTCCTGGTGTTTACAGAATACGACCACAGTTTTCATATCAGTTCTTTTGTATTTAAATCCTAGATTTATATTATATAGACTTTAATGCCAAACTTTTTTGAAGTAATTTATGAAATATCGTGTATGGCATTGTGTGGAATTATCACACCTGTACTTAGCTGGTTTCAAAGACAATTGTCAGGAATTTGATTCTATTGCTACTAATGTTAACCTATCAACTGCAAGCTACACAAATCTGTGGAGGGTATACTCACCTATGTAAATAATCACCCCTAAACAATACATTATTTTGTGTAGCTTATTTCTGAACTTTATATCAATAATCTCATGTTCTATATATTTTTCTATTTTTTTCTTTAGTACTATATTTTTGTGATTCATCCACACTGATTCATGTAGATATATTTATGTGCATTTTTAGTGTATGGTGAACAATTTAGTGTTGATGAGCATTTCCTTGTTTTTAGTTTTGTTGCTACTAGAAAGAATGCCTCTACACATTCTTGCACCTAGCCCCTGACTCACATGTATGCACATGCAGGGAGTATACCTCACACAGAACTGCCAGGTCGTAGAGCATGTACATCATCAACTTTAGTTAGTGATATAAAATTGCTTTCCTAGGTTATTGTTTCTTTTTTTAAAATTTTATTTATTTATTCATGAGACACACAGAGAGAGAGAGAGAGAGGCAGAGACATAGGCAGAGGGAGAAGCAGGTTCCATGCAGGGAGCCTGACGTGGGACTCGATCCCAGGTCTCCAGGATCATGCCCTGGGCTGAAGGTGGCGCTAAACCGCTGAGCCACCAGGGCTGCCCAAGTTATTGTTTCAATCTATATTTTCCCCAATAATATGTGAGAGTTCTTCTTTACACATTCTCACAAAAGCATATTTTAAAATTTATATTGTTGCTGATCCATTCATGTGAAATGACATTAGGGTTTTTAATTTGTATTTGCATCATAACAAAAGTGACATTGAACATTTTATTATATGTTTATGATCCACTAGACTTTCCTCTTTTGTACAGTGCCTGTCATGCATCTTTTTAAATGATACAGGATTTCTTCATTTTTTAATAGATGTTCCTCATCTTTTCTATACATTTAATCTTTGTTGACTTTATGTATTTCAATACCTTTCTCAGTTTGTGGCTTTTCATTTGCTCTCTTTTGTTAAAAAATTGTTAATTTTAATGTGATATGAAATATGTCATTGTTTTTATGGTTTTCATTTTCCTGTTTAGGTTAATGAAAATTTCTCTACCACGGGTCAGATAGACAGTCTCCTACATTGTATTTTAGAGGTTTTTAATGATTTGCCTTTCATAATTACATCCTCAATTTATCTGGAATTGATTTTGCTTATGTTGTGAGGTAGAGTTTCATTTCCTTTTGTTTTTTATTCATGAAAACTAATTGCTCCCAAACCATCTCTTTAAAGGTTTATTTTTCTCCCTACTGATCTGCAGTATCTTCTCTTTCATATACCACAACTCCATATGCTGTGGGCTTTCCTTTAATTGTATATTTGTCCATTGCTGCACTGTTTCATGATATCATGCATATATAGCTATATACAGTATCAGGTATATATAATTTTATATATATAATATTTATGTAGTTGTATTGTGATATCTGATGGTGTATATTGCCCACCTCATTTCATGTTTTTCTTTAGAAAATTATTATATTATCACTGTAAGTTTTACAGCTAACTTATGAAGTTTCATGAAAAACTGAGCTGGATTTTTATTCAAATTCTAATGAATCTGTCTTTTCATGTTGAGGGTAATGACATTTTTAAAACATCTCTGAGTATGTCATGCCTCTCCATTTAAATAGGTCTTCTACCTGCCACACTGCCGAATTGCTATATGAGTTCTAGCAATCTTGGGGAAAAAAATAAATAAATAAATAGGTCTTCTTAAATGCATTTAAATAATTTGTATGTATATTTTGTTAGGTTTATCCTAAATACTTTTATATTTTGTTGATATTCTAAATATCATTGTTTTTCCTAATTGGATTTGCTCTTTTTGCTGAGTTACAGCAATACAATTTAATTTGGTATATTGATTTTATATCTATGAATCATGATAAACTCTTATTTATTCTATTAATTTATCTATACACTCTTCTGGATTTGGTATATAGGTGATGACATCATCTTGGAATAATGCCATTTTTCATTCTTCTTGTCAAATAATTTTACTGCTAATTTTTTATTGGTTTGATTGTCCTAGCCTTGCCAGGAAAAGTAATGAAAGGGGTCATCCTTGTCTCAGCTGATTTTAAAGGAAATGTATTTACATTTCATCCACGTGTATGATACTTGCTGTAGCTTCTCATAGGTGCTCTTTGTCAGCTAAATACATTTCTGGTTTGCTAAGATATTTTGTAAGAAAAATGATCAATTTGGATAGCATCATATTGTTTCAGAATACTTTGGTTCTCTTTTTATTTAAGTATGTTAACATCTTGTTACTGTTCTACTTGGGATATTTCCAGTATTTGTGTACCTGATATTGTAGTTTGTTGTTTTTCTGTTAGATGCTTGCTTTCTCTTTTGTGCACTGGACTTTTGATTGAGATTTTGTGTTTCTTGAACACCACTTATAGAAAATTTTGAGGCCTGCATTCAAACTGTTTTCTACACAGAATATTGCTTGTTCTTCTCAGAAATAATTTTCTTTCCTACAACTTTCTTCCTTTGCCTCACTGCTCTGTGCCAAGAGGGGGATAGGACGAGCAGGATGAGCTTTTTGTCTGTTTGTGTCCTGCTTCATCCCTCAGGGGGTCACCCTTTCCTTGCCCCACCTTTATAACTTACTAATGTGAGTTCCCATACCAAATGGGACCTAGCTTTTGAGTCCAGACTTCTAGGATTGGCAAGGTGAAACCAGATTCCACACCTTCAGAGAGTAGCTGGTCAGGGCACCTTGTCCCACAGAATAGCATTTTTTGGCAGTCAGACTTCCAATTTGTGTTTCTTATATTGCTACAAGCTTAGCCATGCTGTCAACAACATATTTTTCCAGTCTATCTAGCTTCTAGCCATTTTAGGTGTTTAATACCAGGAGGGGTTTTTCTACACATCTGGCATGGTTGATGGTAGGAAATAACATGTCACCAGCTTTCTTTGCATGACAATTGGTCATCTTTATAATGCACCTTATTGTTTTTCCTCTTGTCTCTTCATCTCAGCCTCTTCTCTCTTTGTAATTTTGTGATACCATTTTTTGTGAAGGAAATGTCTTCTTGTTTCATATTAAATATGCTAAAACATTTTCTAACATTTTCTCTGTTTTGCTGTCGCCAATCATTTAAATAATATATTCTTCGTCAAGTTTTATTTTTAAATGTGCTTTTTTCCCCCTTGTTCTAGCGTGTATCTGAGAATTTGCTTAGCTCCCAACCCTGACCCCAACTGCTGATCTCTTACTGTGCAAAGTTCCTCTCTGAAATGAACTGATGCTTCCCAACACACAGGTACATAGTTTGCAAATACTCTACTCACTATCTCCCTGATTTCTGACTGGATCTATTTCCCGGGCCAAAGTGCAGAGCATGTCTCTGGTCACAACCTTCCTCCTCCTTCCTGTGTCTAGCAGGATGAACCAAGTATAATTTGCAAGATCTACTTTAGTTCTTCCTCTACTTCTAGTCCCTGATACTATATACTTGGAGCCAGTGGAAAGCTGTCCCCAACATGGTCTAGTTCTAGTATTCCTCTCATTTTTACCCCCTACATATAAAGTTTTAAATTGTAAAAACATACACCTTGAACTGCAACAGACCAGTGGCTAAAGGAGGCTAGGATGAAAGCAAGGGACTAATACTCTAACTGCTTCCAAAAGTTGCAACCGAATACAGAGGGGGGATTGTCCAGTTTTGCCTTTGTAGATTCTGGAAATTTCTGAGCCAAGAAGCAGACATGAGGGAGACAAAGTTCTCTGTTTTCTTTCAGGAAGGCAGGGCTGTTTCTTCCTTGAAACTAAGCTAGGTACATCATCGTGATTTTGTTTTTTTTTTTGTGTGTGTGTGTTTTCTTGCTTCTTTGCATGCTTTTTCCTGACTCTCTGAGCTTTTTATTGTGGATATTCCTTCGGAATATTGGCTTTGGGTCTATTTTAGGTTTTGGAGGTTTTGCAGCAATTGTTCTTTTTCTTTGTCTTCAAGTCGTGTTTTTTTTTAGGAAAGTTCATGTCAAAGGTTGATGGCCATGTGCTATTTTTGAATCTAACTGTATTTCTGAGCAAAATGATATGAAGCCTCAAAGGCATGATATTCATAGATTATTTTTCTCACCATGACTGACAAAATTTGCAAATATAAATTCAGTTGGCTATGCTTCACCTTGGAAGAAAGAGAGATCCATTATCTCCCTACTCTTCTCAGGGAGCTTTTAATCATTGCTTCCGGGCTAGATTTGTTTTAAAGAAAGATATGACTCAAAACTTCCTACTCTATACAGAGCTTATAGACTTGAATGTATTAGGAAAGGCTAAAGTACAGTAACAAATAGACCCAAACTTGCAGTGAGTCAACAAAACAAGTTCAATTCTCACTCATCTAATAGTCTGTAATGGTTCAGACTGTTGAAAGGCCAGGAGTGAAATGAGGTAAGAGAGTAGGGTGGCCTTTGCATACAATCAGTCAGGGGCTCAAGATCATGGTAGCTTTGTTCTCTTCAATGGAAACTTTCAAGGTCACCCTGAGGGTTACTCACCCTGTTGGCCAGAAAGTGGACCAAGCAAGGATGTATGCACGAGCAAGTTCGTATAAGCCAAGCATGTAAGTGGCCCAGGTCCTATGTGCTCATATTTCATTCCCTGGCACACAGCCACATGCCAAAAGGAACCCCGAAGTGGGCTACACACTGCAGTCCAAGCCGTGGATGAAGGAAGGCTATAAACACTGATTTTGATAAATAACTGGACATTTCCATCACATGGGCAAACTAGAAATTTTTTTCAGGACACTGGACTCTTGAAGTTATGTAACTTGACTCCAAAAAAATTCATAAATCATCAGATTCATCTATTTCCTGTTGGGCTGTGCGAACACCTCAGGAGAGGCTTTGGCAGAGGTCGCATCTGCACGTGAATTGCCCTGAGCTTCAGAGTCCTTTTGACGTCCTCAAAGAACAATAGCAACAGTAGGGTTTGCACAACCAGCCTGTTGACAAGTGTAAAACAGCATCAACAAATGGAGCCTTTGTGAAGCTCAACCTAAGGGCTGATACAACCCCCTCACCCCTCATCCTATCATGTAAATGTATGCTAGCTGGTTGCACTAAATGTGGAAACATTCTCAATATCTGCTCTAGGCCACAGAGGGCCTATTTGTGTAGACTAGGAAAAAAGTATGATTTATTACAGAAACAAATTAATATGCACTAAGCTAATATGTTTCATTATATTATATAAAAATTTAAAAAGTTTATCCAAATTTTTAACTCTACCTCGGAAACAACTGGGAACCGGGTCTAAGATATGAATTGCCATCAAACCACTTTTAACTTTTTGTTGGACTGGAATGAACTATGGATCTCATGGCTGTAAGAGCTGAGTAGTGAAACAGAGTGATTCGTGTTTAAATGAAGTTTTATCATCATTCATTTTATCTATGAAAACCACACCGTTTAAATTCCCCAGCATGGTGGTGGGCTTTCTTCTCCCCCTTTTTTCTTTTTGGTTTTGTTTTTATTTGCTTGTTGTTTTGCACTGCTGTTAACTTTACCGTGTAGCAGCAAGCAGACAGGCTACATGACACTGAGACTTCATTACATTCACTATTAAACAAAAGCTCTTATTTCAGACAATATGCGAACAAACTTCTTTCGAGTGCAGCATCATTCCTCAGGATTATTTATTGTGATTGTTTTATCTCTGCACCGAGAATCCTAATTTTCTCGGTTCTTCACTTTATTTCAGTGTCAGCTATCCTGACAGCTAACACCTGTGCATATTCTGGTTTTTCAAATCTTCCCCTCATTGCACACAGTGATCCTGTCTCCTTACCCTTCAGACTACACTATCTTTCTGAAAGTCTCTGGAGTTTGCACAATTTACGGAAAATAATTAAATTCCACTTTGATTTACATGGAGTCAGGAGGATATAATAAAAGAGCCTCAGACCTAGAATCAGGATTTCAGGAATCCATTCGGAGTATTTCTGTAAACTGTGTGATCTAATTTCCAAAGCTGTCTGACCCACACGCGTATACCCGTAGGACCAGGGAGTCAGGGTGATATGACAGTCATGATCAGCTACAGAAGTCCATGTGTCCATTCATTCATTCACTCACTCATTCATTCATCCATTCAAACAGACATTTATTACCAGGCACTGTGCTGAGTATTGGGAGTAATAATAATGTATCCTAAGTCTTTTCATATATTAACTGGGTTAATCCTTGTACTGCTCCTCTTAATGGCTGAAGATACTGACATCCACAAAGCTTAATAATTTGCTCAAGCTCACACAGCAGTAGTTAGTGGCAGGGCGAGGATTCAAAGTCAGGGTGACCAGCTCCAGGGCTTGTCCTCATAACCACCGCGCTGTACTACTTGAAGCACAAAGGTGAGTAAGAGGGGCCTCCCTCCTCAAATAGCTGGCAGGCCACAGAGAAAGGTAGATATGTAGACATATAGGGCAATGTGATAAATGCAGCCCACAAATCCTCACAGTATAGAAAGTTGTTTGTCTCGTGCTACCCACTTCATCGTTTTACGCAGAGCACTTAATCCTCAGAACAAAGCTTGAAGGTAGCTATAATTATCTCGTTTTTTTAATGTAAAGAAACTGCTCCAGAGAGGTTAACTAATTTTCCCAATACTCCAAAGTGACTTGAGCTGGGATTAGAAATCACGTTTAATTCCAAATCCTATTTTTGTTGGCCTCTATCACACTGCGTTGCTTACAGAGAATCCTTACTTTGAAATTCTCTGAAGTTTATTTCTCCATTGTACTTATTCTCTCCACAAAATTAAAATTTAAAGTAAAAGAGAAAATGTTGGCCCAAATTTGACAAGAGTGCATGAGAGAACAAAATTATCATCCTTCGTAACTTCTCAAAGAATTCACAAAGCAAAATAATGAGATTATCTAGAATATTTGACCCGGAGGCCAGACAGTTGCTTTTAGCCTTTGCTCCCTGTCCTGCTGGGAACTGAATCCATGCATTCCCTAAAATTTGGATACTTAGATTAGAGAAGCACATAGATTCTCATAACTAGGGGATGTCCTAGAGATATGATACCCTCATTCTACAAATAAGGGGATCAGTAGGTAGAAATTTAAATTCTCTGTCCAAAGTTATATGATTAGTTAAGTAACTGGGTTAAAAAAACAGAATTCAGATCTTCTACCTTTCTGTCTTCTACTCATCACCCTGTCATCTCCAAACATAAACACAATTTAAAAAAAAAGTTTTACAAAAAAAAAAAAGTTTTACACAATTGTTTTTAGGTAAATATAATATAGACTGAAAAACTGAGTATGGGGAGTGGTTATTTAGGAATCTGTATATTTAAAATGTTTCCAAGTGACTGCATAAGACTCACTGCTGATTCCCTTTATATACATGAGAAACTCTTTCAAAAATTTGTTTATTACGATCATATACATAAGTAGAAATAAGGGGAAAGAGAGAGGAGGAAGCCAAAAGATAAAAATAAAGATAATGAGAAACAGTAGTAATGTGTGAATGATGGTGAGAAAGCAAGAGAGAATGAATATGAAAAAGAAGAATTGAGTGGGGACAGGTGGCAGGACTCGCTTCAGTGTACAAAGGAACTTTTCCCATGATTTGCTCGCCTTTGTTCCAAATTTGTCTCCCACGACTCTACTACATACTGCTTTTTTTTTTTTTAAGATTTATTTATTTACTTAGAGAGAGAGAGAAGAGAGAGAGAGCACTTGTGTGTGGTGAGCATGTGGACGGGCAGAGGGAGAGAGAATCTCAAGCAGATTCCATGCTGACCACAGAGCCCAACGACCCTGAGATCATGACCTGAGCCGAAATCAAGAGTCAAAGCTTAACCAACTGAGCCACTGAGGTGCCTACCAACCCGTCTTTATTTATACTATTTCTGTAATATTAACCACTCTTCTTTTGGTCTTTTCACACACACCTACATCTGCACACAACATACGAATACGTTCAATAGCAGACTTAAAAACTCATGACAATTCCTGCAAGTTTAATCCTAATGACAGGGAAAATTGACCCCAAAACCCTAATTTACAATTGTTCCCATTCTATGAATGGCTCTCTGTGTTTGGTTAAAAATAATTGAATTACATATTATTTTGTTTGAGATGCATGCTCATGAGGAAGTACACTGATAATGTTGGATTTAAATAAATATAGGTCTATATACACTGTAGGTTTGTGCAAAGTTTGAACTTTCACGATCAGTTTGAAGAATATATTCTGAAAAGGCCACCCTGTAGTCCTCAGAGTTTTGCCTTAGGGGTCTTCCTAGGGCATGAATCTGGATGAGTGAGTCAGGGAAGTACACATAATTGTTCCTTTCCGGATCGCCACCACTTTCCATCAGTCTGGCATGGTATCATTTTCAACCTAAAGCATTTTCATCCTGTTAAGAAACTGCTTTCTTACTACTGGCTGATAGTCAATCTCTTATTATACCTATTGTTTTATGTATATACACATGAAACATTGCTTTTGCTTTATATATACACACACAGACACAAGTATATATTTTGAACTGATAAATGTCAACTTAGAAATAACAAAACAAAACAGACTCTCATCTAGCAGAAAGTTTCACTCATGTGTTTGCTCAATGCAAGGACATTGTTCCATCTTTTCGCTTTCATGAAAAAGAGGAACAATAAAAATATGCACACTTGCTTACCGTAGATGCGTTTTGATTTTCCATGAACGAAAGGGTAAAAGATCACTCAGAGACCCTTAACACTAAAACTCTCAGCACTAAGATAAAAGTATGGGAGGACACATTTAAGTTAAATTGGGAAGCATACTCATTAAGTAAAAATAGCCTCATTAAGTAAAAATAGTCTTGGCACACTAGTCATTAATTGAAGTGTATGTCTAAGATTTAAAACAAAGGACCAATTATGTCTCCTTCAATAGAAGAAATTGTGTATTCCTTAACTGCATGTTTAATAACACAGTTTTACTTCAACTGAGGAATTATATAAACCATAAATTAAATCTGAACTTCTTATGCCATGGAAATCCCAAGGTGAAAAGAACAGGTTTAATTGTTAGGTTTCTATAGTCTATCGAGGAGAAATGTTTTATTTAAAAATATGTTTTCTGAAAAAATTTAAAAAATATATATATTTTCTGGGTGATTATCCATATGTTTCTGATATTCAATGTCCAATACATGTAGGGATTTTTCCTTTCAAATTTCTTAGCTCCTCAGACCTCCGTTAGCTAGAGTTGATATCATTTTAAGCCTTTATTTTGCCCTCTCCGTAACAAAATGGAAATCATTGAAGTGTACCCCATAGGTGTAGGAAATAAAAGTATTTCATTGCATCTCTTAGTATTTAGATGTATCTCTGAATAGTTCCATCATCTCATAGCTATTCTTTGATTGTGAAGCTGCATCTATAACTGCCTATGAAAATCCATGAACTCTTACTTAATGGTGCCCTGCCTTCTAGCCTCTTAGGTACCTGCCCCCCTTTATGGTCTCTTTTTTGGTCTCCTCCAGCTCACTGCAGCAACAGTCCAAGCAGTGCCTTGTCCCTGACTCCTACGGGGCTAAGCAAATGCTGCTGCTTTCATGTGAGACTCCCTTTTTCTTGATTTTCTTAAAAAAAAAAAATCTGCCAAACTCAATTTTATTCCGTCAGGGTCAAGGCCTCTTAGAAGCCTTCCATGATTCCCCAAGGCTGTGTCTGGAGCTCTTCTGATATCCTTGTGTAGTACTTAGTGATGGTTTATCAAAGCACTTGCCACACTATTCTATGTATCTCTCTTGTCTTTCTCCTTTCCTTGGAGATCAGTATCATAGGCCCTAAAACCTCGATAGTGTCATGGTAAGTAATAAGTAAATAGGTAAATAAATACATATATAAATGCAGGTTTATTGCAGTGCTTCATTATTACTCTAGAAATGGCATATGAACTAGTACTTTATTGAACAGACAACAGTATGCATTTTTTATATCTGCCTTATTTCAGATAAATGTTAATCAGCTTGTAATAAAATATAAAGTATAGGCCAGTGGCCTAAATCATAAGCAAATGTGAAAGATGAGGCAAATGTAAAGTAAAGGTAGAAGCATAAAATGGACCAGAAATAAAAGCTAATGTGATAATTATGAATTCAAATAATACTCATTTTTCTTCTGGTCCTGCAATAGTATCTTACACATTCCAACTCTGAATTGGGATTTCTCTTTATTTGAGGTGATATGTTCTTGTCTGTCATCTACAATTTCTTATAATCCTAAATCTGAGATGTCTGTCCAACTTCCAAGGTTTTGGAGAAAACTTGTGAATAGACTAAAAAAAACTGGTCATTTCCCTAGAAAGCCTCCTCCTCTGTCTCCCCAGTGGCCCCTCATTTCAAGCTTTGATACAATTGTACTAAGTTACACTAATTGGTACATTCTTTCCCACATGTTTGGAGCTAGTTATATTGGAAGATAAAGTGCACATTTGCATAAATGAATATGTATAAGATGCAAAATAATGCACAAATATGTGCCTATGATTTATTGGATGAAAACTTAGTTCACAGTACACCCAAAAATATCTTTACTGTTTGACCATAGGAAGAATATTCAATTCTATTTTACTAGAAATTGTGTGTGCAAAGTAATTCCTGATACCAAATAAAATAATCAATATAAATCTGACTGTCATCAGTGAAAATTGAAGTAATGTTGAGACCTCTTTTTACCTTAATCCAGTTGACCCTCTATTTTTTCTGGTTAATTAACCTTCTTTTGTTCATGTCTGTTTTGTTCTTGAAAAGAAGGGACGTTATTAAATGTTTTAATCTCCTTGAACCTCAGTTTTCTTAGGTATAAAAAAATGGAATTAGTGTTTCCTCTTTTTGGGTGAAAGCACTATATAAATGTCAAGTTATCACTGAAAAATTTGGTTAAAAATCTGTATTGAAAGTAAATTACTCAACATCTATTTACTTACTATCTTGGGAGAAAAAATGTAATCATGGAGCAAATATAGTATTTTTTTTTCTTATGTCTAGTAGAATGATTCACTAGGAGAACACTAATCTTTTTAGTAATTCATTCAATCAAAGACTACTTTTTTGGGTGTCTCCCATGGACCAGGTGCTAGTCTATATGATAAGAACACATCATTGTAAAAGGGAAGGAAAATCGCTTACTACATAGAGCTTGCATTCTAGAGTAAATATATACAAGGAGAGACAGAGAAGAGAGAGAGAGAGAGAGAGAGATATTTTTTTTTCAATTGCCTGCAGTGAGCCAGACACCATATATGTCCATCATTTCATGTAACCCTTACCCTTACCCAAACCGTGAAAATTACGTACTATTGCCCTAAGTTACAGAATTGAAAATTGAGACTCAGAGAGGTGATGTGGTTTCCCTGAAAATTCAGTAAATGAGACAACGGGTATTCAAGTAAGTAATCTCTGACCGTAAGGCCCACTATTTCCCAAACAGTTACCATTAACTGAAAGAATATACATAAATAGGGTGTAGAACAAACAGCTTGTCACAAGAGCAGAGGAGAACTCTACCCCCTTCCTCTGACAGCATCATCTCAAAGGGCTAGGTCTTACAGGCTTTCCTGATTTCTAATATCTGGGATTCCGCTTCCCTATAGAGATCTACAGTCCTTTATTAGTCTGTGATACTTTCTAAATTTTCCAGATTCTAGCTTTGGCTTCCAATGAGTTAGCATTGCTGATTTTCTAGACTCTGGTGTCTTCTTTCTGAACCAGATCTTCACCGGTTTGCGTCTTTCCCACCTCAGTTGAATATATGAGCTTTCTGAAACTCATCCACTCTTCTATTTTTAATTAACAATTAAAATTATGAGACTAGACTCTTCTAGGCTGCTTCTAGGAATAGAATATGGATGCAATTAAAAACAGAATCTGTTCAAATTTAATCCACTAGCTCCCTCTGGCTTAGCTAATCAACCAGTTTAAATTTGTTCTTTCTTGTTTGGTGTGTGTATGTGCTTTTTAAATCTCTCAGGGTCCGGCTATGATAAAGGTCACAACTTCTTTTTTATTATTTTCGTTTGTTTTTCAATTTGACAAGAAATATGTACACATACTTACCGTACGTATGTATGTAGATGTGAATATGTTTACACACAGAAATTTTTATATATACATATGTATATAACTTTACATGTATATATAAAAGAGTAAGAGAAAATACACATAAAGGTAAGGAGAATAATCACCCACAAAATCTCCCTACTCAGAAACAAGCTTTTGCATAGAATCCTCCTATCCTATAGATTTCTTCCTATCTATAGTAAGTCCTTTCTGTAAATAACTTCAAAATATGCTGATTTACTCAAGCAACCACCTCATTCAATCTGTATTAAATAAGTTTATCCTAGTGATTTCACTATATCGCTTGATTAATTAAATTGGATAGAAATCCACATCAAAGTACTATAGGTACAAAGTATGTGGCAAATATGTTATTTATTGTATGTGTGTGGTTTTTAGACACATGCATGTGTGTGTGTGTGTGTGTGTGTGTGTATTAAATAGGGCAGACATTTTAGATAAATAGTAAAATATTAAACATTTCTAACTTGAAGAGAACCTAAATCCCTTTCTCAAATTAACTTACCGCATAACTGAATCTACCAGAGCTTATGAAAATTTATTACATTTCATCTTGAACCCCACCTGGGAAAAGGGACAAAGTTTCTCTTCAAATTATAACTCACAAAGCTACTGCAATTCTATATGCACATCATATTGATTAATAACAGTGAAAAGAAGCTCTGCCTTCGGCTTGGCATGATTCTATCTTCAGGGAATCTTCAGGTTATCAGGAGATGTGCAGTTCTGTGCTGGTAACATAGACCACTGTGCTCAATTTTGGGATTTGACAAACTAAAGTTTATTCAGTAGGCTTTGGCTAATTTCCTTTGGGAAATCAGCTCAGTGAAATCCATAGATAGTACCCGATTTTTGACTTTTAAAGGGACAAATTCACAAAATTAACACTTTCCAAACCTCCTCATAACCAGGAACATATATAGGCATACACTTACACACCTACACGGCTTAGAAATCGCTGGTATATGTGTGACCTAACCATTCCAAACTAAGGCAAAATTTAGGTCTTGACCAGAAATCTGAACACAACTCATCTCTTACATAAAATATTGATTCCATAGGTATGAATCTAGTTAATCAATCAGTATTAAACCCAATTCTTTATAGCACATTTAGGGAAAAGTGAGCTATCAGAGGTATAATTTGGGAAGCAACAGAAGACAATACTGTTTAAAATCATTAAAAAGTTCTGGTGGGTTTACTTTTTTTAAAAGATGTGAGCTATGTTAATGTTATGTGGGCACTGATATTTCCATTTATGACCATACTTTATCTAACTGAAAATTCTTTAAAAAGATAGCCTGGAGGTATAATTTATTTTTTTTAAAGATTATTTATTTATTTATTTATTTATTTATTTATTTATTTATTTATTATTTATTTATTTATTTTAGAGCAAGAGAATGAGAGAGAGAGAGAGAGAGAGCGTGGAGGGGCAGAGGAAGAGGAAGAAAGAATCCCAAGCCGGTTCCCTGCTGCACCTGGAGCCTGCCCTGAGATCATAACCTGAGCTGAAGTCAAGAGTTCTAGGCTCAACTGACTAGCCACCCAGGTGCCCCTGTAGTTATCATTTAAAAAGCACCTTCTTAACTTTTTTTTTTTTAAACTTTTCATCTTTTCCTTCCTGTTTTCCTTCTTAAATGAAAGTCAATTAACAAAGTCTTCTTTCCTACCTATTCTTAGGTGTCTGGAACCCTACAAAAGCCACTGAAGCACCCTTTCCAGCTGATGGAATATCTCTAGGCTCTCCTTCAAACTTTTTTGCTCCTGTCCTGTATCAAAAGACAATTTCTCCTTAACTTTCTCCTATTTATGCATGTCTTGGAAGCTGAAACACTGAATGCTTGCTTTTGTTCTTGACTATCTTTTTGAGAATGTTTGCATAGGGAACAGTCTTGAAATACAGAAGTTCTATCTCTGGAGCAAAGAGCACGTTACAGTCCAGTATAATAATAAAGATAAATTCTCCCTCTGCAGCAAAGGGCAGGTTTGCTTGGTGCCATTGTTAAAAAAAATAGGTTTCCTAAATTCAAGGAGCTTAGGACACAGACCCATGGTGTGTATAGGTGTCAGCTGGCCCTCATCATGTCACCCTGTAGTAAGTGGAGTTTGGGGAACTGATGCAAAAGATGATGATACTCTGGCTACTGCTATTACTATGAGTAATAAACTACCCTTTGTCTCTGCTTTCTGCCAGCATCCATGAAATTGTGGCAGATCTTTCACATTTCTTACCATTTTCTTCCCCAGTTTCTGGTTTGTAAGTAGATTCTCTTCTCCACTCTTATCCTTTAGATGATGACTCATTGGGTTGGTCTATTTTCTTTTAATTTAGTTCCTCTCCCCATGTCTGCCTCCTGAGTTGACTTTTTTTGTCTAAGGTTCCCACTTCTCCAGGGAAAAAAGAGGATCTGATTAAATGATAAGTGACAATGAATTAAAGACAGAAGGATAAAAGGATGAAAGAGAAAGTGTGAATACAAGGGAAAGTGTAGGTTATACACGGAGTATGGGTCCAGGAGAATCCATACAACAGCTGGGTCTTCAAGTCTATCCCCTTTAGAGACATCCTTTTAAAGACGTATTGAGTCTGGGGGCTGGAGGGACTCCATTACTGGGTGAGGGGCCTTGCTGATCTGACAGTTTGACTCTCCTTTTCATTTCTTAGTGTTCCCTACTAAAAATATTACTTCTTTATATCTTTTTCCAACCTTTTTTTTTTAAATTATTTATTCATTCATGAGAGACACAGAGAGAGAGAGCGGCAGAGACACAGGCAGAGGGAGAAGCAGGCTCCATGCAGGGAGCCCGACGTGGGACTCGATCCCTGGACTCCAGGATCATGCCCTGGGCTGAAGGCAGCACTAAACTGCTGAGCCACCCGGGCTGCCCTTTTTCCAACCTTCTAACAATAAAACCAGTAGGCTCATATTCAGATAAATACAGTTCTGGATTAAAAAATCAGGAATTTTTACTTGCTTATTATATCTTATTTCAGAGTGTTCCAGAGGAATGAGCGGTGGCCCTCTGCAACATGCATCCTGTGAATCAGTAGAAACTTACTATAAATGCAAATTTCCAGGTCATATACCCCATAGATTCTGATTTAGTAGAGTTGATTTTTCCATTTCTGTTGAGCTTTTTGGGTCAATTTGCTAACTTTGTCTACAGAATATGAGAAACTGGAAACTGCCCCTTGAGTCTCAAAGAGATAGTTCAACCCCAAATACATAGATAAGTCACTGACAAATGTTAGTTGATGGCAGTGATTTGCCCTGGCAGACATTCAACTGCCAGGTGTGTTTTGATAGTTAATTTTTGGCCCATGAAATTGAAAGATTCATATTAGTATGAAAAAAAAAACTACTTGGTTTAAACATTTTGGGATATATTTGGAATGATTCCTTCTTCTAATGATATGTATATTATTAGCAATGGCCATATACAGAAAGATATCTAAGTGAATGAAGAAATAGGAATCTTTAGTTTATAAACAGTTTTGGTAAAATACTGTTATCCTAAAAGTATCTTATTTGAATACATTAATATGAAAACTTATGAAAGACTAATAAGGAGGCATTTTTGAAAAGTACAGACTATTTCATTCATTGCTAGTGGGATCATCAGATATAAAATAAGATGTTAGTGAAAAATATCTTTCATCAGTGTTTGAGGTACATTGAGAGAGGGTGTAACGTTGGTAGTTCTGCAGGTATCTCTTATTATTCTAACTTCCTAATAATGATGCTCCTGGAAAAATTCTTTATTAATTTTCTCAATATTTTTCTGACTAAATAGAATTGAATAACCCAAGGAATAAAACTGTCACAGCAACAGCTTTTCTCTTTGAGTACAGACCAGCATACTTAATTTCCATCAGGTTTGACTGGGAGTTTCACACTTAAATTTAATCAGAATATACTCCACGTGAAACCCATGAGAACAAAGGAAATGCCATGTGCCTATAGTGCTCTAGAGATAAAGATACCACAGTTTAGAATGCCGCGGACTACAGTGATATTGGAAATGTTTCTATTTGCACATCAAACTGAATTATTCTGGGATTACTTGGGACAACTGATGTAACATAAAACAATGTGATCAAAATTCCAACATGTACACACTTTCACTGTCAATAGGGGGTCTTTGTCAATAAGAGCACCTCTCAAAACACAGCAACACAAATTCAGACAGTATATTTCAGATGTTCACCTTTCCTCTACAGTTATGTTGATAAAAGGTTCCAGGACTTACAGTTTACGACAACTTTTACTTTTTTCACGTCTGGGAATGACACATCATTTTCCGCACTGCATTCATATTCTCCGGCCTGGTCCCTTGTAATTCCATAGATGTCCAAATATTGTCCATTTTCAAATGGTTTTGCTACAAGAAAGAAAAGTATGTTTAATGGTAGCCGCCTGAGGCTTCATTCAAATAAAATAACAATCTCATGTCTTCCTATTAGGTACTGCTGACAAAACAATCTCAAATGAAACTGGGGAATTATTAAACCCTTTGTTCTCCTATGTTCAGAGGAAAAGTCAGAGAAAAAAGCAGAAACTGAACAAGGGATACTATAACAACCGTTTCCCCAGAACAGGATATACATGTGTTCTTTTTAATTGATTGTGGTCTCCTAACCTCGTCACACATCAAATAGAGCTCTGCACATTTCTGTAATTGAGTTCAACAACCTTCTCGCAGTATAGATGAAACTCACTAATATGGCTTGGTACATATTGACTTTTATACAGTGTAAGCTAGCAAGTTGACACTTAACCTAACTAAATGTTGCTTTTCTTTTGGGAAAATCTCATGCTCATTCTCAAGGTTTCAAGCCAGATGGCTTGATAAGAGGATAGAGCTACATGAAACCATTGCCGCATCTCAGCTCCCAAAGTCATTAATTTTTTAAGAGAGGCACACTGTATTTACTATATATAACTGATCCAGTAAGCTTCCGGAAAAAAATATCGTTCTCAGACTAAAAGTTAAGTGGTTATAAAAATGAAATTGTCCTTAGTTTTTAATATTCCAGGGAAAATATTCTTTTTTTGACCAAAAAAATAGCACTAGAGTAAAAACATAAAGACATAATCACAGATGAAAAAAAATAGTTGCAAATGAACAAAATTTTTAAATAAAGATTCTTTTCTGAATAGAATTTTTACTGATTTGGAAGCAGAGACTCCTCAGGCAGGAAGGATCCTGATCATCAGAGCTATGGAGAAAGAATGGGCCTATGTGACTTTCCAGGGGGAGTGGCTCTTCTCCCTCCTTAACCAAGTCTTGAAAAATCACATTTCAATGCATACCAAAGAGAACTGGAAAATGACACAATGATTCCATTAAATGGCATATTTTGAAAAGTCGACCTTATTTTTGTTTTCATCTTACTCTCTTGCCAAACCTACTGTAATGCTGTAGAAGTTAGAAAGCTCGTAAGAGGATTTCATTGTATATGAATAAAGCAAAATGAAATTTAGTTACAGTGCTCCAAATCTAAAATCTTTGTCAGCAACAAAAAAATATTTTTCCTGTGGGCTCTCTTGTCTGGGCCAATGCTAGTCACCACACTGTTTGTCCTCAGGTAGCTTTGACTTCATTAATTGATACCTGGAGTGTTTAGAATATAGATGACTACGCTATTTCTCCATTTGACTAGCTGCTCCTACATTGTGGACAAGGAAGTTACACTTCCAAGGTGATAGGTGGCTGAGACACTATTTCAGGTACACAGAGGTGAGCTTACAAAAGCAGCAATTGTCCTTAAATTCAGATTCTTAAAATATGATTTTATAACTATTTCCTTTGCTCAACCTAATACCCTTATCTGACTCCTGATACTAATATAATATTGATTTTCTACTGTTTCCTTCTTTTTTATCTTATTTTCACCCTTATAATGAAGATTATCTAGGCTTACTAGTGTCTGTAAAAACTAGTGAAATATAGGGAGGACAAAATCCTTCTTCACATCCAAGAATTCTTAAAGTGTAACTTGAATTATAAAGTCAGGAGATATCAAATGAAAATTAAAGTATGGGTAAAATTGATATATCAGGATTAAATCACCTAGTTGAAAAAAATAGTTGAAAATGAAGTAAAAATGGAGTAAAAAATGTAGTTAAAAATGAAGAGTCATGTGTGAAAGGGTAAAAAAAATGGGAAACTTTGTAAAAATAAATTTATTAGGGTCTAATTTATTTTCAGTATTACAATGTCACATGAACATTCCTATTTCGTATCTATTGAATGTCCCTGGGGGATGGATATGGAGGTGTGTGTGTATATATATATTATTGCTCTAAAGCAGCATTGAAAGATAGCTTTTAACTTTGAGTTTCTGATAGGGATCACAGGCTGAGATAGATCCTCATAGGCTGCTTTCTCTTTATATATTCCTCTTTCTGCTGCCTGGATTCTTTATCCTTCAGTTCTCCCTGATAACTTCTTCTCATCTCACAGGTATGATTAAGCAATATCTGCACAGAGGAACCTTTCTTTATTTCATGACTATTCAGTCTCGTAGCTCCATGTTACATACTTTGAAAAATAAAACCAAAAAGCCTGCACTAATGTTATGTGGCACAGACACATTCACTATTATTATTACCGACTTAAAAAATACTCGTCTTTCTGTTATACTATAGATATTGTGATATAGGGATGCCTGGGTGGCTCAGTCAGTTAAGCTTTAGACTCTTGGTTTCAGCTCAGGCCATGATCTCAGAGTTCTGAGATCAAGCCTGGTGCTAGATTTCATGCTCAGCAGGGAGTCTGCTTGAGAGTCTCCCCCTCTCCTCCTGCCCCTCTCCCAGCTTATGTGTCCATGCTCTCTTTCCTAAATAAATAAATACATCTTTAAAAAAATTCTGTGATAATAAAGGCTACATCTTATTCCATGTTTAATATGGGCTCTATGCACATTTGTTGACTCTATCATTAAAGAAAAATTACGTGATAGTCCAGAAAATATGACATTTCATTAGAGATTAGCTTTCTTCTTCAAACAATTATTACCCATGGCATCAATAAATAAAAATAATGTTTATTTTTATTGATTCCTTATTATGTGTAAGGTACCATGATAAATGCTTTTTTTCTTTTTTTTTTTTTAATTTGTTCCTTTATTTTAGAGAGAGTGTAAGTAGGAGGAGAGGCAGAAGAAGAGAGAGACTCTCAAGCAGACTCCCCACTGAGTGCGGAGCCTGATGCTGGACTCAATCTCACATCCCTGGGATCATGACCAGAGCCAAAATCAAGAGTTGAACACTTAAGTGACTGAGTCACCCAGGTGCCCCAATGAGTGCTTTTCATTGCGAATTCATCAGTTAACCTTAGGTAAATGCATCAGGTATTCCATTATATAGAATAAGACTCTATATGGTTAAAGCAGTTATTTTGTTAATGGACCCAGTGACAGATATGAAAGTCAGAATTCCAAAACTTACATGCCTGATTTATATGCCATTGAAATGCTGTATTAGTTTTCTCATTTGAATATGGTAATAATGAAAATGTTTATTCACTGTAAGAACTAAATTAGACCATATATATGTAATCCTTGCTTTTACAACTATAAATCACTATATGGATAATAATTGAATATCGGAATTCTTAGTTTTCCAAGATGCCATAACAAATGACCATAAATTTGCTCATTTAAAATCATATAAATTTACCAGCTTATATTTCTGTAAGTCAGAAGTCCAGAACAGGTCCATGGTAACTGGAATAAAGTGTCCTCCAAAGATATTCATGTCCAAATATTTGGAATCTGTGACTTTCATGGAAAAAAGGACTTTGCAAATGTCTAAAGTACCTTGTGATAGACGATAATGGAGAGCTCAGTCTAATCATAAGTTTTTAAGTGTAGCGTGTGGAAGAGTGGGTCAGTAAGATGTGAGGAAGATGGAGAAAGTGGAACACAAGCCAAGGAAAGCTGTGTCCTCTGGAAAGTGGGAATGGCCCTCAGCTGACAGCAAAAAATTGATTCTCCTCCAGAGCTTAAAAAAAGAACACAGCCTGTCAATACTTTCCTTTTAATCCAGTGAGACCAGTATCAGATTTCTGAACTCTAAAGTATAAAGCAGAAGTGTTTTAAGCTACTAACTTTGTAGTGATTTGTTACAGAAACAATATAGAACTCAAACAGGGCCTCCTTGAACTAAAATCAAAGTGTCAGCAGCACAGGATTCCTTTCTGGAAGCTCATTTGCTCATTCAGGTCATTGGGAGAATTAAGTTTCTTGCTGCTATGATACTGAGAACCTCATTTCCTTGGTGGAAGGCCATGTCTAGCTTCTAGTGGTTCCCCTCATTCCTTGCCTCATAGCTCCTTCTTTCATCTTCCAAGCCAGTAAATGGTAGGTTAAGTCCTTTCCCACTTTGAATCTTCAGGGCTTCTTCTCCAGGTGTATCTCTCTGAAAGATCCTCTTCTACTTTTAAGAACTCATGTGATTCATTTGGGCCTAATGCAAGATAATCTTCTCATATTTAGTTCTTAATTTTAATCACATCTACAAAATCTCTTTATCATGTGAGGTAACATAGTCACCATTTCCAGGGATTGGGATGTGGACATCTCTGGGGGCCATTATTCCACCCACTAGATTTGTTCATTAAACTTGCAGTTACTTCACACATACACATTGTGATTTGCCTATAATTTTCAAAGACAGCAGGAAAAGAAAATGTGTGGTTGAACTGATAAAGTTGCTGAGTTCATTAATACCTCTGAAAAATATGAGTGAAGCTCAGAAAAATAAATTTAATTAAGACATTATTTTGGAAGCAAATGCTTTTCAGGAGAATGTACTACAAACCTAGCAGGTGATTTGAAGAAGTGTTGTTAGAGCACAGAAGTAAGAGCAATGAGAGGAAGGTGTATGGGCAAATAAAATTGTGGAAGCCACCTACTGAAATGATTGCAACAGAGGTTTCAGAAGCAAACAAAAGCAACCAGTAAATAAAAAGCTCAGCATTTTGATTGGTTTTGTTACCCATATATAATAGTCCACCAGACATTAATGAAGGAAAGTTCTTAAGTCAGCTCACAATCATTTCCTTCCTGCCTGCCTGGCTTCTTTCCTTCCATTCAAATGACATTAATTGAGCCAAGATCACTGACCAGGGAACAAAACTGTTTCCATTTCAAAGAGCCAATAGTTTACAATGGAAACAAAAGTATAAGCAGGCAATTTCAGTAAAGTGTTAAGTATATTTGAAGTAAATATAGATACTATTATGCTGTCATAATTGTGCTGGTATAACTTCAAGAAAAAAGAAAAAAGAAAAATTTGGTCAGGCCAGAGCATTCATGTCGTGGAAGACCTTGTATGCCTCTGAAGAACTATGTTTTCCCCTTAACTTAAAGAATAATTACAGTGCTAGAAGTAGAAGAGTCTAACATATTGAATATTTTAAATATTGAATATTTTAAAATATTATATTTTAAAGAGAACCCTGGAATTCTGCTCCCAGTTACATTTGGGAATAAAGATCAAACCTACCTCCTTGCCATAAGCCAAGAGAAACGGATAAACTATATAAAACAACTCGTTTCAGACATTGGACAACAGGCGGCACAAGACTGTGACCCCTGAAGCAAGCAAGGTGAGCCCTACAATTGATCTCTGTAACTTACTCTCCAGAGGCAATTTTCGCCTCCCTGAGCCCAATGATATTGTTGAGTTGAGCAAAGAAAGACTGGAATTCTGATATGTCACATACAGTCATGCAGAGTTTGAAACAGAAGAAACGCCGTGACAAAAAAATACCACAGATATCTATAGGTGCTTCCTTATCTGCAGATTAGGCTGTATACGCATAGGGAGAAATCCCAAAGTGTTAGGAAAAGAATAATTGGAGAATTTGTAAGGTGAACAATCCCTAGAGTTTGAACAAGCTGAGATGACATTTGATCTCTGACCAGAATGGGCAGGCCTCTGTAATTATTCAGTGGGGACTCCAGAGGGCTTATGTCTTAGTAAGGACAAAAAACAACAACAACAAAAAACAAAACAAAACAAAACAAAAACTGGGGTAAAGACCCTTCTACATCTGCTCTTTAAAGCTTACAAACAAGGTTCAATGGGCCAAAATTATCTATAAGTTATACAGGTTCATGTAAGAAAAAGTCCAACACTTTTTAAAGGAATGAAACACACCCTAGACAACCACAGGCTAATTACACAATGTTCAGTATCCAGTTAAAAAAAATGACTATATATTCAAATAGGCAGGAAACTGTGAACAATAACTAGGAGAAAAATCAGTCAATAGAAAGAGATCTAGAAATGATAGAAATGATAGGTCTGACAAAAAAAATTAAATTGCCTTCATTATAACTATGTTCAAGTATTTAAGGTAAAATGTGGATATAGTGAGGAAAAGAATGGAAAATAGAAAAAAAAATCCAATGAAGGTTCTTGACATAGAAACACAAAATATCTCAGGTGAAATACTATTTGGCTGAAATTAACAGCAGAGTAGACACTGAAGAAAAAACTATTAAACTTGAAAGCAAGAGTATTTAGCATATATCCAAACTGAAGTAAAGAGCGAAAAAAAATATTAATAATCAATTAAATAGAAATCTCAGTGTCATATGGAACAATATAAAAACTTCTTATATATGGATATTGGGGCCCTGTGAAGTGGGTAGAAAAAAATATTTGAAGAAACGAAGGCTGAATTTTTTCCAAATTTGATGTGTACAATAAAATGGCAAATCCAAAAAGTCAAAAATCTTCAAGCCGGATAAACATAAATAAAATTACTCAAAAGCACATAATAACCAAGTTTCTGAAAATCAGAGAAGGGAAGAAAATCCAAAAAGCAGCCAGAGACAAAATACACACTACGTGTGAAGAAAGAGAAATAAGTATTTTTCAGACTTTTTATCTGAAACTATATAATCCAGCTGACAACAGTACAACATCAGAATAAAAGTCTAAAATCAGTCCTGTAAGCTTCAACCTTAAGAAGCTAGAAAAATAACAAGACCTAAAGTGAATAGAATTGTGAAAATAATAAAGAGTGAAAATCAGCAAAGTTAAAAATGGACAATCAATAGAGAGAATCAATGATACCAAAAGCCAGTCTTTCAAAAGATTACTGAAAGGGATAAAACTTAGCCATACTGATAAAGAATAAAAAGAAAGACCACACAAATTACCACTATCAGAGATAAAAAAGAGAACGTTACTATAGTCATAAGAGCAACTGAATGGCTACTAAGTAAATATTAAGAAGAAAAACTACCTACCATTTAACTCAAGGATTTCGATGAAATGGGCAAATTCCTTGAAATACATGAATTTTCAAACTGATTTAGAAGAAAAGGAAAATCTGAATAGTCAATATATATTCAACTAAAAGAAACTAATTTTATAATTTAAAGAATTATGAACAAGGAACTTCAGGATCATGTATATTAAGATTTTAAGAAAGAAATAATACCACACATACAAATTTTTTTCTGAAAATGAAGGAGGAGGAAATTTCCCCAATTTATTTTATGAGGCTATCATTATCCTTAATATCAAACTAAAGACAAAAGAAAAAAAACCCTCATAAACAGACACTATTTTGACAAATATTTGGAAAAATGAATCCAGTGATATTTAAAATAATACACCATGACCAAGTGTGGTTCATCCCAGGATTGAAAGGCTAGTTGTATAACTAAGAAAAAAAATGTAATTCACTGTTTTACAAACAACAACAAAAATATATGAGAGTCTCTGGATGCAGATAGCACATTGAAAAAATTCTATCTTCATTCGAGAAAATAAAAAAAGTTTCAGAAAACTCAGAATTGAATGCTACTTTCTCAATCTGACAAAAACTTTTATGAGAACCCTACATCTGACTTCATATTTAATGATGTAAGGGTAAAAAGTTTCCCATCTAAGATGAAGGTCAAGGCAAGACTGTCCACTCTGACCCATATCACACATCTTATACATAAAGTAACTTAGCAATCACTACTGACCTAAACGAGAATCATGAAACCTTAAACATTCTAGAAGAAAACGGAATCTTTAAGACCTTGAATTGGCCTAAGAGTTCTCAGATATGACAACAAGAACACAAGTCATATGAGAAGATATTGATAAACTGGAATGCATCAAAAGTAAATAATGTTTGCTGTGCAAAAAGCACCATTAATTAATGGCAAGCCAAATAATCAGTGAAAACTGTGTAAATAACAGAGGACTTGTATCCAAAATATATAGGAAGGTCTCAAAACTCAGTAAAAGCATAGAACTTAATAAAGAAATGGGCAAAAAAAATCTAAATACACTTTATTAAATAAAAATACTTAGTAAATAGGCATGTCAAAAGATAACATGAACATGATTAGTCATTAAGAATATGAGGGGAAAAAAATCAAAGTGAGATTCTGGTGTGTATATATTAGAATGGCTAAAACAAACAACACTGATTAGTGCTAGCAGGAATCAGAGCATCTACAGCTCTCCAACATCGCTGGTGGGAGTGAAAGATGGTACGGTCCTTTTGGAAAATAGTTTACCAGTTGTTCATAAAATTAAACATGCATTTACCATGTGACCTAGTAATCTCACTCCTAGAAAAATGCACACCAAAGCCTGTATATGTTTATATTATTATCTTAAGATTTTGTTTATTTATTTGAGAGAGAGAGAGAGAGAGCATGCATGAGGGGGGAGACAGAGAATCTCAAGCTGACTCCGAGCCGAGCGCTGGGCCTGACGCAGGGCTTGATCTTACAACCCATGAGATCATGACTTGAGCCGAAACCAAGAGTCTGACACTTAACCAGTGGAACTACCCAGGCATCCCTGTCTATATTAGTTTTATTGGCAATTATTAAAAAGTGGAAATAACCCAAATGTCACTTTAGTGAATCAGTAAACTATGGTGAATTCATATAATGCAATACCATTTGCCAATACAATTGTTCATATATACATACCTCGGCTGGATCTCAAATACATTTTACTGAGTGAAAGACGCTACACTCAGAAAGCTACATGCATGGTCTCATGTACGAGACATTCCAGAATCAGCAGAACTGCAGAGGTCAAGAATAGATCAGTTTTTTTAGTTTTTGTTTTTTGTTTTTTTTTTAGAACAGATCAGTTTTTGCCAGGGCCTGGGGGATGAGAGGCTGGTTGACCACAGAAGGGCAGCCTGAGGGGCTTTCTTGGAAAGATGGAACTGTTCTGTATCTTGGCTATGGGTATGAATACATGAGGACGCATTTACCAAAACCCATAAAATTTTATACTACAAGAAGTGATTATTTACTTTATGTAAATTTAAAGACAAAAGCATATTGACATACTACTAGACATCCACTGAAATGGACAAATTAAAAAGATTTGTGATACCAAATATGGGTAACTGTTGGAGCATGTCACGCAGCTCTCTCTTAAGAAGGCACATCAAAATCCCTCTTTTCCAGTGCTTAGAGTCCTACAGGGAAGGAGAGAAATTTAGGAGTATTCTAATTTGGTTCTTGGTTAATCACATTTTAGAAGTTCCACAGAGGTGATGTGAATTACACCTCATTTTGCTATCTGTTGCCTTAGGATTTCAGCTGAAGGTTCCATTTTAGCATCGTATTATATTAGCTTTGTGACCTAGGGCTTTCTGTGAATAATATACTCTCTACTCTAAGGTCTGGCCAGAGAATAGAACTTTGACTTCTTTGGTGTTTAATTATTATTACAAGTTCACATGCAGAAATAGTATTCATAAAAGATTACCTGAAGGAAATTCATTCATTTCTGTAGCTATTTAAAATTTTTCTTTTCAGAGTAAGACCAGTATATTAAAAAAAAAAAAATTGTACATTATCACCACTTTATTTTGATTCCTATTGAATTTCCTTTACCAACCCTTGCTTTGGTGTTATCACACAAGTCTTCACTGAGGGACGATATAAGAAAGGCCATATGAAACTTCCTGTTACATTTTTATCAGAAAAGTTACTGAGGTCCTGCTGTTATAATCAATGTATTGACATTCTGAGGATCCATGGGAGAAATTCTTTGTGCATCTTAGTACCAGGAAAAGCTCTATTTCTGACATCCTAATTTGCTTTGATATGATGATCCATGATCTTATAAACTTTCTTTTTTTTTTTTCTAGGCTGCTAGGAAATTTAAAACCAAGATAAAGGAAAATATACTTTTGATGTCTCTATGCTTAATGGTGTTTTGAGGATCATTAAGTAATATGTGGACAGATCAGGACATCATAAATAAGAATAGCCACAGCTATTTGGAAAATAGCTATATTACATATAATGGAGCAGAATTGTGTTAAAATCAAATAGATTAGATGATTTCCTATCAGATATTACCACAGAGCCTTTGGATCTTACTTTGTGTACAAGCTGAAATATTTGCTCAGCATACAGAAAACAAAGAAGCCTGGTGTCTTAATAGGAAGGTTAGAGTAATTGGGACACCACCTCAAGAGCATCAAACAGCATTTAAATGAATAATCATAGTGATGCTTCTAAGTGATTTAGCATCCTGAGGAAGTAGACAAATACCCACCTTTAGCACAGAATGTATTCATAGGGGTGGTCTTGTCAAACACAAAGAAAAAAGAAAAAAAGATATTTTATGACAATAATAGAGAAGGAAGTAATTAAGAATGCAGGCTTCAAAGTAGATGCGCTAGGTTTCACGTGCTCTGGGTCAACATTTTTAACTTTTCTCTGGGTCAGTTTTGTCATATAAACAAAGAAAACAATACCAACTTCACAAGGCTACGATGACCACTGAATATAAGAATATGTATAAAGCTGGGGCCCCCGGTGGCTCAGTTGGTTAAGCATCAGACTCTTGATTTCGGCTCAGGTCATGATCTAAGGGTCGTAAGATCTATCCCCTCATGGGGCTTCACTCTGGGCGTGGAGCCTGCTTAAGATTCCCTCTCTCCCTCTCCCTCTTCACCTCCCCCCACCTCCCTCTTCCCCTAAATACATAAATAAGCAAACACAAAAATTGAAACTAAAAAAAGGAAAATGTATAAAGCCTGGTGCAAAATCCCAATAAAAGTAAAATGAATATAGTTTTCAAAGATTTTATTTCACTTATTTGAGAGAGAGAGGAGAGCCCAAGCAGGGGGAGTAGCAGAGGGAGAGGGAGAAGCAGGCTGAGTAGGAGCCCGATGCGGGTCTTGGATCCCAGGACTTCGGGATCATGACCCGAGCTGCAGGCAGACACTTTACCGACAGCCACCCCGGTAACCAAAATGAATATTTTTATTGATAAAAATGGTTAATAAAAATAGAGTTGAAATTATGATGTGTTATTCAGTGCCCATAGTGTTTGTATTTAAGAGGTAAGAATTCTGTGGTCAGATCTCACAACGTAAATTGATTTTGTTAACCAAAGCTTACAGAGCCAGGAAAGCAGTTTAATAAAGTAAAAGACACAACACATATATACGCCTATCCCCGTATATAGGGCTCTTATTATCTTAGGGTATCTTAGGGTAGGGCTCTTACTCACTCAGCATAGCACTAGCAGATCCCTCCTAACTGCCATCGTGCACTTTGGATTATGTGACGATTTTTCTGGCTTCCCTGTATTTGGTGGTTTGAGATGCATTTTTCCCTGGAAAATGAGTGATTCCATTGGCGGTGGCAAGGTTAGTCGTTGTTTTGCCTTTCAAAATTTAAATTAAATGAAAGAAAGAAAGAAAGAAAGAAAGAAAGAAAGAAAGAAAGAAAGAAAGAAAGAAAGAAAGAAAGAAAGGAAGGAAAAGAAAGAAAAGAAAGAAAGAAAGAAAGGAAAGAAAGGAAAGAAAGGAAAAGAAAGGAAAAAAAAGAAAGAAAGAAAGAAAGAAAGAAAGAAAGAAAGAAAGAAAGAAAGAAAGAAAGAAAGAAGGAAGGAAAAAGAAAGGAAGGAAGGAAGGAAGGAAGGAAGGAAGGAAGGAAGGAAGGAAGGAAGGAAGGAAGGAAGGAAAAAGAGAAAGGGGAGATAGCACATTGTAGTTTATACTGGGGGAGCACTGCGCCCCTGTCTCCTTCCAAGCCCTGCCTCTAACACGTAGAGGGGGGGACACTACCAAAAGGAAGGGCTTGCGAAGGGACGGGCTGTTCCCGTTCATATGGTTGTTTGCAACCATAGAACCAACGAGGTTCTGTTCTGACCGGGTGGAGGCCATAGGTCTCTGTCTCATTCGGGGCCCCAAGAACAGAGCCTGCACCCAGGAGGCCTCCACTTGTTCCATTTGAAAGCACTGTAACTTGCCTGAATGAACGCGCCACCGTACGCTACCGTCTACTAAAACTACCTTCCCCAAGTGCCAGGAGCTGCAGTCATGGGAGAGTCAACTGGGTATCATGAAATACTGGGCACACCTCCGCTGTGCCCGGAACGCACCGTATGGTTTTATATATATGCGCCTCCACATATTTGTCCCTCATTTTTGCATCTGCAAAATAGGAGTTGTTTTGTTCCTAGTATCACTCCTGCTGAGTAAACTCCAGTTATGGACACTCTGCTTCTCGGGCATGTGAGACGGCCCGGTGCCTACGTTGATCTGTAGAGCTAACCCAAACTATGTGCCGTAACTCTTCCATGTGTATATCTATATATTTTAAATTTTTCATCAAGACCAAAGACTCAATCTACCACTATTTTTTAAAACGGCACTTAGTATGAAGTTTTGTTCCAGAAAAAAAAAAAAAAATCTTCAATAAATTATTTTTTCACTAACATTGTTGAACACTATGGGCTGAACTGTGTGACCCCAAGAAGTCATATAGATGTCGACGTTTCAACCTGTGGTGCTTCCGAATGGGACCATATTTGCAGGTATGTGATCATATTTGCAGATGAGGCCTTTAAAGAAGGAATTTAAGTTAAAAATGGGAGACCTCAATCCAATAAGACTGGTGTCTTATAAAATGAACACATCTGGACCCAGGTAGGCACGGAGGGAAGATGCGGTGAAGGCACTGCGAGACCCCAGCCATCCAGCAGACCAGGAGAGGGGCTGCGAACGGACCCCTCCCTCAGAGCCCTCAGAAGGAAGCTTTGTCAATACCTTGATCTGGGACCAGTACCCCTGGAGCTGTGAGAACATACGTGTCTGTTGGTTAAGCCACGTAGTCTAAGGTAGTAGGTTATGGCAGCCCTAGCGAACTAACACAGATGGCATAGGAAGGCAGTAAAAGCAGATCTTGTCTGTTCAGGGATATTAGCTATATTTAAAATGCTTGAAATTTGGGGATTCTTGGGTGGCTCAGTGGGTTGGCACCTGCCTTTGGCCCAGGGCGTGATCCTGGAGTCCCAGGATCGAGTCCCACATCAGGCTCCCAGCATGGAGTTTGCTTCTTCCTCTGCCTGTGTCTCTGCCTCTTTCTTCTCTCTGATATACATAAATAAAATCATAAAAAAATGCTTGAAATTTGACACATTGCCTCTTATTATTGGTTGGCTTTTCATTCGATTTTTACAAATTCTAAGTATTTGTTTCTTTTACTTATCTTCAAACAGCATACAAAGTATCACAGGATATATGTAAGGGCCTGTCATTTATTTTTAAACACTTGTGGCATGTAAAATAAAAATGAAAGCTGTAATCCTTTTACTATTCTTTTCTTTCCCCTTTATATGCTTCTATCTATTCTTTTTTTAGATTTTTATTTTTTATTTATTCACGAGAGACACAGAGAGAGAGGCAGAGACACAGGCAGAGGGAGAAGATGGGACTCGATCCCAGGACCCCGGGATCACGACCTGAGCCGAAGGCAGAGGCTCCACCGCTGAGTCCCCCAGGCGTCCCTCTCTATTCTTATACCCCATTCTCCTCCCAGTAAACCAGGTATCCCTTTCTGCATATTTAAGAATCTGCCTATTTGTCCCAATCCCTTAATCTCTCTTAAAGGACTTCAAAAAAAAATCCATAAGATTTTCTGTTATGAGAAAAAAAAATACTGTTTACCTCATATTTGGGTTGGTGCTGGGAAAAGGGATAAAGTAAGAATTTGTGTTACAAGGTAACATGGGAAAAAGTTTGAGTTTGTCCAATTTTATTATGCTACTGTCTGGGGAAAGAGTTCTAAAGTCCTTCATGATTTGCCTCAAACATGTCAAAACTTTGCTTTCTGCAAAAGTATTGTTTGGGTCAGCCCTTGCTGAATGCAAACCAACATGATGACGCATAAGGTTTAATAAGAAGGGTCTGTTCTTGATTCCCTACACTCCCTACAGACATTAACTTAGAAAATTAGGGAACTCGAAAGTTCTGACTTATTAATATAGTGAAATGTTCATTACATTTCTTATTTATTTATTTATTTATTTATTTATTTATTTAATTTATGAATGAGAGAGGTGGGGGGGCAGAGACATAGGCAGAGGGAGAAGCAGGCTCCATGCCGGGAGCCCGAACTGGGACTCGATCCGGGAACTCCAGGATCGTGCCCTGGGCCAAAGGCAGGCGCTAAACTGCTGAGCCACCCAGGGATCCCCCCATTACATTTCTTAAGTTAAAGAATGAGAAGCAAATGGTTGAAAGAATGATAGAATGAAGCAAGAATGAATATACGAAGTAAGGAACTGCCTCGCCTTCCCAGAGGTGACCATCATGGCACCTCTCCCCCAACCCCAATATCGTCTACCCTCTTCTTGGTGGATCTGGAATTAATGTAGAAAAACAGAAGCAAAGCAATTATTATCACCATCTTCTGGAGACCTCAGGCTATCCGTGATGAGAAACCTTCTATCAACATTGCATTCCCTTATCTTTCCAACATTTCTGGAAAGCCTAGATAGATCCCGCTATTTTTGAAATGTCAAGACCGAAGTGAGAAAGGCAGAAACTTTAGAGTACTTATGATTAAAAAAAAATCTAGTTTTACAAAATAAAATATCATGAACCCATAAGGGAGCATGTGCTCAACGTGATGACTACATCTCATATAGCGTCCATTCACTAAGAGAAAACAGCTAAGCTGAAAAGTTCCTCGTGATAAAGGTATACAACGGAATACAATCATTCTCCTTTTGATGACATTCCTCTATGACTATAAAAGAAAATAAGAAGAAAATGACAACGGTATTGAAGAAAAAGTAAATGCAGAGATGATGGTGATCCAAAAGCAATGAAATGGCTTTCTTAAAATAACAAGTAAACCCAAGTGTTTCTATTGTACAATGTTGGGCCAGTAAATGGAGGAATATATTGGTGGGTGATTGGAATATATTGGTTCAGTATAAGTGATGCAATCTTTTGATTCTATCCGTGCTACGTCTCTGCAAAAGGAGGAAAGCAAAACTCTTCCGAGCCATAAATGCCCGTGTCTCCGTAGCTAAGTCAGAGGGTAGCATATACACGAGCCGTGCAGATGCACGGGTGACGTGCCGTGCTGACGGGCATCGCAAGCTTTGCCAACTAGCAAACACATCCACTGCTGGTTTTCCTAATGCCTGAAATTCCCAACATTATCAGATATTCTTTTAGTTGAAAACTTCTTTTTTATTTTCCTTATAGAAACTCTTGCTTAAATTGCAAACAATTAAGAAGCAAAACATATAAACCTATAAGTACCCATTTCTTTAAGGGTCCTAACGTCAAGTCCTCCTTCTATCACCCTGTAAGTCTAAGTCTAAGCGAATTATCTGATCTCGTTTCAACAGCCATGATTTCTGTCTTTGATACATTCGTTATACCGAAGTAGCTACCAGACAGAGAAGGAGATACTGGGCAAAATAGGGTAGAAGGGACCTGGGTGGCTCAGCAGGGTAAGCATCTGCCTTCCTCTCGGGTTATGATCCCCAGGTGCCAGGATGGAGCCCCACATTGGGCTTCCTGCTGAACGGGGGGCCTGCTTCTCCCTCTTCCTCTACCACCTTTGCCCTGCTCATGCTCGCTCGCTCTCTCAAATAAATAAATACATAAATACATAAATTAATAAATAAAATCCTTAAAAGTATAAAGTGGAATCAGGTATGTTTGTTTGTTTTAGAGAAGCTGCGAGATAGATGCTTCCATGACTCTCACATGCCCAGTTTCGTCATAATCTGCCTAAATGTGAGCACCACTATTCGCAAGCCTTGCTTCCTGGGAACTCGTTCCCTGCAGGAAATCAACAGTTAAAACTATTACCTTTACTTTGGAAGAGTGAGGTCAATAGTCATTTCTTCAGAGAAAACAGCAGCTAGCACTGCAATAGCCTTCCAAATATAACAGGTGGAAGAAGCGAGTCAGATTGGATAAAAGTGTTAATTTATTTATAGCACAACAGAGGAGAAATCACAGATGCAACAAGTTTGCACATTTAAACACAAATCATTGACCCTGCCAGAGTTTAGGAAAGTAGAATTGTTGCATGGGCTATGAAAAGAACTTTACTAAAAAATCATGTGTGCTTGGCAACTTTCCTTCCCTGAAGATTTCTGGTACTCACGTCACTTTCCTTTTTTAAAACTGATAGAAAGTTGATTCCCCTGTCTTATAGTCTTGAAACATACTCTGGGGAAAACACGTCTTCAGCTGATGATGGAGGTCATTTGCAGAAAACATGTCTTCAGCTCATGAGGGAGGTCATTTGCAGAAATACTCAAGTCATACAGAACGCTTTCAGAGGAAGCATTCAGTGACATTCAGTCATTCAGTAAATACTTATTGACAAAACATCCTGTGCCAGCCATCACTCTAAGCTGGGAATATAAAGATGAACAGCATACCCTAATATTCCTGTTCCCATTGGACTTTCAGGCTACTAAAGTATTAAAAAAAATGAAAGAAAAAAGTAAATACAGAAGAGAACATTAGATAATTTATATATGATGAGCATGGAAATAAAATAGAGCACGATTTCTGAAATTTGACACTGATTTTTGGCACCAGTTTCTCATATTTGGGCCCATATGATTCCTTGTGTGGAAGGGTGATATCCTGTACACTCCAAGATGGTTAGAGCCTCCCTGGCCTCTATCCCCGAGAGAACCTATCTCCAGTTTTTTTTCTCACGTGTTTCCTAACATCCCTTGGGGGGGGGCCATGCTATCGCCAGTTGAGAACCATGTAAGTAGAGTGACATGAGAGTGACACCTAGTCGCTGGATGCATGGGACTTGATGGTCCCAAAAGGCCATTTAAGCTGAGATTTTCATGTCATGGAGGCGCCATCCATGCAAAGACTTAGGAGAGAACAATCCAGGCAAAGAGAACGGTGAGTGTAACAGCTCCGAGGCAGAAATAAGGGGGGACAGGTTTGAGGGATAGAAAGAATGCCAAGAAGGGGAAGGGAAGTGTGAGATGACAGTGGAGGGGTGAAGTCAGTTCACATACGGTTCTCCTCCAGGTGAGGAGTTTTTACTTTCTTCTAAATATAATGAGGTGCCATTGGAGGGTTTTTATCAATGAAGTGATATCCGCTGGCTGATGTTTAAAAATAATCTCTCTGGCTTCTGTCTGGAAAATGAACTGAAGAGGCATATGTAGAAGATGGAAGACTACTTAGGAGGTAACAAAAGCAAAAAATCAGGTGATAATGGTTTCTATTACCTGCAAACATAATTTTTTAAAATACAAGACTATACATAGAAGCATGACTGGAATTTACTCATTTTCTGTGTTTGTTCCCATTCCCTTCTCGAGTATGGACCATCTCTTCTCTTAAATATCTTCAGACATGCAGTAAATTGTCCTATTTTCATAGGACACAATTTTCCATCCATTAATTTATTAATGCAACACTTATTTTATTAATTATTTACTGGATAACCCTAAGCTGCTTTAAGGGATTTTAAGAAATAAAAGATGATCTCTGTTATTAGGAGCTAACTTTTCACCAGAATAATGTCTCAATGACAATACATCATGCTTATAATTTTTGTCTCCTATAGTCAGAGAGATCTTTTAAAATTTGTTTCTTTTATCTGTATGACAACGAAGAATAATGGGAATAAATGGCCTCTAAAGTCAGATAGATGTGGTGTTTTTTTGTTTTTTTTTTAACTAGCCTTGGTCAAATATTTTTAACATTGCTTGATTGATTTGATTCACTATAAAACACAGGATCTATGTATTTTGCATAGTATTATATCAATTATGAGAAAAAATAGGTCATTTAATGCAATTTTTAATTTTTAATATACAGATATGACTTCCATAATAAATTGCACACATTTAAATATAATTTTATAAGTTTTAACATGAATACACCCTCTGAACCATAACCACAATCAAGATAATGAACATATTCATTACCCTCAAAAATTGTCCTCATGAACCTTTGTAATCCTTCCCTCCAGCTCCCCGAGCCCCTGTCCTCCCATATCCAGGTAACCACAACTTCTCCTATCATCATATATTAGTTTGTATTTTCTAGTATTTTATATAAATAAAACCATACTCTTGCTTGCACAGTTTCTGACAAAAAAATATCTGTCGTCCTGGTCTTTGGTCCTCCATTTATACTATATCTTTTTTCTCTGGCTGCTATAAAGATTTTTCTCTCTTTTGGCTGGCTTTTAGTAATTTGTTTATGACGTGCGTTGGTGTAGTTATTTATCTTCATCCTTCTTGGGTTTGGATTTCATTGACCTTTGGTCTCTGGGTGTGGTATCATAGAAAGATCTTTGTCCTCGGTTCCTAGAACAGAGCTCCTAAAACTTTGAAATTCCCTGAGTCATGCAGGTCATAGGAGCATCCTTTCTTCTAGTGAACTGACTTGCTGGGTCCCTAGATTTTTTTCAGGATGGGAACCAGTCATCAGAAAGTCCAAAAACTGATTAGAAGTTTGGAACTTTTGGGCAGCCCAGGTGGCTCAGTGGTTTAGTGCTGCCTTCAGCCCAGAGTGTGATCCTGGAGACCCGGGATCGAGTCCCACGTCGGGCTCCCTGCATGGAGCCTGCTTCTCCCTCTGCCTGTGTCTCTGCCTCTCTCTCTACCTGTGTCTCTCGTGAATAAATAAATAAAATATTAAAAAAAAGAAGTTTGGAACTTTTCACTCCATCCCTTAATCTCTATCCAGGGGGCAGGGGCCAGAAATTGAATTAATCACCAATGGTCAATGATTTAATCAATCACAGCTATATAATGAAAATTCCATGAAAACCCCTAAATGATGGGTTCAGAGAACTTCTAGGTTAGTGACTGCATCTATATGCTGCAAGGGTGGTGTACCCCAGCTCCATGGGGGACAGAAGGCACCTGTGCTCAGGGACCCTTCTGGATTGAGCCCCATGTACCTCTTTATCTGGCTGTTCACTTGTATCCCTATCACAAACCAGTAAACATAAGTATTATTTCCTCTCCAAATTTTGCAAGTTGTTCTAGAAACTTAGTGAATCCAAGGAGGGGTGCATTAGAACCCCTGATTATAGCCAGGCATTCAGAAGGACTGGGGGTGGGGGGTTCAGACTTGTGAATGCTGCCCACAGTGGGGGGTGAAGGGGAGGCAGCTTTGTGAGACTGACCCTTACCTGTATGAGCTGACACCAGCTCCAGGTCAACGTGTCAGAGTTTCACGGACTTGTTGAGCGTCCGGTCAGCACCGGAGAAGTGGGGTTGGAAAGGCACCGCTTACTTGGTGTCGGGGGAGAAGAAAAGACTTCCAAGTTTATTTTTTATTTTTTATTTATTTATTTATTTTTGACTTCCAAGTTTAGAGTTTTGACCAAACTTGGGAAATTTTCCATACGGTTCTCAATCTCTTAAAAATTATCCCTCTCTTCTCTCCTTTGGGGAATCTAGTTACAGAAAGACGAGGCTGTTCGAAGCTGTGCCATAGCTTATTGGTCCTGGCTTCATTTTAAGAATTCTCTCTTCCCTGTTTCAGTTTGGATAGTTTCTATGGGTATATATTAAAGTTTATGCATACTTTCTTATACAATCTAATCTACTTTTATGCACCTAAGGTTCTTTTTTTCCCCCTTTCTCTCTATGATTCATTGCAGCTTTAGTCTATAGGAGTTCATTTAGGTTCTTTTAAGAATACGGATAGACAGACAGCTTTCCATGTCTTTACCTAGCTTCTTACAAATACGGAATACAGATGTAAAACTATTTTAATGCCTTATTTGGTAATTCTAACATTTGTGCCCGACCAGCTTTGATTAACTGATTTATCTCCGCATTTTGGGTTATAGTTTCCTGCTTATTTGCATGCCTGGCAATTTTTCACTGAGGAGCATACATTATCAATTTTGCTTAATTGATTAGTGGGTATTTTTGCATTTCTATAAATATTCCCAAGCCTTCTTCTCGGATGCATTTAAGTTACTTGAGAATGTTTTTACTTTTTTCTAGTCTCACTTTTAAGAATTTTTTAGGTGGGTGGGACCAGCACAGTGCTCAGTCTAGAGCTAGTTATTCCCACTGTTTCAGACACTGTTACCTTTAATTCTTTTGGATGATTCTTTCTCCAGCATGTACTCAAGGTCTGCAGATCTCGAGTTCTCTCTTCTCTCTCGCCCTTCCTCCCTCTCTCCTTGTCTCTGCCTCTTTCTCTCTCTGCCTCCTTCCTCTCTTTCCCTCCTTCCTCCCCACCTCCTTCCTATCTTTTCAGGGTCCTACTTTCGGGTACTCTGTGCTGCTGAATCTCACCATCTTGCGCTCCCTGGACTCCCTGCTTCATCTTCTCAGCTCCGTGCATCAGCCACACTCTGCTTGGGTTTCACTTGCCTACATCACAGCCTAGTTACCATCTCAAAGCCGTAAGCTGGGGCAACTGTAGGGCTTTCCTTATTTTATTTTATTTTATTTTAATTTAATTAATTAATTTATTTATTTATTTATTTATTTATTGTCTCTGAGGAATAACCATTCTTCATTGTCCAATGTCCAGCATCTTCCAAACTGTTGTTTGGAACTGTTCCAAAATGTTTCATTTATTTTTTCTTTTTCTTTTTTCTTTTTTTCTTTTTTTCTTTTTGGTGTGTCTTTGAGAGAGGAAATCTAGTCTCCATTACTTCTTACTGGAAGTAGAAGTCAAGATGTTTTCAAAAGATCTGACCCACAGAGGGATCTCAATAAGTAGTAGCTGAAATTTACTCTGCGTCAAACTTTTATTCTTAGTCTTCTACATACAAGGACCTATGCTAGTTTCTTTAGGTACGTGGCATTTTCTCTCCATGACCCTCGCCCTACCACTTATTCCATCCATTTATATTTTATGGGAAGTTTTATGGGTATAGACCTCTCACCTTGATATGTCTTTGAGTAGAGCCTTAGGATTTAAATTTCATCCCTGCTGACGAAGACTGAGAAAATGAGTTACATACATTATCACCATTTAATTCTGTGGCCCTTTTAGTTTTCAACCTTAATCTTCAGTTGTGAGCATGGAATTGCATCAGAAGTGAAAGGAATATGCTGAACTTCAAGATTAATCATTTTCTATTTTAAGTAATGGCATCTCCAAATTAACACAGACTGTTCAAAACACAATGTTAGTTTTCTCAGAATCTCTAGAGAATTTGTTTCCGGAGTCCACTTTCAGCAAATCTCTGCAGGCAGGGCTTTGTTGCTATTGCTATTCTTGTGTTTGAGAATATTCTGAGGGCTAAACTTGCCATCCTTTTCTCTCTTTTTGTTTTCTTCAATATACTTCTTACTCAGTCTTGGGGACAGCACAGTTTCTAGTATTTATTTTGAAGTCAGAAGCGTGGGTAGGATAATATCCCAGGGCCACTGCTGCTCCTCAGTGATAGAAGGAATGATTACCCGCTCAGGATCCCTCTACTTCTACATAAGTAGCATTTGTTCTTGTTGTCTCTGGTTGGAAAAAAAAAAAAAAAAAAAAAAAGAAAGAAAAAGAACAAATATGCTTTCTTCAGCAAGTGGACTGAAGAATGGATCAAAGATAGCTTCCTGGTACTGATTCTTGCAAAGAATGCTGGATGGCAAATTGCTGCTGTTGTGAGTTATTGGAATTAGTATTTAGAAAACTTTGAGAGTACTTACATGATCCTATTGAAGTACAGCTGTTACTGTCAAGTATTAGCTGGGATCTCTCTCTCTTTTTTTTTTTTTTCTTTGAAATCCAGACTCTGAGAGTTTCTTTTATACTTTTTGCAAGTAATCATAAAGTATGGATTTCTGTCCCCATTCAGTTTGGAATGAGTAGGAGAAAGAGAAATTATGGTTTTTCTGATTTTCTCTCATCTCACAAATACAATGGTATTTTGCTCTAAGGGTACCACAGACAACTGCACTACTCATTATTTTTTTCCTTTCAAAAAGTGACAGAAATTCAGTTTAAACTACACAGAAAGGGAAATTTATTGTCTTAGGTAATTGAAGAGTCCAAAGTTAAGAGCAGAAGCAGGAACTCAGGCATTTGTCATCAGAATTCACAAGATCTACAGTTCTTGGTGATGTTTTCTCTTAGGTTGTTTTTACTCTCAGCCAGGTTTCTGTGTGATAGTAAAAACAGCCCCCATACCTACAGGTTTATATTGTCCTCAATGCCCTTAATCTCTGAAGGATCCAGATTTTTTTTTTCCTAGTACCCAAACAATTTGGGTCACATGTCCATCTCTAGAGCAGTCAGTGTAGCAAAGGGAATCAGGGAATAGGACTGTTGAAGTTTTCCTTCCACACTCATCCTGGAGGAGACACAGTGAAGCCAGCATCCTATAACAACTAGTACAGTTCCTCTCAAGAAGTACTGACTTCTATTACCAGAGGAGAAAGAAAAAATGCTGGGCATACTTATGGAACAAATATCTATTCTTAATGCCCCAGGCATGCTTCTGTGACATGTCTTACTCTGTGTCACCTAAGCCCTAGTATACAGCTGGCATCCTCTTAGGTCCAAGGAATAGGACACCTTGAGAGTTAGAACATCCACAAGATGCTAGGCTTTCTGCTGTCTTATTTATTTCTGTTCCTTAGTAATCATCCAGAGCTCCAACTAGGCACCATTTATTATCAGAAGCTAGGCTTTAATTTCTGTAGCACTGTGGTACAGAAACTGTCATTTGTTTCTCTCTATTCCTATCCACTTCCTTTCAATTTCTTATCTAGACGTTCTTCTATTTCTTGTAACTTGTTTTGCTGTTAAAATTTTAAGGACTTTTTTTTTTTTTAAGATTTATTTATTTGAAAAAGAGAGAGAGAGAGAGAAGGTACGAGTTGGGGAAGAGCAGAGGGAAAGAATCTTCAAGCAGACTCTAGACTGAGCAGAAACCTGATGGAGGCCTTAATCTCAGGACCCTGAGATCACGTCCTGGTGGCTCAGTGCATTACACATCTGCCTTCGGCTCAGGTCACGATCCTGGGGTCCTGGGTTCAAGCCCTGCATTAGGCTCCCTGCTCAGTGGGGAGTCTGCTTCTCATGTGTTCTCCCTCCCTCTCTCTCACTCTCTCAAATAAATAAAAGCTTAAAAAATATGAGGACACAAGAAGCAGAATTGATCTTGCTACTGAGAAAATTACTGTGAGGTTTATATTTATTAACTGCCCTTCAGAATTAGACTAAATTGTGGATACGAGTAAACTGGAGGCCACTGACCTAAGACAGGAGAGCAGTTCTATATTCTGATTTTCTATCTTTTCTTACACATTCTTTACAAATATTTTATTGATATTCTTGCAAAAGAAATCTTTCACCAGAATTAATAACTGCTTCTGTTAAACGCTTGATTTGAGAGTCGACTTGAGTGGTTGTGTCATTTTAGGCAATTTATTTAACCTCTCTGAACTTCATTCTACTCCTCTATAAAAATGAAAACAATAATGACTGCTTCTTAGACTTTTGAAGATTAAATGATGCAAAATATATCCTAGTAAACAGCACAAAGCTATGCCAAGTTCATGCTCATTAATGCAAGTTTCCTTCAGTTCTTCACCACTTCTTTCTTCTTTTTGCCTTCATATCTTTGCTCACATGTCTCATTTTCTGCGTGCCTATCCTGACAACCATATTTAAATTGCAGCATCTTCCTCCCCTGCTCCTGCATTCCCAACCCACTTTACTAAGCTTTACTTTATTCCCTTTTAATTTGATTATGACATGATTTAACACACTACATGATTACTTACGATTTATTGTCTATCTTCCTTACTGAAATGAAAACTCTATGAAGAAAGAAACTTTTGACTGCTTTATGCACTATTCTATCCCAAGTTTTAGCACATGGTAAACTCTTAATAAATACTTATTGAATTAATCAAGGTTGTATGTATGTATGTGTATATTTATTTATTTTTTATTTATGTATTTATTTATTTTTCAAGGTTGTACTTTACAAAATAAGTCCGAGAGACGTACATTAGCAACTTCACAGAACTCATTAAGAGATATGGTTGAAGAATTTTAATAAGAAAAGAATTAATTACTTTTTTTCTTTGATTGGGAGATCACACTAATGAGAGGGAATCCAAAGCTAACTTTGAAATAAAATTGGACAAAAATCAACCAAAGTGATTTCAAAATAGGGACATTTTTGCTAAATCTGGTAATTGGAATGGGGATCTGGAAAGTGAATTTGGTGACAAATACAAACTTTAATGCCAAGGGGTATGGGAAGCTTCCTAAAAAAAATGTGGCTTTTTGTTTTGTTTTTACAAAAAGAAGATACGGAAAACCCAGAGTCAGTAACTTATATGTGTAAGGTAAAGTTAGTAACTTATATGTGAAGAGTAACTTATATGTGTACAGATTTCTGTACATAAATATGATTTGTAATCCTAATATTTATTTGTAAATAAATATTATTTGGCCCAGTAAGGGGATAGACCACCTGAGCATCAGAGGGAGCTGCTGAAGTGCTTATTTTTCACTCCGATCGAGAAGTGATAACAGCAATAGTGAAGAACCAGGAAGTGATTTGGAAGAAGAGAGAGCATTCAGAGGTCTAGAAATAGGTCTACATGTTTAACCTGCAACTTGTGTTGAGATGACAGTAATGATGACCATGACAAAATAATGAACAAACAAAACAACCACAAGAAAAAACTCTTCCCCCAAGCCCCAGAATTATTTTCATGAAATTTACAAGTCTTTGTGCTCCACTAAGGTTTGTGAAAGACAGTTTTCAAGTCATATATGATGCACACTATTGTATGCTCTCCTTGCACACCTATCAATATTATCTGGGAAGATTATATGACTTTCCAAACTCTGAAAACGTACTTTTGAAAAGCATTTTAGATTCACTGCCACATTTTCCGAAACACTATCAAATAGATAATTACCATCCGTGATTAGTTATGAAAAGACAAAATGTAATTAAAAAATTCTTTCTAATATTCACAAGCATCTGTTTTAATTTAGCTTTTGTAGCCAAATTGTTCAGCATTTAACTCTAGGAGTTTTATCTATCACTACCAACTGATTTCATGGGTGCATGTAATACAGAAGCACGGATCTCTCTTTCTCTCTCTCTCTTTCTTTCTCTCTCTCAATGTCTCTGTGTCTGTGTGTCTCTCCGTGTGTGCTTTTTTATAAAGAAATGACAATGAAAAAGACTGAAAAATAAATAGCAGGTAAGAAGTGGTTTAATGTAGTCATCATTAGGCTTTTTATTATATATATATATTTTTTCTAGTAAGCTTTGAGGGTCAGAAAGCAAGAAAAGAAAGTAGTGGGATTTTGGTCTTTCATGGATTAGTGATTTCAGCAATTTTATGGAGATAATACCAAGAAGATCACTTTTGTGAATCAGAGATGATATGTCAGAAAAGTAAATTCTATATGATGAATTTTACGTGGTATGTATTCTACAGCTTTTCTCCTCCCTTTTTAAACCCACATCTGACATATTTTGTAGAATAAGATACATACAACTCAAGTCTGAGCACTGCCCTGCAAGGAACTCCCTCTATTCAGAATAGCAGTACTGTCAAATGGCCATCACTGCAGCATTACGAGATGGTGGGGCCCAACTCTCTTGATTAGTACTCAGTGTGAGGAGCACTCACTTTGGTCTTTCAAATCAAACATTCCAAAAAAGATGTGAGTTCATTTAAAAAAAAAAACCAGAGAATTTAGTGATATATAGTTATATGACTATATAACTATATATCTATATACCTAAATCTATATATATCTCACATATATAAATTAACAACAGTATTGCTAATTAGAAATAATTCTTTTGGTAAGAACAAAAATGCAAATGGGAAAGGATAACCTTGCCAGTAAGGACCGTAGAGACACGAGTTCCCTCTTTCTTTGTACAAATTTAATTTAAAAAGTACACTGCTTCTTTTTGGCTCCCAACCAGTGAGACAGGCAAAGTGGGACTTGCTTAAAATGCTGGTTTCTGTTATTCCTCTGTAGAAGAAGACATGAGATTGACATAATGTTTTCATATACAGCATCTTCTGAACTAGTGTTTAACTAGCACGTAAACGTTACATAGAACTGGTATAAAATTGATGAAATTTAATTCTAAGGCTGTTTAAAGTTTTGAAGTAATACTTCTAGGAAAACTTGATGTCTGCCCCATTCATAAACAACCAAATGAAAGAAAAAGGGGGACAATCAATAAGCATGATCGTCACTCATTAGGCTTTTATCCACACTTTGTGAAGACATTAATTAATTTAAATTAAAGCTTCTAGTTTTTATTACGTTGGTGCTTATCAGCAATGAATAATAAAATATTTAGATTTCATAAGTATATATAAATTGAAGATAATTTTGATTTTATATCAAAGATCTAGGCTCAAAGTGTTCAATTTTATACTCCTCAATTACTACCTTTTATTAGTGACACATTAAACATACAGACTGTCTTTTTTCCCCCAATTTCCATGTTAGACACTCAAAATATAAAGCATGTAAAAAGTGTTTGCTTAATTAATATGCTTGTTTTTCTTCTATATTGCAGATGTTTTGTCTTTAGCCTAATACTTGGTAATTTTAGAGAGACGTGGGAGGAAAATTTAGCACGACATTCTTTCACCGAAAAGTAAAAAAAAAAAAAAAAAAAAAAAAATGGGTATCAATTGCATAAGATTGCATTTCATAGTTCTTTTTAAAGCCATTTGCATTGGCATTGGTAAGACGGTGTCTCCTGCTAGTTAGCTACAAAGCTCTATGAGGACACAGCGCCTTTAGATGAAATCAAGTTTACTTTTCTGACACTTCCTGAAGATTTGTGAATTTTGTATTATTAAAGTATGAATTTATACGACTAATACAGAAATACTCGAGAATGCTGAATTTTCTCTTTATCCCAATTCTACCAGAAAGCACAGGACAATCAGAGACTGCAGGATTACATAAGATGTGTTTTGGGGAATTTGTAGGAGACCACAAAATATCCACCATCAATAAAAATCCATTTTATAAGCAGTTCTCCTGACTGGATTATGGAGAAAATGTTTTTCTATTTGTCCCTAAGCTCGGGAAATACTGGATTAAATGGAAGATACATATTTCCCTATTCCTGGACTTCTTTTTTTTTTCCTGGACTTCTTAGAGCCTTTAATATTCTGACGTGCATTGTGGATCTCCACGACAGGTATGCTCAGCTTTTCTCAAGTCAATATGGTCAAAGGACAGGTTTTGTTTATTTCTTCTTACACATCATCTACTGGAGTGATTATTCCAAAGAAAACACGTTGTAAAAGCTGCACGGTATGCTGATTAGCTCCAGTGATGAGACAGAGATTTAAAAGGCAAGGGTAACTACATTTCAATACTCAAGCATCTGATAGATCTGCTGCTCTTTGGAAGAACAAAAACATTATCTTTGTAGAAAATGATAAAAATCAGTGAGGGTCTGAGGGTGGCTGGCATTCAGATCGTGTTTGTGGGAACAGTTTGCAGATGTGCCTTTTAGCATCCGAGTGGTCACATTCCTCCAGTGAACTTGAATTATATATATATTAGCCACATGAAAAGAAACGCTTTCTTAGAAATTTTAGTCTACTTTGGAACTGCAGCTTACTCTGCTCCAAATATTCTCTCATTCACCACCATGCCTCCAGTTTGTTAAAATTGTAAATGTCACTTGCCCAGATTGAGTGGAAGTTAGTAAAGTAGATCTGATGCATTATTTATATTTCAACTTCACATCAGACTTTTGGCTGAAGAGCCCAAGGCTCTAAGAACTTCTCAGTAAAGTGAACCTAATAGAAGTTAGTCAGAGACTAGAGAAGTTAGGACAAGGGGAGTGAGGAATGAGAGATGTAGGAAAAGTCAGCATAAATACTGACAAATTAGTCAGAGCCCATTTATTAAAATGGCAGCATATCAAGTGACAGTAATGTACTAATTTGCCCAAAGTCAAACGACACAGGATTAGATGCGGCCTCTAATTGTACGTATAGTATCTATCCCTCCCCCAAGGGCAGGACAGGTCAACGACGGTTTCCTACAAAGGAGAACCCCGAGGGGTCATACGCCCTCCACCTGCCCCTACAACCGTAGACGACTGATTATGCATTTCTCACCACTATGTTGAAGCTTCTAAAATTGAAAAGTATTCGGCGTCTCACTCCTGATATCCCGATAATCACACGACTTCTCATAGTTTTCTGCGATTCCTAGGTTTTCTCCTCTTGCTTACTGCAGTCTGGGAAGAGTGGGGCTGATGTAGCCCAAACAGAACCAAAGCCCGGAACGATGGGAGAGCATAGAGAGAATAAAGAAGTGTTGGACTTTCCTCTCTGGTTAAAAATTGTGTCATTTCACAAAAAGAGCAGGACTGCCAACTAGCAGCTGAAGAAATCAGAGACACAGACTGGTGTATCTATAGAGCTGGGGCTCTGATGAGGATAGCCTCACTTCATGTCATATCTCTATCCTTTCCCAGCTGGGTGACCTTGGACGAGTCACATAAGGTGGGCAAGTGACGCTAAACCACGCTTCAGTGTTCTTTCCTGTAAAATAGGGATAATCATAGGATCTATGTTAAGGAATTGTTGGAAGAATATATTGGCCCGTTTTACATAACATGCTTGGTTGGAATAGTGTCTAGCATATAGTAATGCCTTAATAAATAATTATTGCCATTATTCTTATTAGCAAGGTTAGGAAGGAGGGCTTTGGAATCGTACAGGCCTGGGTTTCTTTCTTCTCTATCAATCTCTCCTCTGCACTGGCTCCTCCCTTTTAGTTTGATTTCTCCAGTGTGAAAATAAGCGTTTCATGAATCATGCTTCCAACTTAATCTTTCATGCTTCCAGCCATCCCATCTTTCTCCTTCTCTTCCTGCCACAGTTCATTAATGCCTGGCCTCCCTCATTCCTCCCAAATGCGATCTGTCCTCAAACCTCTGTCATTTGACTCTAACTGCTAGGGTTCCACTGAAACAGCTTTCACTAAACTCACCCACGGCCTCCCACTCGTCAGTGCAGTGACCCATGCCTAGTCTTGACGTCTTTGCCCTGGGTAAACTTACATGCCTTCTCCTTGTTGGGGAATCCTGCTCCTCTTCAGCCGCTTCAGTAGTTCTTCCCTCCGCGTGCCACTTAATTAGAGTCATTCCCCTAAGCCTCCACACCACTGGCATCTTAAAGCTCAATAGCTCAATCCATATACTTTGGGAATCTCTTTTACTCTATAAGTTATATCTTGCTAACTTGCAAATTTCTTCACTAGATGTAACCTATTTCTTGATTTTCAGCCACTAGTTACATTGACAGTTTCACGTGGATGCCCCATCAGCACCTCGAGCTCAGCATGTGTTTTCCCATTTCTTGATTCTCTGATTCATCCATTATAATGCTGCCAGATTTAGTATTCATCCTTCAAACCATTCTTCAAACAGAACCTCCTTTATAGAGTCTTCTAAGAGCTCTGAGTAAAATTTTACCAGTACTTCAATCTTTGAGTCTCTTTCTTATAGTCATTTTTATCTATATATCAGTTTTAACCCACCACTAACTGTAAGCTGTTGAGAGCCCAACATACCACTATAATTATCAAAGTATTCAGAAATGACAGGGTGAACAAAAAATATGATATCTAATGAATAGGTTGCCAAATTGGATGACTGAATGTAAAGCAAGACATTACCTCTTGAAATGGTAAATGAGATATAGTGATTACATGATTTGTACAAAACATACGACCATAGTACAATTGCAGATGTTGGAGCAGAAGATTCTAATGACTATGATGAGGACTGCTAAAATAAATATTTATATATATATTTTCATATATAATGTGTATACATATAATTAAATTTATAAATGTTAAAGTATATAATTGATTATACATATATGTAATTAAGTGTGTGCAATATATAAAATATATTTTGCGTGGTATTTCATATATGTCATCACCTGGGCTATTTTTGTGATGACTAGTACCAGAAGACAACAACCGAAGATAATTCATCCTAGAATAATATTATGTGCTCAAGGGCATTTGAGAAAAAAAAATAGTTTTAAATTGTTACATATGAATCAAAGAGCTAGGAAGGACTGAGAAAGTCATCTACTTTATACCTCTGCCTCAGGGTTTCAAGTTTTTACATTCTATTGAAATAATCGATTAATATTCAGAGAAAGAGAATGCCCATCGAGTTCCTGACAATGTGCCTCACAATGTCCCTAGATTTTTGTTGTTTCAATATTTTCAGTGTAAAAAGCTCAGAATTATCAGAGACATTCACCAAAGCCATATTAGCTAATTAGATGAAATACCTGTTTTTTTCTTAAAAGAAAATACTACCTTCTAACATTTGAAGTTATATTTAATAAATTTTTATTGGCTATTTTCTGTTGGCTTAATCATGTATTATATTATTAGATACTTTTCACTTTTTAGATATCTGTTGAAAATATTGTGATGAGGGGTGCCTGGGTGGCTTAGCGGATGTGCGTCTGCCTTCGGCTCAGGGTGTGACCCAGGGTTCTGGGATCGAGTCCCGCATCAGGCTCCCTGCATGGAGCCTGCTTCTCCCTCTGCCTGTGTCTCTGCCTCTCTCTGTCTCTCTCATAAGTAAATGAAAAAAAATAAAATCTTTAAATAAAAAGAAAATATTGTGATGAATTTTATGTCCAAAATAGCCTGGGTTTTGTCATTTAAAGACTCTGTTGAATCATATAAACACATATATGTATCTTCATAAAAACTATTTTCTTCTTTTGTAGGGATACATTCAGAGATTATAAAAATGTCAGCAGTACATTTGGTTTTAAATATCTATTTTGCAGTTCACCATTAAATTACCGTCAAAATGCACTTTCTCTTTCTGAGGTTAAGCAGCAGCATTGTAGAAAATCGTAATGCCTTGCAATAATCAGTAATTCCTAAATTACTTTGTAATTGGCGCAGAGTACAGTTTCTAGAAAAGGTACATTTCCTGTCTGAGCCTCTCAGAGTGGTTCAAATGGTAAAGTCATCTAATGGTTGCCTCTAGGACATTGGTTGAATGGAATCAAAAGTCCTTCCTAGACCAAAGTTTCTGCAGATTATTTGACAACCAGGAACCTCTGCTATAATCAGTCTTCAGGTTAATGCCTTCTAGTTTCTGGAATAATAGAACTAAGTATTTGCCGAAGAATCAAATGCATTTTTAGACATGCTGAAGGAGAAAAAATGTGGATAACTATCTGCCTCTTTCACAATTACGAAAAGCAAAATTCTGCAATTCTATTCCAACCAAACTAAAAATGTCAAGTGGTATTTAACAACACGAAGGCACATTTTGGATGGGCTCTGTGAGAGGAGACTGGAAGGAACACTTGAGAATGCAATGCAGTAAAGTTGGGTGCTTCCTAAAATTGTTCTCTAATATCTGGATGAGAAGAAATCAGAAATCATTCGTGCATCTTTTAAGCAAAATAAATAAATAAATAATAAAAAAAAGAAAGAAAAAAGAAAAATGTGAAAAAAAAGTCTTTTGGCTATAATAAGCTCCAAGCAAAAGTAGAGATGTAACCTGAATTTTAAGATAAATATTTTTGATTTTTCAACTTATGAAAAAGGATATGAAACAGGCTCAACCATATTTTATCCCCAAATTCTGTTAAAGTGTGACCTTTTACTTCTAGTCTTTCAACAGTTCTAGAATTACAAATTCAGGTCTTGATTTTTCTACATATTTCACATTTAAACACCTCTGGGATGGAGGTAAGAAAATAACCTTTTTTTTTTTTCCTTGTACAAGAACATTAATGATGTCTGAAGGCCTAGGTCTTTCTTCTTTCTAGCTCTCAAAAATGGAGATTAAAGTATAGAAATGTTATTGTTACTGCAGCAACAATAATAAAAGAAGTAAGCAATGGAGTGGAGAACCCTTTCAGTATGCAAATTGGTCTATTTATCGTGACATTACTTTTCAGAATTCTTTGGTATAAACATGACAAAGAAATCCGAAAGTAAAACATATTTATTTATTTATTTATTTATTTATTCATTCATTCATTCATTCATTCATTATTTTTTTTTTAATAAGTAAAACATATTTATACCTTTTCACTTTTTATCCTTTCAGGAAAAAAAAAGAAGTTTGAAAAAAATAAAGTTAGCAAACCCAGTAACGTTCTTACAGTGGTATTTACTATGAAGAAAAACGTTGAATTTAATAGCTTCCTCCACAAGTAATACCCCCTCCTCATTCCTGACCCATTTTGGGGATCTCTCTGTCCCTCTGGTTTATTTCCCACGTGGTTGTCAGAAGTTACAGTCCACTTAGGCAACCACGCCTCTGCCCAGAGACAACCCCTGCTACTTCTAGCAGGTGAAAGTCCCATCTGTCTACATAGCTATAGAGGCAGGAGGCCATCCTGGAGTAAAGACTTTATCAATGCTCTTCCTTTTCTGGATTATTTACTAATATCCCATCTATTTTCTTCTGAAGTAGACCTCTAAAACCTCCTGACTTCACCAGTGCTCCGTGCAAAGCCTTTTATGAACCTCAGGATGTCCTTTTAATTATTGAGAATTCACAGAATTGCATAGTATGAGTTCCCTGTTTTCCTTATTTAATTCAAATTATTACCTCTTTGTTTATTATTAGACTAAAGAGAGCCCAAGGACAATTAAACAAAAATACAAACAGATCCAAAGCAAAAAATCAAAAACCAAAGCCAAAAACCCTCTTAGGTCATTCTTACTCCTTTCTAAAAGCTGGATATTTCCCTCATAGTCCACTTTTATGCAATTGCGCCTTTGTTCCAATGAAATCTAAGAGTATCTCAAATAAAAGTTTACTTTTCTTTTGTGATCTTCACAAAAATCAGGCAATTGACTCATTCATTCAATAGAAATTTTACTGAGCACATATTAAGGTCTAGGTGATGGGAGTTCAGTAGTGAACCAAAGGGGAAAAAAAAATCGCTGCCATTGTGGCATCAATAGATTTTTATCTTCCTGCTTCCATATCCCCATAGATTATATCTCTGTAAAGGATGATTCAACTTATGTTATTTCATTGCTCAAAAATATTTAATGGCTTTCAATGTTTACCAATGAAAAATAAACTCTAAGATCCCTACCATTTGTCCATACTCATGCCATTCCCCAAAGAAGCCTTGCATATTATCGCTCATGACACTCCACTCCAGACATTGTCCCCTCTCTCACCATCTCTACAGTGGGGCGATTATTACCAAGTTCAAGTACTTCATGATATCAGAATTAGACTTGTCCCATCTAGATATGGTCTTTCTCATTTGTGACAACCTAGAATTTTATTTCTCTTAAGAAATTTACAACATTAATTTCTATAATACAGCTACTCATATCCTTGTCTTCCTAAAGCATTGTAAACTTTTGATGGCAGCTAATAAGTGTTGTTCTGTCTTTCAATCATTCTTCATCATCTGGGCCTCTAATAGAGCATGAAATGTCAATGGTTCTCAAAAAATTGTGAACGAATCATTCCATTATTGCTATGTAATATTTGTATTATTCTTTTGCTTTTCTACTCTATGCCATATATGGATCTTAGAGAGGAATGCACAAAAGCAATGGAATTAAATATCTAGCCCACTAAAAATTATGAAGCCTAATTTCCCTCATGAAAAAAAACCCATATCCTAGGAAAAAAATATTGGGATTAAAGGGAATGAAAATGAGCTTATTCATGTCTCAAAGATGCTTCCTGGAGCAATAGTGGAGGGGCTCGCCTGCTGTACACAGGAAAATAAATAAATGCTTGAGTGACTGAGACTTAGATTTAGTGGCAATTTATAAGATATATCACTTCACATTAGCCACGGCAAGTCTCAGGGGACCACATCTTTGGTTCCTTCTGGAACCAGGAGGCAGGCACATTTTATTATTATCCTTGCATTACCTTCATATTAAAGTGATGGGGATATTTTAAATAATAATTCTATTGTCAAATTAGGCCATTGGACATTTCAGAGTTGACAAGTGAAAATCGATTTTCAGGAATTATTTGGTGAGGCTGCTGCTCGACTTCAGTATGACTCAGTGTCCTAAAAGAGACACCTGCAGAGGTTACCGCAATTGCCTGATTTCCCTTCAGAAAATGGGAACTAAATTACTCACAGAGAGAATCTGAACTAATGATTTCTTCCATTTACTGTGTCCCAGTTAGGCGCTCAACCACTTGATTTCATTTTATACTTCATTTCAGCACATTCATTACTGTTCTAAGGAGGAGGCACCCGGAATCTTGGGTTGGTCTGTTAATTCTCTATGTGAATCCCTTCTGGGCTGGAGGTTCCACAACTGTAGTTGCAGAACATGGTATAAAGCTGCACGAAAATGAGGGCTCAGGAAATATCTTGCCAATGACATGAGGCTCTGTGCAGCTATGAGCAGTGCAAACATCTTAGCAATGCCAGTAAGCACCACCTTTGTGTTCAGCCTCTTTTGCCGCTATGAGTCAGTCAGTTTTTAAGTCATCTGGTAGTCGCTTCCTCATTTCACTCTTGTTTTGTATTTCAAAAGTAAGTAATCTAGGCTTTAGTTCTTACAGGTTCATTTTCTTAGGAAAACTCATTCGTTTCTCCAAGTATCCATTCATCCTCCCTATACGTATATGCCAAGTACCTACCATAGTCACTGCTTCTTAAATTAGGAACTATGGAGGATCAAAATATGTAATGCAGAACTATCTTTCTCCAGGAAAGTAAGACATAGTTGAAGATACAGATGAAATGGTTTTTACAGAGGTTCAAACAGTACATGTAGCCCTGGCAATTGCAGCTACCTAGTTTTGTCGGTAAAATTTTGCCTTGGATGGATACTTTTAAAATACAGTGTCGTTGATTTCTTCAGCTTGAGAACAATTTCCTCTAAAATTTTTATAACCAGATCAGCCACCTCTTTGTTCGCAAAGAATCTTGATCTTAACTAATGCTTAATATGTTGAATATGAAAGTGCATTTCAGTATGGTATTATTAAAGATAATCTCCTCCATGTTCAAATGGAATGTTATTTATAGACTCTCTTTAAATGGCACTGCTCTCTCAGGTGCCCTACTCAGGGGCCCTAATAAGCTGCTACATAATCTTCAATGGGTCAGATCCTGCCCAGGGTCTCTGTGTGGGTGTGTCTGAAGATCCGCCTGCAGCTGAAGAGCGCTGTTGCCTTGCTGAGTGTCTTTCTGCCCTGAAGCTGAGTATCATGCTTGAGTTTCTCATTTAGCTAATTGACACTTAGGTCCTATGAATGAATTGTCCTCCCTTAGATAATAGAAGCAGCAGACTCTCCTCTTAGATCCTCTCTATTCAAGCATCATCTCTACCCTGAAAATTACATATAAAATAATTTTATCTTTTCTGTTGAAAATTGGAAATATGATCTGTCTAGCAATTATTTAGCCCTCCCCTCTGGTTAATTCTGCTATCCATTTTCACTGGAGTCTTAGAGGATTGTGGCATTCATTATCAGAAAGAGTGATGCTGATGTAGTTCTATATCTGGGGAGGCAAAGTTGTCAACTAAGACAATGCAGATGGCATTTGGACTTTATTATGACTATTTTAAGCCTCAGATTATAATATAAAGAACAAGATCATGTATTTTCTAATTATAAAGTCAGGTTCCAAGTCCTAACTATTCTTTAGCCTTAACTTCTCCTCTGTAAAGAAAGAATAATAATAGAATGCTTATGATAGTTCAATGAGGTAAGGCTATAAAGTGCTTGGCAAATGCAGTATATAGTAGGTGTCCCATAAATAGCAGCGATGATGATAACAGGGTATGTAGCTTTAAGTCAACACTCATATCATACATCCAAGTCCATGGCAGGCAGTTTTAATTAGTGCCACACCTCCTCATCTTTCATCTCCATTTTTATTTATTTTTTTAATTTTTTTTCATCTCCATTTTTAAAACTAGGGGTCAGAAAACACTTTCTATAGCTTTCATGGGACATGCTGTCTCTGTTGCAACCTGGAACTATGTTGTTGTAGCATGAAGGCAGCCATCAAGAATATGTAAATGAAAAAAAAAAAGAATATGTAAATGATGGATATGCCTATGTTCCAAAGACATTTTATTTAAAGAAAGAGTCAACGGGTTGGATTTGGCAAGAGAGCTGTATATACTTTCCTGACTACTATGGACTGAATATTTGTGTAATCCATACACTCAAATGTTGAAGTCTAATCTCCATTGTAATAGTATTTGGAAGTGGGGCCTTTAGAAGGTGATTAAGTCATGAGGGTGGAGCTCTCATAAATGGAATTAGAGCCCTAGTAAAAGAGACCCCTTCTAACACTAAACACATAATCCACTAAACAAATAATTGCTACGCTGGGCTTCATTAAAATTAAAAACAAAGACAAGTCAAGAGAATTAAAAGGTAACTGTGAACTGGAAGAAAATATTTGGAAAAGACATATCTGATAAAGGAGTCTTACCCAAAATACACAGACAACTTTGAAAACGGACCAATATTTAAAAAAAAAAAAAGAACAATCCAATTAAAAAAGAAAAATGGGCCAAACACCTGAACAGAAAACTTACCAAAGAAGATATACTGATGTCAAATAAGAATAGGAAAAAAAACGCCCCAAGTTTGGTACATCATCAAGGAAATTCAGATTCAGACAACAGTAAGATACCACTACCACCTACTAGAATGGCCAAAATCTGGAGCACTGACAACACCAAATGTTAGCCAGGATATGGAGCAACGTCATACATTGCTGGTAGAAATGCAAAATGGTACAACCGTTATTTTGTAAGACGGTTTGGCAGCTTCATACAAAACTAAAAATACTCTTACCATATGATCCAACAATTGTGCCCCTTGGTAATCACCCAAAGGAGTTGAAAACTTATGTCCGCACAAAAACCTGCACATGGATGTTTATAGCAACTTTATTCCTAATTGCCAAAACTTGGAAGCAACAAAGATGTTCTTCAGGGGGTGAATGGATAAATAAACTGTGGTACATCCAAACAAGGGACTAGTATTCAGTGCTAAAAAGAGATGAGCTATTCGAGCCATGAAAAGGCCTGGAGGAAACTTAAAAACATATTACTAAGTGAGAGCAGCTAGCCTGAAATGCCATCTACTATATGACTGTAACTAACAGAATGCTGGAAAAGCAAAACTAAGGAGATGATATAAAGATCAGTGATTTTGCCAGGAGTAGAGGGAGGGTGGAGGAACGAGTTAGTAGAGAGTAGGGAATTTTTAGGGCATGGTAAACACCCTATATGATATTATAATAATGGCTATATGTCATTATACACATATCTAAACCCCCAGAATATAAAAACCCAGAGTGAACTCTAAGGTAAACCATGGAGTTTGGTTGATATGTTGTCATATAAGTTCATCCCTGGTAACAAATGTACCATTCTGGTGAATGATACTGTTAACAGGGTTGGTTATGCACATGCTGGGTATGGGGCATATGGGAAATCTCTGTATCTTTCTCTTAATTTTGTTTGAAATGAATACTGCTCAAAAATAAGTGATTTGAATATATTTTAAAGAAGAGACCCAGGAGCGCTCTTTCTGCCCCGTAAAGCCACGTAGGGCATAGCAAAAAGGTAACCATTTGTGAACCACTGGTTCTCACCAGAATCAGAATCTGCTGGTGCCTTTATCTTGACCTTTCTGTCCTCCAAAACTGTGAGAAATAAGTGCCTGCTGTTCAAACAACCCCATCCATGGTATTTTTGTGATAGCAGCCCAAGTCGACTGCTAACCCTGTTCTAAATCATTGAGAGTTTTACACAAAAATTTTCCAATTCATGTATCTCCAACATAATGTTCCTGGATTTAGGAACTGGTAAAATGACAAATGCCTATCCATGAAAGAGTTTTAGTAAAGAAATGAGGGTATATAAGGGTTTCTTTCAAAAGACGAGTAAAGATTGAGTTAAAGAGATTTCCTTTATTCTAACTGTCCTTTCTTCTCTTTTGCATTAAAACATTTAACTGAAGACTCGATGGTGATAGATGATGTACGTTATTTTTTAATGACTTTATTTGATCGCGTAAAAGCTGACTCTGTCCAAAAGCAACTGCATGGCCAACAGAGGTAGCGCAAAATCATTATTTTAATTTTTCAAAGAAAATACTTTATTATTAGAATGTAGAACTATATTTATAAGGTGACTAGCAAGGACTTTCAGTCCAACCCTTCACCTATGCTTGAATTGCCGCTCTAGCAAACCTCATAGATTCCCAATAAGCAAGAGGCCCTCTTTGAACACTTCTAATGTCACTACCACAATGTAAGCTCATTGTATTTTTACAGCTGTAACAGGAAATGTTCTTTTTTTTTTTTTTTACATAAAGTAAAAACAAATCTTTCTTCCTATAACTTCCAGAATGTAGAGGTTCCTTGCTTACCCTCTAGAATCACACAAAAACAATTAAAAGTCTTATCCATATAATACCTTTTGATATTTGAAGACAGTTCTCATCCACAAAGTAAAATAGAACAAAATCCAAAACCTCATGTCTACTTACCAAGATAAATTCTTTCTGTTCCTTCAATTTTTCTTTCAACCTCCAATATCTATTTTTTATCCTCATTAGTGGCTGAAGATTATGTGTTGATATTTCATGGATAACATGTAAGGAGTCATATGAGAAATATCACAGGTTCTGATTATCACGTTACCAGCATTTGCATGTCTATAATCGTTATATTGAAATTTTAAACATTAAGATGATACATTAAGATTGTTATAAAAAAGGAGGAATCTATCATGTCCTTAGATAGATGGCTTAATGTTGAAAACGTGCTCCCTATTTAATCATAAATCCATAAATTCCTGTGGGCTTTTGGCTGTTTTTGTCGAAGAACTATTCAAAACTTTTACATATATTTTACACAGAAGAATAGAAATACAAAGGGAGCTAAGTGAAGTTGGTAAAACAACAACAACAACAAAATGCAGAGTATAATTGTGTTACCACAGTTAAGGTTTGCTATAAAGCCATTTTAATAAAAAAGTGTGGCCGAAGTACAGGAAGAGATAATTATACTAATGGAAGAGAATCACTCACTTAGAAGAACGTAGCACCCCACCGATCAATAAGGAGAGAATAAATTGTTACATGACATTGGGGAATCTGCTTCACCATATGGAGAAAATTATTGTTGGATCCCTCACCTTATGCTATATACAAAGATCTTGCTGGATTAAATAACTAAATATGATATTAAAAATACAAAGCTAATAGAAAAAGATATAGCAGAGTGTATTTGTGATTTAAAAGTAAAAAATGAGAAATATAAGGATGGATTTAATGGTTTAGCCACGTCAAAATTAAGGACTTCTGTTCAGCAAAAGAAAATTTAAGCTAAATTAAGACACAATGACTGGCGGGGAGGATTATTTAAAATGCCTAAGACAAATAAGAGATTTCCAACAAAAGATAGTTTAGGCAAAATTAACAGAATAGAGAAATTATTAACGATGTCTAGGACAAAGAGATTAACATCAGTGATATACAAAGAATATCATTAAATCATCAATTAAAAACACTGAAATTAAAAACAGAGAAATAATCAACTGTTAAAAGAAATACTCCAAAGGGGAAATTTGAGTAGTTATTATATGTGAATAGATGCTCAAATTCACTGGTTATCAAATAAATTCAAATTAAAAAACAATGAGATATCACTTTATACCCATAAGATCAGCAAAAATCAGCAAAGTTGAATAACACTAAGTTTCAGCAAGGGGGAAGCTTAGTTGGGGCATGGAAACTTTTAAAACACTTTTATGAATTCAAAACCCCCAATAAGTCTACATGCATTATAAGAATCCATTCACGGGGCACCCAGGTGGCTCAGTGGTTGAGCATCTGCCTTTGGCGCAGGGCATGACCCCAGGGTCCTGGGATCGAGTCCCGCATCGTGCTCCCCGCATGGAGCCTGCTTCTCCCTCTGCCTGTGTCTCTGCCTCTCTCTCCGTGTGTCTCTCATGACTAAATAGATAAAATAAAAAAAAATAAATAAAAATACATTCACGTTCATGAATCTATAGTAAACACATTAGATTGGGTGACATAAGCCAGGAGAGGACAAGTGGACTGAGAATAAAAGTTGAAAGATAAAAGTAAAAGGCAAGGGGCTGTGCGGACCCATGACCATGTGCTATGAACTGAAGAACAGCATTATCTTGCTGTTGTGCACGAGGGTTCTAAAAATTGAATAGTAATAATAAAACCAAATGGAATTGAAGCACATTTGAATTAAACTTTAAATAGTTCGAGCATATTTCATCAGGTTTTTAAAAAGAAAGCACGTGCCAACACTTCGTGGGAAAAAGGTCTAAACTACTTCCTAACCAGCAAGAAACAGGTTTAGCCTGAATGCTGGAAAGATATTTCATAGGACCAGTTGTATTTAATTAAAAACAAGAGTAGCTTCAGAAAGAAAACGACTTCCGACTTCTTTTGGTTTTCTAATTCGCCTAGTCATCTGTGAGCCAACAGCAGGCAGGCGAAAAGGAGAGATTGCTGAGAAGAATATTCTAGCAAGAGATGGTGTCATGCACTCAAACCCACATTATGGGGAGGATGTGGTCCTGGATCTCAGGGAGTGAACTGCTTCTCTGGGGCTAGAAAGATGAGAAAGGATTTGAGGCAAAAAAGGGGCAAAAAAAGAAAAAGGAACAAGAAGGCTTGCTTCCAGGGTTCAAGACTTCTAAGGGGAAAGGATGCCTGTGAGGGAAAGAAAACGGTACAGTGAAAATAATGTCACCTTAGCTCCCACAGGTTGGGCTTTGAACCAAGGGGAAAAGAAACTCAGCCGGCAAAGGCCTGCGGTGGGCCCTGGGTCGGCCTGTGACCGGGAGTCACGGAAATCGAGGCACACGAGTGAGGAGTAAAAGGGTACTTGGGGGAAGTAGGGGGATTTCTGATGGAGGAGAGCAAACCCCGACAGTCTGTTGACGTAAACTTGAAACACATAACTTGTCCAGATTATCTGATTATACCTGAAAGCTACTAAATACCCTAAAATTCAAAAGTTTTTAATGCTAGGACGCGCCCGCTATTTTCATCTGCATAACATCTTAAATTCTCAAGTGACTACCATTGAACCCAGTGTTTTGTCTTGTTTTTTTTTTGTTTTTTTTTTTTTTTTGTGTGTGTGTGTGTGTGTGTTTTCTGTTAACTTTTCCTGGAACTTGACTTTGAAATTTTCAGATACATCAGTTTTCCTCGACGGGTGTTGTTCTCTGTTCCATCACTTCTCTCGCAGTGCTGGTGCAGCATCACCTTATCTGGAAAAAAAATACCATGTCTACACTCCTATAGGGGTGTGTGTGTGTGTGTGTGTGTGTGTGTGTATTGTAATATACACTTAGAGGCTTCTAAATTTTCCAAAATGAAATTCATGGATGTTTTCTGCAGTCCCATTCCCTTTTTTTAATTGCATGGCAGATTCCCTCCGTAAAACGCCTTTCCGTGGGCCAGAGTATTAGCCATTAAAAATGGGATATCGGTCGTCTCAATTATGTAAAAAGCTTATCTGATTCTAAGGGTCACTGAAGTTTCCAACCCTCTTCCGAAAATAAAGGATGTAGCTAGCGTAAATGATTCCTTTGCATTACTGGCTTTCAAATGACAATTAAATGGAGTGTAGGAGGGCGGCTATCTTCCTTAAGACTATTTCCTCTAGTGAGTAGTAAAATACATCAGCTTTTTATCATATAAAGGAGCAATTGACTTAGTGACAAATAGACACACTTGAAGAGAGCTGTTCTGAAGTAAGGCATATAAATCTCATTAAGAAAGGAAAAAACAAGATGAGGTATTTCCTCTATTGATATTTACAAGAAGGGATGAGATATCTTAGGCAGAGCCTGCAGCCAACCTTCTTCCATTAAATCCAGCTCACCATAGCACATAGAATCAATATTAAAACATATAAAAATAAATGTCGAAATCACTTAATGTTGCTTCTGAGTGAAAACAGCAGCCGGGGAGAAATTTCTTTCATCATCTTTACGTAATGATAGAACCATTTAACAGAAGGGGTGGGACGGATTGACTTCTCCTTCCTACAGTTTTACCTTGAATGCTATGTTATCCATACCTCGACCTTCACCCTGGGTTTTTACATTCTAGGTTTATCAGTGAAATCTAGATTACAAAGTGTTAGGAAGGAGAAAAAAAAAAAGAGAGAGAGAGAGAGAATTGGGAAAACTGAAACACTTCTTAGCATTCACAACCCTTCAAACCCGGTTTTATGGGACCCAGGAAGTCGCTAGTATCTCGTGTTTGTTCAAGACTTCTGATTTTCAAATTTTTATTTTTTTAAGATTTTATTTATTTATTCATGAGAGACAGAGAGAGAGAGAGAGGCAGAGACACAGGCAGAAGGAGAAGCAGGCTCCATGCAGGGAACCCAATGTGGGACTCGATCCCAGGTCTCCAGGATCAGGCCCTGGGCCAAAGTTGGCGTTAAACCACTGAGCCACCCGGGCTGCCCCTAAATGTTTTTGTGCTGATTGTTTCATCTTGTCATTAAAATAAACAAGTTGGACAAACATAACTTTCCTCATTCTGAAAAAAATAAAGTCAAGTTAATGCTGGAAAAATTAAATTCCAAAAGAGTTAAACATCTTTTTAATGACATAAGTCTATTAATAGCAGAGCTTTGAGAGTAAATTACTCTTTGGACTCCCAGTACCGTGCTCTTTCCAATTTCCTTCCTCACCTTACAAAATGAATGACAGTGTTTAATTAGCCTTTTAAGGAGAGTCCTTCTTTCTAATGTCAGTTTTATAAGTTTCTTGATAATTGTTTAAGGTGGTTTATAACATGGTTTTCCTATGTATAAATGTGAAGCTCTTTCCTAATGAAAAATACAAGCAGTCCTGCATTTACTCATTGAGGAGATATATATGTCTTTACTGTTCTTGTTTTAATTAAAAAAATGATCTTTTGTTATGTTTCAAACCAATGCCAGTCTCCAGATAAAGAGAGAAATATGATGGTCTAGCAAGACCTTATCAATGACTTATGATATCTGCGACCTGAAAAAAATAGATGAAAAGTTCAAAGTCTATGCTTTTGATTTTGTATGTTTATTTGAGTGGGTTTATTAGTTTTTATGTGACTAACACCAAAGAAATGCATGTTCTGCCTTTAAAGAATTATTATCACCTTCAGAAAAAAATACCCAGGGAGCATTTAGTTCTTACACGATGGCATAATTTAATACAAACAAAAAGAAATAAATACAACTTCATTTTGGTATGAAAAATGAACAGTGTCTCTGAAGCTCTAACACATGGAAGGATTGAGTTCTATAAAGAACTATAATATGCTTCTCATGATTCACACAAGAGGAGGGAAAAAAAGAAACATTGAGACTGATCAAAGAAAATTATCTGAAGAAAACAGAATCAAAAGGTTGCACTGGGAGAATGGAAGCAAATTAGAAAGAGTTCATCATAAATATTATACCAAGAACATAATACTATTGGTTTTCTGGAAACTAATAAGAGTTTGTTGATTTGAAACAAGATGGATACTTTCACTATGTACTCCTGAAATATGCTCATATGACCCCAAAGTAACAAGACACTTGTTCAAAGCAACAGCATCTGGGATGGAGTCTGAGGCGCTATGGAGGAAGACATAATGAAGGAACGGTTTGTCCTCTTATTATTACCATGGAGAGATGACATATTCACTGAATTACCATTTGTCTAATTTCATCATGAACAAACACCGAATGCAGTATTATTTCAATGTAAATTTATACAGGCTAACTATAGAGCGATGGTTTCTTTTAATTTGGTATTTTCATTTGACTTATCTAAACCTGGTTTCTCTGTTAGTAAAATACACAGGATAGTAACAGCAGGTCTTTGCATTGTTACAAGAATATATAATACAGCCTACCTGAAGCACTTAGCATAGGGCCTGCCATGATATAAATATTAACAGGAGGATAGCTATTTATACTCTCAGACTCTTATCTCCGACTGCCACCCGGGTCCTCAAGTTTGTGTTCGTATTTCCTGTCCTTGGACTAGGTCGCCCTCTTCATCCTACTGTGGCTGTTTTTATCCTTGGGAAGAAACTTTCTGCTTCAGCTTTAGCTCCATCTCATAGCATCGGACCAGATGGTTGCAACCTCACTTTAAAAGTTTCTGAAGAACAGCTCTTGTGCAAAATTTAGAAGAGACAATCGGTTGTGCTGATCATTTCTTCCTCCAGCATTTCAATGCCGTATCTCTGTTAGATCAGAACGCTGTGAAGTCACACACACTTGGACCACATCACTTCTCCCTTCTCAGATAGTCACTAATTTTTAATATTAACCAAAGATTAATGTGAAAACAGTCATGAGAGTCCTGTTGACTGTTTAGTGTCCTACATTTATAGATACTACAGACACATGCAGAAATTCTTCTCAAAGTTCATGAAAGATCAGTCTCTCCTGATGAAATGTTTGCTCCCATTTTCAGACAAGCTTTATAGATGAGCCATCATGCAGTTCTTTTTGCCCTGAGTGCCAAGTAGCTCAGACTTTATATTTTTACCGAACCGCTATTTCTTTCCCCAGGAAGCATGTCTGTAGCTTCATTTTTGTCTTTCAGATCTTGTTAAGAAGCTTTGCTTTGATTGTATCTCAAAGGTTTTGTCTTGTTTTGTTTTTTTCATAGTCAGAGTATGACTCTGTGTACATGTGTATTCCCGTATGCAAATTTCATACATCTGTATTTTAGGACAAGGTAACGAGACCGAAGGTTGTATACCCCACCTATGGAGCTCAGCTTATAACTAGATCCACTGAATTAAAGAATTTTGGAACAGAAAATATCTTAGGGATTCTCCTAAACCTTCATTTGAGGGGTGACAAAGCTGTGTTCTTAAGAAGTTAAGGCCCTTGCCTAAGATCCCATAGTAAGGTGGCAGAGCTTAAATTTATGACTTTTCCTCATTTCATTAGCCACGTTACCTTGGTCTAGAAATATATACTATTACATGAGAATGCCGTAAAACATCTGGTGTTAATCTTTCATTGTTTATTTTGTTTTTGTTTTCTTTAGCCTGTATTCTCCAACACAACCTCATATCCAATGGGATTGAAAAATTCAGGGGTTTCAGGTTTTACCTCCTCCTTAAAAAAAGATGGCCTCGTAGATGAGGTCAGTAATGAGCATCCCATGATGCGTTATCTTCATCTGCTATTTCAAATTTGTTAACGGAGTTTACTTATTTCACCTCTAAAGTGCAGAGATGGTACTTATTATGGTTTAGATTGCAGTATAATTTGAACACATCAAGAAATGTATTTGACTCCTGGCACAGTGAATGATCAACATTTAACACAACAAATCCCTGTTAAGGGCATAAGAGGCTCTGCTGAGGATGTCTCTGAAGATCAATACTATTAAATCACACATTTTCCCATTGTTTGACTTCCCAAATCCCAGACAGAGGCCTTATTGATTTCACTTGACAACTTTTTTCCCCCCACTGTTTGTTTCTTGTGCTTTCTCTACCCATTGGATGTTGATCAAACAGCAACTTTTATCTTACTAGGTGGGAGATATTCAGCCTAGAGCTGCTTCTGTGGCTGTCACTCAATGAAGGCCCGCAGGCCTCCTGGGCAAATGTGCCAGCTATCAGCTCCTTCTTCCAAGAAAAAAATCCTGCCTTACTCAAAAGTGGCCACATAAATTGGCTCAGAACAGCATTCTTCCTGGAGAGAAGTCTAGAGACACATTTTCTCTGTCAATGGAACAATGCAGGCAAGGATATATCCCTTCCAAATTCTGTAATAAAAATTTCTTGGCATAGATATGGAGGAAATTGTGTGAAAATAACATCTATAACAACATGAGAATGTGAAATTTTAAACTCTGAGAATTTGAGAAAAATTCAGTGGTCATCTGGTTCACTGCTTGACTGAAACTTGGCAGAATGAAGAAAAGAAAGGAATATGCTTGGAGAATTAGTTGAAGGAAAAATGTAGAAATAGTCCTCTATTGAGATTACCTAATGTCTAAGAAGTACTAACCATGAAATCAAATGCCATTGACCTTCTAAAGATACAGCAGTAGTCCATATTCAGCGTAATACTGCAAAGGAAATACTTGAGACAGGATATTTTTATAATCTACAGTAAGGGTCAGTAAACTTTGTCCTTAAAGGGCCACATGGTAGATGTTTTCAGATCTGCAGACCAAAAATTCTCTGTTGCAGCTGCTCAGCTCTGCTGTTGCCACGTGACAATAGCCACAGACAATTCAAGATAAATGGGGGAGGCTGTGTTCCAATAAAACTTTACTTACAGAAACAGGCAGCAGAAGGAATCTGTCCCACAGGTTGTAGTTTACTGATTCCCGATCGACAGGAAATATACAGTTTGGGTTTAATTGACTAGAAAGACAAACAAACTGATAAAGAGGGGACTCTAATAGGATGGCCAACTATCCATTTTTACCAAGGACTGCCTTTTATTCTGAATGTACGCTCTGTCTTCTTTTATTGCATTAACACATTTTTTTAAATGAAATGATAGTGAGATCAAATGGCAAAATTGTGTTTTATGTGCACACACACACACATATATATACTAAACATTTTGTTTAGTATATATATGTGTATGAAATTTTATTTAATTTTGCCATTTGGCTTCACCATCATTTCATTTAAAATGTACGTATATCCAACAGACATATGAGAAGATGCTCATCACCACTTACCATCAGGGAAATGCAATTCAAAACTGCAATAAGATATCACCTCACACCTGTGAGAATGACTAACAACAACAACACAAAAAGCAACAGGTGTTGGTGAGGATGTGGAGAAAAAGGAACCCTTGTGCACTGTTGGTAGGATGCAAACTGTGCAGCCACTGTGGAAGAACAGCATGGAGGTTCCGCAAAAAGTTATACCCTACAATATAGTATGGCACAGCTAGGTATTTTCCCAAAGAATACAAATATTCCCAAAGAATACAAAAATGCTAATTCAAAGGAATACATGTACTGCAGATGTATAGCCTCACTATTTATAATAGCCAAGAGATGGAAGCAGCTCAAGTGTCCACTGGTTGATGACTGGATACAGATATTTTATACATACACATATATATGATGGCATATCATTCAGCCATCAAAAAGAATGAAATCTTGCCATTTGCAGCAACATGGATGGATCTAGAGAATCTTATGCTAAACTCAGTAAGTCAATCAGAGAAAGACAAATACCATAGGATTTCACTCATATGTAGAATTTAAGAAACAAAACAGATGAGTAAAGGGGAAAAAAAGAGAAAAATAGAGAAATCAAGAAACAGATTCTTAATTATAGAGAACAAACTGATGGTTACCAGAGGGGAGGATGGTGGAAGGGATGGGTGATGGGGATTAAGGAGCGGACTTGGCTATTGTACAGAATTGTTGAATCTCTATATTGTACACTTGAAACTAATATAACACTGTATGTTAACTAAAATTAAAATAAAAACTAATGAAAATATGATATATATTTTTATATGTACATTAAACAAAATTTTGTCATTTGGTCTCACATTTGTTTTATAAAAATATATTAGTGCAAAGTAAGAATATAGGACATACATTTAGAATAAAAGCCAGTGCTACGTAAAAACAGATAGTTGATTATATCTCTCTCACTTACTGATTCTGTTTCTCTGGAGGACCTTAACACTGGTCTGTAATAGAAGACAATGGTATCAATCATTAGAGCACCTTCTCACTTTCATAAGTGCCAGAGTTCATACAGGCAGCAATCCTTTTTTTTTTTTAATAAGTTTATTTTTTATTGGTGTTCAATTTACCAACATACAGAATAACACCCAGTGCTCATCCCGTCAAGTGCCCCCCTCAGTGCCCGTCACCCAGTCACCCCCACCCCTCGCCCTCCTCTCCTTCCACCACCCCTAGTTCGTTTCCCAGAGTTAGGAGTCTTCATGTTCTGTCTCCCTTTCTGATATTTCCCACACATTTCTTCTCCCTTCCCTTCTGTTCCCTTTCACTATTATTTATATTCCCCAAATGAATGAGACCATATAATGTTTGTCCTTCTCCGATTGACTTACTTCACTCAGCATAATACCTGATAAGAAATTATGCAGTCTTTATTATTACCTCAGTGATAGGGAGTTTATTACCTAAGACATAGAGTATCAATTCTATTTTATGATACATTTCTTTGTTGAAAATTGTTCTAGAATATCTTGGCCATTTTGAGACAAATATCATTCTATAGTAGTAAACACATGAACCAGAAATTCTATTATTGACACCTCTACATAGCCAGACTTTATACCCTATAGCCTACTTTTAGTGATGGTTAATAGCTTGGGCTTTGGGGTCTATCAAAATTGAGTGTAAATGCTGATAAATAAATAAATAAATAAATAAATAAATAAATAATAAATAAATAAATAAATTCTGACCCTAATACATGCTAGTTTTAGTTCTTGGTAAATTTACTAAATGCTGAGTTCTAGGTTGTTTGATTAATTGATTTTTAATATTTTATTTACTTATTCAGGAAAGAGAGAGAGAGGTAGAGACATAGGCAGAGGGAGAAGCAGCCCCCACCTCCCTAGCAAGCCCAATTCGAGACTGGATCCAGGAACTCTGGGATCAACCCCAGAGCCAAAGACAGACGCTCAACCACTGAGCCACCCAGGCATCCTGAGTTTTAGCTTCTTTAGCTCCAATATGCAAATAACAAACACCTCCTACAAAATAGGGACTTTTCTGAAGTTTGGTTAAGAAAATAAATATAAATTACCTGGCAGATAATAAGTCCTCACAAAAAGATACTATTGACACCATTAGCTTCCAATCTTAATAGAAGAAGAGATCAAACCATTTCCCAAAGTCACCAAAAATATATTTTAAGTTTTACTCTCCGTTCAAAAATATTTTTAGGCCCTCATCATATTGCAAGCACAACGGTCAGGATAAAAAGCAGATTTGACCCTTGTGGATCTTACATCCTAGCAGAGATAAAACATGGCATTGTCTGCAGCCACATGAATCCTCAGAAGTGGGTCATGGTCAGTGGGTTTGCTAAACCTCAGGAGTCTTTTACCCATGTCTGAATACTTCCAGAAAGACGTATACACCTCTCTACTAGTCTGAATACTTCCAGAATGACGTATACACCTCCCTATTAGCAGCCGTAGGACTGCATGCTGCCCTTTCCAACATTAACAATAGGAAATCGGTCATATCGACGCTGTCTTCTGCCTATGAACTGTTAACAAGATTCCTCCTCTGATTTTCTAACCATTATACACACACCCTTCTTTGTATTCTGAGGATGGCCCGCTACTAAATATATCCCTGTTCCTGTTCATTGATAGATTTCAGATTTGTGAGTGTTTTGGAGATATAAAGGAAGAGAATAATTCCAAAATAATGAAATTGGAAGGTGATGTATAAGAAAACTGATGCTGAACAACAATCCAAATTGCATATCTTAATCTAGACATGTTTGATGTGTAGTCTAGACATCATGATTAAAGATGATTATGTCAGGGCCTTAACAAGCTCAACATGTGTCCTTCTTTGCTTTAGTGGGGTTTGGAGAAATCATATTCTATTCAACCCCCTTACATCTGATTACCCCACCATCTGTAGGAAGAAATCCTAGAGAGGATAAATTTGCATACCGGAGCCAAGTAAAGGTTGAGTTCCAATTCCATTACCAAACTACCTAAATCAGAATTTTAATTCCACCTTAACCCTGTTAGATTACAGGCTTAGACAACACGGACTCAGTGTATCACAGAAGCAGCATTTGACAGATCCAACACAGATTTCGGAGTCTAACAAACTCATCGAACATATCATCTAAAGACTGTGTTTTTGGCTTATAGGCTCAAATTATATTCACTGAGTGTTTTCTTATTCAGAGTGAGTTAGTACACCTATTATTGGACAAATCAGATTCAACAGGTGTGTCGATAGAAGCATTTTTTTTTCCCCCCTAACTATCTAGAAACGACATCAATTCACTTTCTTCCTTCTTCCTGATTTAACTCTGTGGATCCAACATATGCTCTGTAACATTTTAGAATGGTGATAGGAACAGTTGGCAATATGTGATGGCTGCGGAGCAAGAGAACACCTGGGAAGAGAAAGGCTGACTTTTTCGAAGACTGCACCTCCTGTTACAGACCACAAGGAAAGGTAAAGGATTGTGATTCCTTTGAGCAATAAACTGCCAGGTGACATTTCCAGGCTGGTGCCAGTCAGGGCAGCAGACACCTGGGGTGATGAATTGGGTATAAAGCACACACGATTCCAGGGCAAAGCAATGGAACAGAACTAAGAGACAGAGCATGTTATCAAAAAAGAGGAAAATAGAAGCTTTCCTGAAAGAGCTGGAACTGAGAAACGTTGTGTCCCTCTCAGTGACGAGAATGTGCCAACGAAGGAGCTGAGGGCAAGAAGCTTGCACCATACGCTCCTGAGAGTTTCTCGGCTCCTTGCACACTCTCTGTTGGTCACACCGGAGCCTCTACATCATGGGTTTAAGAATAAAACATAAAAGAGAAGGGGATGTTATTTTTTTTTTTTAAATTGCCACTATTTCTGTTTTGTTCTACGATCCGCTGGAGTTTAAGTGTCGTGCGATTCCTATGGTAGGGCGCCACTGTGGTCTTTTAACCTGGACGTTTTTGTGAAATAAAGAAAAAGAAAATAAAAATCTTCATTCAGGTGGGGAAAGACAGTGAGATGAGCAGAATTAGCCATGTCCTGATGACTGCTGAAGCCAGATGAGGGTGGGCGGACGGGTCCTAGCAGCTCTCTGCAGACAGGCATTCCTCTCCTGGACCCTACCCACAGCCCACCCCATCACACCACGTCTTCTCCCCATCACACCACGACATTTCCAGAGAGGGATGAGCGTCCCCCACCCCGGGGTCCCTATTAGGCCACCCGGTGTGGCTCCGGCTTCCAACGGGGTCACAGCACGGCTTTCATCAAGGTCAGGGCTGGTCTCCCCGTTGCCGAACCCAACGGACACTTGTCCCTATGTCTTGGTCCACCTCTGGCTACAGTTCAACTCCTTAAGCTGTCCTTCTAATTGTTAAGACCTCTCCTCTCTGTGCTGTGCATTTACTTCTAGTGTCATTTATTTTTAAATCCACGACGGTTCTGCCGTCCTCACCGGCCACACTAGCAACACTGGCTTTTCGTGCAGGCCTCTGCCCCCCAAGCCTTGGACGTGGTCCTGGACCTTCTCCGGCTGCTGCCTTCCGGGCTGGACTCCCTCACCCTCCTGACCTCAGGTCTCACCTCTGCCCTGGCCCTCGCCCGTGAGATCGAGCCCCACCGAGCCAGGATTCACGGATCCCCGACGGCCACCATGCGGGTCGCCTTCGTGTGGCCAAAAGGAGAACCTGGATCCTTCTCGAAAACCTGTTTCTCTTCCACTTGACCTCGCTTCCCTTAACAGGATGCCCAGTTCTCCAAGTGGGTAAAACCAGAAAACCCACAGGCCTTCTCCACCTGCCAACCCTCAGCCTTTGGTTTTACCTGCACAACAGGGACTCGGCCACTTGTCTCCGGCCACTGCCAGCACCCTTGGTGAAGGTGGCATCGTGCCCCTCTGCGACGGTCGCCTTGGTCTCCTGGGTGCTCTCCCGCTTCTGCTCTGGGCTCCCTGCAGCTCACATTCTGCCCAGGACCAGAAACATCCTTGGCCCGGTACAGGCAAGCAGAGGGCTCAGGGGGCTAAGCGACCGCCTTCGACTCAGGTCGTGACCCCGGGCCCTGGGATGGAGCCCCAGCCCAGCACCGGTCTGCTCCTCCCTCTCCCTCTGTGCCTCCCCCAGCTCATGCTCGCTCACTCTCTCTCTTTCAAATAAATACATACAACCTTTAAAAAAGTAAAGTAAAATAAAATCAGGTCACTCCCATGCTCCCAAGGCTTCCCTCTGCATATAGAAAAAAAAGCCCGACGACAACAACAAAGACCTATTTTCCTATTTTCACGCGGCCTCCAACCGCTGGTGACCTGGCCACCCCCAGCTAAGCTTCCACACCCTCACCCGAAGCTTTTCTCTTCCCCCTTCTCTGCTGGTTCCAGGCCCAACACACCAACCTGTCTCCTGCCTTCAGCCATTCGCACGGCGGCTTCACGCAGCAGTCTCCCTTCTGCCAACTTCAGGGCTTGGTTTAAAAGTCAACTTCTCAAAGATACCTTATTGCATTCAGGGTCTCGATGACCTTACACAAAGTCTTTAGTCAATGGGCAACTATTTCCCCCTCCGCCTCCTGTGTCTTCCAACGCCCCTGCAAACTCTTCCAAGGGAGTAGCTATATTTTTTCCCCGTACATCTGTGTACTCAGGGTTTTGCCAATCGTCTGGCCTGTAAGTGTTTAATAGATGGTTTTTAAGGAAATAAATGTAAAATAAATATTCATAATATAACCGTTATATAACGAGCTGGGGTTTTTTTTCCTAAGCAATCTATTTTTGTAAGCGACCGAACACTTTGAACGCTGAATGCATCTGTACCATGACAGAATTAAGAATCTCTCCGCTTTTTAACATACGAGAGCTATCCAAGAAAAATTTACCCTAGCAATAAGACTTATTGATCACTCCAGACAGCCCAACCTAGTCGGAATAGTCAAGCGCTGGCTAACAAGAGGTGGTTTTCTCATTTCTTGCCTGTTGATCACTTTTCAGTTAGCTGCTGTCTCTCTTATGTCTGAAAATTTTAAAAAGTTAATAAACTAAGACTTTATTAGAAAGGCAAACATTCCTTTGTACTTATTGCATTTTAATAAACCAAACTGTAAGTTGATTGCATGCTTTAGGTTTATATGTTAAATGAACACAAATGCTTATAACGACTTTCTCAAAAATCAATTAAACGCTTCACAAAAAGCCATCGGGCTTCTCCTGAGTCAAGCACAGGGTTGAGAAGCCATTTTATCTTTACAGATGTGTGTTCAAAATCCATAATTATTCCTTGTCATGTCACAAAAGGAAAAACGGAATATACTTCCATGAAATTCCTGGTTGTAATCAACTCCACTGAGGATCCCGCTTTGAGAGTTCTCTCCTTCTCTTCAGCTGGTTCTTTTGTCCTGTAATTGAATTGAATTTGCTCCTCGCCCCATTCCTTCCAGACAGCTTCTCATTTGAGGGCTCTGAAGATGTATTACACTAATATATCCTCAGAATGACAATGCTATGATGATGCATGGGTATAATACATCTTCAGAGCTTCAGCACTGTCCAGAAACAATACAGCTGGTACTGGATTAAATTCAAACCTAATGCAAAAGGAAACAGTTTTTTTAAAATTGGCTAACAACGAAGGTGGAAAAAAAAAAAAAAAACCCTGAATAAAAAATGTTACTTTAATGAATTCCATAATCCTATGTTTTATTCTTTTATTATTTTTTTAATCTTGTATATTTTAAAGATGAGTTTTTGAGACTTTACTATGGTCCATTAATAATTTGTAAATGTATGCAGGAATATACTTTGTAAATTTCTGAAGATTACAATGAAACATAGCCTTAGTTAGACAAAAATACACAATGATTTTTATTTTAGTTTTTTAGTTTTAATCTCTCAGGCAAAGTTTACACACAAAGTTTATATGCAATAAATGTTGCATTTTACCTCTTTTGTCAGTCTGGCAAAATTAGGCTCTCAACATTGATAAGACATCTTCATTATGTATTTTACTAGCAGACATTTCATGAATGCTGAACCTCTTCCCTTCGGACAAAATTACTTTCGTAATATTTTCACAGAGAGTGAAAGTACTGTCTTTTGATAGAATATGTTCCATAAAATTTTGGGGAACTTTAACAGCCTGAAATTGGGTTGCACAATAAACCAGAATTAGGGAATTTATAAATAATAATAATGATAAACAGCAAAATAGGGTACCGTAAGTCCTGGTCTCCTGGTCACAGAAGAGCACAACTTCTTAGGATTCTACAAATGCCTGAAAGACTTTTCTTCTATTCTTGATTTTTATAGATTTTTTCCTACAGCAAAGAATGAAAGTAAACAAATGTATTCCTACTCTAATACATAGTGTTTCTTGTCCTCTTTTCTCATGGCCCAGCCACCATTGGGTCATCTGGATAAGGAACTCGAACTTTTGTTTCTAGAAGTCATCGTGGTAGTTGCTCAGTAAAGCAATCCTTCTTCCATCTCCTATATGGAAGCAACTAAATACAAAATAACATCTCACAAATTTAGAAATGCAATCATTACATTGCATTTACCTGATTTTTTATCACATAAGAACATTGTATTTATTGGTATGTCTCATCGCCATCTTTTATCATCTGTCCTCAAGCAATTTTCATCTGAAAGTGAACTATAAAAGAAATTTAATAATAGTAGCTAAGAATTTGGTGCTCTTAATTTTGCTTGAGTATTCTTTCAAACTCTTTATAACATCTGCTTTAAATCACATCCCTGTGGTATTCGTATTACTATTATCATCTCCACTTGGCAGATGAAGAAAATGATACACAGAGAGCTTAAGAAATTTGCCCAGTTTAACACATGCAGAATAGTGGTTTTTTGTAGCACTATGCTATCGTGTCTTGTTTAATAGGACCTTGATAATTATAAAAATGTTATTAGCTTTTTCTATAACTTCTTTGGAGAATGATATATTCATAAAGGTTATAAGGAAAATAATGATTAGTCATATTAATTTTGAATCCATTAATTACATATAAATTAATCATATAAAGAATTGATAGTATTCTAAAATATTCTATAGCAGATATTTATTGAATGCCTACTATGTAGATATATTTGTCTGAATCATGAGTCATAAAGAGACCACAAAAAGGGAGAATAAAATGTGTTTTTCAGTTTTATTGACCTATAATCCAAGATTACTAAAACCATTTTAATTTTCCACTAGTAATGATTATTCCTAATTATGGTTAAGTTAATCAAGAAAAAATATAATTTTAGAAGAAGGTGGAGTATAATTAAAATTCAATAGCAATATATTAATTTTGAGTGAAGAAAAATGGATATGGTGTTCTTTTACACTAGAAATCGTAACTCCTCTAATTTATTTCCAGCCAACCATATGCTCATGTCTATAACTATCAAGGACACTTTGGGTCTTGATTTTTTTTTAAATCATTATTAACATATTTTCTTCTTTTTTTAAGATTTTATTTATTTATTCATGAGAGACACAGAGAGAGGCAGAGGCACAGGCAGAGGGAGAAGCAGGCTCCATGCAGGGATCAAGCCCGATGTGGGACTTGATCCTGGGACCCTGGGGCCACACCCTGAGCTGAAGGCAGACACTCAACCACTGAGCCACTGAGGAGCCAACATATTTTCTTTTTCTTACTTACATCTTACATATATTTTATTAATACATCAGAAATGGCACTTAAGTTCTAGTAGGGCCTGTTTGTATATACATACAGCCTTGATGGACATGATCTTATATTTATGGGCTATAAAACCAAGTTGTATCTTCACTGACTGCTGGGGCTCAAAGATTAGTACAACCTGGCTTCAAATGAACATCATGCTTTTTTCTTCATGAATGTGATACAGGAAGTTATAAAACTTTGCATGTAAAATAGTAGCATATGTTAACCTAACATATGTTAGAACAGTGCCTAGGCATACCAAATGCTCAATAAATAGTACCTAACATACATATTAGCTGGGTTCATTCTACACATTCACACAACCTACTGGTGGTCTTCCTGGATCCCTATAGGATCTAATACAGTATTACGAATGAAATTTTCACCCATGGTGTCTCACCTCAGCATGAATTAGCATGAAATTTATAACCAAGTTAAAAGCTGCATTTTCTAAGATTATAAACAATAATATAAACAAGCTCCTAACTTATTTAAATCTATACACTTATGTAACACCCTTTCCTAACATATGTAATGTGACATTGAAATCACTCTGAAAAAATACTCTAGAAAAATCTAATTCCTAAAATATAAACAGCCTCAAAGAATGTAGTCTTGCCCTTTGCAACAACATGCATGGATGTAGAGGGCAAAATGGTAAGTGAAATAAGCGAAAGATAAACACTGTATCATTTTGTTCCTATGTGGAATTTAAGAAACAAACAAAGAAAAATAGACAAACTAAAAACCTCTTAATTATAGAGAATACACTGATGGTTACCAGAAGGGAAAAGTAGGGTATGGGGATGGGTGAAATAGGTGAAGGGGATTAAAAGTACACTTACCATGATAAGCATTGAGTAATGTATAGAATTATTGAATCACTATACTGAATATCTGAAACTAACTTAAAAGTGCATGTTAATTATGCTTAAATTTCATCAAAATAAATTTTAAAAACTTATGTAAACATATATGTAAGCGATCATGCCTAAATTCAGTCCACCAAGGGGAGACATAGTACAGTGTGTATGTATATACATATATTTTTTTCCTAATGCCCATCTCCTTCAGAAAACCAAGTTTCATAGGAAAAAAAATCTTTTATAAAATGCTTTGAAATGCTTAATGGTTCCTGTTTTCTGTTTTATAGGGTAAGCACTTTCCTCTGAGAATAGTGGATTATTTTTTATATTGATTCATCATATCATCAGACTCATTGCTTAGCCTTACATATATCTTAAAATAATGAAAATTTTCTTGCTTTCTAAATTCAAATAGCAGGCATTAACAGTTCTGAATACAAACAATTTCTCATAGCCCACCACAAACTAAATAGAAGTAGAGAGGACTCTGGGAACAGACAAATGAAAGTTAAAATTATAAAGAAAACTCTCAGAACAAAGAGGCACTTTTAACTGCATGTATAAATTATTGGTGTGCAATCTTATGGTAAAAGTTTAACTTGCCATCATTATGTAGATTCATTCATTATATAATTATCCATTCTGTTAAACCATTATGGAAATTCACAAAAGCTCCACATAGAGTGTAACTCTACAATGGAACTAGAACCATAGCTTGTAATCTGAAGATCTGGTATTGTTGGAATGTCATCAGCATAAATTGCTAGTTTTACTAAATTTTTCTTCCTAACATTAAAGAGTAAAGTGCAGTGTCAGGATTGCAAACCTACGAAAAGACTCCTAAAGAATTACAGTGTTTGGGCGACAGGCTGCCAGCTTGCAAGGATCACACACACAGCCTCTTCATCATATCACCCTCGGTGTTGGCCCAGCTCTCATGCATTTCAAAGAAGACTTTCTCTCACAAGAGGAAAATGACAACAGAATCAAGAGCACTAATAGAAAGTAATTCTTTCCAGTTTGTACCTGTACAGACCCAAATTATTTTCAGAATTATTTTTAATGATAGATTTGAATGGTATTACATGGTTTTTGGTTAGTAATTTCCATTTTTTACATTTTTCTATTTTTGCTGATCATTCATAATTAACATTTCTGTCTTAAGATTGTATTTAATTCTCTTTAAAGGTTATAGAAATTTTAATGGGCTAAACCCGTATGTCTTACAGCTAGGAAATCATATTTAAAACCTAAACCTCTTTTAAAATATCTAAGGCAAGAGTCAGAAGCTTTTACTTAAAGGAACAGACAGTAAATAGTTTAGGCCTTGTGGGTTATATGGTTTCTACTACAGCTACTCAACTCTCTACTGTAGCATGAGAAAGCAGTGATAGGCTATTTGAGCATGGCTACATTCCAACAACAATAATTAAAACATCATTTACAGAAATAAACAGTAAGCCAGTCGGCCCATAGGCCTTAGGTTGCTAATCCATGGCCTAATAAATGCTAACTTTATTTATTCTGAAATGGCTCTCATTTGACAATTTCAAGGTCCTTAAAATCTCTTAGTTTGGCAATATCTATTATATATTTTTTTAAGATTTTATTTATTTATTCATGAGAGACACAGAGAGAGGCAGAGACATAGACAGAGGGAGAAGCGGGCTTCATGCCGGGAGCCTGATGTGGGACTTGATCCCAGGACTCCAGGATCACGCCCTGGGCGGAAGGCAGGTGCTAAACCACTGAGCCACCCAGAGATCCCCATATCTATTATATTTTTAATGGACAGTTTATACTATATGTTATAGCTATATGTTAAATCTACAGAAATACTTAATGGAAAGCATGGAAAACACTGTTCTTTAGTTTTCAAAGGTTCTATACTTTAATTTGCAAGATTTCCAGATGTTGCCTTTAGGCCATTTTAAGGTTACTTGAATGTTAAGTAAGTGCATGTTTTGTTAAACTCAGTATTCTATCCCAAGCAGAAATATTCTCAAGAAAAAAGGCAAAATCAATACATTCTCAGAGACTACTCTAAAAGAATTTGTCTGCAGTGGACCTACCATAAGAGAATGGCTAAACGAAGTTTTCTAATAGACAAGAGAATGAGTAAAAGAATAGATAACTACAAACCACTTCCCTTCTTTTCTAATACATTTTTGACAGTTGAAATAAAAATTATGCCACGTATCTGAGGTAGTTCTTACATATGTAGAAAAAAACTTAAGATTATTGTACTCTAAAAAGCAGGAGAATAAAGGGAGGTAAGTTTTCCATACTTCACTAGAAAAAGTAAAATGTAGGTACCCATAGACTACAATAAGTTATACTTATACAATGTAATACTTTAAACCTATGTAAAGAAACACACTCAAAAACATTATAGATAAAACAAAGCAGAACTCAAAATATGCTCAATAACCCACAGAAAGTCAGGAAAAAGAAAACAGGGAGACAAAAACTAGAAGGAACAAATATGAACCAACAAAAATAAGATGCCAGTCATCAATAATCAAATTAAATGTAAATGGCCTAAATACACCAAGCAAAATACTGAGATTGTCAGAGTAGATTTTTTTTAAGAGTCTTACCTCTAAGCTTTCTACAAATGACTCACTTACAATATAATCCAACATGTAGATTTAAAGTAAAAGGATAGAAAGAAAAAAGAAACAGGATTGTTCATAGTAGCTTTATCTGTTATAGCAAAAAATTGGGAAAAAAACCCCAAAATATGCTATGGTATGTTTATGGTTAAACAACTTATGGTGCTTTCACATCACTAGGAATCGCTCAGCAATAAAAAGGAACAAAGTACTGATATATGCGAAAACTTGGATAAATCTCATGAGCATTATGTTGAGTAAAAAGGCCAATTTTAAAAGCTCACTCAAGTGATAATTCCATTTACATCCATTCTTTAAATCACAAAATTATAGAGAAGAGGAAGAGGTTAGAAACAGGTTGTCAGGGGTTAGGGATGGTGGATGGATAAGGAGTGGATGTGACTACAAAGGGGTAGCATAAGACAAATCTTGGTGCTGAGGGAACAGTTCTGTCTCTTGATCGTGGTGGTGGTGGCTCCACAAATCAACTCATGATAAAAATGATATAGAACCACACGCATGTATTGCACTAACGTCCATTTGCTTTGGTGTCACACTATAGGTACATATAATGTAACCAATTAGAGAAACCCGATACATGGAAGCTCTCTGTACTAATGTTGTAACCTCCCATAAGCTTATAACTTTTCAAAGCAAAAAGTAAAAGTAAAAAAAAAAAAAAGAATTCATATTTGTTTGGGGTAATTTATGTAAGTACTATGAGAGCCATGTTATTTTATACACTTCACATTTTATTTTTGAGGTTTAAATGGGACATGTTTGTGCAAGAACCTTCCACTTTGTGTGTAGATGGTAATGAATACATCTTAGTGGAACCCTGCTAGTTAAAATTATTTTGGTGCAAGCTGCTCTTTATATGTTAATGCGGTCAAGGTTCAGAACCCAATTCTAATGTATTGGGGAAGTTTCCCATATCAACAAACAATTATCCGAGACCAGCTGGGTGTCCTACAATTCAACTCAGTTCTGCCACTAGTTAAAAGCTCAGTCCCACAAGACTGCCCTCTCCTCCCTTACTTCAGAGGCAATCTAGATTGCTTCTGACCAAATGGCTGTAGATTAGAGCTTCTAACAGTCCCATCCTTGGGTTCAATTAATTTGCTAGAACAGCTCAGAGAACTCAGAGAAAACATTTTACTTACTAGATTATCAATTGATTTTAAAAGGCTACAACTCAGGAGCAGCAGATGGAAGAGATGGATAGGGCAAAGTATGAGGAAATGATGCAGAGCTTCCACGCCCTCTCAGAGTGTGCCATCCTCCCTGAGTGTCTACTTGTTTACCAACCCAGATGCTCTCTGAACTTGGTCCTTTTGGGTCTTTATGGAGGCTTCATTACGTACACACAATTGACTGAATCAGTAGCCATTGGTGAATAATTCAACCTCCTATCCCTCTCCCTTCCCCCAAAGTCTAGGTGAGTGAGACTGAAAATTCCAACTCTCCATTCTCTCGGTTGGTTCTCATGGTAACCCCAGTCCCAACCTTAGGTAGGTCTCCAAAGTTGCTTCATTAACATAACAAAAGATAACTTTGCTGGTTTCATCATAGGAAATTCCAAGGGTTTTGGGAGCTGTGTGCAAGAATTGGGACAAAACCCAAATATATATTTGTTATGATAAATCACAATATCACAGACATGCAGCCTTACTGAAACTAGAAGAAAAGTAAAGGGCTGATTTATATTTAGGGGTATGTGAGTCTTTATATTAGGGGTAGGGATTGGGGGAATATAGAACAGAAATACTTGTGTCATTACACTGTTATTACTTTAAATTTTAATTTCAAGTTCTAAGAGGCTATGGGGGAAGCAAGGACAGATGGCAGCATCCATAAACTATTCAATATTTATGGAGTCCCTACTTTGTACCAGGCCCTAAGTTAAGCCAAGAGTTACAAAGATGAACAGTTTCTGGGAGAAGGAATTCTCTGCTCCCTGAGGCCACAGACAAATAAATGACTATGTTTAGACCAATGACTATAATTTAGAGAATTAGTTCCACACAAGTGGTGGCATACTGTACAATGTAACCATGGAAAAAGAAGCACCCAATTTTTCCTAGATTTCTCAGGAATAAAAAAAGTTGAAGGATTTTACAAAAAGTTCAAGGATAAGTAGGAGTTTGTCACTTGTCTAGAGGGGGAAAAATACTCCTAATAGAGGAAATAGCATGTGTAAAATTGGAGAAACCAAATTTCCATTATGACTAACTGGATGCATAGTTTTGTTTCCATGTCAAGATTCTTCACTTCTTATTTGCTCTTTAATTCTCCACAACTGGGTTTCTGGATCATTGTGTCACTGAATTGCCATAATGGTCAACAAACCACCTGACCTAAAAAGTAACTGTTTGGGTCTTATCTTACTTGACCTGACTGACATTGTTTATCACTCACCATTCCAGAAATGCTTTTCCTCTTTTGGTCTCTTGAAATTATGGCTTTTTGGTTTTATTCCTACATCTTTGACTACTTGTTTGCAATCTCCTTTAGCAAGCTCAATAGCTGTTGATTTAAACAAAAATGCCAAGGGATTGATGTCAATAAAGAATAACTTGAATTTGTGGACAGGATGGAGTCAATGGAGGGGAAGAGGTTAAGGATGCAGGAGAGAAGGGATTTTTAACAGAATATGGAACTGACAAATATGAAGGAATGAAGGGAATCTAGAACATAATAGGACAAAGAGACATAATTGAACAGTCTTTATTTTGAGTTAGGCCTTAACTCCTATGGAGTCATATATGAGTGATATATTCCGTCACACAGAATGAAGCATATGGAAACTAGACAAAAAAGAGTTTAAGACATACAAACCAGTGTTTATGATCATATTTTAGCTCCAGAGACAAAAGAAAATCTTTGTCAGCTAATAAACACCAGCAGGGTAGAGTGAGAACATGCCTGGAGATTCCAGATCTCAAAGTATAAAAATGACCTAGGAAGCAAAGACTAAGATGAGTAGTAATGAATAAGTGGAAACTTGATAGAGGCTTTCAAAATGCCTCCATAGTTGTTATCTGTCTGTAATCTATTATTTTCCTTTGCATTTTTATGGTAATTTTTTGTAATCTATTATTAGCTAGATTTATTAATACAATGATGTATGATTAAGAATTTTAGTTTGAATATAAAGATATTCAAAATCAAATGCCTTCTGTAAATTTGTCAATGTTCTCTAGGAGTTTAGCTTTATGATACCCTCATTTGAGAACAGCTGTGTGACTTGCATTCAAGAGCTCTAAGTAGGACCTTCAATGTTAGAAACAGGGTTGGAGATTCCATTTTATCAAAATCTGAAACACACTTTATTAGTAAATTAACAGCCAATATATATATTTTTTAAGATTTTATTTATTTATTCACAAGAGACACAAAGAGAGAAGCAGAGACACAGGCAGAGGAAGAAGCAGGCTCCATGTAGGGAGCCCAATGTGGGATTTGATTCCTGAACCAGGATCATGCCCTGAGCCAAAGGCAGATGCACAACCACTGAGCCACCCAGGCGTCCCAATTAATAGCTAATATTATGGTATAGTTACGGTAAGTCATGAACTCTGTTCAAAGCTTTATACTATTCCATTTAATATTCATAACAATTCTGTGAATTGGGGATAATTAGTATCACTGCCGTATATTTAAAGTTTAAAAGAGTTAACAATTTTGTCTCAGATCTTACAGTTTGTAAGACGAAGATCTGGGTCTCACACCCAATTCTGACTGATATAAAGTTCATGATTTTAATTACTGTACTATATTGGTACCATGTGATGCCTAAGAAATTCCAGGTAGAAATGAAGGGAATCATTTATCTTGTAGTTGAATTTTGAGAAAACCTTAAAAATTTCCTAAGTATTTAAGAAATGAGTCATTGATTAGTTAAAGCAGTAGTATTTCTTGTAAATAAAGATGTATGTACCATTCTAATATCTCATGATAGATCAATTGCCTCCTTATATTTTGCTAGATATAAATATTTTTTACTACTAATTTTATAATCATCTTCTGCAAGCACACCAGTTCCTAGGCCCTATTCCAGGATTATTGTTAGATAAAACCAAATATAATATGGTTAATCCTTTGCACTAAAGTCATTTAAATTCTACTGCTTAATAGACTATCATAAGAACTAGTCTAGGTGTCTGAGTTTCCGATAATTTTACTATAAAGTAGATGATTAGAGTTATATATTTGAAGCCAATCTATAATTATAATTATAATCTATAATTATCATATAACCCCACATATAGAGTATCCAGTCATCAAAGTAATGTAAAATGGCTGATTCCAGAGACAGGGCAGCTAAAACACAAGATGAAACTGGAATATTTTGGCATGCCAGAAAGTGCAAAAGTGCTAAAAAAAAAATAAATAAATAATGGGATCACATTGCAAGGACATAAGAATCAGGATGAAGTGACTTCCACTCCCCAAATAAGGAACAATCTGAGCATCAAAATAACTAAAGACAGTAATGAATTATAAACATTTTTTAAATGTTGGGAATCCATGAGCTTCTGCCATAATAGAGAAAGATGGAAAGACAGAAAGATGGAAAGAAAGAAAGAAAGAAAGAAAGAAAGAAAGAAAGAAAGAAAGAAAGAAAGAAAGAAAGAAAAAGAAGAAAGGAAAGAAAAAGGAATAAAAGGAAAAAAGGAGGAAGAAATGGGGGGAAGTAAGGTTTTTATTTCTAGTAGAAGGCCAAGTGCTAACTGTTTAAGTAGGATTGCTCAAGCTAGAAAAATCATCACTCCATAATCATCAGAGTAAAGATTAGTTCACAAAAGAATCACTGAGAATGTAAAATCTGCGGGAAGGTTAACAAGTAACAGACATTTGTATTTTATGATTTTAAAATTTCTCCCTATTGCCTATTGGCAGCATGGGGAAGGAAAAAACAAAAAGGAACTATACTATGCAGAAATCAGACACCTTGATTAGGTAATCAAAATTAACAGCACAAATGAGGGACAGATGGATGGCCTGTGCCTCTGGGTATCATTCTCTGGGAAGCCTATAACTTCACTTATTTGATCCCAGATGGGCATAACTGGAACCTAATCATGAGGAAACAGGAGTCATACCTCAAATGAGAAACATACTATTGAAAAAGCAGGGGTGGGGGTGGCGCATGCTTTGCTGAAGATTATCCATGTTTGGAAAGGACAAAGAAGACCAAGGAATTAGACCCCAGAATAAAGAGGAGTAAAGTGATGTGACAGTCAAATGTGATACTTGGATTTTGTACTAGAGGGGAAGAAAACCCAAAACTATAAAGGACAGTATTCCATCAATTGACAAAATTGAAATACGGATAGCAATGGGACAAAAGTATGATACGTACACAAGCTGAAAACGGCACTGTGATTATATAAAAGCCTGTCCTTATTCTTCAGAAATACACACTGACATAACTAGGAAGAAGAGGGCACAGTATACACAGATTGTTCTCAAATGACTCGATGGAAAAATATATAAATTTCCACATACTCTCCAGAGAGAAAATGTTGAAGCAAATGGGAAACAATGATGGACGAAACCGAGTAAAGGGTACAGGGCATAGATTGTATTATTTCTCTAACAGTTTTTACACGAATTTGAAATTAATTCCTAAATATAGAATAGAAAATGCAGGGAGAAATAAATCATCCATATACGTAAACCCTACGGAAGCTCATATATCCAGAAACTTCTCAAGAAAGACGTCTTTGCAGAATGTACACCGGGCAGTTTGAATGACCAAGTAGAACGACACCTCCGGTTAGTTCAGGCAATGTTGGTGATATGCTGGAACCCACAACCTAATTTTTGAGTGAATTAGGGAGAGGCTCTGTGGAGCTATCATCCTGGGACCAGACATTTTTTTTTTCTTATTATTGATTTTTAAAACTGATATAGACCATGAATGAGTCAGTAAGAACTAACAAAAGTACTGGTTAAAAATAAATAAATAAATAAAAAATAAACACCTCGACGAATCACCCATGCACAAAAACTAGCCATTAACAGGGCGTGTATCTGGATCTGTTTTTAACATTCTCCACTGTTCATATGGTGACTGCTATTTTGAGACACATCTTCTTTTGTGATGTAACAGAAGACGAGGGTATACAAAATGTTGATATTTCTTAGGTAAAATACAGACAGATCAATGACATTTATAATTTGGCTCTCAAATATAAATATGTAAGTTGAAGAAATTTAATAGAATTATCAGACACATTACTTAAAGCAGAAACTCCACAGTGGTATGCATTTGAATACAGATCATTAAATTATAATTTGAAATTATTGGAAGCATTTATAAATATATCAGCCATGTCTAGCTATTCATTGGATAACGGTTAATATTTATGCTAATTTTACTCATTTACTCTGTATGGCAGGATCAGAAAAATAAATCCATGCACAGTTTAACTTATAAACCCAATCTGTCTTCTTTCAGCTTCATGATGTTATCCATTATCATTATTCTAATAACTTTACTAACCAACATTCACGCTATTTAATTAAACCAAAATGTATCCAAGCACTTAAAAAAGAAGAATATGCATAATAACAAGCACTGCAAAGCAGGAGAGTTCAATCCAAAATATTAATCTTAAATTATATGAAGATGGAGATTATGTGCTTCATTCTTACAAAAATTATATTGCCGTATCAGATTTAAATCCCTGGAAAGATGATTAAAAGTCAGCCATACATTTGCATATCACCTTATACTTTTTAAAGCACGCTTACGCTCATTCTCTTTTTCGAGTCTCACAATAGCTAGGGGTTTTTATCGCTCGATATTTGGAAAGTAGACAACTAGCTGAGGGTAACTGAGGCTACGAGATTTGCAGTAGGATTGGCTGAATTGATGTCTGAGGACCTTGAGATCAAAGCGCATGTATCCTGACTGCTCCAATCGTCTCACTTAGACCCCCACGGAGAGTCCTGCCACTAATCCAGTGCTTATCTACCCGTTTTATGATCCCGTAGCTGCTCTAAGGAGTGGAGTCCTGGCAGGCAAGAGCACACTCATGCTTCAGAAATACTATAGAGGCCATAATGCACACTATGTCAGTGTACACTGCTGTTATATCGATTTTTTTCGCACATTAATAGTAATACTTAGCGCGTGATGTAGGTCTCATTAGACCTACTGCACAAATGAGGAAACTGAAAGACACTTAAGGATAAGCGATGCTAAAGAAAGCCTTAGCAGAGAAAAAGGATGCGGCAATTGTACTCTCTCCACACCTACGTAAAGGTGCCTTTCTGATTTCTTTAAAAGCCATGTCATCACACTAGCCCTATTAGAGCTATTTCCACCAAAACTGCATAACACAAATAAAACCAAATTTCACTTACCGGAAACATCACGGGATCCTATTCATTAAAACTACCACTGTTACTTCCAGGGTACGACGCAAAGCTCTATCATTCAAGTACTGAAACTTGACACAAATTGGTGATTCGGTGATGAGTGACTGTGCAAAGCCTTGTTTTGATGATGATTATCCCCAACTTTGTGCATGGTAGCCAGAAACCCTTGGAAATGCTATATCCCTTCACTTCACCTAGCTATGTGATCTTGTACAAGTTACTGAAAGTCTTGGGTTTTTAGATCCCTCATCAGTTAAAATTTAATTCTAACTGCCAAATCCTTGATTCTGAACTGCATTTTGAAATTAGACCCAGCAACCTCGTAATTTGTATAATTTCATTCTCTCTTGATTACCTTAGCAGTTCATGCTGGCCTATTAACATGTGAATGACGACTGAATAAAAGCCTTACACATTTAAATGAAGATATTTCTCTTGTGATATTTCCATCTGAGCTCTTTGTCTATTGATTTGTGATTATCCAGTACACTAAAATGAAAATAACCTTGACTGAGAATCAAGAGACATAGATTCTATTCCTGGGCTCTGACAGAAACTGTTCATTTAACTTTGGTGAACTGCAGTGCCTTTAGGTATAAAGATTAAGTATAAAAATACGCACCCCGCTTATCTCGTGAAAAAGATGTAAAAAAATATAAGCTGGTTCTTAGGTTCTGAACACGTGAGGTTACGGGGGACTGTTGAACAGCAGCACAAATGACACTGATATATTTTTACTTTACCTGATGGAGAGATGTGCCGCCAAGAGATGGAAGGCTCTGGTTTCCCAGTGGCCAAACAAGTAAGGGTGACATTGGTTCCTTCGTTGATGGTCATATCACTTGAGATGTCATATATCTTCGGAGGAACTGAAATAGCAAAACACGCAGTGGTCAGAAAGACACATACAAAATTCTGTTGAAATATATATGATCAACTCCATGATAGACAGCAAGCTGGGGTGGTGAAATCCACTTGTGGTCCATGGTCAACACTCCAAAGATAGACTCTCTAGATCCTCAGGACTCTCCTAGAGTTTTATGTTCATTGGTTGGTTTTATTTTTCTCTAACTTTTAGATACTAAACACTTCAAGATAAATGGGATGTTTAATAACCGGAAAAACACGAATATTACTTAAGTTAAAATTTTATTGTGCGGACTTGTATTAAGTAAACTAGAATGTATCTACTCTTTGTTCTATGTACCTTCACTATAATGATGGTTTCCTCGGTGAGATGATGTAATAAAAAATGAAAATCTGAACTAAACTTAAAATAGCAGAACAGTTATGCCAACATGCTGTTTTAAGAGCTGAGTGAGGTAAAACACGTGTGAGATTAGGAGGTAAGATTCAGCGGTACAAAGGCATTTGCGACCTCAGTTTTCTATCTGCCACTTAGTAGGGCTGGACTTTCTAATCATTTATATCCGAAGGGACTCATTTCCTAAGGGCTTGAATGGTGTCTTCATTACGTTGTTTTGTCAGTGATGGCTGCAAACCACCGGTAAAAATAGATCTCTTCATCCTGGGATTTCTTAGAAACTCTATTATGCTAATTGTAAATCTCCACAAGTAAAGGGAAAGAGTTTATATTGTACTTGTTTCTGTTTTTTTCTTCTGACATACTAGAAGACGAAAGCTTTTATCCAAGAGCATTTGATAAAACTAGTGACCACGGAATGCACTTTGGGAATGCCGTATGGGAAAATCTCTGAATGCGCTTCCAATTAAAACGTTCACATCCTCTCAGATATCAAAAGGTCTCACGTCATCCTCAAATGGCATGGATGTGAATCCTGGGTTCTCTACTAGCTGTATTACTCAGGGCTAAGGTATGCATAGATCTCAGGCTCCGTGTCTTCATCTGAAAGATGGGAGACCCCGTATAGCCTCTATGAGGATTAAATAAGCCAGGATATTTTAAAGAATTTTGAAAAGTCCCTGGCATCAGTGTTAGCTTATTAGTATTAGATGCCCTAAAACACATATATGATTTTTGAATCTGATTTCAGTACTGCCCTTTTCTCACGCTTTCATCACTTCATCAGTTTGTTAGTGTATAAGACCAGCCTGTGCCATAAATTTTCGTTTCCTCCATACAAATTATAGTATGTGGACACTCAAGGTTGAAACTAATAAATCGCAATTAGAGATCAAGATCATTTTTAGAGAAAATATGCCTTTTACTGGAATTCTTTTCATTGTTCCATTCTTAGGCTTCCTGTATACAAGAGATATATTTTCACAGTTATTTTTAAAAATGTAATTAAAATTTGCTACAAGGATAAATTAAATGATCTATACTTTGAATATCATCTTTGATTTTTTTTTAATGAAACTAAAACCTTGCAACACCACCACCAAAAATCTCTAGAATGATTTGACTGTAAATGTAAAGTATTTGATCATATGTAACTGTTGTTAGGATTGAAGAAAAGCTTATTCCTAAGTAATATATACCATTGTGACTGTTTGACATTCCCTAATTGGCATTTAAAACATATTATCGTTAAATTCTTCAGTGAGCTCTTCCCAAGCAAAATAAAATAAAATAAAAACCATTCCAAAGAGAAGACTCTTTTCAGCTTAACTGAAACAGAACAGAAATAAAGACATTAAGATATCCTATGAGGAAAGTAGAGCAAAGTGTGCATGACTCATTGGTGAATAGGAAAGTTCATAACAATCAACTTACATGAAAAAACTATCATCTGGATATGTGGGCGTAGGTACAGGTTAGAAATCATGAACCATGAAATATATGTGTACATATGTTCATATGTACATACACACAATTACATACCAACGCCCATTATTTAAAAAAAAAGTTATACCGTAGTTTCTTCCTTCGTACAGAAGACAGCACACAGAGATCATTCTAGTTTATTTACATATTCCAAACATATAACTGATTCAATTTTCAACAGTGGTATGTATATTCAAGAAAAATGATGGAGGGCGGTAAGACCGTGAATTCTATCTTCTATATTATTTTGTCAATTCAATCCGATCTTAAAAATAGTTTAGTTTCATCTTTACACGTCTACCTGTATTTAAAGTGGCGAGCATGAGCGGTAAACTAATACAAAGCACAATATTTGGCTTCACAGAGAAACAACCAAGTCCCTTAGCAATAAACTTAGATTTGACATTTAACTTTGGGAAATTGTGTGGTGTGGGGGAAGAGTGTCAAAGTCCAGGTGTGACATGTCATCTCAGTGATGGCAACTGCCTCCCAGGGCCTCATCATTCAGGATATACTACAGGGAAGAAACATCTGGAAAGAGGATGCTAGTAAAGGAAAATCCCTCTGGCAAGGCTCTTCTCCCTAAAACACATCACCTGTTGGCAGCAGATGCTGCATGTAAAGAGAACCAGTGAAATCCTTCACGCGCATCACAGCTTGTGGAGGCAAAAACAGGTGTTGGCTTGCTGACTATTCAAAGCCATTTCATAGTCTGTTCAGGATTGCAAACTTTGAGTATTATGGAGGGAATAATTCTGGACTCATAGGAAATGCACAATTTTCAAGGCATAATCCTTGCCCTCAAGGAACTTAAAATTAAAAGAGGGAGCCAAACAGGTGAGTAAGTAAGAGAAGACAAATATTTTCCATGTTTCCCTTTCCATTTTCCATGAGTAACACATGTCTAATAGGTATGCCTTCTGGGTTCGAATCAGCAAACCTTGGTTTCATCTTGGTTTCTTCAATCATGCAGGAGAGTTTAGGCACCAAGCTATCCAGTGTGGTGCTGTTTATAATAGAGAGAAACCATGAATAACCTCAGTGTAGGATAACCGAAATAGAAGTATTATCAGCTCTGCATCCAGAATAAGGTATGGAATGGGGAAAGGACTCGGTATGATCTGAGGGAGCACTTGACTAGGAGAAAACAGAATAGAAAAAAAAAAAAAAAGATGTTTTTACTCTGGGTGACATGAGCGGGGAAGAACGGTAACGTCTCCGGCATCGGAAGACCATCTGGCTCTGGTAGCTGTTCCTACATTATAGCTTGTGCATAAATCATGAATGCACACGGGTCGGAGGACTCTACTGAGCTCTGGGAACAACAAAGCAACACGTCCTATGGTATTTCCAATCCCCTATGCACTTGCCTAGAAGACAGAACAATGAGGAGACCTACTATGGTAGGGTAGGTTCCTTTTCCATACACCTTATTTTAAACTTCCTCAAACTCTTCTCATTTAGAAATTTAGCTTAAAATGAATCTGTTTGAAAAGGAGCAAATGTGTTCAGCCAATTCCACAATTTTTTTAAATCACTAAGTAACCACAGATTTTAGTAATATTTTGAATTGCTGTGCACATATTTAAGTATTTATGACTTAGAGCAGAATAATAAAGGAATAAATTATTCATCTAAATGTAGACTTGTTCAATTCACAGGAAGTAATTACTGTGACATTATCATCACTGTCATCAGCAGCAGCATGACACCATATGTGAAAACAGTGAGGGCGGGGGCGCCTGGGTGGTGCAGTCGGTTAAGTGTCAGACTCTTGGTTTTGGCTCAGGTTGTGATCTCAGGGTTGTGAGATTGAGCCCCACGTCAGGCTCGTTGCTTAGCTCAGTCTGCTGAAGACTCTCTCCCTTTGCGCCCCCCACCCACCATGTGCACTCACTCTCAAATTAATAGATCTTTAAAAAAAAAAGAAGGGTGGAAGTTCTAGATTTTGTTACAAATCACAGACTATCTCTCTCCTAATGGGACCCTAATTGGGGACATACATGACTCTACAACGGCAGTCATAATAAATCACTCTATATTACCGGTCAGACAGATTGAAAGCCACTGGAAACTTTCTGAACAACAGAGGTTGGAAGAGGATTTAAAGGTTGTGTCGGGGTGGAATGTTTTTTAAACTCCCAGATGCATTTAAAAAATCACTCTTAAAAAAAAATAAAAAAATAAAAATAAAAAATCACTCTTAGACCCTCCCATTGATAATCTGCTTTGCCTTTAATTATTTGCGGGCCTCCAATTCAACTACCTACTACTCTGCCCTCAACTCCTATTCAGTGGATGCCACGGTGAGACGATGATGCACATTTGGATGTATCTCTGGATTTCAATTCACTAAAGGTTAGAATTTAAATTTCTTGTTGGCTTCACTTTCACTGAATATTGTGAAGTTTGACTTGCCCCGACTGCCTTCTCTCGGTTCAGTCATCTATCACAGTGTCCTCAGGCAGGGTAGGGGGTAGTATCAGTAGGGAAAATCGTACAATATATATCAAAACCAAATACTAATGATCTTTTCTTTTCTTTTTTAAGTTCTAGTTAATGGACGTTCAATATTGGTTTCAGGAATAGAGTTCAGTAGTTCAGCACTTACATAGAACACCCAGTGCTCGTCGTAACAAGTGCCCTCCTTAAGGCCCATCATCCATCTAGCCCATTTCCCCACCCTCTTCCCCCCATCAACCCTCGGTTTGATTCTCTAAAGTTAAGAGTCTCTATGACTTGTTTCCCTCTCTCTTCTCTCTCTCTTTTTTTCTTCCTCCTGTATGTTCATCTGCTCTTCTTAAATTCCACATATAAGTGAAATAAGTCAGAGAAATACTAATGATTTTATACAACCAAACATTTGGGATTATTTGCCACCATTTACCTCATGATGTGCAACTGAATCTATGAGTGGGTTCATCTGCTTTTTGTTCTGTTTTTTTCATGTGTACATATTTTTTTTAATCTACATAAATAGCATCGGGGTTTTTTTTTTTTTTTTTTTTTTTTTTTTTTTTTTGCTTGTTTGTTTAATGAGCAGCCTTCACAGATTTAACTTAAATTTCTTCTAAAGAACCCATCTTAGAAGTCTGGAACATAACCAATAAGAATCTGAGAAGTCAACATAAGGATGACTAATCTGTACATCACAGGAATCCGGCGAACACGGTGTTTTGTTATATTAAATGTCTGTGCAGATGATTTTCAGAAATAATAGATACGATAGAGTTCACACCTGTAGGAAGTTCCATCAGATGTGAGGCCGGGTCACCCATTACACTGAAAACCCTAGGAGGACCTAGCTGATGGTTATCTTGACCACAAGGGCAAGACACCAAATGTTTGGATCTAGAAAGTTGCACTGGCTCACTGCAATCAACCAAATGCCCCATCGAATTCTGAAGTTGAAGGAGTCCATGAAAGACCACAGCACACACGAATCCATGTGGAAGACTTCTTCAAGATCGCCAGGGCCAAAAGTGGGTGAAGTGCGTATTTAATCTGGTCCCAAACATTCGCAGGTTATTGAAAGTGGTATCGGTTTGGTATTTATCACAGCCATGACATTCAGGGCACAAACCCGCTTGTTTCCTTAGTCAGGGCATTAAAAATCACAGCAGTGTTTTATGGGCAAGTGCACTCTTCCCGTGTCTTAAGCTACTGCTAAAACCCCCTAAAGCTTTTGGCACATCTAGTTGAATTAGGCACACAGTCACTAGATCTGTTCTCCCAACGCGTTCACTAGGCCAAACGAGATTAAAAAAAAAAAAAGAAAAAAAGAAAAGAAAAAGTTACTCCATCTCTTTGGTGTCCTGCTCCACCTACCTTTCTCCACAGGGACATCCTCTGCCCCTAAAGACTTACTACAAAGAAGGAACACTGAAATGGGAATTTCTGAGTGAAGGTTAAAGGGTTCAAATTTCATCTTAAAGCACAGGGGTCATGGGTGGCTTTGATCATCTTAAAGCAAGATAGACGTTTCCAGGTATGTGACTTGCTGAAATGACCGCGTGCACCTGCCTCTCCCCGTAGCGCCCCACTGCTCCTTCTGTAGTTTCCCTGTTACCACATCTTTTAAATCTGTCAGTGTCGTTGATATTTACTTCTTTGTTTATCGCCCCTTCTCCTCATAGGACGTAAGTAAAGACCCTGGGTAGGAACCTGGTTTACTTTACTTTGGCCTTTTCCAACGCCTAGGAAAGGGCCTGACCCGGGGAAGATATTCCACAAATACTTGTTTTATTCTTCTTTTATGGTTGAGCTAATATTTCCTTGACTTCGTAATGAGGATTTCCCCTAGGATTTCATACCACTGCAAGGATGATAAACTATAAGTTCTGAGAATACAGTGAACATGCAATTACAGTGTCAAGGGTCCTTTGCGACTTTTTTCAAGGATTCTCCAATTTGGGTGATTTCATATTCTTTTTAACTCATTTAAAGGCACAGTGTTTTCCTATTTCACTCCCTGCCATAGTTTTTTGTTGTTGTTGTTTTTTTGTTTTTGTTTTTTTTGCCATGCAAACTCCAAGAAATAACAATAATCATATGCATTTATATTCAACAGAACAGGCCGTCACATCTTAGGCAGTGCTGTTTGCATTGGTGAGGAGTATTTATTTATTTATTTATTTATTTATTTTTACTTAAAAAGGTATGTAAATTTGGGGTCAACAGGATTTGCCTCTAAGAGTCTGTACATATTATCTCTGCTTCTTTTTTCCCCTCTCCACAGACGTCGAGTCTAGGTTAGTTCGAATAAACTCTCTCTCTGAAGATTTTCCAAACTGCTTGAGTCAACAAGCTAGACACAACTATAAATCTTTGGAGAATTGGCTTTTTGTGCGCTCCCATATCTGGTAATGGCTGGCAGCATCAAAAGAACAGTCTTCGTCTCCCTAGGCTGGCACTTCCCTTTTCGGTCTTGGCCAGCCCCCAGGAAGGGAAAGCGGATCCACGTTACATAACAAACCTCCTGGAAAAGGTGCTGTTCTCAAACTGAGAGAAGAAATGGTTTCATGATTTTTTTTTTTTCCTAAATTGGTTTGCTTGTGGGTGCCTGATGGTTTCCTGGCTTCCATCTAACGAGCAACATTGTTTTCTCCAGCTCATAGACTACAACCGACTTTTTATAGCTTATGACATTTCAGAGATTTCGATGGCTTCTCCTCTCATCCCATCACTCAGATAGTGATAGGAGGAAAAAATAACCCAAGTGTGACTTGTAAATGCAAACTTGCGAGATCTGTGCCTACCTACTGATGGAACATGCCAGTACTACTTTGGGGGGCAAAGAACATGTTTGAGGGGAAAAATGTATCTCTCAGAATTGGGTTCAAATTTTGAATCGTATTGCTTACTTAACTCAGTGTTTTTCCTTTTCTAGAAAATCGATGTCTAAGTTTTTCTCAATCGACCTTTAGGAAGTCAGCGATATAAAATGGCAAAACAGGTGGTGACCTCTCTTAAGCCATCCATCCATCCCTTCATTGAACAAATATTTCTGAGCACTGACTTGATTACAGTGACTAATCTTAAGAAGTCAATGTCCGCAGAGTGAAAGACCTAACGTTATTAATTACAATGTGGAATCATAAATCCTACAAAGTGGATCATGTAATATAAGGAGTTTTGGGAACGCAAAGAGGGTAGTAAATCTACCTCTGCCTAGGGAGTCAGAATTAGGTGGGCTACTGATAGTAGATAAGGCTGTATGAAACAGATGGGATTTGAGTGGACTTTTGAGGGTTTAAAACAGTAGTTTCCTGTACTCAGCTAAGCATCAGCATAATCTGGTGCGTATTTTTAATCTTGGGACGGTGGGAGGGCTGATTCAGGAGATCCTAGACCAAAAAGTGTAGAGTGAGTTCCAAAATCTATAGACTTTGGAAACCCTATTTCACAGGACAACAGGAAGCCTTCTCTATAAATATTCCCTCCTATTTATCCAAAGTCTCCATTGTAATTCCAGAGGCCTTCCTTCATGTCTTCAGAGCTGTTATCTGCCTTCAAGGGCTTAATATGAAAATGTAACTACCCCTAGAAGAGATGATGCCTTAATAGCTTGCATTTATTTTCACACTTTCTGGGAGCAGCACGGGGGGTGTAGAGAGGACTCCACACTGAAGGTAGAAAGATGTTACGGGTACCTTTTTCCCCAGTTGTAATCTTCTCTTGGGAAAACCCAGCATTGGTTCTGCATGGCAGTGAGCAAGGCAATCAGAGGTGGAGGGAAGGAAATAAACCTCCGAGGGGAACAAACCTCACAAGATATGGAGTTATCAAAAAAAAAACAAAAACAAAACAAAACAAAACAAAACAAAAAAACAACGTGGAAATAGCTTCCCTCTCTTCCCTTCTGTCCCTCTGACTTTGATTACCTAATCCATGGGCTATGCATCAGAAGGATGAGAGAAGGACACAAGGAATCTTTTAATTTTAAGACAGATCCCCTCACTGAAGAAAGGTGTATGTGCCAAATAGATTCTCCATGGCAAAAGAAATATACATTTCTTACACGTAGACGGGTTATATTAAGACAGTTTAGCATACGTGAGGATTAAGTGTGATAAAAGAATAAAGGGTACCGATTTGGAAAGGATCACTTGTTGGTAAGCTACCGTTTATTTAATGATCCTTAAATTTTTGGTTGATGGCAACTTTCTCCCCTGCTAGATATACATTTTGAAGGCAGAAAAAGCGCAACACGGTTATAACAAGGGTTTCAATATTTTGGACCGTGGAGATTTTTATTTTTGCTTCATTTTCAGCTAGAGGATCAATAGCTGGCCTCTCCTACACGAGTGTTTATACACCAGAGTTCAAATCCCTGCTGTACCTCAGGCTGGCTTCAGCTGTGCTTACTTGCATGGTTCAAAGATATAAAATGCTGCTTAAAATCAGGACCATAAGAGCAGTTCCCCCCTCAGGCGGCAGCAGCAGGAACGCTGGGGCCCCCCTACCCCGGGGCCTATGTCACAAGGATCCAGGACGCCTGCCTGCCTGCCTGGGTCACCCTGCCTCCCTCGTACAGAGGAAGAGCATCGCCACGGAGATTCCTTGGAGCACGCACGTGCAGGTGTCTATACCAAGGCACACAGAATTCTCAGGGAACCAATGCCATATCTTTAAACCTGGTCACATTTTATTAAGAATTCATCATGAGCTTTTTCCTGGAAACAATCTGGCAGTGTGCTTTAAGAACGTTAAAAAAAATTCCGGCCTAGTGAGCTAATGATACCTTCCAGGAATTTTCTTAAGGAAAGTGGGTAACTTCTTTCAGTACAGTCACTATTGCCATAAACCTGGGGGCCGGCTCGGCTGTTCTGTTTGAAAATGTGCCAGCAAAGTGCCCTCTGCAATGGCCGGGGTGGACTTTTCTCACCTCATCCTTGGCGCTGAATTATTCTGCACATAAAACAGAGGCAACAGCCCAGCTGTGCCATACTACAACCCAGCTGCCTTCTTAGCAAATATTTCCCGTAGCTAAAAGCTTGCTTTAGTGTTGCTGAAACACAAGAAAGCCCAATGTCTACCCTTGGAGTCATGGAGTTATGATGTAACACCTGGCTCCTGATCTCGTCGAGGTAAAGCCTGTTCTGGTTCAATGTGAGTTTTTCCTTGTTAGGCTGAGGTTTCTATAAATATGTTTTAGCAGATTTTTTGTATCTAAAGGCTGCTATGCTGTTTTTTGTACTTGCAGAGGAGATGTGTCATTTCAGCGTAATCAGAAAAATAAGGCCTTCTCTAGTACTCTGGTGTCTTTGTTCTTTGACTGTAATATTTTTTCCCCCTAATTATGAAGGTAGGAGGAAAACAACCCCCGCATCACCTATTAGGTTGAAACATCCAAAATTGTCCTTTGGTAGGTTACAAACAGATGGCTGCCGATGCTTTCATGTCATTCAGTGTAATATAATCTCACAGTTTTGAGAGAATCACTACAAATAGTTTCCTATATTTCATTTCGGCCTTTTTATGCACCATATTTTTACATAGATCCCAGAGATTTCCATGTGGTCTCACGAGCTCACCAAGGAATTGTGTTAAGCCTTGGCAAAAAACAGTGCCCGATTATCTAAGTCATACGTCCTCTGGAAATTGAGCTAGAAAGTGGTTGGAGAAGGATTAAAAAAAAAATTGGACATCATGGTTCTCTTCCCTTTCTTATCGGAAACATGTCTAACAAAAGGATACATACAGCAAAGGTCAATATTTATTGGACATTTACTATCTGTGACATACTGAGAATTTAATGACACTTTTATTGTTGTTGACAGGGGTGGGGTCTATCGTGGGCAGAGTTCTCTACGTTCAGTCCCCAGTTTCTTCTTCTCCCCACTCACCTGCTATTTTGTGAGTTGGCTCATACAGCAAGTTTATAACATGGCCCCCAATTCTTTACCACTTCTTCCATCATGAGTGAGGGCCTAGTAGTGCCTTCACTATAATTTGAGTAGGTTCCTGGCCACCTAAAATAATAGAGTTGGGGAAGGAGTAATGCTGTGTGACTTCCGAGACTGGATCATAAGGTACCACTTGTGTTTTGGCTTGTCATCTCAGAACACTCACTCTTGGAGGTCTGAGTTGCCATATAATTAGACTCACCTCCCTGGAGCCACCATGGTGGACAGGACACATAGAGACCCTATACATGGACCCCACATGGAGAAGTTTTGAGACAATAGAAACAAAAAGGGCACCCAGGAAACACGCTAACTCTTCTGGCTCTTAGCTCTTCCAGTCATACCAGTCAGACTCCAAATATTGTGCTCAACACAGTGTCGTGAGTAAAATATATAAATGTAGTTGTTTAAAATCACCCAGTTCAGGCATGGCTTGAAAAAAAAAAAAAAAAAAAAAGGAAGTTTGAAGACTTACACCATCTGACTTCAAGACTTACTCTTATAAAACTACAGCAAAGACAATGGGGCGTTGCATCAAGATAGACAGTGGGACAAAATGGAGACTCCAAAAATAGATGAGAAAACTTCCCTTGAGGATCAAACCCCTGATGACTTTGACTAAAAACTAAGATATCTAAAATATGAGTGAGTAATGTAGGTCAAGAGAAAATGTGCACCTTTACACTGCGAGAGATGGGGCCTAGTGGAAGCACCAGTCTGAAGAGGGCAATGATCACTGATAATTTCCATTTAGAAAATGGAAGTCCAGGCTTGCCAGATCTTTAGATATAAAATTTTCCTTTAAAAAAAAAATCATTACATTAAAATATCTGTAGATTTCTCCTGGCATTGACTCAAATTGGACCATCCTGGGAATTAGAAACATTTGACACTTATTGGAGACACTTGATCATCACGTGATGAAAACTGTCATGATGTAGAACTCTACATGGTCTATGAAAGTAAACAGTACCATGGAGTTACGTTTACAAAATCCTGACCATGCCCTGCAGGCCCTGTGCAGCCTGGATTCAGTCATGGAATTTTAATCTTGCCAGTTTTGCCTTACATCCTGGCAAACCCTGAGCCTCTCCGTTTGCCTTGGGAGGACCCAAGGAATCTATTTTGACATTACATTGCTTGGCTTCTCATAAAAGCCGTACATTATCACACAAATGTGCAGTTGCTCACCTGTCATGGAATAACCATGATTAGATCTGCAGGGGGACTATAGTCTTGCCTCAGGAAATATTCTGAGAATAGGTTTTATTTAGAAATTAAAAAAAAAAAATCATGATTCCTATTAATGTTCTACTCCCACCAAAATAATTTTCATCTACCTTTTAAAAAATCATGTTTCTTTAACTCGTCTTCTCTATGATAATGCTTTATTTATGTTTTTAGAATGTAACAACCAAGTGTTATGATGTGACTCTGTACCAGGAGATCTCAGCACAGTCCTATGGTTACATGTACAGATTCCTTCTAAAATTGGGTTAAAAGGTAATTTGCCATGTTGCTGGCTCCTGGATCATTAGTCACAGTGGCCTAAGTGCATTCTCTTATAATTCAATATCAAAGAAATTGCTTTTATGGCATTAACTGTATTATATTCAAAATTGTATAAATTATTGAAATCCTATGCCTACTGCCAAGATATAAGACAGTTCACATGGAAAAAGTTGCATTCTAAATTATTCATTGGAAAAAAAGTCAGTCCCTTGCCAGAAATTGTTTTATACTGGGGCTAGCTTCTGGGACTTACATTTAAATATGAATCACAAAAACTCTGGAAATTTCAGATACTCATAATTTTCTTGGCATTGAATAAAAGGTTTGTCTCTTTAATTCATTGATTTCCATCAAGTGTATTAAATATTACAAATTGTCTTGTATCTAGGTGTTGGTCTAAGCTAGTCTGAGCATTTGTAAGGAAAATATCCATAGGTAGTTCTTTGTAAGTCATGATAAAGTGATAGAAAGGATCCATATAAAAATACTGAAATTTGATGACTTTCTTTATTATTTTTGAATACAATATGAAATCTATATAACCAGTTAATCATATATCTTATATATACATATGCACATATTATAAATTATATACATGGGTATATGCATGAATATATACAGTTGTATGTATATTGTCAAATGGGGGCATGCATTATACTGGATATGTGTATTTATGTGTTTTATGTATCTTTTAACATCATCACATGCCTTTGTTAATGCCAGAATATGATAATAAAGGAGCAAGTGTAATTATAGGAAGGCTAACCTCAAAAGGTCTCTTTCTACAGATTTATATATTATTCATTTAGTTAGAAGATATTTATTTATCACTTGCTATGCACCAGGGACTATGCTAGGTGCTAGTGATTTAAAATTTAATAAAATAGAATTGCTGCTTTCTAGTAGCTTATATATTATGGGAAGAAACAAACAGAGGTAAATTAAAAATATAATTATATAAAGTTATAGGAGAGACAAGTGCATAAAATATTATGTAAATCCAAAAAGAAATCACCCAAGCCAGATGGAGATGGAAGGGTTGTGATGAAGATACAAAGATACAATTTTTAGGATAATAAGCTGTAACTATCTGGAGAAGTGCATGCCAAGTTGAATGACACATGTATGAAGGCACAGAGCCGCGAAATTATCATGGTCCATTTATAGAACATCATCATGGTTGCAATAGTTGATTGAACTACTTGGCTGGTCACAGCAAAAATTATACCCTTTATCTGCTTTCAAGACCTGAACAAATTTCTTTTATTGCTTACATATTTCTGGAAAAGTAATATGAATGCAGGAACTATTTTATATTGATCCTTGAGTACTGTATAGGATCACACTTGGACATCATAAGTGCTCAGAAAGTGCTGAATAAGAGTGTTTTCTTTAAAAAAATTATTTATTTATTTATGAGAGACACAGAGAGAGAGGCAGAGACACAGGTAGAGGGAGAAGCAGGCTCCCTGTGAGGAGCCTGATGTGGGACTCGATCCTGGGACCCCGGGGTCATGACCTGAGTGGAAGGCAGATGCTCAACTGCTGAGTCACCCAGGTGTCCAAAGAATGTTTTCATCTGCTCTAAATGTTTCTTATTTGGAGAGCTAGTCTTTAACACATTCATTAAAAAGTTATTCTCCCTCATGTTAATTACAACACTCCGAAAAAAAAAATATTTTACTACGTCTTTTTGAATTAAAGAACATTGTGAGTAAACTCCTTGGGGTATTAAAAAAAAAAAAAATCATTGGTTTAATTTAGCTTCTCCAAGGTATGAGGTGTTCACATATTTTCATATCTCAGTCAAAAAGTATCACACATTTTTATTTTGGCTTCCTAGATAATGTCATATTATATTTTTAAGAGTTTAAAAATGCAGTTAAGACTGAAAAGTATATTCCCTCGTGCATGAGTGTTCCGAACTACCTCTCCTACCTACTGAACTTTTTTTTTTTGAATACTCCAGTCTTATCAGTTGGCAAATCCTCTAAAAATAAGCCAAATCCCCTGTTCTTTCTGAAAATTGGAAAACTCAAATAACCTACTCAATAAACATTAGTTCTTTCATTCTGTATTTTTGCCTATACCCATCATAACTTTTTTTTCACAGATACTACTATATTGGGTGAGTAGAAAGTATATCTAAATTTTTGTTTTGAGCATTGAGAGAAATGAAGAGTAAAGGTTAACCACGTTAAAATAACCAAATTTACCCTTTGGGTAGGTTAACTAACTGTTCATAGAATGAATATATATATATATTCAGGAGTCATTTGACAGTCATTAATGATACTTTAAGCAATAGAATGGAGTAGTGGAGAAGTGTGGACATGGAGCTCATGCAGCCAGGAAGACTCTTATCTGGTTAAGCCACTATAACAAATGTTGATGGGTAGATTCAGTCAGTATGATGGGGGGAATGTTAGAGGAGTACCACAGGGATCTGTGCTTGGCTCCTTCCACTCCTCAATTTTAAACCATTTGGATAAAACTCCTGAAAGCATATTTATTGATAAAATTATATCAAGGTTCATGTGTTCAATTATAGTCTCTACAGTTTAAGAGTGAAACACTGACGTGTTGTTTCACAACTATAATGTTTAGAAAAAGTAAAGTGCCCGGATACTATAAATATCTGGGCACTTTAAGTCAGTTAGAAAAAGTAAAGTGCCCGGATACAATAAACATGTAAGGACACCATGTAAGGAGTTAAGAATGTGTATATAAAGATAATAAATTGGGTTAAGAATGTGTAGATAAAGGTAAGAAATGGGGCAGCCCAGGTGGCTCAGCGGTTTAGTGCCGCCTTCCGCCCAGGGCCTGATCCTGGGGACCTGGGATCGAGTCCCTGCATGAAGCCTGCTTCGCCCTCTGCCTGTGTCTCTGTCTCTCTGCCTCTCTCTCTGTGTGTCTCAAATGAATAAATAAATAAAATCTTTAAAAAAAAATGTAGGGAAAGACATTTTTTGTGGATTGATCTGTGAATTTATTCTGATTTGTTCCAGTAAACAGAGTAATGGTAGATTTCAGTTAATTATAATGAAGTATACAAAAAACTGTGTCCTCACAATGATAGAGATTATTTTATAAAGATGCAAGTTCTCCATCATCAAGAGGGTCTCAGAGAATGTGGACGAACAATAGAATCAAAGAAAGGATTACCACATGGAGTGGGTGCGTGGGTCAAATATACTCTTGGGACTTTTCAACAGTCGTGTCCTTTGACTCTTCTCCGTACTGAATACATATGAGGAAGCCAATCCAGGTGAAACACCATGGACATGTTAAAGGGCCTGGATAAATGGTTATTTACTATGTTTCCTTTCAGTGCTTCAAGCATAAGAGGCCCGAGTAAGTTCTTGTTGGATTTTTGTCATGGAAAGAATATTTGATTAATATCTTTGTAGGGGAAAAAAGAAATTGTTCTCTGCTATCTGAAAACTCCAGTGGCCAATTTCATAGGTTCCTTTGCCAAAATAATATGAGTATTACATCACGTGTTTAAACCTAAGCACATTTTTTTGAGTTTGTGTGCATTACAGCAGTCACAGTGTATGCATCCAGATCAGTGTGTTAGTGTAAACAGATGGAAATATGTTTCTCAGTTGATGAGTAACATAAGAGCCCTTCTCATCCTGTTTCAACAAACACCTAAACCCACACACTTTCTGCCCTGGTTTCTCTTTTTTTCAACATTTATCTTTGAATTGCTTTTAATCTCCAGAGATGGGATGACCACCTGCCTTTCAAACATATTGCAAAAACAGCAGTGGCTATGGTTGGTTTCTTCCAGTCAGTTATTTTATGGAAGAAAACATGTACCAAATGACAGCAGAGTCGCCAGCTGATGAGCGGATTTGTTATGTATATGACATCGTGGTTTATGGTAGGAAGTCGGTAGCGCTGTGCTAAGATTTTAATATCAAACTGTTTCTATCAGGCTGAGAGCTCTACCACTCAAATGGCACCTTAAATGACTGAGCTGTGCACTTGCTATACTACATGATGCTTTGTAGAAAGGGGAATTAAACAGAATTTATAGGACAAAAAAAGAACTTTTGTAGTAGGGAAATTTAATATATTCCTTCGTGGGTGCAGTTAAGTCTGCTAATTGATCACCAAGTCGATCTCCTCTTCTTGGCACATGACTAGACTGTGTTTCCCAGAATCCCTTGCTGTTATTCGTAGCTGATTTTAAACAATGTGATGCGTGATACTTCCAGATGTGGCCCACAGAAACTTCCCATTGATGCTCCTCCATGTTATTTCCCCATATATAGCTGTGCATGGGGCCTTGGGAACTGAAAATCATTTACTGAAGATGACAGAAATACAAGTCAGAGAACTGGTCTTTAGAGAAGGCAGCCTGCCCCTAAGGAACAACTGGTTTGGATGTTCTTTAGCAAGAAATAAAGAATATGCCCAGTTTCATAGAAGAGATCGACTAATATTTAAGGAACGAATCTCTATGTTTTATAACTTCAAGTAATTTTATAACAAAAGAAGATTAAAGAAACAAAATATAAGGAAGTAATTGCTATTATAGAACCTATTCCTGCAATTAAAAACATCACTAGTACCTTTTATTTTATTTTTTAAAGATTTGTTTATTCATGTGAGACAGAGAGAGAGCACATGCTTATAACGGGGAGGGGCAGAGGTGGAGGGAGAGGGAAAGAATTTCAAGCAGTCTCTCAGCTGAGTGCAGATTCCAAGGCAGGGCTCAGTCTCACGACCCTGAGATTATGATGACCTGAGCCAAAATCAAGAGTCAGATGCTCAACTGACTGAGCCACCCAGGAGCGCCAAACCATCACCAATTCATTTTATAAGACATATAATGTGATATTTAAAAACATGGACAAGAACTATACAAGTAATTTCACTTAAGGACATAGAAAAAATACGATTATAATATTGAACCAATTAAGTGAAATTCATATATATATACATATATATCTAAGTATGTATGTATCTATCTATATACATATATATGTACACACATACGTGTGTGTGTGTGTGTATGTGTGTGTATGTATGTATATATATATATATATATATATATATATATATATATATATATATAAAATGCATTACTACGAGACTGGTGTTTTTTTTCAACAATATACTAACTTAATACAGAAACTGAATGAGAAGAGTCTGTGTGTGTATATATATATATATATATATATATATATATATGATGCCAATAGCTATAGAGAAAACATTATATAAGAAGAAACTATATTACATTTAGGTTGGAAAGAGTAAGATATAAAGCATATCCCAATCATAAATCAATAAATGTGACTGTATTAAATTTAAATTTATTAAATTTAAAAGCATGTACTTGGTTGTGTACACGTGAGACACCATAAACAAATTAAGTAAAACTCCAGACTTGTAGGAGTATTTATAATGAATGCAAGCAAATAAACAAAAAGATTAGTATCATGAATATATAAAGAACTTCAAGGAGACAATTATTTTAAAAAGTACAAAGAACAATATAATGGAAATGGATGAAGGAGGGGTGCCTGGGTGGCTCAGTCTTTAAGCAAACAACTTTTGATTTAAGATTAGGTCATGAGCTCAGGGTCATGAGATGAGGCCTTGGTCCTGCTCCACGGGCAGCGGGGAATCTGCTTCTCTCCTTCTTCTTCTGTCCTTCCCCTGCTTGTGTGTGTGTGCTCTCTGATGATCTCTAAAAAATAAATAAGCCTTTAAAAGAATGGATAGGGACATCTGGGTGGCTCAGCGGTTGAGCGTCTGCCTTCAGCCCAGGGCGTGATCCTGGGGTCCCAGGATCAAGTCCTACCTCGAGCTCCCTGCATGGAGCCTGCTTCTCCCTCTGCCTGTGTCTCTGCCTCTCTCTCTCTCTCTCTCTCTCTACTCTTTCTCTCTGTGTGTGTCTCTCATGAATAAATAAATAAAATCTTTAAAATAAAATAAAATAAAAGAATGGATAAAGGATATAAATAGGACATTCATAAAAGAGGTAACTTTAATGGCCCCTTCTTTGACTAGTAGAACTTCATGAATAATCACAAAAGATTAAGTTAAAACAGCATAATTTCAAATTCATAATATTGGCAAAACTTTAAAAATTAAATGCAACCAAGGTGATAAGGATATCGAAAAATGAAATGTCATACAGTGATGAAAATAGTATAAGTCTGCAAACAACTTGAAAACAGCTAATAAAACTGAAGATGCACATATATCTCTACAATTCATTTCTAAGTATTTACATATCTTAGAGCCTTGTTGCTTTAAAGTGTGGTTTTCCAGCACCTGGAAGCTTGTTACAAATGCAGATTCTCAGGTGCACCCAGATCTACTAAATCAAAAGCTGCAATTGAATGAGATCTTTAGGAAACTTAGACACATATGAAAGTTTAAGAAGCACGGTCCTAGACAAAAATAGTAGTTCTCAAGACTGGATGCACATTAGGAGAACCTGGGATGTTCTTTTTTTTTGGGATGTTCTTAATATACTCCAATGCTCTACTCCAGACAAACTGAATTGTCATTTATATATAGTATTCAAAAGCTTTTCAGATGATTTCACTAGGTTTACACGGTTGAGAACCTCTGTGCTAGAGAAAATCTCACATATGCACAAGGAAATCTATCAAAGATAATGCAATTCAAAAAAAGCAAAAATCTGGATGAATCCTAAAAGGCCATAGGTTTATAAACTATTACATTAGACAATAGTACCTTGAACTGCAGACTGAATGCTTTAACTGGGTCTATATGTATTAATATTGACTACTCTAAAAAATAAAACGTTGAGTGCAAGAAGACACTTGGTGACCAAATAATAGGCAAATAGGTCAATGGAATAGAATAGAGGGCCCAGAAATAGACCCACATAAATATAGTCAAATGAACTTTGATAAAGAAGCAAAGACAACAGAATGGAGCAAAGACAGTCTTGTCTTTTCTTTTTTAAAGATTTTATTTATTTATTCATGAGAGACACAGAGAGAGGCAGAGATACAGGCAGAGGGAGAAGCAGCCTTCCTGCAGGGAGCCTGATGTGGGACTCGATCCCAGGACCCTGAGGTCACGACCTGAGCCAAAGGCAGACGCTCAACCACTGAGCCACCCAGGGACCCCACAAAGATTGTCTTTTCAATGAGCAACTGGACACCCACATGTTAAAAAAACAAATAAATAAAAAGAATACAGACGCAGGCCTTGCATCTTTCATAAAAATCAACTCAAAACGGATCATAGACCTAAATGTAACATGAAAATTTAAAAAATCCTAGAACATGACATAGAAGGAAACCTAGAAGACTTTAGGTATGGTGAAGAGTTTTTAGACACAACACCAAAGGCACAATCCATGAAAGAAATAATTGATGAGCTGAACCTCATTAAAATGAAAAACCTCCGCAATGCAAAAGAAAAGTGTCACAAGAATAAGAACACAAACCACAGACTGGGGAAAATATTTGCAAAAGATACATCCGGTTAAAACTGTTGCCCAAATATACAAAGAATTCTGAAAATTCAACAATATGAAAACAAACAACCCTATTAAAAGATGAGCCCGCAGGCCTTAACAGACATTCTCGCAAAAGAAGATTTAGAGATGGCAAATAAGCATATGAAAAGCTGCTCCACATTATAAGTCATCGGGGAAATGTAAATTAAAACAATAATGAAATACCATTACACACCTATTAAACTGGAACACTGATAATACCAAAGGCTGGAGTGGATACGGGAAAATAGAGCCCTCCCCCATCGCTGGTGGGCATGCAAACCGGCGTAGCCACCGTGAGAGGCAGATGCTGTTGTTCTGGCTTATTTTACAGATCTGAGTATCCTCTTAGCATAGGACATGCTCTCCGGGGTCCACTCAAGGGATTTGGAAACTTACGTCCATACAAAAACCTGCACCCAAATATTTATGCTGACTTCATTATTGCCCGAACTTGGAAGCAGCAAAGATACTCTTTAGTCATCGGTGAGCAGATAAACCAACCGTGGACCCGCAGAGGATGGGATATTCACTGCAAACAAGAACTGACCTATTGAGCCATAAAGAAACACGGAGGAAGCTCAAATGCCTATTTCTGAGTGGAAGGGCGGGTCTGAGAGGGCCACACGCACCACGATTCCACCTACATGACCCTCTGGCTGGGGCACAAATATGGAAACAGTGAAAAGGTAAGTAGTTTACCAGGCAGGGGTGAAAGGGGTGGGCAGAGGGATGAAGAGGAAGAGCATGAAGGACGTTCAGGGTGGTGTAAACACTATGAAACTACTACATGGCATCCTACTGATGGATGCACATCATTGCACAGAACAGACAATACTGAGGGTGGCCGGAACATGAAGTCTGGGCTGAGTGTGAGTACAATGTGTCCGTGTGGGTTCATGGGTCAGAACAGCCGCACCACTGTGCTCAGGGGTGTCGATGATGGAGGAGGCAGGGGGTAATGACACGTGGCTGTCACTCCCCTTCACGTACCTAAACCTGCCCTAAAAGTAAAAAAAAAAAAAAAAGAAAAAATTGCAAATACAAAATAAGGGGAGTCCTGGTGACCCAGTCAGTTAAGCATCTGACTCTTGGTTTCGGTTCAGGTCGGGAGCCCAGGTTGTGAGATGGAGCCCCCCGCCCCCCCACTGGTCTCCATCATCAGTGTGGAGTCAGCTTGAGAGTCTCTCTCCCTCTCCCTTGGCCCCTCCCGCTGCTGGGCTCACGTGTGCGTGCTTCCTCTCTCTCCAATAAAGAAATCAATTTTCAAAAAAATACAAAGCAACATAAGATAGAAGTATATAAATAGAAGATTACTCATCTTACAGAATTTCAAAATTAACAGATGTTCAAGGGAGAGAAAAAAAAAATACACCAGCGGAGAAAGAATTACGCAACCTGAAAGTGCGACACCATTAACAAAAATACTTAGAATATGTAAAATATTCTGCAAATTATGAGGGTGACATATATGTAATAAAAATGCAAAGACATTTTTAGTCGGTGAGATACCCACTAACAGAGTAGAGAGGAAACACGGGAGGAATTAGGAAGAAATGGTTAGCTCGGCTTCACATATTATTTCCATTTTTTAAGTCAACAGAATCAATACTATTAAGTAATTGAGTTTGATTATTGGTATATTGATGCTCATGTTGTTTTAAGGTGTCTGTACTCTTCAGGATTCAAAAAACAATAAAATTTCCAACAAAATCTCAATTAAAAGGGCCCTCGTTTCACGAGGCTGCAGCCAATCTGTGAACGAGACACGATGCTTGGAGGAAGGGAATGCGACCTTGGTGCTCACTGGCATTATTAGTAAAAGTGTTTTGATAGAAATATGACAAAATCACAAATATTACCTTGTTGCTCGATGGACACAAAAATCACTATAAAACGGACCAAAAGCATCCATCATTTTCCAGACTTATAACCAGCCTTCTTTCCAGTGGTTCTTTCCCTAAATTTTAGGTTTTTCCATCTTGTGGGGAGGTTCAATCTAATCCTCCGCCCCATCGTTTTTCTTTACCTTATTCTTTCCATTTCCTATTTCCTCTCCTTCATCCTTACTTGCTTACCGCTTCGGGATGCAATCCGCACATTTCCTGCTTCCCATCTCCTTTTGTACATTTTTCCTGTTTCTCCCGAGATGCATTCGGAGGGTGACATGTAGCAGTTATGCCAGGAAATGATCCTCGGGTTTTGATAAAGTCTTTCTCTCTGTCAGGGAATTAATGTGTTCGACCTAATGGGACGGTGGGTGTTAGGATCCAGCTGGATCTTTTAAAATCAAAACAGATGCAACAAATGTGTGAAAAAAAATACGACACCCCATGGAAAAGCATTAGTTAGGGGTTGGCTTCATGTCTAGGAAGTTCCAGGGCGCCTGTCAGGATACTAAAGGGATGTCCTTTCCCCCGATTACCTGGAAACTGGACGATCATGTTGCTGAGGAAGGGAGCAGCGCTGCCTGTGAAATAAAGGGCAGTGACAACCCGCACCCAGGCTGGCCCCTGGAGGTCATCGTGCAGGTGCATTCGGTCCCAGAGAAATGCTGCATCTCTGCGGACGCACATAGGTCCCTGAGAAGCCAACTTCTGGTCGTGAAAATGTCGCTTTTGCAGCAATAAGGGGTGGACTTCACTCTGTCGACTGCATGCTAATCGGATCTGGGGTGTCACTGCCAACCTGGGGGGCGACCCCTGCCTGGGTTCCCGGCACCTGGCTGTCTCCTCTCTGCTCCCCCAGGGATGCCCTCACCGCAGGAGGTGACAGAGAGCCCTGGCAGGTGGCAGGGGAGCCTGGGGAGGGCTGGTCACCCGGCGGGGCCCGGGCAGGTGGCATCAGTGCTGGGGAGGGCTGGTCACACTCGGTGGGGGCCCGGGCGGGGGGCGGTGGAGACCGGGGAGGGCTGGTCACCCCAGCGGGGTGAGGGAGAGAGAGGGGGAGAGGGGGTGAGAGAGAGGGAGGGATAGATAGAGACGGAGGGAGAGAGAGTTAGAGAGGGAGGGAGAGGGAGGGAGGGAGGGATAGAGACAGGGAGGGATAGAGAGAGACAGGGAGGGAGAGGGAGGGAAGAGAGAGGGGGAGGGAGAGGGAGGCAGAGGGAGGGAGAGGGAGGGAAGGAGGGGGAGGGAGGGGGAGAGGGAGGGAATGGGTGACATAATGTGTACAGAACTAGACTGTTACCCGACCTAAACGACACACTTGATAAACGTTACCTTCATACAAGAATTAAATATTCTCCCACTGAACAGCTTCAGCAATCACGTTGTAGTTATTTTCCAGGGGAATTAAAAAAAAAAAAATGATTCCGGACAACGTATACATTTCTCTTCATATGCCTGTTGTCTTTGTTTCCTTTTTACCAACACTTCCTGGGTTCGGACTCCTCTTCTACCATCAGGCCACCTGCCCCCCAAGCTTTGTCGTGCATGTTCTCTCTGTGCCCAGCATCTTTACAGGGCATCTTTAGAAAAACCCAACAGGCCTTATTCTGTTTAATGTGAATTGCAGCAGTATCTAGTTACAGAATGTGCTCAAGTATAAAAATATCTTTTTTTTCCCCATTAGGTGTCACTCCTTGTCACTTAAAAAAAAAAAAAAAAAAAAAGAAAGAAAGAAAAGAAAAATCCTATGTGTCTTTAACATTAGCCCATCCAGGGCCAAGGTTAAAGGACACAAAGACCCAACATGCTCACCCTTCCAGCCCCAGCTGTTTTCTCTTCACACAAAGCAAACAGCACAGCTTCTCCTGAGGCTGTGACCGGCTTTTTGATATCGCCACTGACCCCACCCCTGTAGCAGGAAGGACCAGACCTGGAGAAGCAGAGAATGCCCACGGTTAGCCCAAAGACACACAGCAACAGAAAAAAATAATAATAACAATAATAATAATGCAGAAAGAGTTGGTCTTAAAGAGAAAATTAAGATGAGGACTCATCCTAAGTAGGAAATAAAAGGTGCAAAGAGTCAACAGAAAAAAATGAACTCCCCACTCAGGAGCAAGAAAAAAAGATTTTATATGCATATATATATATATATAATATATATTAGATATATCTATAAAAAAGATTTTATATTTTATTTATATATACATATAAAGGAAGATGGCCAAGAAAGCTAAGCCGCCAGGTGGAAAATACAAAAACTGACACGCAATAAAACCACAGGCTATATAAATGACTAACACGGAGTGCAGTTCCCTGGATGCCCGTCACGCTTCTAAAGACTCGTCTATACTAGGGAAGTCCATCTTCACAGTGTTTACGTGGGACGTTATTTCCATTTTGCTGATGGGGAGACTGAGGCAGTTTCATTAACTTGCTTGGATAGCTTGCCTCCTTTTTTTTTTTTTTTTTGATAGCTTGGCTCTTAACTGGGACTCCAGGATTCCGCTGAGCTGGCTGATTGTGACTTCAGCCCAATCTCCACGTCCGAGTCTACACAGGCAACAGCAGAGGAAGCAGCAGACGTGTGTCAAGCAAACTGAGAAGAGAAGCATATTGCACGAGAAAACCCAGCACTCGGAGCGCAAGGGCAAGGTGCTGGTCCTCTGGCCTTCCCATCCTCTCCATCCTGTGGTGGCTTTGCCCAGGATGCACTCCTGACGGGGACGGGGGCGTATGCGGTCCCTGCAAGCAGCCGCTCTCCTGTCGTAAGACACCTACCTCCCTCGCTATTACCCCCCTGTCTCACTGGCCTGATTTACCCAACTGTGTGCCTCTGGAGCACAGGGGGAAAGGCCTTGCATCGATCTGTGTTCTCAGTCATTGGCAAAATCCCTGATATTTTGCAGGTGCTCAAAACTCCTAGTCCACTCCTCTCCTCATTCCTTTTCTTTATCCCCCAAACACATTATTGACATCTTCATATTCCACTTTTTATATTTTAAGAGAGAGAGTGAGCATGTGCATACATGTGAGCGGTGGGGAGGGGTGGAGGGAGAGGCTTAAACAGACTCCATATTCAGTGTGGAACCTGCCAGGGCTCAATTTCACGAACCCAAGATCATGAGCTGACCTGAAGTCAAGAGTTGGATTCCTAAATGACCGAGCCATGTACGCTCCCCTCCACATTCCACTTTCAATCAAAATTATTTTCTTCCTTTCTACATACAATCCCCTGTGCCCTTATGCTTCAACTTCTTCTGTGTTAAAGAAGACATCCCTCTGTGCCTATGAAGAAACCACTGAGTCCCCCAATCCCCTCAACTACTCAAGGGATTCATCGCATTAATTCTCCGGCTTTCTCTTCTATCACCCAGAGTTCCACCTTTACTGGATCCTTCCCATTACATGTGTAATTTCTTCAATCTTAAAAAAACAAAAAGCAAAAACAAAACAAACAAAAACAAACAAACAAACAGAAATGGAAATATACCAAGAAAACCTCTTGAGACCTCTTCCCTCTCCAAATACTGCACCATTTTTACAGGACAGTTTCTCAGGATAGTTTCTAGTCTCCCAGTTCCAATGGTCTTAATACCCTTCTCATTGGCTTCACACTCATTAGATTTCAGGCACCACGACTCCTATGCATTATCTCCTCTCTCATTACCCTACAGTGACCCACATGCTGTTTCGTCCTGCGGTCATTTTCAGTCGCCCTTTTACTTAACCTCCTACCCAATACTTGACACAGTTGATCATTTTCTTCTCCTTGAAACCCTCTCTCACTTTGTCCCCAGGATATCACCCTCTCCTGGTTCTGTCCCTCACTGGCATCGTCCCCCAGTCAGCTCTGCTGCTGTCTCACCAACCTCCTGATGTTAGAGCATCTCTAGGATGGCTCCTTGGAACTCTTTTTTTTCTACATAACTACTACAGTGATTTCATCAGATTTCATCATGTTTTCAATTTATTTATTCATGAGAGACACACAGAGAGAGGCAGAGACACAGGCAGAGGGAGAAGCAGGCTCCATGCAGGGAGCCCAATGCGGGACTCGAAACCAGGACCCCGGGGTCACACCCTGAGCCGAAGGCAGATGCTCAACCATTGAGCCCCCCAGCCACCCCCAATTTCATCATTTTAAATACAAAGTCAAAAGCAGACAACTCTCTCCTGAATTATAGGTAGAGATCTCTCCCAAATCATTCCACGGACTTGCAGGCACACGTATACAAATTCCCGCTCAGCTCATGGTGGTGTCTAATACATCTCGCAACCCTAACGTTTGCAACAAGAACCCATTCTCACTACTCAAATGTTCTTTGCTGTCCGTCTTCCTTATTTTCAATTAACGATAACTGGTAATCCCAATTTGCTCACACCCAAATCCTTGAAATCACCCTTAGAGTCTTGCTTTCTCTCACTCTCCACATCCAATGGAAGCGACTCTTTTTGACTTTGTCTTTAGAGCCTCTTAACTGTTTTCCCCGCTGCCATGCTTGTCCTCTGCAATCAATTCTCAACATAGAAGCCACAGTAATCCCAATAAAATAAATCAGGTCGCATTGTTGCATTGTTATTCTGCTCAAAACATTCAACAGTTTTCTTTCTGCCTGTTGTGGACTAAATTGTGTTATTGGTCAAAATATGAATGCTAAAGGCAGTTCTGGTGAGAGCTCAGAAAGAAAAGAGAAGGGAGCCACACAAAAAACTCCTATCATCTCAGAGAAGATACATATCATCATGAACAGAATGCTAGTGGAAATATGAACATTAAGGGTGTTTCTGGTGAGATCTCAGATGGAAATAAGAAACATGTTATTAGAAACTGGAGGAAGGGTGGTTCTTATTATAAAGTGGCAAAGAACGTGGTTGAGTTGTGATCTATTCTTTTGTGGGAGAACTTACAAGCTATGAAATTGGATATTGAGCAGAAGAAGTTTCTAAGCAAAGTGTTGAAGCTGCAGCTGGGTTGTCTTTACCACTCATAGTTGAAAGAGAAAGGAGACAGACGAACTAAGGAACAAACTGTTAAGCAAAAAAGGAACCAGAACTTAAAGATTTGGAAAAATTCTCAGCCCGTTCATACTGTAAAAGATGAAAGCCTGTTTTCTGGAGAGAACACCAAAGATGTGGCTGGCTAATCACTCCATAAAGAGATAGATTACCCATGGGTTTAATCAGCTGTCCCTTTGGCAGAAGCCAGGATGGGACAGTAGAGCTATTCAGCTATGAATATGCTTTGTCCTTAAAAAAATAAAAATAAAAATAAAAAATAAAAAAATAAAAAATAAATGGAACCTGAAGACTCCAGAGATCACCATGGCTGCCACTGCCAGCAGAGGTCTGGAGCACACAGGCCTAGGAGGCGAGGCTGCTTCCTCCAGTGTAAGACGGGGAGGCAACTCCTGGGTTTGAGTGGGGTAGGCAGCCCTGAAAAATGCCATGGGCCTGGAGCCATCTCAGAGACCCTATATAGAACAGGACAGAAACCAATAAACATTTATTAAACTAACTGAACTATATTTAGATTTTCTTCTCTGATAGAGAATAACTTCCTTCATCTTTGTATCACTAGCACCTATGGGGTGAATATACAATACTAAATTTTATATTGAATTTTTTTATATCTTATTAAATACAAAATGGAATTAAAACAAAGCAATAAATCAAGCATCAGCCTTAAGTGAGAGACTAAATGCTTGATGCTATTAGGGAGAGGAACATGGAATCGAAAATCACAACCCGACCGTTTCTATCATTTCTGATATTTATGTGAATGTTTTTATGGACTATTTGTAAATGGTTAATAACAATACGAGAGTTATCATGCACTATGTTTGTTTACTCATGTGGTATAAACTTGATAATAAACAGCAATCACATGCCTTGGAGCCAATCTTCCCGACACTGTGCACGGTACAAGGTGAATTAATTAGTAAGAACAGATGCAATGCAGTTCCAAGAGATCTGCTGGCCATGGTCCAGAGGCTGGCTTCACAGTACAGAGTAAATAAAGTACATATTCATACGTAGACATCATCCAAGTTAGGTTCACATGTGGAATCACAGAGATGGCTTTACACTCTTTTTGAATATCACTTTCAATGATACCACACTAGCACAATTTTGGAGAATGTTGTGCATAGCTAGAGATTTCACTGCAAGCTCATTGCAGTTTGCAAACAATATTTACCATTTCTCATGTTTCTTTTTGTAAAATGCTTAACTATTTGCCTGCTGTGATGTATAACAGGGGGAGAAGTGGAATCTGTGTCCACCTGGTTGATTTAAATACGTTTTTGTTCATGTACTCAGTTATAGACATTGGAAAGGCAAGCAGAAATTAAGAGGTTAACGAAAAAACAATCACTATAAAAAATTTGCTTTTGCAAATCTCTCAGGCTCTCGTGATCAAAATAAAAATGACTGAAAATCATCGCAGATGATACAAGAATTTATTATTATTTTTGCATATGCAAAATAACTGCCACCCATCTACCTCCAAATATTATTATTATTTCTAAAGTTAAGGAAGTTGCAACTCGAGAGTCTCATTTTGGGGATGGATGAGAAATAATCAAAATAATCATGTGCCATGAAAAATCACATCATAACCAAGGCATTAATATGCCCATTTGGACAATATTAGTTCCCTGGCCTAATCCTTTCATCAGTTGTTTTTTTTTTTTTTTTTCAGTCTGGCCAAGAAAATATAGTGAATATGATATTGAGAATCTTTAAAGAAAATACATAAGACATTCACAAATCTAACTCCTGAAGCTCAGCACCATTTGAATTAAAGGATCTTAAAGTTCTCTCTTTCATACTGAAGTTGGAATCCCTATGATTTGGGGCTTAAAATGGTCAGAGTAAAGCCCTAAGGTAATAAAGATTTTTAATACTGTAATATAAGAAGTATCAAATGAGTGTGTAGATCTATGCAATGTAAGGCATAATCGCAACTTAAAATCCTCTTGGAAATCCTACTGCCTCCTCCTACCAAAAAAAAAAAAAAAATCTGGCAGGTATTTTTCTCACCTCAGCTATAGCTTCCACATGTCAAGGCCATAAACTGGCCCAGAAAATCATTATAAATAATAGTTCATATTTAAAACTAACTTATTATTTTTCCAGAATATGGAAAGCAATTGGTATACATTATCTCATTTAATCCTCACAGTGGCCCTATAAGTGATATATTTATTATTCCTAATTGACAGATTTTAAAAACTGAGTAAATAATCTGCCGCAGTTATGAGCCAAGTATATAGCACAGCTGAGCTTGGATGTCCTTCGGTACTAAAATCATCGTTCTTAATCACCATAATGCTCGTATGCCACACAAATTTAAGTGCCTCACTGTCATGTCCATCTCTGCTTTTGAAATATTATACGGGGCATTTTGAAGAATTACTCGGAAGCAGGTAACATTGATTTTTTTCATAATGTGACACCAAAATATGGCTAATAAAGACCTCGGCTTAAAATGCAAACTTTAACATTTATGGAGAGATTGAACCCTTTCCATATAGGTAAGAAAATATAAATCAATGAAACAAAGAAATAATAACAGCAAAACATCCTGAAAATGGACTTACTAGGAGTGGATAAATAGAAGTAACAATGGATAAAAATAGAAATAAGGACAATACTATGTGACATACTAGGTCACAAATCTAATGATTTAATGAATTCCTTGTGAAGAGGAACTGGACAAAAAATTTTCATTTTCAACTACAAAACGATGCTTTATGTGATTCTTATTATATGGTACAGATTTAGTTACAGTTTATGCTGCTTCTTTACATCTACAGAGTCTAAGGTAACACACCATTTGAAAAAAAAATTAAACTTTTTATTCAAATTCCAGGTAGTTAGCATACAGTGTAATATTACTTTCAGGTGTACAATTTAGTGATTCAACACCTCCATACATCACCTGGTGTTTATCAGGACAGGTGCCCTCCTCACTCCCCACCACCTATCTCACCCTCCCCACCCCACCTCCTCTCCAGTAACCATCAGTTTGTTCTCTATAGTTAGTGTTTCTTGGGTTGGAATGTTCTCTCTTTTTTTCCCTTTGCTCATTTGTTTCCTAAATTCCACATATGAGTGAAATCATATGGTGTTTGTCTTTCTCTGACCTATCTCGCGTAGCAGAATATTCTCTAGCTCCATCCATGTCTTTGCAAACTATTTCAAAATGTTGAAAATCAACATTGCAACCAAGGAGACCCAACTGCGTTCTGGCAATATAATTCCGAAATTCAGAGGGGGAGAAATCAAGTAAGTGGTTTCTCTTAATAAGGCTTATTCTGATTTCCCGCATAAATAACTTTCACGCTACAGAAGCTCGTCTGCAACTTAGAGGAAAATAATGGGTCCCATCCAAAAGCCCTGAGATTTTTGGGGAGGCTCTTTTTATCCCCCTCTTTTCATAAACAGAAAAAATATAAAGAGATGGTCATGTGCCGTGACTGCTTACGCTCTACTCGAAAATATTTTATCCTCAATTCTTTTATATTAGTCTTTAATTTTTTAAAAAAACTTCATTTATTTATATCAAACCAAACATCTCAGAGATAGATGACTATAAGAAAAGATCTTGGCTCCTAAAGCATAAAATTGCGGACGGCACGATACAGCTCTGTGCTGGGGAAAGTAAAGCAAGCCCCCCCCCCCCCCCCCAACACCACCATCAAACAGCAAAAAGTTAGAACTCGGATGAGGCCAAACCACACGAAATCACCTAAAATGAGGACCTGAATCCAGCGCAAGGAGGCGTCTATGTGCCAAAATCGTTCGGACTTTATGAAATTTGGTACTCACTTTGACTTCTTCATTAGCTGCTCCTGATTTCTCAGGTTCTGGGTCAGCTCCAGGCAGAGCCTGCAGGGCCCTGTGCCCAGGCTGCGCGCGAAGCGGACACCCCGCAGGGCCTACCAGGTGCAGCGGGCCAGGCCAGCTACGTGCCTCGTGGTCTTGACTTCCCACACTCACTGGGCCAGGTGAGGACCTCCCGATGGGCAGGTGAGGAAGCCGCTGGAGGAGGCGCCCGGGAGCCCGCAGGCCCCAGGGCTGGCCCGGCCTGCAGCTCGACCGCACGCAGGTGCAGCGGGCCTGCCAGCCTTAGTGCTGCGGCTGCACAGTCTTTGCACACACAAACCAACGTGCTTCCTCGCCTCGGGATCCAAGGTGGCCTCGTTCTTCTAAAAGCACTAAAGTGAAAATGAATAGGATCTTTTGCATAATTACTTCCTCCCACTTCTGTTACTTATTGTTATTTCGGCAAAGGAGAACAATGGGGAGAAATGAGAGATCTGGCAGAGTGGTAGTCACCCTAAAAGGAGGTGTGATTTCTTCCCCTACCAGTAAATGATCTACAGCTTTTAAATCAACGCACACGAAATTAGCTCGACGCAAATAAAAATGATGACGCCGATGCCCGTCTAGCTGTAGCTTGTTTTCTATATATGGCCATTCATCACGGGCTGGCAAAACCTAATAAGAGTGTGTATGTGGTTTTTGCCATTTACATGATTAGATCCTTAACAGCATTGTGATTGAAGAGCATCCCTTTAAAGATCTCCACCTATTGCTTATTAAACATACATCTCCATGTGTGCAAAAGCGGCAGCAGCAGGGGGAGTGACAAGATAAGTGATGGCTCCAGAGGAAAGAAAAATGGCCAGGCCTCCACTCATTGTTTCCAATTTACTGGTGTTGCAGAAGCGTCTGGGCCCTGGTCAAAAGTTGTGCTTTTTGGAGGTTCTGATTAACCTGTATCCTCACGCTTCTCCCAGCATCATTACACAGGCGGGTAAGTAAACAGGCATAATAGTTAAGTAAAACAGATATAAGAGACCTCAAAGTCTCATCTCTAGAAACTCAGTGCTGCAGAAATCGAGCTAGCTATATCTCATTTAGCTCCCTTGCCAAAGAGTGATCTACGTGCCCCCAACGTGGTGCAACAGCAGCGACCCTAAGTATTCATTCACTCATTCACAAACGATTTCTCGTGCATCGCCTATTTCACAGGCTCTGTCCTAGGCACCGGGGTCACGATGATAAATGAAGACTGCCCTCCGAGTCTTAGCAATGTAATGTATCTAGATGATCCAAAAATACTAATTAAACATCCCACATCTAAAAATTCTCCTCTTCAAAAAAAAAATAAAATAAAAATTCTCCTCTTCATCAAAGGTATTCATAGCAATAGCAAATAAAAATAGAGATTTATTTACTATGCTCCCAGTTTACATGGTAATATCCTTATCATCGAGGACATGTAATTTTCTGCCGACAGAAAGCTGGTATGTCTAATTGGTACTGAGAAGTTGTGTGTGTGCGTAAGTGTGCATGCACGAGTATGTTTAACGCTTTAAAGGGACGCCAGCGGGGCTTGGGTGGCAGATACAGAAACGTGACATATGAGTTCTCAAAGGCTTTTGCTCTCTTGTGATCCTGAAATATTTGTAGTTTAGGAAAAATTATGTTGAGCAAGTCAAGGAGAAAAAAAATAATACATAAGATGAAGAAGAAAAAAAAAGATGGAGAAGATTTTGCACTTAGTAGTTGCAAAATTAATATTTGTTGAATAACCGCATGCATGCATGTGTGCATAAATGCTGCGTACAGAGGGAAACTAAAACCATCTCAGGCAAATGGTGATTGTCTAGAAAAGGATCTTCTGAAGGGTTTTACTGTCAGCAAACTGAGATAGCTGATCCAAATAAAGTTGATTATGAGCCATGAGCTGTTTTATGTTAGAGGAAATAATACATTGCCATCTATTCAAGCTAGCAATCTGTACTATTTAGAGTTATTAAAATTCTGACTCAACTGGCGATAGAGGAGCAGCTTTTGGGTTGGGAAGAGGGTTCCTACACTGAGGGTGCGCTTTCCTTTGTGTTCTAGGACCTGACGACAGCTCTCCTGTTCATTTTAAACTTTCAAAAATCATGTCCAATGATATTATAGTGATATTTTTAAAATCCCAGCTTTCGTTCTACACGAGACTGGAATGAACAGCATGAGATTTCCCTCCACAATCTCTAGCATGCCTTTGAGCCACTCACCTTAGAGTTAATTTCACAATTTTCCAGTCAGGTAATCTAATCATCACCATGGCTAGAACTGAGGCAGGATTAAAACCATATCAAACATACAGTATTGAAACACATTAAAAGCTTTTTAATGAGTTTACTGAAACAGGGATATTGTACCAGCCTTGTCAAATTTGTTAACTCTTATTTATTAAGACATGGAGTTCGCAAATTTGCTTTCCCCTAAAAGGGACACCCCTAGGCCTCAGTGTCAAGAAAATCTTCCACTGACATTCTGGTGGCTTTTAACAACAGATGCAACATCAAGAACTTGCGCTGTAGGCTTTGTGAACCACCTTGTAGGAACTTCAGCAATGAAAGGAAGGAGTCAGCACAAAAGGGTGAAGGGTGCATCAGATTCACCCTTGAATCTTTCAGAGATTTACCATCTCTGTGAAGGAACACAAGAGGCAAATTTCATTTTAGTGATTACTGACTATCTCCTCGACTTTGGGCCAGATGTTATTTATTTTTAGAGCAAACTTGAAAAGAATATTATTACTATTTATGAATGAAGAAATTAAAGCTCACAATGTCACATTTCCTCATCGCAGATGATAAAGCTAGCGACTTAACCCTCTGACCAGAGTATTTCTTTTGTATAAATGGCTCCTTGCGGCCATTCAAGTCTTTACTTCCTTGGGCAGCCCTTCCTTGACCACCTAATTCAGTAGTAACTGTACAGGGTCAGCTACAAGCCAGTGAGTATCTCATTACTTCATTTTATTTTCTTTATGTAGTACTTACCATTTGAAACTATCTCATTCATTCATTCACTCATTCATTCACTCGTGTATGGTCTTTCTCCCTTCCACTAGAATGTAAGCCCGTGAAAGAAAATGTTTTCAATTAGTTTATTGTTGTTCTTCAGCTTTTCCGAAAGTGTCAGGCACTTAATAGTTGCAAAATTAATATTTGTTGAATAAGTGTATGCATGCACGTGTGCATAAATGAATGAATGAAAATAATAGAGTCAGCATTCAAATCCAGGTCTTTTTATTAAATACCCAATGTTCTTTTTATACCACATCACATTGTCTACAGATACTCTAAATCTGAGGATTCCAATCCGTGTCTCTGTTCCTTGCAGATCCGAAGGAAAAACTCTCTAATCCAATGTGTTACTGGTAAACTACACCATCAACATCCTCTTCCTTCTTTTTTTTCTATTCATCGCTTTTTCTTTCCAGTTAAGTCAGCCAGTGATCTTTGATAAATGGGACCATACTTACAGGTCATAAAAGACTCAACCTATTATTCTTTCATGGAGTTTTGCACTATGAGTTTTCCACTATTAGTCAGGACCCTTCTCATGTCCTTCATTTGCTCTTTACTCAAGTTGGATTTCAAAATGTATCAATACGATCAATTCCTTTCAGACACCCTTAATTAACTCACTTCAATTCTTTTACTTTTTTTTCAATTGTTCTTTATTGTACTTATCTGGGAAACTCAGAAAACCCAGTAAAAGCAAAATATTTGCCTACCTATGCACTGTACGGTTTGAATTCAAATCCATGACCACAAAACTTAAATGAGATCATAGTTTTTTTTTTTTTTTTTTTTTTTGTTTTTATTTATGATAGTCACAGAGAGAGAGAGAGAGGCAGAGACATAGGCAGAGGGAGAAGCAGGCTCCATGCACCGGGAGCCTGATGTGGGATTCGATCCCGGGTCTCCAGGATCGCGCCCTGGGCCAAAGGCAGGCGCCAAACCGCTGTGCACCACCCAGGGATCCCTAGATCATAGTAATACATGAAATCCAAATGACTTCTTTAGCTTGCTTGTTTTCCTATGTTTAACAATTCTATACCTTCTCTTTCCTCAAATATTGTGTACGATTTCTCTCCCTTCTTACCCCTGCCCCTCCATTTCATTACCTTGGTGGAATACTTGTTTATATACAGAAATAGGAAATCTCTCCTCTTCTCACCCCGAAATCTATTAATTAATCTGCATCTATATCCATACTGTCTTCTTCACTATTATTCCTGAGTCTATCAAAAGAATAAATCATCCCCTGATAAATTATTTCTGACTCTATCAAAGGTCAGCTCTTCAAATAGGGCCTATATTACATCCATTACAGCTTCGCAGAGATTGTCTTCTTCAAATTATTTCTTGTTTACCAGCAGTATTATTTCTTATTTTCTAGAGGGTTATCTTTTGTTATATCCTTTAAAAAATGACAAAAGTCACCTCAATCCCCTCCATCCATACCCCATCTTTTATTCGCCTTCATAGCAGACCAACTTACCAAGTTTTTCTATAACCGCATTCTCTCCTTAACCCACTCCAGTTGGATTTTTGCTTCCATCACTCTAGCAGAGACTCCATATCTGAAGGTTACCAATGGCCTCTGCATAAATGTGGAGTGTGCTACCCCCACTCCTCTTTAATAAAGGACTTGCTGTGCAGCTGTGAGGGAGTGCGGTGAACAGGCTACCTCTAGCCATCAGCTTCTTCCTAGTTGGCATTAGGGGCAGAGATGTGCCTCTTCTGAACAGCCAACATTCAATGGCTGAGCAAGGGAGGAATATAAAGTCCCAGCCATTGTGCTGACACGGAACAATTCTCATGGTCATTTTTGCTCTAGAACTTCCCCACCAGGATGGCCAAAGCTTTGTCAGGTACTCATTGCAGAGTGACATCTACCTTTGCCAGGCCCCGTTTCCTTCCTCCTTCCTTTCATAGGTGTGTTCCTAATAAATGTCTTCTACCCAAATTCAGTATCTGCTTCGAGAGAATCCACCCTATGACAGTCAGTACCAGGAGCAATTTGAGAAGGTGGGTTGTAAGATGGGGTTTGCTTTTGCAAAGTGGATCACATGTTATCTGGTAGGCAATGACAACCCATCATTGGTAAGAGGAAATACAGATGGAACCTGGGACAAAAAGTCCATCCAACTGAAATTTTCACCTTTGGTAATTTGGTAGAGCACAAGGATATACTGATGCACGGACATACACTAGCAGCTGATGTCACTGCTGCTGTTGAAATGTATGGAGAAAATAATAGATGGAAGCATAACAGGATAAGATGGCTATAGCCAAGTACCCCAGGTACTCACCAGCCATGCTTCCCAGTATAGTAACCACTTGCATGTGTGACTGTTGTGCAACTGAAATGTGGCTAGTCCAAACTGAGGTAACTACATGAGATTTTAAAGATTTATTATTAAAAAAATCACATTACCTTTTAATGCTGATTACATGTTGAAATGATACTTTGGATATACTGTATTAAATAAAATATATCAATTAAATTCATGTTGTTTTGTTTTGTTTAGTTTTACTTTTTAAAAATGTGACTGCTAGAGATATTTGAAAGTATAACGTAGCTCACATTATATTTCTAATGTAAAATACTGCTCTACAGAAAAACAAAACAAAATAAGACAGTTGAAATTGAGTAACAGGAAGCTGAAAACTAGATATAGCAGCCAGCGGGCCTCTGTGGTTTTATATAAAGCTGTTAGCATCTGCTCTAGTAAGAGGTTGGAGAAAGCTGAGGGCTCAGTTCTGAATTTTATAGTCACATTGTACAAACATGAAAGAAGTTTAAATACCAACAAAGGCCAGGGGCAGGATGGGGACATGTGGGTACATGCCCGTAAGAATTATGATTCCCCAGACTCTCTGAGTTTGGTAGACAGTGATATGCCCTATCTACCCTATTGAGAGCTTGCATGTGATGCCAGCCCTGCAGGAAGGTAGTGCAAAGTCCTCTCCCATCCAAAGCAATAAGTACCCACCTTAAGACCTGCCCTCCCACCCCTCCTGGCACTAGGCATCAAATGCAATAAAGTCACCGCATAACCCAGGTGGGATGAAACGGCCTATATCCTAAAGGAGCTGCCACACCTAGTTAGTACCAGCAAGTATTAACTGGGGTTGGGTAAGTGTGTAAAGGACTTGATTTTAAGAATGTTTATTCAAGGGGACTAGAAAATACAATTGGATAGGGAAGGATTTATTGCCTTGAGTATGTCTTCCCAAGGTACTGGGTTTAACTACCCAAGATCCACCCCAGAAAATCCCTCATAGGATGACTCCAAGAACAACGGAAACAGTGGTGGCACACACGGAGCAAAGCTGATATGTTAGAATTGCCATGGCAATCTCTGGAGGGAGGGTTTCGGAGACTTGAGGATATGCTGGAATGGATATTCAATGTATGGCTAGAAGACCCAGGAGCTGATTTTGCTCCTCATGAAAGAGGACATACTACTTACTAAGGCCTTGGGAAATGTACTAATGGGATGACACCAGCTTCAGTAAAAGTTCAGTGGTAACCCTCTGGATAGGGCTGGAAGGAGTAGGGGCTATTACAGATCCCACTGATATCAATATGGATGATACGGCCCCCAACCAACTGAAACTGAGTGTCAACTCAGTGTTTAGCTAACTCCCAGATCCAAGAGGGTTGGTTTTCCTTTTTCTTTTGTATTGAATGCAACAGCAGACTGGCATTTAAGGGGGCATGACCCAAAGATGAATGTAAAGATGCTAATGAAATATAGCATCCTTAAGTCCAAAATCGGTAAGCTGCCAAGAATAGCAATACTACTCAACTTGCACTAGCAAAATAACTCAAGTTTAGATTTCCAGGATGATGAGGGTAGCCATATGAATAAAAATTCATGATCCTTACACAGTTTCCAGAGGGAGGACCCATTCGCTGAAGGTGTGGTAGGATGTTGAGGTGGAAGGACCTCACAATTGTATGGCAAGTGTACACGGTCATGATTCCTCAAGTCCTTCCTCAAAGGGATTATGACCATTTACTTGAGAAAGGAAAATACCCAGATATTTTGACAACTGTTGGATACAGGATCTGAATTGACATTGATATCCAGAAACCAGCATCATGACCTTCCTGTTAGAGTGAAGGCACAGGGGACATAATGATAAATGAATAAATGGAGTTGCGATCAATGTCTACCTATGGTATATCCACCAGTGGTCATTTCTCTTTTCCTTAAAAGCATAATCAAGAATGACACCCAGAAGTTGGTGGAAAAGTGCTATTGGATCTTTGGTCACTGAGTAATAGCTATACTACTGAGTAAGAGCAAGTGAAAGCCCCTAAGACTGATCCCGGCATACCCAGACAATAGGGAATAAGAAAACATTGTCGAATCCTAAGAGTGGGAAAAGGGGTTGGAGAGAAAAGGGCCATCGTATGGATCTAAAGGATGCAGGAGGATTTGTTCTCATAACATCATCATTTAAATCACTAGTCCGAAACCTAGAGGAACAAGATAAATCCTGGAAGATAACTACAAGCATAGCCCAGTATAGTCCCTTGGCAGCTGCCATGCCAGATGTGGTATATTTGCTAGAGCAGATTAATATGGCCTCAGGAACTTGGTAGGAAGCCATTTTTCTGGAACATGTATTCTTGTCTATCTCAGTCAGAAAAGACAATTAGAAACAGTTCACATTCACATGGATTGAACAACAATAGTAATTTACGCTTCTGCCCCAGGGCTATATTAGCTCTTCTGCCCTCTATCATAATCTAGTCTGAAGAGATCTGAACCATCTGGACAACCCATAGTACTTCCCATTAACCATCACATCGATGACATTATATTGATCATGCCAGATGAGCAAGAGGTAGCCGGCTTTCTAGAGGCCTTCACAGAACACGTGCATTCCAGTGAGAAAAAACCTAACGGGAGGAAAGGTCTTCCCATGTCCAAAGCCATTTGAAAGATCCTGAGTAAAGGATAAATTATTTCATCTTGCACTTTCTAACACAGAGAAGGAAACACAACATCTTAGCGGGTCTTTTCAGGTCCTAAACCAGTACAGATTCATTCCATACCTAGAAATATACAGGTTGGCACATAAAGTTGACACACATTTGAGTAAAGCCCCGTGCAGAAAAGAGCTTTGCAGCAGGTGGAGGGTAAGGTGAAGATGCCCTGCCCTATGGGTCATAAACCTGGTAGACCCTGTGGTCTTAGAGCCATCAGAGGTGGAAAAAAGATGGCACCCAGAAGTTGTGGTAAGGCCCAGGGGGAGAATCACAACCTGGGGCCCTATGATTCTGAAGGAATGCCATGGCATTTGCAGTGGAAAGACAATATGCTTTTCTGAGGAACACTTCTTGGCGTGTTCCTGGGTCCTGGTTGAGACAGAGCACCTAATCATGAGCATGAGACACCGCATAGTGACTGTCAGAAGTTACGTGATCGTGAGCTTGGTCCTTTCAGATCTACCAAGTCCTTGGGATTGTTGCTGTACCCCTCCTTGCAACCGTCATTCATTTGGTCTGGGACGATGAGCAGGATGGGAAGCACAAGATAGCTTGGAACCTCATGACTCCCAGCACTGTTGTAACAGTTCCTCCATCCTCAGCCCACATCTATTCCACATGGGGATGGGGTATGACCGACTGATAGTGGGGGAAAGAATCCCAGTTCAGTTCGTGGAAGATTCTCTTTATGTACGACTCAGAAATACATAGTGACTGCACTACAGACTTGGGACTCTCAGGATACCCTTAAAAGACAGGGCCAAGGAAGAGTCTCCTAAGGAGTGGGAGATTCGGGCTGGGAAACTGGCCTTCTACATCCTGTGGAAAGAGACAAGGCTCAAAAAGTGTTTAAGAGGTCGCCTACTCAAATGGCCTGCAAGTCAAAGTTTGGAATATCATAGGAAGGGAGCAGCGAGGGAGAAGCAAGTGGACGGCCCCGAGGGAATGGGCACGGAGCGGGAAGCTCTTTATATCATCACCTGTTAATAACCACTAGAGAAGATCGATAATGGGGGAGGCACCAAAAAACCACGTAGATAAAATGATCTGACCAAGTAGATAAAAACGACTCCTGTCTTTGGCTGCATAGACGCTGGCACAGTGAGCGTATAAACAAGTAGCCGTGACGGCAAATGCGAATATTACACATGGGTCCAACAGTATCAGCTCCTGCTTACCAAGGTCGATCTAGCTACCGCTGCTGCTAAGTGTGCAAGCTGCCTGTAACCACGGCCAGCGCTGAGCAGCGGATGTGGCATTTCCCGAGGAGACTAGTTGACCACCTCATTTCCCTCGCATCCAGAAAGGACAGATGTTTTGTTCTCATAGGCACAGGCATCTATTCCCCAGATAGGTTTTCTTTTCCCGCCACTCGGGCCTTAGTCAGCCCCACTAGTCAAAGGCTCCCAGTGCACTTGAGCCACAGGCCTGGAATCTCACGGACCAGAGTTCCCCTTCTACAGGAAAGGAGGCACAGGAATGTGCCCTTCACCAAGTGATCCCCTAACTGTATCACATCCTTCACCTAAACTGCTGACCTTACGATGCGTCACAACGGCCCGCTGTAGTAAATGCCAAGTTGCAGGTACTATTCTGAAGAGAGCGTACCATTCTCCAGGAGCCAGAATATGCACTGAATCAAGCCCTTTATACGGTGCTGTCTAGAATAAGTCACAGGTCCAGGAGTCAAGAGGATAGGAATAACTCGATCCTAATGTAACTTTACATAAACATGAAAGCTCCCCTTGACCACTGGAATGCACGCCTCGGGTTCAGGCTCAAATACCTCAAGTCTAAAGGGTAATGGAGGTGTTTCCCTCCACAGTCCAGATTTCTGCATCATTTCTTGCCCCAGCATTAAACTCCTCTTTATAGGACGATGGGCAATGAACAAATCCATTTTCTTCTGATGAAAACCAAATCCCCACTTAATAGGGTGCAATCTTGCCCTGATATCTACACTAGATAATCACAAATTATTTCCTAAATCGACTCTATTTATTCCACCATCTTCACGGCAACCTTGTTTACCCTTTCCCCCATGCTGGGTGGAGGCAATTGTGATACGGGATGGAGGTTGGGAGGTAAATAACAGTACTGAGTGTTTAAGGAATGTTTACTCTTCTCTCTAAGATGAAAGGTCTTCCCATGTCCAAAACAATTTGAAGAAGACAACAGACTTCGCATTTCCAGGGTGATCCTTGTCACCAAACTTATAGGGAATGAACCTCAGGCCTTTTCTGTATTTTATCTTCCCTTCTCTGAACGCTTTTTATTTTCTACTTTCCAGTCTCAGACCTGAGCTTCCCTCAAAGGACAGGTTTCCTAAATTTCAAGACACTTAGAGCCTCACACTAGAGTTTGCAGTCAGTGCTTTGTTTCTCCTTCCATATTTCCAGAATTTTTATTTCCTTAGGAAAAGGCTGTACAGATAAAGTGTTGAGAAAACAGTAGCAATGATAGCAGATTTACCACCTGCCCATTTACTGCCTGCAGATTTATGGCCAACGCAGCCTATTTTGCCATCTGGGTCAAAGTCATATTTTCACTGGAAATATTTTGGTAAGTTATTGCTGGCATTTTTTACATGCAGGTGGTGATCACACAGGTTTTATGGCACTTTCATAACTGCACGTCTGACTGAAGTACACAGAAGCTGATCTTTTGTGAATGTCTACAGAAGCGATTCAATGAAATGCAATGCACTCTATTCATTACATTTACCAGCGTAGGGGGGACTCCTTTAACATAAAATGTAATCCTGAGAAAGGTGCCAAGTCATCTTCCCTGGTTGTTTCCAGAGGTATAGACTGTGGTACTCAGGAAAGAGCAATTGGTTCCTCTTGGACATCGAGGCTACTGTCTTCTGCACAAAGGCAGTTTCAGAGCTGGTGATGGGCATCAGTCCAGAAAAGCACCCAAACTAGTTAATTTTGATGCATTAGCCTTTGCAATTTTCTCATCTTAACACGTTTATTGTTGAAAAAAAATGTTGCTGTCTGTTTGGTGTATTTTTGGGGGGTTGTTATATAGATATGTTGTTAAGGAGAGATTTATGATTATATAAAAACTATTGGAAAAAAGCATGAAGCTGGAAGTAAAAAGAGCTGGATTCTGATGTTGGTTCTACAACTTGAGAGCCGTACAATCTTACCTACCCTCCCTGAGCCGCAGTTTTCTCTTCTGTAAATAGAGGAAAGGGAATGATACTAGAAAGTGCATATATATTTTTTAATCAAAGAAAGCAATAATTTACATGCACAGATATTGAGTGTTCAAAACAAGGAGTTTTTACTTCTGTGTAACCCATCCTCTGAAACAAGATACAGAATATTTCCATCCCACCAGGAAATTCTATCACACTCCTTTTCAATCTATCCCCAGGCCCCTCCACATACAAATAAGCACTTTCTGATTTCTATTACCGAACATTAGTTTTGCCTATTTTTGAGCTTCATATAAATAGAATTCCCTAGCTTCTTTTGCTCACTATGGCTATAAGCTTTGTCTATGCTGGATGCACCACTTGTTTGCTCTCTATTATTTCTGAGGAGCAGGCCAGTACACAAATATAAAACAATTCGTTTATTTTTCTGTTTATGGGTATTTGAGTTATTTTCAATTTTTGACTCTCATGAGTTCAGTTGCTGTGGACATCCATGTACAAGTCGTTTATACATACATTTTCATTCCTCCTGGGTCTGTGTCTAGGTGTGAACTTTCTGCCTTGCAGGATAGATGTGCTTAACTTTATGAGAAACTGCCAAGCTGTTCTCCAAAATGGTGGTATTATTTCCTTTTTGTGTGTTTGTTTGTTTTTTAAGATTTTATTTATTTATTCATGAGAGACACAGAGCGAGAGAGGCAGAGACACAGGCAGAGGGAGAAGCAGGCTCCATGCAGGGAGCCCGATGTGGGACTCGATCCCAGGACCCCAGGATCACGCCCTGGGCCGAAGGCAGGCGCCAAACCCCTGAGCCACCCAGGGATCCCTTTGTTGTTGTTTTTATGTTGTTTTTGTGTTAGCGTTTTTTTTTTTTTTTTTTTTTTTTTTTTTTTTTTTTTTAGGTGATACTATCTCATACTCTCACCGGAAGTTCTAGAGACTCCCCATCTTCACCAACCTTGGTTTTATGACATTTTTAATTTTATTCATTCTGCTAAGTATAAATATCATTTCATTGTTTTAACTTTTATTTCTTAGATGACTACTGAGGCTAAGCTCCCTTACATATGTAAACTGCATAGAACTTAGACTAACTAGTTTTCCCTTGGTATTATATTAGTCACCTATGTAGCTTTTAAAATTGACACATGTGGGATGCCTGGGTGGCTCAGTCAGTGGGTCTGACTCTTAATTTTGGCACAGGTCTTGAACTCAGGGTCTTGGGATCAAGCCCTGCATCAGGCTCAGCGCTTCGCACAGAGTCTGCTTGTCCCTCTCCCTCTGCTCCTCCACCCTGCTTGCATGTGCTCTTTTTCTCTCTCTAAAATAAATAAAAATTTTAAAACACACACACACACACACACATACACACACACACACACGCACATGCTTTAACCCTATTTACATACTTTCTAATTTGGAAAATCTGGCGTAAAGGCTACAAATATGATTCTGATTCACAAACGAATCACTGGATTATGCTCCAGGTATGTGACAGGTTTTGTTATACTACTGATCTTTGTTAGATCATAACAAGACAACACACAATAATAGCTGAGAGCATAGACTTTAAAATAAAGAAGACTAGATCTTGGATACTAGTTTACACTTACTATCTATGTAATTTGAGGCAAGTTATACGCTCTCTCTAAATCTCGGATTCTTCATAAAATAGTTATCCCATAGTTCTGTGGAGAGGATCAAATATGATGATGCATATAAAATGGTTACTATCCTGCCAACCTCATAGTAAACACTCAGTACACACAAGAAGAGTGGATAGAATGTGAAAACACTATGAATGAGCTAAACAAATCAGAGCACTTAATGCTACTATCTTGATATGTCCCCTTTACTACTACTGTTCAATTCAATAATAAACTTGAGATACTCTTCCAAACTGTTTTCTTACTTTATTTTGCCTTTTTCCCAAACCTATAAGCACTTTTGTAGATTGAAACATTGTCCAGGTCTCGACATTCTCCATTTTCACCAACCACGTAAGTGATAGGCTGTAGAAGGTGTGCTTCTGTCAAGGGGTTTACCTCCCGGTGCAAAGTCTCATGGATGACCTCTGGCCTCCTCCCGTAGTTCCCTGTTTTCCATCTGATATTCACATCTAAAACTGTTGGGTCCTAGTTTCTGGATTCACAGCTCTCTCTTCCCTTCCCTTCATGCATACAATACAAAATATACTACTAAGCACCTTCTCTCTTTCTGCCTGTCTCAGGTTGTTTTTCTCATCTACGTATCTGCATAGCTCTACTCCATTAGCACTCCCATAACGATATTTTTGATTATCAGCATAAAGTTTACCTTTCCTACCATAGTAACCATGATTCTACCTACTGATCATTCTATTCACTAAATCTACTCTCTTTTTAAATTAAAACATGGGTTTTCCATATTTGAGATCCTTTTAGTTTCCGGTATTTCGTTTGTTTTGCTTTGTTGTTGCTTATAAGTCAGCTAAAGCTCCCTACTTTTATGGGCCTTCCTTCCTGGACCTGAGTAATTTGTAATCAACATGACCTACACTTTCTAACAAGAAGGATAAGTAGATTTTCATTCTTTTAAGATTATAGGTAAGCCTCTGGAAATGAAGAAAAAAGATCCCCCTCCCTTTGCCTTTTTTTCTATGAAGAGTAATGTGTAAATCTTGGTTTCAACCTCCTAGGATTCCTCTGTTGTGCATCTGTATTGAAAGTATACAGATGAAAAAGGACGATTCTTTTAGAGTTGTTAAATTTTTCTGCTTATTGATGAGGACAGGGTTAGCTAGTTACCTACATAACTATATTTCTATCATACTAAAATAAAATGACTCTCTTTATGGAATACTTTTTAATGCATTAGTGGGACTGAGGGATAATGACAAAGGCAAAAGGAACATCCATTAAAACTAAATGGAGATTTGTCTATAAGTAACATTTATTAATAATGACAGTAAACATTCCTTTAGTGAAGAAAGGTGAGAACAACTAACTTTTATTAATAGGGCTTTTAGCGAGCTACTGCTTTTATGCTTAACTTTTGCTCAGAGCAGTTTCCACTCTTGGCTTTTCTCCTTTGACAGTAGTTTCCGAAAACATGAGACTAATGGTGACATCCCGCTTGGTGTGACTGCTCAGTAGATATCCAATAATTGTATAGAAAAGTTTTCTACAAGTCCTTATTTTTTGTTTCCTATTTTATTTATTCAGGAAATGGAACAGAGAAGAAAAGGAAAAGTTTTTTCCTTGAGAAATACATAAAGCTTTTTACTACTGAGAGATAGAAACAATCCCAACTTTAACTTTGATGGGTAAAGTTTGATAGGCTGCTGAAAATTCTCATAAGAATGACTGCTTTTCCATTTTTCAAGTAAATTGAAGAGTGTACATCTCTCCCCAAAACTTATTTTTTAATGTGACCCTGTTCAATCAGTCAAGAGGATGAAAGACTGTAGATAATCATTCTTCAATTTTGGATGCCATACATTTTCCCCTACAGTTTGTGCCTCAGTGTTTTCATGGTAAATGCCAACAGAAAGGGATGACTAGCACCAGTACTTGCTGAACCCTTTGGTCAGTCATACATACATATATATGTGTGTAGTGTATATATATTTACTGTACTCAATTTGTGAGTCAGAAAACACAGAAATTAAACAAATGTGATAACACAGAATTCTTTTCTAACACATTTGTTTCTGAAGTTAACCATCTGACGACCAAAACAAGCATCATAGAATTTGTACTTTGTTTTTCCCAAACTGTGCTGCTCCTTGGATCAGAACCATTATATAACTATGCTAAGAGATAAGCATGCACTTAAACCAAACCAAACTAACAAAACAAAAAAGTCAGTAAACCATCTTCAAGATTTTCTCTTTATCTTAACTAACTCAGACAAAAATACAAATTCCATGTCAACTCTAAACATGTAAAAATGAGGGGGAAGAAAGCGTGGAGCCAAATGTAAAGTCAGGTTAAAAGTTCGGGAAATAAACACTCCATTTCCAACAGTTTCTATAATAATTTAATTCCTTCTAACACATTTGAAATCTCAGAATCAGATAAATAGCAGCAATTGCTTTTAAAGCCAGAGGAGTGTTCAAATTATGGAATTATACCATTATAATACTGTGTAATAAGTACACTAATAAAGATATGGACTAAATATTTTGTGGCAATTGGGATGGAGTAGCTTATTGGTTGTTATTAGTCTGTATTATAATTATCTCTCTTACTCTCCAACTAGACTGTGAATTTCAGATCAAGATTGTGTGTGTGTGTGTGTGTATGTGTGTGAAATGTTATTTAATTCACTTCTCTGCTTTTTATTAGTGCTCAATAAATGATTAAAATATTTCTATAGCCCTGAATTCTGTCTTTTTACCCCTTCATATGGAAAGTAGAGTAGGACCAGAAAACAAAGAAAAGGGACATAATAAGGAAAAAAGAGCAGTTGTATTTTGGGTCCTCAAGGGCACAATTGAGAAACACACCGTGTTGTCATTACACATACTTTTGACCTTTTCTTTTTCTCTCACTACAAAAGATAGGTTTTCTCTCCTTTCTTTCTTCCCTTTATTTTTTTTTTTTCAGCTGTTCACCTATACAATCCACACAGCTCCCCACAACTCCACTCTGTCTTTTCACTCTTCTAATGAGTATGTTGGTCATGTCTGTGGGATACAAGTCCACATCGCTTCATATTTCCCAGTAACCTATGCCTATTGCCATCGGAGACCAAATTCTTGAGTTTCTAACTTTCTAGCAAAGTACACCTGCTGTCCTGCACTCCACAGGAGAAGCTGTTTGTTCTGATTCTGTGTCATTATTTATTGCCTGAGTGTGAGCTGTGCTCCTTCAAGGAAAAAAGGTTTGGCTTATGTTTTCCTCCCAATCAATGCACAATGAATACTACTGACAGCCGAGCAATTAGATGAGTCTAGGGCCCGTGTATAGGTTTCAGGGCAGGTTCCATTCTCTGAAAGGGAGGAGGGAAATGATCACATTTGGAAATTGTACAACATACGTATGGGTTAGCCCTCTTCTCACAGTCTATTGCTATTACTTGAAGTCTGAATCCAAATTACGCTGGAAACAAGCTTTCGGTGTACTTGGTAATTTTTAAAAATGATTCCTGAGTTTGGAGGAGATGGGAGTTTGCCTGGATTTGGCTATTATGTAAAATCAAACTTAAATCAATTAGAATTAAATCCTTCCCCCCCCTCCCTTTTTTTTTTGGTCACGGTATAAGTTCCTTTCAGTTTCTTTTCTATGAAAAATTAAACAGAAATTATTTCTTTTGAGGTTGAACAGATACTGGATGCAGCATATCTCTGGCATCGCCAACCAGTAAGTAAGACTCTGCTACATTTCCAGCAATACTCCAAATCTCAATGCAATAAGCTCCTATCAACTTGATGAGGCAGACAGATAGTCTTTTTCAGAGATACCACACTCCAATTATTTCTGGCAGGGGATTCTGATCTATAACCAGAGCTGCTGCCTGCAGCTCCGCAATACCTCAGCTCTGGATTCTGAGGTTCCAAACACCTTTTGATCTCTTGACCTTTAACTTGTGATTTGACCCCTAACTGTGTGCTCGTTTCCACCAAAATAGTAACGACCAAAAATGTCAGGGACCAAATGTTTGTCTCCCCCAAAAGGCACCTGTTCAAATCACGGTCCCCAATGTGATGATTTTAGGAAGTGCGGCCATTTGGAGAATATTAGGTCATAAAAATAAAGCCCTCCTGGTGCCCTTATAAGAAGGGCATTGAGACTTGAGATTGGTGCCCGTATAAGAAGAAACAGTAGAGAGCTTCCTTCCTCTCTTTCTCTCTCTGCTCTCTGCCGTGTGAGGATACAAGAAAGACAGCCATCTACACCCCAGAAATAGAGCTCTCACCAGAATCCAACCAGGCTGACTCGCTGATCTGAGACTTCCAGCTTCCAGAATTTCGAGAAATAAATCTCTGTTGTTTATAAGCCACCTAGCCTACATCAGTTATAGTAGCCTGAACTAAGATACAAAACTTCCCTCTCTCTGGCCAGCAGGGAAAAACCTCTGTTCCCTTTGGCATATTTCTTCCAAGAAGAGGGACTTCACAGTCCAGTTTTGGGCACACAGTGAAATATCTAGTTCTATTCTTGATATTGCAGCACAATCTCTCCCAAGTTAGTAGGGTAGGGAGATGACACGGCCTCTCATTACCCAGAATAACCAGTCTCTCCAAGTACTTCCATGCGCAGCCAACCCAACATGACCAGATCTCTTTACGCAATAGTGATTTTCTTTCAGTAATCTCATGCATCCTCCCCTCTAATCTGATCTTCCTTAAAGATACCAGCCCATGAGAAAAGGTGTATATAAATCAATCCTAATTTTAAGTTAAACTAAAATTCTCTTCCACAGGACTGTGGGCCTCCTATAGATCAGGGAATATGTCTGAACATCTATTTCAGGGCCTGCAAATATTTCAAGACACACAAAGGACTTTTGAAGGTATGATGGGGTGTTATCTGATTTCTATTTGTGACTCGTGTATTTATTACTTTATTTATTCAAATAACATTTACTGAATATCTACTGGGTGTCAGGCATTGCTCTAAGATCAAGAGTAGAAAAATCATTTCTGTAAAGGAGCTGATAGTAAATGTTTTGGCTCTGGGGGCCATATAGTGCCTGTTGCAACAATTTCATTCTGCTGAATATAGCACTACAACAGTCACAGACAGCATGCAATCCAATGGGAGTGGCTGCGTTCAAGAAAACACAAAGGAAGGTAAGAAATGTTTATATGGGAAGGTATGAAATACCATTCCATTAGGATAGTTCGCTACTTTATTCTGTATTGAGATATCCCTCTCGGGTCACTAAGATTAGCTTAGCTGTTTTAGTTCAGTTGTTCACTCAGCAAATATTTGCTTAGTATTTACCGTGTGCAAAATACCACATGCTATCCCAAAACACAAGTGTATAAGCCAAATTGCCTTTAAGAAGATCACATCAGAGTTGCAGGGACAATTTGTGTACTGTTAGCATTGTCTGGATCTAGAAGTTCTGAAAACATTTTAACCTGTTAAATTACAGAGCATTTATATATTTATATACACACACACATATATATCCACATATATACATATATATAGTATTTGCTAGATACTATACTATATATAGTATTTGCTAATTAGAAAGCATTTATATATTTATATACACACACATATATATATACATATATATATACATATATATATATAGTATTTGCTAGGTGTCTATACACACACACTTTTAATATATATATTTTTCCTTGTCAATATATATATATTTTCCTGTGAGTAAAATATATTTTATATATATGTATATATACACACACACAAACTAGGTGTATATACACACACTTTAATATGTATATTTTCCCTATAAATATATATATTTTTTTCCTGTGAGTAAAATATATATATATATGTATTTTTTTCCTAAACAGAAAATCAATATTCTTTTAAAATGGTTTATCTCAGCCAATTGTTGCTGCGATAGACACTGGAAAATGTGTTCTAGAAGCCTAAAAAATCAATTCACCAGGTTCTTACTTATCAGCACTGTGCTAGACACTGGCAAAGGATCCACAGGCTCAAAAGATGGGGTTTCTACCCCTAAAAAGCTTTTAGGAAAAAAAAACAGTTACAAATAAAACAGGTTGCTTGTGTCCATATAAGCTCCTTTATCCAGGGATCATGGATGTTATTTACTACATTCCTTATCTTTAGATACCTGGCATATTGCTAAACTTCTGTCCTGGCTTATTAGAGTTAAGCATTTCTAGAAGGAAGAGATTAAACACTTTGAGAAATTTTCACTGAGAACCTACTATAAGTCAAACACTTCTGGGCACACAGAGTTATAAGGTGGAACATGAAAGTTTGTTTTCTGTAATCAGAAGGCTCATTATTGAGTGTGAGACATAATCCTGTGAGTGCACAATTACATCACACTGTGATGGGTACTGCAACAGAGTATTGATTAGTATTATCTACAGAATCAGAGGATGTGAGGATGGGCTGAAGTGGTTAGAGATGCTGGGAGAACTGGAACATGTGTCAGTCTCTGAGGACATTGTAAGACAGAGGATGCTAAGGAAATTTGGGCTTACAAGAGAAACATAAGAGGAAAGATGAGGCAAGGGATAAGCATGGTATTTATAAGTGTGATGTCCATGTGGTGCCCTGGGAGTCTGAGCCCTGGTTTGAAGAAAGTAAGATGTGCCCATTAGAACGTGTCTTTAAAATGGTAAGAGAGGGAAAAAAAAATCCAGGTTATTGAACAGGAAGCAATAGAGGGAAAATATGGCTTTAGGAACACTGGACCGGTATAAATACCCAAGATGGATGAGAGATAGTAGAGACTAGAATGAGAAAATCACCTGAGCACCCTTGCAGTAATGACAAGTCTAGATTAGCGTGGTGGTAATGGGAAAGGAGGGGAGGGCAGGCACTGAAAGACAGTTCAAAGGAGGAAATGACAGGATGCAATGACAGCCTGAATACTAGGTTTGAATGAGAGGGAAGAGTAAAAGATAGTCTGGAAGAATGGTGATACCAGGGACAGAGTCAACATAGCACTAGGAACTGACAACCAGGCGATCAAAGTGACATGCCACTTGTGCCATGTATCTGAAAGCTCTTCATCAGAAACACAAAGCTGAAAGGAAAGTTGTCTCTGGATTTTTCTTGCGCAGGAGTATATGGGTAAATGATGAACTTTACAAAAAGAAGTCCTCTAAGGCACTAGCTGATGTGACCTCATGTGTCAAACCAAATTAAAGGCCCACAGAGTGAGGGTCAGCTCTGATGTCTATACAATTTGAAACTGCAAATAGACATCACATTCTCCTTGTGAAGTTTCATTCAGGTCACCTATAAACCATAATAAAACATCAAATAACAATACTTGGTAGGTTTTCAATAAAGATTTGCTGAACTGGACTGAGGATAAGGGGGTTAACAAGTCAGTGGGGATTAGGTCTAACTCTTTAACACTGCACACCACGCAAGCAATGTGGAGAAAAGAACGGCTTTAATAAATTACAAAGCCAACGCCCAGTTAGGCAAAATGGGATGGCTTCTTCTAAAACTCAAGTGTCAAGTGTGTTGCAATTACTCCATGGAGAATTTCAATCAAGGAAGCCCATCATCTCTGGAAATTTGATTCCTTCTGACCTTCTGCATGGTCGGCCTTGACAGAGTGGTCTGGATCATAAACAACATGTTTACAACATACAGGGTTATTAAATAAGTGAGTTATCTACGTATCTGTAAAGTCAAAGTGGAAAGAATCAGTTATTCCCTTGGGCTCTCGGGTCACACAGACACATGGAGATAAAAGTATCACGAAAACAGATCCACAGACGTGATACAGAGGGAATAGATTTTTATTACGTCCACCAATAAAAAGAAATTATGTATTTTCATCAACATAGCTTACCATCTTTGAGATCATCAGAAAATAGAATTTTTATTATTTAATTTGTATTTATTCGCAGTGATATAAATTTAAGTCAAATACAGTGGAACTGTTTGCGTGTGTGCGTGTGGTTTTTTGTTTTTTGTTTTTGTTTTTGTTTTGTTTTGTTTTTGATAACCTGAGGAAAGTATTCCATGCAGTTGTCAGTGAAAAAGTATTGGAACTTTTCTTTGTAATAGGAAAATAAAATAGGCCTTGTAAAATTCTGAGTCAGACCCTATTGTTTTCTAAAGGCAAATACCGTTAACTCCTCTCAATGGTTCCTTCTCAGGAGTTAGAAAGAGAAAATTATACACTGTGAGAGAAAAGAAAATTTATTTCTCCATGGTTGGTCAAGCCTAGAATTCTCTACAGAGAGAATCTTTCTGGAAGACACCAGTGTTTTTATGAGCTAGAGGCAATGGAGAAGAAAGCAAAGCTGCATACAAAACAAATGGCAAATGCCATTCCGAGTTGGTGGCTCTAGCATGTCGGTCCTTGATGTGATTCCCTATTCTGTCTCTGGCAATACATAAAGCTACGTCAATCTTTCAGTGTTTGACTTGTACTAGATCCAGTGTTATCAAGCAGTCGCACCAGATTTATCCTGTGTTCTCTGCAGAGTGCATTGAAGAAATCTGGTTCCAAGTCCCCTTCTTAATAAGCATAATTATTTTGACAAATTGCTTTAGAACTTTATATGCATTTCCCTTTAGATCCATAGCACTCTCGCTGCAGTATAAGTATAGCATTTAAACTAGGACATTTCCAGTTGCTCTGCATCTTTATGAGTAACTTGCCTTGTTCTCCTTAAATTAGGCAGCTTAGAGTTGTTTCTAAAATCATAGATTCTTTTTGAATTAATTGTGTAATAGTGCCAAGCACAGGGCCTAGCATATGGCAGGCACTTAATAAATGTTTACGGAATAAATAAATGAGTTTTGCTTCATCTTGGATTGTGGCCTATCTTTTATAATGTTAACCACATAAACGGGCTTTGTGTTGGCATGCGAAGCCACCTCCATGGATACTGGAATTTGCTTCACAAAACTTAATTCCTGATTTAGAGATCTGGAGTAGAAGTGAGTTGTGTATCTAGAGCTTCATTAACTGGTAATTACTTAACTTGTTCTCTTCTGAGCAAGACATGACCTAGGCATAAGGTCATGCAACTTGAGAGAAACGACTGGCCTCTCCCATTAACTAGGCTACCAAAAAGAGCTCTGTTATGTCTGCAATGTTAAAAAATATCAACGAAATAGTGTTGTTTTGAACTGAGAAGACAACGTGCATGGAACACTTATATCTGCTGCTCAAATAAACATGCAGACTTCTCAGCTTATCCCTTTTTTGCTCTCAAGTGTGTGGAACAGCTGGGAAGCTCCATTGATTCGGGCCAGGCTTGGCTGGTTTCAGCAAGACCTTCTCCTGGTTTTTGCCTGGTAGTTGGCTAAATGCCATCCAGGGCAATGAGGGTAACCGAGCCGTGCGTTTCTATCAACCTTTTCTTGTGGTAGGCAGAGGTTCAAGACAGAGAACAAATGACTGCCCTTAGTCCTCCTGAAACCAAAACTCAAGAGCTGTCACGATGCTGCCTCTGCCATATTCAATTTGCCAAAACAAGTCACAAGGGCTGCCAAGATTCAAGGATTGGGACAGAGATTCTATCTTTTAATGGGAAGAACAGCAAAGTCACATTGCAAAGAGGCAAGGAGAAAGGGAACAGTGGAGACTTGTCGCCATTTTTGTAGTCTCCCACAACATAAAAGAAGAATGTTGCCATAGTATATGCATATATGTGTTTAATAAATAGCATTTGTTATTATTAACCAAGAGTCTATGCTTGGTAGCCTTTTTCTTTCACTCTCACCTCATTTCTTTTATGTGTGAAATTCCACAGCTCTAACAAAAGAGGGTGATTGATGAAGGAAACCACCTGGCTATCCACCCGGTGCCCCAGTCAGTCCCCCACAGGGCAACCAATACCTACAAGGGATGGCTTCTGTAATTTTCTTTACTCCTCTGGTTTCTGAATCTTCCAATTCACTGTTGAAGCCAAGAAAGGCATAATGGTTGAACAACAGTCTCTAGCAGGTGCTTTGTCTTGAATCACGACTGCCGATTTAGAGCTATGTGGCCTTGTGCGTTTTTCCTCACTTTTCTGGTCTCTAAAATGGAGTTGAGTTCCTGAGAAATTTAGGTGAGATCCTATCTATGTATTTATCTATGTATTTATCTATTTACATCTGTGCCTGGTATACAGTGAGCCTATATATGTGTATATGTTTGGCGGGTTTTTTAAAATTAATTAATTAATTAATTAATTAATTAATTAGAAAGACAGAAAGAGAGCATAAGCAAGGGGAGCTGCCGAGGGAGAAGGAGAAGCAGGCTCAAGCAGGGAGCCCGATGCAGGGCTTGATCCCAGAACCATGGGATCATAGCCTGAGCCAAAGGCAGACTCTTAACCGACTGAGTCATCCAGGCACCATCCTCCCTTGCTGTTTCCAAACAAAGAAGAAACAAAATCCAACCAACATCTGATTGCTTTTCTGCCATTATCGCCCTACACCACACTTCTGAAAAAAGGCATATGGCAACATTAGACCTGATGTTTGAGTCCCCTGCAGAGGCACACAGCTGTATTTAGCAACATTTCTAGGAAAGAAAGGAAAGAAGAAAGGAAGGAAGGGAGAGAGGAATGAGGGAGAAAAAACAGAAACCAAAGTCATACCTCATTGTATTCAGCAAAGCTTGAATTCTGCTAAATTTATCTGTGTATTAGTATGTTCCATAAAGAGCTTGTCCCATGGTCAACCAGGCTCTTCCTATGGTTCTCCATCCTTCCCCAATACTACTGCTGACCGAGTACCAGGCCACTAGATGGTCAGCAATTCCACTGGGCCCCTGTGACACAGCCTGGCAACTGCTTGTGAGGAGTCTCTGATACAAATAGTGGAAATAACACCAACCATAATTTACAGAATACAGATACACGTAACTTTTACGTGTATCTGACACTACTCTAGGCACTTTACTTAGATCATCCTTATTCCTAACAGTAGTCTAGCAAAGTAGATACTATCCCAGTTTTATGTATAGGAGAGATTCAAAGCCAGCCAGTCAACAAGAGTAACACTTATTATTCACACACAAGTTTCTCTAATTCCAGACTATGCGCTGTTATTGTAAAAATACTTGAACACTGACATTGTATTTCTCTTCAGCTTCTTGAAATACATCGTTCTTTAATCTTTCCCAGAACATTCACTCATTTTTGTGGTCTTCTTGTTTAAACTCTCCACAGTCTATCTTTTACTAATGGATCCCTGATTGAACACAGCACTCTACTTACCCTATATTTAAAAAAAAAAAAAAAGAGTAGATAATCTTATGTTTCCTACATGAAATGTACTTTTAATATTTCTGAATATATGACTGCAATCACCCCTGCCATTTGGACAGCTTTAATTAACATCCATTTAAAACAGTCAAGTAAGGTCCATGAAACAGATATTGAGTTATTGTTAATCACTCACAATTGGGCATTCATCTAATTAGAGAAATACTAAGCTATATATTCCAGTTTCCTCAGTTATTTTCTGGATAGATCAATAGAAAGAACATGCAAAATGCATTTGGATTCTCCTTGATGTTCTAAATATATTAATGTCACAAAAGACTATTAAATAAAACTGGCAGGATCTATTTTTCTGAAAGTTCTATAATCCCTAGACTATATCCTATTCGTTCACATTACTTGAAGTACATTTATGAAAAAAATATGATCTTATTTTTCCAGGTTCTATGGTCTCATTTGTTTTTTTTTAATTCAAGATAGTATATACTTAAAATACATATTTCGTAAAAGTTATCTGGTTAATCTGGTTAAAAAGTTAAACATATGTATATACTTTTATACTTTTAAGCGAAGTACTCACTTTACAATAAAATTAACTTGGATAATACAAATAATCCAGAGGTTAGACACCGAATGAAAAAATTCTAATATAACACACAGGTCAAATGGCATCAAAAATTATTTTTAATATTGAACCATAGAAGTAAAACACATGATTTTGTATACTTTGGGGCTAGGTAACTTTTTGGGAATTAGTTTTTAACATTACAAATGAACCTTTTATACAGAAGAAATGCATTCATTATCCTTGCCAAGTGAAAAAAAAAACAACTTCGTTTTGATGAAGGTAAAATTATTGGTATGTTAAGATACTGAAAATCCCACTGGGAACTATTTAGGTCATAATAAAGGGTTGTATCACATTTACCGATGACCCAAACGGGACATATAGAGGCATATTAAGAGTCTTTGGCAGTGAGTGAGAAGTGTTTTGTTTCATTCAGAGTAGATTTGAACTCTACTCTGTTAAACATCTTCATAAATTATCTGCAGTTGGTTGTTAATGGCATTAATTAAATTCTCAGATGGGAGAGCATATCAAGCAGTGAAACATCATATAATATAATACGAAAAGACTAAAAAAAAAGCCTGAAATTAATCAAATGAGATTTAATCTTCAATTGCAAGGCCAGTATTTGATTAAAAAATAGATCCAATAAAAGTTGAAATAAAATTAAAAATTGGTTTCAATAAAGAGGTATTTCCAATAGCTAATATAAAGTTGATTTGATATTCTGTAATGGGCTTTGGGAATATGCAAACTATTTTAAAATAGAAATGAATATGAAATCCTCATAGTAATCACCACCTAAAAAATTCTAGTGGCTGATGACTGACTGCAACAGAAAAGTTGAAATGCTGTGGATGTTTTGTGCTTAACAAGACCTTTATGAATGTCTGACATCTACCCAATAGAAAGAACTAGGATCCTACAAAAAATCCTTGGGAAAAAAAATTGAAAAAGAAGTACAGCTGTATGCAATGACATCAGACTTGTTGACAATTTTCTACAAACTTTTCAAAGGAAGAAAACTTTTCTAAAGAAGTAAAAATATCAAAACCATGAAACACAAAATCAAGATCGACAGAAAAATAAGGCTTAGAAAATATGCTGTTTCTTCATTAGCAAAACTGAGTCTATCATTTGCAAATATTCCAGAGGATTTGCTTTTGCTTTTATTTATGTATTTATTTATTTTTGAGGATTACTTTTAAACAAGGCATTTAATCACTTCTTCATAAGAGAAACTTCACCCTTGTTTCTGCAAAGAGTTGAGTTTGTTTTGGGGGAAAATATGTCCACAAAAGGTTCTTGAAAGCGCTTCTTTTGCAATAGTCTTAGAGCCTTCACATTGTTATTCTCTGAAGATGGTGAAGCCCAAGTTACATAATTACAGCTTTACAGAGTAAGTCCTCTATTTTGAGGTTCTTAGTGGCGATTTCTTCTTACTAGCACAGAACATAGCTGCAGGTGATGATGTAAAATAGATACCAAACAAGAATGTAATAAGGCTTTTCCATTTTTAGCAAATGTGATTATATGCATTATCTCCAAGCAGATTTCTCTTTTTCTGTAAATATAATTCCTGGAAGAGCTTGTTTTATGGAAGGATCGTAGAAGTGGGCTCAGTCTGAGTTTATCATACCTGATTTAAGTGAATTAGGAAACACTGTACATCAACATCTGTAGGATTATGCATATTGAGTAAAATATGGTTCAACTGCTGCAAGCAGGGTTAGAGGTTTGCCATCATAATTACTCTAAAATGTTCAGAATTACCGTGTCATGAGATGGTGCTAAAAACCAGTATTTTTTATATGTTCCAAAGCAATTCTTCATTTGATCTCCAGAATTTAAAAGAATAAATGAGAAGACTCCTAAGAAGTAGATTCACAGTCTAATGAGAGTCCATTCAAGAAACCGAGTCCCTTTTCAGGGACATTACACTGTTTCTGTGTTATTTCGGCATGAAAACTAAAGCTTTAACTATTCTCCTTCTTCACTGTCACATTGAGAAATAAACGATTCGGTATACCTATTTTCATTTTTTACTTTCAAAAGTAAAGCTCACTTAGAGTAAACAGGGCTCAGTCTACTAGATAAGGGTTACAATACATGCAGTAATCAAAACCTGAAGTATTCCAGGGGCTGAACGACCGCATGGGGACATTTGGAATACTGTAGGTAGGTTTGTGCTGCAACAAAACCTCTGTGGTGGTTAATTTTATGGGTCAAGTTGGCTGAGCCGTGGCAGACAGAGAGTTGGTCAAAATTGTTCTGGATGTTTCTGTGAGGATATTTCGGGATGAGATTAACATTTTCATCGGTGGACATTGAGTAAAGAGGTTTGTTCTCCATAACGTGGATGGGCCCCATCCAATCAGTTGAAGGCCCAAATAAAACAAAAGACTGACCTCCCTTCGCAAAAGGGACTTCTGCTGGCAGATGCCCTTTAGACTTGAACTACCTCATAAACTATTCCCTGGGTCTCCAGCCTGCTGGTCCACCCTTCAGAATTGGGATTTGTCTTCCTCTATAATTGCATGAGCAGATTCCTTACAAGACATCAATAGATGAATGATAGATAGATGGTAGATAGATGATAGATAGATATCCTACTAGTTCTTTTTTCTCTGTAGAACCTTGGCTAATGCGCCATGCATGGCCTCCAGGTACCCACTCAACAGAAGGAACAAGGAGTTACATGGGAAATCCTTGGTGAAGAGGAATATGTAAAATATAAATGTCCCCCCAGTTTCGATGTAAAAATGAAAACATCAAGTGTGAATTTAAATTAAACCCTTCATTTTCAGAAGAAACGGGGCTCCTTTTGGGAAAAAAAGTATGGACACTTTCTATCATTCCAGGATTCAAGAATCAGCTCTTTAAAGTGAATGACCAAAAATTAGGTTCAGTTTACTAGTTCACTGTACACCACGGTGTCAACTCCTAAATTTGAAAGACTGAGACAGAGAAGCACTTCTCTGTGCCCCATAACAAAAATCTCCTCATTTACTCTGTTTTACAGATTGTTTGTACCTGTCCTTTCCCCTAGAGACAGTGCACTACTCAGTGTAATAGGTTATGAGCACCCACTCTGGGGTCATGATGCTAGGAGTTTAGGCAATCAATCCTCAAACCCTCAGGTCCCTCGTTTGTAGAACTGGAATAACAACACCTCTTTCTCATATCCTCCAAAATGCAGCACTTTCCACAGAACACTGCAGGAGTCCATTGCTTGCTTTTACTCTCCTTAAAGAGCACGAATAGGGTTTCATATACATTTCCACGGGTCACTTGGCTCAGCATTTTTCACTTGGTCTATCAATAACTAAAAATAATTGCAAGCAATCACTGTGTGTTTATGACATGCCTGAATGCATTTTTTAAAAATTCTCACAAAACCCTTCAATGTAGCTACTGTTATCCCCATTTTTCGATGAGGAAACCGAGGTTTGAGCATAAGAGCTTTGGAGATCACACACAGCTAATTCAACGATAGTCAGCCTTTAACTCAGGTCAAAATCCAAAGGGCTCACTTTGCTTTGCAACTCACGGTCGCTGCCTATTAGATGCTTGGTAATAGGCATTTGTTACTTCCAAAAATCACATGGGAAGTTGCCATCGACCACAATCGTCTGTCCTTTTATTTCCTTTTTATGCTGCTTGATGGTTTGGCTCTGTCACACTTTGGGAGCTGGAAGTCTGGCTGTTATGGCTTGTTAGGCAGCAAAACAGGGTAGAAGGGAAGGTTATGGAAGGGTCTTCCCTGGTGAATCTTTTGAAGGGAAAATACACTATATTTTGAGCTTTAATTATTTTTTAGATTCATCATGCTTGGACAAGATACAAACTCCTCATGGGCAGCATCTACCTTTAGATGCCTTTTCAGGAGGCTGAAGATACATTGTGTATGTTCTGAAGATTCTTGAAGATCCCCAGGTCTATGATCTTAACAAAATAAGAAACTATTAAAACATTTTTCTAAAATTTGTGAAAATGTTTCTCATTGCAGCTAATAAATACTATAGGAATAGACACACTGGAGAGATGTGTCCATGTCCACTAGTAAACATGTCTTTCAGCTCTTCATGGGACAAACTGTTGCATGCATTTTAGCTACAGTAGTATTGGAGATTTCATGTAAAAAGAAACCTGAAAATATTAGTCTTTTCTAAATGTTCTAAATATGAATTCTGGTGGAGGGTGATTTCCTCCATTGTTCAACACCTTTAAAATTCAAGAGTAAAACGTTGGATTTCTAGGATGCGCCTAACAATGTTATCATTAAATTACTGTTGTTATCCTGCATCTTAACTCAGCACATCCTGTTATGGAGTCTATGGACTAATTTTTTTGTAACCAAAAGACCTGTTATCCTCAAACACAGAATTCTGTTACCAAGTTAAATAGGAGATGACCCTCTTATCAGTTGCAAGATGGAAGATTACAGCACTTTCTCAAATCCATGATAATATTGTTTTTTTTTTTTAACTGAACTTCTTTAGGCAGTATTTCTGCCTTTTTGATTTTGTAAAATTATTTCACATTTTTAAGGGAACGTAATCGTGGCATTGCCTCAAGTGTCACATCAGGTACATCCAAATGGCAAATGAATGTCATTATAGGACCCATTAGGGAACTCACTTTGATTAAAGAGGACATCCATGCCCAAGGACAGCTGCTGTCATCAGCTCCCAGGCTGAAGCAACATCCTGTTTGTCGTGTGGGCACGGGGAAGGGCTTACACTGTTGCTCAGAGACATGGGCTGTCTATTCTTTGGAGGGAGACAGGCTTAGGTACAGAAACTCAGCATTCAGTGAAAAAGCAAGGCGATAAAAACCAACAGAAGAACCTTGCAATTCGTTTCAAGAAATTTAAAATAAGCCCCTTTCTCATTAAGCCATGAGAGAACAGAAATTGGGGGGCGGGGGTACTGAATACTGTGCGCTGAAATGGAAGCAAACAGGGTGATTCTAGGAGGAGCACAGTGACCAAGCCAAGCCTTGGTGACAAGGGTTGGCCAAGGCCAAGTTTTGGAGCTCCTAGCATTAAAGGGGCTTTCTCTCAGAACAAAATAAATTCTGAAACTAACATCACATCCTTTTATTAGTAGAGGCAGTCAGTAACCATCAGGACCAGAGAAACAACTGAAATAATTCTGAAGGGTGAAAGAGAAGTAAGTAGTCTTATTAGTGAGACCCACAGCTAGCTCGAAAGCCAAGACTTTTAAATACAAATTTTAGCTCCGCGTTTGAAAAATTTGGAATTGGCCTATTTTCACACCTCACTGTTTTTCTAATTGAAAAGACAAGCAAGGCACATGAGATGCATTATCTATTACGAACAGAATCGCTCCATTAATTCAATATTCTAGTGAAATCTTAACGTGTCTAATTGACAGGAAATGTAAAGTTTAAAATTTGTGGACGTGAAACCCAGCACCTACTGCACTGGGGATATCTAATAGCTCTCTCCGTACATTTGCTTCAGTTTCTCCAGAAAGCCAGGCTATCGTTCTTTTAATTGAACTGGGGAGGGAGGGAAGAGGAAGATGTCAGACTGTTCCCATTGATGAGTGTCACATCCAATTGCCACCCTTACCAAAGGGAATGAAACTAGGTTAAGGGGACAGGTTCTGTATTTTTAAAAATTACCTGCCATGTATTTTTTTTCCCCAAATGTCAGGTGGCGGCCTCTATTAGAGGTACACCATTAATCAAACTAATGAGAACTATGGATGTAACCATCCCTTAACGAAGACGTAACGCCTCAACGGGGAAAGGAGCAGAAAGGAAGAATTTTATGAAGTAGGCCTCTCCTCATAAAAACCTGGGTCTGAGTCACCACAGTGTGCAAATCAGGGCCTCCTGATGCTTATAACACTTTAATGTTCCATAAAGGAGACAAGTGTATTAATGAATCAACATCCATTTTAGTTAAGGCAAAAATAAATAAATAAATAAATAAATAAATAATAATAATAAATAAATAAATAAATAAATAAATAAAGGGTGGGGGGAAGAAGGAAAAAAGAAAAATAACACTTGCTCTGCAACAAGAAGACTTTTCAAAACTCTCTTTAATTATCTAAACCTTAATGGTGAGCATTCAAGTTTTGAAGAATTCATCTTATTTTCTACACAATTTAACTAAACTAGGATCGCTGACATGTTCTCTGGAGTGTTTTCTGGGACAGGAAAAGTGGGCAAAGAGTCGAGTTAGCCAATGGCCACTTTCTACCTTCCTGCCTGCCTCATTCATCTTTCAATGTCCATCCCACAACCCCCAGGAGCAATCTACATGTATCCCTCTCCAGCTGTCCACTCTTTCCTTCTACACCGCGTACTCTTAACATCTCGTTCAACATTTTCTTCTTGGCCTGTACCCTACTGTCAAAAATGAATACCTCCTCCTTCTTCTTCCCACATATTACCACTCTTCTTCACTAGTATCGACAGGCAAAACCCCCGATTCCCTCACTATGGACTACTTGACCCAAGTCTGCTTCGGATCCCAGATCAGGAACCCCAGGGTTAAGAACATTGACTACAGTGGGGGAGTGAAGACTCACGATGTCTCCTCTGATACGCTGAGATGGACCAACTCAATTACTACTGGGAATTTCGTTACCTGTAGTGCCCAGCCCTATTTAGGAACATTCTCTGCCGGACAAATCAGAATTCCTGCTAAGTGGGTCTGTATATAGATGCTATCATCTATATGCTATTTATTTATCTTATTTGTTTTGGAGCAGAATGATGGGGGATTATTTCTAAATGCTTATCCTTTTGATTTTAGAGTGATTTTTTTTTCGTGTTAATATGGCAAAGAGAGCAGTGAAGTGGGAAAAATTTGGCGTCATGTCATGCATTCAGATGTTCTAATTAAACTATAGGGCGTCTAGAGAATGTAGTCTAGTTTACCATCTCTGAGTACCACAGTTATCTGTAAAGATCCCAGCCCTGCTCTTAGGAAATTTCCTTAGTAAAGTACACTTAAAAAATAAACCAATCCTGGAGCACTCAGGGCTGAGATTTCCCTGAGAGCGGGGGATATAGCGTAAGTCATTTCTGAGTCAGAGTTTAGGAGAGGGGAGTCTCTGGGACTATATGACAGGCTATCTGTACTTACCCTGACCATCCCTGGTGACTTCAAGATGAGTGTCTGTTTCCTTTTAGACCCTTGGAAGTGCTGAGTTGGCCTGTTTGAGTACAGAGGGGAGCTCTCCTAACAGATAGTTTTGGCTATCTACATGACAGCAAAGGAACATTTTGGCAGGAAACTACACAACACAGCATGACACCCTGGTTTGAACAAAATGTTTTTATGCAATGTGTTACCAGGGGAATTGGGTTGCATGTTGACACTACTGCCCACACATAAGGCCTAGTTTATTTCCCTACTAAATGAGTTTTTTTTTCCTCCTAATATTTTACACATACATCTTCCTTTCTACACAATTTAATAAATGGCATTGATGGCTTCCACAGAACCAAGATTTTTAAGCATTGCCAGCAGGAGGTATGCTGAGAAATACATAGGAGTTATCTTTTAAACGGCACTTTATTTTTAATTATTATTTTTACTACATTTAGACACAGCACTCTTCCTGCATCAAGAAATATATAAAACTGCTTAATTTGCAAGTTTCTGATTTCATTCAATACCATTTTATCGAGCTCCAGCTATGAGCAAGGGGCTCTGCATGATTTTAACATGTTTTGTGAAAGAGGTGAAGATGGGTATGCACCTTCTAACACGTGGTAGACGAGAGAAATACTGGTGAAGTAATATGGTAGCTCAGTGGAGAAAGAGCTTACTTCAGGTGATGAGGAACAAGGAAATTATTGTAGGAAAAGTGGCATTTCAGCTGGCTTTCAAAATAAGATTTCTTATTTATTCATTTTTCTATTAATTTAGTGTAGCATAAAGTTTAATAAGAAAGGAGACACTAGATTGAAACTCCGGATTTATATCCTGGCTCTTCCCATTAGCAGTTTCATGAATTTAGACCTGTCATGTAATTCACTTCCTTCACTTGTAAAATAAGGACAAAATTAGTTCCTGTTTCACAGGTTTCTTGGGAGGACACCTATCCTTACTATGAATGTATCTGGGAAACGGCAAAGTGTGAAGTGCATAGACTTTGGAATCAGACAATGTTTTAGTCGAATCAAAAGCTACCAATTACTAACCAGGTAGCTACTGTTAAACATTTTAACTTCTAGGTAACATAACTTTCTCATCTTTTAAATGGGCATGACAATCCCGATTGCACTAAGTGGTTTTAGGGAGTAAATACTAGGCATCATACCCATAAAGTCAGTATAATATCAATGGTAGGTAATAATAAGAGATGATATTGGAAAGAGACACCGGGGCTAACTCTGCAGAGCCTTACAATCCAGGCGACACAAACTCAAGTAATTCTAGAGACCAGAGTTGACGTGCCATCGGCCTGCCTTCCATAGCCAAGAGGGGAGTGTATGAGAACTACAGCCACAGATATAGAATATTTTGTTTGGTCTACACAGTGTCTTAAAAATTACAAAATTTTACATGTTTTTTTCTTCTAACATTTTACAAAAAAAAAAAATAACTCCATATTCCGATACAAAAACAATCAATTAGAACTAAGTTCTTATTTGGAACCCATGCATGCCAGAGCCTCCACCATTCTCTATTGCCTTGACTTTACCCATTTCACTCAATTTATTCCCTGCCTGGTCTTTTTAGGCACTTGATTTTGTGACCTTAAGGACGATAAGCCAATATTGATTTTACTTTAACAGAGGGTGGTTTGTATAGATGTTTTCAGGAGTATTATGTCTCTTCAATTTGCAGATTTGAGTAGGGGATGGATGAGATTGGGGGTAAGTAAAGAGAAGGTTTTCAATTGTATAGACAAGAAACAAATAGATGTTAAGATACAGAAATGGCCTGAAAAGAGTTTGGGTGAAAGTTATTCCCAAGGTATAATCAAGAAGACTTTGGTAACTAGTTGGGAAAAGAAGGAGGGAGAAAAACAAAAAAAGATTAGTCTTACTAAAGGGTGGTTAGTGCACTTAATCAAAATGTAATGAATCAGAGTATGATTAGAGAGGGCAGAAATTTCAACTTAGGGCATACTCCTGAATTTCCAATGTAAATTTAAACTTAAGAAAATTTAAGGAAATTTCCCATTGCCGTGACTCATGGTAAAAATCTATGCTGACCCTCAGAAATGTCTGCAGGTCCTAATCAGTGATAAATTGTGAGCCTTCAGGGCAAGGATGAAATGATTTCTCTTTGTGTAATCTCCAGGTTTGGCAAAGAGCATGATAAATATTTATTGAATTAAATTATAGAGAATATGTACAAGTTTTGTTAATTTTTTTAGGATTCTGGCATATTTTCCCAGATCTACTAATGTTTTCTGCAATTAAAAGATAATACTTGGCCATTTTAAAATCTACAGCCTAACAGAGTCTCAGACACACAGATTTACATACTTTTGTAAATTATTCCATATGCAGTAATGGCATATATGAATTTAATGTGACATTGATGAATGATAATTATGAGAATTCTGAGCTATGTTTAGAAGGCTATTAAAAGATACATGTTGGTGTGAAAATTTTCATAGAGACAACAGCGTCATTGATAGCGAGTGCAATTCCACCAAAGTGTGCCTCTGGCCTAAGAGTGAGCTACGTAGCACACTAGGGATTTCATTTATTCAAAGTTGTTGGAAAGAGGCTGGAATGAGGAGTTCCTAGCAGCGAAGATCGAGGGTTAACTGGACATATCTGGATTCTCTTTGGTTCATTCCTCTGTGCCTCTGAATTTACAGGCTGACTGTTCACAACAGCTAGATCCCGAAAAGAATCAAGAATGAGAGGAAGAAAGGAGACAGGGAAAGAAAGAAAGGAGCTTTCTGGTATCACAAACTAAAATTTCTGTGTAAAAAGTACCAAAAGTTGTCTGCTCTGTCACTGAGAGAAGAGTGCATCCGTGAGGTCGTACCCATTCTGGTTGTCAGCGTTGCTGTATGTCTGTTTTCCTATGAATGTGTCTGGTTCACAGCAAAATGGAGCAGCCATGAAATATGCGAAATGAATCACTAAACGTGAGAGGAGACTTGTGGTTTTCAGCCCACATTGCAAAGGGCAGAGCCATTTCCAGCTGATGCTGTTGATTCTGTGTTCTGGTCTGTTGAGGACCTAATTTTTTCTGTGAATGCTTTCTCTGAAAATTTAATCTATTTTATCTCTTTGTCTTTACATATTTTGTTCATTCTCCTTTGTCCTACACCTTGTCGACCTGGAAAACGCCTATTTACTCATTAAAACCCATCTCGAGCCCTTACAACCTCTTTGAAACTTTCATTAATTCCTTCCTTCAAAATTTATCTGGTACCTTTCATAGACCTCTATTTCTGTATTATGCACGCTGCCTAGAAATTACTTCCCCTGTGAGCTCTAGAAATATTTGCTCTGTAAGCTCTCGTAGTCCAGGCCCAAATTATATTAATCTCTATATCCCCAGAATCTAGGAGAGGGCCTGCATTACAGTAGGTTCTCAGTAAATGCATGTTGAATAAATGAGTGAATGAATAAAAGTATATTGACATTAATAAATGAATTAAAGTGTATGCTGTACCCCCAACATCGAAAACAGTGCCTGATACTTCAAAAATATTCAATAAAAATAGATTAATCTCAATACTGTAAATCAATTCGTCAGTCGGGAGGTAATGAGAATTATGAGAATTAAGATAAGGGTTGTAAAGGCTGCTGACCCTTGGAATCAAGACCTAAGAATTGTGAGACTGTATCAGCGCAACATCAGCCGTATTCTGTTTTTGAGTTTACCCTTTTCTTGACCCAGGAGTTTTGATGTTTGAGTTTAAGCTCTTCCACGCTTTGTACCAGTAAATACTCCCCAGTGAACACCAAGTTTAGGGATGCAGAGGTTCTCTAAATCACTTTCATTGCTCAAAGTCCCTTTCGAAAAATGTAACTCAGTTGCATATTTTCCCATATGCAGGCTGTCAGGTCAAACTGCAACTCGTTTCATTTTCTTTCAATAAACTCAAATCCCTGACCTGCCAAGTTCCTTGTAAGGAAATGTGGCAATTAGAAGGCAAAACAACTTTTATTCGATCGATATGTATTTGCTGACAAATAATGTTTGTATAATCTCTGGTTTTCCCTGATGGACCTTGAAGAAACTTCATTTTTTTTTTCCCGCTAGTGAGGTTATTTGGAAGACCCTTAATAATATATTTTTTTTCTTTCAAAATGGAATAAATGAATCTGGAGGCTCCCTCAGTCCTAGGAGAAAAGCAGTTGATTTATGAAGCATAAATAGTCAACCCAACTCTGGAGGAAGCTGCCATAGGCATTTAACCTCTAGAAGAAAAATAAAAAGTCCTTTATAAGATATGCACATTGGCATTTGGAAGATGCTGAAAATTAATTGAAAAGATGTTTAATTTTGAGACCTAGACTGTATAAAGAAGAATAAAGTAATTATTTTGATTATACTTAATTATCCTATGGCACCATAATCACAACTTCAAGTTATATATATATATATATGTATATATATATATTTTTTTTTAAGAGTCTTAAAATTAATAATGCCTTCTTAAATTTGCAACACATTCTTCTTTAAGGTACTCAAAACATTTTAGAAGACACAGGTAATATTTATACTATCATAAAAAAACACTGTTTCAATAGATAATTAAGGTGACAAGGTGAAATAAATTCTGTTAAAAATGGTTGAATTTACAGAAATATCTTCTAAGTACTTCATGTTGGGAATTTCACGCCTAAAGATATGGACCATATGGACTATGGACCATGATTCCGGTAAGCGGATTATCATTGCATTCTGGTCTGCAGCTATACACCACCTACACCCTCTATCTATACCAGATGCCTTTGTACAATTTTCTTGGCACGTCTTGGCATGTCCTGGCACGTCTTGGCATGCTGCATTTGCTCCACATACTATCCCATCCTTCTTAGTCCTATCCCTACAAGCCCTCTGGCTGAGAGTAAGGGTGAGGCATTAAAAAGGCAGATACTTACAAAGTATCTATTTTCAAAATACTTAAGTCAAATTAAGAGCAGGAAATAGTGCTTATTTTCATGGAGTTCTCCATCTAAGGTAAAGACTGCTACCTACTCAGTTAAGTGCCCTATCATGCTATACACACACACACACACACACACACACACACACACACATGTTCTTTAAGAGGCATCCATAATATAATGCAGGGTCACAAGGGCAAAGCTCTGCTTAAGGAGGTGATAGGAGGGAAAATTTCATGGAAGTTCTGTGAGGAGGGACATGATTCCCAATAGAACTGTTGTACCACTTACTTATTTAACCATTTGTTTCAATCATTTCATCTATTTATATTCATCCACTTAACAAATATGTGTCCTTAGGGTGTGCCAAGATAGAGTAGTTAGCAAAATTCTATTCCTTGTTCCAAGGAACTAACAGTCTAATAGAACTCATGTTGTGGAAGCACAAGGATGTGCAAGTACCATCACTCGGCTTGGGCAGGGCAATGTCAAGAAAGGCTTCCAAGGTTTCAAACATTTCAAATAAGGTTTCTTCAATATTGAGATAAAAAGACTTTCACACTTGTTACAAATATCATCCATCTATCCATCCACTTATTCTTTTGTCCATTTTAATATTTATTATCAATATGCTAATAGTTTTGTAAAAATACTCTATAAATCTCCGAGTCCTAGCTCAAATGTCAGCTCCTCTATGGGAAGTTCACAGTCTAACAGCAATGTTTAAGGTAATGTGAATTATTTTTATTAGTGTTGATGTCATTAGGATCTGCAGGCATATGGTTCACATTATCATGAGTTTTTTTTAAGGCAGGATATAGATTTAGTTATAAATATATAGTTATATATTTATAAATTATAAATCTATTATAGATTAAAGGTATGTAATTATAAATAAATATATATGATTTGTGCATGGTTTTTATGGTGTAATGGGTAATAGAAAGAGCAAGAGCTCTGGAATCACAAGAGCCAGATTTCCATTATCATTCCTGTATTGACCTTGGACAAGTATCTCAGACTTGGTTTCCTCATCGGGAAAATTAGAAGGAGCAAATGAGATACTATAGGAATGACTTGCAGAGAGAAAATTCTAGGACAAAAGGTGGTAGCTAATGATTCTCTCCAACTTCTAGGTGATGAAAGAAGTCCAATATCGTATTTGAATACAATGTTCATTGATTTCAAAGAAAACATGGATATTGAAAATGTCCTATGTTAGAACTCAAAAGAACAGGGTTGTCATCCTGCTTCCAAAATTCTTTGTCACTTATTTTAAGTAAGTTTTATCCCCTGGAAAAGATTCTGTTCCACAATCCTCCTTGGTTTTGTGAGAGAGTGTATTCAAAATGCTTTATAAGTTATAAAGATCTGTAGAATAATATGGTGCTATTACATACCTCTTGACCATGATAAATTAATTCTGTCCAGTTTGGTTTCAACAAAATACATTTTCCCTTTATCTCAAATATTCTATAAATTCTGTGCTGCCCTATAATATGTAAAGAATTAATTAATGGGATAATTTTTTTTTTTAGAACTGAATGCTAATTTATTTACTGCAGCTAACGCAGTAGTTGGAGGGGAATTTATATACTTCAATGGTTATATCAAAAAGAAAATTCTAAAAATTAATGAGCTAACCACTGATATAAGAAATTAGAAAAGAACAAATAAGTCCAATAAAGTAAAATGGCAGAAAAGAAAAAAAAAAAAAAAGAACAAAGAAGAGAATTAACAACGGCAAGTGTGTTTTTGTTTTTTGTTTCTTCCTTCCCTCTGTTGTTTTTGAGTTTTTAAATTCCAGTTAGTAACATATAGTATAATATTAGTTTAAGTGTACAACATAGTGATTCACCACTTCCATACAACATCTGGTGCTCATCACAAGTGCCTTCCTTAATCCCCATCACCTATTTCACCCATTCCCACCCCCTACCTCTTGTCTGGTAGCCATCAGAGTTTGTTCTCTATAGTAGAAATTTATTTCTTGGTTTGCCTCTCTCTCTCTTTTTCATTTTTTTTTCCTTCTGCTCATTTGTTTTGTTTCTTAAATTCCACATATGAATAGAAATCACGTTTGAGTGAAATCATAGGATATTTGTCTTTGACTGACTTATTTTGCTTAGTGTAATACTCTCTAGTTCCATCCATTGCATTGCAAATGGCAAGATTTCATTTTTTTATTGCTGAGTAACTATTCCATTGTGTATATACATATATATCACCTCTTTATCCACTCATCAGTTGATGGGCACTTGGACTGTTTCCATACTTTGCTATTATAGGTAATGCTGCTATAAACACTGGGGGGCATGTATCCCTTTGAATTAGTATTTATGTCTGTTGGTAAATACCTAGTAGTACAATTGCTAGATCATAGGGTAGTTCTATTTTTAAATTTTTGAGAAACCTCCCTACTGTCTTCAAGAGTAGCTGTACCGGTTCGCATTCCCGACAATGTAAGAAGGTTCCCCTTTCTCCAAGGAAACAATCAACAGAACTAAAAGACAACCCTAGGAAGGGGAAAAGATACTGCAAATGACATATTCGATAAAATGTCAGTATCGAAATATATCAAGAACTTATAAAACTCAATAACCAAACAACAAATAATCCAATTAAAATGGGCAGAAGACATGAATAGACATTTTTCATGTCTATTGGCCACCTGACACATGAAAAGATGCTTACCATCACTCATCATCAGGGAAATACAAAAGAAAACTACGGTGAGGCATCACCTCACACCAGCCAGAATGGCTAAAGTCAACAACACAAGAAACAATAGATGTTGGTGAGGATGTGGCGAAAGGAGAAAGACGGGATGATTTTTCTAAAAGGCATGCTGTAAAAAATCTTTCTTCTTTCCTTCCATGAAAAGCTGAAGAATCTTTCAGGACTTCCTTTCCCTCAGAATATTCTCTAGGGCACTGAATTTGGCAAACTTACTTTTTCCCTCCCATTCTGGAACACCAAGTGCTGTAATTTGGCCTTCATTTTCTTTTATGCCGATTTCCATTCTTCTAAATGTATTCTCTCTCCTTTTCTGCTGAAGTGATGACTATCAATGACCACTCATGCAGCAGCACGACACATTTTTGACTAGTGATCCTTTAGGTCAACAGCCTAGAGAACTACTATTGAGATGTCTTTCTCACAAGACTATCTAAAGCTCAAAGTGGAATACACTCTTCTTATTTTCCTTCTTCTCTTTTAATATTCGTTTCTAAAACTCAGGATTCTATTCCTCAGACTGTGGTTTCCAGCTATTTTTGCAGGTAAGTTTTAAAAGCCATGATAGCTTTTACATTAGATTAAACAGACTGCCTGCAGAGCAATGAATTTTTGTAGCCATCTCTGAACTCATCATGTAAAACCTGAACTTCATGGATTTTAATGGGAAATTATTACAGTGGAACCTTGCTAATTCATCTTAGTGATGGAGAGTCCTATTTTAAATTGCTGAATTTCTCAGTGATAATTGAAGAAAAGTAAAGGAAAGAGAATATAAAGGAATGTAGCTGATATTTCGTCCCCCCTTTCAGACTGCGTGCGTGTTCAAAATGGGACATTCTTATGGAAAATAAATGAACAAACAAAAACAAATGAACAAACAAAAACGCCCTTAAATCCTAATTAGTAAACATCGTATGACTAGCCCTGCATTTGTATATAAACCAAAAACTATACAAAACAAATACATTTGCATGAAAATAAGAGATAATATTTTATTCTATTTCAAAATGACATCATTTTATTGCCCTAAACTAAATAAAAGTAGCATTTAATTGGAAATCAGGTCTCAATTATTATCACAAGGTTTTTTACCAACTCCACTCCTTATTGCATTCACCAAAAGTTCTCCGTGCTCTCGCCTTATTCCCTGTCTATGCACTCTCAACTCAGTGGCACCAGGAAATCTTGTTAAAATCTAAGTTAAATAGTCACTTGGTCCAAATCCTCCAAAGGTTCACAACTGACTCTGAATATGATTGCCTCCAAGGCCCTATGTGACTACTTGACACTTTTGCCGCTTGACATGATCTCCAACCTCCGTCTCCCTGACTCCGTTCCAGCATCAGCCTCTTTGCTGTTTATAGAATATTCCAAGCTGTTTCCTAGCTTAGAGCTTGTGAACTTGTGGTTCTCTCTGCCCAGCATGATCTTTCCTTAAAAGCTCTACAACTTGCTCTTTCACTTCCTTAGAGCTTTACACAAACGTGACCTTCCCAGTGGCTTGTCCTCTGGTCACTCTATCTACAAAAACAAAAACCAAAAAAACAAAAACACCTTCTTCTCCTCCTTCCTGCATTTATTTCTATCCATATTACTTACTAGTATCTAATCCAGATGTCAGAGACATTTTCTGTAAAAGGACAGATGCAGGCCAGATAGTCTTTGTTGTAACCTCTCAACACTGACATCATAGTACAAAAGCAGCCACAGACAATAGGTAAATGGAGGAGCAGGACTGTGTCCCTTTCTTTTTTTAAGATTTATTTATTTATTTGGTAGGGGGGGAGAAGACAGAGAACACAAGTGGGAGGGGCAGAGGGAGAGGGAGAGAGAGAATCCCCAGCAGACTCCCCACTGAGTGTGGAGCCCCATGCAGGGCTCGGTCCCCGAAATCAAGAGGCAGACACCCAACCAACTGAGCCACCCACGTGTCCTAGCATGCCCATGTTCTGATAAAACTTTATTTGCAAAAACATTATCACCACCTGGTGGTGCAGATTTGGTGCAACGGCCCTAATTTGCTGACAGTGAATATACTGTATTTTATGTATTTTACTTATTTTGTCCATCGTCTGTTTCTTGCCATAATTTAGATGCAAACTCCACGAAGGTAAGAGTTTGATTCACCGCTCTGTTACCAAAACCTACGACAGTATCTGGAACATAAGTGACATTCAATAAATCAATTGTTCAATGAACAATTTTGACTTATCCACCTAAATCTCAAGGTAATAGCTCACCTTCTTGAGAGAGGGCAGTAGAAGAGGAGGCCCTCTCTCTCCACACCAACGCTCCCCCTTCTCTGGGATACTAACAGAAGGACCATCTGCCACACCTGTGATGATTAATAAAGGAGGAGGAGCTGCCAACAGGCTGTTTCCAGATCCCTACTGCTCTGCAAATTCTTGCAATATGCCTGAGCATTCCCTTCCAAAATCTGCCAATCTGAGTCATCCAGGACCCTGTTATCCTGGGTGTGCCGCGAAGCTGGTAGCCCTGTGGTGTATGTTCTCATGGGTGGCTGGGATAGAGGGACAGAAAGTCTACTCAGTCCTGAGCTATCTCGGAAGGGGAAGCTTGAGAAGGGCAAGGTCCTGTTTCTTTCTTCCCTTCTAGCACGTACTTCTGAGAACATGAGTTCACACGTCTTTGAAGAAGTGGGGGGGGGGGGGCACGCACAATGCACCCACTCTCTTTATCACAAGATCCTTGCAATGTCTCCTCTAGCAGCCTATTCAATGCCTGCCCAGTAGGTCTTACATGCCACCTGGTATTGTCCAGGCACATTCAGTTCTGTTTTAGAACTTTCAAAGTTTCAGAACAACAACAATAAATTAAGTTTCAGAATATTAAGATTGAAATTTCCTGTGTGGCTGAGTAACCCTTCCACCTCAATGTCTAATTAAAGTAGCTTTTAAAAGGTCACAAGAGTAGAATTTAGATCATTACAAAATACCAAAATGAGAGACTTACTTAAAATTCCGTATGTACAAAACAAAGAACTTAATTTACTGGGATGGATAAATACCAAAAGCAAAACAATAGGAGACTTCGGTCGCACTCATGAAACTACAGAAGGACAACACTTAGAGTTGAAAAGTCTTTCGAGGTTTAAGTTTTATCTTTGACTTTTGTGTACAGATGGAGAAACTGAGCTCCGGAAAGGATAAATAACTTCCCAAGTTATAAAAGCATCTCTGTGCTTAGGAATGGGGAACATATGGGCACACAAAAAAATTGAAGATTATTTCTATAAAATAGCAAGTCTGTCTAATCAAATTAAAATAGTATAGTTGGGCATCCAATGAAACCCAAAGTGGAAAGAGGCCGTGGAGAGGACAGTTGCTAGTTTGCAAACTACCAAAAGGTAAGAACTTTATTCTTTGTTTTCATCTGAAATAGGGAAACAGATGATCACCTGTAAATCATAGGATGTTTTGTGGGTCCTGTATATTGAGAAGCCACAGAGCTTCATGCTTTGGAGGTCAGACTCTGGAGCCAGCAGCCTGGCTTAGAATAACAGCTTAAACATTTAATAGCTTCACAGTCTTGGGCAAGTTCCTTAATCTCTCTGTGACTCAGTGTCCCCACCTATAAAATGAGGATAATAACAGCACCTACTTCTCAGAATCACTGTAAGTATTAAGTGTGGAACACTTAGAAGAGTTCTGGGCATACAAAAAGCCTCTGCACTACTACTAATATCTGAGGAGGTGGGCTGCATCGCTCCTTGAGAGAGTCTGGAGTGCTTCTGTGCCACCCCAGGGACAGTTTTGGTCCCTGAAAGATGACCACTGAAGATGTTAGGAGACACTGAAGTGTTTATATATATTGCAAATGATTGAGACTGGAATCATATTTCTAGGCCCCACATCCAGTTGTCTGCAGACCCACGCTGTTCCTTCCATGCCAAGAACAGGAGAAATAGATTTGTCTGCATCTGCGGGCTTGTTTTCATTAGCACAATCCAGCAAGTAATGAGAAAGGAATAACTTTGCTAAGAAAGATGGCTAACCTTTATAAATAAACTGATTATTTGCAAGCATAAAATGAAATTAATTTCGGATTATTACAGGGGAGACATGAGTAAACTGCAGTTATTAAGGCATAATGCAGTCACATTAATTCAAGTTAGTGAGTAATTATCACTGTTTCCTTTTTTTTTTTTTCCCTTTAACCATTTCACAGGGTTGAACTGAATGAACAAGATTTTATTCCACAAGAAGAGAAACCATGTGTTTCGATAATGTATACCCTGCCAGGATATCATTTGAAAATCATACCACCTCTTTTAGGACCTTATGTAGGTTTTAACACACATAGCAGTAAAAATCCGAAGACAGGATTTAGTTATGGAAGGTAGAAGACAGAATGTATCTTAACATTTAAGATATTTTTTTTTACACTTTTGTATGCTTTCCCCTGCATTATGTGTAGTTCATAATATTGGTTATTCTTTCATATGAATAACTATCAGCTTTTAAAAATAATATGCAAGTCCTCTACTAATCACTTAAAAAAAATCTCTTTAATCTTCACAATGCCCTTGCAAAATTTACTAAATACAAAAAAACTCAAACAGAAAGTGATTAAGAATACAGCTAGAAGAGGGCAGAAGAGAGAAGTCTTGATGTACTGACCTTATAACTCACGCCCCTAACTGTGCTACAAAGCTATGCTCCAGTTCCCATTCCATGCTCATTTCCACTACGCCAGTATTCACCATTAAAAAAAAAAAAATAGCATGAGGTCACTTCTCTCACTCTCTTCCTGGATGTTTCTTACTCAAAACTGTTCTGGCCTACGGATTAAAAAAAAAAAAAAAAAAAATTCAACGTGCTTCCTGAGTTAAATCCTGGCATTGCATGAGGTTCCTCTGCTCTGAACTTCCACTAAAGGGCGGTGGCTCTCCACTCTATTTTGTATACTCTGCCTTTTATTTTAGGTTATGTTGCACCAAAATCAATCTCTTCACATACTGTGTGCTTCTCGAAAGAGGACCATACCTTTATTTATCTTTAGCGACTCAGTTGCTAGCACAATGCTGAGCATATAATATACCTCCCAAAATGCATTTGAATAGGAAGATGATTCAATGAAGACAACACTAGTTATCACTATTTTTTTCCCAATTAGAGTTCCTTCACATGGTTATTAAGATCCCAAAGCAGATGGATGCTCCTCAATCAGAAATAGGAAGTGCAAATCTTCCAGAGTTCCCTCAGGGAGTATAACTTTGACTAGTCTGGCACCCACCCAAAGTGGTGATTATAGCTAATGAACAGGAAGACTGTCCATTATTAATAGGATATTAAAATACCATTTCTTAACATTTACTATGTGCTAATCACTTTATATATGTCATCTTATTCAATCCTCCTACAGCAGTTTAAGATGATTTTTTTTCTTGTTTCTATAGATGAGAAAACTGAAAGTCTGCAAAGTAAGTAAAATACCCTAAGTCACACAGGAGAGCTCAGATACTACCTCGCATCTCTCTGACACAAAGTTGGTTCCCTATGACACTAACTTATATTCTCTCCGGTGTCTCCCTCCATCATGGTGGGCTGCCTGCACTGATGCATTGACCACATTTCCAGGAAGCCATAGTAGCAAAAGGCCACCTGGTCCCACAGGTTTTAAGATATGACCTCTTGACATTGCTCATGCTTAGGGACTTGCAGGTGAAGCTGTGCAGCTTCTCTCCGTTGGAGGGCACAGGCATGCAGGGGTTTTTGTTGTCACAGATGCTCCCTGAACGGGAAGTCTGTCCCATTCCCCACTTTGTCCCTAGGGCTGTAGTGCCATGGCCCGAATGCTCTAGCAGTGGCTAGAGTTTAAACTTAACAATCACATGCGCATAATTTACTGGCTTTCGCTAGAATTTGATTACACTTAAAAATTAGAAGGTCATCAGAGGAAAACAAGAAAATAAATATCTCTGTGAGGAAATTGTGACTAAAGTAATTTTTCCTGATACCTTGATAAATATTGTAGGGGAGGTGAAAAAGTAGCAGATGACATTTTTTATATCCTTAATTTATTGACACAAGTGCCCTCCAGCCTCCAAAGCACCTTCATCTGACAGAAATTAAACAAAATTTCAAAGAAAAGGGCAACACAAGACAGGAGCTATTTCCAGTGCTGAAATAGAACAGGAACCACACAATAAACAGAAAAATCCCTCCAACAAAGCACACAATAAATAAAACATCAAAAGCACAAACAGAAGAACTCAATTAAAGTAGGAAAGTTTCCAGTCTTTCCCTGAAGGACATAAATATTATTATTTATTATTTATACAGTGCTGTAGGTGCACATGGTTTTATATACTATTGAATATCATACGAGAAACAAAAACCGTATCCTGTAGGGCTGCTGATTTAGGAATACGTTGAGAACAGGAGGACCGTATACACTATTTCCTATGAAGAAAAGCAATACACTGAAAACAGTTCAATGGGTCATTTTTTCGAGAGGACAATTTCTAGTAGGTTTTTAATGAAGAGACGTTCGAGGTCAGTTCTGATTTGATGTTTGCATAACCCTAGCAAGGAATGACATGGTGGCTAAAACAAACAAACAAACAAAAAAAAGGAAAACAATAGGAAGAATAAAATGTTCAGAACTTCCCAGTGGTCACTTCTGGATTTTCCATCTTCCTTATTTCAGTTTTAGTTCCCTGGAAGAACAGACCTGAAGTATGTTTAGCTATGGCTGGAGGCTCCATACAGAGCATATCCAACAATTGTGTAAGCAACTAATCCCATGGATAAAAATCCCTCTGGGTTTTAAATATCTTGAATAGTTTGTTTTCCCTGTACTGAACAAAAAATTTACATCTTAAACATGTCTTATGAATCATACTATTATATCCTATTGTTCTTCTTTGGTGTTCAAAGCACTATTTTTAAAATGCCAACATTTAAAATAGTCCACAATTTTCCCAACAGTGGTAGAAACACCTTACCATATAAGCATACACAGAAAAGGCTGCAAACAGCTTTACTTAAATTCTTTTTTTTATAATAAATTTATTTTTTATTGGTGTTCAATTTGCCAACATACAGAATAACACCCAGTGCTCATCCCGTCAAGTGCCCCCCTCAGTGCCCGTCACCCAGTCACCCCCCACCCCCCGCCCTCCTCCCCTTCCACCACCCCTAGTTCGTTTCCCAGAGTTAGGAGTCTTTATGTTCTGTCTCCCTTTCTGATATTTCCCACACATTTTCCCAACAGAGGTAGAAACACCTTACCATATAAGCATACACAGAAAAGGCTGCAAACAGCTTTACTTAAATTCTTTACTTAAAGGAATGGAAGATGTGGAGGAAAAGAAAAAAGTGGCAAGTGAAATGCCAATGGTATTCTCTCTTGGGTTGAAAAAAAGTATTTAAATAATTTAAAAATCTCTAATAGAATAATTTTTAAAAAACACAGGAAGAATAGTAAAGTATCTCCTAACTAGACCATTAAGTATTATTAGAAAAAAGAATTTTGGCTTCAGAGGCAATGTTGGAATTGTTTTTGACATGATGTTCCACAACATATCATATTCATCCATTATAATGTCAGTAAGAATAGGCTAATCAAATAATAATGAAGAGCAGACACTTTCCCAACCATTTAATTCTTTTAATATTTCAATATTTAAAAAATGATAAAAGGCCATAGTTATTGTGAATAATGTAAGCTGTACTTTAAATAATGACACAAATATCTGACCCTACCAAGTTTTGCACATTTTAATTAAAATGGCTGAGATATTAAATTGTTTCATCAAAACTTCCCTCCAATATTTTGACCCTTTAAATATTCTGCACTGTTTAGCAACTCTCAACATCATTACTGGTAGTTTATAGATTCATCCCGAGAGCACAGGGTTACTTTTATGTTTAACTTGTGGCTGATTTTATGGTTAATAAATCATGTTTATGAGAGAAAAATCGAGTATATTTTAACAGTGATTATATATTTTATAAATAAACGTGGTATGCAGAGATAATATAATGGGTATGCTCTGTGGATGCAATGTCAGAAGATAAGGCTCTACACCTAGAATTATGAATTTGGTAAATCATTTAACCTTTCTGAACTGTAGTTTCATCACTGAAAAATGGGAATATATTTACTTCCTTTTTATTGTTACTATTAAACAAGACAGTGTAAATGGCAGTTATTTGTAAGGCATAAAGATCATACAAATGGTAAGTATCAGTGTACCTGTGCTTTGGAAAGGGGAAATACTGAAAAGATAGGTAACTTATCCGTATCCTAAAGGGGATTTAAATCTACTGGAATGGAGAGAATGAACCCAAGTTGTTTGACTATTATGACAGATAAAGAATAATGAAGGAATTGGGATTGTTTAAATTAGAGAAAGAAATACTTAAGAGGTAGTCAATAGTGATTTTAAGATATCTGAATGTTAGTGAAATAGAAAAAGGGGTAGCCTTCTCTTTTGGTGTTGAGAGGATTAATTTGTTAATTAAGGCTCTTGGGATCAGACATAGACACTATAACTGTCTCCACAGGAACGGGTTACCAGTGAATGAGAAACTGCCACACTAAAAACGGAAAAAAGTATTTTATTGACTATGGACATTTAAGTCCCCTCCCAACTTGAAAATGCATGATCTGTATTTCCCTGATGGTGAGTGATGTGACGGGGAGCATCTTTTCATGTATCAGTTGGCCATCTGCATGCCTTTTTTTTTTTAGAACTGTCTACTCATGCCTTCTGCCCACTGTTTCAATGTATTATCTGTTTTTTGGGTGCTGAGTTTTAGAAGTTCTTTATATATTTTGGATACTAACGCTTTATCTGATATGTCATTTGCAAATATCTTCTCTCATTCTGATCCTTTCAAACATGTACATCAAATAATACCAACACAGAAACACATTTGCTCATTTTTTTGTAGATTTTACACATCTGAGTGTCAATCAGTTATTTTATACACAAGGAAATAAAGGAAAACACACAGACTGATTTAAAGAAACATTATTTTGGGAGGCTCATCTCTCTATAAAAACTAAAATGAAAACAAAAAAAATCTATTTGTTACTTAGTTTCAAAAATCCAAATGAAAGTCAACTTTAAATTGCAAAATTCTAAATCAACTAGCAATGATCTATTGGATAATGACAAGGAACATGATGGTTTGAACCAGACAGTACACATAATTAATGAAATATCATCACAGGTCAAATTAAAGTAAGGGATTCAATTGTCGTTGTTCTGTATAGACAATGAAATGAAATAATGATACTGGTTTTTATAAGATTTCTTGAAAAAAAGATGATTTCTATTTGAAACTCAGGGTCAAGTACAAAGATACAACTATATCAACACTGAAAAAGGTGATTAAGGATGAAATAACCAGAATTAAGGAGCAGAGAGAGGATAACTTGAAATAATTAAAGTGCTTAGATTTCCTTTGAAAAGTAGTAATGGTAAACCTTCAATCTGAAATTTTCCTAGATTTGGAGAATCCAGATTTGTGTTTATGAGTTTGCTATTATCAATAAAAAATTACCAAGTGCAAAGTGCGTGCAAAGCACGATGGTCCTACAATGAGAAATTGTTAGAAGTGTCAAAATTAGTGACACTGAGGGAAGAATTAATGGATTTAGTGAATTAATCTGGTCTTCAAAAAATACAGCTACCATTTTTTGAGCATAACTGTTTGCCAGGCAGAGGAAGGTCCAGGATTTTGAGGGACTTTTTACATTTTCAGCACTACCTCCTCTCCAGTAAGAAAAAATAATTTGTAAAAAATTGAGAGAACAAAATTCAGACAAAAATAGATTACAAATTTTTAAAACCTGACACATATTAGAAACACCCAAAATTCAGAAAACATATACTATCTTTATTAGTTTGTCTGATTCACCTCTATAATGATTTTTCCTACAAGGTGTTTAGATATTTTTGCCTTTTATAGGACAATTACTTTGTTAAATTTTCTATAGAGAAAAAGATATTATTTCTAATTCTCCCTTAGCAACACTGTTCAGGCTTCTTCACTTTATTAGTTTAAGAAAATATATTTCAGCACACAAACTCATTAATAGTTTTGTGCTGAAAATAGAATTTTTATGAATTTGGAAAAAGCTCTATCAATTGTATCTCAGATATAATATGTTTGGTATCAAGCCTTTGTTCTTTTAATTGAGGACATCATTAAACAATTTGTGGTCAATGTTTTCCCCCCCCCCAATTATATTGTATTTAGTGATTTTTATATTAGCTGTGTTAATGTCATTGTTTCACGTCTAATCAGCCAGAAATTTAAATGTTTTCCAATGTATTTTTTAATTCACCCCTCATTACTCAGAAGAGACATTCCTGGATGATAGTCTCATGGGTAAAACTAAAAAATAACTATGCAACATAGAAGTAATTGCGAATCACAAAAAAATTATCCCACTATGCCTCAATCAAATGAATCCCCAACTCCAGTTTCTTTCAGGGAGCCTCTCCAATGTCTCCCGACATAAGAGAAAGTGTAGAAAGACACAGGGGACTTGATCAATTGAGGTAAAATCCCTTATTTTCATTAGTGTAGTTTTACATATTTAATTAAGCACATTGCTTTTGTCCCTCCCAGGGCTTTGGAAGATGCTTATACAAAAGAGGACACTTGGAAGTTAACTTTGATTAGCTTCATGGGCAATCAATTTTTGTTGCCAAACAATATTCTAGGCATTTTCCAGTATTATCTTAGCCATATCAAACTTCTCCTAGTTCACTGAAAATTGTATTTTATTTCTGAAACACACTTCTACTCTTTCCTCCCACTCTTGCTTCACTTTGCATTTCTACTTCCTTTGCTCCTTATCCTAATAACACCCTAGCATACACACATGCGCACTCTCTGTTACACACACATGCACACACAAGAAGGTAGGCCTCTTGTCTGGTTCACTTCTCCTTATCTTTTGTATTTTAGCATAGACATCAATATATCTTAGGAGAATTCCCTCATCTCCAAAATCTTAGCCAGGACCCCTCCTGAGTGCTGTCAGCACATTGCACTCTCCCTACACTACACCAAAACTCTTATTAGCTTATCTGAATCCTTCACTAGGTTTTACTTCCATATCCTGTTTATAGATTAATATTCAATATCAAGTAGAGTTCCTGGATTAAAATAGTTAAGTAAATATTTGCTGAATGACTGAATAGATGGGAGAAAAGAATTCTAGATGAAATATTTACGACAACTGATGTAAGTCCTCCAAACCCTGATCATATATATATATAGAGAGAGGGAAAGTGATAAATATAAATATAATGAGTCCATAAAGTAAATCTATAGTATTATAAGAAAAAGAAATGAATAATTGTGAAAAAGATAAGAAAAAAACTTAGAATATAGTTCTATGGTATAAAATAAGTCTTACTGGAAAATATAGCAGGCAAAAGTGATTACCAGAATTCTGAAAGACAGATAGTCCATAAGGGAAATTCAATTAGTCTCACATTTATTTAATATTATAGGTACTGCATACTAGATAACACAGGAAGTGCTATCTATACAAGGCTTGTTATACTCAAGTAACAGAGTAGCATGGAAAAGGTAAGCTAAACAGAGTGGAGGTTGGAAACTTGCCCAGCCAATATTTGTGTAGATAAAAATTGAAACATAATAAAAAGCATATGGAATATGTAGTCAGGTCAAAAGAATATAACAGCTCTGAAGAATAATTTTGATTTTTATCTTGCCTCCTTTTCACTTAATAATATAATAATTGCATTTTTCCAATAATCTCTGATATGTAATAATAGTCTTCATATATATTAATGGATTCACCAAAATATAAGGAAATTTTTGTGAAGTATTGTCATTAACTGATCATTCTAATGCATCAGCACTGTAAAACACAACACTCACTTTGAGCATTTTCAGACATAGGTATTATTATATTGACAAAAATCTGCTATAAAAGGTTATAATTTGTAAAGATTAATTTAAATATGAGTAATTAAAATAGTTCATGCATAATAATATTTGAGCACTATATAATTGATTTATTATTAAATATTAAATATTTAATAGGTTCTTCCCTGGACTTTGGTGAAAAAGCAGATATTAGTTTTAAAAAATCACCAGTGGTCAAGAAAAACATCTTAAAATTCAAAAATTGGTTGAAGATGTAAAATACACACATACACATCTAACCTATATTAAATTCATACTTTATTAACATTATGATTACAATTTTGTGGAGGGGAGGGAACAATTAAGTATAGCTGCCTCATATTTTTAATTTCAGAATTTCATATTGTCCTGTCTTAAAGATTAGGTAATAACTTTACTGTTCATTCTTTTACACCGTGTGAAATTATGTTGGCCTAGAGCTAGGTTGAAAAATCACAGACTTATGAATGTGACTATTATCTGGCTCTGTAAGTGCCTTTTTATTCATTCAAATCTGTGTGCTCAAATTTGAGTTCATATCACACTCATGAGATGTTTTTTAATGAATGTGTTAACCTGAAGGGGTGAATGTTCAAAACACTACAGAGGCAACATGTACCCAAAATGCAATAAACAGGTTTTGTATGTGCCTTGCCTAAGCAGGATTTTGAAAATTCACCCTGAAGGCTAGAATATTTTGTTTGTAAGAATCTCAGCTTTCATATGAACACCTGGGGATAAGAGAGCTGTGAGAAGCAAGTCTAATAGAAGTTAAATTCTATTGCAGGATTGCATTAAGTAGAAGAGCTGTACAGAAGTTCTCTTCTTAGAGCTTTTACTCTATTGTATGTTGAGAATACCAAGTATTTTACTATTTATCATCAATGTTTCAGGGACTTGGGAAGTGTAGAGTGTATCTTGTAAAGCATTACTTATGTAGGTTTATGACTGTAGATGGCATACTGTGCTGACACATGAAAGACATAGCCCTAGGAGTGGCTCAGAAGCGAGTGACCTAGTTATTTGGAAGGTCTTATCTCAATCTTGGATCTCTAAAATTGCAATAGTTCCTCAGACTCAAAATTGATGGAACAGTATATCTGGTAGACTTTTTTTGTGTGTGGGTTGCAATGTTTTGTGATCATTTTGCTTTTCAAGGCACCTCTAAGGTCAGCATTTCAAGTATCATGAGAAAAGTCAAAATAAGAGTGACTGACAGGACCACATACCTTTTCATGTGTCTTCATTGTTGTGGTAGCTTTATGTTCATTCCAAGTCCAGAATGCATATTAAGCAGTCTTGTAAATTGCACGCACCTTTCACACCTTGTACATTTGTTGTCAGTCATAAAACAATATGCTTTATATTGGCATGCCGATGCATGGCAATTTTAATTAATTTGTACTAGACAAATAAGAACCTAGCAGACTTTGAAACCATAAAACCAGTAATGAAGGCTTTAATCTCATTACCTTATTTACTGTCAACAAAATAGCTTTTATTCAGACTCAAATTTTTCCCTTTGTTTTAGAAGAGATTTAATTTCCATACTACCTATCTGGGTTCTCTTTCGATTAGGTTTAACTCATGAATTGAGTTTTCTGTTAACTTTAGCTCAAATGATCTATTTCTATTTGAGAATAAGAAAGACATCAATTTGTCCTTTCTGAGAAGTGTGGAAAGCATTACCCACAGCAGCCCTTCTTAATATGGTTTGCATAGAAGCAAATGCTTTCAGAAACACCACATTAGGGTTTTTTAGGTTGTGCAATCTTTAACATTCATATTCTAGCCCACTAAATAATATAGTAGACATAAAAATAAATGGTGGCATTCATCAGAGATGTCAAAAGACTGATAAAAAAACATGTAGTGCATGTAATTGGTAAAGACTTTCTGAAATAATCATATAATTAAATATTCTCTAAAACTTGCTTTGAAGAGGTGTAACATACAGAGAGCTGACGATGTTTTCCTCTAGGTTCATGTAAGTGGTACACTGTGATTTTGTGGGATAGTTGTGATACATTCTGCTGAATTGACCACTTGTCTTCTTAGGCTCCGTGATTCTCCAAGACATGATTTTATGGATTATTCTAACAACTAAACTAGTATTGTTGTGTTATAAACATTGGCACTGTCTGCCAAATATTTTTATGGAAAACCAGTTACCAGGGTCCCAGGAAGTATAATGAGCAGAAGGATATGTCATTTCCTGTTTGGTGTGGGACTTTCCAAAGCATTTTCTTTTCCCTTTAACACTATAACATTCAAGATGGTTGCCTCTCTGTCTTCCTGGATCTCTTAGTGACTATCATGACCATCATGCCTCAATCTACCATGACAGACATAAAATATGTGCAAAATACAAAACAAGTTTTAGTTACTGAAAATTATAACATTTCAGTGTAATTTATTTAGCCCATTCTGATAGATATAGGCTGAATCTAGTTTAAATTTCAGTAGTACACTCCTGGCCACATGGCTCGGAAGAGGCAACAATTTATGGCAGATAAGATTTTTGATAAATAAACTAACATTACCACAAATATTTATTCTTATTTGTTCCGACATGGATATTTTGCCTGTCTTTTTCTACTTCATTTCTTCTTTATTTTTCCTCCTAAAAATGTTTCAGGAGGGTAGTGGAAAATGGGTTGCCCTTAGGCTTCACCAATGTTTCACACTCGAAGACAAAATAACCTACATTTTATGCCTGAAACATATTCTTTCTTCCCATATCTCTCAATTCTTATGCATTCCTAGCTGTAGAAGAGAAAGGGCAAACAGGATGCTTTGAGATTTTTGTTTGTTTGGTATTAATGCAGGAATTATTTACCTACTTCTACAGAATAATATTTGTATTTGTAAAGTATTTTGAGTTTCAGATTTGAAACAAAATATACATTTTAATATAGAAAAAATATATATAAAATAAATAAAGCCCATGGCAAAACACTATTTCCAATGTTTTTCCCCCAGTGTGGAGTAGCTGAAATATCTATTAGCAAGAAAAAAATAACTACAAAAAATTTTAAGAGAAGAAATGTTATTGTAGCATGGGTTAGTAGAAAGTTTTTCGAAAAAAAAAAATTAGGTTAAATCCCTGATGTACAACTCTCTCACTATTTGACACTGCACCAGTTAATTAATGTATATGGATTATTATTGTCTTTTCTTTCAAATATAGAAAAAAACCCAACATCTGCCCTACTAATTAATAAGATAGCTACATACAATTAAGATAATGTATACAAAGACACTATATATCGCAAATAATCTACATAAGAAAATACATTTTATTGTTTTGTTAATAATTTTTCTAGTTTTCCCTCCCCCTGCACAATCAATGGAAAAATTATAAGTAGAATATGATGGGTAATGCTACCAGTGAGTCAAGCTGTAGTGGGTGTTACTGTAATAGTTCATATTCATCATTGCTATGGTTGAAAATGTGCATTTAGTTGTGGTTGTTTAGTTCACATCAAAACAAAATCTCATCTGTATGACAGAAACTCTGTTGTGTTGGGCTTTGAACATAATCTAAGACACTCAAGACAGTAGCAAAATTAGGCAATTGGAAAAATCAGAGTAAGAAAGACATTTTTCATGCTTATTTGCTTCAAAGGATGCTCTGATTTTGTTAATTGCCTCAAAGAGGGCTTCGATTTGCTATTTTCTGCAAACAGTATTCTAATCTAGTTTATCCTCTGAGTTGCAGCTGTGTTCAAGTATCCTAATAGATTTGGTGCATGCTGAACTATTCTTCTGCAATTAATTCACTTGGTTCTTCACATGAAATGATTTACACCTATTTAGAACTAAATTGGAAGCCATTCCACTCTTGTTTATGAAGTCATTAAGACAGCTTTTAGATGACACTAATTTGCACTTAGTACCTTTCATCTAAGGATCTCAAAGCATCTATGAAAGTACATTATTTAATAGGTGAAAATAGAAGAATTGAACACTGTACTCTGGAATGATGTACAAGGTAGGAAATAAAATAAAAATTGATCCTTATGTTTGAGTATAAAATAGTTATAGTGCTTATTATCCTTATGCACCAATTTGTCATTTTTCTCTTCCTGTCTACCTAGGTTTGCAAGACTCCATCTTTAACTGCATCCCCGGTGGCCATTCTCATAGTCACAAGCTGGCATCGTCTGATTCTTCTATCTTATGGTGTGTCTTCTCCATCATTACTTTCTGCCTTTTAAGTATATCAACCTAATATTAAAATTAGCCTGCTCTGAAAAATATTGAAAGGATGTGGATTTGCTTTCACTGAAATGGGCTAAAGCTGCCAGGCCTGCTGCTTATGTGTGTTAGCCCCCTAGAGGTCCAAGCGTCTTCAATTAAAAGATGTTCAAGACTAGAAAACTCGGGTTTTCATTCAGTATCATAACATCACAAATAAATATTCTGCATATTGATTGCCCAGGAAACTATGGTTTCCGCAGCAATGTTTTTTCTTTTCTACATGAAATATGCTTTTATTAAATCACAAAGACAAATAAAGCATAAAGTGGTATACCTTAAAAATGACAATCTAGTAGATACTGTCTTATAATGAGTTTTAAGAAAAATAAATCCTAGGCACAATTTGTCATCTTCTTTGCTGCCATTTATTCGCTTTAATTGTACTGAAAGCAAGTATCTGATTAATGAAAAAAAAAAATCTTAAACTAAAACTCCTAACTTGGTTCCAGAATAATCCTGTTTCTCTCTATAAAAGCAGATTTCTAGTTATTCTGAGTCTTTGGAATTTAGCTAATTCATGCTGTCAATAATGACGGTGGCAGTTGATAATGTCAAATGATTTCAACAGTGCTGCTGAAGATCAGGAAAATGTCTTCATACTAAATAGAAAAGGAGCAGACTGGTGCCAGGGATTACATCTTGGTGAGCAGATGTGGACTGGATTTAAGCCCAAGCTTGCTCTCTTGGCCAGGCATCCCTGTGCAGGGAACCTTTTGAACAGTGGCATGCTGCAGTCCTGGTTTTAGATCCTAGAGACCTGGAAACATCTGCATTTCAGATCATACAGTTTAAATACTAACAGCACTAAGAACCAAGACTTTAAAAAATTATTTATTTATTTGAGAGAGAGTGTAGGGGAAGGGGAGGGAGGGGAGAGAGAGAGAGAGAGAATCCTCAAGTAGACTCCCCACTGAGTGTGGAGCCTGACTCGGAGTTCAATCCCAGGACCCTGAAATCATGACCTGAGCCCAAATTGACAGTCAGTTGCTTTACTGATTGAGCCACCAAGGAGCCCCTGGAAGAAGAACCAATATTTTAGTAAAGGACCCACCTAAACACCTGGGCTAACAAGGACCATTCTTTAGAAAATAATAGAAAATAACTTTCTACAAATATTGTTCTTAGATTTCTTCCTATTCTAAGGCACAACTAAATATATGGAAAGACTCAGTTAAATGAGACCCATCCATGTTACTTTCATGAGCCTGTCCTGACCCAGAAATGTTACCCACCAGGTAAAAATAGTTCTAGTGTTAAAATATTTTTCTGATTTAGACAAGCCTCCACGTGGCTTCCACACTCTGCTTCTTCTCTGAAGTTAGTACTACTTATGATTCTCTGTTTTTTAGGCTAATGAAGATAACAAGAAGCTCTGGATTCTTTTGGGGAGCATCCTTAAGCATTGCTTAAACATGCTGACCCTAATTAATAACCAGCTACTGTATATAATACAGGAAGGTTTGTGTGTGTGTGTGTGTGTGTGTGTGTGTGTGTGAGTCCAATACAGTTCTATACTGTGATGATTCTATGATTTTAAGCTAACAATCTGAGAAACATAAATCAGTTCGCCATCCACTACACATTATTTTTGTAAGATAAAAACCCAGATAAAAACCTGGGTGGCTCAGTTGGTTAAGCATCTGCCTGCAGCTCTGGTCACCATCTCAGGGTCCTGGGATGCAGCCCTACATTGGGCTCCCTGCTCTTGGGGAGCCTGCTTCTCCCCTTCCCTCTACCCCCTGCTTGTACTCTCTATCTCAAATGAATAAAATATTTTTTAAACAAGAAGAAAACAATAAAACATTATTTAGGGATTATTTGCCATTGCAGATAGTCCGTATCCAATGTGAACATTCTCTTGAGCTGCCCCAGCATGAAAGACTGACTCCTTAGTCCTTGATGGAGATGATCCTCCATCTTTTACATAGTAGTGTAAGGATTACAACAAAATATACTATGGCCTGTCATGGCCTGGACTTCATTTAAGCTTCACATAGGGATGTCAGGGTAATAACTTACTGTTTTTGGTCTTCCTAATTCAAATTTGAAATAACTTCAAAATCATCCTCTCCTGACCATAATTTCAAATATTAGGAAAAAAGTCTACTCTTACTATTTAATTTTTGTTCGGTGAGTGGAGAATAGAGAAGTACCCTGAGTGAGTGATTTTAAATCAATAAATAATCCAAAATAAATTTTGGACAATTTTTGTAGCCAGTGTATTCTTTAACTCAAAAAATTAGAACATAGAGGTTAAAATTTGATTCCCTCATAAAGTTGTTTAGCAAAATTATCCATTTATGGATAAAGCACCTAGCAGTGGTTCTTCCACTTTGACATAAATAAGAATCACCTGAAGGGCTTGTTAAAACACAGATGGTTGGACCTCACCTGGAGTTTCTTGTTCATAGTCTGGAGTGGAGCCTCAGAATTTGTGTTTTTAACCAGCTCAGTTTGCTGGTGCAGGGACCACTCTGGAAACCTCTGCCCCACTGTTTGTAACTATAGAATCAAATTATGCGGGCAGCCCGGGTGGCTCAGCGGTTTAGCGCCGCCTTCAGCCCAGAGCCTTATCCTGGAGGCCCAGGATCGAGTCCCACGTCAGGCTCCCTACATCGAACCTGCTTCTCTCTCTCTCCATGTCTCATGAGTAAATAAATAAGATCTTAAAAAAAAAAATCAAATTATGCCATTTTACTTTGAGAATATATTTTCCATCATGGAAATGTATAGTTTTAATCAAAGAAACTCACTGAAGTCACTATTATGAATGATTAAAAATTTCTGGAAGCGATTACAAAATGCATGGTATCTTAGAAGATATAGAATTAATTGCGGTATCACCACCAAGATCCAACTCAAGGGGTTAATAACTCTAAGAAGTCTTAAAATATTTGTTGCTTGACCATGTTAAGCATGTTGCTTGGTCATGTTAGTGTGAGGAAAATAAAAAGGAATATAGATCAAAATCATATCTACCAATGAATTCCTCAAATAACCAATTAATATATGGGTCAATGAAATATATATCTCTATTGCCACAGCAATGGATGAGATAGGGACCAGTACTGAAACCTTAAAAAACAGCAACAAGTAGGGGCGTCTGGGTGGCTGGGTCAGTTGAGCGCCCGACTCTTGATTTGAACTCAGGTCATGATCACAGGGTTGCGAGGTACAGCCTGGTTGTCAGGCTCTGCGCTCAGCGTGGGGGGGAATCTGCTTGAGATTCTTTCTCTCTCTCTCCCTCTGCCTCTTCTGTCGATCAAGTTCTCTCTCTCTTATTTATTCAAATAAATAAATCTTAAAAAAACCTAAACAAACAAAACACCCCCCAGCAACAAGTATAACATAGGCACGTCCTAACTATTAGCCATCATGTAAATTATGAAAATGTGTAAAGGATGATGAGTGGTGAGGTATCTTTTTTCTTGTTGCCCTGGAATTGAGGCTGAGGAATAAATTGAGGATAGAATATGCTCCTTCGACACCCATTTAGCAATATAAAAAGAATAGTAAAAGGAACAAAGAACTTCAGTACCTAAGACAAGAGAATAGTTTTTAAAGACTAAAGGTGCCTTCAAGAAGACAAGACCTAAACGCAAGCTGGCTCAAGCCCAACTATTAGTGAAGCCAATCAACCACAGGAGACATTTATGGGAATGTAAACTTTTCTGATGACCCTTTGCTGACATTGTAGGTGGGAAGATAATTAAATGCACCATGATAATTACACAACAAACCCCTTTGTTCAAGAATTTATAATTGATACATATTCTTTATTTGCTGAAGTTGACAGAATAAAATTATGTCTGAGTGTTTTATTTAAAAAAATCTCTAAACATGCAAAATGTTCCAGTTTATCACAAATTTAAAAAGATTTTTTTGTTCTCTATGAAAAATACCTTAAGATAACTTTCGTGCTCTTTACTAAAGCATTTCACAAAAATCTTAGAAATGCCAAGTTTTTAACATGGCATTCACAACATTTCTTGGGGCTATATAATTTTCCTCCCTATCTTTAGATGGAGTATTGAGTACACTTTCAGATTTTTTTAACTGAAAATCTTTTATTTAAAGACAAAGTGTAAAAGAACTAAAAATCTCTTTACTGAGGGCCCAATTTAGAAACTTTAAACAGACTAATGTAAACATCGGTAAAATATTATCTCCAACACTTGCTTCAGAAATTGAAGCATTTGTGTGAGTTCTATAAGAATAAATATGTTTTCATAGCCACCAACCATGGTAACTTTAGTACAACTTGTCTTGAAACATTTCAAGATTATCAAGATAGCTAATAATATAAAAACAATTTACAGTAGTATTTTTAGAAGTGCATAATTTTAACTATAAACCTTAGGATTTTATAATGGAAAGATAAAAGCTTTATATTTCAAAACTCCCCCAGGTATCAAGGGTAGCAAACCATAAGGATATGTTTTCATAATAATAAAAAATTTAAGTACTTTATATAGAGAATATTTTATGATCTTTCAACTTTTTATTGATATCCTTCCTAATAAACTATTCTTATTGTTCATATTTCAGAGAAGAATGGCTGTATTTTGAATGCTTTTTGTATCAAATCTTCCTAGGGTTAATAAAATTCTCATTTTAATCCATTTAAAATATATTTCTAGAGTCAAAAATGGTGGTTTACAATTACTTACCCAAATGAATCCTTTAGAATATATGCAAGCTAGTGTTGGCCGAACAAAGAGTCCTTGTTGATATTTCTTCATTAACTGTTCTGTGTTCAAATTTAAGACAACCTTTGGTTCCATATGAATATTCTTTTTGTAGACTTTTTTTTTTAACTCCTTTGAAATGAGCTCTAAGCATTTTGATACTGATAGTTTCAATGAAGCTTTTCAAAGTACTCTTTTACCCTCTAGTAAAATATTATTTTTCAACTCCCTACCAAGATAACCTACTGCCTTCAATTCCGACTGTATGCATAAATATTTTCCTTCTCCCTACCCACGAATGCATCACCTCAGAAAAGGTTGAGACCTTCGGACAAAGGCTCTATGCTTACAGCCGCTAGAATTTCCCTTAAGACCTCACATTTTGCCACAATAAAGAATTAATAGTGGAGGGGGATTGATATTTATTTAATTATTAACCTTGAATATTTAGATTAGATTTTCAGCCTGAAATTAAACTTCCTGGAATTCCATGGGAATGACAGGCAACATATCTAGTAGTTATAATAACAGTGGTAAATACTCAGAACAACAAAAGATGGGTGGTATTCTTATATATAAGAAATTTATTTTATGGACCCACCTGGTTTTGGTATCTCACACTTTTTACCTATAAAGGATTCTCAAGAGAATTCTGTTCAGTTTCAATCCTTCCTACAATGCAGCATGTTTCAAGCTTGAAGGAAATTGCTCTTCTAAAGATTATGTAGATAACAGGATCCCCAAATATGCAGATGTTTTATGAGAGGCTTTCATTTGGGACAATCGGGGTCTGATGCAGAAAGGTATCAGAAAATAAAGAAAGAAAGACATAAGAGGATGAGGAGAAAAGGAAACCATCTGCTTCGCAGCAAATTCAGCTTTTAATAAGAATACTATTGACAGTTTCTTCCTTGTAATATCTGTGACATCACCAAGCCTTCTGGCAGTTGCACATAAGTTCCCTAGACTTAAATCTTAGTCTAAAATAAACCGTAACTGTTAATAGTTTGGCAGGGTTCACCTCAATTAGGTGTTTGCACAGATTTCTACATTTACATTTTCCTAACTTGCTATTAGGCATGTGTATTTTAAAATAAACTAAGTATGAAGCTATAAATAAACCATTTAAAACAAAGATTCTGCAAGGTGCATATGTTTGCTCTATTTATTTTCATTTGATTATCAACTATTAAATTTGCAGGGATATGCTTTTATTATGAAAATCCATGTGGACAAGATTGGTGTAAATATTTCTTGAATATAATGAGTAGCACATAACTTTATTAAAATGTGGCGGACTACAAGTTAAGTTCCCAGCTGAATTATTTTAGTACTAATATGCTCTTTTTGAAAGACTTTCCCTTTCACCCAACTGCTTTTTGCTTGTGATTTTAAGGGTATGCACTTAATCTTGCTATTTCAGCTATATCTGTGTACTGTAGAAAGCAGGCAGTTCTTAGAATGGCTGATAAACTAGTTGACCTCTGTAATCTACATTTTAGAGAAATGCATTTCAGCTGCAGATGTTTCCAAAGGTAGAAAATCTGTGAAGAAAATTAATCTGTAACTGACAGATGTTTTCCTATTAACACAGCTTGGGAATATTCTGTCCCAAACATGTTGCTTTCCTCTGGAATTCAAGAGCACTGTTATCTCACTTTCCTAGACTTTTGGATCCTAAAGCACGGCACCAAGATGGACTGTCATCTAAATAAACAGATGCAAACGTTGCTTTGTAGTTAGAGGGTGCAATTTAAATCTGTTGACTTTCACATTTGCCCCTTTCCATTTAATTCAGTTAGTTGTATAACTGCTGATAAAATTCTCCAAGTCCTGTGGAAGGCCCCGTTAGTTGCTTATATCAAAACTCAGAGTCAGTATAAACCTTGGCAGAAGATTTCATTCTATTTGGGCATTTTATAGCATCTTAGGGAATTATTTTTCTCCTAAGGGCTTTATTATTAATGGAAACTGCCCACGTGCTTTGAGGGAAGAATGGACTTCCTCAATTAGAAGACCTTTCAAGAGAGTTAACAGGGAATTTATTTTTTCATTTAGAGAAGAGAATGTTTCCCATAAGAGCACTGAATCTTTCATGGCTGACTTTCTTGCAAACACAATGTGTAAAATTTTTAGTTCCTTAAAAATTAAAGAGACACTGAAATTTAATAAGGCTTAAAAGGGACCTATCTTTAGTAGCCCTGTTTTTTTCATCCCCCAGTCCTTGTGATAACAGGTTATCAGCTCCACAAACTAAAAAAAAAAAAAAAAAAAAAAAAAAATCATCTTCAAGATATTAAAAACAAAACAAAACAAACAAAACAAAACAAAACAAAAAACACAAGTTGAGTTGAGCTCTTCCCGAGGACTTAGTTTCAGTGGTTCTCAATCTCTATCTGGAGGAGGTTACAGGAAGACTTTTTGCTAACAACAATTATTAACTATGTGATTATGGATAATTTTCTTTGTCCTTCTGAGGTTTTATTGTTTCATTTGGGAGTTATCTTATCCACTTTGTGGGTTATAAATATTGGAGAAAATTTGTGAAAAATATCTACCATAATGGTAAGTACTTAAATGATACTTTGTAATCATTTGGTAAATGCCACAATATTTACCTTGGTTTAACTCAATTCAATATTTGTGAACTCAAAAGGTATAATTTCAGATTTGTTACTGCTTGGCTTTGGAACCTCAGTCTCTCTGAGCCTCATTTATTCTATGTAAAAAGCATTACTTCAGCAATACCAGCACTGTAGGATTTATTAATGTATTTGCCTCATTCACCTCATCAATACCTCTACTGTAGGATTTATTAATTTATTTACTTACTACAGAAGTATATGTCTTCAATTAAATTCCTTTGACAACATAAAATTCCATCTTGATTTTATGACATTATACATTATTCGTAATAATAAAATTATTTCCATAATTTCCTCTAGATTAAAATACTTGATGTACTATAAAATCATCACACACATTAAGTTTCTGTTATTTGATATCTGTCATGATGGCCAATTTTGGAATTTCTGCTTAACAAACAGAAAACTCAAAGGGATGATCTTTTTGTTCAACTAAAACTATAGCACAGATAATACAACACGAGAATCTCACTATTTAATAAACATCCCAGAGGAGATATAGTGTGTCTAGCATAGTGATGATTATAGGTTAAGATTGACTCAACTTGATAAACACACATAACACAAATTGTTTGCTATTATTGTTAGAAACAATACCAAATATGTAAGAAAATAAAAGTCTTGAAGAGTAAACAGAAGAGTTAACAACAGCTATTTAAAATCATTTTCTTTACTCTCTTGATATTATGACTCTTTTGCATCCTTAACTATAATGCTATGGTCTTTATGCTTTACTCACATTAATGAAAATCAAATGTCTCAATTTCTCTAAAAGTCTTCTTAAAGTGTACTGGAAGTAATTCTATTTATCCCTTCCTTATTCTATATTTTCTCCAACACTATCGTTAATTGACTATTCTTTCCTCCACTTTGGTTTTTGAGCAGCTTATATCTTGCTTTTCATCATGTTAGCTTTAAGAGTGATATTTTGCCTCATTTCTTGGTAATAGAGGGTATGAAAGTTGTTCAAAGAAATGCCAATTGTTCTGCAAGTCATCTATTTTTTGCTGTAACTGGACCACATTCACACATACAGACCCACGGTCTAAACTCATACTGTAGTTGAACACTGTATAGGTGAAACATTCAAATATTAGTGCCTTTGACTGATAGGTTTATAAAACACTTCTCTTCTACTTGATAATTTGATAAGTGGATTGACAAAACCAAATCCAAAAATGATTAAAATCACAGAACTTGAAAACTGAATTTCTTATACTATATCTATGGTATGCAAAAACCTGTCATTGGCATGTGGGGAACTGAGAACTAGATGACACATTCACTCACCACTTTCATGAAACAAGTTCACCAAATAAAAGTTGCATTTAAAAAAAAAAAGTGATTGTTCAGAATAAGACTGGCATTCCTGTCAATAGGTAATAACTTGTAATGAATCAAAGCAGTTGCCTAGTTGTTAGTTTAAATTCACCTGGAAAATAGTTGGACTTGTCCTTGAGAAATGGACAAGTAATATATTACTTGTAAATATATTTCTCTATATACTTGATCCTATTTCTTCTTGTAAACATATTTCTCTATATATTTGAGGAATGCAAAAGAATCTAAAACAACTTACTGAGGGCTCCACTTTCATATGCTAAGGCCAGTGTCAAATGCTTTCTTAATCTTGTTGATAAAAGTCACAAGGGCTTTTGAATCCCTTGGCCTTGGCTAAAATGGAGTTAAACTGGGGAGGGGGTGAATTTGTCTTAGCACAGATACTGGTAATTTTAGTCTAACATCTCTGCACCTGGGTGATTCTAAGGATGTCACAGAATAATGAGCACAATAAACAATTAGCATCATCCAAGAAACAGCCCTCAAATAGTCTGTGGCATCTGTTTGTCCCCAGCTCTAGAGCTAATAAGAGCCAGGACTCTCCACGGTACCTTCCTTTTCAACTTCAAGTCTAATTACAATTTCTGCATTTCAAACTGGTGAGGTACTTATGGCTAGGGAAAAGACTCACAATATTTTATAGTAGAACAAATTAAGAAACCCTGCATAAGTGGGCCGAACGCCAGCTTGCAATTCTCCCAGAAGACCTGACTCACGTAGCAATGTTTCTTGCAAGATTTCTACTTGTTTAGATTTTTTTTTAAAGATTTTTTTATTATAAGGGAAAAAATTTCACATTAGCACTTTTTAAAACTTCTTCAGTAAAGCACAAAATTAGCAATGCAACTATACGTAAGAGGGTCTGGGTGAACAGAAAACACATGAAGTTTACACACTGAGGCTGGAATATGCAATAAAATCTCCAAACTTCCTAGAAAATGGTTCGCAAGACATTAATTAATCACACTGAACATGATTTTTTAATATGTATAGAAACACTAGAGAATAGGGAAGCACTTAATATTGTAGGGAGTCTTTCCTTGATTATACATATTAGCATTATTATGACTTATCCAAATGTCTAGGAAAATATGTTTCTCTCTGAACTTTCATCTGTTCAATATTTACCTGGACGTTTTTCTTAACCATACATGTGGGTCTTTACATTCAGCGTAAAAACTTACAAAATATGTTCTTCACCAACTATAAAATGAGTAGGATGTAAACATGCTTTCAATAAGCAGATTTTTTTTCTTTTTGGAAAGACTTAAAATGCTAACTAAATCTGATGAAGTTTCTGTATCAAAAGAGAGCTCTTTCATTTATGCACCTCTGAGAAAAGACCATAAACAATTAACAGTTCTTATGACAAACCTGAACTCTAATGTTTGCAGGCTTTCAAAGGAGTTGCTAATTATACACAAAGGAATAAAAGGTGTTGAAAACTTTAACAAAGGGCTTGGACTAGTCCAGGGGAGTTTCTTGAAGTCAAAACCTGATAAACATATTCTTTTGAGAATGACGATGATTAGTTATGTCCTAGTAAGGACAGTAAACAAAAATGTTAGTGTTTCCTGTAGCAGCGATGATCTGAGAACAATTAAGACCTAAAGTTAAAAAAAAAAAAAAAAAAGACCTAAAGTTTACATTGCATTCTTCTTCCCTAGTATTAACGTGGGGATTCCATGGCAACGGTTACTAGATATTATATTATCTGTCTCCGTGGCCACCACTTATACTACAAGGGCGTGTGCAGAGTACATGCTTAGTCAAGGGTTATGGGGGAAAAGATACTGAAGGAAGGCAGAGATGAAAGGGGAAATTGTGGGTGGGACAGATAAATGAGTCCATAGTTCTTTACATCTCATCCGGTAAGTTATTTATTTTATTCTATTTTGGGTACTAGACTTATCTTCACTTTTTAACATTAATCATCTTCTGCAATGGAATGATAGGTTGTGCGAGCCACACTACACTTGTTATATCATTTCAGCCACTCCTCAATTTGCCTTAAACAGGCAGCAATATCTTCAGTGAAGATAAACCAGATGTAACACTACTTGAGAGCTATTTATTATTATATTTTTATATCCATTATGTTTACTAGTTTTCTGAAGCAGGGAGATACTAACAAGTGAGGAATGAGCACAGCTTACTCTTGTCACTCGGCTTCTTTTATATTGACCAGCGCTAAGACAAGATTCCATTTAGGGCACAAACTATTAATGCATTTATATGAAAGCTTAACAATTTTTAAAAATTTTATCTATCTGTCTAAATCTATTCATTTTAGATTACTTATTTATCGAAGGAGGAAAGGGGCAGAGCGAGGGAGAGGAAAACCTAGGAAGACTGCACTGAGCAGGGAGCCAGACACTAGCTGATTCTTACCACGCTGAAATCATGACCAGAGGCAAAACCAAGAGTTGGCTGATGAACCCACTGCGCCACCCAGGTGCTCCCCTTAACAGTTTTTTTAAAATTCAAGCCTTTTATTTACTTTTCTCCCCCTTCTTAGGATTTTCTTTTTTTTTTTTTTTTTTATTTTACCACCATGGTTCTTGCTCCCCTGTATTGTGCTCTACATCTTTTCTTTGTTTCCTAAGGATAAGAAATATATATTCTCTTGGACGCTCGGGTGGAAGTAAACTTTCTCTGTGTGAATTCCTACAGTCTAACCATCTTTACATGCCATACCCGAATACTATTCACATGTCCTTTGCTGCTGTGATCTTGCTGCCATGGCTAGTAAGAGAGAAATTCAGGGAGCTCAAACTTCTAAGACTACACATTTACATGTCTTTAGAATGACAAACATATGTCTGAATAGCCGGACAGTCCCATAATTTATTCTTCATTTTGTTCCTCTCCCAGAGTGGTTAGCCAATGTGCTATATCATTTTAAATTCTGAGTTTTCTATGAATAGAAAAAAAAACTGACTTAGAATAGAAGTACAGACGGTCTTTTGGTATTCTCTTGAGTCCTACAATTAGACCCGCACAAAATATCCTAAATACTTCAAGCATAAAAGGAGGTAAATTCAAGCAGGAGTAGGCGTCCTTAGAAGCACCCTGCTAGAATTAATAACAATTGATAATAACAATATTTCTATTTATTTAGCAGTTACCATGCAACAAGTACTATACTAAATGCTTTAAATGCATGATATCACTTCATCTTAAAACACCACCGAGATATATGAGTTATCCTCAGTTTATGGTTTATAGGTAAGGAAAGTAAAACTAAAGATGTTAAGTAACTGGGATACTGTTTGGGATTCGATTGAGACTAGAGGATCTTGATTACTAATGTTAACTAATTTGCTAAAGACAAATATCCTTCCCTAATAAAATCTAAAGTCCTTCAATGAGTTTCATTAAGGGAAGGAAGGAAGGAAGGAAGGAAGGAAGGAAGGAAGGAAGGAAGGAAGGAAGGAAAAAAGAAAAGAAAAGAAAAGAAAAAATAAAAGGAGAAAGGATGAATGAACTCTAGGAAAGAGATCATATATATACTACTAAAATATATCAGGAACATCTATGGTCTCCAGGCATACTCATGGCATGGTTCCGGCGTTAGCTACCATTTTGCCCTCATAAGGACATTTTGGAACCTTGTGCAAGAGAGACTAAGAAAATAGGTATATTAGGTTTTAAGTTAGGTCCTAGTGTGTATCTTTCTTGTATGTCTCAAATGGTCTAAGATTTTGTTGTTTTCATCATCATTATTATATAACCTAAAGGGTACTTACTATTTACTAGGTACAGTGCTTCCTTTTTCATATATTATTTTATTCTCACAATAGTCCTTTAAAGCAGATGATTATTTTTCATTTTTATGGAGATATAATCTAAATTCGACAAAAGTCACCCTTTTATTTGCACATGTCAATGGTTTTTAGTATATTCACAAGATTATGCAACTATCCCCATATTTTCATCACCCCAAAAAGAAATATCCCATCCATTAGCATTCACTTTTCATTCCCCTTTCCCTCTGGCCCTTGGCAACCACCAATTTATTTTTCAACCTTAAGGATTTTTCTGTTCTAAGCATTTCATGTACACAGAATCATAAATTATGTGGCTGTCTGTTTCTGGCTTCTTTCACTTAATATAATATATGAACATTCAACCATATTGCAGCATATCAGCACATTATTCCTTCTTTTGGCCAAATACTATTCCATAATCACATATATCACATTTGCTTATATTTTTATCAGTTAATGGACATTTGAGTTGTTTCCAGTTTTGGGCTGTTGTCATTAATGCTGTTAGAACACCCAGGTACAAGTTTTTATGTGAACATATATTTTTGGTTCTACTGTATATATACATAGGAGTAGAAATGCTGTGTCATATGGTAAACTCTTCAAGTTTTTGAGGAATAGCCACCACACTGTTTATCACAACACCTATACCTTTTTACATTCCCAACAGTAATGTTTTGAGGGTTATAATTGCTCTACATCTTTGCCGATATTTGTTATAATTCATTTTAGTTATAGCCATCTCAGTGTGTGTGAATTGGTATCTTATGGTTTTGATTTGCATTTCCCTATTGAATTGTGTTAAACATATTTTTATGTGCTTATGGACCAGTTGTATATTTTCTTTAGAGAAACATATATTCAAAATGTTTTGAATATTTTCTAATCGGATTGTCATTTCCTTGTTTAGTTGTAAGAATTCTTTATATATTTTAGTACTAGTGCCTTACCTGAGACATGATTTGCAAATTTCTCCCACTCTGTAGTTGTTTCAGTTTCTTGATGAGATCCTTTGAAGCAAGGACATTTTAAATTTTCAGTAAGTACAATTTATCTTTTTTTTTTCCCTTTTAATGCTTGTATTCTTGGTGCCATATTCAAGAAACCACTGCCTAACCTAAGGCCCTGAAGATTTACTCTTATGTTTTCTTGTTAAGAGTTTTATAGTTGCAGCTCTGACCGTCAAGTGTTTAATCCATTCTGAGTTCATTTTTTTTTTGGACATAACCTGAGGTAGGGGTTCAATGTAATTTTTTTGCATGTGGATATCCAGTAGTTCCGGCACCATTTGTTGAAAAGGCTATTGTTTCCCTGTTGAGCTGTCTTGCCATCCTTGTGAAAAATCAATTGGCCATAAATATGAAGGTTTATTTCTGGATTCTCAATTTAGATTATCTCCATTTTAGAAATGAGAAAATTGAGGCATGAAGAGATTAAAGTCAAAGGTAACAATCTAGTAAACTGAGATTCAAAGTTGGTTGGACTGACTGCAAATGTTGTGTCCTTAAGCACTTCTGAAGCCATGTTACACATACCATCTACACTGATCCATCCTGGACTGACTCCCTTTTGAATTTCTCAGCTGATAAAATAATTGCTGAGTATTTCTTTTTTGTTCAGATTTAAAGTACAGTATCACTGTGTATATTCTATAACTCAAAGTATTATGCCCCTGTTTTCCATTTCAAAAACATGTATAAATGAAAAAACATCAGATTTTCTCCCACACCCCAATATGGATAGCTCAATATAACATAAAATCAGATAAGCAGGACAAAAAGGTGATGTTCTACATTGGATTTAAAATAAAAAAAAGATAGCTCTCAGATCCCAGCTGTGCAGCTAGTTAGTTACTTGTTCCTTGATAAATCCTGCAACCGCTTTGTTGTAACCTTTTTCACCTGCAAAAGGAGAAATCTGAAATACTAGTATAAAATATCTAAAATCGTTTCTATATTTGTGACCCTAGTTTGAAAGACATTATTTAGGGCTGATAACAAATACAGCTTATAAGTTTATATTTGAAGGGGGGCCTGGTTGGCTGAGTCAGTAGAGCATGTGACTCTTGACCTCAGGCTTGTATGTCCAAACCCCATGTTGAATGTAAAACTTACGTAAAAATAAAATCTGTAAACAAAAAGCTTATATTTAATATTTATACACATGAAGAAAAAAGCATATTAGCCCTATTTTAAAATACAGAGTAGATTGATTTCCTACAATAAAAACTTACCAATGGCATAAAAATCAAAGAAATTCTACAGTAAAAGTATAAAAAGTATCTAAAACTTTAGGGTATTTGTATTTTTTTATCTCAAATTGGTCAATCTCTTTGGTATTAGATATTAAGTTCCTATTAAAAAATTGAGGAATACTAATCTAAAATTAATCAGTTTAACAGTATATTCACCTAATAATGATCAGAAGAATGAGACATAGCCTATTCATGTGTTCAGAGGAAGAAAAGCATTTTCAATTTTGAAATGTTAAGATAATAGTCTTGACTCATTCACAAAGTCAGAAGAGGATTTTGGCCTAGAGATAGTATTTTTTTTGAACGACCTGAGAAGTTTTACGTTTTCAACGTCACAATGGCCAGTGTGCCATGACTAATCATAAGACTCATTAACCAGGAATGACGGAGAGTCTATAAATAGTAAATAATTTTTCTTTCCAAGTCTGACTGACTAAAGGCACTCAATGACATTTTAAAATCAGGCTGGTTGGTTTTTATAGTATCAGTGACTAGGGAGGCTAATATGTTCTTTCTTAGCGGTAAGTCAGGGTCTTTTAATTTTTTCTCTTTTTTAAAATTTTTTATTTTATTTTTTAAAGATCTTATTCACCTACTTGAGAGGGAAAGAGAGGCAGAGACAGAGTCAGAACATGAGCGGGGAGGAGGAGGCAGAAGGGAGAGGGAGAAGCAGACTTCCTGCTGAGCAGGGAGCCTGATATGAGGCTGGATCCCAGGACCCTGGGATCATGACCTGAGCTGAAGCCAGATGCTTAACCAACTGAGCATCCCATTTGTTTTCTTATTAATAAATTTTTATCCTTTCTAAGATTTATCCTATAAAATGTTTATAGACATCAAAACATTTTTTAATGAGAAAATTACTATACAATTTGTTTCCCTTAAAGTTTAAATAAACTTTCGAAGTTTAAAACATATCTTGAAATAATTGATATCCAAACGTTCTGCTTCAGTGAAAAAAAAAGCCATCTTTTACATATATGCCTAGGACTACCATGGAAAAATGTGTGCAAAGTTAAAATTCCATGGGGAAGAAGTCCATTTATTTTTTCATCTCTTTCAGAAAACTGGAAAATCAAACCATTGTCCCTCCTTGGATGCCTGCTAAACAGTTGCACCAAGTTATTTGTCACTGGCTTCTGAACTGCTTACGTAAATATATAAAAGTTTAGAACGTAGACCTTAAAAATGAGACCGGGGAAAGGGGGAAGTTCCACGTTGAGTCAGTACTGACCTCTGAATTTCAGAAATGGAGGATCATCCAAGGGTTAATAGGGAGACAGTGCAAGCAAGGCCATCTGTAGGAGCTGACCTGCTCAAAGGATCAACAAGTAGTCGACAGAGATTCTTTGATACCAGATGGTTGGGAAAAGAAGATAGGGATTTAAGCCTTGAAAGAGTCCTTGAGCAGGGATAGTTTTACAATGGAAAGGAACAAATACTGAGGAAGAAATTATTGAGAGCACACACATTAGGAGCCCCAACTCCTTGAAACAGTTAAAATGTTACACAACTGCATTTCAATTTTATAGTATCTGCATGTAGCCCCAATTACCCAAATTAAAACCAATATTTATAATTCCAATTAAATGTGATCTAAATTCATGTGTGAAAGCTTTTTTAATTAGGGTTAAAAGGTCTTTAATCCAAGGTCATATTATTCATAGTTAGGAACTACTTTATTTAGATAAGAAGCCATTTTCTTTCGTTTCAAAGCAGGTTGGTCTGAAATTTTCCATATTCGCCTCTTAGTATCCAGATCTCATCCAACAGGAACTATTGTTGGCTTTTATCAATTATCCAAAATGTCAGTACTATGAGTCGAGGCTCCATTCTCATGGGTGCAAATTCTCCTCTGGCTCCACAGTTCTCCTTATGGCCTTCCTATAAGATAGCCATCGGGAACACCTGAGTCTTTTCACAGACCTACAGAGAAAACATAACTAATGAAGGAAAATGTCTGAGTTTTACACAACCAGTAGAACCCTTGCTGATGCACTGACTGCTTAAGTATTTTTTCATTCTCTACATCACACCAAACAATTATGTCATTGAGTGTGAAATCCTGCTCAAGGAAAGGCCTATGCAATTTCTTTGATCTGATATTTTATCACATGGTACATGGGAGGGGGTTAAGAACTCTTATAAAGGATGGTACAGTGGAGTTAGGCCAAATTTCATCACAGTACAGTGTCATAACTCGTGAACTAGAAGTTTAGAAGTAAAATAACCCCATGCTTTCCCCTATTAGTCTCTGGTTTAGTATTTACACATGCATTCTTTATCCTAGTCATGCAAATAAGCACATTACTTATTGTTATGAATTAAAATTATTTATTACATTCACTTTATTATATTGAATTGTCCAATTATTTTTGAGGCAATTTAACAATGTAAAAAATCCCTAAGCATATTTATTTAGTTTTTTGAAACAGAAATAGTTCATTTTCATTTAATAATATTCAAATCATCTTAATTGCCTTCACTGATACATGTAATGTTTTGAATCTTAATAATTAGAGTTATTTAACTTGCAGGGTAGCCAACTATGGACTGGAAAATGAGGGCAGGGCTCCAATTAATGTGGGAAAAGAATGTTTGCATGTTTTAATAACTTTTAAGAGGAAACATAAGATTTAAGCTGTAACCACAATTACAGAAGATAGAGATGGAAAGCACATTTATTTGCTCAACTCATCTCTCAGTATGTACAGAATTATTCCACGCAAAATGCAGATGTTTTGCTTAGTTAATATTAATTTAACCTGGGAAAGATACATTGAATGGAAAAGACTGAAACAGAGAAATAATGCAGGCTCTAATTGTGTGTAGGTATGAAATAGAGAATAGTGAAAGAAAATATATAATCACCATCACCATTATTATCTTCATAGCTTAAAAGTGTAAAAGAGTTTAAAAATATTTCCTATTTTTAATCTTCAAGTAATGTATAAGAAAATGATTTGAACATAAATCCATGAAACCTTAAAACAACCTTTTTCTACTCTAAAATCATCTGATGATGACATTAATCTTAGCGATGTGATCTGTATTTGTTGAGGTATCAATGAAGCAGCCATATGGACCTGTCCAAAACATTATATTAATGTGTGGTTGAAATCTGAAAATGACGTTTGAATTTGAGACATAGTAAGTAGAAACAAAATGATGCAAAAATAAAGAATGACCTTGATACTTATTTCCCTAAGAACCTATCATTACTACTACTACTACTATATCGTTACTACTACTAGTACTACTCCTACTGCTACTACTAGTGCTAATAATAAGTATCTTTTATTAACTACCTCTGACATATTGGTAATATTATTAGTACCTGATACATGTCTTATTTATTATGCTTTTCCCTTCAACTAGAATGTAAACTTCATGAAAACAACTTCCAAAGGTTATCTTAAATACTGCTAAATCCCTAGGTCCTACTGTACATGGTATGATCTAAGTGCTAAAAATACTATTATTGAATGAACAACCAAGTACATTGATTACTAACGTAGGAAACTGGCTTACAGAAGATGGAACAATCATCAAGATGGAACCCTGGGATAGGAGTTGCCTCCTAACCAATGCAGGGCCTTGTAACACTAGATGAGTGTCTTTTCAAAGAACTTTTTCTTAAATATGAGGCATAAATATCTTTTTTTTTAAGATCATGACCTTTTTTTTAATTCATGAGACACACACACACACACACACACGGGTGGGGGCGGGGAGAAAGAGGCAGAGACACAAGCAGAGGGAGAAGCAGGCTCCAAGCAGGGAGCCTGATGTGGGACTCGATCCTGGGACTCCGGGATCATGCCCTGGGCTGAAGACGGCGCTAAACCGCTGAGCCACCTGGGCTGCCCAAGGTATAAATATCTTATATTTGATTTTTAACCATAAGATCACAAAAATGGGGAAATAATATAATTATCATAATGTTTATTTTTCTTCAAAATATCACAAATATTTGTATTGTTAATTGCAAGTTCAGGCAAATTAAGGAAGAAAAGGTCTTCCCATTCCTTTTTCTTAGAAACTGAAAGAGGCAGACATAGAAGTATATATAAGTTTAAGGGCCCATTAGTAAGGACAAGACTGGATATCACAGCACCAAGACCCACTGCTCCAGTGCTTATTTACTAGGTGATAAAATATAAGTGCAATATGTGATCAGTGTGCTTTTATTTATTTTTATTTATTTTTATTTTTTTTTTCAGTGTGCTTTTAAAAAAATTAAATCCTGAAGAACCCAGAGATGCATTCATTAAGGCTTGTTTAACACAAGGGCATTTGTCAGTTTATGTATTTTTATTGCCCCCTCAGAAAAGTTAGAAATTAATAGCAGTTAAGAATCTTCCCATAAGGGTTACTACTGAAAAATATCTTAGTTTATTTTAATTCACAAGATACTCAGAATCATTTATTCTTACAAGGAGCTCAAACCTATTATAGGCACTGTATTTATAGCAGCTGTGCTCTATGTGATGATTTGCTTGGTCAGATACTGTTTATTTATTCAGCCCCAAAATTCAGTGCTATACAGTGGGACCTACCCACTTCTTCAAGTTTGACCTAAACCTCTTATAAGTTGTTATTTTATCTCAAATATAAATCTATCACTTCGGAACTTAATAAATTTTACCTTTTCATACTCTAACCCAATATCTGTAAGGTCATGACTGAAACTATGATCATTTTTAAAACATTCATCGCTAAGTGCTCTACTAGAGCACATATAATTTATCCTTTTTTTAAAAAAAGATTGATTGATTGATTGATTTTACTTATTTGAGAGAGAGAGAGAGCACAAGTGTGGAGGAGAGGTGGAAGGAGAGAGAATCTCCCTGGTGAACATGGAGCCCGACCCCATGACCCTGACATCATGACCTAAGCCAAAATCAGAAGTTGGGACGCTTAACCAACTGAGTCACCCAGGCACCCCTATAAATTTTTTAATGAATACATTTAGGTAGCACAATAACTACAATATGAGCAACAAGATGTTATTGCTAATTCTAAAATACACTTTCTAATATATATCATTCATATTCACTTATAGATTATATTTTCATGTTTCCTTGTGATAATTGCTTATTAGCTATATTATGGGACCAGGATAAACTATTTGAGGCTAGAATCGACCAATGAATTATTAAAATGCTATGATTAATCCTCCTTTATCAATTTCCTATTTGTAGTTTTTAATCTATCTATGAAATTTAGTTACGTTAAGAATAGGGATATCCAAACGAACTAGGGGTGGTAGAAGGGGAGGAGGGCAGGGGGTGGGAGTGAATGGGTGACGGCACTGGGGGTTATTCTGTATGTTAGTAAATTGAACACCAATAAAAAATAAATTAAAAAAAAAAAAAAGAATAGGGATATCCTGGGGCACCTGGGTGGCTCAGTTGGTTAAGCACCTCCCCTCAGCTCAGGGATCAACCCTGTATTGGGCTCCCAGCTCAGCCGGGAGTTTGCTTCTCCCTCCGCCTGCACGAGTGCATGCTCTTTCTTTCTTTCTCTCTCCCTCTCAAATTAATAAATAATCTTAAGAAAAAAAAAGAATAGGGATATTTAGATCAAATAAAGGTGAAGAAACTTGTTCCAAAATATGTAAATCTCCAGAGATCACAGTCAAAAGATCATAAAACTAAGTTGTCTTCATATTACTATTACGCAAGCCCACATTTACTTCTCTGCACCAATACAAGCCTTGCTGACTTTTGATACCACTGTGATGGTATATAACCACTTTTTAATGTCCGTTCATATCTTTAGTATATTTGCTAAAATAATAAATCTTATTTGGCTTAAAATTCTTCTGCTCCCCAGCAAAATTAAAGCAGGAATTTTATTTTCAATGCTATTTCTTTGCACTTCATTTTATAAAATATTAACCAAACTTGACAAAAGATTTTTATATGATGATAGCATTTCAACTAAGATATTTAATATGTCAGGTATTGTTAGTTTTAAATCAGTCAACGAGCCCCATTATGACCTCAATCTTTCATCTAGAGATGTCCTGGAAGTCCCATGACTAAGGTGATGCATTTAATCATGTGACAAGACTGATCATCTATAAATTTTGGTATGTGTTCAAACACATTTCCGTTACACATTTTCTCTCTTTCTTTAAAGGATTTCACATATATATTTATATAAATAATAATTTTCCTATCGATTAATCAGTCAGATATGTGGTATGCATGCTGTTATTTATTGACTTTAATGTTAGTGTGCAGAAACAAATTTCTGGTCTTATAATTTATATCAGTCTTATTTATTCATTTAATAACAACTGATTTATTACTTTGCTTTTACTATTTACATGGTACAAGAGCTTCCAGTGATGACTTCATCACTCTGGTATGTATTATATTAAAGTGCTGTAGTCTATCTTTTTATCTAGCCCAAATGAAATCCAGTACAAAACAGTGCCTTAGGGACAAAAGCAGTTGTGATGTAAGGGGAGCAGCTACATCAATCAGCATCATACCAAGAGAAAAAGAGGGAGCTTGGGTATGTTTATTAATAACATTATTTTGGTGCACCTGGGTAGCTCAGTCAGTTGAGGGCTGACTTAATTTTGGCTCAGGTCATGATCTCAGGGTTGTGGATCCTAATCTCCCATCAGGCTCTGGGTTTGGCACAAAGTCTGCTTGAGATTTTCTGTCTCTCTCCCTTTGCTCCTCCTCCTGCTGTGTTCTCTCTCATAAATAAATAAATAAATAAATAAATAAATAAATAAATTCTTTAAAAAATAACATTATTTCAAGGAGATATTACTTAATGAAATTAATTTATATTATTAACAGATAAATTATATTATACATTATAAAATAGCATGGTTAACAACTCTTATGTGCCAATTCTACATGACTGGACATAATTGTTTGATGTCTGTGGCATGATCTCCAAATAATAATCAAGTTGACTTTCTTTTCATTCTACAATTGTCATGGTAGACACAAAGTCTCATAAAGTACTATAAATTTAATGTAGTAGCGATGTTCCTTAAACTTTTGAACACTGTAAGTCAGGATTTATCTCTGTGTTTCTTCCAACATAGGGCTTGGCAAGACTAGCAGTCTCTCTTTTTTTTTTTTTTTTTTTTTAGGATTTATTTATTTTATTCAGAGAGAGAGAGAGAGACTGAGAGGCAGAGACACAGGCAGAGGGAGAAGCAGGCTCCATGCAGGGAGCCCGACATGGGACTTGATCCCAGGTTCCCAGGATCACACCCCAGGCTGCAGGCAGTGCCAAACCACTGCGCCACTAGGGCTGCCCAAACTAGCAGTCTCTTCTTAAGAAGTAACGTCTGTCTGCATGAAGGCAGCTGGGAACAAATTTACACTAGAGTTTGCATAGGCCAATCCTTACACAATTTCCTGTTTCTGCAAGCAAACTCACTGAAGAATGGTCACATTTATTAGAATTTCTACTCATTTGGCATCCACGCACTCAATCGGTGTCCAGAAAGAACTCAAAATCAAGACAACACTGGCATCTGACAATTTTACTCCTGATACACACATCTGTGTAGAACAAGGCTGTGTGACCCCACAGTCAGCAGTGTGGATTCTACTACGTATCATACCAAACATGCGAGCCTACTCCATACAAAGCTTCCAATACAGGCTCAGTAATCCAGTCTATCCCTAGTACAACTTTTGAATGAATGCTACAGCAGCAACCTTCAGTATTTGCAAAAATAGAATGTTCCCAAAGGATTATGGAAGGTTTTTTTTTTTTTCTTCTTCTTCTTCTTCTTTAATCCGGGCATTTTTGTGTAATCAACTTGTTTTTTTCTCACTATGTAACTCTGTCTTAAGAATACAGATATTTGATCCAATATTTTGGTTGAGATATTTGAAAAAATACTCAGTTTCAATTTTCAAATGAGTTTTTAATGCTTCTGTGTGCAACAACAAAAAAAGTTAACTTTTTCTCACTATAACTGAAACTATGTGTTTAGATAGCATTTATTTACTTTAAAATCATAATATTTTTGTTGAATTAAATTTTTGATGAATTAAAATGTAAAATTCCCATCTATTCCTGTATTTTTAGATAAACAGTTTTCTTTATATTTATATATTACTCATATTAATGAAGTTCACTGTTTAGTTGGAGTTTTCCTCTGACCTAGAAGCAAATTCTTAGAACAATGTAAATATAATCAATAAAAATCAAAATCATGAAGATTACTTATTAAGTTAAACAATTTGAGACCCATTGGCCATTAACTCGTCTTTCAGGTTCTTGATGGAACAAATAAAATAAAATTTACTTTCTGAGTTTAACTATAGTCTAGAATAGTCTCTCTGATTAAGGAAGAATTAGGGATCCCTGGGTGGCGCAGCGGTTTAGCGCCTGCCTTTGGCCCAGGGCGCGATCCTGGAGACCCGGGATCGAATCCCACGTCGGGCTCCCGGTGCATGGAGCCTGCTTCTCCCTCTGCCTGTGTCTCTGCCTCTCTCTCTCTCTCTGTGACTATCATAAATAAATAAAAATTTTTAAAAAAAAAGGAAGAATTAGAAAGTAAAATAAAAAGAGAATATGTTTAAAGCAGGATCCAATAGTAATTGCTTTCCGAAGAAATGAATCCATATATAATAAGAGATTTAACACATTATTCTCACAGGCAGATTGGACAAGCACATTAAATACACTTATGATTTAATAAAATGACATTTTGAAGCCTCATTAGAAATATACGGTCTATTAACTCTTTCTCTGTATCAAAACCATCCAATCAACTAAACAACACAATACTAAACAACACAATACAGTATTAGGTGAATTGTGTATTTTGCATCCTGATAACCGGGATTTCAGAAGGTGTTCCTAGAGGCAGCCCCTTATCTCTTAGCTATGCTTAACTCTTACCTACCTCCAAGAAGCAATTAGTAAAGACAGTCTTTAGTAAGTCAGCTGAGGATCAGAAAGATTCTCCCTTTTACTTTCACCTCTAGGATTTTCTTATTTTTATTATTCTTATTTTAATTACCAGCCAGCCCATGAGGTAACTCCAGTTGTTTCCAGGGAAAAACATGATAGGAAATAATTTCCTCTTGTCTCTGCCATATGGTGCATTATTTCATTCTCTACCAGTACTTTATTTGAAAAACTTTAAACCAAAAGTGATCAATATTTATAAGAGAATATACTATTTCTAATTCAATGCAGATGAAACACATAAAAAGAGAGCATTTTCATAAAGATTTAAAAGCAAATTCTAGGTCTGGTCTCTGTGTTCATTACTGTATCTCCAAAGTAGGTGTCTAGAAACTACATAGCACTTACTGACTCCAATTTAATGTGAACATAACTGGCCGATACATTGACTTAACCTTTGTTAAAAGCATGAAATAATGTATTTGAAGAGATAAAAAAATAGCAGAGACAGAATGTGAAAAAGACACCAGTTAGGTCCAGCTGAAATAGTCACTTGGTCTCTTCTCTATAACATGCCTCTAAATCTTCTCCAGCACAGCTTTCATCCTCATTTAATGCAAACATGTCCAAAATCTTAACCACAGTTACAAGTCTGAATTATGACAATTTTAATTCAAACACTGAACTATTCTAGCAAATGTGCTGGAACTCCAAAGAGAACAGAAAGAGAAAAAAACGAACATGAGTCCAACATGAAGTGTGACAGGAGCCCCGTCAGATGCTTCAGTACTATATAACGTCCTCAGAAGGTGGACAACTCACCTCAAAAGGTAGAAAGGACGCTCTAAGAGGTCCTCCAACTGGGAAAGAAACAGATTTTAAACTTAGGTCTACTTGACTCCTTTTGTCACTACCTTTATGACCTATCAAATCACTCAACTCCAATGGGTCTTGGGACCCTTATGGTAATTTCAGTTTGATGCCTAAACATCTTCCACATATACACTATATTATCTTAACTCTGTGTAATCAGTTGTCATAGTTATTAATCCCTTACAGCAGCATCTAAACCATCATGTGTCTCTATTCCAAATTAATTCGTGTGTTAATATTTCTATTTCCTATTTTCTATTTCCTTCTTTTCTCAAATCTAAGAAAATGAGCTGACTTATCGTTCCTTATTTCTTAAATACACGTGCAGTTTTAAAACAGGGTAAAGTTTAACTGTTGACATAGGGCAAATCACTTGAAAGCACTCAGGTTTTTAAATATGGAATTTCCTATGGTACCAGTGGTTTTAAGGGCTCTTGCTGCTGAGATACTTGGAGAGTTCCCTTTGGATTGCTTATGAGGCATTCAAAACAATTAGTCTGCTACAATGCTCTGTGGGCACCATCCTAAAGATGAAAGGTGTAATGGTTAATTCACAGAGATGACGCTTTGGAGAAGGGATTGCTTCATGCTGCTACATAGCAGGGCGTATCTGCAGGAGCCCATTTGAAATGGCTTGTGGCTTTTCTCTCATAAAGTGGCCCCCAAAATCAGGCAAAATAGGACTGAAAACCGAAGAGTGTTTCTCTACTGGGCATGATTCTGAAAGTTTACTTTTTTCTTTCTTCAAAGATACACCCTGGAATAAAACATAGCCTTTTAATGTTCCTTGTGTTTGTTGAACATGATTGCTTTGTTACTGTTTGGTTAATCTCACCAAACCACTTCTAAATTCAAAAGCAATTTTTTTTTTCTATCTTGCTCTTTTTGTTCTGAGCTAGGACAAGATGATAACAGTGGCTGGCAAGAGTGAGTTAATTTTATAACCCAAACTGACATCCCATTCAAGTACCCACAATTTAAAAGAGTAATGAATTGTCAGTTTTAAACTGGAAAGGGGATTTTATGTGATTTTAGAAGTCTTTTGAATATTTATTTTGTTCCACTTTACACAAATCTGTGTAAGATTTATCTTGTTAGTTCTAGATGTAAGTCTCTCTTGGCCAGATATGGAAAATAAATCAGACTTCACAAACATTATGAATACTGAATCAATATATTAATATTGAGGAGGTGTTTGAAAGATTTATTAACCACAAAAAGATAGCAAATTTTACATCAGATATGTTAAATATGTTTAATCAAAGTCATCAATTGTAGTTATGCATAGACTCTATATATAGTACAGAGATTTACTTAAATATGTTACAGATTCAAATGAGACTATCATATGATTGGATGCTTACAGACAGAAAAGGAAAAAGTTAGAATTGACAGATGGAGTAGGAAAGTGCATTTTGTTTTTCGTTTTAAGCTTTTTTCCCTCCTTATCACTGATTTTTAAAAATAGCTCCACAAAGTCAGACATTCTAAGTCAGCTAATTAATAGTCAGGGAAGAGTCTCATTCATTCAACAAATATTTAACGAATGTCTCTTGGAGGACAGACCATATGCTAGAAGCTGAAGATAAACCGTAAATAAGACATCATCTTAACCTCTGAGACACTTAGAATCCAGTGGATAAATAGGCAAACAAATAACTACGATCGAAGTTTGAACATTAAATATTGGAATATTTTGAAAGGGTTCTTAGTCCAAACTGATTTTAGAGGTGTGCCAGTAATGAAATGAAATACTTACATACCTATTAGGTGAGAAGAACCCTCAAAGACAGGCCTGATTATCCTCATTTCACAGCTGATTAAACTGACCCTCATTGATTATATAACTTAACATTTTTCATGAAAGGAAATGATGCTAATCACGGTAGAGTGGGAATTGAAATCTAGGTAATTTCACTTAAAAACTCCATTCTATTTCTGATTTACAGCTCTGCCTACATTCTCATCAATTAATAAGTAAAATTATATTCAAAGTAGCATTCAGTTTATTTGGCAAAATTCTAAGCTTCTAGAGTAGGTTACATGATCATATCTAAAGCTTTTCTTATAGCCTTGGCTTCTAGTCAGAGTATCCTGTGGAGCTTTAAAAAAATATTTCCAACTACTGACACCACCCTGGTAAGAGTAACATTATTCTGTTTGTTTTCTTTTATTGGAATTATTCTCTAGATGTAAATATATGAAACATTTTGCAAAGGAAAACTAAGACAATATGTTGTTAGTGACATTTCCTCAATGGATTTGATTAAAGTATACATTGGCTGGCAGTATATTAATTTTATCAGTATTTAGATGGGTATAGAAAGGAAAGCATTTGGTAAGAATCTTGTATTGCAATGTTTATTAAAATATGACTAAATGGATTACAGTGGAAAGAGCTTTGGTTAGGAGACAGATGACATCCATTTAAGACCTGGCTCTGCTATTTACTATCTCTTTGATCTGCAACAAGAAATTCAACTTTCCTTGCACTTCAATTTTTCATATTTATAAAATGGGAAAAATGTACCTATTCATCGGCCCTTCGGGAATTGTAAATAATGCAAATAAGTTGATGGATACAAAATCCTTTTAACTGTAGGTATAAATAAAGCCAAGGAAGGGACTCAGTCCCATGAGAACAGGGAGTGTTTGTGGGCCATCAATACCTAAATAAATTGAGGCCAAGAACTGTAAGATTATTTAGCCAAAATTATATGGGAATTTAATAGCAAATTTGGAATTTGGATCTTTGTCTCTTAAATATAGTCTCTTTCCACTTACAGTAGAGTTTCCCAAAATAAACAGGCATATTGGAGAGAAATGGAGAGTTTTAGTGTCAAGTAAGTTTGGTAAAAGTTGAGCGATAAGAAATGTAAAGCACCAATTCTGTAGTTGGTCTTTAATTTGAGCCCTAGATTTGCTATTTCTTATTTGTATTATTTTGTATAATTTGTCAAACCTACATGAGCTCCCCTCCCCCAATTTCCTTGTTCATAAAATAGGGATAATTATAATATTTATATTTTATCTCCTTTGAGGTTGATTACATATAATATAATAAGCACTTAGTACAGAGTGTGGCACACAGTAAATAATCCAACAGACACAACCCATGTATTAGTTGTTTATGGCTTCTCTGACAAATTACCAGAAACTTCCTGGCTTAAAACAACATGAAACTTACTGTCTTACGGTTCTGTAGGTTAGAAATTCAAAAACAGTCTTCCAGGGCTACAATTGAGACATAGGCAGGTCTGCTGCATTCCTTTCTGAATGTTCTAGGAGTGATGTTTCTCCTTATTTTTTTTTCCAAATTCTAAAGGTTGTCCACATTCAGTGGCCAATGGCTCCTTCCTCCATCTTCAAAGCTAGGTTAGTCTTCACATCACATCATTATGATCTATTTTCTATCCTTCTCTTCTACTTTCATGGACACCTGTGATTACAATGAGCCTACCCAATAATCTAGGATAATCTATTTTAAATTCAGTTAATAAGCAACCTTAATTCCATATTCAACTCTAATTACTCCTTATCATTAAGGTAACATATGTACATCCTCCAGGGATTAGGACATGAACGCCTCTGAAGGCCAATATTCTGACTACCATAGACACCATGATGAAAAATTGCTTTTAAAGAATCTTATACACATTTACTCTGTATATGTTTTAGAGGAGAGTATAGTAATTAGAGTTTTTAAGTTTATTTGAAACCATTTATTTGCAGACTACTATTTGGAATTATTGCTCCAAAGAATATACTTTAGACAATGATGTATTTATCATACTTCTACCATATTATCTCCAATGCATTTATTAGTAATGGACTATGATTTTACACATGAGTGTGTATGCAAGCATTTACATGCACCTGTATATATATATATATATGTATGCATACTGTTATATATGTGTGTATATGTGTAAATAAAATAAATAAAAATAAGTAAAATTTACTATTAGATTTCATATTTTAATTACTTCATAGTAATTTCCAATTTTACTCTTTAAAGTAATTTTCCCTTTTTTTCTGACATATATTTAGCACTAATTTTAATTGTTTGATACAAATGATTCAGTGCAATTCTGTAGAGGAAATCCTTATCAGTTTGAATGGGTTTAAAAGTTCACAATAGGCCCTAATTCAAATATTTCTAGCCACGTATATTTACTAAAATACAGAAGCAACCCTTTTCTACATTACATTTTCCAGTTTTATTTAGAATAGGCAAAGAAACAAAAAAGGAAGCCTGCATGATGTCACTTGTAAACTCATGGTTTTTGTGTGATATTCCTCTTTTTCCTAATTTTGGATTTCTCAATCTTAGAGATTAGATTTTGAAGAATAAGACAATATGTTAGAACTGAAAGAAGACCCAATGCCAAATGGCATGCTTTCATCAACTGATTAGAATTTTTTTCTATTCATTTTACCCTGATTTCATTTCCAATTATTTTCTTTCTAGTTGTTCAGCACTTTCTAATCTCTTATAACAAAAGAAGAGATGGCACATACACACAAAAGAAAAAAAAATAGAGCTGCTATTCCTGAATTTCATTATTTTATAGTCATTAACACATGGTTACAATCTCTGACACAAAATATTTCTCCGAAGACAAAGGAAGAAAAAACACTGATAACTAAGTACAGCCTTTGGTTTAAGCAAGACAATCAATATATTTCTGGGCATATCTCTAATCCCTCAGTTGGTATAAGCTCTTACGTGAAGAATTGATCACAATAGGAACATTCTCTCCCATTAACATAACAAATGCTAAACTTAAAACAAAAGCATTCTAATTTGAACAATATGAGAAGATTGTGAGATATTTCAGGCCCTTGAGACCAGAGTTTATGGTCAACCCAAGAGAGGACTCACAGACAGCAAGCCTGAGTGAGAATTAACCCTTTCTGAACAAACCCACACTACCATCTGTATCCTGTAAGAAGACACTGGCAGGACACTCATGGGAATGCAGGACCCTGGGGCCAGTCTCACCACTGACAGACTTCATCCTTGACTTCAAAAATCAAAATGTCAGTGCTTGTTATGTTGATACATGTTCAACCCTATCATTTCTGTTTTTTTCCCTCCACTCACATTTTCTTCCACTGTATTTCACAGAAAAGGTACATGAGGCACAAGACTATTGCTGCAAATGAACAAATTAACTAGAAATACCACTTGCCTCTGGATTTCCAAAGTATATCACCAAAGTTTCCATAGGGGACCTCTCAGTAGACATGGGAATGTAAAAATAAGATTCGTAAGGAAATCTCTTCCTTTAGCTGACACCAAAAGTTTTCCCATTAATATGGTCTGTAATTAGTCTGCCATTATGCAAGTTAAAGGCCACACAATGAAACATATATACTTTTTAAATAGCTTTATTTGTCAGCCTGGGAGGTAATGGGTCTAAAATTAAAAAAAAAAAAAAAAAGATTGGCAAGAATTTCATCAATTCTAATAAAGCGCTTGGGTGGCATTTTAAGACATTTAGTTTTGACAACAAAGCCTTTTTTTGTCATTATGAAGTTGAAAAATGTCTTGGCCTATGCAGTCTCCTATGTTAGTGGTCATCTCCCCTCCAAAAGAAAAAGAAAGAAAGAAGGAAAGAAAGAAAGAAAGAAAGAAAGAAAGAAAGAAAGAAAGAAAGAAAGAAAGAAAGAAAGAAAGAAAAGAACTAGAAAAAATATAGGAAGTTAGAGAAATAGGTAGCTAGTATTTATAAAGATTCTCTTTGACACCTCTATTAAATAAGAAGTTAGAGCAACACAGAAGTTGAAGCGTTTAAATAAATCACTGATCTTTTCAACTGACTATAAACATACATTAAGATCTTTTAGAAGACCTGCACTTCAAATAGTAATAGCATCATTTATTGAGTACTGACTCTGTCCAGTACTTAACATATCTCATCTTCTAATTCTTAAGGTAATTGTGTAACCTAGATTTCATAATCCACAAAGACCCAAAGGGATTAAGTGTCTTAAACCTAAAATCACACAGTTACTAAGCATGAGAGCTAAGACATATGCTCAGGTAAGGCTCCAACACATTAGCCCTTTCCACGGCCTAAACCCTGTAATAGCATCATAATTCTGGAGAAGCTATTTTTTGTTTCTTGTTTTTGTTTTTTTTACAAAACATGGTCCTAGGACCAGAAGCACACCAATCCTGACAGCATGAATTCATTATGAAAATATTTATTAAGTACAAATGAAACATATTGCCTGTCCTCATGTGCTTTACATCTTAGCCAGAAACACAAGATACATTAACTAATAATAAACTATGAAAGAAGTGAAGAGAGTCAAGGACAACTGAGAGAAAGGGTGATTAACTCTAATCGGAGGGAAAGGAGAAAGTCAAGAAGGAACAAGAACCCAGTGGTGTGAAACACCGGAGTTCTTCAAGGCGGCACCTGCTGGGTGAGGGTTGTTTCATTGGGGGAAGCAGGTAGTGAAGGGTTTGCTCGTCCTTCTGGCCAAACTTCTTGCCAGAGAGAGCGCTTCCAACTCTAATCATTTACTTCGAGGCCTATTATGTACTTTTTGACATTCACATAAGTCTTTGTTAATTTTATAACTGAAAAAATCAAAGTAGAAGTGAAAAACATAATGAATCTTATTAGAAACCAAGAGCCTCATATTCTTTCTTGTAACCACCAGGATTGTAAGCAATTGCCAATTTGGTGGCAATGTTCTGGATCATCCGGAGATCCTTAAAAAAACATACCCCTTCGTCATGAAACACTGAAAATATAAAGACGACATCAGCTCAAAATATCAGAACACAGAGACTTTTCGATCCCCAATACGGAGTATCATTTCCATCAGAGAGGCTACTCCAAATGATAAGGCTAGTGTCTTATCTAAGCCATATGAAAAGTTGTCGGGCTAGACTCAAACAAGGGGGTGCCCTGGAGCCGCACGTGATGGAAAACTTTTGATTATTTCATTGATGAGAGGAGCCCAGGAAACAAAGGTAGAGGCTGGGGTAAGCTCCATGGGTATGTGTGTGCCCTCTACGTCTCTGGCCAGGTGAACGTTTCCGCCTGTATGTGATACTCGGAGACAACTGAGGACATGCTTGGCACAGTACGTGGCTACTCTTAAGTATCCTTCTGAGGATGACAGGGAATGGCAAGTACTGCAGCGAGGGGGACAAGGACAGGGCTCAAATTTATGCAGCATATTAAATCAGAGTGGTAACATAACATTTGGATAGTAACGTGACATTAAATAATAAATATAAAATAAATCTAAAAATAACCCCTCTTCTTTCAGAAGGTGAGGAACCAGAAGGCTGACCCCTACCCCTATCTTAAAGAAACAAAGTAAAGGACAATTGTGCTTCGGAAATCTCTAGCTCTTCCTATTTTGATTAAAACCATATTTTAAGCCTTAGTGTGGTCCAAGAAGTTCCTGTGAATTCAAAGTGTCCAGGGATTTCATGCATTCCCTCCCTTGATCTTGATAAGGCCACACCATTTTTTTTTTTACTATATGCAAATGCAAAAAGTAAGTCATATTATACTTTGGCAGCAGCCAAAGTGGATAACAAACCACACTTCAGAAAGCACAGATTGAGTTAGGTTGCCTTTAAGGGAGATCTCGCTGCTGTGTACTGCGAAGTTAAAAGAGGAACATATCATACTGTCAAAGACAAGTGGGCTGTGTGAACTGCAAGCTCAAAAGCCTCCCAGTAATCCCAACCACATGCCAAGTCTCAGAAAGTGGGGCAGGGCCTCCTTTGGAGATGGGGGGGGGGGGAAACGCTCCAAGGTACACAAAGCTGAAGAGCCACATGGACCGTTCTCTGCCTTCAAACAATTGTTCAAATGCTCTGCGAGGCATCTTCATTCACTAAATAAATACCTTGAGACCAATTCCTATTTGTCCAGATCAGACTTAAAGTAACTATTTCCAAGAGTCTTTAGGAGGTCAGGAGCTTCAAGGGTAAATTTACTTTGAAAAATACACTTAGCTTTCCTGTTAAAAATGGTCTTTTGAAAAAAAAAAAAAAAAAAAAGAATACGGTTTGTTGCACCTAAAAAAAAAATGAGTATGCCAAACCTAAAAAAAAAAAAAAAAAAAAAATGAGTTTTCTACTTTGTGTTGTTATTCTGACATTGCATTCTCAGTCTCTCAAACCCCAATTCACTAATATACTCAAAATCTGACTCACCTCCCTTCATGTTTTTGTACGCTCAGTACAGATTATATAATGGGCAAGGACTGAAGGTCCAGTTTATTGATTAAAACCCACGGCAATGAAGCATCTATTAAGTGAGGGTAACGGACTCTCATGTGGCTTAATCCACATGGAGTTTTTCCAGATGAAATGATTTTGACAGAAATCAGCAACACCGCCAGATTTAAACAAGATAACCGTATAACTAGATATAGTATAAGATGAAAATGTCCACATTCACAAGTTAAACATCTCCCCCTTCATGTCATCCCTTCCGCTCCCCCAGGATCCATGTTAGTTCTCAGAGCTTCTTCAAGTGCGGACTCTTGTGATACTTCCCCAACTGGATTTTCTTTCTCAAGTCCTTAAACCATATCTTTGTTTCACTCAAAAAAAAAAAAAAAAAAAAAAAAAAAAAGAAAAGAAAAGAAAATCTGTTATTCTGCTTTTACTTACCCCATTTAAGTGAGTCCATATTGGTTCCCAAAGATGCAAACTGAATCATTAACGCATCAAGGTATATTATGTCACAAACTATTTGAGAAGGGCAGTCTCATAGTAATGCTAGATCGTGCTAACGTGACTATAACACAAATTCATCCAACAACAGCGCCGTGTGTGGATAAGCTGGTGACAGATGTTACCAAGTTCTCCATGGCTGACCTTCTTTTCTGGCTTCTTAATGCAAATGTCTTACCCTATTTTAGTGTCAGGAACTTTAAGAACAGGATAAAAATGACAGTTATTCTTCCCCCGGGGCGGGGCGGAGGGGGGAATATGAAAAAGTACCAAACTTTAGATATATTCTCACACGTTTTATGGTTAAAGAATCCCTCATTTTAGAGTCATATCACCTTGTTTTAGTTGGTGTAACAGCTAAACAGTCTTCAGGGTGAAAATGTTCCTCGGTAAACAAATAAACAAAAACAAAATGTCACAGCACATCAGCCAAGGATGCCCGAGTCAGAGTTTGAGGAAATTTGTTATTTAAAAATCTCAAACTGGGGCGCCCGGGGGGCTCAGTGGTTGAGCGTCTGCCTTGGGCCCAGGGCGTGACCCTGGGGTCCCGGGATCGAGTCTCACATCAGGTCCCTGCATGGAGCCTGCTTCTCCCTCTGCCTGTGTCTCTGCCTCTCTCTCTCTCTGTGTCCCATGGAAAATAAATAAAATCTTAAAAAAAAACAACAACAAACTTCACACCTACTTTGTCAATCTTGTGACCCATTCACTCATCATTTCTTTATGTACGTAGGACTGTGTTTCAACCATGGCCAACTGCCGAGATGGTGGGACTGGATGGATGACTCCAAAGTCGCCACAGGATGCCACTCATGACCGGCACTTCCCTTCCCGTGGCAGCTTCTCAATCTGGGGAAGCTCCGAGCCGTAGCTCCCCGGGGACCCCTGCTTAAACTCTCGGCAGCTGCTCCTCTCGGCAATGAATGGCTCCAGTCAGCAGTCGAGCCCAGCAATTACAGCCTCCTACAGCTGCTCCCCAAGAGTCCCATTGCTTCTCACATGCTCAAACAACCTCCAACAGCATCTTGATCCCCCAGCAGCTGCACATTCGAGCGTTTCTTTGTCAGCACCGCTTTAAAGGATGTCTCGTGGCAATGCTCTAATGGAGCCATTCCCCCAATCTTAAGAGCTGGTCCTGTTCCCAAACAGCCCATCCCCCAACCCTCATTCCACTTTATGGAACAAGCCAATGTGGTGTCAGACTTTTAACTGCTTCCTCAGCACTCGCTGGGTCTTGAAGTAGCTGCTCACTCAGTTCTGAGTGATTTGTCGTGCACACAGAGAGGAAGTCCCATGCACTTTCCTATGGCTGACCATCACTTCCCCCATGGTAATCAAACCTCAAGCCTCTCTACCTCCCAACTACCTCACTCCGAAAGTTAGATGCGACCTCCGTCAAAAGAGGGCCACTTCCTTCATAGGCACCCTGGGTAAATATGTGTCCCAGCCCTCATCTACCCTTGGTGCACTCATTTGCCTCATGACAGTATTGTCCCACTGATTTGTATACAGTTCCTTGAAGGGAAAAACGAATCCTTATTTGTGGATATTCGTTTTCATAACGCCTACAACAATGCTGAGCATAGGGCGGATGCTTACGGAATGTGCCTAGGTTGCCTTAGAAGTGGTGTCCAAAGTTAGGTGACTGGTTTACGAGAGAAGAAGTCCCAAAGTGCTTCACTGGTTTCCCCACAAGGCACAGGGGCAGCCGTAAAAATCGAGACCCAGGATATTGTTGCACAGCTCATAGCTCCCAGGGTAAATACACAACCACAGCTCTATAGCCCCTCTTTAGGTTATTTTTCTTAAAGTTACAATCTGTGTGAATAACGAAAGACTGCCATTTCCACTCATGCCATTGTGTATTTGTAGCTCTAATATTCATTAAAGATGCAACTGAAATGTTAATGATAATTGCACCCAAAAAGCTAATAAAGAGGAGCCCAAGGCTCACATAAATGCCAGCATTTAATAATTATGCATACTTTTATCTTTTCTCCTTAATTTATCTTACTTTCTGATAATTAGTTTAGTAAATCTGAGATCCCAATGTATGCGTAATTAATTTTAAAATTTGCTTTTAAATTTGTTTTCTTTTATACTTAGGAACGAGATATAAATTTTTTTTCCAGAATATAAAGAGGTAATCATCATTATATAAAATGGTTACCTATATAGACGATAGAGCTTAAAACATACCTCTTGAGAGTATTTACAAGTAGGAAACGCTTGACATTTTAGGAAAAAAAAAAATGTCAAGATCCAGCCAGGAGAAGAGAAACCAATTTAAGTATTTCAAATAAAAGGGGTTTAATACAGTGAGTTGTTATAAAGGGCTAACAAACCAAAGCATGTAAGAGCAGAGAGACTCAGATTTGCAGCAGGGAGAAGACACTCATAACTCCTACAAACACGTACGGTTATCAGAACCCAGAGTTCGGGAGCGCTCCCGGGGAGGAGAGCCACAGCATGGGCCGGCCTTGCATGAGCTGCGCCAACGGGAGGACGGGCTGGCCAGTGGGAGCTGGAGCCTAGGAGGAGAAGGGCTCTCAGAACACACGGCCTGCAGCCAACAGACAGGGGGGTAGCCCGACTTCCTCCTTCCTGACCTCCTGCCAGGGTCCCTTACTGGGTGAGTCCCATCAGAACCAGAGAAGGGAACAGCCTGGGAACATGCCCACGGGGTCAGCCAATTCCACTATACAGGGCACAGCAGAAGAGGTACAAAGCATGACTCTGAAATCAATAGGGCAAAAGTGACTACCGCTGTACCTTTTCCTTAATTTTAGGTAGTAATTAGCTTTCCCAAAAAATGTAGAATCCTAATTATTGTAGCTCAAAATGTATACCTAACAAGGTATACCTAACATTGGTATACACCGATCATATCTTTTCACGTGAAATTTGTCCACTGGAAGGAAAAATCATCAATTTTATTAATATTTTACAACTAACTCTGTTATCTATATTCTTCAACAGACGTCACTGGGAATCAATAGTGAGACCAATCTCAATTACGTCCTAATTCAAAAAAGGAAAGAGGAAGGGATCTGCCTATACATGATTGGTTCATTGGAGTAGGAAGACGGTAAGATTTATTAAATATCTACTCTGAATCAGACAGAGGATTTGTTCACATGCCTAATTGTGTTTTTTTTAAAAAAAAATTTCATAGCAAGCCGGAGCGTTAGGTATTATTTTTTACTTCTCAGAGAATGAGAGTGAGTTGTAGAAAGATGGAGACACTTAAGTTCATCTACTTTATACATATCAGAGCAGGCTGCCACCTGCGGTCCATCTAATACGTACGCCACACTAAACTACTTAGGAGAACGCTGGTATTAACTAGATTCAAAGGGAGAAATAGCCCAAATCATTATTGAATGAGAAAAAAAAATCTGGAGGAATTTTTTCAGGTCACTAGCTAGCTTCTACTCCTAAGGAACTTCACTCAGCTGCTCTACTGTGTCTACAGCATTTATTTTAGGCCCAAGTACTTGCCAGCCCCTGTTCCATTCACTAAGGGTTAGGCAATAAGATGAACGAGATTTATAGTTTCATGGAGCTTATCACAATCTGCCACACATTGGGGAATTAAAGCACGTCTCTCTCTATCTTTTCTCTTAGTTTAGTAGTATCTCATTCTGGGGTGATTTTTACCCCAGCAAGGTCCTGAGATATTGTGGGGTGTCACAATCAGGAAATGCTACTGGTGTCTCTGGTGTTGAGGCCAGTATTCTAAGTCCATTCAGGCTACTATCACGAAATATCATTAACAGAGTGGTTTATAAACAGCAGACATTTATTTCTCCTCGTTCTGGGGGTTGAGAAGTCCAAGATCGTGACGTCACCAGATTCAACGTCTGATGGGGACCCATTTCCTAGATGGCCAAATTTTCATTTTTACAGCCTCACATGGTGTGGAAGGGCGAGCGGTCACTGCAGGGGTCTCTTGTGTAAGGGCACTAATCACTTTCATGAGGTTTCCACCCTCGTGACCTAAGCTCCTCCTGAAGATTCCACCTCTAAATATCATCACGTTGGGCACTAGGTTTGGGGGCATACAATCTTTAGCAGCCAGGACTGCTCCTAAACATACTACAATACACAGTCATTCCCACCTCCTCCAACACACACACACACACACACACACACACACACACTATGGTCCAAAATGTCAATAGTGCAAAGGTTGAGAAATCCTGTTCGAGGTGTATAAGAAGTTGTCTTTATTTTTGAATGTGTGTGTGCACTGGTTTTCTATTTGCTGCCATAAATTACTACCAACTAAGAAGCTTAAAATGCATTTTCTTTTTGGGGGAAAATTTTATTTATTTGTTTGAGAGAGAAAATGAGAGAGAGATAAAGAGAAAAAGAAAGAAAGGGATTGCACGAGTTGGGGGAGAAGGGGAGTGATAGGGGAGAGAGAGAAGCAGACTCCCCACTGAGCAGAGGCTCCATCCCAGGACCCTGAGGTCATGACCTGAGCCAAAGGCAGATGCTTAACTGACTGAGCCATCCAGGCGCCCCTTAAAATAAATTTATCTTTAAACAAATTGGTCTTACAGTTCTATATGTTAGATGTTATAAGTCTCTCCCAGCAAAAATCAAAGTATTGCCAGGCCTGCATTCTCTTCTGGAGTCTTTACTGGAGAATCCATTCCCTTACCTTGTTCTGCTTCTAGAGGCTACCCATATTGCTCAAGTCATGATCTTCTATCTTTGACACCAGTAAAGGCACGTCCAGTCCTCCTTCTATCAATTGCCCTGACCTACTTCCCTAGTCATATATCCCTCTGATTCTCCTCTGCCTTCCTCTCCCACTATTAAGGGGCCTAGTGGCTTCATCTGATCCACCTGGGTAATCCCAGATACCATCCCCATTTTCAGGTTAGGTGGTTTGCATACTTATTTCCTTTTTGCCATGTAATCTAACATATTCACTGGTTCCAGAAATGAGGACATGGTCATCTCTAGGGACCCTTCTGTGTAGCATAAGGAAGAACACATGTGCAACTTTTAGCAAAGTTATTTGCACAGACTTGGTACTGAATTGAAGTGAGACCACCCAAGTATTTTTTTTTTTAATTAAGCTGAATGAATCCTAGATGTCCCTTTAAAATGATTACCTTTAAATGAAAAGGTCATAAGCAAAGGGAAAACAATATACACGTCTTGCCTAATTCAAATAGCTCTGAAATCTGTCCCTCCTTAACTCTTCAATATGTCATTTAAAAATGTGTCCATCCACCAACTGGCTCAAATCAAAACCCTAAAATAATGAGTGAAATATCTGAGAGGAAATTCAAATTGTGTTATTCTTATCGCTTTTAAAAAGTTAACCTCTTACTTGGTCTGACAAGGAACCCTTGGCTATTATCTTAGTAGCTAACTCTGTCTCATATATATATATATTTTTTCTCAAAATAACACTGCTCTATATATAGATTCATAAATTATGAATCTATATATATTCATAAAATGCTGGTATCCCATTTATTATTTTTTCACTACAAAATGCAATCACTATTCTGCACTTGTAAAAACATGGGGATTAGCAGAGGATAAAGATGCTATGACCTGGAATGGAAATAAGCAACCTAAGTCATGAATGCCTAACTAATCCTTTTAATTTAAAATTTTTCCTGTTATGTCAGCATTCCTGATGTTATGCCCTAAAGATAGCATCAATACATTAAGTCACAGCTTAAGCGAAGTGACTGGCATGAAGCCAGGGAGAAAGAAGTATGTACGTGCATACAACCAATAAATGGCTATTGAGTCCCTAACATTTGTCAGGCACTTTCCTGGATATTTAGGAGTAAAAAAAAAAAAAAAAAAGGATTAAGACTCAGCCCTCCCTACAAGGAGTTCACTGGGGTTCTTAATGGGAGTCCACACGCAGATTGATGGGGTTCACGTGCATCCTGCTCACATAAAGTAGTCAGTAAAATGTTAACGGTATATATATTTTTTCTCCCAGGTGTACAAGTTTCATCAGATTTTCAAGTGGGTTTGTGACCACAAAAAAATGTGTAAGGACCACTGGTCTGGATGCAAGACAAGTGTGGGTGAGGAAGTCCTGACAGCTTATGCTGAAGGGATGGGGAGGTAAGTGGTGTGGGGCAGAGAGACGCGAGGACATGGAGCCACTCTACGATTCTGCAAACTGAACTTTGCCACCAGCCTTCACTATGCCTATCTTCCTCTTGGCCCTACACATAATTAATTCTTATTGTTCTGCTGCAAATCATAAGATGTAAAACAATAGCATTCAGAGATCCAAATTTTCTACTCTGCTAAGTTTGACATATCTAAGGGTTCTAAAGGGGTATGCCATTTAGAATTTAGTTAATGGAAACAGCAAAATCCTAATTATCTTGGCAGTAATTTCTTAACTATCCACATAATTTGGGGGAAGTAAACAGTAAAATTATTTCGTAGATCAAATCGTATTGCAATGACTTCTAAGAAGACAAATTATTTCACCAGGCTCTCATTTTATTTGCAGGGTTTCTCAAAATAAGCAGACCAGCTAAAGCTTGGTAATCTTTTATTTATAGAGAGATTTTCATACTGATAGTGTACATTGCATTGGGATTTGACACATAGTTATTTTCTTTGTTTTTTAGGGGAAAAAATAAAGATACTCCAAGATAGGCAACAAATGCAGGTATTCTGAAATTTAACAACAAAACAACTCAGAATTACAACCGAGAAAATAAAAATGTCATCAGTCTGAGCTTTTAGATACTTAACCAAAATACGTGTTTCAAGAAGTAGAATAAATATCCATTAATTGTTGAAGGGACTTTTAAAGGGCAGCAGATCTTGCTTAGAGGGTTAGTTCCTTTAAAATATTATCACATTGTATTTTGAACAGTGTGGTAAAAAAAAAAGAAAAAAGCAAGTATTGCTTTACTGAGTCTTAAAATGAGTGATAAATATTGTTCTACTTCTTATACATCCGTTCTTATATATCCTTTTAATTACTATTTGCCGATGTGATTCAAAACTTAAAAGCAAGGACAAAGCATGTCAGAGCAGAGTTTCTTTTCAACAGGACGGGCTACAAACTATTCAACCCTTTGATTTCATTGCCCCTATCCAGCCACACCTCAAAAAATGATCCAACTCATGAGCAAATCAGAAGTACCGAAGAAGAACCTTCCTTGTCACAACTCACTAGTAAGCAAAGATGCTTATTTAAATTCCAATATTATCCTTCTTGCTCCAATTATGAAGCTCAGCAGTTTTCATGAAAGTTCCTTCTATAGAAAAAGGGATGATTCAGATGGAAGCCAACAGTGTGCAATATCTATCAATATTACTTTTTTTTCTCTTTCTCATTTCTCTCTCATTCACAAATGACAGCCTATTGAAAGTTTATCAGAAATACCATCAACTTACTCATTCCTTCTATGTACAGGAAGCAGTACATTATGGATTTTTGCACCGTTTTGATGTACAAAACTGTTCTAATATAGGATCTTGTATTGACTGTACATAAAACTTCATGTACTAATTTGTGGCCAGGAAAAGGGGATTACTAACCTCACTGAGAAAATCTTTTTCAAAGAAAAATATTATTTCATTGGAATTTACCTTCTCTTTACCTTTATTTTACTTCAATTACAGAAAAATCACAGCCAATAACCTTTTCTAAAGACTATAAAAGAAAAAAAGAATATTTAGAAGAGAAGAAAGTGTCTATTCTGGAAGAAGTGCCATTATTCAAATGAGAATTTCACTAAAAAATAGCTCAATTAACCTTATTTTTCATGGACTCTAATAGTCAAACCAATAACCGAATCAATGTCGATACACTCATAGGTAGAAGTAAGGTAAAGATTTCCTAGAAGCTGGCCTGATACACACTGCCAACTGCCATGTAACCACAATGATTCCAGCTGGACTGGAATCTCTGAAAAAAAAAAAAAAACTGAAAATAACCACCAGAAACAATGCATTATTTAAAAAAAAAAAAATTACTGTGTTAATGTGCACTGCCTAAAAAAGCCTATTCACATAAATCCAGATGAGCAGACCAGAGTTTGTGAAGGTATTCTTGAGGGAACAATTTTATTGAAGTCTACATCCCAAATGATACCCAAAGGACTTATTTTTTTCCAAAGTTTCACAAATTAGGCAAAATTGTTCTAACTGTTTAGATTCCACATCATTATCTATCTGAACATCAATAAATACTACCTCATGTATGTCAATATAAGTACTTCGCATTGCATGAAGAACCAGGGGAATACAATGACAGTCCAGTTAAATAATAAGGTATATGCTCCAAAATGCGTATAAGTTATTTGTCTATAAATTGCAAATCTGGACATTTTAAACCAATAGAAATAGAAAAAGGCATATTTTTAGGTATGGCTCCCTCATTACTACTAGACTAATAGACCCTTATTTACATCATTTATTCAACTTTTGACCCAGTGATCAGTTATCAGATATTCATTAGTCTGAGTGAGCTCTGTGTATTTTGGCTCCTCTTAGCTCTCACCATAATGAGAAGTGGGGCAAGCAAAGAATGATTTATGGTAGAACAAGTAGGAATTCCCTGTAGAGGGATCGAGAATGAGTATGTACACCCCATCCATGTAAGTTTTATATTAATAATTTGATATTAATTAATTAATTTTAGAGAGTGAACTATGTTTTCTTATAGGTAGATAATATACATTTATTATCACATATAAGGTGAACTTAGAAATATGTCTGATATATAGTTAATACATTAATGATATGGATTGTGTACAAGACACTAATATTATTTTTGGGAAATATTCCTCTTAATTTCTCCCTTAAAAAACCAAAACCAAAAAATGACCTCATGGATTCAGAGATGATAACTGTGGTTGCCAACAGCAAGATAATGTGGGGAATGACAAAATGGGTGAGGGGGGGTTAAAGGTACAAATGTCCAGCTATAAAACAAAGTAAGTCATGGGGATAGAATGCCCATCATGAGGACTACAGTTAATAATATTGTGGTACATACTTTAAAGTTGTTAAGTGAATAGATCTTAAAAGTTCTCAACCATAAAAAAAAAAAATGTATAAAGTGTGGTGATGGGTGTTTACCAGACTTATTGTGGTGATCATTTCACAATATGTACAAATATTGAGTCATTGTACATGGCATGCCTGAAAATAACATAATGTTCTATGTCAATTCTATGTAGTATTTTTTAAAGAGTATCTTTTATAACTATTTTATCTTGTATGTATACAGGGAATGAAGTTACCTTCCCTAAAGCTAAAGGTTCTTCAGATGGGATAATGAAACATCATGATTGTAAGGATCATTTTTATTTCAGGTGGCTCATTATTTGTTTCTATGTTAAAACTATAAAGGGTATAGATTTTGGGTCTTTTCTTTGCATTTGACAGCACGTCCAAAGTCGGGTTCCTATGTATAATCTTAATCTCCCCAACAAGTATAAAAGGAGCTTAAACAAAACTGAGTGGCAGGCAGTCTGCCGGCCTTGTCCTGAGCTGTTACTGCATTCAAGCAATGACTATTTTGACATGTGTCGATTCTGTAAGGCTTTTCCCAGTGCTGACAATTTTTCTTTGGTTTCATTTTGTAGCTTATTGAAAAGATTTTAATGTTTACTGTTGCAGAACACCAACTTGAATTTTCTAATGCATGTGGTATTTTGACATGCTTTTTTGACCATCATAGCTTGTGGGTCTTTCAAGGAAGGCAGGTCTATGATCTGTGATGCTGTGTTATTGCCCATCAGTTCAACCTGGAGCAGAAGTGTGGTGTCTTTCTCTTCCGCCATGTACCTTGTCAAGGCCTTAATATTCATAAAACGAATGTTAACAATATACTAAAGTGTGCTGCACTTTAAAGAATACAGCTCTATAATTGTGGCCACATGGAATAATTGCTCTCCAGATACTCATTGGCAGGTCTAATCTTGAAATATCTGTACCTGAATTCCTTTTCAAAGACCCACTGAGAGAAATAATATTTGTTGAAGTTTGACTAAGAAAGGACAGGTCCTAACATTTACTTACAGATTTAGGTAATAATCAAAAAGCTATCTTCCTGTTATTGAACTGGCATCTTTGTGAATTTACTTTCAGGTTTTTAATTTTTTTCTTTACTCCCCTGCACTTTGGGTTATATTAAGAGGTGCTATAAAGAACAGGTCTCCCAATGAGTGCGGGGAGTACCGTACAGCTACTGTTGAGATGCCCCTTACAGCTCACAGTGCTTCTCTGGGCTGATTCACAGTAGAGATGCTGCTCCGTCTTGAGTGACAGGACCAGGATACTAAGAAATATAAGTGTTAACTTTGTGGATCATGGAATAAATAATTAATCCTGTTTCTCTCCATGTACTGGCTGCTACAAATCTTAGAGCTAACTTGACTCCCCCCACTCTCCGAGCTCGAAAATTACTTGGAAATCACGACGTAACTTTTATGTTCTAACCTCACCACGGACTGCATCCCACTCTGCTTTGTTATCATTGCCTCCAATTTCTTCTATTTATCCTGGTGTACTAACTACTTCTTTATAAGCCTCTTTAAATCCTTTCCGATGTAAAAACAGAATGTTAATAATAAATGGTGTTTGAATGTGTTGTCTTTCTGTTTTACAAAGGCCTTCTCCAAACAATGACTAAGCCAGAGACAAGGGGCTAATAACACTGTCATAGTTTGGGATCTTTGGGAAGCAGACACTGACATGAGAAGGAGTCTACAATGCAGGGTATTTATTAGGGAATACCCCTATGTAAATCCTTGGAGAAGGAAGAGGAATGAGATAGGACGGAAGAGAGCAAAAAGTTCAGCAGTAGAGCTGGTCCACTGTTGTGAGTCGAAATGACTCATCAGAGTTATCCGACTTTGGGCTGAAAGGGAGGGGCCTCTCTCTCGTTTCCTCTCTCTCTTTTTAAGATTTCATTTATTTATTCATGAGAATCTCAATGTTGCCGTCTGTTGAAAACACTCCCAGCAGCTAGAAAACCAAGCCCATCCCTGGAAAGGGAAGCGCGCCAAACCCTCGATCACTGATACTCTAGGTAAGCCAGACAGGCTGAGAAAATAGGAACGACCTGGGGAAGTTAACTTAAACACCTTAAGAAGTTATTTTGGTCACAGAGTCATGTGTGCCGGGCAAATCTTTGACTCTACAATTACTGCCTCACTTTCTGCCCATGTACATCTTAGTGGATCATCTGTCCATAGTCTCACAAAGCTGTAGTCAAGGTATTATCGGGGGCTATTAGGTCTACGTGTGTTTAATACACAGTATCTCTGAGTGTCTACTTTGTGCTATAAACAACCTAGACCTCAGACATGGACTCAAAGTAGAAGCCATCTCTATCATATTCTCAAGTGTGCAGTATTTACGTTCCACGATCCCTGTTATTGCAGGATTGTTAATAGGCAGCCCTGGCTTCATAGCTAGCCCTCCAGCCCTGGATGCTCTCACACTCATGAACAAGAAATGTTACTCTTAGTAAATGCTGTACCACATTATTTAAAACACTGGAAATTTAGGTCACTTCATTTATCATGGTATATTATATATAGGTAATGAAAACGTTATTTTCTCATTGAGTCTATTTCTAAGCCCTTGAAATGAAACTCCAGTTCTACATATTCTTCACATTTCATCATTATATATATTGTTCTGCTAAATTGGTAAGTGCAAAAAATAAGAGAACATACTTGCAGCATATATACTGAAAGGTACTACTATGTCAAACTTAGTTTGCATTGTGTTCATTGCAAGTGTCACACAAGTATTATGGAATATTTTTCATTTTTTAACCTAGAAAACATTTTTTTTCCCCTTGCAAATCATCTGTGGCTTTTTGTTTGTTCATTTGTTTGTTTGTTTTTGTTTGGCTTGGTTGTTTTATTTTTTGTTTTTATTTGTTGTTTTTTTTGGTGGTGGTTGTTGTTATCATCATCTTTTTTGTTTTTCGTTGGCATGCACCATTTGATCTTCTAACCCAAGTCTTGCTCTTTCAGATGAGAAAACTAGAGTTTAGAGAGGCTTGATAATTACCCATCCATGAGAGAAAATTCAGAATTGGAATCCAGGTTTTCCAACTTCTACTTCAGTATTTTTCCCCCATTATTCCAACCATTGGTATTAAAAGCTTTAAGAAATCAAAGCACCAACAAATTTCCAGTGCACAATGTCTGTGTTAGCAAGATATCCCTTCTATTATCCCCTTTCTCAAATGATTTCTTTAAATAGCTTCCTTGAGTATAGAGTTGCAACAATTAAAGACAAGCTTTGTTTTTACTACCCATGCATGTGTTTGACATCAGTGATTAATACAATCTTCTCTCAGTTGCTAAATTTCTTTATCCTGGTGAATAAAGACCTGACAAATTGTTAGGCAAAGAGCGTACACTTCAAAACTATTGAGATATACCTGAGTATCAGACAACCTAGGAAATATAAAGACCGAAGAGATGTGCACATCAGCTTATTTTCATTCATCAAGAGGAAATGTAGCTTAAGTGGAGTTGACTTTTTGTGACATTTGCTTAGTTCTTGAATTGACTGACAAGTCTATTAATGTATTCCCTGAACTTTATTAATGTAATTGGAAAACGGCCCACATGTCAATCAACTTCTAATAAGTAATTATGTTCATAAATACTGTAAAATTATTAGCTTTTAATTTGACCCAAACACATACTTTCAAAAGAGTAACATGAATTTTCTTTTTCTAGAAGAACAAAATATTATAGTGATAAAACATTCAGTAAGTATGTTCCTACGATGCACTTCCTAAAATGGAGTTCAAAAGTTCACCATCACCAAATGGCCAACAAAAAAGAATGCCATAGGAAGGCGTGTAAGGGTTTTAAAAATCTGGACAATGTCAAACAATTTATGTAGCATAAAGTTATAAAGACATGCTATGAAATTAATATGTGCCTGCCCATGGCTCATATATCCATATATCCCATAGTCTGGTTTAAAAATATAAGCCTACTATGGAACAAGACACAATGGGCAAAAGAAAAGAGGACATATTTAGTGTCCAGAAATACATCATTTAAATGTATCAGAAGCAAAGCATCTATATCTCTAGTGACTCAAATATAATTATATCCAAGTGTATTTTTCTCATCCAATAAAAATCTTTCATAGTCTTTGAGCTAGAGAGTCAAGTCAAAGGGCACAGACTAAACAAGAGAACAAAATTAGGCCTGGATAACAGAAGAAATGTGTTTTTGACTTGTAATCCCATGCCAGTTTCTGAAGCTGGACAAACTCTCCTGCCCTCTAGATTCCCTGGTAATCTCTGAATAAAGATAGACTTCTGTAAAAACTTTATTATATTCTCATAAGAACATCACTGCGGTGTGCAATGGTCTGTAATAAGAAAAACCACTGGGGAAATTCCTGGACTTATTGTTTACCTTATACTTACCTCCCTAAAGTTAATTATTTAATTAATATATTTAAACTTCATCAAAGAGTTAAAATATTTACCTTATAACTGAAGCTGTATTTGAATCCAGGTTTGCCTTTATATAAGGAAATAAAGCTCCAGATGTGAGTTAATAAAGTTCCAGATGTAAGCCATGTACCTAAATTAATTTTTGAAGGGTAAACTCAGAGATAAAACAACTAGCTTGCTCACTCAGCTTTCTTATTAGGAATAAAACATGCACTCCCCGGCACCACATTATCATATAATTTGTTATTAATTTTACTTAGAAATGCTACGATGTCGTTTTGAGATCCACAGCATAATATTTCTATGCAACCACCACATGATTAATCTGTAAAGCACAAGGAAATAATGTAAAAGGGCAAGAATATACATTTTCTATTCTACTAGCATTATAATTGCATTTTTCTTGAGAAGTATTTATATTGGGGATAAATATGCTCTTACATTTTAGTATTCAGGAAAAATAAAATAACTTGATGATTCTGTTCGTATTTGGAGATTGTAAGTTAGCTAGAATGATTTATGATCTACTGAAAGTAAATCAAAGTATAAAGCATTGTGTACCATATTTTTTGAATTACTCTGTATTTAAATAAAGTAATTCTAGAAGGCTGTTTCTTTCCATTGTGACTCGAATGAAAGTAAGCAGAATTTGGATTGAGACAGAGTGTTGGAAATCTGCAGGATTACTTTTAAAGAGCTACTATATATATTTCAAAAAGTTCAAATATTTTAACGAATCCATGATGGGTTATCAAACATTAATTTTAATGTATCAATCATGGGTTCTCAAAGATTTATTGAAGGGGTGACTCAAAGAAAGATACTAAGTGAAGCATACATACAAAGAAATCATAATGTGGTGTTAATGGATAATTTTTGATCTTGGCAAGTGGGGATTTGCATGTCTATAATAGCCGTTGCACTTAATGGAATCCAGGAACATAAATCCCTGAAGACAATGACAACGTACCTTTCAACACTGTCAGTTACTTCTGAGTCATTCTGATACCCAAATATTGAACATTGTTTAGTCCTTCACAGTATAGCAGTTTCAGAAATGCATACCTTGCACAGTTAGATGCACCTGCATTGTCCTCGGCGTATGTTGAGTCTGAACAGAACACGTGTAGGGGCCATCGTCTGTCACGTCCACATTCTGTATCTGGAGGCTGTAGTCCCTTTTATTCAATGTTGAAATTGAAACCCGAGGATCCACTGACCATTTATCACCTCCAGCAAAAATAATACTTGACCGGTTCAGCCAGGCACCCTTTGAAGCTCCATCTTCCAAATAACACCTACAAATTACCAGGGATAGAACACTATTAATCAAAATGAAAATGGAAGACAACATTATCTTTTTTTTTTTTTGACAACATTATCTTTGTTCCGAGTACATTTCCATATGCTGAATTATAGCACTGCATCCGACGCAAACATCGGACAGAAATGCAGAAAATGCGAACATATGAACACACCGCTACATCTTCCATTCCCAACGCAACTGTGAAACAATACGTATATACAGTTTTGTGCTGTTTTAAATATGTGTGTGGGATGTGTGTGTGTGTGTGTATGTGCGTTTTAACTTGAAGCCAGTCAAAACCCTTTTTTGTTCTGTCTGGATGACAAGTAAATTTAAATAAAGTTAAATTCATTCAAATAACCATATTCAACACTAAAACGTTTTTCCTCTGGAATTAGAAGTAGGAAAGGTCAATGAGTTGGCTTGTTTTAACCACATCCAATTCTAATACAGTGGACCAGATACTAGATAGAAAGCAGAGAATAGAGAACCATACCATGTTTATTTTTTAAATTATGCCTTTAAAGAGTGGTAAGCCTGTGCACTGAAACTATAAATTGCATTTTACTGAAAATATTGCTGTTGTAATTAAGGAAGACAAGGCTTACAGGCTACCTTTAGGAGCAAATTCTTGCTGTCTTTTCAGTAAACTAACCAATAGTCTCTCGAGGAAGCATTCGTTTAACCCACAAACATCCATGGAGCGTCTACTATTTATGGATTTAAAAACGGTATTGCCTTTGCTCTCCAAAACTTGTAGTCCAGTAAGGAAGAGAGTCAAGCAAGCGAATCAACACTAGATAGAGAGATCGTTTGATTAAATCAGGCACAAAGCATGGAAGAGAGTTATTTGACTCAGAAGGAGCCACTGGGGGTATCGAGGAAGACTTTATGGAACAAGGAATGCCTTGGATAAAGAGGTAAGGAGCGGGAGCCGTGACATTTAGACAGAGGTGCCATCTGTGGGTAACACCAGGGGAAGGAGAGAGGGAGAAAGCCACAGGAAGCCGAGGAAGTACAAAGAAGCATGAGTGCGGCGTGGGAGGGGCGAGAGGTGAAACTGGAAAGGGAAACTGGAGCCAGATGATGACAGCAGGGGTGATGACACTTAGTAGATTTTAAGGCCAATTTTGAAGCCATTTATTCAGAGTTGTATATTTATTACAAGATTCAGAAATACAGCTTTGTATCTACTAGAAGTCAGACACCATGATTCAGAGGAGAAGAAGGCTGCGGTCCTATGACTTTGCTGAGGCCTGGAATTCTGTGTTTCATCTGGAAAATGTCCTGATACAAATTAAAGACTAGTTTTCTTAAATGAGTACAGAGCACATCTACGGAATGAAAACACACATACATCGAAATAGTTTGACAGGATTTCTACAGAACACCTCCGGGGATTGAACACAGGGTTTGAGATTACTACAAAACTGCAGGCTGAATGCAACAGGGTAGGCTGCTGCCAACTGTATAAAACTCATCAGTGGGGGAAAAATAAGGGACAAGGTATGCCGCAAAATCTAATTTGCAGTCAGCTTCACCATCTACAGAATCCACCCTAGTAAAGTCATAAAGGTCATTGTTAATTGAAAAGCTTTTCCTTATGTAATTAATGAAGAAAATAAAACCTACTTTCATGACATAATTAAACAATTATGGAATACTGTCATCCTTAATGCCGTGCAGAAAGAAGATAGAGGGGACATAGTTCCCATTTCACAAGATCACGTGTCCCCTGGTATAGTGTAGAACACGGAATCACCGCTACCAGGACTCTGATCATTACAAGGCTTGTAGGTGATATATGGGTCCATCAAGTGTTTGCTGTGTGACCTCTGCATTCACGGCCTTGGCACATCATCCTATCCGGTGCTCATTACAACCCTCCGGGGTATGGATTGCTGTGCCCGATTCATCGCTAGAAAAATAAATGGAATGTTTAGGTCAAATGACTTGCCCAAACCACCCTGTTAGTGGGTGACAAAGTGGAATTCAGAATCAAGCCTGGTATTTCTATATTATTCAATATCCTTTCTTCCATGATGTAGATCAAAGACTTTTAAGATAGGCTTCAGAAATGGGAAGATGATCAGAATGTTGCAGAAATTACTGCAAGTAATTTCTTATTTACTGAATATGACCAACTGTTTAACCTGTCCTATTCTAAAGGAAGCAGAAAATTAATTATTAATGGACGTTTTACCGTGAAAGTGTGACTTAGAACCCTCGGCCTGGCATTTTCCTTTCCCTTGAGACAGAAACAGCTTTATCTTTATTTGGGGAGGTATCATCAGGAAGACCACAGAGATTAACTAGCCCTTAGATACCTGAGTGTTCATAGACCAAATCTGGGTTATAAATCCTGGTCTTAGCATAAGCACTATTTCCTCCGTTCTGGGATCATCGTAGAATTTAACTTCTTCCCCATGAAAAAATGAAAAGGGAGCTTTCTATGTCTCCTTGCTTGGATAAGTATATCTCACAATTGCTATTGGTCCTGACCTAAAGCTTTCCAAGACATACGTTATGAAGATCCTTGAATGAGACTCAACTGAAAAACAAAAGCCAAAAACTTTTTTTTTTTTTTTTTGGTATTACTTCTTTCGATTTCTGTAGCATTATTCTCAAATTATCATAGATGGAATTTTATGAATTAGGAATAGCAGAATCTAGGAATGGCTTTTTTTTTAATAAAACCATAAGATACTTTACATAGAGATGTATAGTTTTAAGGAGAACCGTGAGATAATTCTATCAAATATATGAAATAGGTCAAACACACACATAAGCATTCCTAATTATAAGGACTATGTCTTCTTTCTATCTCCTCTTTGTTCTTCACATCCACCCTATTTTTTCCCTTTACAATAGAAAGAGGTATTGCTGGACATGCATATAATGTATTAAGAAGGAATTCTGGAGGAAGATAATCAGGGCATGACCGAGTAAGGTAGGTGTGTGGGGAAGGATGAAAGAAGAATGGCAAGTGGGGATAACTTAGCTTTGTACTCTTCGGGCACCACAAAAATTTCTTTTTCTGGTTTTAAGAATTCTAATGTCTAAAGATATAAGCGTGTTAGAATCCTGGCCCATACAAAATTCCTAATTTAGGAAGGATGATAGAATACATTCATGAAGAGCCCCATCATGCAGAATATGAAGTAAAAATAAATAATTCCGTTGTTATTATAATTGGATTATTGCAATTGCCTGAGTGTCTGGTTTCTGCGCCTGACATCTGTAGAGCATCATTTATTCTCTCTACAATAAACAGAATAAACTTTGTAAAGTTTAAATCAGATCATCAACAACCCTTCTTATTTCATTTCCTATTTCCCTCATAGGAAAAATTCCAATCCTGACAGTGGTCAATGATCTCACGTAATCTTGTCCCTGATGCCTCTCTGACCTTAGCAGCTACCCCTCCTCCAGTTTTCTCTGTTCCAGATTGAGGTCCCCTAGCTGTGCTTCCACGTCCTGTGTGCTCTTGCCCCAGGAAGTTTGCATCTGCTGTCCTTCTGCCTGGAACTCTCTTCCCCCAGAGATCCGTATAACTTATTCCCTATCTTCCTTAGGTCTTTACTGAAGTTCCTATGTATTAAAGCAAAAATAACACCACCGTCACAGTCCCATGAGATGCATTATCTATTTAGTTGATGGGTTATTTTCTGTCTCTCCTGCTAGAAATAGCATTCAGGACCTCTATCTGGTCACTTCTGTGTATTCCAGGGGCCTATATGGAGAGTTGAAAATAAATATAAATATTTATTGAATGGAGGAATGAAGGCAAAAATTAAGATACTTTTAGAAGAAGGAACCCGATGATAAGGTCAATGAAAACTTCCAAAGTGCAACCTCCTCGGGAAAGCAAAGCCATGCCCACATTAACGTACAATAACGTACAATTAAATGCAAATAAATGCGGTACAAACAGTAACTGCTGCAGGATACCCAGGATGAACTAAGCGATCTGAGACAGCAGGTGGGGAACCAAGCTCAGTGAAGAGAGCAACGTGGGAGGTATGAGGCAGAGGTGAACTGGGCTCAGAACTACTGGAAATAAAAAAGAACTGCATTTAACCCTATATTTCAGGAACCCTTCTAACCCACTGAATATCCTCCTTATATGTGCTAGGCACTTTGTTAGGCACTTGCAATTACTATCCTACTTAATCTTCACATAACCCTATACAAGCCAGATACTATTATCCATTTTAATAATGGAGAAACAAAGGGACTGAGAGATTGTATCTTGAACAAAGCCAGTTGGTCTACACTCAACCCTGGGCTAGACTATGTCAGACATTCCCAGGGTGAGGGATTGTCCCACTGGTGCTGGAGGGATTAATGCATGAGGGACCAGTTGGTGAGGTAGACAGATCACAAGGCTGGACGGAACAACAATCCTCAGGTCACAGACTCAGATCCTTTTTCCCCTCTGGACTCCAAAACGAAACATTTTAACAGCTAGTGATCTTAGGATCCCTTTGAAGTAGAGACAACGGCATTATCTGAATAAAAAAAATGTTTGATAATGAATATATCTTGAATTGAGTACAGGCATGGCTTTTCTTGAAAAAAAAAAAAAAAGGTTTTTTTCACTTGAAAAACCTGCTAGACTACCTACACTTCATTGGGAGATGAGTGAAGCAGCTCCAAAAATACACTCTTCCCCATAAGCTGTGTTAACGCCATGCCAACCAAATATCATGACAAATACTTACATTTTGAGTCAATCATCTGGATGTTTTGTAATCATAGCTCCAAACATCTGGTCGCCGGAAAATGTATAGAAAATAACCTGAATATTTAATTTTGTTTCATGGTTGTTAATTATATAAACCTGGGCTTAAGACAGTGGGTGTTTTTTAATAAGAATGCCATTGCTGTTTCTGAAATGACATTACTACACACTCTTAGGCAGGCCCTGATCTGGGGGGTAAAAAGTCCCATTTGGTGAGCTGCTAGTTGATCAAAATGATGGTGGAATAATTCTAACAGGCTCTGTGATGATACCTCCTGTGATGATTAAATCTGAAAGGTGGATATCAGAAAATTTGGCGGAAATTAGCATATTGGGGCTATTTATTATTTCTTAAAGCTCTATTAAGAAAAAAAAAAGCCTATGGCTGCTGAGGATTGATTTCTTTTTCTTTCATATCTCTAATTCTCCATAACACATTCCAAAAACATAAGCCTTAGCACCATTACCAGTACCCAACACAGCAGGATTTATTCAGCTCTATGGAAAGAGACCAGCTTTTCATAAGACATGTTGATTAATGAAAGCTCCTATTAAAGGCACTAATTAATAAAAGAAGAAAAGTGCTATTACCCTTGGAATCAAAGCTAAACCATGTGAAAATGATATTCCTATGAAGGAGCTGGCCAGCTACCTTCACAGCTGTCTTTTCATTGTATCACAAAGTTCTAAATGTGACAGGAGAGCTTTCAAAAGCGTAAAGAAAAAAGAAAAAATAATTCACGATCCCATACAATCGCCATGCTAATTCCTCCTACAAAGAGTTTTGATATCCTGGCTTCCAGACCGAAATGAAGTAAAGGAAGTAAAGCAGAGATTAAACAGACCAGGACAAATTCTATTCCCTTTCCTACCTGCCTTTGCTTTTAAGGCACAGCCTTCTTAATGTCTTTGATGATAGTCATTCCCTAGGTAATATCATACATATGGATATCTACATTATATAATACATGATGTTTGCTAGATGATAATATTATATATAACATTAGGTTGATTTAATATTTCCAGATCTCCTTTACCACTACTATAGTAGAAACTGCCCCGGGGCAGAAAACAAATTCTATTATCTTTCTATTTTCCTGTGTGCAGGGAGTGTGAGATTTTTGTCAAGGGAAATCCGCCAAATCAGCAATTTGTCCGAGTTTCAGTAATTTGGTGAAGTACTCGCCCCTAGAGATGATGAGAATTATACTTTTAAATATTTTTTTAAATGTAAAAATAAAAATAAATAATAAATATTTTTAAGAGATACGTAGGTGAAAATGCACTTCTGCAGGTAATGGTTCAGTAATGTTGCTTGTCGTCTATGATAACATGCTATCACGACGGCCAGATATTGTTGTAAGCCCAACGCATACATTTCTTCACAAAGAACTTTTAAAATAGCTCCTGTCGAGTACTGTTACAATGCCCATTTTACAAAGGAGAAAGTGAGGTATAGAGAGGGTGAGTAACTTGCAGATGACTTGCTTATCACAATCTGTAATGCATGGAAATATCTTTATTATGAAACAATTGCATTAAATATCTAGGCACTTATTAGCTAATTAACACTCCCCAAGTAATATTAATGGCACATGTACATTTATTTCTAGAATGGATATTATGTCATGTTGGGCATATTTTATAAACAAAATATCCAATAACATTGATTTCTTATTTTGCAAGAGAAATAAATCTCTTTCCTATATATTTCATTCCAGCACTGCTTTTCAATAATACAGCTATATTAAAACAAAATATCTTGAATAAGAGATTGAAAAGTTATCAGCTACCTATCTACCTATACAACCAAATTCTCAAACTACTTATATATTTTTGATATTGTAAATTGGAGGGGAAAGACCTGTAAATAATACTTTTTGGGTGTATATGTGTTTAGAAGGGTCAATGCTAAGAACGCTTATGCTTAGAGTTCTTCAAGACACTATTTGTAAATCACTCAACATATAAATTCTCATTTATTACATAAGGTAAGTATAGAGTGAAAAAGAGCCTGGGTACATTATAACTAAAAGAAGTAGGAAAGTCGTTACTGAGGTCTAATCATCATCCTCTGATAATAGTAGTAAGTCCCACTTGCAGAATGATGACTCTGGGTTAAGAGGTAGAGAAAATGTTTTAATACATGGTCTCATTTAAAACTAACAAAGCCACGCTGCGAGTTAGGTAGGTCCTACTATCCCTGCATTACGAACCCTGAATGCCTGAGTGCAGGATTGATGAAGGAGGCAGAGAACGTAAACAGGAAGAGGTGCCACATATTTGAAAATTTAGTTGAGGACTAGCTTGGCTCCAATGGTTTTAACCATGAATCAAATAGAAAATTTCTTTGTCTTTGCCACTTTTTTAGCTTTCGAATTCAACTAAACCAGCTTGCTTTCTCCCACATGGACTTGAATGTGAGATATTTGGATCTGGAAGGACTTCAAATTTTCTGTTAACTGGCAGGTGCTCTGAACCGCTGTGGGGAGAATTTGTCTGCAGTGCTGTCTCCCCAGCAGCTGCTTCCTGGAGAAGTTGGACTTTCACCTCAGGAGCTATAAAGGGAATGAACACTACATTCAAAATGCATGCAGGAGATGTTTAAAATAGCAGCACCAGAGAGGGAGAATGCAGTCAGGCCCGGAGAAGTGGCTGAGAAAGCTCTGGGGCCTAGGCAGGCCTCTCTATTACAGCCTCTTTGGGATGGAGCCAGGGACAGACACCTCATTCTCAAAACAAGAGGAAAAATAAAATGGAATTCTGTACTAAAGACAATTATCAGCAACTCTACTCTCTTCCAACAACCAGCTTTCTGTTTAGGTCATTTAGAAAGTATTCTATGTGCACGTAAATACAGATGATAAAATAAGAAATATACCAAATGGGTACACAGAAAATCTGAACGTATCTCTTTGGTCAAACTAATTATCAGTCTACGCTGCTTCTTTACAGCATCCGTGAATGCACAAATTCAGAAAACAAAAAGAATTACAAAGATTATACTCCCCCGCGCTCTCTCTGCTTGTATTGGTCTTTAAACATGCTGCTGGTCACTGCTGGATTTTTCTTCTTGCACATTTTTTTTCTAATAAAAATATTCTGAGCACAAATTTTATTTTATGAATAAAGAATGGCTACATAGCACAATTAATTAAAGCCAGCCTTGCAATCATTAACTAAAGTAGCCATTAATCCATATTTATCTGTCCTCTCTTGAGAAAATTGACTAAACCATATTTCAGTATGAGCTATGCCTTAAAATATAAATTAGGAAATATGCCGCAGAGGAAAAAAAAAAAGTAGTTTTTTTTTTTCCATCGCTTCCTGCCAACAAATTTAAACTGATTATATTTCCTCAAAAAGATGTTAAAAAGTAGTCTTAAATTTAAGTTTTTTTGTTAGATCACATGGACAAATTATTTGTCGCTGAGAGGAAGCACAGTGGAGTGATTAATTACTATAGTTTATGTTGGAGTTCAAATGCAAGTGTTCATGTGTACTAGCTGTGGGACACTGAACAACTTAATTTACCTCAATTTTTTAACCTGTAAAAGGGGGTTAGTAAAATTCATCTGACAAGATTGTTATGACGATCGTATTAGTTTGTTTAAGGTGTTCAGGATGAAGACAGTTATGTGGTTAGTGTGTAATTAAGAGCAACTATTATTAAAATACCTTCCTGTGGTTAGCTCTGTTTATTTTTTAAATATTTTTTATTGGAGTTCAATCTGCCAACATATAGCATAACACCCAGTGGGCTCTGTTTAGAAACAAAACCAACTACTACCACCATCACCACCAACAAATGACCCTGCAATATGAAGCATAAGAGAAAGAAGAGGAAAAGAGGCATTTGGAGAGTCTGGCTTGATACTGCAAAACATTATCTACACTGTCATAGCAAAGTGCTGGATCGCATGAAATAATTTTACAGATAAAGAGTCAACCTTAAAGTACCTCTCCTATTTTATCATTCTTGAACTTCCAGAAAGGCTTTTTTTTTTTCTTTCCCTTTCTATTTCTCTATCTTATAACTTATAAGCAGAATATACAGAAAAAGAGAGCTTTGGTATTTTATATATATATATTCATTAAATAAATATATAATTATATTGAGATGGAACACTTATGTTTAGAAACTAGCTCCCTGGTTTACTAACTATGGTTTGGGGCAAGTAATTCAATCTCTATTAAAGCTTTACTTATTTGCAAAAAGCAAACAGTACCACCGGTACTAAGAACTCTAATTTTGGAATAAGACCAGATGAGACTGTGCACGGGAGATAGATTTATAAAGTTATAAAGCAAAATATTAACTGTAAATATTTTATATTACAGTATTTTATGAGTTAACTTTCCTCAAAATTCTAGACCACGGTTATACAAATCTCTGTTTGGAGATTACACGAGCACAGTGATGTTCCCAAATTCGGTGAGATGAAAAAAGGTTACTGTTTCCTTTTTACTCCTATGGTCCATGAAATGATTTTCTATCCTATATAGACTCTTTTAATTTTTAAACTGCCACCTAAAATTTTTAACATAATCTTATATATTTGCAAAAATTATAATTTCTGGTTATTATAAATATGGCTATTTTATAATAAACTTGTTATTTCTCACTTTTAAATGTGTCCAAGGAAATCTAAATAACATAGTGATTGGATATTCAAATCATCTATTTAAAAAAATGAACAAGTTCTACTTTAAAAGAAATGCTATATTGTTTCTTTTTATTCCTCTAACTCGTATTTCCATTCTATTTCTGCCATGTAGTTTGATCCTAAGCCGATTTAAAAAAATTTTTTTCAAGTATTTTATTGATACTTTATTTTCTCTTCAATAAAACCAAACATATAAAAAGTGGTTACAAGAAGCTCTGTATGACTGTAAGAATCTAAGTTCAAAACAATATTCTGGATGAATTTATTTTTATAATTACTAGGAGTGTATTTTTACAATTACTAGGAGTGAATTATATATGTCACATTTTGATACATATCTTTTTAAACGTTTTTTTACTTCACATAGTTAATAATGAATGTCTTAATGAGGCGGTTTTATTAAGATACATGAACAAACTTCCTTGCTTAAATGAGCATATAACTTGCTTACACGAGACAAGGTCTAGAATCAATTCTGAGAAATTCTGTTCTCTTAAATAAGGCTGGAAAAAGTCCCGTTATAGTGACACCACTCAAATCCCTAGATCCATTAGGGTGATGTAATTCTGCTTTAATTCCTAATGCTCTATCAGTGTGTAACTATTAGATCTTTCTGCAGACATGCTGGAAGCAAAGTGGGAATTGCCTAAACTGTGGAAGGATTTGCCAGACTCTAGAATTACTCACTGTCTCTACGTCAACAGCAATATTTTAGTCTCTTGGTTTTGTGACTGAAGGATTTGCACTTTGAGTGATGCTCCTTGATGTGTCTGCACATTCACAAGATTTGGGAAAGACAATGGTGAAAGCAGGAGCTACCAATCCAACCTACTCCAGGCAGGTGACTTTTAAGAAAGAATGCATACAATAATTTAAGAGAAAAAATATTTAAAACCTATCTGTTTCTGCACAAGACTTAGAAAAATCCATCATAACCCCTAAGGATATTTTTACTACAGTTTAAAACTTTCTGGTACCTGGAACACTGTAACATATATATATATATAAAATTTTATATATAAAATTGCTTTTACTGTTAAGCTATTTAACTACTTTTTTAAAGCTATATATATATATATATATAAAACTAATTTTACTACTTTTTAAAAGCTAATATATATAATATATATTGTAACACAATATGATATATTAATATTGCATTTTATGTTTTTACTGTTAAGCTATTTAACTACTTCTTAAAAGATATATATATATATATACATATATTACTACTTTTTAAAAGCTAATTATTAATTTATTATAATATATTATATATATTACTGTTTTTACTGTTAAGCTATTTAACTACTTCTTTAAAACTATCAGCATATTTGCCTCTAATTTTTCTACCTTTTAACCTTCAGTTTCTATCTACAGAGGGTTAGGGGAATCAGAATTTGTGTGAGAATTATTAGAATATTAGCTTACAGATCAACTACAGTGTCCCAAAAACATTCTTTATAAAGAACATTTACTTTTCAAGTATAGTTGCTTAAAAAAGTCTTTTCCCGCTGTGCTAATTCTATGTTTAAATTGCTAGAAATATGTTAAAGACATAACCTGGGTAGGACAGGCTGTATTATAATTGCCCATGCATATATCAGTAAACTAAAAATATCCTGTCTCTTAATACTAATAATGTCTTAGTTTTGCTAAATCCCATAAGCTTATTTTTTGTTGTTGTTGCTGTTGTTTGCTCAACGTTTTTTAAAATATATGTGTTGGTAATCTCTTGAGAAACCTCAAATATACTTACCTTTTCTCTATCATCATCAATTCTTTTGTTATTCTTAAATCTTTGCTGCTTTAAGAGAGACGTGTGTGCCTCAAGAAGTGTGTGTGTGTGTGTGTGTGTGTGTGTGTCGTGTGTACAAGTGCATGAGGGACAGAGAGTGAGAGAGCAAAAGAGAGAGAAGACATCTGGGGCTAAAATAAATAAGAAATGAAAGTGAATATTTATAATTACAAGAATAGTAAATTATGGCAAAATTTGAATATGTAACCAACATACAATTTATATTCATTTCATCTGAACTCTTTCCTACAGAAAGTACCAGAACTTCCCCAAATATCAATGCATTTCTTGCTTGAGAATCCATCCAGCAGTAGCATCTAATGGACAGCTGGCCCCGTCATATCTCAGTGCCTGGCTGGCTCAGAAAATCAAGTGCCTCCAAGGGATGTAAAATTCCACTGTGACTTAGGCGAAGCTGAAATTTCAGCCATGGGTTTCTGGCTGGACCTTTCCTTGCTGGAATGCTGCATATTTTCTTATCTCCATGAATAAATCATTTCTCAAGGTCAGAATTCTGTGATTTTGCCATTACGTCCTCAAGTCACTCTGAAAGTAAACCCGAAGAGCAGAGAAGTAAACCCCCCACCTAAAAACAGGTGTTCTCTAAAAACAGGTGAACTGGAATCTGGGGAATGCTGATACGGTTTCTCCAAGGATGACTGTACCCTGAATTTAGAACAACGTGGGGGTTGAATCACAATACTTCCTGACACTTGCTAGCCTTAGAAATTTGGGCACTGTTCAATTTTTTAAGCCTTCACATTTAATTCTTTAAAATGGAAATAGTAACATATACTTGAAAGGGCTATTTTATGAGGATTAAACTGAAATGTCCCAGGGACTAGACCTACCACTGAACCTCAGATGTTATTTCTCTGGGAAGTTCATCCTGACATCCCTATCCCAAGCCTTCAGACAAGTTTAATGGAACTCTCTTAAAGCTTGCATTGCCCCCGGGACATTAACTGTGTGGCTTTACTAACCCACATTGTAAAACTGCTTGTTTAAACCATTTATTGACCCTGCTAAACTATTAAGGGCCCTGGTTGACTTATTCATGGTGAAGCCCAGAAATGAGTCTAGTGTCTGCCACATAGTTAGTGCTTTAAAAAACAACAACAAAAAGTTGTGTGTGTGTGTGTGTGTATGTGTGTGTGTGTGTGTGTTGAATACTATGGGAACCTTACAGAAAATACTGCTTGACTGGTGCATAAAAGAGGAGACATCATAAACTGCCAGAAACAGGAGTGAGGTAAGACTAGGTCAGGGGAAAAGGCTTAAATACAAGAGGTAGTAGCATTGCGCATACTCCTTACTCCTGTTGTTCTTTAATTCCTTTGCTCCTGGTCATCCTAAATTGAAACCCATACAGAAATCTCCGGATTGCCTCTAGGGTTCAGAATGGACTATATCATCTAGAACAAATGGGCAAGCCCACTGTCTACAGGGTTTACTGCTTGTCCATTGTACTATAAAAATAATAGTGATACAGAAATCTAGCTTTCAGGCACTGAAAGCAGAAATGCTATTTGTCTCAGAAAAACATAATGGAAGCTCATCTTGTGATATTTTCTTTCCTAAATTTCTTTAACATGTGAGAAAAATTTCGGGGGTGGGGGTAGGTTGAGAAGTGGTCACACTGAAAGTGTACTTAATAAAGAAATATTTTGTCTAAATATGGGAAAGCCTTACTCATTTGGTTTTCATTTGATCAGATAATATGACATTTTTAATAGTTGTTCTTATAAATGCAAAAATAGGTCTGTAAATTTTCATTTGATGATCTATAGATATGTTCTTGGTTAAATATTATTAATGTTCATGTCATTTAGTTCAGAGTTTCTAGTTCGAGGCAGCAAGTCTTCCATTTCTTAGCAAAAGATAACCATGTCATTTACTCTCCTTAAATTTATCTGTACTTTCCTGATGAATGTAATAGTAATTGCTTTTAGTATGACTTGTAGGTAACACAATATATATTTGGGGGAATATAATTATACATAATACATGTATGGCGATAATAAATTAGAGAAAGAAAATAAAGGACATTGAGTGCTTTTTAAAAATAGAAATATAAAAACAAATTTAAAAATAATAAAATTAGAAATGTAAAATTAAATGATCTTTAAAATGTTGAGGCTTACTACCCTTGGAATTCTTTGTATTTCAAACATTTTCATCCTCAAAGACTTTGTTTTACTCTTGAACTGGTTTCTTATGTAAGGAACTTCTTACCGTTTATTCTGTGATTCTCTACCTTAGCCATTAATCTCTCATGTGAAGCTGTCAAAATCTTTATGAAAATCGAAGTGTACTGTGTCCACTTTTCTTATCTTTCACACTGCCTTATTTCCAAGCGGCCCTGCAAGTTAGTTAAGCACAAACTGCCTTGTAAAAATCATGTTAGAAATACAGCCACACTTTCCTTAGCTTTTCCTCTGTTACCAATATTTCACAATTGTCTTTGCAATCAATACTGAGCACACGGGGCTATTGTTTCCTGGCTTGCTGGTCTCCTGAGCTCCTTCATCTACGAACTATCGTCTGAATCAAAAGGACTTCATATATGTCGGACCACATACACACATGCATCTTTTTCTCTCTCTCTAATTGGCCTCTAATTATGAGCCTTTGAAAGAAGCTATTGCACATTTCTCTTTGCTTTCTATAAAGTATCAGTTTATCATATAAATATTTTCAGGATTTCAAATCAACACTGCGCAGTTCTTTTAAAGCCCTACTTTATTTTTCATGTATTAGTACAAAAGGAAAAACAATGAGTTATAAAATAAATATAGTACTTTATGAAGACCTAATAGATTTTAAAGTGACATTTTACTAAATCATAAGTAAATGAATGTATTAATTTTCCTTTGAAACACACATTGGTCCAATAATTAGACGAAGACATTTTCAGCAAAGTGTACTTTTGATTTTGCCAAACACCAAATTTCCTTACAAATAATGAGAAACATTTGTCTTTCATCTTCAGTAATGGTTGAAAGTCGCCACTAACAAATTCCCAGTGACCCTTGTGAAATGAGTTGCTCATCCCAATCAGCTATTAATGAGCAGGCAACTATAGCAGGCCAATCACCGATAGTACCTAAGTAAATTCCACTTTGTGCTTAAATACAGAAAACAAGGTGAGACTCAGATATATCTTATTGGGAAATAACCACACTTCATAATGAATTCAAAATTGCTATTTTTGGGGATCTCTGGGTGGCGCAGCGGTTTGGCGCCTGCCTTTGGCCCAGGGCGCGATCCTGGAGACCCGGGATCAAATCCCACATCGGGCTCCCGGTGCATGGAGCCTGCTTCTCCCTCTGCCTGTGTCTCTGCCTCTCTCTCTCTCTCTCTCTCATAAATAAATAAAATATTTAAAAAAAATTGCTATTTTGAGGCAGAGCCTGAGCCAATTCCCATTTCAACTCCCTCAACAGATTTTCGTATTAGTTCTGTCTATACAGATATGCTAGAAAATTAAGACAAATAAAAAGAATATTTCCTTGCTTTCAGTAGGTTTACAAAAAAGAATGGAGGATATGCAAAATATTTACACCACGATAGCCATGGTATAAGTACCATAGTAGGTACAGTGGTTTATAGAACTTCAAGAAGGTACAGATTGCACCTCACTGGATTAAAATAATTATGGAAACTACTCAAAGATCGGGATGCAAGATGTATGTTTATAGACAAGAATCATTCAGAAAGTTAGAAAGGAAAAAGATAAGAGCCGTCAACGGAACTGTCCTCAAAAGAAAAGGAACAGAAGCACAGGTAAAGAGTACAAAATAGGGAAAGTATAGAGTTACATGCACTCTGACATGACTGAAGAGGAGTATAAGAGACAAGTGAGGATTGAGTTTCCAAAATTCTTCTGGAGGTGAATGACTAATGACTCCAAATACCAACCTAAAGATTTTGGAACAGTTTTTGTAGGCAATAAAGATGTGTTAGAGTAGATAAGTGATATTCTTGAAAAAGTCTGGAAAGAGATATTTTTTCTTAGCCTCACCTATGAACTGGATAATAATAATTAGTTTCTTTTTAGCATATTGCACTTGAGTCACAGGTAGCATCATCAAGGGAAGGTGGGCAACAAGTGATTATAAATGCAGTCATTAGGAAAAAGACATATTTAAGAATTATTCATAGTAGAATTACATATGGTCATGCTATAGGATATTACAAATAGAGTCTGAAGGACAGAAATTGGGAAATCCTGCGTATATTCAGGAAAGTGGGTAAAACAAACATATTTTAACATGAAAGCCAAGGAAAGTTTTAACAAAACATTCCTAAGTGTCTAACACTACAGAGGAGTCAAAGAGGGGAACCGAAAACATGCCATCAACTAGGTTATTTCTCAGTGACATTACAGAGAGTAGTTTCATTAGAGTGGGATGATGGAAGGAAGGAAGTTTTTCAAGAGGTTTATGAGAGAGAATGAGGATCGACAGGAACTGTAGGTTCATCAGTGCTCAAGCATACTCTTTTTATAAGAACTAGATTAATGTAAAAATAAAGCTTTCAGGAGCTTTCCCAATCTTCCTGTTATTTCAGTCTCATTGCATCTAATGTCTCTAAGTATTCTTCTCCTATATACAGCTGCCTTTAGTCAGAGATAAAACTGACCAATTAGGTCATGTACATCCAGGACCTATAGGCTTTGAAAACGTAAATCACAAATTCTCCCTATCTGGTCATCACCAAATTGGCAAGAATCGTTCAACTGCCAAGAATTTTGTTTTTTAAAAATTATATTTAAAAAAATAAAATAAATAAAAATAAAATTATATTCAAAGTCTGTCTTCAGGCAATATTTTTGTACTAAAGTTTCTTTATAGTCTAATCAATATTTTTGTCCAAAAATAATATAATCACTAGATTCTATATTTCCATCTCATTTAACTTATTTGTATGATTTTAAATGTATGACTGTGGGACAGCATCTGACACTCTTATTACTCACTTAGGACCGTAGAAAAATAAAAATGCTTCTTAGGTCATTTATTTCCTTCTCATAATTACATTTTCAATTACTGTGTGTGGAGGGGTATTTTTTTTTTAAGATTTATTTATTTATTCATTTGAAAGAGAGAGAGCTGAGCTGGGGAAGGGAGGAGGGAGAGGGAGAGAATCCTAAGCAGACTCTTCACTGGGGCTCAGTTTTAGGACCCTGAAAATGAGACCTGAGCTAAAATGAAGAGCCGGATGCTTAACTGACTGAGCCACCCACATGTCCTGGGAGGAGTATGTGTAATCTTTAAACAGTATATCCCTGTTTCTTGTCATTCAAAAATGGCTACTTTATAGCCAGCTATATTTAGATAGCAGAGACAAACCAAGGAAGGGAGAAATGACTTTAGGGAAAAAGGCTTTCACATAAGTTGATTTACTGTATACATGGATCCAACTTCTTTATTTTTCTGAAAGACTGTGTACCTTAGGTCGTAAATTCAGGCTTTGAAAATCTGAATGACAATATTTTAAATTTAGTTGGATACAAACCTAAATAACATAGTAGACTCTTTAAAAAATCTTACTGGCCTAGGCAATTATCAGGATAATTCACACAGATAATACCTCAATATTAAATGAACATTAAAATCAAGGATGAGGGAAGTGTTGGAATAATCACAATTATTTTCAATAATCCATGCTTTTCTGTCTTCCAAAAAGGCAATTGGACGAATCAAGATCTTAAAAATGAAAATCCTTGTGAGCACATTGCTGAAAATACAAAGTTCAATAATATAAACAATCCTAATAAAAAACCATTGCAGTCTTGTAGCTGTCAGCCACACATTGTAAATGATCAAATCATGTTTATGACCATTTCATCATTAAATATATACTAAACTCTAATCAAATATGCAAAAGCACTTTAAAATATACCTGTTGTTGCTATATTTTACAGGAAAATAAGATGAACCTCAAGGAAATTAATAGCCCAAAGCTACAAACTAGAAATGGTTACATCTGGGTTTTGAAATCAAGATCCAACTGAATCCAAACTCCTGGCCCTTTCTACCAGAGTCTCCAGACTATTATGAAACTAGTTTACTCATATACCACTGAACAAGCCTTTTTATCTTAGTATGTTACAAAGAATTATGTAAATAAGTCCAGGAAATAAATAATATTTTTAGTACGCCATGGTCAGCTCCTACATGGGCCTAGTGACATGTTTAGTAATGGAACAGGGAAGCAAACAATACTGCATAAAAAGCAATTCATACATGGTAGGGGATAAATTCTTGAATACTAATTCTTCTTTTTCCTACCCTACAGATGTAAGTGGCAGTGAACTCAGGGCTCTGGGATCCTCTGTTACAATAGATTGCAAACTCCCTGAAGACAGCTTTGACCACCAAAGGTCAAGCAGGCCTCCCTGTAGTACAAAGAATGCCTCTATTCACTTATACGGTCATGTCTTTTTTTTTTTTTAAGATTTACTTATTTATTCATAAGAGACACAGAGAGAGAGAGAGAGAGAGAGAGAGAGAGAGAGGCAGAGACACAGGCAGAGGGAGAAGCAGGCTCCATGCAGGGAGCCCGACGTGGGACTCGATCCCGGGACCTCGGGATCACGCCCTGAACCAAAGGCAGATGCTCAACAACTGAGCCACTGAGGTGCTCCTATATGCTTGTGTCTTACATAAAATTGCTCCCTTCTTCGTACTCCAGGGACCATGCATAAAGTTCAAGTCTTTATCCTCCCTAGTAAACCAGTGCAAGCCAGTCATCATTTGCTTTCAATCAGTCTTCTGCTGTAGCGTTAAATGAGGAAATTTTATTAATTTGTTTGTAATTTTGCATCCATGTTTTCCAAGAATTATTAGGGATTATTGCCAGTGGGAATTATTAGGTCAATGTTTGTAACTAAACCTCAGTGGTAGGTGAGCCGTGACGTGGGTCATGATACACATCTTTGACGTTATCCTCCTTTGTGCCTTTGTGCTTGAGGGCATGAAATTTAGCTTCACCAGAACCTGCAGCCTGTGGAAACTAAACCTAACTGAACCAGTTAACCATGCTGTTGCTGAGGAAAGAAGGGCTTGTAAACAAATCACATTTCTGTGTGGAGGGTTATGTTCACATGTTGTCTATGCAGAACATTTGCTCTGTTTTATAAATGAAGAGGTGCTGAAGACAGCATTAAAATGGATAAGTTCCATTTCTATTCATTTGTGTTTACCAGTAAACCAGGCATAGCTCAAGAATATAAAGAGGGGCAACTGGGTGCCCCTGGGTGGCTCAGTTAAGCGTCTGCCTTTTGCTCAGGTCATGATCCCAGGGTCCTGGGATTGAGTCCCGCATCAGGCACCATGCTCAGCAAGGAGTCTTCTCCTTCTCCTCTCCACTCGTGCTCTCTCTTGCTATCTCTGTCTCTCCCCCTCAAATAAATAAATAAATAAATAAATAAATAAATAAATAAATACTTCTGAAAAAAGAATATAAGTAAATATTTTAAGAATTCAGAGCTACTATTGTGTAGTTAGGGTCACCAAACAGTAACAAAGTCATTTTTTCTAATTTATTTCAATACCAAACATATCTCCAATATCTAAACTTGATTACCAACTCCTTAAGTACAAATGCTGCCAATATATATTCACAGAGCCTAGCACGGTGTTGGACACCTACCAAGTGCTCAACAATTATTGGTTGAATAAATCATGAATTAAGTAAGTCATCTTTTAGAATTACTATTAATAACATAAATTACAAGTATACCCAGGTTCATTAAAGAGGATTAAAAAAACACATCTTCAACCCAAGAAATAATGATGAAGTAGTATCCTCTTACAAAACTAAATTCTCACCTTTCAATTTGCTCTCTGAAATATGTTTATTGCTTAAAATTGCAGATAGTATGGGGAAAGGAGAACTCTTTCCATACATGGTAAAAATAATGAGAAATAACCATACCCTTGATTAGTAAAAATTTATTACTAAAGTCAAAGTGAGAAATGAAAATCAATGTTTTTAACACTGATACTTTAAAAGCTATACAATGTTTGTGAATTTTTTTTTTTTTTTTGTCAATTCATTTCAGTCATATCAGCAGGAAGTATTTCTGTTTTACTTTCGGTGAATTTTAATGGTCATGTAAGTACACTTGGTCTAAATTCTAACAGCTGAGCATGTGGGACTCTTGGTAACATAATCTAGTATAAAGGGCTTGAAAATCGAATCTGAAGACCTGGACTCTAGTTTTTATTCTAATAATGACTAATCAACTGCTATCGATTTAGTCTTTGTAGATCGAAGTTGCCTCATTTATGAAGTAAAATCAATATTTTTCAAAGTGGGTTCCATGGAACTATTTCCTTTCCCTATGTACCTTTGCAATAAAGTCCTGTATACATATAAATGAATTAAAATAATCAGGTTTCCTTATTGCAAGAATTCTCCGAACATTTAGTTTATTAATTTTCATACACTCCAAGAGAGATAATACAGAGGTCTCCCCACACTGATTTGTCTCTAAACACCATGTCCAAGATTAATCTTGCAGAATTAATATTCCACAGAGAGCAAAAAAGGATGACAAACTGAAAATCATGCCTATATTCTAGTGACTGTTTCAGTGAACTTCACTTTAGTCACTCTGGCTCATTTACAGACTTGGTCTATAGAGCAGAAACCTAAATGCAAACAATAGTATGATTAAATTCAAGGGTAGCATGATATCATCATGTGTTTGATCTACTTGGATAATTTAAATCTCTAAAATCTAGTTTTAGAAGCACCGAAATTACATCAAATCAATCCTAAGTGGAGAATTAGTTTGCTTTATATAAAAATGAATCAAACCAGATAGATATGTAATTGGCATTTATATAGATAAATACAAATCAATATAGTGATTCACGAATAATAAATATCAAATTGTTAAAATGTGTAGCAAGAAAATGCTTAAGTTTCTGTAGCTGAGAAGAATAAAGTATTGCTTAATTAAGTTCTTTCTAAGATAATATTTTTGTATGTGACCAAAATATCTCTCAATAATCACTCTTTACTAACAATTGTATTAAAGTGTCACTTGGGTTTTGGAATCAATTCAGCATATCTATCCATCTCATTTGTATTGTAAAATTGTTTAACATAGACCAAATGTCCAGAAGAATAAAAACTTATTGCTGGCAAATCAATAAATGTAAAAAAAAAAAACTGTAATTCATTCTACCAAGTGCAAGGGGTACTCAGTGAACAAGACAAAAATCCTCACCATCAGAGAACTTATAGAATAACCTTACCACCTTACCACCACTCTATCTACTTTTATTTAATTAATTGTTCTCAAATTCTACATTGATTATGCAATTTTCTGCTTAATATCATCAAATAACTCTTACTTGCCCACAGAATTAAGTCCAAGGACATTATTTTGGAGTCAAAGATATTTTATAATATGACCTCTACTTTCCAGCCATTTCTCCCACAACCTTCATATATGACCACAGGGTAATAGGCACCTCGGTTCTTTTTCTTTTTCCCCACAAACAATTTTATTATAATGAGCTATTAATGATAAATTTGTCTGAAATGCCCCCATTGTATTTACCACATTGTAGAACCTCATCCATCCTTTAACATCCACTGTAAATTCCCTCTTTGAAGTTCTTTCTTTTCATCCCACATGAACAGAGTTTTCACTAAAGCAGTTAATGTAGGTCATGATGGAGCTTTTTAAATTTTTTGTATTTGTCCCCACCTCCTGAGTAGAACCATAGCATTTTCATCACAAAAATTTCCAATTTAATAACCCCTTTCCCAAGTAGGAGGGAACTGATTTAAAAATGCATATTTATTCATGTCAATTTTACCTTAACCAGACATTTGCATGGTTAAGCCTAATTTATAAGTGAAAACTGAAATTTTTGTCTCTCCACTAAAAAAATCTAGATTATAAACTATGAAATGAAGATCAAGAAAGGACTAAGAGGAGACTTTCTCATGGTCCAAGAAATCATACTACTCCTAAGACTCACTCTGAATATAATAGTGATTCATCATTTTCAAAAGTTTGAAGAGTAGAATACTTAATTAGTATATAGTAAGAGTACTTAACCTCTTGGTCTTCATGTTGTTCTCTATATGAAACCTTTCTTATCTCCTCCCACACAGATTAAATTAATCCTTTATTGATATTATCTCAGTATTTTTGTTTATACCATTAGAATCTCACTCATTATACCAACGCAAAAAGCTATTTAGAGGACAAGTAACTTACCTCCCCACTGTAAGTGATCTAATTCACTTTCACTGTTCTATTATCACTTTTATAATATGATGATTCCCAAATCTAAAACTAGCCAAGATCTCTCTCCTGAATTCCAGACCTTTGGGGCCAAGCATCCACATCTCAAACTGAATTGTTTAAAATTGAATAAATCATTCTTTCATCTTTTCCTATTTTCACTATTTTTGCCAACTGGTAGCACCGTCCACTTAGTTGGGTTAACACTTTCTTCCTCCCCCCCCATCCCTAGTACACAGCAAAATATATTATAAACTTCAATCTAAAGTATTTATTTTTTTTTTTAATTTGTAAAGCCTTTATTTATTTATTCATGAGAGATACAGAGAGAGAGAGAGAGAGAAAGAGAGAGAGGCAGAGACACAGGCAGAGGGAGAAGCAGGCCCCATGCAGGGAGCCCGATGTGGGACTCGATCCTGGGACTCCAGGGTCACACTCTGGGCCGAGGGCAGGCGCTAAACCACTGAGCCATCCAGGGATCCCCAATCTATAAAGTTTTTAAATATCTCCCTTTCCAACACAGTTTTATGTGTCTTTGAAATCTATTTGGGGTATAAAAAACTTAAGCAACTATTTAATTTAGTCATCTTTTCCCTGACATATGTGTTTCCTAATAGTGTAATTGTGGATAGTTAATTTTTCATGTTGCCTCAGTGCTTCCAAATCTCATACCTATATCTTCATACTATTTTTTATTTTAATTATTTTCACAACAGAAGTCCATCAAGTCACCTCATTTATTATTTTTGACTGACACATTCCAAATTGAAAATGTTAACACATATGAAAATATTTTTTCTCAGTGTATTCTACAGAAATTTTGATAAATAATATAAGAAAACCCAAAACAAGTCATCATCAAAAGACGGAAGTTTAATCCAAATTATATTACACTATATATTTTCTCTACCAGTTGTGCTGAAAATTGTACGTCATAGAAATGACAACAATGTAAAATCACACAGACATTCCTTTGTCCCCAACTCTTAAATTAATAACCTCTGTGGGTAGGCACTCTGAAACGTATCAAAAGATGGCATTAGACTTCATGTATGGTACCCTTTTAGGTTAACAAAATGGACTTTCAAACATTTTTCAAGCATAGTCTATGCGTATTTTTTATGCTTATATAGATGTTCAAAAAATCTCACGTATCTCGTTCAATCAAATTAACTCAGTGACATTTACTGACCACCTCCTATGTAACACATTTGTGTTTGCCTTATGAACCCTCTTTTGGCCTTGGTTCTTGAATAAAATTATTCTTCTAATTGTCTATTATAAATAATATTACCAATTTCTTTGCGCCTTTTCTTTTTTTAAAAAAATTATGTTCAAAGTCACAAGAAGATATTTGTTAATGAAGTAGGTCCTTTAAAGAAAGGTTTATTGCCACACAAATCTGAATCTGATAAAAAGCAACTACATATAATTTTATAGAGATTTTATACTGAACAGAAAATTATCATAGCATAAAATGAAAATGTAAGTTTCCTTTATTTCCTATTAAAGCTGGATTTTTAATGGCCAGAGCAGATTCTCAAATTAATTATTTTACTATTATTAGGCTTTCATTTCTTGTATCCATCCTAAACTCTGTCCAGCATTCCCATGAACATTAGTGGCTCATTAGAAGGCTCCGAGTTAATCCGCAGGGCTAAACATTTGTTCCATCATTAAGGTCTGCTTTTCCCAGACTTAGAAATAAGCAGAAATCTAATTTTGGTTAATTTTATTGCCTAGGTCATAGTAGTAAATTCAACTCAGTCTGGAAACAGCTCTTATAAAATTACCTTTTATTAAAATGAACTATACGTTTTGTAGAAATGCAAAAATGTCCCTGTTGAGGCAAAATTCCTTAAATGCCAGAATACGAAATAAAATTATGCTTATTTTCCTCAGGCATCATTTAGTATACTATTAACTCCATGGCTTGTATAATTTGATGACTCCTAACTTTTCCATAAACAAATTACAATAATGCCCATATACCAGACTTATTGTCAAACACACACAGGGGAGGATTGTATCATACTCTCATAGCGCCTAAGCAATTCCCTGATCATGCTCTCTAAGAAGCATCACTCATGTATCGCTACAGACTGAATGTTTACATATCCCTAAAGTTCATATGTGGAAACCTAATTCCCAATGTTAGGGTATTAGATGAGGGCTTTGGGATAAAAGCCCTCAGAAAAGAATCCCCGGAGAGCTCACTCACCCCCTCTGCCATGTGAAAACATGGTCTATGGGCCAGGAGGCAGGCCCTCCACAAGCACCAAATCTACCAGTGCCTTGATCTTGGACTCCCCAGCCTCTAGCACTAGGGAGATTTTTTTTTTTTTTTTTTAATGAGCAACCCAGTCTAAGGCATTTTTGTTACAGCAGTCCAATGGACTAAGATATTTATTAAGTCCACAATTTGAACTAAACTTTAGTTATGGGTGAGCAGATGGCTATGCTCAAATCCAGTAAAAGTGTTCATTGTTTAGTACTTTCATCCCCAAAGTTCGTGTATGATTCTAAGTCAAGCATTTCCCCTTCCTACATCCTGAGGTGTAGGAATGCTGGAGTTAACCATGATACACGTTCTATTAAACATTATTTGTCTCTGGCTTAAAAGGGGAATTACAAACTGAAATTCTACATTTATAGATGACACTAATTTTGTTCCCTGTGTAAAATGCCAAGAGGATAAGGCTTAAATAAGAGGCATTCTTGTGAGAAGTGATTTTGGAGCTTGTAGATGTGAGATCCAGCCGCTGGCAGTGCCACTTACTATTTCTAGTCACTTAACCTCCCAGAACATCAGGTTTTCTCAGCCATAAAATCAAGATTACAAATTCACCAACCGTACAGGTGGTAGTGAGGATTAAATTAGGTGGTATATTGGGTATAAAACCATTAAGGCATGTGAAGCATGTTAGAGAGAGTCATGGGAATCAAGAGGCCAGAGTTCAAATTCCAGGTCTGTCATTTATTGATTCTATCTCTTGAGAATCTTACTTTATTTCTCAATCCTTTATACCGCTAAATCTCAATATTAATAATCTCAATATTAATAACAGACTTCAGAGCTGTTTTATGACTGATGGGATGATGTCTATACAAATAGTTGGTAAACTGTAAAGAAATTTGCAAAGATATTATCCTTATAAGTAAAATGTGGATAAGTACAAAGATATAGGGTCTAATAGACCTAGTTTGGAATCCCATTTTGTCACTCAGTTGTGAGCTAGGAAAATGACATAACTTCTCTGAGCTCGAACTTTTTTTTCACTCGTAAAACTAGAGTAATAAATCCGACATCAGTTTTCACTAGAATTAATGAAATAATCTTAAGTTGGGGAGCAATATCTAAATATGCTATTTTTATTAATATCCATGTTCTTATTATTCTTAAGGAATTCTTGGAGATGGGGGAAATGACAGACAAACTTGACAGTTGGCAAGTATAGAGTCGTGCTTTCAAAAAAAAAGTATAGTCATGCTTTCAAGAAAAAAAATCCAATACAATCTTAAAAAGTGATGAATGCCAAAATGTCAGATGAGACAGAAGGAAAGGATCTATTACTACAACCTATTTCCTGAAGACAACAGTCCAATGTGCTCTTGTCAACATTAAAGGTCAATACAATCGTGGGCATCATTTAAAAGGTTATTGGAAACAAATCAGAAAACATGATTTCTTTTTGGTTTTACACAGATATGTCAGGGGATGATGGTAAAAGGAAGTGTATAATTATTGTGACAAAATCCACAGCATTTGCTTTTACATTTAAATCATTTAAAAATGATTTCTTCTCTTATTAAACTACCATTTTAGTTGCTCTCAAGTAAAATGAACAAGGAATGAACATTTATAAAGGAAATTAAACCCTCTTGATCTAGCATGGTCAGTGGTCAGATTGTATAAGTGGGGAATTAGCCTGCAATCATTGGTATAATGATATCACTTTATAATGAAAATCTGCCCTAGTTGGTTCTATTCAATATACTTAAAAATCCTTTACAAATCAAGATGCACCTATTTCCTGGATAATGATATGTTAAAGCATATCTCATTATTGCATTTACAAATGCTAATTTAGTAGAATAAAAGATGTCTCCTATTGATTTCCCTCACAAAATACACTGGTAGAGAAATCTTGGACTTTTACTTTATTCCTTCTGAATTTCCCAAGTATTTTTCTTCAAGTATGCTTTTTCTTTTCCTGACTCTCACCTGCCCCTCCTCCCACCTCAAAAAACCCCTGAATCACCTAAGTGACAGTTGTTCTCAACCACAGATAGATATCAGAATCATTTCTGTTGCATTTTAAACACAAGAACAAAAATATAATATCCTTTTGTTTTCAAATACAATGAATGCCCATGATTTTAAACAAATCATACAGAAATAGTAATTTCTTATTCTCAAACCCCTAGCTAGTGTCCTACTCCAAGTTATTCTTGACTATTTCTTGTAGTCCTTCTAGAAATTATATAGGCAAGAATATTTTTTCATACTTATATCTATTTAAAATTTTCTGTTAACATAAATAAAACCATCCTATACATAATATACTATGAGTAGCTTGCTCAGCTTTATAAAATATCCATCTTTCTGTGTTGCATGTATGTAGATCCTTCTTCTTTTAAATGCTTGAAGGCTTATCCATGAATTAATTACAAAAGAAGACATACATGATTCATTAATCAGACTGAGAGGTGTACTAAAGGGAAAAGGGCCTATAGCTCAGTGGGTTCATCGCAATCATTCTAATTTTATAGAGACAATACAGAGCACTGTTCACCTTCATGTCTTTACGTGGAGATGGTTAGTTACCTCCGGTAGATGTTTTACTAATCCAAGGATGCAATGAATAGCCTTTGAATGCTAACAGTGTAGGTACAGTTAAAGCATACATTCATAAAGTGGAATTGTGAGGTCAAAGGCTACATGCATCCTTAATTTTACCAAACTGCCTTCTCAAATGTTGTGTTAGTTAATACTCCCACCATCCCTGTGTTGGTGGAAATATTTTATATATGTTGGTGGGAATATTTTATATATGCTTATCATTTATATATAACATATATTACAGGTATTAATATTGAAAAATATAAATATATAAAATAGAGAGGAAGACTGCATTGTAAACCAACATAACTAGAGCTTCTGTGACTGGGTCTGGGGATACAATCTTTTTTTTTTCTGAAAAGATCCCAAAGATAATTCTATTTATCAAGCATATTTAGTAATCACTTCCTCTTTTTTGAACCATACCAGATTTGTTACAAAAATATTGTGGAAATTTGTCACCAGAATTTATAATGCAGTAAATATGAACTGAACCCACAAGACAATATAACGTAAATCTCTCTGGTGATTTATATAGCCATGTTGTTCAGGAATTATGGTTCCACATTACATCAGACTTCATCCTACATGCAGATTCATTAAACATCAAAATGACAAGGGGCAGCATTCCCTTAATCTCTCCTTAAAATACACCTTGAATTGGAAGTTCAAGTTGCGCAAAGATTACCCCTGAAAATTTTTAAATATGAATAATCATAGCGCCATTATCCATTCTACCTCCATATTTTTAGCAGATTATATTTTCTAAAGATGGCAAAAAGAGTTTGCAGCCCACACACTTTTCTGCATGAAGACCTTGCCATTTCTTGATCAAATGGTGGCGTCTAGGTTCCCTTATCTTAAATCTTTGCTAGCCTTAGTGATTAGCTTCTAACTGATAGAATGTGGTGAAAATGATGAGACAGGAAATCTGAGGCTGGATCAAAGAAAACCATATGGATTCTGCTTTGCTCTTTTGTAATGTTCACTTTCCAAATTATTTCTCTTAGGATTTGTTTTTTAATCCAGTTGCCAGGGGAAGGTCATGTATAGATGATCAGATCAACAGTCCTAGAGGAGCTCAGCCTTTGAATCCTACCAGTAGAGGTATCAGATATGAGAGGCCTCCAAATAACTCTAGCTTCCAGTCATTCAAGTCACCACAAGCCATTCAATTTTTCCTGGTCAAGGCCCCAGACATTTCTGAGCAGACATAAGCCAACCTCATTATGCCTTGCCTGAATTCGTAATCCACAGAATCCTTTGGCAAAATAAAATGGCTGTTATTTTTGCCACTATGTTCGGGGTGGTTTGTAACAAAGTAATTGATAGCTAGATCACTGAAAGACTGTTTTATATTTGTGAGAAGTAAGAAATAATATTTATCTATTGCATTTACAAATTATCCCAAGAAAAAAATAGTCTAAGTGTGTTGAGTAATAGGGAGTTTATGAAAGAGGGTTCAATTTGAGGAAATACTGGACACAGTGGACAATGTCAGTTATTTGCCCAGCAGCTCTAGACGGTGATCAATAATGGGTCTAAATCAAGCCTGGTCATTCTCTTCTCTTTGCTAAGTTATTGGTTTAGCAGTAGATGTGTATGTAAGTTCTGGCCAATAAAACCAGACTCAGACCCAATGGAGAAGTTCAGGTAAATACTTTCTGTCCATGATAAAATAATCAAGGGTCACACAGAGAGTTATTTTCCAATATTCTGGTTATCATTGTCTTATGCTTTTAAAATTTGCATACAAAGACTTGAGGCTTGATGCTGGAAGTAGTGGTGGCTATCTTGTGAACAAAATGCCAAAGGAACTTTAGAAACTCTGAAATGAAGCATAGATATGGCATCATTGAGCCACTAACAAACCTAGAATCACATATTTCCTATCTTTTGCAAGATACTGCATGTCTATATGATTTAATCAGCTTCAGTGAGGTTTCCTGCTGCTTGCAGCTGAATGTATTATAAACGCTTCTCTTTAGACAAAGTTACTCTCCCCATACGGCCACTTAGTCAATTCTTCATAATCTATGATGTGAATATTACTGGATTCGTATAATGTAGTGGCCTGGCTGATGCGCATTCTAAATTTTCAATAGGGAATAAAGTAGTAAGGGTTTCCAAAACTAATTTAATGGTAGAAATTCCCTCAATATTTTTCTTTTGGAGAGATATTTTGATCTGAAAAAATCTCCTTTGGGAAAGTGCTTTGGAGTCTCTCTCCTAACTTTTAAAGGGATGTCTGATTTCCCCAAAGCTTCTTGATTGATTATACATTGTAGACCTAGGATCTCTGCTTTGAATGGAAGTTTGGTCAGGGTGATAAGCTTTATTTATTCGTGGAGAACTGGTAAAGAAAACCAATGTTGTCCATATTCCCATCCTCTCTCGCAACTTGGGATTTCACATACTATTTCTTACATTTAATGTAAAGATTCATTTTTGATTAAGAATATATTAACCTTCCAAATAGAATCCAATATAATAAATTAGCATTTAGAAAGCTACATTTGGGAAATAAATATTGAACTCAGATCCAAATCACCTGGAAAATGTTTGCAAGGTTAATTTTTCTCACCCCCATAGACATTAGGTTCATTTGATCCTGATAATACAAAAAGAAAAGAAAGCAATATTCATTTAGCATGGTTAGAGAATAAGAGGTTATAACAGCGTCAATGTTTTTCTGGGCTCCTATAGTATGCCACGTGATAAAAATGTTCAATCTAGCAATACTTACATTACTGCATTTGTTGATTTGTTTATTACAAAATATTGATGCTAATAACTATGCCATCAAAAGTTCAATAATTCCCTCCAAGCAAAGCATTCAAATAATACTGGATATTAGTAGATCCCAGAAATAACGTTACAGTCTCAATGTCAAAAATACATGTCCAGGCTTTCTTTTAGTTTAAAAATAATGATGCCTCATGATTGTTAGTAGTTCATCAAATGTAGATACTTTTATTCCCTTATAGCCAAACTGCCTCTTCAAATGAAGCTAGTTAACCTATCAAGCTTACCCACATTAAGGTTTTATATATTAAATAATTAACAATGCCCTTTGTCTAGAGCATCCATTTTCCTTCAATATGTGTATGCCTTAAAAAATGTCTTATGTATTAAAATTTCACATACTATGACAAAAGGGGAATAAATCCAAGTATTCCTTCAATCGAACTGAATAGATGGCTATTTAATGCTGCCCATGTATATCTGAGCTATATTCTCATTTGCCTACACCTACTCTTTGCAAAATTCCTCAAAAGCTAGTTTTTAAATATGCCTTCTACTTGGTTTTCCAAGAGTTTTTGCAAATGATAAAGTTCTTTTTGTTAGTAACTTATTTAAAAGAATTAAACGGCTTTTTAAAGAGCTACGTGCATACAAGATCTCACAGACTGAGTTTTCAGTGAAACAAAAGCATCTGAAAATCAACCCTGCCTCAATCACTTCAGCAGGCAAGTCAAAAATTCCTGCAGGTGATGACAGCCAATGCAGATGGTAACTTCTCCCCTCTGATTTTCTGCTCTGTAGCAGAGAAACAGTTATTAAAGGAGTTAAAAAGCAACATACGGTTTGAGACCATAGAAAAATAGTCGATCATATTTAAGGAACAACAACAAAAAGCAGCTTTTAAAATTCTTCGTAATACTTAACATGCTCACAACTTGGAGGAAAGGGTGCAAGTCAATTTTATTATAATTCTATATTCAGAAGGCTAAATTTGGGCTCCACCAGCTGGGTTGTTAATACAGGTCAAGGAATAATTAGCTGCATTTGTTTCAGTTTTAGAAAACCTAAATGAGCTCTGAGTATGTTCAAAGCTAAGGAAAAAAAACAAAGATTTCTTTACTGATGTAATAGGTTCTGACAAAAACATGAGAGCAGAGAGCAGAGGATTATTACACTAGGATGCACTTATGAAAAAATAATGAATGAAGAACTGATATTATACTTGCAAAATTCAAATAAATGCCACAACTCTGTAATAAATGGATTATGACGGTGAGAAGAGTCCATGCTGGGTGTTCCTTCTCAGAGTAAGCAGTCCAGGAAAGAAAATACAGCAATTCAATCCAACCATCAACCAAAAGCACCAATAAGTTTTCTTCTATGGTACTCCCAGACAATGGTGCATATAAATTTTGTATCACCACAGCCTTTGTAGGAAGGGAGAAATCATTAAGTCTGAATTTTAAAGGAATACAATCCTATCTTACTAGGGAGTCTTTTAATGACATGGATGAGTTGAATAACTGGAAATCATACATTATGACAATTTTTAAATCTAGAGTTTTATCTCAAAGCAAGTTCATCTGCCATAATAAATATATATCTAAAAATGAAGAGTATATCCGCAGGATCAACAATTCTGGCTTGATGAATTCCAAAAGAGACAAAAAATACAATACACACATGAATACGTGCATACAGTCACAGTGTAGCACTAGCCCCTTATGTCTCCTTTCTTTCAACCTTTTACTTCGAATGTAAATAATCCACAGGTGGCTACACTTCTTCATAAAGCAAATGAAGCAAATATTGGCAGGTACATTATACTATTTTCTTAAAAATGTGTTTGGAAGAGAAGTGGTTGCAAAAGGTTATACTCAATGATTGTGCGCAATCTCCTCCAAATTACACACTGATTTTGTTTTTTTGTTTTACTAAAAGATTCATGTGCTGAAGTAGGAAACCATTTTGTAGTAATGTATGCAATCGGCGGCGGTGAAGACTTGAAAAATAGCCAGACTACACATCTTTGTAACTATCAAGAACAGCACTAAGGAAGCCAAGCTAATTTCTCAAATTGTCATGTTTTAAACAAATATGCCTTAAAGGATACCACTTTCACTCTTCAGCCTGCTACCAATCACTTCAACTATCTGCTCTAACAACTCTGCAACTTTATCAACTTTCCCTGTAGAAACCAAATTTGTGTAAAAAAAAAAAAATCCATGTTGCACTTGGAGGAGGAAACAGGAACTGTTACTAGACCTTCCATTTCAATCCTTCACTGAAACAAAAATGTCTGAAGTGACTCACTCCTCAATCGATGGGTGACACAACACCCCAGTAATGGGTGTAATGCTGGGTTTAAGTGGTGAATAATAGATCCTGAAGTTGATATGAAAAATGAAGGATTTTTTTTAAAAAGGCCATTGGGATATCTGACTTCTGGTGGTCGGTGAATGAATTTAAACCCATCGTACATTTCTTTACATTTGTTCTCTAGGCATGTTGTATTTATTTAAATATTTAAGGAGCACCTTTTATGGGCCGGTTTTAGACACAGGACATACCAACGAACAGAACACATAGAAATCTTATGGAACTGACACTCAGTTCATCAATTGCAAATCTTCATGAGATGTGAAATAATCATTCTCCGGCTTAACAATGCAACTAGGAAGAAAGGTTTACCAAATTTGGCACAGGAAAAGTTTACAAAGTCAACTGCTAAATAAATACCGAATGTTCTAAAAGCACTTTTGGGGAAAAAAAGTAGTCTGCTCCTCTCTAAATCTGATGTATTTTCTAATTGGAAACATCTAGGTCGCATCACACACAAATTTGCATACTAGAGCTTCAGACACTCTACATGGTAGCAGTTATTATTATTTATTGGCAAGAAATAAATTGATCAGAGGCCCTGTTGTGAGTGGTAATGTTTTTCTCATGGAAAACTGCGTTCTGAGCTGCACCTACCATGTTGTTTCAGGGTGGTGCCCTGTGCCACAGGGCAAGGTGGCTGTGTGTGAGTCTAAAAGAGCATGGCGGCTGGGTGCCTGCAGCAAGCGTCTAATCCTGCAGGTGGCGTATACACATCATCATATTCTCACAGTTGAGCTTCTCCGGGCAAAATAATGCTATATAGCATTCCCCTGCCTTTGTCACCATGTGACTTTGAGAAGTACAGTAGGAAGCATGCGGTTGAGTTTAGGTTTGGTGCAACCCCAGGCTGCAGACACAGGGCTATGGGCAAGCAACTAACTCAACTGTCTTTTCGGTCATGACTCTCCTGTCATTGAAATCATTACTTGCCTCCACACCTTTGTCACGGTCTTTCAACACTTAACCACTGAAGTGGGGGCAAATGGAATAGCAATGTAAGTATTCCATCTGAAACCTTAGACGATGATTAGGAAGTTCTAGACTCATGAAGAAAGACAGAACATGAGAGACTCCTAACTCTGGGAAACAAACAAGGGGTGGTGGAAGGGGAGGTGGGCAGGGGGATGGGGTCACTGGGTGATGGGCACTGAGGGGGGCACTTGACGGGATGAGCAATGGGTGTTATACTATATATTGACAAATCGAACTCCAATAAAAAATATACAAAAAAAAAAAGCAGGAGTAAATGACAATATAGACACATTACTTGAGAGTCAGCTGCGTGCTGGAAGCCCAGATGTGTTTCCTTCTTGAGGAACAGTGCACCAGGAAATTAGAATAGACCTTTCTGGAACAAGATGAAGACACTGAGTCATAAATTACTAGGCAGTTTTCTGATGCTGCTTCATCCCAGGCATAAAAACATTCTGCCTTTATGTTCTCATTCATCACTCTTGTGTATTCTTTCAACACGCTTTTGAGTGTCATTCTATTTAGACACTGAAAATGCAGTTGAGAATGTAGTTGTGGGCTTTGCCCTCAGAAACCTCCACACCCTTAAACAAGTAATCATTGGCAAGGCACAACGGCCAGTAGGGCAGGTACTGTCTGGCTTGCCACGGAGTCCCATGGGAGGTTCAGCACGCCTGCTACAGGTCACCGTGTGGGGAGGGGGGGACAGCCCAACCGAAGTGGCAAAGTGAGATGAACTCAGTAGGCAAAGCAAAAGGTTGCAGGAAGTTTTATATGCAGAGGGAACAACGCTGGAGAAAGCTTGGAGGCCAGGATGAGTAAGTAGGTTTAGGAGAAGAGAAGCAGACATGGGCTGAGGAAGGTAGGGGCCAGATCCTGATAGAGCCTAAAACTTACTTCAAGGAATTAGGTTTTTCTTCTGAAGATAACAAGGAGGCATAAGCACATGTTTCAGCAGGGCAACGACACAAGTCTGTTTCAGAAAATTCATTCTGAAATTAAACGATGCTGCTCCGTGACACAGGACCTTGGGTATTCTTACATGTAAAAGAGATGGAACATTATGTAGATAATTGGAAGAGTTATTAATTGAAACGTTTTAGGTACAGAACCTGGAACAATCACATGTATTTAAGGGAACAGATTCTGGAGTATGGTTGTATTTTAATAAACCCTCCTGTTCTACATTGTACTGGAGTGAATCGTTCCCCCCCCCCATACACACACACAATTCAATTCCACTCAGAACTTCATAATGTGATCTTATTTGAAAAGGGAGTCTCCGCAGATATAAATAGTTAAGGATCTTAAGATGCAATCCTCCTGGACTTGGGTGGTGAGGGGCTGTATCTGATAACTGGCATCCTTATAAGGAAAGGAGAGAACACAAAAAAACATATAAGGGATGACATGTGAAGGAGGCCATAGAGACCTGGAAATGCTGCCACAAACCAAGCTGTGCTTGGGCCACCAGAAGCTGAGAGAGGCAGAGAAGGATTCTTGCCTGGAGCTCTCAGAGGTAGCTTGATCCTGTCAGCGCTTAGAATTTGGACTTCTAGCCTCCATGACTCTGATAGAATAATGCATTTCTGGATTTGTTTTCTAAGAAACTCAGCTTGTGGTACTTTGTTATGGCAGCCCTAGAAAATAAACACGATCATGCCCTTGTGGTGAGCTCCTGGATAAGCTACACAACTCCTCTGTGTCTCATTTCCTTCTTTGTAAAGTTGGGATAGTAATAATTAACTTATAAGTTGCTATGTGAATTATAGAGATTATATCTGTGCAATACTTAAAGCAGTGCTTTGCTTGATGCAGAGTAAATAATTAAAGCTAGCTCTCATAACTACTGCGAAAATGAAAATTATAGAGACATAGTACAATGAAAATGTTTAAAAGTTTCAAAATATTTAATTTGTAAAGCATTGTACCCAAACATATACTTTGTAATGTTTTTCAATTATCCATTGGCACACTCCATGATCTTTAATAATAAAATACTTAACTTTGTGGTAGAGTTACTAAATACAATATGTCAGGCTTTAATCAAAATATGATCATACACTTTAAGGAAAAAAAATCAAATTCTGTCCTTAAAGTTGCATATTTCATTTTTATTAGAATATTTTAAAATGAATTTATTAAAACTAAGTCGGCTTCCCTCACTAAGTGCAATTTTCCCATCTTTGTGTAGGAAGAGCATTGACCCAATAATCTTATTTTAAGAAGGTACTCACATTTCAATATAATTCTCTTGAGATTGTTTTAAGGAAAATAATAGAGTAAATGACAAAAAATGAACTATCCATTGCAGTACAATTTATCATGGAGTGTTGCATGCCATTATCTGAAAAACATGCAGTGTAGTAATCACTTGGAGTAGTGCTAGCACATAATTGTATGCTAGTCATAAATTATAGGTGAATGGCAGTTTCAGCTAATGAGTGCCAAATAGCAGTACAGGCACTGTAGTGATTAGAGAAGATGTGGTTATGAATGCATTTATTACTGGTGTATTATAAAGCTTTTCAAATTAGAAATGGCAGGTATATAAATAGACACCAAGCTGGAACACCTATATCTACAAAGTAAAATACCTAAAGATACAGATAATTCACCATCCCACCTCCCTTGTGTGTGTACGTGTGCATATGCGTGTAGAGAGAGAGAGAGAGAGTCAGAGAGACAGAGGTGAATGAGAAGCAGAAACTAAGACCAACATAACCTCTTCTGCTTATATGGTCTTTCTTCACAAATACTTCTGCCATTTTAAATGTACTTTATATCTATTTAGGAAGAACTTGGGCATACCTAACTTTAGCTATACTTTTTCCTCTCCTTTTATATCTGAAATTTTATTTATGTTGCTTTTTTGATGTGTGTAAAAGGACACTCTCCACTGGCTAGAAGTATTAATATTTATCTCTCTAGAGAAGATTTCAAAAATCTACAAAACAACTACAATTTTATGCTCCAACCCATAGATACTATATATTTAGTTAGTTCCTATTTATGCTTGGGTGCTATGAAATTTCTTTTCTTTTTTGATATGACAGAACCCAAGGTTAATTTATGAGGTGGAATTAAATATAGATGATTTAGGTAATATTTGTTACCCAGTTGATTCTTCACTTTAAGATATATACTTTAGTTTGTTGCTGTTTTTTTTTTTTTTTTGAAAATGGAAACACAATAAACATAATTTTAAATTACAATCCTAAAACAATGGTGTTTCTCACAAAGTCTCAAGAGTTATTATAAGGTTCACTTGCAGAGGTGAGTGAACATATCAAAAAATACAGGAAAGGGTAAGTTTTTAAAACATAAATTATATCATTTTCTTTCAAACTATAATAAAATGAGGAAAGGCACAAAGCTAACATTTTAATTATTTTTATTACTCTGCTTTTGCCCTATAGCCCTTATGTAGTTTCTCATAAACTGCTTTTAGACTTCTCTGAGTAAGTTTGCTTATTATTTGGACACAAATAAATAGGTACATGCCAAAATAAAAAGGCTTTTGCTGAGGAAGCTTTTATTTCTTAAAATTAATTTTAAAACTTTTCAAGAAATCAACTATTGGCACAAAGAGTTATTATGTTTTAAAATTTGTTTCCAAAAGTACTTTTTTTATGAACCTTATTTTAATTAAAATAGCATGTGGATGCATTCTCTTGGTAAATTCAATATTTTCTTGCTAAAAATATATAAACATGTTATGGTATAACTTTGCATCTCCAGTTCTACCTGTAAGGACCTTCGAAGTTGCCACTTCATTATAACAAGTAATAAAAAGCTGAACAGACTAAAAAATCAACTATCCTTGCAGCTGTAAAGAAAGTGAAGACAAAGGGCAAACCACTGCCCCCTGTATATTGGAGGGACATACAGGTGAATACAAAGAGTCCTAGCTCACCAGAGCAGGAACTCAAGGATGGAAATTACTGGGGAAACCAGTACCAAGGTGGGAATACCTAAAAGGCAACTGACAAATTGGTGAAGGTTTGGCATGGACAGTCTGAGAGCAAAAAATTGGAGGCGGACCCAGTCATAAGAACACTTTCATTCTCTTGTGAGCTTTATCTCCAGCAGCTCAACCAGCTTTTTCTGGTAATAGTGAAGAAAGTTCTCTTGTGATTCTAACAGGGAGAGAGGAAAAGGTACCATTGTGAAATATACCAGAGCACTTTGCTGTTCTTAACAATGTCTTCCCTTAAAAGAATTTTTATTTAACCAGAGCCTAACCTCCCTGGGGTTTTATCAGAAACTGATCTCGAGAAAGGAAAATGCCAACCAACCAGCCATAGGCTTTGATGAAGGGGAAGATAAATACTCTATTCCAGCCCACTCTAGCCTTCCACATGGGGGAACATAAATACTCAATTTCACATCACTCTAAATATTCTACACCGCTTAATTAAGGGTGAGAAGGAGACCCTGAGAAATATTTGTGAAGTTCACAGTCCAGAGACATAGGGTCAATAAAAAACTGAGGCCTAATCATAGGACAATAGAAGACTCCTCCTCCCTTTCATACCTTACCACCACATTTCTAAAAGCCTATTTAGAGCAGTTACTTTTACTCATTACACCATCTTTGGCTACTAAGAAAATATATATGAGAAATACTAGAAGACAAGAAAAAAAATTAAAGAGACAGAACAAGCATCATACCCAAATATAGCAGGGATATTGGAATTACCAGAGGGGGGATTTAAAACAACACTGGTTAATATGCTCAGGGCTGTAATGGATAAAGTAAATAACACGCAAGATCAGATAGGCAACATAAGCAGAGAGAAAGAAACTCTAAGAAAGAGCTAAACAGAAATGCTAGAGATCAAGTACAAAACAAAACAACAACAAAAAATATAACAGAAATGAATGACTCTGATAGGCTCATTAGTAAATTGGACGTGGCTGAGGAGAAAATATCTGAATTTGAAGATATAGTAATGGAAATCTGTAAAAATGAAAAGTAAAGAGAACAAAACTGATGAAACACAACAGAATATCCCAAGCAACCATAAGACAACTACAAAAGGTATAACATGAATTATGGGTGTATTAAAAAAAGAAGAAAGAGAGAAAGTAAAGAGAAATATTTGGAATATAGAACTGAGATTTCTCCAAACCAACGTCAGACAACAAACCACAGACCCAGGGAGTTTAGAGAACAACAAACAAGATAATGCAAAAACAAAAAGAAAAATAATACAAAAAAAAAAAAAACATAACAAAATAAACCTATACTTTGGCATACCATTTTCAAAGTACAGAAAACCAAAGATAAAGTCCTGAAATAAGCCAGAAGAGGAAAACAAACAAACAAAATAATAAACAAATAAACAAAACACCCTACAAATAGAGGAACAAAAATAAGTACAGCTGACATTTTCTCAGAAACGATGCAAGTGAGAAGAGAGTGAAGTGAAATATTCAAGTACTGAGAGAAAAAATTACCAACCGAATTCTTTAGCCTGTGAAACCGACCTTCAAAAGTGAAGATATAGATTTCCTACAACAACAAGAAAATTGAGGTAATTTGTTGTCAAGCCTACCTTATAATAACGAAACTGAAAACTGCAAATCAATAGGGAAAATCGATAAAACCAAAAGCTGATTCCTTTAAAAGAGCAATAAAATTAATAAGCCTCTAGTCAGAGTAACTAAGAAAGAAAGAGAAAGTAAACAAATTACTAATATCAGATGAAAAAGGGTCCATTATTAAAGATCCCACAAACATTAAAAGATTAATAAAAGATAATATAGCAATTCTATGCCCAATTCATATGCCTAAATGTGTGGGAATAGTTGAAAACTAGGTGAAATGGATTAATTGCTTGAAAAACATAAACTGCCAAAACTCACACAGAGAAATGGATCATCTGAGTAGGCCTATATCTATAAAATAAAATGAATCAATAGTTAAAATCTTCCAAAACAGAAAGCTTAAGGCCCAGATGGATTCACTAGTGAGTTCTACCAAACATTTAAGGAAGAAGTTGCGGTAATTCTGTGCAATCTCTTTCAGAAGATAGAAACACAGGGAATACTTTCCAACTCATTTTAGGAGGTCAGCATTACCCTAACACCAAAACTAGTCAGAGATATTACAAACAAACAAAAAGAAAAAAAATCTAAACAATAATGTCTTTCATGAACACATATGCAAATCCTCAACCAAATATTAGCTAATTGAGTACAACAATGATAAAAAGAATTAATACAGATGACCAAGTAGAATTTATGCCAGGTATTCAAGGCTAGTTCAACATTCAGAAATCAATTAATGTAATATATCACAGTAATGGCTAAAAAAGAAAAATCACAATGATCATATCAATAGATGCAGAAAAAAAACATTTGATGAAATCTACTACACATTCATGATAAAAAAAAACTCTTAGTAAAATAGGAAGCAAGGAGGAACTTCTTTAATTTGATAAAAACTAACTACAAAAAAACCATACAGCTAACATCATAGTTAATGGTGAGAAACTTAAAGATTTCTCACTAACATGAGGCACAAGGCAAATCTTCCGCCCTCATCACTGTTTCTTAACAGTGTACTGAAAGTCTTATACAATAAATTAATGCAATAAGACAATAAAAGGAAATAAAATACATACAGACTGGGAAAAGAAGAAACAAAGCTGTTTTTGTTCACAGATGAAAAGGCCGTCTAAGTATAAAATCCAAAAGAATTGATGTGAGAACTCCTGAGGTAAGTGATTATAGAAAGGTTGCAAGATATAAGGTTAATATACACAAATCAATCACTTTCTGATATACAAGCAATGAACAAGTGGGTTTTGAAATTAAAAAACAACATAAATATTAGCATCTCATTAATGAAATGCTTAGTTGTGAATCTAACAAAATATGCATAAGCTCTTTAAGAGGCAAACTCTAGCACTCTGATGAAAGTAATCAAATTAAGAGCCAAATCAATGGAGAGATGTTACAGGTTCAGTATTTCCAGGATCTCAGTTCTTTCTGATTGGATCTATAGATCCAATGCAATCTCAATCAAAATTTTAGCTAATTTTTGGCAAATTTATTCTAAAGTTTATATGCAGAGGCTAAAGGCCAAGAATGGCCAGCCTAAAAAAAAAAAAAAAAAAAAAAGAGCACAGTTGGAAAAAAAAAAAGAGCACAGTTGGAAGACTGGCATTATCTGACTTCAAAATTTACTCTAAAGCTCCAGTAATCGGGACATTGTGGTATTTGGTCAAAGAATAAACAAATACATCATCAGAACAAAATGAAGAGCTCCAAAACAGACACATATTAGTTAACTTAATTATTATCGAAAGAACACGGGGAATGCAATGACACAAAGATAATCTCTCCCACAAATGATGCTGGAAGAACTGCACAACCCCATTAAAAAAAAAAAAAATCTAAACACAGACCTTACAGCCCTCCCAAAAATTAACTCAAAATAGGTCACCAACTTCAATATAAAGCACAAAATTGTAAAACTCCTAGATCACATGGAAAGAAAACCTAGAAGACTTCGCATACAGTGATGACTTTTTAGATAGAATACCAAAGACACATCCCATGAAAGAAATAATTGATAAGAGCTGCTTTTCCTCAAAATTAAAAATTCTCCTCTACAATAGACAGTGCCAAAAGAATGAGAAGACAGCCCCCGGCAGAGAGAATACACTTGCAAAAGACACATCTATCTGATAAAGGACTGTTGCTCCAAATATACAAGGGACACTTAAAAACCGAGCAAGAAGAAAACAAGCAATCCAAATGGGTCAAAGACCTTACCAGACACCTCACCAAAGAAGACATACAAGTGGCCAATAAGCATATAGAAAGATCTTCCACGTCATATTAGCTCGGGGAAATGCAAATTAAAGCAACAATGAAATATCATTACAAACGTGTTGGAATATTCCAACCAGATTATCGATAACAGCAAATGCGCCACAGTAGTAACTTGGTTTACTGCTGGTGGGAATGTAAAATGTATGGGCTCTTTGGAAGAGAGTCGGGTGGTTTCTTACCATAAGATCCAGCAATCACACGCCTTGATATCTACCCAAAGGAGGTGAAAATGCATCCACACAGAAATTTACACATGGATGTATATAGCAGTTTTATTAATAACTCTTCATGTGATTTAACCAGGGGGTTCTTCTGTGTGTACTTGAGGAAAATGTGTATTCTATATTTTCTGAGATGGAATGTTTTATATATAGCTTTTGGAACTATGTATTCTGAAGTATGCTTCAAGTAAGAAATGTTCTTCCTGAAAAAAATAACTTTAATTGAGGGGACTCATTTAAAATAAAGCATATCAGAAGGCAGGTGGGTAGGGGCAGGGGTGAAATAGGTGAAGAGGATTAAGAGCACATTTATCATGATGAGCACTGAGGAATGATGTATAGAATTGTGGAGTCACTGCATTGTACACCTGAAACTAATATAACACTATGTTAACTACATTGGAATTAAAATAAAAAATGTAATAAAAGTAATAATTAAACAAATTTTTAATTAAAAAAAATGGAAAAGGAGGCCATGAGCCAAGGATGCAGGTAGGCTCTAGAAGCTGGGAAAGAGAGACGAATGGATTCTCCCCTAGGGCTTCCAGAAGTAATATAGCTCTGCAAATCCATTTTGGATTTCTGACCCTGCCGCCCCATAACTGTAAGATAATAAATTAATATTCCTTTTTAAAAAGACTGAGGCAATAAATAAATAATTAATTATTTAAAAAAATAAAACTAAAAAAGACTGAGGCCAAAAAATAAATAAATAACTGCCAAAACTTGGAAACAACCAATATGTCTTTAGGTAGGTGAATGGATGATTAAAGCTGTGGTATGGCCAGACTCTGGAATATTATTCAGTGCTAAAAAGAATGAACTATTAAGCCATGGAATAACATAAAAGAGCTTTAAATTCATATTACCAAGTGAAAGAAACCAAATTGAAAAAGCTATATACCGTAGGATTCCAACTATTTGACATCCTGGAAAAGGCAGAAACTATGGAGAAAATTAAAAGATCCGTGGCTAGGTGGAGTTGGATTGGGGGGCGAAGGCATAAGCATAAGCACAGAGGATTTTATGCGGTGCAGATATTCTGTATGATATCACAGCAATGGAAACATGTCATTATACATTTGTCCAAACCCATAGTCCAAAGCCAAACACCAAGGGTAAACCCTAATGTAGATACCGTCTTTGGGAGATAATGATGTGCCAATTTAGGGTCATCCACTGTAGCAAACGTGTCATTCTGGATGGGGATGTTGATAACAGGAGGTGTTTAGCATGTCTTGGCACAGAAAAGGAAAATGGGAAACCTCAGTACCTTCCTCTCAGTTTTTCTATGAAGCTATACTGCTTAAAGAAGATAAAGACTTAACAAGTAAGAAATTATAATATTTAAGATAAAAAATGCTATAGGACTGTAAGTAATTTTTAATATTTTTGTTTTCATAAACCATATTAAAATAATTTTCTTCGGGATTTGAAGTATGTAGTACTTCTGTTATTGATCATATTTTTGTTTGTCTATATTAATGCATCTCATTTTTTTTTAATTTAGGTAGGATCCATGTCCAGTGAGGAGCCCAACATGGGACTTGAACTCAACGACCCTGAGATCAACACCTGCCTGAGTCGTGATCAAGAGTCAGATGCTTAACTGATTGAACCACCCAGGCACCCCAGTACATCTTATCTTTTATAAGTTCCTTGGGTATAGAGACTATGCCTCATCTCCTATCTTTGTTTTAATACAGTATCTTGAATAGCAGGTGTCCCATAAATATTTATAGAACAAATAATTTAATATATATTTAATACCTAAAAGAGCTCTGGCAACTCCAACATTTCAAGAGATAGAAATTTGTATTACTTCTGCAGTTCCCAATTGATTATGTTGATGTTATTAAAATTTTAAGTTTTTGATCAACAAAAACTGGTAATTTTCTAGTTACAAAAGTGTGAGAGAATACAAATGTATGTCATGCTAGGATCATGCACTCAAATTAGATGCTAAGCCATTTTGAAGGGGTCAATATAAAAAACAAATATTAATACTAACATGTTTTAAGTACTGTAATACTGCTGTAAGGGTATTTTTCAGACCATTTTTAGTGTCTAGACATGGTACTAGGAATTTTATATTATCTTATTTTAATTGTCACCATAATTCTGTGAGATAGAAACTGGAACGAGCCCACAGGACCTATTCTCCATCAGATGACTTTTAGGAAATAATACATACAAAAATTTAAGACCGAGAAGTTGTTTTAAACTATATGTGCCTACATAGCCCTTAGAACATCCCTTAGAACATCACGTACTCTACAGGTATTTGTATCAGATTTGAAGCCTTTTGCACTACTGTCATAGTGCCTGGAATACTGTATTTTATATCTTTTTCTACTGTTGGAAATCATGTACCTAATGCCACATACCTATTAAGTGATAGACACTATAATTCAAATCTAGGTCCATCTCATTCTGCAATTGATGTTTTCAGTATTTTTGCTCTAATGCTTCTAATGATTATACTGATTACATCTCTATTCAACTGCGTACAAAAAAGGAAGATTTTTAAACAAACCCAAACAAAATCTAGCACCCAAAATATGCATTCTTATTCTAATTTATAGAGCCTAGTAATGTTCCCTTATTTGGGAAAGAAAAAGTTAATTGCAGATATAATTATGTTACAGACTTTGAGATGAAGAGATCATTCTAAACCATCCAGGGGGGCCCTAAACCCAATGATGAGTGTTGTTATAAGAGACATAAAGGGAAGATCTAACAGACGGAAGAGGAGAAAGCAAGTGATAAAGGAGGTAGAGATTGGAAGCCAACGAATAACTGGAGCTACCATGGTTTGGAAGAGGTCAAGGACATTATCTCCCTTAGAGGTTTCGGAGGAAGCACACTCCCTAACTGTACCCTGTCTTTGAACTTTTGGGCTCTAGTCTATGCAACAATACATTTCTATTGTTTTAAGCCACCACATTTGGAAACTAATACACATTTTAATTTTAATTCAGAAACCACTAGGAATTTAACATACCATGCCAAAAGACAGGACAAAAAAAATCTTATTTAAAACATTTATCTTCAAACAATATTTGAAAATTACTTGGGGGAAAAAGTGAATGATTGATTATTATCTTTTTTCCCCATTACTGAGCAAAATATATATCACAGGAGATGATAAACCAGATGTCAAGTTTGTGATAAATATGAGTGAGACAATTCTCACTTTTATTTGTAAGGGAAGGATATGCAGAGGACATAACACTAGGGGAACAGAAGTTAAGAACATGCCCTGAAGACTGCCTGGCTCCAGAGTGGAGGCTTTGTCTATGGTATCCTGTGTCTGCATCGTTAAAGGATGATTTCTTTCTCTCTTCTTTTCCTTTTCTCTCTTCCTTCCTCTCTCTCTCTCTTTTTCCTCTTTCTTTACTTTTTTTTCCTTCCCCCCTTCCTCCTTGCTCCCTCCCTCCCTTCTTCCATCTCTTTCTTCCTTCTTTTCTAGAGCACCTTGGGAGCCCACTCTCCTGTTCATCCGGTATTTTTATTTGATTCATTCATTGTCCAAAATTTTACCAGGGGAATTTAATTTTTTACAGAATGCAGTCAAGGATGTAGGTTACTTAGCAAAATCATCATCTCCACTCACCTGGAGCTCTTTATCTTCTCACTGCAGACACTCACACCACTGCCTCAGTAATCTAGTCTAAAGAACAGGTCCCATGAACATTAACCACCTTTCTCCAGGATATTCTAACTATTGATTCCGACATGTTGATTTTTCTCTATAAAATTATTCACTGTTTTGACATTAAAAGGGGTTTAGGATTTTCCTTTCCTAACAATATTTTAGTCAAATTAGATTAGGTCCTAATTAATAGCAGGTATTATTATCTGAGTAACTAAAAAGAATAAAATAATAGTCATGCCTCTACATTTTGGATTTTTGTAGTTTTTAAGCTATATTATTAAATCTGGAGTTTCTTTCTTTGAACTTTTTATAGATTATTAAATTAAACTATTCTACTATTCAAAATAAAAAGATTCCACAAATTTATACACATAAAATTATTATACACATAAAATTAAACATACTATTTATTAGCTTTGAATATAGCACTAATGAAATAATCATGAAAATTAATGAAAGTAATAATCATATGTCCTGACTCACTAGTAATATTTTAAAATTATTTAATTATTTAATTAGGTTCCTTTACTGCTGATGATATATTATTTTGCAAATGTTTACATATGAATTTATTTATTTAACATCAGAGATCGGTATCTTTTATTTATTCCATAAATACGACAGGATAATGCAGGCAATCTATTAAAAGGTATATAACAGAATCATGGTGCTTCACCATATTTTAATCAAGCTCCATTAAAATTGCCAAAAGCTTTAACTAGCTCAAAAGACTGAGAATGAATGTTCTCCCCTTGTGTCAACGATTCCTTCATTAATGCACTTCCCTATCAGTTTGGTGCTCATACATAGGCTTCATGCTAACAGGAGTCTAGTGGAAAAACCTAACATTAGGAGAAGACACAGCAACTCTTTAGTCATTATTCTCAATTCCAGAAAGGGTTATTTCCTAATGCATACATGTTAAATCACTTATTGAACAAGCCTTACCAATGTCAAAGAGGAATCCAGACATTTCTTAAGAATTATATAAAGAATGTTAAATGTATTCCTGTGGCAAGGCAGGATATAGTCAACATAATTTTAGAATTAGGAAAACAATGTAAGCTTATATTTTGGGAGGTGTGGAGGCGTGCATAGTGGCTATTTTCTTTCTCTCTTTTGCCTTCTTATATTTCTTTTCCTTTTATTCACAGCTCTCTGAAGTGTGTTAATATGCCAAAGCTGTGTCTTAGGACCTAAAAATATTGCAACTTAAACAGATGCAGAAAATTTGATAAGAAGGATGCAATAGTGTGGAATAGGAGCAGTATTATGGAATTAACCTAAATAGCTGCCACTTCTACAAACTATTCTTTTTTGTCCATTTCTCACACAAAAGTTGGAAATAAACAGTATTTGTGAAGCAAGGTCTGACACTACTTTCACGGGAGCTCCTAGATCTGTACAATGGAATCAACACAAGCATGATCTAATATTAGGTAAGAGTCCATAATTTTCCTCAAAACATATTCTCTGTAAAAGAAAACAATGCCTGACACTAAATTTCACCTCCTCTCAGTATAATGGGCTGAGTCCTACTTGTGGATCCCTATTAGCCATGTGACTAAGTGAAGTCCCTTCAGTTCTTCATGGCTTTTTCTTCTCCATAAAACAAAGGCTTTAACTGGAATAATCTCTAAAACCCCATCTAGTTCAAAACTTTTAAGTATTAGATTTATTTTACCATGCAGTCAAAGTCATCTCTTTTGGGAAGAGAGTATCAATGAATTTAATCACCCAATATTTACAAAAAAAGAAAATTACTTATTTTCAGATCCTCCCAAGTGCAGAGCCTTTGACTGTTTTGTGGTCATCATCAAGAAGATTGCTCAGCATACATGAAGTTTTCAACAGAAAAATCTTAACAAATTGAGTCTTTATTAGTGTTTCAGTATTACGCTCCATAATCATATTTACTCATTATGAAAATAGAACAGTTTACATTTATAAGATACAGGCATAAGCACAAAAACTAGAAAGAATTCATCTAAAACTCCCAAAAGGAAAGTTTATATTTTCATGGGTTTTGTTTTGTTTTTTCCTTACTTCAAAAACTTGCAACAACACATCATAACCTTGAAGCACAGTTACGAGAATCCATCCAAATGTAGATCAGTGATGCAATGCGGATCCCATCAGCTTATATAATATGTACATGAACCAAGAGATAAAAGAGTAATGAGGCAAGTGCCTTTGACGGTATTCTGAAATTTCAGTGCTATTGTTTTATTTTATGATTTACTGGAAGATTTCCTGTGGATATGCATACTTGGAATACACTGAATCCAGCCAGAGGATTTCCATTCCATTTATTTTTAACACCTGATAAGTGAATCTTATTGAGGGAGACTGGCTGGTGGCTATAAGAGCTGGTGCATTTTTTTGAGTGATCTCAACCGTAGACAATTATCTCTCACTATTTGGGATTTAGTATAGTTGTTTTGTTCTGCTTTGTTTTAAGTTACTTTGAGGACAAATGCTTTCTGAGTTTGTAAGTAAAACAAAACAAAACAAATCATTGTGAAAATTTCCTTTTAGAACTTGCATTTGTCTTTGGACCAAGGCACTTAGGGCAGAAATCTTTCTTTCCAAATACTTTAATCTCATTGCCTTTATTTTCTTTTTTTAAAGATTGATTTGTTTACTTGAGAGAGTGTGTGCATGAACATTGGCGGGGTGGGGGTGGGAGGAATAGAGAGAGGAAGAGAAACCCAAGCCCACTTGTGCTGAGCATAGGGCCTACACAGGGCTCAATCTCATGACCTTGAGATCACGACCCTGAGATCATGAACTGAGCTAAAACCAAGAGTACGACACCTAACCAACTGTGCCACCCATGTGCCCCAATCTCATTGCCTTTAAAAGCTACAGATATATTTTGAATAAAACATCAGCAAGGGAAAAAAAGACATTATTTTCAGTACATTTTTCAATTAATTTAATTGCAGAGCTCACATAAATAATTTAAAAATAGTGAAACAAGGGGCATCTGACTGGCTCAGTCAGTAGAGCATGCAACTCTTGATCTTATTCTGAGACTCAAATTCACAACATTGAGTATACAGATTATGTAAAATGCTTAATTTTTTTAAAATTATGAGACATTTAAGTCAGACAGCTTTGTGCCTTACTGTATTTCACCTATTTGGAGATTTTTTTTCAAACCAAATTAAATCTGGAAAATCTATATAACAATTATAGAATATTATGTATTTTGTAGTATAAAAAATAAAACTGGAAAGGGCTTATTTGTTCCTGGATTTCAAAGACTATGAAGTATTAAAGATGCTATTGTTGAGATCCATCCATTGCCTGAAGGGATACTAGGCCATTTCAAAATGGTGAAAGACTAAACCCCAAAACTGATTGTCTAGCTGACCACTTTAACAATTCCTTCCAAAAGACCTAAGTCTAAACTATCTTCATTTTTTAAAGCTATCACTGTGAAACATAATATATACATTGGAATATGCATATATGCTTATTATGTATTTATATAATGCAGGGTGTTTTATATATCATATATATTATATGTAACACATGGCACATATCAGATTGCACTTTTACTGTCTTGTCATTACTAAAAATTTTACAAGAATATTTTCCTCTCTAAAAATCATACTGGACAAAATACTAGAGAAAATAGTGACAAAGTTTTTTTAAAAAGGAAATAGTTCAAGAAATAGAACTAGGAAAAGCAAAAAAAAAGGGGGGGGGGGGCAGATAGTATCCTTAAAAGATGTAATTCAATAGCTAATATCCAATATCACTAGCTACCAGGATTTATTTCTTCACAGTGTCTCCTCAGTGGCTGCTGTTGTTGCTTCAAGTAAGGTGGGGAAGGTTTGAGGAATGAGTTACCAACAGCACAGTCCAGGCAAGTGGTCTATATTCACTTTATTAGTAATGAGCATTTCTTAAATTGATAACCCTACATCTTCAACGGTGTGTTTCAGAGAAGATGAGTTCTCCTTAGAGCCATTCATGTGAACTCCAACATTTAATAAAGTAGGAGCCTTCTGTTTCATAATCAAGTGCATCTTCATAATGGTCCTAAGATATAGGTCATACTAAACCCTGACAATATCAGTGAGGGTGACAAAACTTGAGAGGCACCTAATTGGGAAACGAACAAGGGGTAGTAGAAAGGGAGGTGGGCAGGGGCTTGGGGTGACTGGATGATGGGCACTGAGGGGGGCACTTGGTGGGATGAGCACTGGGTGTTAAGCTATATGTTGGCAAATTGAACTCCAATAAAAAAAATAAAAAAAAAAAACTGACAACTAGGTGCTGCCAAACACGTAAAGGAGGTTCAGCAACAACCATAACTTAGTTTAAATATGGAAAATCTTTTGTCCTCTTTGAGTAAAGAAGAGTTAAATGTAAAAATCATGTAGACTGCTCTAGATATTTAAAGGATTTTTTATTTCTGCCATGATGTTAAAAGTTTTTTTTTTTTCCATTTGCTATATTTATGCCTGGGATCCCAATATTATGCCCACAATGTTTGCTACCCTGGACTTTGTCATTTCCCAAAAGGAGCACTGAAGAGAAAACCATATTAAGATCCTAAAAGTGCTACATAACAACAACCAAATCCAACTCAAGAAGCTGTTTCCACAACTTATAAAACAGAGATAATACTTACTCCATCTGTGAAACACTCCAGATGTTGTGAGAATCACATCAGATGTTCAATATAAAAGCATTTTGAAATTTTCAAATAGGGGTTGAAGTTCCAGATTAAATACATTTACCTCATCAATTACTCCCACAATCACATTCAAATGTCAATAAAGGATAACCCACAAGGACAATGAGAATCGATGAGATAGAAACTTTTTAGATGCCAGGAAGCTGGTGGATGACTGGTTATAGACTTAGTAAAGTTGAAAAGGCTAGAAATTAGTTTCCTTCTGAGATTATGACCAAAACCCAACAAACCAATCTGAGCCACAGAACCTTAGAAGAGTTCAAAAATCAGAAACACGATATTTAGAAAGTCTAAGTGGGGAGTGAAACTGAATAAATAGATAATCGCTTCCAAATTGGCATAAACCTAGATACTTCTCTGCCTTTTGAAGCCAGGAATATTAAACCAGAGACTCCAAAGTCGGGGACACTGTGCCCAACAATGGTTAAGACATCATAGTGAAAAGATGCATAGAAATGGGAAGTTAAAACAATGAAATGTACAGCTTTTTTCCCTGTGCATCTACCAGAAAATTGGCATACAGGCTCTCATCCCATCCCAGGAAGGTGATAGGCAGTTTCTTTTTTTCTTTTAAAAAAACACTGTGTCACACCCCAAGATATGATCAAGAGATTTTGGTATTTGGAGTCTCCAAAGAAATGACTGAATACATACACTTAATCCTTCCACTGGGAAGTCAACTAGTCCTACACACAGCTCTACCAGTTATCTAGTTCCTTAATATGAATAAACAGAAGGGATCATCAAGCATTTGAGACAAATAATGAAACTGACAAAGAAACACTAAGAAAATAAGAGTGATATAGAAAGCAGAACATTTAGGGGGAAAAGAAAACCCCACATCATTAATGGCTTTAGAGGAGTAAAAGAGGATACTGCATCCATGAAGCAACAAAAAGTTGCTGGCTAAAAACAATATAAGTGTGTAAGAAAAACAAAAATAAACAGACATCTGGAATGTTAAATTAGAAAGTTTTCAGACAATGAAAATGTAGGTCTTCAAAAACTATACAAGTGGAAATAAAAAAGACAGTTTTTAAAAAGCTCACTGTAAGTGAAAGAAAATGTAATCATGGTACACTACACAGTTCAGGAGTAAACAATCTTTACAGTCATGATATTGTGGTCAGTGATTATTCATTTAACTTCAAAATGGGATACAACCACAGTTTACCCTTGAACAGTGTGGGGATTGGGGTCACCAAATCCTCTTTCAGTTGAAAAGCCTCATATAATTTTTGACTCGCCTGAAACTTAACCAATAGCTTACTGTTGACCAAAAGCCCTACTAACATAAATAGTTGATCAGTACATATTCTGTATTCTTACAATAAGCTAAGCTAGGGAAACACAAATATTAAGACAATCAACAACAACAACAAAAAAATACATGTATAGTAATACATTGTATTTCTAAAAAAAAAAAAAAAAAAAATCCACCTATAAGGGAACCCATGCAGTTCAAATCCATATTGTTCAAGGGTCATCGGTAAAAGAGAGAAATAGAGAAAAAAGTGGGAAAATACATATAGGCACAAGGGGGTAGGAGAGCTAAAATTCCACCTTCTCTATTTGTAACTCATAAGAAATGCCTCAGATTTAAAATCTTCAAATAATGAAATAGACATATTATTTTGAAAAAAGATGTTCTGGAAGAAGTAGCTGTAACAGTTGTAAGAAGTTGCTTCTGACACAGTAGTGGGAAACCCTGTATTATTTTTTGACTTTTAAAGTATGAATATATATTATTTTGATGGAAATAAAAATCAATTCAAAGCAAAACTAAGAAAAATTCAAATATAAGCCATTATTTTCATTGGCAACACAGTGGCAACTATGTTTTGTTTGTTTGTTTTTTTAAGATTTTATTTTTTTGACAGAGAGAGTACGTACACATGGGTAGAGGGGAGGGGCAGAGAGAGACAGAGAGAGAGAGCAGACTCCTCGCTGAGCAGGGAGCCCAATGTGGGGCCCAATCCCAGGACACTGAGATCATGACCTGAGCTGAAGGCCAACACTTACCCTACTGAGCCACCCAGGTGCCCCTCAACTGTGTTTTTTTATGCATAGCATTGTGGTTCCTTCACAAAGATTATTGTGCTAACATGTATTCTAGGCAATAGAGAAAAATACAATATCTAAGTAATATCCCATAGGATTCCATATCTACATTATCTCATTTAACTCTTCGACCAATGAGTCGAATATTATCCTATATGTCTTACAAGTGAGGACCATCTCTTCACCCCCACTGGCACACAGCATGTGGCAAAGCATCTATAAACAGGCATCTGCTTCCAAAATCCCTTTATCATAATTGACCCCCGCCTTCAATGGCTTCTTTTCATTCACAAAATGTTTAAGTCCAAGACCTCAGCATATCACATAATATCATCCAAGTTTCCACTCCAACATCACAAATATGCCATGTTATGGTCACATATTACCAACTCAAGGCTCCAACAGTCTAACTTGTTTGCACGTCACACCCATACACTTTGCTCTGCTAATACCAGTGTCTACTGGAGCATCATGCCTCAATACTCCTGTGTTCCCCCCGTTATCTTCGCTGCCAAAAATATTCTTCCCATCCTCCTTTATTTGGCTTCCTCTTTTTCATTCACTTCCCTTTTCATTGTTTCATTCACTTGCATTTTTCATTATATTCCAGTCTTTTTTTAATTAATTATTTTTTTATTGGTGTTCGATTTGCCAACATATAGAATAACACCCAGTGCTCATCCCATCAAGTGCCCCCCTCAGTGATTATATTCCAGTCTATGTGTGATCCCTTCCTAGGAGTTTTTCCAAACTCTGAGATTGAATTATATGTCCCTCTTCTGTGCCTCTGTAGCAACAGGATCTTCATCTATCTCGTCACTTACACGCAGGTGGCTAATATTTTGTCTGTGAGAGACTTTGTCATACTTCTCATTAGACCTCAACAGCAATTGGGGAAAAAATGACAGTGTTCCTTACCGTAAAGAACTTAGCATCTAATAGTAGAGAGAAAAATCACATGGAAAACCACGGTTCTAGACAGAGATTGATAAACTACCATGAGAAATGGGTAACATTTATTGAGTGTCTGGATAAAGAAGGTAACACAGAGGATTTGTTGTGAGAGGAGAGCATCACTGCATGGATTACACAATTTAAAAAGAGGACAGATTACCCAGTAAAGGATACGAGAAAGTTTTATGTATGCCAGAAGGCAAGCACAAGTCTCCTTCCAAGGAAGATTAGTTCAGTTTTGTGAATATGTAGGGTGGGAGGTTTAGTTCCAGAGCATGGAAGTACAGGGCTTGGTACCTGAAGTATTTGACAGATGCACACTTGATGGAAATGGAGTAGGCAGCGGAAAGGTGGCTGTTGAAAGGTATTTATGGAAGTATCATGACAGAGCAGTGGAGAACAACAAAGAAAGGTTATGAAGACCTATTAGGTAATAGGCTCTGCAAGGTTTACTGGGAAGAATAACGTGAATGAGGAGGAAATGTCACTATGAATCCAAGATTTTGAATCTCAGTGTCTGAAGAATACAGCACTCTGACAACACTATGGATTACGCCTGATGTCTCCAGGATTTCCAGTCAATAGAAAGTGAGATCGTCTCCTGAGATGTGAGAGGGTTCGAGAGATTAAAGGCTTCATGGATCACTGGGCAGGGGTGGGGAGAAGAAAAGAAAAGAAAAGAAAAAGAAAAAAAGAAACTTGCTCTGCAGTTTATATTCATGATGTGATCTGTTGAATTTTAAATCCACACCTGGATTAGAACCATTCAGCTCTCATTGGGAAGAACAAACCATATATTAACATTGCATATATTGCAGAGGTAGCAATATGCCTAACGACTTATGTCTTTTGCATCTGATGAATAATGTCCCATAAACAAGTAACTTGTGACATGTTTACTATCTGGTTCTTTCAACTTAAAGAAGAAAAAAATATCAAGATACTTAAGCAAAAAAAAAAAAATAATACAATAGTGAATGAAACCCTGATTTCCAAAAATGCAATCTCTCTAACCTAATCTTTAAGTTTTACAAATTTAAACTATAGCCCAGGTATAAAAATGGGTTGGCTTTGAATCCTTAAACATCCAAGTTCAATATTAAGCCCATGGGAATGTACATGGCTCTTTTTCTTCTGAACACCTTTCAACATACCACACACACTCAAATCTCTCATTAATCCTCACTGACTCTTGCTCAAAGCGGTATAATCCCTTTCCTCAGTTATTTGGCACAGCACGGAAAACAGTATCTTAACTGTTCAGTACAGCCAGCCTAGATTTCCAGCTTCTTTAATTTTCATTCAACTCTCTCTTCCCACAAAAAATAACTTATTGATTTCAAAATGTTTGACTCCTATCTTCCAGCTGCTTTCTGAGTTGCATATAGTTAGCAATTGCATCTATTATTTCCTTGAAGTAAATCCACATCACTCATTTCATTAAAATGCATACAGCGGGGGTTCGATAAATGTTGACTGATTAACGTGGAGCAGACGACATAGTGTTTGGACACATTTAAAACTCCAAGTGGATTCAGGTACTCAAGTAGAGGGACAGACAAAGCAAAATTATTTAATTAAACTGATTTCAATTACAGAGTGCCTGACACAAAGATTAATTAAGGAGGATATCAACAAGTACAAATGAAGTATAATTCACAAAAATCTATTCCTAAGGGGAGAAATCCTTGAGGGGCTAAACATCTAAGATCAAGAAAATCACGAGCCTCCTTCTATCAGCACAGGCGGGAAGATAACTGCGTTCTATTTCATGTGTGTGCATTTCACTGGGAATATTTCTCCTCCAGAATTCTCTTTGGTGTTCATGTGACTGCGCCATTGTAGTTCTTGTACATAGAACAAAATCTCTGTACGTGGTAGCTAGATTCGAGAAGTTTAAGATAAAAACGTTTCCTTTTAAACTATGTTTAATAGTTTAGTCATAGAGAAAATAGCATGAATCATAATCACTTGTTAATCGTTTAGATCATTTTGCATTTTAAATTGTTTTGCCTATTGCGGGCTATATCTGCAAAAGCTAAGAAAAAAAATACTGTTTCAAAGTTAAACTTCAAATTCTTAAAACTATTAATCATGACAGAACTTAATAAGTTAAGGAGAGCAATTTTACTTATACGCGTTGATGAAGATATAAATATTTCTACACAATGATATCTGAAAAATGAAATCATGGAAAACAGATTTCTTTTCCTAAGAGGAAAATCAGATTAATTAGGTTTTTTTTAATTTAATGGTAGAGACAATTAAAATAGGATTTTTTTTTAACTGACATCATTTAATCCTTTGGAGCATGTAATGGGGGAGGGTGCTGCCTACACTTGCAGAACAGAACATCGTTCACCACTTTCCAAAAATGTCTGCACCCTCCACAGGGTCTTGACTTGAGTCAGTTTTACCTTCAGCAAATAGAATCAAATTAAACACACTTCACTCCTCTCCAACTGCTCTTGCTACGGCTTCAGAAGTTCAGACAGCATTGCAGGCAACTATAGCCTCAGAAAGAAAAGACCTCTAAAGAACAAATGATCATGAGTCTCACAAGGGAGGTCAGACAAAGGGATGCGGGCATGTGCAAGTGAGGAGTATGTGTTCACAAATATGGATGGAGTCCCTTGATCCCAACGGTAGGAATGCCTGCAGAGGAGGCACGCGGGAGTAAACTCTGCTTTTATCGCAATTGGTTATTTCTTCTATCTGTAACTTTAAAATGTCCTCAACATATTTTTTTAACTGAAAATAATCAGCTCTTCCTTAAATAACTGTGACTTAACACATTTATGAAACTCTTCTATGAGTCACAGAATCACAATGTCAAAGGAGGGTCAATGCTTCCATTAATCCAACTATCATAAAATGCATCTCTTTGAAACATTTTGTGCCATTACAGTCTATGATGTGAATCTGGCCCTGAGTAAAAGCTTTGAGGAGCTGAAGTTTGCCGTTTCAGTTATCTCTCTGCTACCTTTGGGTCTCTTTCCCTTTCCCCTTCTTTCCTCTTTGCTGTCTCCTACCCAACCACAAGCACATGATCCCAACTTGCTCTGAGTCTACAACTTGGTCATCACCGATTGTGTACAATTCCCTCAGGGTTCTACTGCTTAAGAGAAAAGTTATTCCGCTGAAATAACTTTTAACATCCATTTTTCCTACCTGTAAAACTAACATATACTCATCATGGAAAATCTGGAAATCACAGAGAAAAATAATAAAATTAAAATCTGCAAATGTTATGCAGACTCTGGAGTCAGATCATCTTTGCAGGAATTCTGGAGACCTCAGGCAAATAATTGAATTTCTCGTGGTCTCAGTTGGATCATCTATAAGGTAGGCATAATAAGAAGTCTTACTTTAAAAAAAAAGTCTTACTTTATATTGCTGTGATGAAAAATAATTGAAAGAATGCATGTAAAGATCAAATTAAGAATTCCTGGCATACAGTAAGAGCTCAGTGAATGTCTTCTTTTATTTTTCAGAGAAACTCCTAATATTCTAATAGCAACACAAATATTTTCATTCACAAGGCAAGGATTCTAGATCTGTCTTTACTGTTGTTCTCTAGCTATATAAAATTAAGAATACTTTTAATAACAATAATGACATAAAATAAAAGCTAACTCATATAGAGCCCTTACTACAAGCTTAGCACTTAAGCCTTTCACATATATTATACCTGAATTAATCCTTACAACCATACGTGACAAGTACTATTATTATCCCCATTTTATAGATGAAGAACAGGAGGCTCAGAGAAGTTAATCATCTGGGACCACCCTGCTTGCAAGTGGCAGCATAATGCCAGAACCAGGCAGTGTCTCTAGCAGACAGCCTGGGTTCCTAACCTCTGCCTCACACGGCACTGATCTCTGTGAGCTTCAGATTCCTCTGCTATATCATAAGAAGAATAATCTCTTCGTCACAGGCAAAATCATAACCATAAATAAAAAGAAGCATAAATCGTAATAATTTGCAAAGTATCACATATATTAAAGTGTTTGGAATACTGAAAAAAATATGAAGATGGGGTGAATTTTCCTTGAACCTTCTCCTCAGTGTACCTTTCAAGTCATGAAAACATTTCTCTGCAATTCTATATAATAAAAACATTCAAAGCACTGTGGTAAGCACTTTATGTGTAATAGCTCATTTAATCTTCATAGGGATGTCGTATATGAGCAAACTGGAGTGCAGAGGGAGGTTAAGTTACTTGCCCAAGGTTATATCACACATAAATCTCAGAACTGAGATTTGAATGTGGGCAGCCCAAAACTGGAGTCCACATAACTATCTGTTGTACTTTACACAGTTTCTGGAGGAAATGGGAAGAGTATATTCATGTCCTAGATTTTTCATGTAATAACTTTGAAAATATATAGATAAATATATTAGATTACTCACATATACAGTTTTACAGTTTCTAGAAATGGTAACCATGGAGTAATGCATAGAAAAGAAGCAAAATTACTTTATCTCTTTGAATCCATTAAGAATTCCATTTATTTTACATCAGTGGCTCCCCAGACTATCTAGAAAATTAGGGTATTTGACAGACTTGTTTATTCACTCTCTAATTGGTAGACAACTCACATTGCTTCACCATACTTGGAAGTGCATTATACTTGATGAAATAATTTTCTCCAACCATCAGGGTTTCTCATGTTTGAAATGAGGATAACTTTGCTCATGAGAAGGAAATTGGAAAAGAGAGCATTGAAATGTGTTAGCTAAGAAAATACATAAGCAAATACAGTAAAAGGGAAAGGAAGGCGAAACCTTCAGTACACGAAACTGAAAATGCTCGTATGTATTTATATTGATATTTCTTTGTCCTCCAATCTCATCTGGAAAGACACAGCTAATTAAACTTGGTTTCAGTGTGTGAGATTTCTATACGTAGTAATTAGTTTTATCATTTCATAAAATATATCTTACCTTCTCCTAAAAAAACGTTTAAACCTCTAAATCTAAAATATTTATCACTGGGTTAAAATTGGGCTCTAGGCCTTCTCTACAGCTGGTCATTAATCTACCAGATATGTTCCACACAATAGTACATTATGAAACTTTAAAGGAAACATTTGTCTTGGCTAAATGAATGTTTCCAAGTTTCCTTTTTCCACTTTTTCAGACTCTACAGCTCAGTAACTCTAAAATGTCCTGCCCTATCTGGCCAGGGCCCTATGACCTAGCCTTCATCCTACACGGCTTCTCTGTGCCTTATTGCAATTTTCCTTCTTTCCACCTCCACCCTGTTCACATACTACCCCCAATCTCCATCCTTTCTGTACTTTCCTCCAAGAACATATACCATGAAGCGATTCCAAATTCCAGACACATGTAGAGAGGCTCCATGAGGTGACTCTCCCAAACATGGTCTGGAAAAAAAGACTGATGTTTCAAGATATTTTCTTAGAGTCTGGTCTCCCTGGGCCACCTATAACATGATAGACCCGTGCCTGGTATCTTGACCTGCCATAGGTGGCTTCATCGGCCTGTGTCAGACTTTCAGGGCCCATTCTCACCAGTATTTTTAAAGTGCTGCCTTCTAGTTATTCCCCTGGTAGAGATTACTCAGAGTTCTTCCGTCCTATGGCCTTGCCCCAGCACAAAGTTCTTGAGAGCAAAAAGTAAATGATAATTTTGCAGCAGGGAATTGCAGAAACTAGAGGTCATTACAACAATCTATAGAAGTCAAACACTCCAATGTCTACCTTGATATTTTAAAGTAGAAACGTTTAACTCAAAGATTCAATGCTTGAAAAGCAGACTTTTGAGTGTTTTGTGAGCAAGAGATTTCCAGGAAGGGACATTTATTTCTTTGCTGTCTCTGGAATCAAGCTTCTTAGGAAGTAACTACCTAGTTTTTCAGTAGGATGGTCTCATCAGCCACGCTGGAATTCCTAAAGAGTTAATGTCCAATTCTTTCCCAGACCTACTTAATCCTGTATGTTCTATAACTCTCACTTACTGAATCCAGATAAAAGAAACAAGATGTAGGAATAGCAAGTGGTGAAAGAGCTACTCGAGGGTTTCAATCAAGTCCTGGTGTCAGCTTCATGTCTGGCACACAAAGAAGAGATAAAGGGACAGGCAGGAGAGAGAGTGGGAAGCAACAGCTACCAGGGAGAAATACAAACCACTCACCTAGTAGTGATCTATGGAAAGGGGAGGCAAAGGGGGAGAGAGTACAGAAATAAGACTAAATAATGTCGACCAAATAGTACACTGCTGAGCAATGAAAGAAAGGGGCAGAAACAGAATGCAAGGCATTGACCCTCTCGCTCACTATTGCCACAACATGAATGTACCTAGTTGTATTCAATGATCTAATTTATTTGACGATGCTGGGACACAGCACATTGGAGAAGATACCACAGAAACACTTCCCCACAGCATTTCAGCTACCATCGAGCAGCAGGAAAATAAATACCCCCATTTGTGGCACAAAAGAGAAAATTACATCTATTCAGGGCCTGGGGGAAAAAAAATCTCTGGAATATTATGATGAATTAAAGAAACTGGTGGATTTTTGTAAAATATGCCTTTTCAAAGTCATTTATTTTTTCTGAGTCTCTTCTTAGTTCCCTTTCTATACAATTAACTCACTGAAAGGATGTGGATGTGCATAAAATAATCAGTGTTGCCATATGGAATTTGAAAGACAACCCTTCATAGGGGATGTTTTGGGGTGGTTTTTAACATCATTTGGAAAAGTCTCTCCAGCTCTAAGTCTGTAATAAAGAAACATGGCAGTTCTTGTTCCCTAAGACCATTTCAGGGATTCAGATGAGCATGTGGATAAAGAGCCCCTGACTCTACTGACACTGTCCTGTCCATGCCCAGGGGAGTTCATGATGTCGCTGACACACCATGGCAGCCGTGCCATACATCAGCAATTCTTTTTCTTTTTCTTTTCTTTCTTTTCTTTTCTTTTCTTTTCTTTTCTTTTCTTTTCTTTTCTTTTCTTTTCTTTTCTTTTCTTTTTCTTTTTTCTTTTTTTTTCTTTTCTTTCTTTTCTTTTCTTTCTTTTCTTTTCTTTTTTCTTTTATTTTCTTCTTCTTTTTTTTTTTTTGTCGCTAAACTCCTTAGAGATGGGTCCTCCCTGCCAAACATATACACATATTAAAAAAAAAAAAAATAGAGAGAGGCCAGAGACATAGAATAAGGTAGGGATGGGGAAAAACTGTCATGGGGATGATATGAAGAATAAAAGAAAAAAATAAGGGGGCTACAGAATTACAAACTTTTCAGATGAGGCAAACATACAATGGAAGAAATATAGAAAGAGGCTAAACTGAAAAGGGGAGTTGAGTATCTGTATGAATTTAACAACAGTACACATACAAGGATAGTCTAGCATACGGAATCACGTCTGTGATAGTTTTATATGGTTTGAAAACAAGCAAAATGGCAATGATAATGTAGCTAAACACAGATGACTCGGAGCTGGAGCGCAAGGAAAAGCCACGTATCCGTGCCTCGCTGCAGGAGGACGAGTGATACTGGAAATCACACTGGTCATCTTTGCATTAAGCATTGCCCTCTTTGGAGGCCCTAACGAGGCCAGTTCAGAGTCTTATGACCCATTAGTCCAAGGAAGTAGTAGTTCAGGGTGAATCAATCTAGGAGACAGAAGAAGAAGACTGGGGCTGGGAAGGGGTAGCAAGTGGCTGCCGTAAGAGAAGAAAACAATGTACGAGGGAGTGAAGGTCGCTACAGCACAGAACTGCCATCCTTGGCCCTCTGACTCTCCTGGTGAAGGGAATGAATACGTTGGATGAGGATTCCTAAAATCAAGGCATTGGGCTCTATCATGTTGGGTGGGAAATGGTTTTCTGTGTGCTGGAGATGATTTGGAGAGATGCACAAGATTTATGAAGGGAGAAGAATAAATATATATTTTTAGTTTATTGTTTTATTCTTCTAGAAGGGATCTCTATACTCAATGTGGGGCTTGAACTCACGACCCTCAGGGTTGTGTAAACCAGCCAGGCCCCCAAGGAAAAGAATATTAATTATTACAACGTTGGTCGTTGGGTTTTCGTGTCTGTTTGTTTTCCCCCACTCAAACATCCGAATTACTTAGTTTCTCTGGGACCACCAGCTGGTAGGAGGGGCAAACTAAACGCCTGGGGTAGGTGCTGAGAGAAGGGAGAGTGGAATGAAAAGTGATGAAATGCTGAAGGCCTGTTTTGCCATCTAAACAAATTTGCCTGAGGCGGTTCTGCAGGAGTCTCCGCAGAGGTGGTATGAGTCCCCGAGTACATGTAAGCCTACACACATGTTTACCAGCTCTCCCTCCCACAGATGTTCAATGAGAACAAAATAAATTAGATCAACATTTTTAAAGTGCATCCTGTAGCTATTTGCCCAGGGAAAGAAGACAAGTGGCTATTTCCAAAGCTGATGTACCAGGTCAGAATACTCAATATATGATAAAAATTAATGAGCCAGTAAGTGATCCAGCTGCAGATCTGATCAATCCAGCAACTGCATTTTGTGTTGCCTAAGTAGGACAAATGAGTAATGGCATTTTATGGCATGAGCTTACATAACTGCAAATGTTATTAATGATTTTAATCCATCTTTAAAAATGACCCAAGTCCATTAAAAAAAAAAAAAATCCCTGCCAGTCCGCTTGTTCTGTAAATTTTGGGAAGATAGAGCCTCACCACAAATTGCACCAGTAAGTACCTTGCTGAAATCACTACTAATTATTTCTATTAAATTGTATAGGTCACTATATTTCTCACAACCTCAACAACCAAAAGCCTCCATCTTTTTTTTTTTCTTTTATAAAATATAAAGCAGAATAAAGAAGGCACGGAAGTCATTTTCTATCACAGCTTTCACATTTGCGAGTCTCTCAACCAAAACTCCTTGTCTAGATTTTCTCATTTATATACCATTGCCATTGTTTTCCAATCACTCATCCTATGTAAATCCTAATGTATTTCTAACTACCCTGGCTATTTTTTTCTGAACCTTTTTGATCCCTAATACAGGTCTTAAAATGAAATAATTGAACTGGGACCATGTATCGCAAAGATGCATCATATGATATGGAGTCATCATGCCATTTTACTATAAAACTTCTCCTTTTATTCATGCACAAAGCATTTTTATTATTATTAACTACTGAAGGGCAATAGAAAATTGTCCTTACCATGTGCAGTACTATTTTCCTCACAGAATCCAAATGGTTGCAATACAATAGTTACACTAGTTTTATCTACAAAGAGCAGGTCGGATTTGTAAAAGTTGTTGATCTTATACAGAGAAGTTGAATTCCACCTGTCACAGCCACCTGATTCCCCAGATACTCTCCAGAATGCTTCAGGTTTGTTGAAACATCTAAGGCTTCCGGTTTCTTCAACAGCATTGTTATTTAATATCAGTGAACAAAAGCTCTGCTCTTTTCTACTATATAAACCATTCTCATTTAGATTTTTGTAAGTGACCATTACAATTGAGGGTTATAGGGTTTGATACCTTCCCTGTGATCCCGTTGTCTCTTTGAGGTCAGTTTATGAAGCATCTTAACATCTGACGTTAATATCGGTTATGGTATACTGAGCAAATTGTAGGTCACGGCCATAAAATGCCTGCCAAGAAATGTATTTTATTTATACTTGATTTATACAATTTTGAATAGCAGTATGGGTTCCCATCATTTATCACTGATAAAATGATGATAATTTAGTGAAATTATAGAACATCTGTGTTTAGAACAGTCCTGCCCTACCAAAGCCATAGATTATATTAGTAATTTTGAAAAATGCATAATATAAATTCTCTCTGGATACATCTCTAATATCTCCTCATTTTCATCAAAAGACTTAACTAGTCCCTGGGCCTCTGTTCTTGTCACTCTGCATCTCGTTTCTGAGAGCTCAACCCACAAACACATTAACAGAACTATTTCTTAAATAATGACTCTCTCAATCTCTATCCAGGCCCATATATATAATTAATGACTAGATAGTCACCGATACCTCCAATTCAATGTGTTCAAAATTGAACAAGGTTTTCCCTACACCAATCCTGCTTGTTTCCTTCTATTTCCTATCTTTGAAAGTGATATCCTGTAATCTAAGACAGAAACCTGACTGCTAGCCTAGATGTCTATATTTTATTTATTCCCTGCCCTATTTCTTATAGAACACAAATTCTGTAGCTGAGATGGTCATGAATTCTTGCCTAGACTACTGCAGTAACCTCCTAATTGACTCCCTCAACTCTGCTCTTCTCCCCCTGAGATTTACCTTCTGGTAATCTGTCCGACTTCGTTCATGAGCTGAAAATTTGCCCTCTTTAATACTCCTTAATATTATATAACAGATCTCCTACTTTTAGGATCACGTATATTATTAGCATCATTGGTCCCAACCTCAGCTCTTGCCACTACTCGCTTCGCTTTCAGCTCCTACTTCCTCCCGCCAAGAACAAATGCGTCCTTTGTTTAAGCCATAGAAAATACATTTATTTCCTAACTAGGTCACGTTTCATGCCTCTGTACCTTGGCTAATGCTGCTCCTGGAATGCTCTTCCCTCTTCTTCATCTGATAAACATTAATTGGTCTATGGGGCTTTGACAACGCAGCATCAACTCCTATGGGAAGACTTTCCTACTCTTTGTACTCTCACAACAACTTCTGTTTATTCCTGTCAAAGTGCATCTCTTTACATTCTCACTGATACTGTTTAATCTACTAGGTTATAAATTATTTGAGAACAAGACTCTAGAATGTATACATGGGTGCACATAAACATATATTATTTACTACTGAAATTAAATTAGTGGTAATATTTCAGAAATACCTGAAAATGAATATTAATGTGGATGATTAGAACTTAAATACACATTACTGTAAGACTCTAAATCTTGCACCACCAAAAACTTCTTAAACATTTGAAATAATCACTAATGCATGGTTTCTTTAAGGTATCCTTAATTATATGTCTAGGATAGTACTGTCCAATTAAAATATAATGTGAGCCACCTATGTCACTCTTATTTTTTTAGTAGCCATTAAAAAAAAACATAAAAAAGGAAAAGATGAAATTAATTTTAATAATGTATTTTATTTAAACATGTGAAAATATTATCATTCCAACACATAATCAATGTGAAGTCACCAATGAAATTTTATGCCAACTTTTTTTTACACTAAGTCTTCCAAATCTGGGTGAATTTAAAGTTATGGCACATTGCATTTCAGAATAGTCACACCTTAAGTGTCTAACAATGGCCTGTGGCTAGTGGCTACCGGATTGGGAGGCCCACAGGAATTGTTAGGTTTAAATTCACTCCATGATGGATCAGCTCAACTGCAGCTTTGAAGGAAATCTTCAACTATGGCTAGAAAAACTTGTTTTTGTTTGTTTGTTTGAGGAATAGCTAAGACCAAAGTGAATTTGAAATTACTTTAAAAGAATTCACCAGGAAGGATATCTTCCATATAAAATAAGGATGACTCAGGACGTGGTAGATGGGGCTGCCCTTCACATTATCGTCATTTAAAGCCAAAAGAACAAAACATCCTGACTGCAGATTTGAAAGCACATTACGGAGGGCCAGTTTCCTCTACTAGAGATTGCTGGAGGCAGTTTTTAATATAGTAGATGGTTTATTCAATGAGGAAAATTGCTCAGCAGGTTACTTCACGGCCAGATCTGGTGTGGTTAACTCCGGCAGTTCGCCCTCCCCTCAGCTGAAGATTTATAATCCCCGGGCCCCAGTCACAAGCTGGAGTTCTAAATTATTAGAATATTATGGGTTCCCTTCACAACTTTCTTTTTTTTTTTTTTTTTTTAATTTTTTTTTAATTTATTTTTTATTGGTGTTCAATTTACTAACATACAGAATAACCCCCAGTGCCCGTCACCCATTCACTCCCACCCCCCGCCCTTCTCCCCTTCTACCACCCCTAGTTCGTTTCCCAGAGTTAGCAGTCTTTACGTTCTGTCTCCCTTTCTGATATTTCCCACACATTTCTTCTCCCTTCCCTTATATTCCCTTTCACTATTATTTATATTCCCCAAATGAATGAGAACATATAATGTTTGTCCTTCTCCTACTGACTTACTTCACTCAGCATAATACCCTCCAGTTCCATCCACGTTGAAGCAAATGGTGGGTATTTGTCATTTCTAATAGCTGAGGAATATTCCATTGTATACATAAACCACATCTTCTTTATCCATTCATCTTTCGTTGGACACCGAGGCTCCTTCCACAGTTTGGCTATCGTGGCCATTGCTGCTATAAACATCGGGGTGCAGGTGTCCCGGCGTTTCATTGCATTTGTATCTTTGGGGTAAATCCCCAACAGTGCAATTGCTGGGTCGTAGGGCAGGTATATTTTTAACTGTTTGAGGAACCTCCATACAGTTTTCCAGAGTGGCTGCACCAGTTCACATTCCCACCAACAGTGTAAGAGGGTTCCCTTTTCTCCGCATCCTCTCCAACATTTGTTGTTTCCTGCCTTGTTAATTTTCCCCATTCTCACTGGTGTGAGGTGGTATCTCATTGTAGTTTTGATTTGTATTTCCCTGATGGCAAGTGATGCAGAACATTTACAATTGCACCCAAAAGCATAAGATACCTAGGAATAAACCTAACCAAAGATGTAAAGGATCTATACCCTCAAAACTATAGAACACTTCTGAAAGAAATTGAGGAAGACACAAAGAGATGGAAAAATATTTCATGCTCATGGATTGGCAGAATTAATATTGTGAAAATGTCAATGTTACCCAGGGCAATATACACGTTTAATGCAATCCCTATCAAAATACCATGGACTTTCTTCAGAGAGTTAGAACAAATTATTTTAAGATTTGTGTGGAATCAGAAAAGACCCCGAATAGCCAGGGGAATTTTAAAAAAGAAAAGCATATCTGGGGGCATCACAATGCCAGATTTCAGGTTGTACTACAAAGCTGTGGTCATCAAGACAGTGTGGTACTGGCACAAAAACAGACACATAGATCAGTGGAACAGAATAGAGAATCCAGAAATGGACCCTGAACTTTATGGGCAACTAATATTCGATAAAGGAGGAAAGACTATCCATTGGAAGAAAGACAGTCTCTTCAATAAATGGTGCTGGGAAAATTGGACATCCACATGCAGAAGAATGAAACTAGACCACTCTCTTTCACCATACACAAAGATAAACTCAAAATGGATGAAAGATCTAAATGTGAGACAAGATTCCATCAAAATCCTAGAGAAGAACACAGGCAACACCCTTTTTGACCTCGGCCATAGTAACTTCTTGCAAGATACATCCACGAAGGCAAAAGAAACAAAAGCAAAAATGAACTATTGGGACTTCATCAAGATAAGAAGCTTTTGCACAGCAAAGGATACAGTCAACAAAACTCAAAGACAACCTACAGAATGGGAGAAGATATTTGCAAATGACATAACAACTTTCTTATAATGTCTAAGAGAACGTTGCAGGCAGTAACGCTTCTTAAGCAGATGAACATGACGTAATGGGGAGAGAAGGCAGTGGGGACTTGGGGGGCCACCTTCTGGCTGGAGCTGGCCACTGACCGCCCATGCACATAAGCCACTTTACCCTCTTTGTGTCTCACGCTGCACTGGACCAAACTTGGGAAGATAATGCTTCATCTATTTACCTGAGAGAGTGTACTTGTAGAACTCATGTAACCTGGGTCACTCAAGTTTCTGAAAAGTCTAATGTTATATAAAAATGGATTGCATTATTAAGGGAAGTGTGGATAATACCTCTGCTTATAAGAAAATGGAGGTTGGGGAGCATTTAAGAAATGATGATAATAATAGTGAGAACAGCCATATGTTAACTGCACTCTAGGTGCCGCAAAATGTGTTAAATGCATCATCTAAATTATTCTTCACGGCCTCACTATAACGCAGGCGTCACACAGATGCATAAACTGACGTAAGAGGGAATCCAGAATTTCTTCCATGTCGTGCAGTTAGCAAGTAGCAGATTCGGGATTTAAAGTCTCTACCTTCAATGTCATGATCTTTTTTTTTTTTTTTTAAGATTTTATTTATTTATTCATGAGAGACACACAGAGAGAGGCAGAAACACAGGCAGAGGGAGAAGCAGGCTCCCTCCAGGGAGCCCGATGTGGGACTTGATCCTGGGACCCCGGGGTCACTCCCTGAGCCAAAGGCAGATGCTCCACCGCTGAGCCACCCAGGCATCCCTCCAATGCCATGATCTTAACCACAGTTATTATCTGAGAAGCTACCCATAGAGCCTTAGAGTATTTCCCAAATCCAACCATTTCTTAGAAGTCCTTCTTTTCTATCTGGGCACATCTGATCTGGCTCCTAGGATTATGCATTATAATTTCTCGATTCTTCCCATGACCTGCTATATAGAAAACTCTATAAGTAGTAGGAAGCCTGCCTTTACATTCCCAAGAGCCAAAAGAACATCCAGCATGATTCTGTTGCTAAAGAAATGTATGAACAAATGAATGAATGAGGCTGGCCATGTAGAGTACTGTTGATCACTTCCAAAAATGAGTCTTTAGCTTGTTAATATAGAAAGAGCAAATGTATGAGACAGTATCCATTTCTTTCTGAATCATGAGGTTAAGGCACCTGGGGGGCTTAGTGGTTGAGCACCTGCCTTGGGCTCAGGGCGTGGTCCTGGGGTCCAGGGATCGAATCCCACATCAGGCTCCCCACAGGGGGCCTGATCCTCCCTCTGCCTGTGTCTCGGCCTCTCTGTGTGTGTCTCTTATGAGTAAATAAATAAAATCTTAAAAAAAAAAAAAAAACACAAACCATGAGGCTAAAGGCCGTAGACAGTATACGTGCTATATAAACCCATACCAGAAAACCAAATGCCTACATATCTTACCATTAAAACTCCAACATTCTCACGCTTGCTGAAAACCAAGAAGTTAAGCAGTCAAAGATTATTAGTATTATTATAAAAGTTTCCAGACCACTCTGTTTCCCAGAGGGCTACCTCCTAGAACACTTAAAGGGAAGAGGAAGAGAACTTATTCAGTAAAGTCCCCTATCATGTAAACATAGGCTGTGTGAGTATTTCAGAGCTCACTACCTAGAAAAACAATTCTGCTCTGTGATTTTCCTGTTAGGGCAATGTCAAAGCCCCTCAGAGATTGACGGTACCACTACTCATTTCTTTCACCCATACTTTGAATTCCAGGGTGGCATTATCAGCATCTCACACCTAAACCCACCCTCCCTGCCAGGCATCGGGAGTTATGGCAGAGGCATATAGGCACAGGGAATCTCTAAATCCCCCAAATTACAAGAAGAAACAGCTTTCCTGTATGAGGAATCCTCCAAAAATAGCCATCATTTTCTAAAACAAGACTAACTAAAGTCAAACGTAATTCATGAGCTCAATGTTTAAGCACCAAATCCCAGGCATGCCTTTACCTGCAGAGAAAACCTTCAAATGGTAGTAGCTGAGTCACAGCTGGATCTGAAGATTTAAGAATAGGCATCGATCCTTGGTTAAAAAGGGTAAGCACAGGGCACCCACGTGGCTCAGTCCATTTAGCGTCTGCCTTTGGCTCAGGTCATGATCTCAGGGTCCTGGGATAGAGCCCCACATCAGGCTCCCTGCTCACTGGGGGATCCGCTTCTCCCTCTGCCCCGCTCTTGCCCACCCCCTCCCCCCCACACACACACACTCATGTTCTCTCTCTCACTCAAATAAGTGAAATCCTTAAAAAAAAAAAAAATAAGGGTAGGTATACATATCAGAATTAAACAGACTCCTTTATTAATTGAACTAAGGAAGTTCAGCTTTATTAGTGTGAGGACATGGATGGCCTAAGCCTTTTGTCCAGTGCCCCTAAGAACAGCCAATGAAGGTTATATGGACACACAATCCTATGCCTTTTGAATACACCATGTACAACATGCCTAGGAAGCCACTGTCAGACAACATGGGAGAAAAAAATGAGGATATATGCGAATATAGCAGAGAAATACTAATAGGCTAAATAATCACAAAGCTGAAGAAAGTGGGAATTTTAATATTTTAAAACTTTTCCCATTATCATCTTCATTGTACTTAGGAACCAATTGGAATTAGTCTGTTTAGAGTCTACCACACAGACCTTGAATGCATCTTGATTTCTCTCCTGTCGTACTTTATCACGTAAGCCTCAAACATTTTCAAGGAAATGCTGAAAACCAGTGCTTTGTGTGCATAATCACAAGAAACCTAACCTTAAAAAAAAAAAAAAAAAAAAAAAAAAAGGACAATCAACATTTTCCTTCTTTGGTCACTTCATCAGTCACTGGTTATAACTCAAACATGATATCCAAGAACAACTTTCCAGGTCAAATTAACTGAACTTTTGCTTTTAATGGCATTCATGAGATTTTAAAACCTCTCCTTTGCTTTCCCTATAGCTAGCTTTGTTAAAGATGTTACATGATTTGGTATTATTTTGGAAAACGAATTTCCTTCAGAACTGGGGATACTTCATATGGGGGAGTATATATGAGGATATATCCCCATATATGGGGATGTGTGTACACCTGTTAACTTTGCAACTGTAAGAAGAATTAGGGAAAAGCAATTTGATGGGAAATAATAACAATAATACATACACCACGTTAGAAACTTCATGGAGAAATAACTACTATCTATATAGTCCTTTGTAGGCATTTTGTGCCTTTGGGTGTTGACTAAAATTGCAGTAACGATGACACCGTTATAAAAAAACAGGTGCTGTAAAAGATCAAGCCAACTTGCTCACATCTTACAAAATACACTTTAGAACTCTTCATGTTGTTAAAAAGAAATAGGCCCAACATGGAGTTACTTATATTAACTCACCAAGACTTAATACCTAACCTAATTGTAGTTTTAGTCTCTCCCAGTAGAATTTTAAGCTAATCAGTCTGGAATTTCCCGATCAGCACCTACAGGATATAATCTGCTTAAGACTCTGCTCTGCTTCCTAAGGCAAAGTGATCTTGACTTCCTTCTTTTTTGCTAATAACTTCCTTGCCCCCACCCTCCTTCCTATAAATCCCTTCCATTTTGTACAACTCCTTGGAGCTCCTTTCTAATTTCCGGATGGGATGCTGTATAATTAATGAATCCCTGAATAAAGCCAAGTAGATCTTTACATTTACTCAGTTGAGTTTTGGATTTTTTTTTTCAACAATATAATAATTATCAATGTCCATTCACCTACCTGCAGCCAAATAGAGCTGTGAGAAGTCAAAAATTATTTTTATTGAAACAAGTTATTATCATGTTATTGAAAGGCTTCAGATCAAGTGTCCCCTAACTGTGCTACTCTGCAGTGTGGACTATTTTGAGTTGAAGGCAATCAAGACCCTGGGGTCTCAAGAGATATTTCTGTCCCTCCCTTATCTACCTAGAAGAACCTAAGTTGGGAGCATTTCCCAGAATGAGAGATATCACCAAGGATAAATTTTATCTATATGACTCTTCTGTGTGGTAGGGCAAACATCTAATTACCAAACATCTGCTCCTATTTGCTGTGAACTGCCCTCCTCCTCCTTGAAGCTCCAGGGCCCTATGTCATTCCTTAGCTCAGGATGGCATGTCTACCTCGCTTTACCTTTCTTCTTTGATTATTTCCTGTGAGTGAGGTTCCCCTCAGTAGGAAACTAAACTTGATTTTTTTCCTGGTAATCTTAGACCAGTTGGAAGAATCTTAGAAGGGTAGAGGAAAACTGTTCTCCCAACACACCAAAGAGCAAAGATCAATCTTTGTGCTATCAAATATTTAACCTTCCCTGATATTTTATATGATGCTTGTCACTGTTCTACTTCCTACTGGAAGTAATACCAGGTGTAATGAACTTTTTAAAAAGATTTTTCATTGATGTTTCTTCACATTAGCAGACTTATCTTTGACTGTAAAAACTAACAGTTTTGAAATGAATTCTTAGTTTTTCTTTTCCAAGAAGAAATTCCCAAAAGTCTTAACTGTGAATGGTAAGTCTAAAAGTCTTCAGGGATAAAGTTGAATTTTTAATCCACAACCTGTGTTTGCAGTGAGCCTAAATTATCTAAATTTCTTTGAGCTCATCTGTTAAATGGGGCTTATCTTAAACTGTCAAAGTTTTTTTTTTTTTATTTTAAGATTAAACAAAATAATGCATATAATGTGTTCTTTATAACTTGTGGCATACATATAATTCAATAAATAATGTGCATTTTTATTCATTAATTTTATCTTATTCCCCATTTTCTAGGCAGGAGGCTGTTTCAATGAAAATAATTTTATCATATACCTGTATTATAGGCCAGTTCATAAAAATTAATTTTCAAAGAATACTCTGGAATCATTCCTTTGCAATTTCTTCTGGCTTTATCATTTTAAAAAAGCCCCCATTTATGTGTCATTACAGCACACAAGGAGTGAAATAAGCTAGAACTATCAGAGCAATTACGTGGTTTTCTGCAAAACTTTGAATTCTTATAATTAACAAAGGTCAGCTTTTAAAAGGAGAAAGATCCCTATGAAAATTCATGAGATCTTCAATGATTGAGTTCTCAGTTCCCCATTCTTAATGCCACTACCCCAGTATAGGCTCCTGTCATCTCTAACCTGGACTACTGAAATAACTTTCTAAACACTTCAATCCTACTGCTTCCTATTATTGCCACTCTTATCTTTTTAACACACAGTCCTAATTATGATCTTCTACTGCTTAGAAAATTCACATAGCTTCCTACAGTTCACAAAATAAAATCCAAAATCAATGGACTAGAATTCAATACCTTCCATAATTGAAGGCTAATCAACCATTCCAATATTATGCTATTATTTATCTCACACAGTATATTAAGGCCAAATAAAAGATATTTTATGCACGTTTAGGACTGATGTCTTTTCTTCTCCCTACAATGCCCTTCCTGCTCCCTACTTCTCTTCCCTATACAGAGTCTTACTCATATCTCAAGATACTGCCTAAATGAAGATCACATCCCCCAAAATATCTTCATTTACTATACTCTCATAAACTTGAATAAATGTATAGAACATATAAATATATACAAATATATAATCTCAAGTATATATAGATTATATTTAAGTAAAGTTATATAAAACATACACAGTTGGAATTATAATAACTCAGGTACATAACTCTCTTCTGCTAAGTCATAAGCTCTGAGATGTGTATCTTAGCTCAGTGTCTAGCACATATTAAATGATCAATACAGTTTTCTTAAATGTATGACTATGTGATTGAATGAATTGGCTTATGTTTAATCATCTATGAAATACACAGATGCCAGGCTTACACTGGTTCTCAGTATTGCCTCACTGACAGATATCAATTTCTAAAATGTGCTTTCTGAGTACCAATTATTTTGACATCACAAAATTATAGGAGTGAAAAGGAACATAAGAATGTCCACTCCAGGACTCAATGAGGGGGAAAAATATCTTCTATTTTCAAAGGGTTCAATTTTGAATAGGATTTCACAACTTGCCCCTTTCACTCAACCCTTCTGTGTTTAATAATGTCCACTATTAATTCCCACAAACAGGATTGAGACTATATTTCAAGATAATTGAAGCATTACTGAGTTTTTTTTTTTTTTTTTTCTCTCTCCATTTATTTTTCTTTTTTCCTGCCTGGAAAGATGACATAACACCAAAAGATTTTAAGAAAGTTAAATATATCAGAATAAGCATGGACTGTGACAGATGGATCCTGGTTTCAGAACCAAAGCTCCTCATCTATTTAAAAGTATCATTTTCATTCGGGTTTGTTGATTCTGTCTTCTGAAAATGTCTAAGAAATGCTGTGTCCCATTCCCAAGATTCTGGGGTATTTGCATTTTGTGCATATTTTTAAGATTTATTTATTTATTTTAAAGAGAGAGAGACAGACAGACAGAGAGCAAGAACGCCAGGGGAGGGGCAGAGGGAGAGGGAAGTTAAACTGACTCTGTGCTAAGTGGTGCTGAGCCAACTCAGGGCTCATCTCACAATCCAGAAATCACGACCTGAAACAAAACCAAGAGTCGACACTTAACTGACTGTGCCAACCGGGGCTCCTCAAGGTATATTTGCATTTGGACCAATATACTTTTTTTTTTTTTTCTTTACTTTCAACTCTGAGCCCTGGTGTTCCATGTAGTCACTTTTAATCACTGAAAATAGGTACCTTTCACTTTGTTTACGGTCTGCTAATGACCCTTCTTATGCTTTGAAGTCATCAGCCTTAAAACCCAGCCCTAGCTATGTGTAGTATTTTCCTTTCTTTTATTTTCTTTTGAAATTGGGATAGTAATCGAATTCTAGTCTTCTGGTGGTTTTTTGTTTTGTTTTGTCTTTTTTTTTTTTTTTTTTTTCTTTTTGACACTGCTTCTCTAAGTTTAACATATGCAGTTCTTTGACCACACGTGAAAATTCTTAAACTGCTTTGGAAGAAAATTAATTTGGTCCTGGACTTAAGCTCATTTCTTTTGTGCCTTTAGATCATGTTGTAATACAGTAAGGGACATGGCGGGGGGGGGGGGGGGGGCAAGTTGCAAGTTTGGTAATGAAGTAACTTTTGTTCTTCATTACTTATTTTAATAAAATTTTATATAAGGATTTAAGAAATTTATTATAAAATCAGAAAAAGAGTGCCTGGGCGTCTCAGTTGGTCAAGCACCTACCTCCACCTACCTCCAGCTAAGTTGGTCAAGCACCTACCTCCAGCTCAGGTCAAGCACCTACCTCCACCTACCTCCAAGGTCTTGGGACTGAGCCCCACATCCACCTCTCTGCTCAGCGGGGAGTCTGCTTCTCCCTCTCCCTCTGCCTTTCCCCCTGCTTGCTCTCTCTCTTTCAAATAAATAAAATCTTTTTAAAAAAGTGATTTTAAAATCAGAAAAAAAACACAATACAAATGTTAAAGTACAGCAATGTGATAGCTATTGCCTTTTTCCAATTGCATATTTTTCTTATGTCCTCCTATTGAATTCCTAAGAGTCCCCAGACTATAGAGAATGAGCAAAGCACAGCTCAACAGTGCTACCTGGGAAAATAAAATGATGACTCTAATGTCAACTAATTAACAGGAGCTGCTCAAACCCTGGTGTGTATTAGCAATGCGATAGAATCTGCAGCCTCAAGGAGCCCCTGATCCATTGTAGTGATAGATATGATCATTAGAGAACAGTAAAAGAAAGCACATAATTGGTAGAGTTTCATTTTATAGCCTATAGACTAAATGTACAATAAGAGTTTAAAGATTTGGGTGGAGGAGTGTTGGGATAATGAACCATATAACATGAGGAAATGATATAAAAAATTTAGTATTCATATTGCTAATCAATAATGTCATATGGATTGTCTACTCTTAAAAGTAAATCAATACTAACTTTCAAAAATGCAATTCAGCAATTCATTAATTATTCTTTACAAATTACACCAAAGAGTTGACCACTGATCTCTTATGGTATCCTTAAATCAATGCAAAGGACACGTCAAATGTAAAATGCTCCATGTTTCTAAGCTTACTAAAAATAATCGCTGCTAATGGGGTACAATTTAAATGCATAAGAATAAAAACATTTTAAGAGGTGACACCTGTTATTAACCTGTAAAGTGGCTTGAAAGTATCACTTAAAAATAGGCAATGTTCAGATGGACATTTTCAAGGTTAGCACATCACAACTGGGAAAATAGATTTAAAGAAAAGCTAGAAAGAAATTAAATTCTATCTTCAGATTTTTGCTTCCATAGAAATTTTTCTGATTTAGACGTAACCTAAAATACTTATTCAAATGCCTGCAATATCCACTTAACCTTCATGTCTTTGAACCTTACCTGAAATATTGGGGCTACAGGTTAGGCTTTACAATTCAACTGTTGTTTTGCTATGCCTGGTGCAATGTTGACTTTTTATAGGAAGCTTTGTAAACACCAACATTTTTGTACCTACACTCAAGCTGAAGCAGCACAGCAAATGCAGCCTGTCAGCAAACATTCGATACCACTCTAAAAGGATCTTGACAGAATTTAATTAGAAAGTTAAATAAGCAAAGAGGAAATATCGGTGGAAAAGGAAAACATGAGAAGGAGGAGAAGAGTGACATTGCAAAAATAAAGACATTAAAAAAAAAACCAGGTAATATTTGGATACTTTTAAGCTGGTAGAAAAATGGGGAACTTGAAAATGGCCATGAAGGAAGCCATGAAGTCATTGGAAGATAGGATTAAATTTTGTTTTAGACCATATTAACTGAACTTGGTTATACTGATAGGCTTTCCTTATCCCATTGAGCTTCTGCAAATAAGCATGGTACAAAATATGATATAAAACCTTCCATGAAAACATCAAGTTGAAGGAATATACACTGCATTCCCTTTTCCAGGACTAATTCAATACAAGCAAAACCTGAAAGAGCAGAATAAATAGAACTAAAATGTTATATTTATAAAGCACATAATTCATTTATTTTCATTATAGTGTTGTATAGTGAACCCAGGACCACAAATTTACAGTTCATTTACATGGGCCATGCTTTATGTAGGGAGAGATTAATGAACAGATCAATGATTTAGAGATAAATGGGTAAAAAAAATACACTTTCTTCCGTGTGTGTGTGTGTGTGTGTGTGTGAGATCAGCATGCCTCTTTCCTTGAGGAGTAAAGAAGTTCAGCAAAAACAGAGGTCTTAGTTCAGTTGCTATAATTAATACCATCGACGATAGGTGGCTTAAACAACAGAAATTTATTTCTCCCCATTCTGGAGGGTAAGAAGCGTGAGATAAGGGTGCCAGGATGGTCAGCTTCTGGAGAGAACGTTCTGGTTTACAGACAGCTCTCCTGCTGTGCTCCCACATGGCAGAGAGAAGGAGGAAAGGAAGCTCTCTTTTCTGATAAGGGCACTAATCCCACCAGAAGGGCTTCTGTCCAAAAGTCCCATTTCCAAATGCTATCACATTCGGGAGCAGGGCTTCAACATACGGAGGTTTGGGGGACACGCAAACATTTAATCCATAGCAATACAAGTAAATGACCTTCGTACAACCAACAACTACCTTAAACCACAATTTTATTCTTCTCTTTTCTTTTCCCTTTGCTCGATTCATTGTATGCCTATCCATTCTGCGTGTGCCTGTGTATTTTATGTGTATGCACACAATGAAGAAGTCGATCACGAAGATACATGTCTATCTCCAAGCCATAAGTACAAATCTTAATTGATGAAATATTTTTCTTTTTCTTTATAAATTATACTTACTAAAAATATGGTAAAATATCAAATTATTAATATTCTTTTTTATTTTTTAAAGATTTTATTTATTTATTCATGAGACACACAGGCAGAGGGAGAAGCAGGCTCCATGCAGGGAGCCCGACGTGGGACTCAGTCCCGGGTCTCCAGGATCACGCCCTGGGCCGAAGGCGGCGCTAAACCACTGAGCCCCCCAGGCTGCCCTAATATTCTTTTTAAATTAAGCATTCCTATTTTATAATTAAATATATCAGATTTGTTATTTATTTAAAATGTACAAAATATTATTTTAAAGACTTGGAAAAGAATTGCTTTAAAGAGTTTCAGTTGAATTATAATAAACACATGGCTATAATAAATGTTTTTTTTTTTAAGTTCATTTTTCATGTTTCTTTCAAGTACTAAGTTGATCTTCTATAACATGTTCCCAGTGACTTCAATGTTTCGAAATATTCGGCAGCAGACAATCATGCACAGGTTCAGGAAAGAACATTTAGTCCAAAGAGCCACTTAAGGAAATCAACAATATAACCACCTATATTTCGATTCATTTTATCCTTCAACTTTCATGCATTAGTAATACAAATAGCAATTATCAAATACACCTTTCAGTGGCCAACCTTTCCAATAAAATTTCACTCATTTTCAGAGTCCTTTTTTTTTTTTAAAACCAAAATGTAACAAAGGCTTAAATTCCTGTGAAAAGAAAAATTTAGGAGAGGGTACCCGCTTTGCCATCGCTACGTCTGTCATTTAATCGTGGCATTTATTTAATTTCAGACCTTCTTCCGTGTAACTCACATATATCTGAAGTAAAATATGCAAATAAATTCAGTCTCTGGAGAAGGGTAAATTCAACCGTGAAGCAGAGTAGATTTCCATTTTCCTAATGCACTTTGGCACTTCTGTGTGTCCACTTCCATTAGCCTGTGAGGGTATCTCCAGCTCTGTCAGCCCCAAGAACGTGTTAAAACGACACGGTCGATTCCGAGCTCTGGGAGTAAATAAGCCTCGTGTAAAGGCGGCCTCTGGACGACGGAGGTAGAACAGAAACATTCCATGCATCTGAAATGCCTGTGATCATGATTCTCCACCACGAAATGCAATATATGTCCTAGCACAATGATGGTATGTCCTTTCCTCTACACCTACCAGTGTCGCCGGACCAGCTGTCCCCCCATTCTTTCCCGGGCACCACACGGCCTGGAGCTGCTGGCGGGTAGGGATGGCAGGTGAAGTGCTGCATTCACCGACCTCTGACATGAAGCACCCAGTCATGGGCCAAGCACCTAACTGCACCCTGTGATGCGGGGACACACGGCCGTCCACATCAGAAGAAAAGTGTTTCCAAAAGTCCCACTAAAAATAACAATAGTAGCAACCCCAAGGTGGAGGTGAGGCTCCCTTTCTAAAGTACTCTCGTGATCTACTGCGGTGAAAACCATAAAAAATAAATAAATAAATAAATAAATAAATAAATAAATAAATAAATAAATAAATAGACAAATGAATGAATGAATGAATGAATGAATGAATGAATGAATGAGGTGGGCTTGCAAAGGCAAGGTTAGAGAGCCTTTAACAGTCCCTGTGGCCCAACGTCAGAGCCTGTGCAGCATCCTCACCTGCCTCCCGGAGCACAGTGGGGATAAATCCATGAGCCTGTGAAAGATTAAGGTCAAAAACTCAACGAGGCCGACTTGTGTTTGTTTTCACGTGCTTTAATAAGGGTGCAGTTCTCCACCTAGTGCTTTACTGTTAGAGGCCTAATTCTTCTCCTTGCAAAGGTCAAAAATCTCTACGTAAAAATACTTAACTTCTTCCTTTCATGAGGGAGGAGAATAAACATGAACATGGGGTCAGTTTAAAAATAAAAAGGAGAGGGTGTCATTTAATCTCAGGTTTATTCCCAGAAGCAAACATGCTGATAGGAATTCACTTGCAATCATGAATGTCTTCGGACTCACCGACAAATGGCCGTTTCTTTCGTGACTTCTCATGTATTTCTCCCAGTTTGGAAATCTTTTGAAATTAGCATCCTGGGGTAAACTCAGGCATTAAGCCCTCTTTAAAGAGTTTTTTTTTTTTTTTTTTTTTTTTTCTCCTTCTAAGTTCAGAGGACACTTAAAAAAAAAAAAAAAAAAAAGGAATAAGAAGAAAAATAAAGTTTCTCCTTTCTGACCTAACCTGACCAGTCACCTGGGTCAAGCTCACTGAAAGCTCAGTGGATTGGCAGAGGGGGATCCAGGGTGTTCCTGAAGAAAGTCATTCTCTATGCTTGCTAGGATTTTTTTTTTTTCTTTTTCTATCTCAGCTATGCGAGGGTCCCGATTGTGCTGTGGCCAACAGCTGAAAAAATTATTTTAAGAAATCGCATATTACAGCCAGTCAGTACAAAAAGAATAGAGAGGCAAAACTACAGCTTCCTACATAAAACCGAATTACTACTCTTAAACATACAGCATTTACTATCATTTTCTTCTGTTCAAAAACTACGTGTTTTAAATTTGAAAACTTAAAGAAAATCTAATTTGATTCTACAAAACAAACTCTGAGGCTGATGGCCATTTTTTATCTTTTTTTTGTTTTGTTTTATCATTTACTATATACTTTCAGCTATTTCTTCCTAAGTACATTAATGCTTTATCAAAGGCCTGACTCCTATTTTCTTCATTTCTCAAGAAAATATGTCAAGTGAACTGTCTTAAGCAGATAAGGAGACAGGGACTGGTTCTGGACTATGAAGAACTAGAAGGGATATAATGAAATCCTGAATTTTAAAAAAGTAAGTCCTGTGGGTCTCAGTATTACTTGTTGCTTGAATAAATATTTGTTTTCCTCTGGAACTTTACTTAAAGAACACAAACATCACTTTTGTTCAGATGAGGAAACAATAATATATAATGTGTGTATATACAATTCATTGGCGTTTCTTGTTGGTGTCAATAATTATTTTCTTCATCTTTATAGAATGGCAAATTGAATTTAGTAGACATGATGTACTCAAGGCCACAAAATTAATAAATAGATTAATCAAATAAGGGTTAGAAATTTCCTTTCGGGAGCTCCAATCCACTCCTATGGAGCCTCTCTCATCATTTTACAAAGAAAATGGGGGTTTATTTATCTATTTTTTAATTTATTTTATTTTTTTACCCTAATCAAATGCCTGCACTTTTTCTGTTTGTGCTGTATCCCGTAGTATGCATCGCTACATTTTCCTCCTCTAAATTTATAGTTTCCTGTGCATAAATCTAGTATACACGGCAAGCTGTTTTACCGTACTAAGCTCAAGCTGCTCATCTGCAAATGAGACTAGAAATGGTACCCACCTCAATGGTACCTCAAGAAGTGGAACCCATCTGAGCTCTGATTTGAAGAATGAAGACACAGTCTGTGTAAAGCACTTGCTATAGGCCCTGACATACAGTAAGTGCACATGTATTTTAAATCTTATTATTCTGAATTTCCATAACCATCTCTGATAATAAATTCACTGAAAGTTGAGCTTTGGCCTCTATCACGCCCTTTGCACAACACTTCACACTGTCATGTTTGAGTCAGTGCTTAATAGACATTGCCCAGGATGGTAGGTGATGATAGAAACAAAAGATGAGTCAAAACATATATTTCTCCTTTTACCATCTTCATTAGAATTGCCTGTAGCGTCTGTTAAATGCACACTCCTGGGTTATATCACAGATGTTTCAGAAATTACTTGAGTGAAAAGAGTGAAGTCAAACGTGTCTGCATTAAAATATGGTCCTAGCACATATCACCACTAAGAATCACTAAATCTATGTGAACTACTTATCATCTGGAAGGAAGGAAGCAAGGAAGGAAGGGAGGAAAAAAGGAGTAGTATTAATAATACCAACCTCACAGAATTGTAATATGGATTAAATGATATTTTTGTCATAATATTTTATGCAATGATATTGTTCTGTAGCAGATGACCAACGAACCCAACGCTTCTTTCCCGAATCCTCCTCTTTATCTTCCATACAGCAATAATCAGAGCTCAAATGGAAGGCAGTTCCTTTATCATCAGCTACAGAAAGTGGCCTGGAGATTCCCCAAAGCATTCTATATCCCTCTACATCTCAGGGACACTTCCTCTTCTAAGTTCTCCCAATCTTTGGGAAGGTTAACATATGGATCCTTATATAATATTCTAATTTGGATTCATTTAAATCCAAAATTAGCATAGTCTCTTCAACTTATGTTTTCCTTCCTTCTTTTTTAAATCATTCTACTCTTAAATGCAAGGTTTTTTGTTTGTTTATAAAAAGCACAGTCTCCAGATTAAAAAAAAAAAAATTCTTGGAACAAAGTAGTCCTCAAAGACCCTACTCCCATCTACAAACATACAAGTGGCGTCCTCATGCTCACGGCAGGAAATCTGTGACCATTTATGGTGGAGCATCAGGGATTACCCATTTAGGGCTTCCACACGTGTCTCCCCACATCTCTGCATAGTCCCCCTTTTTGTGTGCACCTGCCCGTTACTCACTGAACTGGTCAATAATAGGATCCACGTGTATGTAGTTCACACCTTGGGCCTCACTCTCTGGAACACTGGCAAATCATGGACATTTATGTTCTCAAAGAATGAAAGAAATCCAGGGTAGATATTGGTAACTTTGGGGTCAGACAGTGATTCTAGGTTACTTAAATCTGGAAAGTGAAAAAAAAAAAAAATCCAAGCTGTGAAAAGCAGAGACTGGAATGCACAATAAAAATAATTCCAGCTGTCACAAACATACATGGAGGAGGTGACAGGAAAAAAAAAAAATACACGAGCAACAAAGAGACAGAAATAATTTGACTGAGAACTAAGTCCCCTCTGCCACTGTCCAGCCAGCTTGTCAGTTTAATTTGCAACTGGAGAAAAGGAAGGCTGAGGAGTCAAAACAGGTGTTTGTTGTTGTTGTTGTTGTTCGCTCTCTTTTTAATGGGGGGAAATCAAGTGAAAGCACGGCGCCGCCAGCTGTGAAGAGCTGCTGACACCTGTGGTTGCCACCTCCCATGCCTGTGAGATGGGTCAGACACAGCTAAAGACAGCTGATGAAATGAGCTGAGGATGCAAGCTGGGGGGGAAAAGTCAAAAGGAAAGCAGTACTAGACGCCAACAGATGAAAAGGAGAGAACAAGCGGTGCCCACAAAATGTCCAATTTCAAAACGTCCATTTTTATCTTTGTTTTTCTAATTAGTACAAAGTCATACTCCTTCTTTTTTCCTCCTTCTGCTCACTGAAGAGAATGTGATGAAAATGTTGAAAAATGACAGCTTTCGCCTTCTGTGCAGTATACAACTCTAGATACCTGCCAGGCTCAACTGAAGCATCCCGATATTCTCCTCTGGCTATTTATATTCTATTTTTCCCCCTCATTTCCCCACTGGCCCACTCGAACCAGAACAGTGGAAAGAAAGGATTTATTCTCTGTAAGCAGAACTGTGTGGCATCCCCGACTTTGGCCACGACACTGAGGGGTCACGTGGGCCCAAGTGCAGAAGGTCCTGAGCACGTATCTGCCGATGAAAGCCTGGGAGGAGACTAGGTGGACGGGATGTGGGGGGGGCTTCTTAAGTATTGGAACGAAATAAACATGACCTCAGTTAGATTTTTTTAAGATAATTTTAAACTTGGGGCACCTGGGTGGCTCCGTGGAGGAGCATCTGCCTTTGGCCCAGGGTGTGATCCCAGGGTCCTGGCATTGAGTCCTGCATAGGGATCCCTGCAGGGAGCCTGCTTCTCCCTCTGCCCATGTCTCTGCTTCTCTCATAAATAAATAAATAAAATCTTTTAAAAATAAAAATAAATAAAAGAGGCCCCCAAATAGCCTTTCAGTGCAATTGACAGTGGAAAATGGATCGGTGATGCCATAAAAAATGATTGATTCAGCCTGAAGAATGCAACAGGAGAAAAATTAAGTACATATTTAAAACTAATATTCCTTTCAAATTCTTGTATTTTTTGTTTTTAATTATCTAATATGGTACCCTCTGCATGATTTTGGTCATGTCAATGAAGATCAATTGAGGCACCATGGGGGTTGATGAACACTCTGAGACTCTACCCAGAAAGAGGGCTGAGAGAGAACATAAGAATTCAAAGGACATTACTGGGCTCAGCATGTCTGAGAAGTTCATTACCAGCAAGTGCCTGAATAAGACGCAGTTGGTATTAGAATAATTCAGAAAGTCAGTGGGTGAGCTGGTATCTTTGGGAAAGGCAAGTTTAGGGTTTGAAAGGATGATCTTTCAATGTTATATAACAGCATTCACATAGGAATTCTGACTTAGTAGATCAAACACACTCAGGGACTAGATGAAAAACTTGGAGGGTTCATGAATTCGTAGGGTTAATTCCGCTGCTGGAAACATCTCTTAATTCTTAGTGAAGTTGATCACATGCCAACAATGAGCAAGGTACCAATGAGATGCCAGACATCAATATACCACAATATCTGCCCTCAAAACACTCACGTTCTCAGGCAGTCACAGCTTCAGTAAAATACAGCAGGCCCGCTGCGAAGAATGGAAGTGATACTGTGAAATAGGAACAGAGGTGAAGGGCCTTAAACCCAGTCTTCGACTCAGGAGTTAGAGGATGCTTCTAGGACTAGAGGCGTCCAGGTGGGATCCTTAAGGGATGAACTGCAGTGTGCTGCCACTAAGAACAAAACACATGAGAGCTGAGGGGGGGCAGGCAAATAATGGAAAGCGTGCAGGGACCTACAGAATTCGGAAAGGTGAGGGAGCCCCAAGTGAGGAGGTGCACAGTGGGAGTTGTGGTGGCGATGGGGAGTGGGCATGTGCGAGGCCACCGAGGGTCTTGTGCTGTGGCACAGAGTTTCCCTGAAAACCAAGGGAAGTCAGCTTTTGATTAAAGTGTATCCCTCTGATGCAATCCGAAAGCGTGTTTTCCAGACTGCATGCAGGCAGACCAATTAGACCAAATATAATGCAAGTTAAACCTTGTATTCGAAATTCCAAGGCTTAAACTTCAATCTCATATATAACTAGTGCCCTTTTCAACAGCCTCCTTTTATACTCCACTATGTAAATAATCCATGATTTTTTTGGGGGGAGGGCAAAATAAGAGTCAGCTTAATACTTCTTAATTTTTAAAATTATTTTCCTAGAAACACAGAAACTTGAAATCTAAACAGAATTGTGACAGTTAATGGTCTCAAGCACTATAATGTAATACTTTTGCTAACATAAGGTAACTATAGGTAGATTTCCTTTATTAATAACAATTAATAATAATAGAAGGTATGAATTGACTACTATGCTCTGGCGATTATGGACAGTTCTAGAATGGAAAGACTAATTTTGGTGCAGTTGGAAACTTCATTCTTAAAATTCTGGTTATCAGACTGTCATGTTCTTGAGAAAAGTTTTTTAAACATTCACTATTCTGACATTTGACATTTAGTATTTAAAATTTTTTGCAAAACTTCAAGCAGTTGAAAACCTAAGTAATATTAATTTTACATGGATTATGATTAATAGGTAGGTGTTTACCTAAGAATAATTTAAGAAAATGTGTGGGAAGAACACTAGTCCCAAGAGATGTTCTGTGGGGGGGGGGGGGGGGGGGGGGGAAGTGGCTCCATTGTTAATTAAATTTGGGAACTGTAGAAGTTTTAAAGATTCACAATGCACATTAGCATCTTAAAAGCTCTGAGTACCGCCAAAGGAGGGGAAAAAATGCTCATCTTTTTTGTATGCAGCATTTCCGAAATTTATGTAACCATATAGCTTTTTGAATTTTAAAGTGATATGTATCAACATTATTATCGCAGTACTATTATTATTTATTGGCTGTTTACTCTTTGCCAAGAATGGTGCAGTACAAATATTATCTTGGTTAATAATCTTATTAGGGATTATTTTATCTCTTCTGATATGAGGAACCCAAGGCCTGCAAGAGGAGCCGGCTTGAAATTCCACAAATCTTAAGTCGCATAACAAAGATTAAACCTGGGACTGGTGAGTCCCACAAGCTACATACTCAGGCACTATGCAATACCACGTTACTTACAAAGAATTTCTGTTTTTAAACTCACTTGAAAAATGCTTTCTGGGACACCTGATGTAACATTTCCCAGTCACATTATTGTTATTATTCCTACTAGCCTCACTTTAAATTCAGGTTTCTTAAGGCTTTCCTAAATTATATTAGTCATTCCTGTACACGGCGTAATATATAAAGGTTATTTAAATATTTATGAATCCTTTAAAGCAGTGAATTTTCATCAGATATATTAACAGTGCCATATTTATCTACCAAGATTTAGTTAAATAATGTGTCAAGTAATAATTTCCAGTTTATAAATGCAATACTACCATCTTATATTCCCATTAAACCAGTGTGGATACTGAGTTTTCAAAGGTAGCTCTTCATTTAACTGACACACCTATCAAGCCAGAAATACTTATTCCTTATTCATCCATTACAACAAAAGCAGCTTTCTTCCTAACAATTGTTCACAAATCCGTAGTGTGAGCAGTAATGTGACAACCAAGAGTTCTCTGGAATATACTAAATGAAAGTATTCTTTCACCAAGTAATACACAAAAACTTCAAGCATTTGCTTGTCATTAAAATTATATTACAGGGTATTTTCCAAGGATCTATTTTAAGAAACTCAAGTAAGTAAGTAAGACCACATTCCATATAATTTTACAGCTAACAACTTATTTGTTTCAATTATTGTTAACATCCAGGTAACGTATTTTGAGAGGCACGCTAATAGAAGTTAAGCCAGAAAATAGTATATTTTTAAAAAAAAGAAAAATCAATATTTTATGGAAAAAAAATCTACCTGAATTTGAAAGAGCTTATCACCGTTGTGATGCTTTTCTAAGCATAATTAAAATTAGTTTTTAATTAAAATTGGTTTTGCCTGATATTTTTGCTTTTAATTTTAAAGTACTTATTGTGACGTTTTATCGTTTCATTAAACAGGCACACTGATGAATTAAAATTTTGCAGTCACAGAAAATGAACATTTTATTTTTCTATTTGCTTGAGTATCTATCTACACTATTCCACTAAGGTTGTTATGGAGAAAAAATAGTTAACCTGTAAGTCATTTACAAGTTTCTCCTTTAGATTTTTAACATGGATAAAGTCACCATTTATATATATTTTTTAGGTAATTTGCTAGGAAGTCCAGTGTCCAGGACCAAAATAATCTCAAAGAATATCACAGTAAACACAGGCCTCTGAAGTTATTTAGTCCGTTCTAAACATGAATACAAATTCGGGCTGACATTTTGTTTGGTCCAAAGAGAAATGAGAAGAGCAAGAATAGTGCCATGACTTTTATATAAAGTTAAATTTTCCCAATTTAAGAAATTGTCTTTCATTCTGGGATCATGCCATCGTACATTTTTGTGTTTCAATGCCCTCATTTATTAAATAAATTTCTTGCATCACTGATCAGTTTGAATCTTAGTTCCAATCTTAACCCCAGAGTGACCAACAATAATCCAGACTGACCTAAATAAAAAGAACAGGGAATAATTAAGCTGAAAGTAACTGATGTAATATGCAAGCAAGGGAGGTGCAAGAAGAAAATAACATTTGTTTTTACCAAGAATTTCTAATGCAATCACTCAAAAGACCTGTGAGGTATAAATTGTGTTCCTATTTTACAGGGAAATGGGATTAGAGTTCATTCTTCTAAGGTGGTTGCAATTGTGAGTGACAGACCTATTTTGAAATTCTGGCCTGTATGCTTCTGGAGCCCAAACTCTGTCTCCTACACTCATCTGCCTCCCCAAATAAAAAAAAAAAAAAGCCAGGAAACAACCCAAGAAAGCATAGGCAATAAATTGGTAGACTTTTGAAGTTCCTGGAATTGTCCCTGGGCCCCAAATACATCCAGGATAAAAGTAATAAGATCGAACCCAAAAGGCTTTCCTCTTAAATGCTGCTTTCGTGCACACGGAAAATCCTAATCAGGAAGCCTGGAAGAAGACGCACAGCAATTCCTAACAGTCCAGGTACCGAGGCCTCAAGTGCTTGGCTTCATACTAAGAGTCACCATTCTGCCCCCATCTCAGAAGCAGGGCGTGGGGTTTACCAAATGGTGCTTACAATGCAGCCACTACAATACTATACAACATTTTGATCTTTCTAGGAATTCTGGGGTTGTACCCAGTTAATTCCAACCTCTGGTTGTTTCTGTTTTATACCTGAGCACAGTTATTTATTTGAATTTACTTAGGTTCTTTGGGATGCTTGGAGTTTCCTACGCATTTGGATTTACTGGATTTTGTTCTAAATTTGTATGGCTGTAACTCTTACAGGCGTCTTAATTCATCCTTGATTTTAATTTAAATTTAATAAAATATACGTATCAAGTGAATGTGGTATCCCACCCAAGGTGAATACATACATATGTAGGATATACAGCATATATATAAAAATACAGTGTATGTACAATATACATGTACAAGGCAAAGGCAGTTACAGGAATAGATAGCATCAGTAGGTAAATAACTAGAATAAAAGCAGACTGTGTCCGTTGACAAAAAAGAAGCTGAATGCTATAGAACATCAAAAGAAGGAGAAATTTTGTGAGCTTACTCAGGGCAGGGCCTAAGTTTAATTCTATGTGCTTCCTTCCAATGTGCAATGGTTTATGTTCCCTTTGTCATAATATTTGCAATTGTTTCTATATAAAATGAGTATTTATAAAATGAGCTTGTTAAGAGCAGAGAACATGTATTATGACCTTATGCTTTGGCAAAACCCCTAGTAATTTTTAGCACCCAGGGATGTTTGTTGAATAAATGAATGAAAAAAAATAAATGATCATTTTGTGCAAAACTGGAACAAACTTACAAATGGTTTCCACTCTTTCACCATCCGTGATATCCCAGAGCTATGACCCCGGCTGGCTTTATTCTGCAGACTATGAGATTTCTTAAGACAGATGTAGTGGGTCTTGTAAATCTGTTACAATCCAATTATTTTCTTTTGCAGAAAATTGGTTTTCTTTTAATTAGTCATAGTTTAAGAAAGAAAGAATCTTCTGAAATGACTTTACAAAGTTGTTTTAAACAGTAGCATAAAAATAACAGTTCCAATTACATTGAATTAAAGAAGGATTATTTGAAATGTTTTTATGACTAGTCCCAAAGAGATTTAGTGGCATTTTTCAAGGTAGCACACTGAATAATGAAAAATTATTTACAAGAACTTAGTTTTGTTTTTGTTTTTGTTTAATTTCTAAAGCTACAATCATCTACACATTTACCACTAGGATGAGAATGTAAGTTCCACAAGGGCAGATATATTTATTTATTTCATTCTTGATTTCTGACAGCCTAGAATATTGTCTGGTTCATAGAACGAACCGAGTATTTCTTAAATGAGTGAACAAATTGATGAAAAATGAGAGGTATAGAGCTTACTGAATTATATAGAGCCGATGGTGCATATTTGTTTGTATATTCTAGGTGGGCAGTACTAATTATTTTTAAAATTATGAACAGATATTTATTAAAAGCTTACAATGTGTCAGGTATTATTCTGAGAGCTAGGGGTAGAACAGTGAACAAAATAGAAAATGCCCTTGCCTTTATTGAGTTTATAGTCTGAAAGAAGAAAACTAAACCAAAACAAAACAAACATGCAGCAGTTCTCAACTCCAGCTGTAGAGTTTTTAGAAGTTACCAATACTTTGGGATACTTCTCCTCCCCACCCCACCAAATGAAATATATACACGTGTCTACGTGTGTGTGTGTGTGTGTGTGTGTGTGTGTATATGACTTCTTAACTAATTCTGATATGTGTGTATAACTTAGAATTTTTGATAACTTCTCGAACAATTCTGATATGGAGCTAAGGTAAAAAACCACCACAATAAACAAAAGGAGATAAAATATAATGTCAGGTGATGATAAGTGACATGAAGTAAAAGTAACACAAGCCAGCAGGGGAGGGGGGGCTTGCAGAGGCCGTGTGCAAGGCTGTGTGTATCTAGGAGGGAACATTTCAGGAACCAAGAGAAGGCCAGTCTTGCTGGGATGAAGCAAACCAGAGCACAGTACACTTTTTCAAGGGAATAGTCAAAGGTTGTTATAAGAATTTTGTGCTTTCATTTAGGTATGATGGGAAGACACTAGAAAATCTTAGTGAATAATAACATGATCTGACACAGATTTCAGAGACAACCATCATACTGTTCTATAGAGAATATGCTATAGAAGAGCAAGAGTAGAAGCAGCAAGACAAGTCAGGATATGCAAGAGAGGATTGTAGCCTTGGGATAGACAGTATCACTGGAAATCACGAAATATATGTATTTTGGGGTTGGAAATGAGCCTATGTCTTCATGGATTGGACATGATGTGAGGAAAAAGGGAAGTCAATGATGATTCTGGAGTTTTAAGCTCAAGCAATAAAGTGAACGGCAGTGCTGGGCTCATAACTCTTGATGTTTCATGCTTATGTATTTCCATCTAACTGAAAAGATAAAAAGGCAGGGTTTTAGTGCCTTAAAATAGGATAGTAAAAGAATCTATTTAGAATCCTTTTCCTCTTCCCCATGTATATATAGCCCCAATCATATGGACATAGCATACAAGCATATTTGCACAAGCACATGCACTACTATAAAACAGTCTCGAGTCTAAAGAGCCTTTTCTTACTCTAGACTAGAAAACAGTGACAGAAGAAAGAAAATAGAAGACAATATTGCATTATAATGCAGCTCTGTGATATCTTGGCTCCATCAGCATGAACCTGAAAATTCTCTGAGTAATGAAAGTTAGGTAGAACTAATAAAATGAAAGTACCATCAAAGACACAGAAAGCCTTGATCAGATCAATGAATAAATTTCAACAAAGTAGAAGCTTTGAGATACTATAGGCATTTTTAGAATGGTTTTGTCTTCATTTTGAGGTTGCCACTTCCTTTTCCATAAAAGCTGAATAACGGTTGAACTTCCAACACTGTAGCTAATCTGCCATATACTATTGCTTTTCTTCATCTTATTCCATGCATCACTGTAAACTTGAAGCTATTCATTTTAATCTAAATCATTCTTTCTATCATTAGCAGTTTGTTTCATCATTTCCAATTCCTCTTTAAAGGCATTTCTCACTTAAACACTCTTTCTGATAAAAGATGGGTAAATCTCTTATACTGAGTAGCTTACATTGGATATCTCAAACCACTCTTGAAGTCAATAGATAAAACATGGGACCAGGAAAGGTGAGAGGTTGAAAGAATTCGTTTCCATTAATACTAGACTTCTCAAAAGCAACAGTTCTGGTAAGTAAACCAGGAAAAACAGTCCTCCCAGAAAAAAAAGATATAGTAGGAATACTTACTAATTTGGGGCCTTATAAATAGGCCAAATCAAATAAAAAATGTTAAATTATATAAAAGAAAACACAGCCCAGCTTTATGCAATTTACAAGAAAAAAATCCCTAAAACATAAGCACACTTAGTTCAAAGTCAAAGGACAGAAAAAATATGTCAGGTAAATTCTACACAAAAGAAATCTATTATAGTTATATTAATATCAAAGTAAATCATGAAATAAAATAGTAAATCAAACCAATGAAAAAAAAGCAGCAAATGTAATGAGTCACTACAAATCGATATAAAGTTCAGCAGAAAGACATAAAATAGTTAATTTTAGATAGACTTATAAGATGACTACAAAACATTTGAACAAAAAATTGATACTAGAATAAAATAACAAATATATCATTATAGTGGCAGGTGTTGACACAACTCTTTTCATAATTGTTAGATCAAGTAGACTTAAAGAAAAAAATAATAAAGTATACTGAAGATGTAAACAAGTTAATTAATGAGACTGACATAATGGTCATAAATGAACTTGTTCCCAACAGTTAAAAGAACACATCTTTCTAAGAAACTTTGAAACACTTACAGATATTAAATACATACTAAAGCCTTCACAAATTTTATAATGACTACATTCTGAACAAAAATTAATGTATTAGAAAATCAAATATAACATAGAATAATGTTCCAAAGAATGAAATGTTAATTCAAGAAAATTAATAAAATTAACTAACATCAAGCAAAGTTAATAAAGAAAAAAAGAGGTCATAAAACCATGTTATAAATGAAAAAGGGAACATAATTACAGATGAGATAGAAATTGAAAAGACAATAAAATGGTATTTTGAAATACTTCATGCCAAAACATTTAAGAACCTACGCATACTAATAAAAGTCCTAGAAAAACTTGTTCAAAAAATAGGACTTTGATAATATTATTTTACCCCTTAAAGAAGTTAAATTATTAATAAAAACATCATGGCCTAAAGACCACCAGGGCTTCTTTTTATAGGAAATTCTTTTAGTTATTTGAGGGACTGCTAACCAAATGTTAAACTCTTTCAAAGAATAGAAATGAGGGAAAGAATCCATGCTCATTTTTTGAGATAATTACAAACTAGTTACCAAAACAGGACAAAGGAACTATGAGGATAGAAAATTATAAACAAAACTCATTAATAAATAGAAAAGTAAATACACTAAAGCAAACTGAACCTTCATAAAAAGAATAATGTCATTTGACCACGTTGTGCTTTGTTTATTCAAAAATTTAATTACTTTTTAATGGATTAAAGAAAAAGTAAATAATCATTTCAATGGATGCCAATAAAATTCATACCTATTTATAAAAAAAGCTTAGCAAACTGAAAAAAGATATATACAAAAATGCTTGAATGTATAAAGTACATATATTGAAGATTATAATAAATTTGGACAATAATAAAAAACTAAATGCATTCCTTTTGGAACTTCACACAATATTTGTTACCATGACTTACTTCTGAAATCTAAAACATACTTTAGCCAATACAATATGACAAGAAAAAGCAATAAGGGTTATAGCTTATTGAAGACTTATCTAAATTGTTCTTATCCACAGATTCCACAGATAATATAATTATCCACATGGAGGCACCAAAAGAATATGCAAATTCACATTTAAATTCAACAATTGTTTAAGCAATTGTTTGGCAAGTTTGTTCTATCTAAAATCAACATAACAGAATCGCATTTTTATGTACTACCAGCAAACATCCAGAACCTATCTTTTTTAAGTTGTCTACATAACAATAAAAATAAAAGGTATCTAAGAATAAATCTGTTTTAAAATATTTTGAATAAAACAAAATGTTTTATTTATTTATTTGTTTGTTTTTTTGTTTGTTTATTTGCACTTTTAAAGGTACCAAAGACTCACAATATAAAACAGTGGAGAACAATGGAAATACTCAAAGCAGTAAAACTAAAATCTCTGCATATCCTACTTCTGCCTTTAAATGTTATTTTATTTTCATAAATCATTGAATATAAGTGCAATGAAATGCCCTAAAGTAATAAAAGCACCTGAAGAAGAGTAACATCTGTATATATCCAATCTCTTTCATTAAAGAGCATTTTGTTTCTTCAATTTCTCACATTTGAGTGACATCACTGTCACTTTTTTGCAGCAGAAGTTTTTTGAAAAGAAAAAAAAAAGGTGACACAACTCTTAACTCCTTTTTATGTCTTTGCTCAGGCAAAGGTTATTGGGTTTTTTATTGTTATTGCTGTGGTGATGTTGGAACCTGAGCAAAGCCCCTGACACTTGTCTGTTTCAAATTAAGCCTAAACCCTTCATACAAATAAAATTACCTCATTTTAATTGCTTATGTATCTGTAACCACTTAACTAAGTGTTTACAGTTTTTCCCCCACACTCATTTGCTGGATGAGTCCTAAAAGCTGATTTATCAAGAGTATATTAAAAAGGCTTAGTGCTTTAAAATGCAGATGCAAATCCCCCTCATAGAGAGGCCAGTCAGCCTGTTTTGGTGTAAATGAGAGTTATGCTGCTAAATCCCCCATAATGAGATTAGAAAATATCTTGTAAATTAAAGCTAAGAATTTTTAAAGTTAATATAATGCTTCACTGCTAGATTACATTTCATGTTTAAAACATTTTAATGAAAAAAAACTTAACAAATAATACAAGAACAATAATTACTGAAATAACAAATTAAAGACTTGAGCTATGTAAAGGCTTTCATATTCACTGGGGATCAATAAACATTAAAATGAAAGAGAAAACTGTTTAATGAACTAACAAAATAACATTCTAGGAGTATTAGGGACTAGTAAATGTCATTATATTTTATTATATTCTCATATCAAATTATGCCACACTCTCCTGTCTTGATATAACGTATTGTTTAAACAAAAGAATAACCATAAGTATAGACAAAGACATGAACTCACCGGGTCGCTTGCAGCTAGCGGGCATATCACTTACCTTAATTATATTAAGAAAAGAACTTCAAAAAGCATTATATAACCTATCATATTTCCAGAGAAAATCACCATTCAGAACCCATCTCTAACTTAAAAGTTATTCTCTTTGATTCATGGAATTATCCTTGCTAAAATTTAGAATAAAATGTTTGACTTACACAGATAATTTCTCATATACAGCCATCGGGCTACATGACTTATTACTGAAAAACAGGCCAGAAATTATTTGAGACAAATTCTAGGTACCAAAGATTTTAGCCACCAAATTGTTTATTTTTCTCTCCATCTAAAATAAAAGTTGAAAACTGTACAGTAGCTACTCTGTTTTCATGTTTCTGTATTAGTTGAAGCAAGAGATCTAGCATCTTCTTTTGTTTACTCAATTGTAAAGAGAATTCTCCATGTTAAGCCTTCTGAAGAGGTATGAAATAAAATACACAAAAATCCTTGGTAAGTGGTGTCACAAAAGCATCACAACACTTTTGACCATAAACTACATGCCTTAGGAAAAAGTATGCATCCACTAGTCCATTCTATCCGACAATGCAAACAAAATGTTTTTCTGGGAAGCTCTTAATGAGTAAATTTCAAAATAATTTTCCTCATGTTGTTACACATTTTACATAAAGATGCAAAAAACTCTTCCAGAATGTTTCCACAGCCCTGCTATACTTAATCAAGGTTATCACTATATTCAGCTCTGTATTATTTACTGTCAAAGGAAAGATTCAATCATTATCATGAAATGTAAGAATGCTTCAAGCTCCCTAAAGCTGACAATCGCTAATCTTTAAAACCTCTCTTTACACAAAACTTGACAGCTATAAGCTTACCTCTTTAAAAAGACAATATACATTGATGTATTAGAATAGTAAATTCATATTTCTGAGCATAATATGCACATTAGCATAACATAATTGCTTCTGCCTTTAGGGTAGCCAATCAGATTGGGCAAATGCACCTATTCTTAGAGCTCTTGAAATGATTTGCCACTTGGGAATTATAGTGAAACAATCCAATTTCACTTTTCCACAAATGATTTATGCTCCAAAAATCAAGAAAGTCTATTAAACTTTTAAGGAGCACTTTTCATTCTAGACACCAAAACATAACTCATAAAACATATTGCTAAGTTTTTACGTCTCATATAATACAACCTTCGCATTGACCCCACACACATACACAAAGCCAGAAGCTGCTCAAATTCTATGTATTTACAACATTTTAAAAATAAGGAGAAGACCTACAGAGATACTGAACCAAAATTATCTCATGATATTCTTACCATATTGGAAACTAGGTGATTCCACAGGGCCTATTAGCCACACCAACTTATTCACAAAAATGACAATTTTAAGTGGCTTAGTACTACTACTACTCGCGTGATTTTTAAAGCCCTTCCTTATTAACTAATTTAATCATTTATTGATTGACCCAGTAAATTCTAGAGAACATGTTCTAGGTTTCCAGGCATTGTGCTAATGCTTGGGAACCAAAAGTTAAGAAGATACCATCCAAACTCTTTTGAGTTCACAATCAGTCCAAAACCAGTCAGTGGCACCGAGATAGAAAAGGTGACTGAAGGAGAGATAAACATGCCCAGGGTTAAATGGAGAGAATAAAGCAAAGTTTTAATTTCTGTGATCTACCTGGGATCCTGTACTGAATTCTGATTTTTCAGTTAGCAGTATTTAAAAATATCCCCGAGGAGAGGCTGGGTAATTTTTGTCTTTCTTTGTACTTTGTGCCAAAAACTAAGTTGAAGTTCTGGAGAAAAGAGCCCCACTTTCCAGAAGTGACATAGTTAAAGCAGATGGTTCACTGGATCAAATAAAATATTATCCCTACACAACCTGTGAAGTGGTTCTCATTTCAACCGATTTACTATTAAGAGCTGTACGACGGGGGAGAGATGGGAACACAGCACTCAGAATGGTTGATTTCAAGAGTTATTTTCCAATTCTAGTGAATGGATTATTCATGACAAACTAAAACCTTTGTCTCTACTTCCAATCTACTCCTTTTCCCAAAGTGTTGGAGTCTTCTACATCAAAAAGGAGTAAAAACAGTTTTTTTTTTTCAGCAAAACTGAATGTCGAAATTAAGATACGTTAACATTGAGATTTTATGAACTACTCCTCTCTTTGACACTTATGCACAATGAAATTCCTTAACCGACCAAACAAAGAAAAACCTATTTCTCTTCATTCCTTCTGTTTCCTCACTTCCCAATTCAATCCTCAAGCCATGGCTGTCTGCCTTCTTCTGATCCTCTTTCTCTACAGAAGCTGCCTCGAAATGGCCATCAGCTACATAACTACAAAAATCCCAAGTACAATGAACTCTTACTTGCATCCACTGCAGCTTATAACTTTGACCAATTCTTTTTGGAAGCATTCTTTTCTTTTGACTGCAATACTTTGATGAATTACTGACTTTATTTCTTCTCCATGTGTTAGCTGGCTCCTTTCTCTACTTGCCTCTCAACTGTTCTTGGCTCCACAGGGATCAACCTTATTCTGCTTCTCCTTTTATGTACCCTTCCTCAATTCAAGCACTACTGGCCTGAATGTTTGGGTTCCCTCTCCTGCCAATTTGTTTTTTTATCATATTTTAGGAAAGGTTTCATATGATTGGTTTAAGGACGGGATCTTTCTCTCTTAAAAAGGAGTTGACCTTTAGCAGCACCATATTATTGATTCACTAGTTCATGAGATTCCATGTAAAATATATGCAAATTTCTTCCTAAATAAACTGTAAATATGAGCTTCTCTGGTTGATAGGTTGAATGAATAAAGAGCAGAATTTAATGAAAAGACTATACTTTATAGAACATCTTAAATCTGTAAAGAACAGCATCATTTCCAGTACTAGCTGAGGACTTGTATTACTCTCTCAAATTTTGGTCTCATAGGAAAGAGTTTCTTTTTAAGCTATATAAATAATCACTAGCCTGGCCTCAGCTGCCACCAATATGCTGAGAACTTGTGAACTTATACCCCCACTTCACATTTTTTGTTGAGGATCAAAGCCAACTATTTCTTAGATCCTTGCTATTATGTAAAGTGTGGTCCAGGGATAGACAGCGTGGCTATCTCTCAGGGGCTTGTCAGAATTCCAGAAGCTCAAGCCCTACCCCGGACTTACTGAACTAGAACCTGCAAGTGAAGAGAATGCCCTGGTGACCTGTATGTACATTAAGCTTTGTGAAGCGTCGTACTAGATTTTTCCACCTGGATTTGCCATCAACACTTTGCACTCATAATACTCTCCCTCCACCATAGTCAACATTTCCCTCTCTGCCCTGTCTCCCACTTAACTTTTTCTCCTGAAATTTCTATCCTTCTAATGGGCTCCACAAATCCGCTCAGCCATCCAATCAGTTATTTTGGAGGCTTCCTCACTCTCCACGTTCAATCACTGAATCCTACTTCACTGACAGCTTAAATGGTCCTCCAATGTGTTCTTTTCACCACATCATAGCAATAATCCAAGCCTTCATCACCTCTTAACTTGGCTTTCTCAGTGGCTTTCAGATTGACTCTATGTCATCCTTATTCTGTTTTTCACACTATATAGGAATGACTTTTGTCAAAAGCACAAATCTTATTTATACTCTCCTGATTGAAGGTCTTCACACAAAAATATCTATTTTCACATAAGCATAAACAGAATCCACATGAAAATACACTGCTGGTCAGATCTGATAAATGAATGAAAATAAATGTGTGCAACGATTTCTCTCTGCCTATAGGATAAACTCTCCATCTCCTAGTACCTACATACTTCTTTTAACACTTCAGCCACAGATTGCTATTTCCTTAACACATAGCCCTGGGTTCAAAGCATTAAGTCATTTCATCTCACCGTCTTTGTAAAACAGTGATACCTTTACCTAAAATGCCTTCTCCCACTCTTTGATTTACTTTTAAAAGATTTATTTCTTTTTTTGAAAGAGAGAGAGCACAGCATGAGGGGCAGAGGGAGAAGAAGAGAGAATCTCAAGCAGACTCCATGCTGTGCAGAGTCCAACACAAGGCTTGATTTCATGATCCTGAGATCACGACCTGAGCTGAAACCAAGGGCTGGATGCTTACCTGACTATACCACCCAGGTGACACTTCTCTCATTATTTCAAACCAGAAGTATGTCTACTCAACCTTCAAGAGCCTGCTCAAATATTTCTGACTTTGTCAATTATTCTGACCTTCTTCAGACAAACTTCATCACTTTCTGCTTTATATTCTCTACTGTATCCTACACATATCTCTATTGTATGGTTTGAAAATTGCATGAGTTTCAATGTTTATTTCCTTTATTAAACCATGAGATCTTTGAAAGAAAAAAAATCTTATATTCCTTAGTGCCTAATACTCAATAAAGTGTTTAATAAATGAATGAAATGAAAGATACAAAGAATTGAGCAATCATAAAAACAAAAATTTAAGAATATAAAATAGTATGAAAATCCGAATAATGTGCCAAGTCAAACTGACTGTTAAAGGAAGACATCGGGTCAATCAGTTATTTAGATTGATATGCAAAGATTAATTCTCAGAGTCCAAAACACATAATTTGAAAATACAGAACCTATAGAAAATAGACTGGTGTAAAGGAGAAAGGGAACAAAATGACAAAGACGTTTATTTTGAGATAGAAGAAAAGGTAGGGGGACAGAGGCAATTTCAGTATTGCTTTGTAGGCTGTCAAGACACAAGAAAAAGTGAGCTAAAGGCATGGCTAGTTAGCAACTGGAATGGCTGTGTGAGCTCGCAGCTCTGGATCATTAAGTCTATGGCACTTATAGGATGGATCATTAACAGTCTATCAAGTACCGTGTGCCTATAACGGAGTCACTTTGATGTGTTTATTGACAAGCAGTGCTGTCTCCTATAGAATGTAAACATATTACATTGAAAAATATGGGCTTTTAAATAGAAAACAATGCGCAAGTTAAAAAAAAAAGCAAGCTTTATACTCTATGCCTCAAAAGCCATACACAACAAAATGGAAAAAGAATTTGAATAATATGGAAATATTCTAAGGATGAAAGCGTATTTCAAGAGATCTTCAATAACATGCAGAAAATATGTTCATGCATGATTAATTAAAGGGATAATAAGATGTAACAGATAAATAAGTCAGAAAGTCCAAATATAGTTTACTGTTCAGTCTTTATGCCCTGTCTAATTTGGAAATTGAAGTAGGTTTATGGATAAAAAGTATGTGAATAAAATATAATCATATTCATACTGAAAAATGTAAACCTGCTATAAAAATTGTTACTGGCTTTTTTCTAAGTTCCAAAAATTCTTAAGTGTTAAGAAATGTTAAAAAGGAGCTGAAATGTAGAGAATTGTCTACAGCTTTGCAAACAGTAGTAAAAAAATATAAAGCCAGTCCTCATATAGCTGCGAAATATGTCAAATCTGCATCCTCTAGTGTTTACTTGAGACAAGTTGGAAACTAGGTTGTAAAATTGTCACATGTAAGGTCTCAACCAGGGATAGTACTTAGGTACCATCATCTGTTGGAGGTTCAAAAAATATAAACAGGGGTCTGTGAGGAGGCATATTTAGGATTGAAGACTATACACTAATTCCTGGCATATGTCTCATTAGAAGAAACAGGATTTTACCATTTTAAAATTATAATCACATATGATATGTGGTTATATTTATTCACGGAGTAGTAGAGTAATCCTATCAACTCTATGAATTCAGACACAGGAAGAAAACCAACTGACAGAGAGACTCTTCACACGGTACTCTTAATCGTGTTTTGTGAACTGTTGCTTAAAATTGAGTCGTAATATTTTCTATTACATATTGTGTTTTCTCTGTTATTTTCACAGAACAACTTGGAGATGGACTATGCTAAAAGGCTTTCCTATGAACTCCTGGGATAACCAGTCCTTTGAGATTCAGGAGAGAGAAAAATACAGCAGCCAGAGGCTGAGCTTGGAAATTAGACCCTTCCTGGGCCAGAAGCCCCAACAGCACAGGTGCTTACACCAGCTGTCAGAGTGACTAAAGACCCACCGTAAGAACCACCTCTGGACTTAAAGGAGTGGTTTTAAAATTGTATTTCACCAAATTTTCAAAGTCTTAGTGAAGCTAAGAGCCACTGACGAGAAGGAAGAGGCAGCAATGGGATAGATCTGAGGCCCAGGAAGCCAGGAGGCCAAGCAAGGCTCCTTATCGTCAGCCCTACTTTAGTTAGGGGTTATTCCAATTGTATTAGATGCTGACATTCAGCATAAGATTTTGCTTGAACAAGAAATGCATTGCCTGCCTTAAACATTATCATCCGAATTATCTCCTTAAAATCAACCCCCCCCCCAAATGACAAGTTAGGGAGAGGGAAACTATATTCACATTGTCACTAGCTTCACAGTTACTGAATAACAAAAGGGAAAGACTTAAATTTGAGGGTATAACAAAGTATTGCTGAATTTTAAAGCTAGGAAGAGGCTAAAAAATGTCTTATATGAAATCCTTCCATTTTCAGGTGAGAACCGTGAGGTCCAGAAAAGTCCTGGGACTCAGATCATGATACAGGAGTCAGGATCCAGAGGGGGAACCAGGAAAGGGTAGAAAGGATCTGGAGGGAGGAGGACGGCCTACTACAAGGTCATCCTTTGGAATGGAATGTCTCATAAAGCCACATGCTCTCCACCACTGAGCACATTCAACAAGAAGAAGAGGAGCTTCATTTTGGAGTATCTACCATGGGGTAAGCACAACACATACATACATTAAAAAATCATTCACCGTAGCCCAGTGAAAATAGCATCCACTATCTACTCCAATTGGACAAATAAGAAAAGTGATGTGGCTAGACAAAGTACCTTACCCAAACTCACACAGCTAAAAAGTGCCAGAGCTGGAAAATAAACTCAGGTTTGTCTTACTTCGAAACACTGCTCACCTACGTTAACAGGAAGCATCCTGCACGCAGAAGAGGACTCACTTCTCATAGATGTGTCTATAAGGGAGTCAAGAGTTTTTAAAAGAGTTGGGTTTGATAACTCCACACACCCCTAACGTCTAGGTTCTGTGGGTGGGGGCTAGTGTGGGGCGAGCGATTGTAAGAATTCTAAATAACTGATTGGGATCCCTGGGTGGCGCAGCGGTTTGGCGCCTGCCTTTGGCCCAGGGCGCGATCCTGGAGACCCGGGATCGAATCCCACATCGGGCTCCCGGTGCATGGAGCCTGCTTCTCCCTCTGCCTGTGTCTCTGCCTCTCTCTCTCTCTCTCTGTGACTATCATGAATAAATAAATAAAATCTTTAAAAAAAAAAAAAAAGAATTCTAAATAACTGAGATGCAAGAGGAGAAGACCAGAAGCTTGGGAGCGGAGGGAGCAGGGACCGAGGGGATCCAGGTGCACAGGAGCCGGAGTGGAGCGGGGGGCGGAGGGGAGCTCCTGCCACCTGTAAAATTACAGCGACCTGTCCTTGCTCGCGGTGCCTCTCATCGCAGGATGGCAGAGAGAAAGCTGGGGACTAAGGGCCTGAGGTAAGGTCTCGCCACAGCTTTCATGAATCAGTTCTAGATGGTAAGATGCACATTCTAAAACAGGACGCCGGGACTCAAGCTCATAATCGACTCTCATCAGTCTCCTTGGGTTTATTCACACTCAGAAATGGAGAGGCCAATTGACACGTATGAAATGTTTTCACAAAGTGTTATTGCACACACAGTGATATGTGTGTATTTTCTTTTAAAAAGAGCATCTTGTATATTTAAATGTGTCTTCATTAAACAGATTTGAGCCAATAAGAGAATAGACCATGACGTCCGACCACATTGACTAGACTCTTGGCTTCTTCACTTCCTGGCTGTGCAGACTTGGGCAGTTTACTTAAACTCTCTCAGACTCAAGTTATTCATTATAAAAGTTTTAATAACTCAAAGTATTTAGAATAAGATCTGGCATATAACAGTTTCTATATAGGTGTCAGCTATTATTATTGTTATTATTATTATTAAAGAAACATATGCTTAAACATTTATCAGAATTCCCATAAATAAAAACATAGTACAAAGTTTCAATGGTTAAATTGTACTCGCAGAATCAAAATTTTATTGCAATGTACTAGATAAGTTCAAATATAACGGGAAGAGCATTTCTAAAGGCACAAAATTAAACTTCAGGCTTTGCCACTATTATAAATTAATATATTTACTTAACTTAAGCAACTATGAAATCCGTTAATATATGTATGGGATATGCCTGGCATGATAAAAGGGACTGCACTATTTCAGTAATCACATATTTTATTGAAGAGCCTTTGGGCTATTTTAATATTCAAATCAGTTGAATATTTAGCAGTAATAATGTAAGATTAATATTTGTACAGGCACTTGCTCCTTTAACAGGAGACATTATAGTCAAGCTATTACCCTGCAATAATGGAAAGATTTTTTTAAAGCACTCTTAAAAGGAAAGCTTTTACAGGTTAGAATTTTATTCTGATACCGTGTATTTCCATAAATGATGCCATTTCTTAAAGTATGAAACATTAATCATCAACTTTCACACTAGTTCACTTTCAAGTAAATTCATACACCTTAAATTATAACCGCGTTAACAAAGGCAATCATCTTAGGATCGATTGTCTGCTTTTAATCATTTCGTTGATTTTAAGAAATGCGCCAAACTTTGGAGTCATCAACAATCTGAGACATCTCACCAGGTTTACAGACCAAGCATTTTTGTCCCCCATTTTTAAACTCGGTTAATGTTTTGCCATGTGTATACTGCCAGATAACAGCACAGATCCACATAGATTTCCTTTTTAATGTATAAATTCTATTTCATAATAATAATATAACACTCCAGGCAGTACTTTTCTGGGGAATTATTCCATGTCCCTGAAGAGGACAAAGCCGTGCGGACCCACGCTTTAAAATATCCCCTAAGGTGTGCTACAGTCGTACAGAAACATTGGCCTGCCATGATTTATTGCTTAATTTTCGTATTTTTACGTTAAACAAGAAAAGTAACGAAATGCTCTCTTTCTGTTAAAGAATGCAAACCTCAATTACTGCATGTGTTTCAGGAAGGTGGAACAAACCTGAGCGGTATTATTTTCTTGTATCCTTTCTTATAATGAAATGAGCACAGCAGCTGGGTAGCAGAGACACCTTCGAACACACACGGAATGAAATGACAGTTTTGGGTTTTTTTTTTGATTTTTATATAAAATTAGCTTCAGAACACTCTTATTTGGAAACACTTGGCCATTTACAATATATAATGGTCCTGGCCAAAAGCACACAGGTGTGTTACTTCCTTGTCGCATTGTTTTATTTCTTTGGCCCTTAGAAAGCACCAGAAGGGGTTCTATTGTGCATGCAGGTGCGAGCGCCGACTGTGGAGCATAAATTGTATCTCCCTGTAAGTGAGCAGGAAAGGGAAGGGAAGAGGGCTACTGAGCATTTACTTCCTAGCTTGCCATTAACGGACTCCGGGGTCCACGCAGGAGATCACAACCTCTACGTACCTCAGGTTCTTTCTTCTGGTCAATGTTTCCCACTTCCCCTCTCCTCCACAAAAACCTTCTTTGGTGACACTGCATTAAACAGAATGTCAAATAGAGCAGGTAAGAAATATTTCTTGTCCCTAAGGAACTGGAAGATTCGTGGGCTACTGCCCTCCTTGACTCAGGCCTACAGATCGGTTGGCAAAGGCATTTGCCTTTTCTGAACCTTACTGTGGAATGACAATTAAAAGGAAAAACATCTCGGAATAGTTGATGATGGATTACAAATGATAAAAAAAAAAAAATGATCTTCACAACATCACTAGGATGGAGACTTACATCTCCTCCATGATCTCACTGGATTTAGCCTAGTTTCCTCTTCTGTGCACATGGAGATGGGGTTCCGGAAGCTTGAAATTTTTTCTTTTTTTTTTAATAAAGATTTTATTTATTTATTCATGAGAGACACAGAGAAAGAGAGAGAGAGGCAGAGACACAGGCATAGGGAGAAGCAGGGTCCATGCAGGGAGCCCGATGTGGGACTCGATCCAGGACCCTGGGGTCATGACCTGAGCTAAAAGCAGACGCTCAACCGCTGAGCCACCCAGGTGCCCCCCTGAAAGTTTTTCTTAAAAAAGCTAATAAATCATGGAATTCAGGTCCAAGAGCCTATTTATTTATTTACTTACTTATTTTTTAGAATTTATGTCTAGGGTCATTCTTATGCGCAGTGACTTAGAAGCAAGCATGGATGGGTGGGAGCGGGGAAGCCACGGCACCAGGTTAGGGAAGGGCACTAGGACAGAAAACATGTGAAGGGTTAAAGGCTTCTCTAAAAACGAAAATCACTCACATGAATTGAGAAGGTCTCTGAGCCAGATTGGCACTTTATGATTTCATTAAGTCTCCACAAAAATTCTACGAGCTTAGGTCCTTTTACAACCCCCCTGTTTCACATATGAAGAAAGAGAACCAGGAAGTTAAAATAATTTATGAAAGGTCATGCGGCCCCTGAGTGGTCGAATCGGGACAGTCTCCCACCTCTCCTGTCCCCCAGGAGGGTTCTTCCCAAGCCCTCATTCACTTCCTTGCAAGTCTCACAAATCACAGACGGACACGTTTAGGAACCGCTGTCCTTGTAGGGACGTGCATCCTACTTGGAATTTTTTAAGGTGCATGACTCAAAAGTTGTTCTCTCAGATACTACAACTGCTCGGTTCTATCAAACACCATGTCAACAATTTACAGCTTCTGAAACAGCACTTTGATTCAGCATAAGCGCATCTGAGTGAGCCCCGATGTGACGTCGTGAGAGAGAATCGTTTAGAGCGATCTGTCTTCCTAGACTGATTACTTAGATATTCTATATAAATTATTTATTTATATAGAAATGAGTTTAATCTTGAAATGTAAAACCTCTACAGAAAAGTGCGAAGCATTCCCAATAAGCATTTAACATTTCTGAATGTCACAAATGTTTATATGGTTCTATGTCCTCCCAGGCTATGGTAGCAAAAAAAAAAAAAAAAAAAAAAAAAAAAAAAAAAAAAAAAAATGTGGGCATCTACAGAGTTACAATTAAAAGCTACATTAAATTACAAAGATGGAAAATTAAATATTTATACTTATTTAAAAATCGTGTTCTATTATGCTATCACATTAAGATGTTCAAAAGGAAAAGAATATATTTCTAAACTGTTTCCTCTCAGCTGTAAAGCTAGTTAAGAAGATGAATATTAAGCACACTGTAAATAGGCCAAATAACTCAAAAAAAAACCGATGTAGTTAATTTTTTTGTTTGCTTTTTAAGAAGGCAGGGTATGATGAAGCATATATTAAAGTGTGTGGCACCCAAGTAGAGAAAAACACAGTAAAATAAGATTTTTTCTAAATGCACACAATAAACTTTATATTTTTACTTACCAAGAATATCGCTTCTTTCTCAGATACATATCAGATCTATTTGATGGAACAAGGGTGATGGCAGTGCTGGGACTCTGTGCTCATCCCTAGGACTGCATCCTGCCACTTCAACATATATCTTTGTAGTAAATGAATTTGTATCTGGATATTTGCCTTACACATAAAGGCTTTTAAAAAAATGACCTCTTGGGATCCCTGGGTGGCGCAGCGGTTTGGCGCCTGCCTTTGGCCCAGGGCGCTATCCTGGAGACCCGGATCGAATCCCACGTCCGGCTCCCGGTGCATGGAGCCTGCTTCTCCGTCTGCCTGTGTCTCTGCCTCTCTCTCTGTGTGACTATCATAAAAAAAAAAAAAAAATGACCTCTTATATTTTAAGCATAAAATCCAGGAAACAAACAAAAAGTGAGATTGATTTGAATACAACAGAATTTGAACCAGATATAAGGATGATATTTCATAGAAATAAATTCAGAATCTGGTTTAAGACCATATTAGAAAAGATAATTGTTGTGTTTTATTGAACACTTTTTATTTATTCATGAGAGACAGAGAGAGAGAGAGAGAGGCAGAGACACAGGCAGAGGGAGAAGCAGGCTCCATGCAGGGAGCCCGACGTGGGACTCGATCCCAAGACTCTGGGGTCACACCCTGAGCTCAAGGGCAGATGCTCAACCACTGAGCCACCCAGGCGTCCCGAGAGCCAGGATTTAAACCTAGACAATTACATGGCAGATCCAGGCTACTTTTTTACTCTGTTAAACCAGGTCCGTTGTAGCCGTTCTTTGGAAGACAGTCTGCTTGTCAAACTTAAACTACAATCCCCTTTGTTATCACTCGTTGCCCCTTTTTTACTTCCTTTGTTAACACCCAGAGAGGAAAGAACGGAATTAATTTTAGAATCAGGCCACAAACTATTTCATGGAGCTCTGTGTACAAAACTGATGCAACCTGCACCATTGCGAACATCTGAATGCATTTTCATCATGTGCAGCACAGATATCATTTCATTTTTACACGATACTGAGCAATATGTAACAATGCAACACAACTCTATCAATAAGTGTGCTTTCAGGATGTAATTTTTGCCAGGTCATTTATTTTTATTTGCTCCCTGAACCATCTTGTAATTAGCAAAGCACCATTTTCGGTGTTGATGATTACCACTCAAAGTTGCTGCCACCTGCTGGTGATATTCCCTTATTATAAGAGAGCTAACGTTTCTTTTGCTAAGCATATATTCTAGTGGTAGTAATTCTTTGCTATACCCTAAAGACTACGTCCCCACCTGTCAGGCCTTAGCAAAGGTGGTGCATACTGGTTAAGTAGCGGAGCACGGTTTAAGAGGTTTAAAGTCTGAATCTAATCAAAGCTGCTAACCACTCTTCTATAGTGCCTTCCTCTTTAGAAAATCTTTAAATAAGTCTTTTACATCCATACTACTGAATGTCCTGCAGTGGTATATAAGCATGAGCTAGTAGTTCTACAGATGCTGGTGAGGAAAGAAAAATCCATGACATAGAGTTAAGACCAAAAAAAAAAAAAAAACAAAAAAAAAAACCCACCACAACAACAGGTGGTAAAACATTATTTACATAAATCATATGATCGTATTTTTAAATAATAAATTACAGATTTATATGTGTAACCTATGATTAGAGTTGGTCTAGTCCCATGGGAAGTTCATATGTCTTCCACAAAACCATGATGTTGGCCTTAAAAAAAAGGTAGTTTTCAAGGTCAAGGGAACTATTCAGTAAGTCAGAATACTTAGCTGAGACGATGTGTCCTGCCGCTGAGTAGACAAGCTCAGGCGTATCTTTTTGAGATGTCTCATATAATATTTCTATATGCTCAAAATTGTTTCTGTCTTCTCAATGGTTTCTGCTCAAAAAACTCTGGTAAAAGTTTTGATAAAATATATCATTTTAAAAAGCTTGTGATCTTTTAAATCACTCGTTAGTGAGCTCTGATGATAAGTGAAGTAAAGCATGCAAAGACTGTGCACCAAGAAACAACACCAGAAAAATACCGGAAAGGTGTTATTATGGATGTTCCATGAGTAACACATTTTAATGAAATAAAGAGATTCCAATATAACCCTGAATACAAGGCACTGAACACAAGGCGCATATATTCGTGAAGGATGCGTCATCCAAGTCACTGAAGATTCTACTGTTGAGTAGGAGAGAAGGAGAACATTCGCATGTAACAATCATATGAGTCCGGTTAAGATAATTTATGTAATATGAATATAAACAAAATAAATTGTGAGTTCACGACAGGGAAATTCTCCCAAAGGATGAAGGCAGGAGAGTCTGACCTAGACTTTGAAAAAGAATCAGCACCTTTCCAGGTAACAATGTCAGGGATGGCCATTCCAGGCAAGCAGAACAGAATGAGTCAGGACGTGGAGGCAGCACAGATTGTGAAAAGCTCCCCCCAAACAGCAAAGGATGCAAGAGAGTTCCAGCTCAGGATATGTGCGGGCAACAGTTGATGAGAACAGTGACGGTCGGACGTCGAGGGCATGTGAACATCGGGCCAGAGGACTGCTCCTCCCCTGTAGGTATGGAGAAGCCACGGAGGTTGCGGATCAAGAAAGTGCCATGGACATGTCTTCATTTCAAAGAGGACACCGTACAAGCAGGATAAGGAATGGCTGGGCGAGTGTGGTGTGGCCCTGTCGGGCGACGTCACGTGAAATCATGCCAGCAACGATGAGAACATAAGCACCAGAAAACATGCGATACTTCAGAGGTAGGCTCCCGTTAAAGCTCCAAAATGAAGAATTACCTTTCTCCAGGCTTCTAACCTTCCAATATTAATCTATTCAACAATAAGGACCATCTAAGTGTTGAAGAGAAAATCAAAAACGACAACAACAACAAAATACTTCGTGTTCCCAGAGATCGGCCCAACGTTGTGATCAAGAGGACCAAGAGGAGTCTGCATTTTCTCCTGAAGGATATAAAGCATAATATAGAAACTCTCAGCAACTTGATAAGAGGAACGAGTATGACGGCAAGGAATAAATACTCAAGGACCGTCTTCTCGTACTAAGTGCAACACCAATAGCATGTCAAGAATGTAGAGAAGAGATCTTCAGATTCACCGAAATAGGGAAATCTTTTATGACCAGAGGGGTCTAAAGACTTATTCAGGTTTTTACTTCTGCTGACAATCATTGGTAATTCTGGAAATATATTTTAGAAGAGTTTCTGATGACATAAAATGCTGGCTGTGGGCATTTAAGTCCGCAGTGTATTTCCCATATATCCCGAGGAAAGGGAAACACGTAGTGTTCAGTATACACAGCCGTGAAACCTAATCGCTGGGCACATATGCAGCTGAAAAGTAAGGTATCAGGACACGTACAAAACCTTCGATAAATCCATTTCCTGAAAAAATGACGTCAACCATATATTTTACGCTTGACTATTAACTATCTACAGATCGTGCAATGCATGTTCTAATTGCCAAGTCCAAAATAGATTCGGAACTCCTTGCTGGTAAAGGCTTTGTCCAAGTCTTCCCCTGAATCCCACATAGTGGCTCACAAAGTGCTGGAGAATAATAACAAGCCAGATAAACACTTGTTACATTAGAGGGAAGAAAATTCTCAGATGAATCTGCACGAGACAAGAGCATCGCAGTGGCCCAGAATCACACAGAATGAACCATTCTACAGAATCATTCCCTCTGAGGACTGCATTCACAGTGCACAGAAGCCAGCACTTAAGCACCACTTAAATAAAAACACCTCCTTGAATGAATTGGCAACAATAGACCCTGAGTATAAAATGGAAATGGAATAGATGCTGATTATGATGAACTTGTCAGCCGGCTAACCCTCGGCAGTTAAATTGGCAAGTGCGGTAAGAGCGCTGACAAAAAAATCAGAGAACAAGTCCATCAACTCTGAACCTCACTGAAAGGAAAGAAATTGGGAGTGTGTGTGTGTGTACGTGTGTGTGTACGTGTGTGTATGCATATGCATGCAAGAAAGAAAGAAGATCTAATGACTATTACAAGGTTCTTGTAATGAAATATGTGACTAAGTACATGCAGATTATGATGAATGTCAAAGAAAACTCCAATTGAGGTTGTGAAAAACAGCCACTTTAAATTTGGTTAAATATTAAATCCAACTCAAATTACCTCTTGCAACTATTTCTAGGACATCGTTTTCATAATTTTCAACATTCCTCTCTCCACGACAGACCATGGCTAAGCAAGTCCCCATCCAAGCAGTCTATCCCCTGTCCGGCCACCGACCTCATCATTATCTGGTTTCTGTTTAGGTTCATCCATAGGCCAGTGTGTTTCCAGGAGCCTATGCCACTTTGGGGGGTTCTAGTTGGGGTTTGTTACAAAAGAGCCATTTGCCTGAGAGCATATAGACGAAGTAGCATTTAATTCATTTAACAGGGGATCCCTGGGTGGCGCAGCGGTTTGGCGCCTGCCTTTGGCCCAGGGCGCGATCCTGGAGACCCGGGATCGAATCCCACGTCGGGCTCCCGGTGCATGGAGCCTGCTTCTCCCTCTGCCTGTGTCTCTGCCTCTCTCTCTCTCTCTCTCTCTGTGTGTGTGACTATCATAAATAATAAATAAAAATTTTAAAAAATTCATCTAAAAGTTAGACTAATCGTGTAATAATTATAAATATACTGTATGTATATCAGATGAGTTTTAGCCACCAATTCTTTTTTGCACTTGTTTGCAATACACTGAATCCCAATCCTATTTTCCCAGGCCTTTGTCCCTTCATGTATTCTTCTAGAATGTTTTGCAGGGATTTAGATTTCCTTTATATATGTTTGATGCCTGGATAATATATATACGATAGTACTTTCCTGTCTTTTTTTTTTTTTTTAAGATTTTGTTTCGGGGAGAGAGAGTAGAGAGCACAAGCAGGGGGAGAAGCAGAAGAGGGAGAAGCTGATTCCCCACTGAGCAGGGAGCCTGATGCGGGACTGGATCCCAGGACCCCAAGATCGTGACCTGAGCCAAAGGCAGATGCTTAACTGACTGAGCCCCCCAGGTGCCCTGGTACTTTCCTGTCTTGCTTGCAAATACTCAAGATTTTATAGTTTTTGTTTGCATAACTTCTCACCCACATCTTCTCTTTCCTTCTCTGTGTTTTTTTTTTTTTTAAGATTTTATTTATTTATTCATGAAAGACAGAGAGAGAGAGAGAGAGGCAGAGGGAGAAGCAGGCTCCATACAGGGAGCCTGACGTGGGACTCGATCCCAGGTCTCCAGGATCATGCCCTGGGCTGAAGGCAGGCGCTAAACTGCTGAGCCACCCAGGGATTCCCTTCTGTGTGTGTTTTTTTTGGATTTTTTTTTTTTTTTTGGTTTTGTTTCTGTTTTTGTTTCCTGGTCTTCTGAAGTTACACATTCCATCAAATTCGGACAGTTTCCTCTTGAATTATTTGCACATTCAAAGACCGAAGACTAAAACATGGATAGACAGCAAGGCACCCCAATGTTCCAGAGTGAGGTGCTAAGTCACTTGCGTGTTATCGCTTCCAAGAGTATATAGTCAGATACTGGTTTTGTGACTCCAGATCTTGAAGGTATAACATGATTGATACTGAAAAGACTGGGAGAGGGAACTTTTTTTTGGGGGGGTGGGGGGAAGAAACGTTTGCAGGCCTGTGGGGGTATATCTCCATCTCATGTCCGATAAAAGGGTCTTCCACAGTCAGAATCCAGGGGTCTTTGAGCCACAGACACAAAGGAAAGATACTGTGTCAACCCTATTTCCCAAACAGCAGGGGGAGGTAAGAAGGCTGTGTGAGGAATTTCCCTGGACTTATCAGAGCAAAGGGGTAAGCATTTCACCTGCAATATTTGTGCACCCTGATGGAGAAAACGCCACCCCGGGATGACTTAGAGGCATTTCATCTTAAGAAACTGCTTCTTGGGTCATGGTGAACCTGCAGAAATTATGAGAATGAGGAGGAAATCGGCAGCACGGAGGCACCAAATGCACATCTTGCATAAGAAATGCAGTCGGATATTCCTGGTGCAGAAATGTCTAGGAAAAACATTTGAGAGAGTCTTAGTTTTGAACATCTGCCAAGTAAAAAAGAACCCTGGATGGCAGATTACAATGACCCAGGTTAAAAAAAAAAAAAAAAAAAAAAGATACCTTCTTTGCTGCTTCTCTCTTCCCAGCCCCTCCTCTCCCCCATCAACACTGAAGAGTTTAGAAATCACATAAACACCAGACAAGAACATAGAGAAATGGAAGTTACCTGCCAATCCCCACACCCTCCTTCCCACAACAGACTAGAAGTTCAAAATATGTCAAAGGTGGCTGCGTCAAATTTGGAATTTTTTCCATCACACTTGTCTAGAAGCAGCGGACACATCAGCTCTTAACACACACGTGACTTCCGACTAACGGTAAGTAACCGGGACTTTCATTACTCCAGACCATCCAGAAAATTCAAAGGATCAATGCCAGGTAATATCCAATTTACCTGTTCCCTGTAGCAGTTTCGAACAAACATGAGGGACAGGGACAGAAATAAAACTGTTTTGTGCTGCACTCCAGAGTGTCACTTTTTTAAAGCATAGCTAGTCATTTACATGTGAATCCCTTGGGGGCCACCTACTGGGCCACATACCCCTGAGAACAAGTACCAGCTGCCCAGGCCATATGTCACCAAACCTTTAGGCCATGAAGGCTCGTCCCCAGCTCCTCCCAGAATTCATTCCTGAGCTTTCCTCACAACGTTTTGCCCCCCCAACCCCTGTAATTAGTAATCTCTGGATTATCTCATACTTTCCTTTTTCTCTTTCAGCCTTTTCAATACTTTCATCAACAGCTTCCTTTATTAAATGCTCTCTGAAAAAAAAAATAATAAAATAAATAAATAAATAAATAAATAAATGCTCTCTGTTTGAAATAACTAGCATTGCTTTTGGTTTCCTGACTGAGCCCTGCGAATATGCTAACTCTGGGTTACATATCATATATTAATATATTAATGCATATTCAAATATATTCATAATTTTTAAATGACTTCAGAATGAATATCAAAAATCAGTTTAACTCAAGTAAAGGAAACTGAAAGTCAAATTGAGCACATTCCTTAAAATAAACTGTAGAGTCAATATCAAAAAGTCAGCAATTGTATCAGCACTGCTAAGAACCATCCTAGCACATGTTTGTAATTACATGCGATTTGAGTTTTTCTTTCTTTTTACCTTCTCAACATAACTCTGACTTTGTTCAGCATAACATAACTGCTTTAAGACTGAAACCTACTTTTATCATAAGTAATAGAAAGGAAGTTCTTCCAAATTTCTCTAGTGGTTTCTATATATCACATATATATTGTAAAATATAATAATGGCCACTTGAAAGTACATCCTAGTAGCAGAAATAATGAGAAAATATTTAATATTACATCAAATAATCTTTTTAACACTAGAAACAAGGTTGATAAGCCAGTGTCTATCCTCATGCCTATTTGTAGGGCATCTAAATATGTCTCATTTCATAAGCTTCTCAATTACCAGCAACAGAACAAATTCAATACCCAAAGTGGAGGATCCTGAAGAGAAGAATGTTTGAGAGATTTGAAGGAAATGTATGTAATTTTGTGGAGACCTATCTACTAAGGTTTTGAAATAATATCTTAAAATGACATGGGTTGTCCTGGTAGATTTTGCCAGACTGTGAGAAAATATGATTTCATCCAATGTTGTAAATTCCTTTGGGAAATAAATGAAACCTGTTCGATCTGAAATAAGACACTTGAGAGGAAAGAAAAGTATCAGTAGAAAAGATAATGATCTAATAGGGAAAATAGAAAGATTCAGTGTTTGAAAAGAGAAAGATTAATGGAGAAAAAAAAAAAAAACCTGTATTTTTTGGGAGGGAAACTATAAAAAGTCATTTAATGTATATTCCAAGATGGCCAACACAAGCTGGTTAGGTAATTAGCCTTTGAAGAGTTGGCCTTTTTTTTTTTTTTATAGTCATATAAAAAATATTGTGCGCCTTGTTAAAAAAGGAAATTTAGGGCAGCCAGGATAGCTCAGCGATTTAGCGCCACCTTCAGCCTAGGGCCTGATCCTGGAGACCCGGGATCGAGTCCCATGTCAGGCTCCCTACACGGAGCCTGCTTCTCCCTCTGCCTGTGTCTCTGCCTCTCTCTATGTGTGTGTCTCTCATGAATAAATAAATAAAATCTTAAAAAATCTAGTCTAACAAAAAACATATCCACCAATGGGCTTGTATTTTTTTTCCACATTCAGGTTTGCAAGATAATAAAAAATCTATACATATTCATCTTTGAGCATAGCACTGTCTATTAGCTAACCAGTTTTAGCAATACACTGCACAGAGTTTCTGACCACCATTAGTTTCTGACGTTGAGTTAGCTTTAAGCTTATTGGTTATTCTGACAAGTAGAGCCAGCTTGGAACCCAGTCCCTGGAAAGCATTTGAAGGATTTACTACCTGTCTGTCCAACACCTTTTCAATGGTAAGCGATCTGGGCACATACTTATTAATCCAAAGATCTAAAGACATTTTTTTTTTTTTAAGTAAGCTCCACACCCAGCATGGAACCCAACAAGGAGCTTAACTTATGACCCTGAGATCAAGACCTGAGTTGAAATCAAGGATCATCAACAGTTGGATGCTTAACTGACTGAGCCACCCAGGCACTCCGCCAAAGACATCTTAATGCTTGGGGTCAAATGAGCAGAGGGGTCCCAGTGAAGACATGTTTTCAAAAATGCTATAAACAAGTCATCATTACACCCCTTCAGTGCTGTCACCCAGTCTTTGCTGCCTCTGGGAAACCTGTATTTCTAACTATCAAACAAGTCATTCAACCACATTGTTCATTCCTACATATATAACTATTAGCCTTAGTCCTACATAAATGCCCTATAACTGAACAAAAGGTAAAGTTTGAGAGAGAGTAAATATTGAAAATCTAGGAAAGTGAATTTGACACTTAAAGGATGAAATGATAAAAATTAAGTGTTTCAAAGATGCCTCAAGAAGAATAAAGCCAAGAGGACAAAGAACCGAAGTAAGTACATAAGTTTATAACTTTAAAATAATTTTCTTTTGGAAGAATATACAAAGAACAATAAGCTGCCTTCAGAAAGAGATGATTCTTGTATTCAATCACATTGGGTTTAGGTCACTGCAATCCTTCAAAATGATAAACCAATTATAGGTTCTAGGTTATAGTCAGATAAATGACCTGAAGCAACAGGCATCTATTTTAGAATAGATCAGAGCAGGTAAATGATTCAATTTAGTCAGCAATAAATGAAATCTTTAGTTGTTTAAAACTTTTAACCATTCAAGATGAAAACATTAAAAAGGAAAATAAGATATAAACCTTTTGAAACTATGAAAGAAAAATACTTCTGTACAAGCATTACAGAGTTCCACGTGTAGCATGCTTTATTGTACCAGGATAAAAACAGTTCAAATATGCCAGACACTAGAGAAAGGAAATATTAATTCAACATAAGGACATTTGCCAGAAAGAAACTCAATGTACAAAAGAAATGAATCCTAATAAAAATGGTCAGAAGGTCTACAATAAGTAACAAAGAAAAATATTGTGGGCAAAAATATCAGAATGCTATCTTACAGACTATCTGGGATGCAGTCTGTGACCTATAAACATCCATCCCCTATCATTTTCAAATAGGCAGAATGGTACACAGATTGTAAGAAAGATTAACCACCCTCCCACACTTACCATCAAAAAGCTCAGATTACTTTAAATTGAGCATTCTCATATTCCTGGCCTCTGCCCAAGTTCATTTTAAAGATTAGTTTTTGCAGTTCTCTCTCTCTCTTTTTCCATACCAGCAATCTGTTCTTAGCCTTTTAATATCTACTCAAGCATTTCAGCAAGCATTTCAAACACACAGAAGGATGAAATTTAATATTAATAAAATATCCAAAGTTAAACCCCCAGAACACAATTTCAGTATTTATCTCTGAGTATCTCTTGCAACCCAGTATGGAAGCACATAAAAATTGGAGCACATAAAAATCTGAAGAAAGGTCATTTTATTCTAATGAGTAATTATACTAGGTAATTGTATTTTCTAAATCACATCCAATCCATGATTTTAAATAACATATATTGATCAATAATTAAAGAAATTTTCACATTTTGATATAAAAGTTAATGATAGCTTGATGGCATTCATCATTCAAATATCAGTAAATATTAATTTCATAAAATTATCAGTAAACTACTAGAACTCAAAAATTAAAAACAGCTTTTCCAGTCTTTTATAATAATATGCGATGCTAACGTAAACTTCTTTTTGAAAGGCTGAGTTTGATCAGTACTTATGTAAATTCGCAAGGAATATTTCCGTTTTAAGCAATCATTTAATTCTTACGTATTAAAAACACAGAAAATACAGAAAATAAAATTTTCAACTGTAAAAATTTATATTTACTAGCCAGGGTTATTATTAATATCTTAATAAGTATCTGATTTATCCAATGACACTCAATAATTGTAATTTTTATTATACACCGGTGGTCATTAAGTCTTTATTTATACCCTCAGGTGGATGAAATGCTCTGTATAGAATATTGCACCAAATATGTAAACACTCTTCACTTGCACAGAAAGAAAATCCAATCTGCACAGCCAGCCACTCAAGGCCATATAAGCCACATACGAAGGAGCCTAAATGGATCAACTACTCCTTACTCCTTTGACTCTTGCTTTTGCCGTCTGGCTGTTCTACTCACCTGCAATGCCCTTCCCCATCTCTCCTCTTACGTGTTACTAAGTGTTGATAAGATAGCCACCCTATGCATTCTTGAGAACTTTCAGACACAAAATTCTTTTTTTAAGTTTTTTTTTTAGATCTCCTTCTAGAAGTACTATGAACAGCACCGAATTCCCATAGGACCTTTTATTTGTTCTGACACTTATTACAATACAGAATGTTAGAGGTGAAGGAACTTTAGAGGTAATTTCATCCATGACACTTTTTTTTTTCTTTTTTGGCACATCAGAAAACTGAAGTCTATTAAACGAAAAGCTTAAGAGCATACCATTAAAGATAAAAAAAGACTGTATACCTTCTATTTGCTTGTCTCCTTTCCTACCTTGTTCTTTGAATAGACCTGCATGGAGTTCATCATTCCTTTAACTAGATAAGCTCCTTCAAGTTTCATATTTTCTTAATATATACTTACACAGCAACTTTTTTATAGAGGGCAAGCTTAAATAATTGATGAATGGGGTGGAATGGGAGGCGGGGTAGGCAGGAACAAGTCTAGATTCTACTCGGGAGTACACAATTCTCTAGGGACAGGATAAAGACTATTAATATTAAGATGCCCTTCTAGTCTTTTTCCCCAAACTGCAGTGGTTAATTCCATGACATTGTCAAAGTGAAAGCATATCCAGAAGGCTAGTTCTTTTCTGCTCTTACTATATTCTTCAGACAACCTGAAAAACCAAATTGAACAACTGAATAACCTTAAATGAACAAAGAAACACAAAACTATCTGGGAATAGGATGCTCCTGGCACCATCCCTATATCCCCTGCTCAAAATCACATAGACTGATTTTCCACTCTTATGATGGAGCCTGCAAAGTTAATCAGAAGTAGGCAAGAGAATTAAACATCATGAAGGAAATATATAGGATGATGAATTAGAAAATGATTTGGGGGCGCATTTTAGATAGAGTGGTATTTAAGATTTACGCAAGGAAGATACGTTTAAACTGAGAAAGGGAGATGACAACCAGCCTCAGGAAGAATCTGAGAAGTTTATTGCACTGAGGAAATAGTGCAAAGATATACTTACATGACCACATGTGATAGCTTGACCTATGGATCAGAAGTCAAATTTTTCCATGGTTTAAAATGAAACAACCATATACAGTATACAACAGAAAGTTGTTTTCACACATTTTTTTATTTGGAAGAAGAGCACCACTACACAGAGCATTTAGCCTCAAATTCATTCCTCTGTGTTCCCACCAGCAGTATGCACAAGGCTAATATGTGCATCCGCAGCCAGGAAGTTGGCTAACTTCAGATACGTCTGTTTCCCCCGCTGAAAGGTGAACTTTTTGTGGGTAAGAACCACCTTTAAACCATCCTGTATTCCAATTCTTAGCATATTCCAGGGCATTCATAAAAATTGAACTGGTGCTGAATTAAATTTTATTGTATTTCATAAATTGGACTAAAGTTCAGAATGATTTACAACAGCAAGTTTGAATGACCAAGGCAATATATACATCAGCCCCTGGCTAATAGGGAGAAAAGTACTTATATTTTTTTGCTACTACAACTGGTAAAAAGACTTTCTGTTATAAATAGCTGAGTGTTTTTGCACTGTTGTGGGAAAAATGGCTGCTAATATAAGATAAAAATGAATTTCAATTACATTATAATATTTGATTCTGTTCAAGTCCACACTGCTTTTCTAGACAAAGTAGTATTTTTATATTCTAAAAGGGGGAAATTCCAAAAAAAATTTTAAGCCATCAATGTTTTAAAATGAATTAATATATAGTATATAAAGTAAATTGCAACAATGTTAAAATTATATTGGGAAAAATGAATAATTCTTTAATAAACTAAATGCATTATAAATGATTGACTTGATATACATAATGCATTCACTGGTATTGAAAGATATTTCTATAATAATATATAATGAGCACCATTTAAATTGTTTTTAAATCTTAAGTTGGGAACAACAATTGCCATAAAATGGTATGGTCCATGCAATATCAAACGAAGGAATGAATAATTGATTTCGGTGGGACATTTCTCTGAAAATATGTTGTTGGGTCTATTAGTTGACTCATTCCAATCCCTTAAAGAACTGGGTAACTGTCTCAAATCGTTTCTCCACCTCGAGTCTAATAGACATGGAACAAGGAATGATGGGTTGTTGTCGTTGCTGTTTCTTATCCACGGGTGACTATTTCAGAGGGTCCACTTGTGTGATGATGGCAATGGAGTATCACTGGATATAGCCGTCAGTCCCCCAAACAGCTCTCAATAACCTGCCTCCTGGTAGCGGTACCCTGGACAGTTCCCTCCGTCACCGAATGAAACTGCTTGTTACCAGAGAGGTCAATCTGGGAGAGGACTACATGGGACTTGTAGGCTGGGCCACAAGTCACTCTGGCATCTACCTGGTGCTCTCATGAATGGTTTCCTCTGAAGACAGCTCGTGTCATGAGGCTACTTCCAGAGCAGTAAGAAGAGGTTCACATGCAGAAGAACTGAAGTCTCCTCCCAAGAGCCAGCACCATTTGCCAGTCACCTGAGTGTGGCATCTTGGAATCAGCTCCTTAAATACAATCAAACCATCAGGTCTGACCTTGAATAATGACAACCTCTGGTAGCCTACATTGGTTGACTGTGAAGCAACAGCCTGTGTTCATTTGACACAAAACTATTTTTCCTGGTTAAAAGAATGCAATAGAAGGGATCTGCTTTTGTTGTTGTCGTTCTTGATGCATGGACCCTCAAGACTCATTCAAAAATTCTTCTCGGCCTCCAATAACCCAAACGTTCACCCCATTAAACCACCTACTATCTGCAAAGTCATTTGTAATCTTTGCCTTTATATATGATGTTCCCAAGGCATTTTAAGCCCAACCCTTCTCTGAATGTTAATGTCTGCTCCTTGATACTTCAAATTTCATAGGATACTTAATTAGCGGGTAATATAGAGCAAAATTAGTGAGAGGAAGTCTGAGGCCAACGATTTTGATGAAGCATCTTACATTTGTCCATCATGAAAGTATACAACACAATCAAAATTACTGTCATGAGAGTAATTAATTGAGATGAGAGGAATGCATCTGTACTTAATCTGTTTTCCCCCCAAGATAGATATATTTGGTTTTATTTATTTATTTTTATTTATTTATTTTTGGTTTTTTTAAATTTTTTTGGTTTTTTGTTTGTTTGTTTAATTAATTAATTAATTTATTTTTTTTTGGTTTTAAATGTTACATTTACAAGCAAATTCAGAAACACTTGTTCTATACTGACCATGATGATGCTATGAACCCTGGAAAGAACCTGGCTCATTTGTGCTTTGAAGCAAAATTAAATACTGTCAGTGACTGTATCCAAAAAGCTGTTGACATTTCTATTATGATATCTTATTTTTATAGGATTGAAGAAGTTTGCCTATTTTCTAGAAACGCCCTCTTTGAAAATTATAAGGGCCACTGACATCTCAAAAGTGTGAAAAGTTTCTTTGCCAAGGAAAACTCAGCTTGGCAGAGGAGGCTTGGGAACTCGTAGCACAGACGGAGCACCTGTGAGGCTTGGCAACATCCGTGGCTTTGCTGCCTTGGTGAGGAAAGGAGCTCCACACAAGACCGTGACTCACTGATTCCTGAGTCGGAATACACTGACAATAAAAAACACTGCCAGAAATCCAGAGAGGATTTTTGTCTGCTGTCCTAAAAGTTTTCAACTTGATCAGAGCCAGGGTCTTGAATCACTGCCTTTTTAAGAAATATGTCAAGAAGACAAAAAGAGGATGCGAAGTTCATCCTCTCCTACATAGAAGTTTGCCAAGTTGCCAGAGCACATGTTCCAAACCCCTGATTGAACTTTGAGTAAAAAGTTCACGAGGAAGAAAGCTCATCTTCAGAATAATTTCACAGAGCTTCTTTGTGGCTTGACCGACCAGGCGGGTATTACTGGCCACAGAAATGAATAAGCTTTCTTCATGCAGGCCCTCGAGATGCTATTTTCCAGAGTGATGATAAATGTCAGGTTACCTTGTTCAGCCTCCTAATGAGGGAGAGAAGTTTAGAGGTAGCCAACTACGTGAATTTCCCATGTTATGAAAAAGCACTTCTTTAGGACTAAGTTAATAGTGACGAAACCTTGCTCCATCCTTCCAGGAACTATCTTTAGACTGCTGGAATCACCACAGAACTCTTGATTAATGGTTCTGCTGAAACGACTTTTAAATTGAGCACAGGCTAGAAAATTCTGACACTGACCTAAAAAAAAAAAAAAACAAAAACAAAACCAGAAAAGCATTCGTGGTCTGATCCCAACAACGTGTTCACATGAATTCAAATGAAGAATCCTGGGGAACTCTTAGTCTTACAGAAAATAGCTAAAACCTAACATACAGAGCTGACTTACAGAAGCCCAGATTCCTTTTGGTATCACTGGTAAGGTTTGAAACATTTCCAATCAAAAGGAAGACAACCTCAATTTATGTCAAAGATGATGTGTGCATAACCACGTTTAAAAAAAAAATAACACATTGAAATTCTTATTCAAGCAGCTGCCTTATCAAGGAAATTAATTTTGAGCAGAGTTAAAGTTTAATTTATTTTTAATTTGCACAAGTTCTATTTCTCGCTCTTTTTTCCCTTATTTATAGAATTGGACCATTAACTTTTGCATAAAAATAGTGAGACATTTTGTGAAGAGTTTAATTTGGTATATGGATAAAATAGATGTGAATGCATTACATAAATTTTATGAACAGTTTTTGCATTTATGTTATATCTGCGTTTCTCCAGTGTAAGGCCCCTTTGGGCTTCAGCAGATTCTCCAAGGATGTGATGGCCGCACGGATTAGGAGCCGCGCTCCTCACCTCTTAGACAGAGCTTTCTCTAAAGCGGGGCAAAGTCAGCATCGCCACCCTCCTTGTCCCACCACGCTCTTGCTCCTACTTTCTGCTCATCAGTTTTATGGCAGTTTTCTTTCTCATGTCACTAGATTGTGAATATCACAATTATTCAGGACGGGAAGTATATATTCATGTTTGCACTCAGGACATATATTAGGAAGTCCTTGGAAATGACAGGAGCCTGCAAAATGTTTCATAAGTGAATAAATGCAAATAAACATGCCCTTTGTTTTGATTTCTCCCCCCAGGAGCCTGTGTTTGTAGGATAAATCATTTTTCGTGGGAAGATATTTTCATCTCCATTGTTAGTAAAGGTAAGTGATCTGGTAACCAAGTAAGACCAATCCTATAGGAACAAATGGTATGTGACCATTTGATTTTACCCAATACCAAGTAAACAGTCACCTTGAAATTGCAAAAAAAAAAAAAGTCTACTTAACACACTGTTTAAATTAGACTTAGTTGGCCATATAGAAAAAAAAACATAGTAATTAAACTCTTGCCAATTAAATTAAAAAATCTATACAGCATGACGATTTTTAAAAATCATCCTTTTAATTTTTCATATCACGTAAGTTGCACTTGGTTCTAGATACAAGTCACTTGATCCATTCTCTAAAATGTATTGCCAGAAACCATGATAAGGTAATTAACATTAAATTCAAAGGCTACATATCTCCAGCCAAATTCTTTCTATAATTAGCTAAATTACTCATATAACTTAAGAAAGCATGAGAAATGCTGAATTATTTAGATACTGCCCTTATTTTCAATCCCTACTTGCCCTTTAGAGACTTACCTAATATATCTAATTATAAACTAGTTTCATGTTTTGTATTTACAATAGAATTTCAATATCAGGAGATTTCAACTATCTCTAAAATTAACAGGAACATTTTTTCTATCTTAATTTTATTCGAAGATTTTTATACCTTACGCATATGAGAATTTCAACTAAATGTTTGTTGAACTTAATTTAATACTCCAAATATTCAGAATGAAACCATCTTTCCTGACAGAAAGCATTGTTCAAGCAATTAGAACAATATAAAGCCATAAGGTAAGATGATAAGGTCTAAACCCGCTGAAGTTAATTAGCTCTGGGGAATAATTTTAAAATAATAGGTACATTAGCTAGAGAAAATTACAGCGAAGTATCTTCTGTATAAAAAATAGAACATGTGGCAAAAATAAAACCGTAAAGAAAATGTCTTTTGTATCCTAGTGCAAAGTAAATCATCAGAGCCTTTTCGTATTGAACCAGAAACCCTTTGGTCTACAGGAAGCCCCTAAGAGGGTCCCTGTCCGTGAAGAGCTGACTGACCATCTGATTCTCTGGTTATTTACATCTACAGTGATATCATAACACTTTCCATCTGTTTGTGCTCTCTCTCTCTCTCTCTCTCTCTCTCTCCCCACCTCTTTTTTTCTTTTCCCTTTCTTTTTCTTTCTTTCTGTTTTTTTTTTTTTTTTTTTTTTTTTTTCTCTCTTAGAACCCTTTTAACCCTCAGTCTTAGACCACAAAGTCTGGAATATTTTATTATTCAATTTTGCCTGGTTCAATTCTACAAGCTAAGATGCATGATTTCAAACAACTAATTTCTGAAAATCAATTTTATTTTTAAAAATTGTCTCCAATACATCCAATTATACCTATAAACACCATGATTTTCTATTTACCACTAATTATCTATTTAATTTCTTTGATGACAGACTTATTTTGTAATGTCAGTTTTCTGATCACCACAAGCAAAATAGTATTTCAGTAATTAATTTGCTATGGTATTTTATTTTCCACACATGTTGTCTATACAAATAAAATACCACTTTTTAGTATCTTGTCCTTTCTTTATCGGTACACAAAATAAAAATTTTCTCCTGAATATCTATATTTAAAAAAAGAGAGTTCTCTCTCTACATTAGTAGGATGAAATTCTAATATAAATTTTGAGAAGTTATGATTTACAATTTTAGGAAAGACGAAAAATTACTAATTATCCCTAGAGATCAAAGAAACATTATCTCATCTGCAAATACATTTGATTTATGGAGGTTATAATAAATAATATTAACACATATGGCACTCCTCATCTTCAAAGACTTTTCCCAAATATTAAGTAATTACCAAGATGACACATTCAATAGGTGATATGTGGACCATGTGTTTTATTTTTTTTAAAACATGACAATGTGCTTATGCTAAACTCAGTACATATTTTTCATTGATGATACCAAATACTACAAATTTCTATCTCTACTGCTCATTGTGAATATCAGCTCAGGTTCACTAATATTATGAGAATATTTAACAAAGCTTAAAAGTTTACATTAAAGATTAAATTTACATTATCTTTGTCCTTAGTGAGACAGACCAAGGCTTTTGAACAAGGCATTTACAGTTAGTTTCAGTTAACACAGTGGAATGAAATTTTTTACCCCGTGCTAAGCAAATAATTACTTCTTTTACTGTTATCTCTACCTTCTCCACTGTGATTCTCAATGCTGATCGACTTGACCGATTCCAAAATTCTCTGCTGCTTAAATGTATTCTTCCCCTTGATTCTCTAGAGATAAAAATGTAGGTGTTTTTTTTTTTAACTTTACTACAAAAATGGTAGTAAAATGAAATATGGCTAAATATGCTGGTACACAGATTATGCTTTGGTTTCAACATTTAGAAACTCCAAACACCGTTTGTTGACTATTTTATTTGAAAAGAGGGTGCTATTCTATTCTTAAATATATTAAATGTTTATAGCAAAAATATAACAATGCAGAAAAATGAATACCGATTCAGATGTGTTTGGGAAAAATAAAATACAGTTTGGTTGCAATCATTCTGTGAAATGATTTGAATGCATATTTTTTTGCTTCTCCATTTAGTTCCTATTTATTATTCTCGCCACACTAGTAAGTTGGTAAGCTCTTTGAGAGATCTGAGTATGTATTATGTGGGATTTGAATCCCTCTCAGTTCCAAAAGAGTAATTATGTATAATGAGTCAATAATACTTTTTGATGTTCTGATTTAGCTAATAATCTACTACTCTTAAGGAGTTAATCAGATTTGTCTTTTTTTCTCTTTGTGGATCTTTCTTGGTTCAGGGGCGAGTCTGAGTGAAAAGAGAGACTTTAATTTTGCACATGCCCAAAAGAGAATGAGAAATTTATTTACTATTCATTTATTGAAAAAAAAAAATCTGGCAGTTCAAGGAGGGTTACTTTGCTAATGGCCACACAGAGGATCAAAAGATATTCTTGGCTGGGCTTGCGTAAGAAAAAGCTGAAAACAGCTTTTTCTTCAGAACCTTTCAGAGTTAGTATTGTCAGTGCCCTTCCAGAGTCTATGGTGAAAATTGAAATTAGAGTAATCTATCTAGTAAGTGAAGTTCTTGCCGGAATTACAGTGATTTACTTTAGAAGCTCATCGAAGTGATAAGAATATTATTGGATTCTAACTAAGTTACTATTTTAAGAAACAAATGTCCCCTTCTGCCTATTAATAATATTATTTTCACTGATCTATGTCCTTTGATTATATTTAAAATGTAGAACAGTAGCCAGTAATTCATTTTTATTGAATTAGTTCCTTTTCATTACACATAGCAGTGTTTTAAGTAAGAACTAATAGGATGTAAAAGTTAACTTTTGTTTTGAAGTCTATTTGAACCAAACTCTCTGTATTTGCCCACTTATATGTCCAACTAGTCATCAATTTCTATGCACTTGGCCTCTGAGCTATTTCTGTGGTTCCACACAGGTAAACCACACATGGATCCTTCCACGTCCACTACCTACCATTCCTGCAGCTGGATTCACTGCCAAGGCCCCCTGCACGGAGGCAGAGCCGGTTCCCTGTGCTTTGCACTCCCACAGCCCTTGGTACATACACACTTCCCACCTTGGCAATGTCACTCTTCTTTAAAGCCACCACCCTCCCCACTCCAACCTCATCCGCACCGCTTCCACTGCCGAGAGTTCATAAAAGTGTCCTATTAGTTCTCCAAATGCCTGGTATATGATATTATTTATTGGATGGCGGGATGAGTTGATGGGTAAAAAAATATATTACAAAAGTTACTTTGCCACAGTCTAAACTTCAGGAAGAAGGAATTCCTCGTTAAATTCTTGGCTACATAATTCACATAGAGTATAACTGGGAGATAATGAATTCAAATTTGATTTTTTTTTTTAGGCATTCACTTAGTTTTCTACACGCTAGGTTGGTACCGAAATGGACTCTGTACCAGTCCAGGTGGCTGGATTCTCTAGAAATATTCAAATGCTCATATCTACCACAGTTTCACAGTTTTCTTAGGTCATGGTCTCAAGTAAGGAACAGTTTCACAACGCACTTAGCTTAGGATTTCGTAGAAGACTAAAGAAAGGTTTTCTATTCTTCACTCCCTGGACACGAGGTATGGGTAGAAGCCTGTGCCCCGAGGAGCATGAGGTATTGTCATAAGTTCTGCACAACTCTTGAGTAGAGCCCTCCTTCACCTCAATTTGCTCTCCCATAGTAAAACATCACAAAAAGTAGACTGCGTGCCTTAAACACCAGACATTCATATTCTCACCAGCTCTGAAGACTGGAAGTGCAAGATCAAAGTGCCAGCGGGTCGAGTACCTAGTGAGGGCCCTCTCCTTGTCTCACAGATGGCTGCCTTCCTACTAGCCCTCACGTGGCAAAGAGAAAGTGTGATCTCGGGTTTCTCCTCCTCCTCGCAAAAGGGCACACTCCCCAGCATATGAGGGCCCCACTCTTATAACCTCATCCAACCTCAATTACTTCCTAGAAGTCCTATCTCCAAATATAGTCACACTGGGGATTTGGGATTCGGGGTTTGGGGCTGTAACATACGAATTCTGTAGGGCACAGTTCAGTCCACAGCACATGCACAGGCTCTGATTTCCCCTCACATTTCTTTCCCTGATATTCCGTGGCTTGATTGCACACATCGGAACACAACTCACCAAGCAGGACACCCACTGAAGTTTCACACCATACATCTGCCTTTGGAGCTCAGGATCTGGGCTTTCCCCTCACATGCAACTTGGCTGCGCCCAATACAGGATGGATCGTCGCGTATACTAAGACTCAGTCTTGCAATGTGACAAGAAATGAAGGGATCATCGCCGATGGAGCCCACAAATGTTTCCACTCGTAAGTGCCAAAAGCAGAGGAGCTTGCCAAAGAGTAGCAGGAGAAGAACCTTCTTTATAATCTCTGACATTAGGACTCAAAGCGTGTTCTTCTGAGTTTCTATGATATCTGCCCTTTAATCTGGTTAAGAGCAAGTTGAAGGACTTGGGGGTTGTTGATTCTACCAAAGGTTGCTCGGGATTCAAATGGTTTCTAAATAAACATGGCAGTAAATTTTCTAATTTAACAGGGAGTTGGGATGAAAATTTTAAATGCAGTTTTATCTATGTCTGGTTTGTTTCAGGTGTTCCTTCTAAGTAATAATGATTAGGATTCGTGTTACCATCAATATCATCTTGTTGAGTGAGGCATCTCCTACAGTTGTCCTTTTAGTTTTGTGTTATTATGTAGACAGATGTTTCCTTTATGCAAGGTAAGCTTTACACTTTAGTGCTATTGCCTATCTATTGCTCTGAAAAAAAATCAATATGTATTTTAAATTACACATATAATTGTTTTGTGTTTTGGTGCCTAATTCCTCTCCTTGAAATGCATGAAAAGAATTAAAATGTTCAAATTGTTTCCTTTAATTCCTTTCATGCACATTCGTGGGGGGAATTAACCTCCACACTCTAAAACGATTGTATGTGTAATATTAAAAATGGAACATCTCATTTCCTTTTTATTTCTATTGTGGGGATTGTAAACACCAGAGGTATCTAATGAAGACCCTATTTTTACAACATCACAAAATGAAAAAGGCACATTGGAAATACAACCAGAAGCCGATCTTTTCAGATTGGTCCCAAGACCTACTGCAACACAATTTTTTTTTGTTTTGTTTTGTTTTACTTCCATTTTTCTTACTTCCTTTCTTTTACTTCTAACTTCAGTAATCGAATAGGGCAAAGTGTCAACAAATAGCTGCACTGAGGCTAGCATCTAGTTATAACCTGAGCCTTCTTTACTAGGGTCCTTGATTTCCTAGTGTTAAGCCTATGCATCTGAAGTCACTCAAGGGCAGCCCCAGTGGCTTAGCGGTTGGGCGCCGTCTTCGGCCCAGAGCAAGATCCTGAAGACCCGGGGTCGAGTCCCACGTCAGGCTCCCTGCATGGAGCCTGCTTCTCCCTCTGCCTGTGTCTCTGCCTCTCTCTCTCTCTCTCTGTGTGTGTGTGTGTGTGTGTGTGTGTGTCTCATGAATAAATGGATAAAGTTCTTTAAAAAAAATAAAGTCACACAATTCTGTCTACAGTTCAAGTCCACAATAAATGGTCTAATCATCCCTAACAGTGCAGATCTTCCATCTTTTTTTTTTCTTCCAGATCCTTCTTTGCAGACTCACAGAACATTTGTTCTTTGGGAGCCATGGGGGTAAAAGCTTCTTTGCCTTGACATATCAAGTTGTTGCTTAGCAGATCCAGAAATTTTCTTTTCTTTTTAAATATTTTATTTATTTATTCATGAGTGACACTCAGAGAGAGGCAGAGACACAGGCAGAGGGAGAAGCAGGCTCCATGCAGGGAGCCCGATGTGGAACTCCATCCTGGGTCTCCAGGACCACGCCCTGAGCCAAAGGCAGACACTCAATCACTGAGCCACCCAGGGATCCCAGATCCAGAAATTTTCAAATGAAACCCTATTTATTCATTCCACCTTATAACTGTTCAAAATTTAAAATTATTTCTTTTCTTTAGCATTGCTGACTTTAGCTATCCAATATACGACCAACTATAAGCACACAGGTAACCTGGCCAGCATTTTTTTTTTTGAGGGGGGAGTAATATACAGATTTTAATAGACGATTTGAATGATGGTGTGTGTGTGTGTGTGTGTGTGTGTGCATGCACGTGTGCAACAAAGTGAAACAGTACTTTCCTCCCTTTCATTTGGTTTTGCTCATATATTGGGCAAAATTCTCAACTTTACTGCAGATTGAACTATCCATGAATATTCATTCCACAAACATGTTATAATGATTATAAAATCAAATACTTTTTAGTAAACTTATAAATCATGCATGTTAAATCTTAACTCACATTTTTACTAAAAGCTAGTTTACAAACATAAAACAAACAGCAAAAAATCACATTCGGAAAACAAAATGTTCCCTCTTGACTTGTAATCTTTGCTTCACACATAAGACCGGTGCCTTTCCGTAACAGTCCCTGAAACATTCAGATTTCAACATGATTTAGACTGAAACTCAGGCTTTAAAGAATCCATCTTGTAGTCCTCTGACAAAGTAATTGGCTGGAAAAATTATAATAAAATTTTCATAAAGTTCATATTCATGAAGTGGCAAAAATTGCTTTTAGGAAATTATGATATTAATAATTTACACTCATGTCAATAGCACTTCCAAAATAACTCAAACTCTCTACCTTGAAAATTATGGGCCTACTTTGATTTTTCTCCCACATACAGACAGTTAAATATGCTGAGACACATTGAGATCTAGATACAGATTATTCATTTAAGAAGATAGCTCCATGTTTAATTAGAGATTTATCATCTTAACTAGCCGTACTATTGCTCTGAATTAGTTTTCCAGGGTTTGCAGAATTAAAGATGGTAAAAATTGATGAACCTTAGCTGTATTTTCCCCCGAAGGGTACAAACTTTTATTACATTTCAGATGCAAAACACAATTAGCCTCTAACCTAACCATGTTAATCTCCTTGAGTTAAGCTTATGTGTTTCTGCTTGTCTAGAAACTTTTAATGAAAGATCTATGTCTTTACAGCCGGTTTTAATAACCTCTTTATTTGCATCTCTGCCCTTGTTTAGAGGAGGAGTTAATACAATAAGCTCTGGGATTACAGAACACTCTTTTCAAATTGAGGGTAAATAAAACTCGGTGACATTCAGTTGGAGCCGCACTCAGCAGGAAATGGACATCAACAATAAACAGCATTCAAGTTTCAAAAGTTTCCATGTAATTAGGTAAGATGGATACCTTAGTGCCATCCGTTATGTTATATTCTCCAAACTCCATTCTCTTGGCCATTAAGTAGGACCATTTTGACAAGACTGGGGTATGTGTGTGTGCGTGTGTGTTTAATGATTTACGTTATAGGTAAATACTTGTTTAAGGAGAGATTTTTTTTTTTTTTTTTTTTTTTTTTGTCAGAAACAGAACTGTTCAAACTTTCCTTCATGGTTTCCATAGCACAGTCTCAAATGTTCACCTACTCCCAAACTGTATTTTCTGCAGCACAGAGGCTTTGATGGGGTAAATATGCCGAGTCCCTAAATAAGAAATAAATGGTCATTTCTGAATTTCCTCACTCTGGGCTTAAACCAACGACATAGCTACATCCTTACCCCTAATACAATGTTGGATGACTATTGTGGGCACTCTAGTTTTATATGGCAGAAAGGGCCTACGTCAATAAAATAAATAAATAAAGGAAAGAAAAGGAAAATCGTGCATTTACAGATGGACGACAGAGGTGAACAAATGTCTTCTGTGGTCCAGGATTATCCAAAATATAGAAACACAATAACCTGATTAAGCTCTCACTGTACCAATGGTTGAGCCCAGTGTCATCTGTTTCATTACCAACAGTGTGCAATTATTTCCTCAAGATGAAATGGAGACATTGTGCCCCAAAATTACATTTTAAAATGCATCTATTGAAAACAAGTGGATTTATTCGGGTATCTAGTGGGAATTTTTCGAAAAATATCACATATAAAATCGTGAAACATAGACTCATAATGCTATTCTCTGACCATAGCATCATTTCTCTGTGGTCACTTAACAACGAGACCTTAATAGACAGAGGTTGTATCTAACCCATCTCCTGCACTTAGCATGGATTCTAACATATGAAGACAATCCATAAACACTTACGGAATGTGGATTGACTATGTGATTGAATCAGCAGACTTTTACCAACCCACCGACACTTAGCTAGAATAAGGAGGAAGGGAAAATAAATTCTAAAAGCTCAATTTTCATAAATGGTCTGCACAGAAATTTTCAACCTTATCCAAGTAACTTACATAGAATTGTTTATATTATTGATGTAAATTTTCTTGCCTCACGGAGATTCTTAATGTTCTTCAGTCAATAAAATCCTATCCTATGAAGCAGGAGCTGAACCGCAAGCAAGGTCTACCTTCTTGAGTTCTTTCCACAGATTACTTCACGGTTCTTATAATGGACTCTGCCTGCAGTGTCGTCCTAGCCCAATCCCCAACTGCAGGCTGTTTCCCACATCTCTATTGGAGGTAATTTTCGGCAACACGATGTTATCTTCGCCTTTCCCTAATGACACTTTCCAAAGAGCTAGCATTTCATCGCCTCAGGAATAAAGTCCGAGCTACTCAGCACATCATTCAAGATCTCCTCCAAATGGGTCCCAACTTTATCTGCTGGAAGTGCAACTCTAAACAAAGTATAATTACTGTCTGCCTATTAGGATATTCCCAAGAATTAGAAATTTATCTCTCAGCCTTTATTTTGGGTCTTCCGTCTACAAAATGTTTTCCGATTTTCAATCCTCTATATTCAATTGGCAAGCCCAGTTCTAATATCACCCATTCTTTGAAGCCTTCTAGAACCCTCCAGGCATCATTAAATACTTCCTGTTCTGTCTTGCACCATAATGTTTGGTTTGTATTTCTAAGATAGCACCTACCACATCTGATATTAGTAATATTTATTAGGTGCTGTATCTTGCACTTCATGTATTTTATGCCTCTCCTTCTTTGGAAAGGAAAAAGACTCTCCTTGTTCACCTTAAACTCCTGGCTTCTACAATCGTGCGCAGATGCAGAAGGAGTTCAATAAATATAAATAGAGCATGAAATAAAGTGGTTACGAAGGACTTTGGGGAAACACGTATTTTGCCTAGTGACTCGAATGATGAACTCTCAGCAGACATGTGTAACCTCCTGTAGTCTCTTCCTCCCCGTGTCACAGAGCGGGGCTCACACCACACGTCTCAGTAGTCTCCCGCTAGCAAGTAGCTTTCCGACCGTAAGCAAACACAGGGTAACTGGTTCTCCATTACCTGGGACAGGAAAGGACCTGTCAACTGAGTGGACCACAGTGGTCTCTGCCGGTCAAACCCCAGGTAGGTGTGTTTCACCAAGACAGAACATTTTTATCAAGATAACCTCTTGCACTGAAGAGAAACCTGCCCATGGAGTCTCATTAATCAATTTAGCCACCTTCAGAGAGACTTTGCCTCCAACTCCATCCTCCTTTCTCTGTCCGAAGGACACACATTAGTATATAAGCTGAGTGTAACTAGGAATCAACAGTACTAAAAAGTGGGAGGAAAGGCAAAGAAGGATGTTATTTCTATATGTTGTACTTTCTTTTTTTCCTTTTTTTTATATGTTGTACTTTTAAAGGTGCATTTATTTTGGAAATGTAGACTAGATCAGGATACAGTATTTCTTTTGAAACAAAATAAGCTTTGTTCACTCCCAAATTACTCCTGAGTCTAGATCAGTAGACATCATTTATACGATAAATCTGTAAGTTTTGACACTAAATACTCTCCTTGGATTATCTATTATCCTAAGGAACTAAAAGGCACCGTTTTTTACATGCATAGTCTCTAATCTTCCAAAATGCTCTAGTAGAGAACATAAAGATTCTGGGACTCACAGTATTTAATCGACTTGTCCTAGGTCATTCCCGGTAAATGACAGAACCAGAACCTGAACCCAAAGCCACTTTTATTCCAGCACAGTATGAATCTAGGGCATGGTTTCTATTATAAGTATGCAGATTTAAATAAGTAGATTAAACATTTCAGCTGCTCATAAAACTACCTTATGTGCCCTAAAAGTAGTATCCTGGGGGCAACCCACCATGTGCATATGTGCACAACTGGAAGCATGGCTGTTAGCCTTCAGTGCAGCGACCACCTGCAAAGCTAATACTTCAGCACTGAGTACCTGGCTACGTGCTCCTCTTACGACACACAGACTCCAACAGGCAGCCTGCCACGTGTTAGATTTAACGTAGTTTTTTGACAGCCACCGCCGTATAAAATGATGCCGAGAGATGAGATGGTGTTACAGGCTCCATTTCAGCTTAAAGAACAATTCAAGTGATGCATTTCAGACATTTTCCTATATGGAAGCCAAAAAAAAAAAAAAAAAAGAAGAAAGAAATGCTAAAAGGTAAAAAGAAGATGACACCATGGACGATGATGAAGATGAAGAAGGAAATTCCTTCCTTCTTGCATTTGTTTTACTCAAAATTGTGCAGGCCAAGAGGAACGGGCTTTAAGTCGGATGCTCAGAAGTGATGGGCAATTGAATCTGTGTCATTCATTTTATAGAAAGAAGCAGCCTTTATCTCAAATCATATTGCCTTGCCAGTCTCTCAAAAAAAAAAAATTCACTTCACCTTTTTCTCTTCAGTTATTAAAAATAAGCCCTCCAAATACAGAAACCAGACACAGTTACCTAAAGAAAAGAAACCCTCTAATCCTCTCTCCAGGCATGTAGAGGAGCTGAGGCTCCTTTACCTTCACAGCTTTGTTAGAGCCCCAATAACTGAAGCAAGATAAACTCTGACTGAACAAGCAATATGTTGATAGTGTCTGTGCAAAAGCTCCCGCGGTTCGGCCAGCTGGGATCAAACTATAGCACACTGGCCCTGAGCACCACGGCTTCCATTATGCTGGCCTCATTCTTTCATCGGCAGTGTCCAAATACAGTCATTCTTGTCAATTTATGATGCATTTAGTTTAAATTTCTGCAGAGAATGGGCTTTTAATGGGATCTGTGTTTCCAAAGAATATGCTTTACAAAAAAAAAAAAAAAAAAGCAAAATGTAAAGCTGCGTCTCTTAATCATGTGGGATGAGAATCATCATCATTATTTTTATGGCCACTAACCCTAATATCTGACATTTAAATTGTTCTTTCAACATTGCAAAGAACTTTCATATCTTGCATCTTGCTTATTCCCACAGAAACCTTATGAGATAGAAGCCTGTTTTCTTGTTTCCTTTCGATCAATGAGGGAAGTAAGAAACAGAGTGCACATCACTTGGCCTAGGGTCATGACTCTTACTTGCAGCTTCTGAATTATAAATTACTGCCGAGCCCAGGTCCTATTTTATTATGTCATGATGATGATGATGATGATGATGACAAAGCTGCATATCTAACTGTAGATTCAATATCAAATGTCAACATCCTGAATAAAACAAATTCCAAGCATCCCAAGATAAACTCTGTTTTTTGGTGTGTGTGTGTGTGTGTGTGTATATATATATATATATATATATATATATATTATTTACGTATATATTATGTATATATGTATAGATACATATTCATCTGTGTATTTTCATACGCATATACAATGATAACAAGCATACAAGTAAGTATACAAGGCTATAAGCTACTTATCCAATTTTTTAACAGGATATCTTCATATATGCATTTTGCAACTTGCCTTGTTACCTTCGGAGGATAAATGACAAGATATGTAACTTCTGAGTTGAAGAAATGGGCACGGTCCTAAGGAATCTAATAAGGCTACTGACCTGCCATTACATCACCCAGTTCTTCCTTAAAATCTTGTATTCTCTTGCAGGGCTTTCCTCTACTGCACCTGTCATTTAAGGAACGACTCTAAATGGGATGACTTTGATCTATTTTATCGGAATACAGTAGCTACTTAGGCATTTCTTTCCCACAGATTTAGACATGAAACACCGGCACCGCTCAGTATCTACCCAAACTTCAAACAAACAAACAAACAACATCACTCCACAGAGACTGCTTTGGGAGCTGAGCACCTTCTCCATTTGCCTACTCAAAACTGCCCCTGGAAGTAGAAGGAAAGCAAATCACAGCAGTGGCAGTTGGGGAGATTAGGGCTATTTTTCAGTTTGGCTGAGTTAAAAAAATAATAAGTATGAAACAGACACTTAGTAAACAGTTATGTTAAAGGGTGTTCACTATTACACTCATAAAAGCAATAATTCTTATTTCGTGCCAAGCAATGCTCTAAATACTTAAGTCTACGTTGCTGCATGTGACGTTCACAACACCCCTATGAAGTGCTATTTTTAATACAAAAATATAAACCAAGGCAGCCTGACACCAGTCCATACACCCCACCAACTTGCAATTAAAAACATTTTTAGAATTTTAGAATTTCCCTTTACTTAAAAAAAGAGTATTCTTCTAAATATTCGAAGTATACAGAAAAATATACTCAATAATCGAAATTTCTAATACTTGTAAGGCATTCACTATTTGCCTGGAGTTTTGCTTTTAAAGCATTTAGATCAATTCCATACATAAATAGGTGTAAGAGGTGTAACGTTCCCCATGGTCTCTTAGCCAACAAGTGTCGAGCTGGGATATACATCCAGGCAGCCTGGCCCAGCTCAAAGGGCTTAGCTACTAAACTACACTACTTACTGATATTCATCACATTGTAAATATTTCCTACTAGAAAATAATTGTGCAAAACATGACCTAAATACACATAATCAATCTAATACCCATAGAGGCTACAACTGAAACCAAATCTGAACTTTTAGAGTCACAAGAGAAAGAATATATAATGACCATTACACACTGAATTGTTTCTCTTCAAAATTCACAGGTTGAGGGGCACCTGGGGGTTCAGCTGGTTAAGTGTATAACTCTTGGTTTCAGTTCAGGTCATGATCCCAGGTCATGAGACTGAGCCCCGAGGTGGGCACCCCACTCGGTGGGGAGTCTGCTGGAGATTCCCTTTTTCCCTCGCCCCCTCACTTTGCTCTTTCTCGAAAAAAAAAATATATATATATAATAAATATATCTTTTAAAAAAATTTCACAGGTTGACGTCCTATCCCTCAATGTGACTGTATTTCCAAATTGGGCCTTTAAGAAGGTAACTGAGGTTAAATGAGGTTGTAAGGGTGGAGCTCTAATCCCATTGGACCACTGACCTTATAAGAAGAGAGAGACACCAGGGGCATGAGTGTGTAGAGGAAAGGCCATGTGAGGACACAGCGGGAAGGAAGCCACCTACAAGCCAAAGATAGGCCTCAGGAGAAACCAGCTCTGCTGGAACCTGAATCTTGGGTTTCCAGCCTCCAGAACTGTGAGAAACTAACTTCTGTCATTTAAGCCACGTAGTCTAGAGCATTTGGTTATGGCAGCCCTAGTAGACTAAGACATTGGCCAACTCACATATCAATTTGGCAACGAAATAACAGTTAAGGTACGAGAGAGGAGCTCTAAGAAATAATTTCAAAAACTAGTTAGGGTGCTAGTGAACCATTTCCAGAGCAGGAGAGGATACATTTTAGTTCCCCCCACCCCACCCCCCAAAAAAAAACATTTTAAGTTTTTGCCATAAATTCTCAGTATGATCACACATGCATCCGTTTGTCTTACTCTGATTTCGGGAGCTATATTGCACCTGGTTAAAACAGGAAAGAACTACTTTTCTAGTTGTAGCAACATTTGGTGACAAAATAGCAAGTTCTGCAAACACGGGAGAGATGGATTTGATTTGTAAACCAAATTATATACCTTTTAATTTTAAGATCCCAACTCAACTCATGAATCTTTCATGCTTCGTAATACCCTGTACGTTAGAGATTTAAATTTTGTTGTGGTGTAACAGTGTCTGTATATGTTCAATTTCCATTACTCTTAATGAGTGTTCTGCTCAAACTGGTTTGTAAAAAGTTCACGGTGTGAAATGCATTTTGATTTTATGTAAAGATGAGATTCATCTTGTCATACCTCAAGCACCAAACAGAAGATAAAATGTGTACTTTAACGCCATAACCATTTCTTACTACAAAAAGAAATTGACTAGATGTCTACTCCAATTTTAGGAAGTACAACTTACTCAATTTATAAAACTTTGAAGTTAAGGTGCTATAATTTACAGACAATTTACTTGCGCTAAATCCTGCTTCAACTATAGTTTTACACTGAATGATTCTCCTAATCTATGCTCTAGCTCGTCAATTGTGTTGTCCACCACAATAAGAAATATAGTCAGCGGAGCATCATAATAATCAGCTTTGTGGATTTTAAATAGACATGATGTTCTGGGAAAAAAAAAAAAAAACAAAAAACAACTCCTTAAAATATATCATTTGAATTAAAGCGTTTAGCAGATTTTTTTTTCTACTTAAGACATGGGAAGAAATAGCTGTTGTCTATTTTCAAATTTAGCTGAACTGAGTACGATAGCTATTGTTATTGAAGACTATAACTGTCGTAAAGTATTTGATGAACACTTTCCAACCAGAAGGCATCAAAGTATTGTTCCTTCATATCTGATGCATTATGCTGTGAAATCCTTACTGGCAAGTATAGGAAAACCAGTACTACAAGAGGGGGTCATCCCTTTTTAGTAATATCACAAAGTGCAATTAGCAGTTGACTAATTATTGTTTTATACTTCACCTTATGTGGATGGACAAATGGATGCATAAGAGAATGGAAGAATGGATAGTTCGTGAATTTTAGCACGTACACCTTCTACCCTAGGGTTTTCAAAAGGTTGCATAAGGCAACACAACTTCTTAAAGTAAATAACCATATATAATATGAAGCTATTTTAAGAGACTAGCAGTATAAGTAGACTAAAGATATTTTATCTGCATTGATAACTATTAATAGTTATTGTTAATGATTATGCAATAATCTTATTAAATGGCTCATCTCCAAACACCAGCTTGGGATTATATTTAAGGAATTTGTTAAATATAAGCATATATTGTGTGTGAAATATTTAGTTATTTAAATTGAATGAAACAGATATTTCCCTTTAATATTGCATCTGCTTGACAGGAAGAAAAATCAAAGACATATTAATCCAGGAATATGTAGGTCAATTAATTATTGGAAAAATGATTTTTTTAGGGAAATCATAGTTTCTTTTTTTTTTTTTTTTTTTTTTAATTTTTATTTATTTATGATAGTCACAGAGAGAGAGAGAGAGAGGCAGAGACACAGGCACAGGAAGAAGCAGGCTCCATGCACCGGGAGCCCGATGTGGGATTCGATCCCGGGTCTCCAGGATCGCGCCCTGGGCCAAAGGCAGGCGCCAAACCGCTGCGCCACCCAGGGATCCCCGAAATCATAGTTTCTGATTAATATCCTGGTTAATAAAGAAACCTCCAGGTTTTAGTCAGTAACCACCTAAAATAATTTTCTTATATCCACTTAAATGTCTAAACTATTTATGTCTAAGAAGGAATCTTGATCAAGATGGTTTATATCATATTGTGTCTACATGTCCTAAGTCTTCAGTTACCTGCCCCAAGAGTATCCGTCTGTCTCTTTGTCTCCCTCCTGCCTCCCACATCCCGCCCGCCCCGTCTTTCTGTCTTCCTTTTTTTTTTCTTTTATTTTTCTATTCCCTACTCCTTCCAAGAATTTCCTACTGAAATAACATTCTATAGGGCAAGGAGAATAGTATCCTATTAAAATAAATCCATTTTGTATCTATAATTGAGCCCTGTTGTGTTAACACTGCAACTGTTCTACAAAGGCCTTTTGAACACTCCACCAATCATACATGCAGAATACCTGCGGCACGTTAATGATCTAGTCTTTCCAGAATTGCATGATCTGTTTGTTACCCGGCAGTTTTGATAACGCCATTCTTTCTTTACAGGATTCCAAAACCCAGAAGATAATTTCAAATATTTACCTTTATATTTTAGTTCTTTTAAAATAGGTTGTATTAATTTTTCATATGGCCACATACGGTTCTTATTAATGAGGTAATGATTTATTTATGTCATAATCTATAACCCAGGAAAATTAACAGTGGACTTCACATTAGAGGGGTAACACTAAGATCAATTCCATGGAAAACAAAAATTTATTTAGGTTTAAAAATGTATATTGTAAAATTCCATGAACTTTAGAAAGCTGATCTTTAGATTACAGAAATTTTTTTTAAAGTGTACAAAGGAAAGTAGATTGGTTGCATTAATTAAATTGGCTTCAAACTTTCTAGAGATCTCTAATAGTTTTTTTTTTTTAAACTCATAGTTTGATGTTGTTTCCCTTGCACTTGCAAAATTGAAATTTCTCTCCTAATGGCTATGTTTCTTGAACTTGTTCTCTATCTTCCCCAAAGAATCATAAGATTCTCATTTGAAGCTGTGTGGATATTAGATATCAGTGGTGACTTGGTCAAGCAAGTTTTTATATTTAGTAATGCAATTTCCTCTGTTTCAATTTTATTGCTTCATGTAGCAAAAGTTTTGGATATAATAAAAAACAGAGAGACCTGTAGGAAGTAATAAAAATGCATGGATTCTAAAATCATCTAAATATTTAAATAAAAATACTAAAATATGAGGTATTTTATATTAAGTTCTCTAGCAGTATAACATTAAAGCCTAGACTAATGCACAGATGTGAACCACTGGTATTCGTAATCCTGGACCCTACCAAAACATCAAGGACAATACATATCGTACAAACCCATCCAACTAAACTTTGATCCTTAACTTTGTTTTCTGCTATCTACTAAAACTGTTAAACAAAAATATGATAAATTTTATAGAATAGGAGTTAGCATATGGAAAAATCAAGATCTCTCAACAAGAGTTGTTCTTTTGGCCCACTTTTCAGCATCCCCATTAGAGTTTGTCTGTATGCACATGCTGCCCATGATGATCCTTATGAAGTCTCCTTCTTCATCAAGTCAAGAACTGAGTGCCACTCTTAACTCTCCTTTCTATCTCATCCCACTTTTGCACTGTGTCAGATTATTCTCTTATTTCATTTAAATATGCCCCCGAAGTACCCTTCAAGAAGTTCCTTTCCTACCCACAATTACTTCCCTTGTTGGAAACCTGAACCTTCTTTCGACAACCAGTGTTTTAAAAGGTCTCCTTGACATTATCATCCTCACTCTCTAGTTTTACTACCACCATCTTCCACTGAGCTATGAGCTTTCTGAAACAAATTTAAATATCATGCTCTCTTGCTTACAAAACTTGTGATGGCCCCTGCGGATTTTAGAATAAAGTCCAAACTCTTTATATTCTTGCCAATTCCTCCCAAGAACCGTTAGAGCAAACCCCTTCCTAAGAATATATTCTGCTTTTACTAACCTTGGTTACTCAGCATTGATAGAGTTCCTTCCTTCCATCCACAGCAAATTCCTATTTTTCCCCTAAGTCCGGTTCTAATACAATCCCCTTATTTATAATAAACCCCAACAAACCAGTCTGAGTTTATTATATTTTTTTTTAAAATCACACTGAATTGTGTTTTTGCATATCCCTCAAATATACCTTTACTATACTGCTTTGTAGGTAGAATAAATGAACTCCATCCCGTATGTCTGAATACTTTGAAGACCAGAACTGTCATAATCGTCACTGAATTTCCAATACCTAGAATAGTGGCTGAAACATAGAAGATTAGATAGGAAATGATTTATTGTGCTAAGATACAGCTGTTAAAATATTTATGCTAATAAAATAGTCTTTAAAAATGACAAAATATACTGGGATGCCTGGGAGGCTCAGCGGTTGAGTGTCTGCCTTTGCCTCAGGGTGTGATCCTGGGGTCCTGGGATGGAGTCCCATATCGGGCTCCCTGCTTCTCTGTCTGTCTATGTCTCTGCCTCTCTCTGTGTGTCTCTCATAAGTAAATAGATAAAATCTTTAAAAAAAGACAAAATATGCAATTTACAAGTAAGGTTTATTTGCACACAGACCTGCATCAATCATTTGGGAGAACAATTTCACAAATAAAATTCTAGAGATAAAACCACATTCCTTTGCGTATAATCTTTGCCTCAGAATAAAATGTGAGAACGAATAATGGATTTGATGTAGCCTATAAAAGCACTGAATTCAGGCCTTCTGGATAAAACAAAGACTGAGCATCTTAACATGATGTTTTTAACCTGAGTACTTTACCCATCACATTCTCAAATGCATCAATCTGGGCTCCTTTGTTGGCGCTTTCTGTCCACTAACTTATGGAAAGAGAATCACCTTTGTGCGGCTAATAGCACAACCTGCCGGGATAGCCTCATTCAAATATTACTAAATAACTGGCGGGTTCTACCTCTACATACAGACAATAATCACAAAATATGTCCACCTTGTGTTATATGCCCCTCGGTGAAGAAAAATCTTTACATACTTCATTTGTAAATTTTAGATCAGCTTGCTGTCCAAGCAGGGCTCCCCACGGAACAGACTCCTAAATGGAGATCTGAAAGCAGGATATTTAGTAGGGAATGCTCTTGGTACTAAACACATAGGAGTGGGAGGAAAGATTGACCATAGGGAAATTTTAAGCAGTGATACAATCTAAACAAAGACCTCAGCCAACCCCATGAAGAACTCTGATGACATCATAGTTATAGTTGATGGCTTCATAGTTATTCCCTTCATACTTATTTCCACTTGGGTCAAAGGCACCAGGACATTATAGGTCCTGTGATGATCAATCACAGGATGCAGACTACCACAGAACAATGCCTGCCTTTGAACAAGGCAGCTTTCTTTAATGGGCCATATTTTATTTATTTTATTTTATTTTATTTTATTTTATTTTATTTTATTTTATTTTATTTATTTTATTTTATTTTATTTTTATTTTTTTATTTTTATTTATTTATTTTTTTGATGGTCCATATTTTAACAGCATTCCAAGGAATGAGAGGAATAACTATTATTCCCTAAAATTACATGGGTTGTATATCAACCACAGTTACTAAATTTTGATTTGTTATATGCTGGGACTATGTTGCCCATTGTCTGTCTGTCTATCTATCTATCTATCTATCTACCTTAAACTAGTCAAGTGAGATAAAGAGAAGTCTATAGCTTAAAAAGTTAGCAATATTATAATAACTTTGTAATTACTGCAAGTGATATATGATTTTTTAAGTGTATTTTATTACTTTTTACAAATACATTTTTATTTTATTCTTACTGTGTTTCCAGCTTCATTTTAGATAATACTGAACTAGGGATGGATCTTGAGATTAATGTTTGAGCTTCAGTTGCAGGGCTGGCTTATGGTGACAGCTTTTTTTTTAATTTTTTAAAAATATTTTATTTATTTATGATAGAGAGAGAGAGAGAGGCAGATACACGGGCAGAGGAAGAGACAGGCTCCATGCCTGGAGCCCAACATGGGACTCGATCCCAGGGCTCCAGGATCAGGCCCTGAGCCGAAGGCAGGCGCTAAACCGCTGAGCCACCCAGGGATCCCCCCCTTTTTTTTAAAGTAAACTATATCCCCAGCATGGGGTTCAACCTCATGACCCTGAGATCAAGAGTCCATGCTCTACCACATGAGCCAGCCACATGTCCCCAAGTCATATACAAACAATTTGAAATATAAACTTAAAATAACATTTAAGGGGGGATAGACAAAGTAGGCAGAAGAGCTTAAGAGGTACAAACTTTCAGTTATAAAATAAGTCATGGGGATATAATGTACAGCATAGGGGATATAGCCAATAATATTGTAATAGCTTTGTATGGTGACAGTAACTATACTTATCGGAGGATCATTTCATAATGTATAAAAATATTGAATCACTATGATATACACCTGAAATTAAAAGAATATTGTATATCAATTACAGAAAGAAGAAAGAAAGGAGGGAGGGAAGGAAGGAATTGTTTTGTTCACTTTTACTGCTGAATAATATTCCATACATGAACCACAGTTCATTTACTCACTCTCCCAATCTGGTTTGCTTCCAACTTTTGGTGATTCTGAATAAAGCTGCTACCAATGCACTTGTATAGCTGTTTGTGTGAATGTAAGTTTTCATTTCTCTAAGGTAAATATCCAGGAGTGGGACTGCTGGGTCATGGAGGTTTTAATTTGCACTTATCCCAGGGCTAATGATGTGGAACATCTCTGCATGTGCTTATTTGCCATCTGTATATCCTCTTGGATGGAGTGTCTATTTAACTCTTTTGCCCATTTAAAATTACGTTGTTTTCTTGCTGTTGAGTTTTTTAAAGAATTTTTTATGTATTCTTGATAAAGGTCTTTTGCCAAATATGTGATTTTTAAATATTCCCTCTCAGCCTATAACTTGTCTTTTCATTCTCTTAACAGATACTGTTAATAAATTAATAAAGTAAAAAAAAATAATAAAACATTTAAGAGACTGTCCAAGGTGGTGAAATAGGAAGATCTTGAACTCACCTCCTCCCATGAGTCAGCCAAATCTACAGGTTTTTGTGGAACAACCCTCCATTGAAAAAGATTTGAAAACTAGATGAACAGCTTCTTCACATCAGCAAAGGAGAAAAAGACCACACTGAGGTGGGTAGGAGAAGCAGAGGTGTGGTCTCACCAAAAACCTCACCACAGGTGCAGCAACCCACAATCAGAAGGGATCTCACAAGCTCCTCCCTGGAGAGCAAAGAGTTTGTACCACACATTAGGCATCCCAACTCCTAAGATCTACACCAGAGACATACCCTCAAAACATCTGATTTTGAAAACCACATCAGAGTTTGTGTCCACAATATCCAGAGAGCTGTAATGAACTGAGAAACACTCCTGAGAGGGCTACATGTAGACTCACTCGCTCCAGGGTCCAGTGCAGAAGCAGCAGTTTGAATAGTGCCCTGACTATATTGAAGGAGATTCATTTGATAATCTTAACGTGTCTGCTGGAGGGCAGAGTCCTACTGGGATTCTCTCCAGGGATATATTCAAAAAATGAAGCAAAACAAAACTAAACAAACAAAAAACTTCCATCCAAGAATACTCTGCCCCACAAAATTATTCAGAATTGAAGAAGGAATAAACAGTTTTTCAGACAAGCAAAAGCTAAAAGAATCCATCACCAATAAACTGGTCTTATAAAAGTATAAAAGATACTTCTTTAAGCTGAAAATAAAGCACACCACTAACTGATAACAGGAAAACATATGAAAGAATAAATCTGATTGTAAATGTAAATTTATAGTAAAGGTAATGGATTAATCACATATAAATGTGTATGAAGCCTAAAAGACAAAAGGGGTAAAAATAACTCTAATAATTAGTTAAGAGATACACAAGGTGAAAAGATATAAAATATGACATCAAAAAACATATGTGGTATGGGGGAGAGTAAAATTGTGGAGCTTTAAAATGCATTCAAACTTAAATTATTATCAACCTAAAATGGACTGTTATAAGATGTTATAACTAAGCCTCATGGTAACTACCAAGCAAAAATCTATAGTCGATACACAAAAGACATTGAAAAAGAAATTTAAGCATACTATTAAAGAAAGCCTCAAAGCAAAAAGGAAGAGAAAGGGAGGAGGAAGAGATAAAGACAGAGAAGAAAGGAACAGAGAAAAAACAAAACAACCAGAAAACAACTAAATGGCAAGAAGAATATACCTATCAATAATTACTTTAAATGTAAATGGACCAAATTCTCCAATCAAAAGACACAGAGTGACTGGCTAAATGGATTAAAAATAAAAAGCCCTACTTATATGCTACCTATGAGAAACGCAGTTAAAAAAAAAAAAAGGAACTCACTTTAGATGTAAGGACATACACAGACTAAAATTGTGAAGGGGACAAAGGAAACATAATATTCCATATAAACAGAAGCAAAAAGAAAGCTGGGATAGCTACACTTATATCAGACAAAGATGTTTTTAAAGTAAAAACTACAGTAAGAGATTACGAAGGCTATTATATAATGATAAAGGGATTAATCCAACAAGAGGATACATTTGTCAATATTTAAACTCTTAGCATAGGGGCATAATATATAAAGCATATAAATATATAAAACACATAAATTTATAAAGCAAAATTTAACAGATCTATAGAGATAGAAAGCAATACAATAATAGTAAAAAGTTTAACACTTCGCATTAATGGATAGATCATTCAGACAGAAAATCAGTAAGAAATCACAGGCCTGAAACAATACTTTAGATCAGATTAATATAACAAATATGTAAAGAACATCTTAGATTTGATGAGGTATGGTATTAGCCCCTAAAGTGATAAAAGTGAAAATAGGTTAAATGGGTCTGACAACTTTATGAATTAATATGCCTATACACATAAAGTTTATTTGGGGGTCAGTTGATTGGAACTCAAGATATAGTTTTCCATATTAGAAGTCCTATAAAATAATTTTTAGATCTTCACATGCCCCAGATAAATTTATACAGCTTATCTATCCTATTATTAATATTATTCTTTACTATCATTTTTATGTGCACATGTATCACATATATAATGGGGAAAAATATCTCCATCTTCTGCTATTTCAGATCTTAAAAGGCATCCTTTATTACTCGTCCCACTGGGTCTTGACAGTAAAAAGGAACTTCTTCTATGCTTCTCCTACGCTACCCCTACAGCACTGAAAGAGCACCAGCTTTTGATAATAAGGAAAAGTCTAGATTTGACTTTCATTATTTGGGAATGATATAATGAACTCCTAGAATGCCTATTTAAAACTGTGAATAAGCATTAGAATTTATTTTTATTTCATTCTATAGTTTCAAATAAGCCTTTTTTTACAGCATGGCATTTACAAAGGTAGATTATCATTCTCATATTGTAAAACTCAAAACACAATGATTTCTCCATTTTTGGCCTTACTATATGTTATTCTGAAGTTATGATTTTGTGACTTCCAATAAGGCTTTCTCCTCTTCCCCCTCCTTATTCCTTCTCCTCCTCCTTTTTCTTCTTAATGTTCCTAATTTAATTAAGTGAGAATTCTTTTCAGGGCCAGATACATATAGTGCATATTTTTCCTGACAATTCCAAATTCATCTTGAAGGACATAAGTAAGAAGAATCTTCAGTTAAAATACTGCAGGGATCCCTGGGTGGTGCAGCGGTTTAGCGCCTGCCTTTGGCCCAGGGCACGATCCTGGAGACCCGGGATCGAATCCCACATCGGGCTCCCGGTGCATGGAGCCTGCTTCTCCTTCTACCTGTGTCTCTGCCTCTCTCTCTCTCTCTCTTTCTCTGTGTGTGTGTGTGTGACTATCATAAACAAATAAAAATTAAAAAAAAAATAAAATACTGCAGGTTTAATTAATTTTATCCCCAACAGATATAATATTAGAAGCATGGGAAAAAATGAGTTATTTTTTCTCTGTAAACTACTTTTAAACAATAGATATTTTGGGGAACATTACAGTATTTCAAGCTACCAAATAGATATAGAGAAGTTCAGTGAATATTTTATTTTTACAAATTACATACCATATTATAATTAAAGTTAAAAAACTATCTGGGTAGCAAATAAGGGTACAGATTTGATGAATTCTTCAAGGAATGTTGTTTTCCATCCTGTTTCAAAGAAAGGTTCCCTATCGTTTTACAGAAAATAGACAAGTCAGTCTGATTGAGGTAAACTACTTTTACTCTAAATTCTGTTATAAAAAAAAAAGCTTAAAACAATTGTCCTTTAAACATTACACAATGTTTGATTATTAAAATTATATACTAGAGTTAAAACAATTGATATGTAAAAGGCAACTTCTTTCTCTGTTTCAAAATAAGAAAAACTGAGCTTTCAGGCACATTTTTTTTTAAAGATCATTTCAGCAGTGTCAAGCTGTGAAGCATCTACAGCTCATCTGCATATACTAATTTTCATCCAAATTGTTATGGTGCTGACCATCTGGATGAATGAATGCTACAGATGACTAGCCAGGTCCTTTCAACAGAAGTTGAAGTTATGCCTGCTGCTATGGAAAAATATATTTTGGTTGATCCTTAGGAAGTCCATTTGTCAACATGCTGGAAAAATGGAAATGTGCCTGGATATGTACTACATAGAATTTCTCTGGTACATACTAAGTTATTTTTCCGAAAACTCTATGAACAAGACTGTCAGTTCCTGATTACTGGTAAACAGGCTAAAGGAACTAAGATTAAAGTCAGAATACTTGATTTGAGTTAGAATGTAACACTTTTCCTAGTTTTGTGTGCATGTGTGTGTGTTTTGGGGTGATTGTTTGTTTATACTGTATGTGGCAAATCTAAAGTTCTCTGAACTCCGGGGTCTCCATCTCTTAATGGGAATAATAATATGTAGTCAAAAAATTGATAACAAAAACTGAATCAAACAACATAATAAAACAATAAATAAAAGTTCTAGCTGCTTGTTTATACAGACTAATAATGTTGATAAACTTTTGTAAAATTGACCAAGAAAATAGAAAAGATCACCCTGAAACCATAAAATGCAGGTTTAATTAATTTTATCCCTAACAGATATAATATTTGAAGCATAGAAACATAGAGGAGACAGAAGCAAGAAAACATAGAGGAGATACTCCTTGACAATGGTCTTGGCAATGCCTTTTTGGATACACATCCAAAAACATAAGCATCAAAAGCAAAAATCAACGTTCTTTAACCACATCAAAGAAAAAGCTTCTTTACAACACAAGAAATGGTGAGCAGAATGACATGGCCACCTATGGAATGGGAGAAAATATTTATAAACCATATATCTAATTATGAGATATACAGTCATAGGAGTGACTCAATGACCCAATACTAAATAATAATAATAACAATCTGATTAAAAATAGACAAAGGACTCAAATAGACATTTTTCCAAAAAAGACATTCAGATGGCCAACAGATACATGAAAACATGTTGACATCATTAATGATCAGAGAAATTCAAATCAAAATCACAATGAGGTATCACCTCACTTGTTAGAATACAAGTTATCAAAAAAGGCCAGAAATAATACATGTTGCTGAAGATGTGGAAAAGAGGGAATGCTTGTGCCATGTTGATGGAACTGTAAATTGGCATGACTGTGATGGTAAACAGTATGGAGGTTCCTCCAGAAGCTAAAAATAGAACTAATATGATGCAGCAATCCAATTTCTTGTATCTCAAAAAGTTAACTTACTCTAAGAGACATGAGCACCTCCATGTTTACATCAGCATTATTTACAATAGCCAAGACTTGGGAACAATTTAATTGTCCACTAGATGAATGGATAAAATGTGGTATATATACAATGGGATATATTCAGACATAAAAAAGAGGGAAAATCTGCTATTTGCAACAACACAGATGGACCCTGAGGGCATTATTCTAAGCAGAATAAGCCAGATAGAGAAATACAATATTGTATGACCTCAGTTTTATATGTGGAACTTAAGCCAAACTCAGAAACTGTAGAAAGCTGGTTCCCAAGGAATATCAGTGGAGAAAATGAGATGTTGGTCAAAGGGCACAAATTTCTAGTTACAAGATGAACAAATTCTGAGAATGTATATCAGTGACTACACTAATAATAATTAGTGTAATAATTAGTGTACAGCTAATAATACTGTATTATATACTTGAAAGTTGCTACAGGAGTAAATCTTAAATCCCTCATTATAAAAACAAGTAATCACCAGGGTGCCTGGCTGGCTCAGTCAGTGGAGTGTATGACCCTTGGTCTCAGGGTTGTGAGTTCAAGCTTCACACTGAGTGTAGTGATTATATAAAAATAAAATCTTTCCAAAAAAAAAGTAATTATCTGAAGTGATGGATGTGTTAACTAACTGTATTGTTGTAAGCATTTTATAATATATGTGTATCAAATCATCATTTTGTATACCTTAAACTTGCACAATGTCATTTGTCAGTTATATTTCAATAAAGCTGGGGGGGTGGGGAGAGAAGATAGGGAAGGCCAAACAAGGAACCACTGAAAGACTGAAAATAAATAGCTATATTTAAATTTATAAGTAGCTAACTTAGGCAAATAAATCTAAACATTTAGATGAATTAAGTCAATATTCTAGAAGAAATAAATTACCAAAACTGACTTGTGATAAAAAAGAAAACCTGACTAGTCCTGTAACTGTCCTATAATATAAATATGGGGGAGAAAGCCAAATGGACTTCTAAAAAACTTCAGAACTCTAATGGTAATCAGGAAAATACAAATTAAAAACTTACTACTCTACAGATATTATCTTGCAATTCCAAATAATAATAAGGACTTAAGTCAATAGAAACACACTAGTAAGAATGTAAGCTTATACAACCAATTTGGAGAAGAAATTTATTAATATTTAGTAATAATGAACATGTATGTATCTTCCAAAGCAAAAGTTCCACTTGCAGATATCTTCTCTAGAGGAAATCTTTGTATAGGAGCACAGGGGACATGTGATAGAATGTTTTGTTCCGGTACTGTTAAAAAAAATACAACCCTAACAGTCTTTTAGTAGGAGAGTAGACAATTAACCAGCTCTTTATTCATTCAACGTAACACTATACCGCAAAGTATATCTTCATATTAACGTGGGAAAAATCTCAAAAATAGCATGTTGACTAAAAAAGCAAGTTGAGGAAGTATGCATACCTCATTATGCCATTTCTCTATATTTGAGTATAAAACACACCCATATATTCTATTATTTATGACCCACATCAACTTCTAGATAGTCACTTTTGCACATATCTCACTCTATGGAATATAAGGCAAATAAGACAAATATTAACATTTGATGAATTGTGAGTTATGTGTCTGCCACATTGTGGCTATTCTTTTGTTCAAATGGGTAACATAATGTAAAAAGAAAAGAATTTGTGTAGGGAAAATATAATAGTTTTAAGACTCACTCATTCATGAGTACTTAAACTGACCAAAGATAAAATAATGACCCACTCCTAGTATCTAGTTGTAGTCTCCAAATTTAATTTGCTACTAAAATGAACCAAGGTCATTTGGAAAAAAAAAAAAAAAAGCTTATTCTTGAGTCTGGGTCAAAAAAATGTACAAGATGAAAAAGATGTACAAGATGAGCCTACCATATCACAAAGCGTGAAACTGCAAGGTAACTATGAAAGAGCACTGGCGCCATGTGAAAAGAAGGCAGGGCACTGACCCTGATGATGATGAAGATAGAATAAGATAGTGGCCAACAACTATTCATACACATTTTTATTATGCATATTTTGTTTATTAAAACTTTTCAAGAAGGATCTCTTATTCCTTTCCTCTCCATCCATATCCCTGGATAAAATGTTCCAAGGAGGTAAGGGACAAGCCTTTTAACTCAACTTAGACCATATCAGTAATTTTGAACTCCATTTACCTTATTTTTAATTTCACTTTTCAATTGGTTAAAAATCTATTTTGTCTCATACAGTCTATCGATATGTTTTTAGTCACCCAAGGCATAATGAATAAAATATCCTTCTCAAGACAGGCAGATAACTCTTCACCCATAACTTCTCACATCAATAACAGTGAAGAAGCAGAAGTATTTTTCATTGGGAATGGCGGATGGACATCATGGCCCAGACGCTTTCCTAATGACTGCAACCGCCACTACGGTAGCTTCTTTCTTATACCAGGAAAGTCTAAGTTTGAGAAATGGTTTGCAAATTTTAAAAGCCTTACTGCATTTGGAAGTAGCAAAAAAAGAATACACAAAGAAAGCAATGTGTCACTAGATAATTTAGTTTCAAAATAGGCTCATTTGAGCATGCTTGGCTTAAACCCCCACCTGTCTTCCTAGTCAGAGACCATCTCTAAATTTTACTGAAGGTTAAAGAATAAACTGAATGCTCAGACTCAAAAGAATGAGTCAAAGACAGAGAAAACAGTTCCTAGTCATGTCCAAGTTCTGCTTTTGAGGACACAGTTTCCTTGTCTACGGATGAGTCTCTCACCTTCATGAGTAACAACTGGAGATAATCCATTCCAATGTACTCAAAAGAAATGACTGGACCAGTGGCTTCAGTAGGGTAAGTTTAACTAGCCTCACCACTGAGCCATTGTTGGTATCAAGATCTTTCCTAGTCTGAGCAGACTTAAACCTTAGGGTCCATTTCAGTGACAATGTTGACTTTTACCCAAAGCCTCTGATCTTGGTAAACAGAGAATTTTAAGGAAATCCCCTCAACAATTTGTGTTTCAGGAAAAGGCTCAATGCAAAGAAACATCTTTCCCTACATGATTCAGATAAAACAAATGGCTGTTCCCCCTTATTTACCTATGGCATGGCCAGATACAGACTCTTCAAGTTCTTTTTTTTTTTTTTTTTTTTTTTGCTTCCTATTATTACCTGAATTATTCTGTCCCCACTGCTCAATCAGAACAAAATGCTTGTCAGTCAAACTTTCCTACAGGTTGTTGTTGGGTTTGACCTGCCCTCCACCAGAGCCACTATGGAACTCCAAGGAATTGGCTGACCTAAAATATCTTCTGATCTACTGTTGTATCACAGTATTCTGGCTCACTCCACTTTCCCACACCTGGTTCTCTCTAGTTTTGTTAATTTTTCCCTATTAAAGAAAAGCCCTTTATCTGCCTGACTTTTGAGATGCTTGCAAATTGCATGGTTGAAGCGTATTTCAAAACTCTCAATGCTCCTTATTGCAAAGGTCTCCATCACCTCTCTTGCATCAATCTTTCTGAACAAAGTATTTTCTTACCTAAGTTTCAATTTGCTTTTAGGTTTTGGTTTAGGTTTCTTTGTTTGTTTTTGTTTTTGTTTTTTTTTTTTTAATTTGACAAGAGTGGTAATACCCTGTGGAAGAAAATGCTGGTTCTCCCCACCCCAAGGGTTATTTCTCCCCATTTTTCTATTGTAAGCTTTTTAAAATTTTTTTAACTTTGAAAAATAATCCATATTTCCCAGAATCGCTCACATCTAAAGCAGTCATATAACAAAGTCTAGCCAATACGAGGTAAGCAGAACCGGTATTCAAGTTCTGAAAACTGTGAATAAAACTATGTGCTTTTCTCATACTCTTTTCTGCTGTCTGTTAGCGGAACATGAATGTAATGTCTGCAAATAGAGCAGCCACACTGAACTATAAGGTATTAGCCATGTGTTGGGGATGGTAGAAAGAGTCACGGCTTTTGGGGGGAGTTTTATCACTTGCAGTCGGATCTAATGCAAGCTGAGCCACTTAAATTCTCCTTTCCTTCATATAAAAACTCTACTAAATTCTTTTTTTTTAAGATACTGAAGTCTGAGGCACCTGGGAGACCTGGGTTGAACATCTACCTTCAGCTCAGGTCATGATCCCGGGGTCCTGGGATTGAGTCCCGCATCGTCTCCCCCGCAGGGAGCCTGTTTCTCCCTCTGCCTATGTCTCTGCCTCTCTCTGTGTGTCTCTCATGAATAAATAAATAAAATCTAAAAAAATAACGTATTGAAATCTTTGTTTCACTTACTGAATGATTATTTTTAGAACTGCTTTTTTTCTTTTTAAATCAATGACAAAGAATTGAAAGTGATATTACTAGAAGTTAATAGTGAACATTCCCTAGAAGTTAGGATAAATCAACTATTGATTTAAGTCTTTTTTCTTTATTACCATGCAGTAAATAATTACAAATAATCAGAACACAATGGAAATAAGCAACAACTAATGGCCACCCTGATGAAAAAACGCTTATTCCCTATTTATTAGTCTGGAACTAACAATGACTTGGTTCAAAAGAAAAGAATTCTGACATCCCCGTCCATTAGACAGCCTACTTCACCCATGATCAACTATGGGTAGCATTTTATTACTCCCTAATTCAACCCAAAGACTTACCTATGTCACAGCAAAAATCATATACAACAGAGATGTCAAATGCAGCTCACTGGTGTACAAATGTCAAATCAGAAAAGGCAGCTATAGTATTACAACATTTCAGTGAGTTTACTTCACTATAAGGCCACAAAAAATGATTTAAACTAATCTGAACACCACTGTTATTTTTCAATCCTTTACCTTTGAGCTAAAAATGTCATTAAAAGTCATGCATGGTTCTTTAGAAATTCATGCACACGTGCACACACACACACACACACAATCTTGAAGACTACAGATTCTATGGATCTACTCTTGCCTCCACTGACATCAGTAGAAAGAACATGTACTTAAGTGTGAAAGTTCCCCACCTGTAGCCATAAATTAAAATAAAAGGGATATAAATATTTCTATGTATGAATTATTTTATTAGCACGCCCTCCCATAAACTTACATATTAATTTTAATTTTATTTCCCTTCAAGATAGAGAACTTCTGAATATAACAGTAATTCAAATTATAAATAAACTTATGGTCATATAAAATTGGAATAAGTTCATGAAACTAATTATTTAGATCACAAGCATTAGTGCAGTTAATAGATACATGTCAAAGGTTACCAAGTGCAAGGTAAATATATATATATATATTCAAATTAAATGGGTGTCATAGGTAATATTCATATATCTGTGACTAAAATGACATAAATTCAAATTTGAATGTGACAGTGATTTCAGCATTCCTAATACTCATTAGTTTATTTAAGAATATACTTCCTAAGTGATTTTGAGTGACATATAGTTGCTTGATAATCATATTTTACTTTTTTTTTACTTTCATAAGCAACTCTACAACATCACATCAATTCCAATTTACAGTAAATCTCACCTAATTAATACACCAGTGGGAAGAAAAATATACCCAATTAAGTCATTGTCCCAGTTATTAAAACCCATAGGAAAATGTTATGCTAACTGGTAATTATTTTTTCCCCAAAATTTTTAAAATGAAAAGCAGGATCAGATATAAGGATAAATAAGTCCTACTTAACAATCTTAGTACACAAGCAAAGAGATAATTAACTAAAGAGAAATACATATTTTTTCTTAGGAAATTGATAACTAAATTAATGTCAATCATTACAATAAATATGTGTTTACATGTATTTCACATTCAATATTCAGTCAACACAAATATACGTAAAATATGCTAGTTGTGAATTATTTCAAAATTATCAGAATTTGGGGCAATCAATTTATCTTTGAATTCAAAGCCATTAAGGACCAAAATAAAGACCTAAATACATACACATCTACCGTCTTCCATCTATATCAAAGAGAATCCCAAACTCTGCTTTGGAGTAGTGAAATATATACCCATGCACTAAAATGTACTATTTAATAGTTTCAAAATGAAATTGTTTCATTTACTTTAATTATATATATATGTATGTATATATATAGCTAAATATAAATATATATAACTAAATAACTACATATATATATAGTTATCTAAAACCTTTTCTATTAAAAACTGGAGATCACTGAACAAAAAACCTAGGTTTTTGAATCCCATTTCTCCTTTTGGTTAACTTAATAAGATCCAAGATTGGTATTTATCTACTTGTTGGAAGAGCTGTCTTCTAACAATTACTATGCTTCTTTCACCAGATAGAAAACTGTTAGTTTTTTTGAGTTAATAACACTCCAACTACTTTATTTAGCAGCCTCCTATTAACAGATACTTTTTTTCTGACAATTTCTAAACTCCATGATATTCATATGTTGGTACTATTATTGTTTGTCTTTGCAGCTGAGATGTAACCTATCCACTTGACATGCCTCTAGGGCTTAACATCAAGTGTTTTTGAAATTTAAATAAAATACTTAATATGACACATTGGAAGTAACTTTGTATCTTTATCAACTTTCAGTATTTCAAATGTATTAACCATTTATGTGCAAATGTCCAGTTTCTTATTGAGATAAAGACTAAATCTAGAAATGTTTTCAAAACCTACTGCACTAATTAAATACTTGTATAGGATTTTAGAGAACATACGAGATTCACTAATTTATGCATTCATAAAGTATATTCTCTAGATATCTAAACTTTAAAAAGTATAATGAATTCATAAACACTAAGCACTATGCTGAGATAATGAATTAAGTGCTATAAAAATGAAGGAGAGTGAAGCAGTTCACAGATGAGATTCTAGAATCACTAACCTAGAGTTGCATTCTGGTTTGGCTATCTATCAGCTATGGGTGCAATTTCTTCATTTGTGAAATAAGAATATTATTCTTATTCTTCTTATTATTATTATTCTTATTTCCTCTGAGAGGAAGTATCTCTCAGAGTTGTTGAAGATTTCAATGAAATGAAAGAATGAAGAGTCCTCAGCACAGATGCTTGACCACAGAAAGCATTCAATGCATGCTATTTCTTTTTTCTTTTCTCTTTTTTTTAATGCATGCTATTTCTTATCAAATTTCCCTGTAGAGGGGTGCTTGGGTGGCTCAGTTGGCTAAGCGTCTGCCTTCGACTTGGGTCATGATCCCGGGGTCCTGGGATCAAGCCCCACATTGGGCTTCCCTGCTCAGTGGGGAGTCTGCTTCTCCCTCTGTCTCTGCCCCTCCCTTGGCTTGTGCTCCCTCTCTCTCTGGAATAAAAAAATAATAATAAATTCTTTTTTTTTAAGATTTTATTTATTTATTCATGAGAGACACAGAGAGTGAGGCAGAGACACAGGCAGAGGGAGAAGCAGGCCCTATGCAGGGAGCCCAATGCGGGACTTTATCCCAGGACTCCAGGATCACGCCCTGGGCCAAAGGCAGCACTAAACTGCTGAGTCACCCGGGCTGCCTCCAAAAAATAAAATCTTTAAAAACATTCCCTGTAGAAATCAAGGAAAGTTTCTTGCAAGTTTTCGTAGATGATCTGGGCTGAAGTACTTAGTAGTACTTAGCACTGTGCCTGAAATGAATGAATGAATAAATGAATGAACAAATGAATTTCTGACTGACAGCGGTAGTATTACAGAATAAGGGATGAGTTAAAGCAAAAAGGACAGAGACATGAAAATGTAGGTTCAAAGAAACAATTTGTAGTTTTGTGAGGCTATAGCATGATATCAATGAAATGATTCAACGTGGATAGGTTCTAGCTATTCAGAAAAACACAGGACGTGGGCTCGATTTAGAAGAGACGTGGAAGTCACTCCTCAAAGTCTTAAAGAAAGGGCAATGTAATCCTCAGTCTTGAATTCAAGACATTCTGGAGAAAACAGATACAACTAACAGAAAGCTGAGCCAACATGCCTTCCTTAATTAAGCCTTGCCCTACCTGAAGGCAAAAATAAGGCTGCCTGCCCCAAGAATGGAATAATAGGGGCTCAATGAAGTCTCCCTACCTCGACCCACCATTCAAAACCTCTCCCATCTCTCCCAAAATCCCAATCAAGAATTCTACAGTTATTATTCCATAAAATTATAAATGAGACACCTCAGAAATTACATACTCTCAAACTGCACAAATTGTCTTCATTGCCCTTAACCAAATTTTAAAGTTACACATCTGTATAACTGCCTGATCAATCTCTCTCTACTGTACTATGAGCATCATAAGAATAAATAAAATACACTGCCCTTTTTTAAACACTTGTTACAGTCTTTGTTTTAAAATCTAGTTTGTCTGGTATAAGTATGGCTACTCTGGCTTTCTTTTGAAGTCCACTAACATGACAGATGGTTCTCCATCCCCTCACTTTGAATCTGGAGGTGTCTTTAAGTCTAAAATGAGTCTCTTGTAGGCAGCATATATATGGGTCTTGCTTTTTTTTTTTTTTTTTTTTAATCCATTCTGATACCCAATGTGTTTTCTTTTTTTTATTGGAGCATTCAGTACATTAACATTCAGTGATTATTAACAGGTATGAATTTAGTGCTTTTGTATTACCAGTAAAACAGTAAAATCCTTGTTTCTGGAGATGTTCTCTGTTCCCTCCTAGTTTTTGTTGGTTTTGGTACTTCTTTCCCACTCAAAGAGTTCCCTTTATTACTTTTTGCAGGGCTGTTAGCGGTCATGAATTCCTTTAGTTTCCGTTTGTCTGGGATACTCTATTCTGAATGACAGCCTTGCTGGATGGAGGATTCTTGGCTGCAGATTTTTCCCATTCAGCACCATGAATATATCCTGCCACAGTCTTCTGACTCCCCAGATTTCTGTGGATAGGTCTGCTGCTAACTTGATTTGTCTTCCTTTGTAGGTTAGGGAGTTCCTTTCCCTTGCTGCTTTCAGGATTCTTTCCTTATTTCTATATTTTACAAATTTTACTATGATATGTCTTGGCGTTGGTTAGCTTCTGTTGATTTCGATGGGAGTTCTCTGTGCCTCCCAGATTTGGATGTCTGTTTCTTTCCCCAGAAAGTTTTCAGCTATAGTTTCCTCAAATAAACCTTCTGCCCCCTTTTCCCTGTCTTCTTCAGGGACTCATATGACATGAATGTTCATATGCTTTATAGCATCACTGAGTTCCCTAAGTCTACATTTGTGATGTAATATTTTTTCCTCGCTTTTCTTTTTAGCTTCATTATTTTCCATAATTTTATCTTCTACATCACTTACTTGTTCCTCTACTTCTTCCATCTTTGTGGTCATTACATGCAGTCAGTTATGTATCAAAGTTACAGTATTTTTTTATTTCTTATTTTGGCCTGATTAGTTTTTAGGTCTTTTATATTAGAGTCAGGATCTCTCTGCTTTCTTCATATGCTTTTGTCAAGCCCAGCTAGTATCCTTATGATTGTTGCTTTAAATTTAAGTTCAGGGACACCTGCGTGGCTCAGCTGAGTGTCTGCCTTTGGCTCAGATTGTGATCCCAGGGTCCCGGGATCGAGTCCCATATTGGACTCCTCACGGGGAGACTGCTTCTCCCATTGCCTGTGTCTCTGACTCTCTCTCTGTGTCTCTCATGAATAAATACATAGTTAAAAAACTAAACTCAAGTTCAGACATATAACTTATATCTATTTTGATATGCTCCCTGGCCATGAGCTCTCCTTGTTGGAAACCTCTTATACTGTTGGTGGGAATGCAAACTAGTGCAGCCAGTCTGGAAACCAGCATGGAGGTCCCCTCAAAAAGTCAAAAACAGAACTACCCTATGATTCAGCAACTGCACTACTAGGTATTTACATAAAGGACACAAAAATACTGATTCGAACCACACATGCACCCCAATGTTTATAGCAGCATTATCATGGAGCTGGACACAGGGGTCAATTTCATGACCCTGAGATCATGAGCCAAAATCAAGAGTTGGATCCTTAAGCTACTGAGCCACCCAGGCACACATAGAAGCAGCTTTTTTTTTTTTTTATTGTAATCTACTGCCTTATCCTAGTTGCAGTACATGACCATGTGTTGATCACATTCTCTCTGACACCTTTTTTGTAATAAGCACTTTTTCAAGAGACCTTACTGCATGTCTCTAAAACCTTCATGTAAACGAATATATGAACATGTTTTGTCTATTTTACAAGAGACTCAGAGAAGATTTGAATTTGGAGATTTTAGCAAGGGGGATAGCAGTGTAAGTGGTAAAAATAGGATTAAACACTAGCTTGGTCCATTTCACAATTTTGTCTAAAACTATAAATAGGTTCTTCATCCTATGATCATGGAAATAAAATAATGTGTGCCCATTTACCAATGAAAATATAATGAGACCTCATGTGCCTTTTAGATTCTCCAGGAGAAGAGTTCTTTAACCAGCAAGGATTAGAATAGGAATGGAGAGAGGGGACTTAGGAAAGAGGAATGGAAAGACCTCTTTAATAGTCTTCTCCTTGGAAATTGACAGCTATTATCATGCATACTCTTCAGTAACTATTTGATGTTTCTTAAGAAACTGACAATAAAGAATGACATTAAAATGAAAAGGAATAATAATGTTATTGTAATTCAAATGTCATTTTTATGAATATATTAACTTAAATAAAAGAAGTTACTTATTATTCCTTGTGTCCACATAAGAATCCACATTCCATCTAAAGATATTCGTTATTTTCTTCAACCACAATTCCATCTTGGAGACAGAAAACATTGCATTATCTAAGGACACACAAAAGGAAGAAAAACTGTCAAAAAAAGAAACTATCAATCTGTTATGCTGTTGTTTCAACCACAGCACAGGAAGCAGGTATTTTGTTTTCTCAGCAAAACTTCTCACTGGGTTATTCATAAAAATTTGAACATTGATACTGTGCATGGCAAAAGGCAAAATGTAATGCTTATAAAACAACAACAACAAAATAAAAAATGAATGGATCCTGGGGCAACTGAATGGCTCAGTGGGTTAAGCATCTGCCTTCAGCTCAGATCAAGATCTCCAAATCCTGGGATTAAAGCCCCGAGTTGGGGCTCCTTGTTCAGCAGGGGTCTGCTTCTCTCTCTTCTGTCTTTCCCCACCCTGCTCATGCTCTCTCTTCTCAAACAAATAATAAAATATTTTAAAAAAATAAATGAATGGATCCTACCAAGAAGACTCTAATCTTATGCAGTGTCTCCTTGCTACAGGGCTATATGGCTACATGTGCTATATCCCTATAAGTGGTCATTCCTTCATTGTAACAATCATCTTAACTCAAAACACGAAGCATGCTCTGAATTTCTCTTTAACAAGTGAATTAAAATCAACTAAAATACTAATAGTCCATGATTTTTAAATTTTGGCTCAATATCTCTGGATTATAGACACAAATCAATGATGCGAGCTCTCCCAATGATATTTACTTACATTTAAAATATTTAGTATGTGTTTACAATCAAGGAAGAACACTTTAGAAAGTGAGAGAGTCTATGTCTATCTTTTAAAAATAAATTCAAAATTAGATATACAAAAGGAACTATTAGAATCAGATTGGATACAAAAATTATCTGATTTCATTTTAGTAATAGTGGGCATTTGTTAACGGTCTCTCAGCAAATGTTCCCTCCCTTCTCATTAGTATCAGGATTTTGCGAGGAGGGATTTTTTTTTTCTATGATTTGCTTTTTAAAATACTTTTAGAGCATTATTAGGTTCAGAGCAAAACTGAGTGGAATGTACAAAGTTTTCACACACCCTCTGTCCTCACAAATACACAACCTCCCTCATTCAACAGCTCCCACCAGAGTGATATATTCCCTACAACTGATACACCTACATTGACACATCATTATCAGCTAAAGTAAATAGTCTACATTGGGGTTCACTCTTGGTGTTGTGCCTTGTAAGGGTTTTGGCAACTAAATAACAGCACCTACCTACCATTTCAGTATCATATAGAACAATTTTACTGCCCTAAAAATCCTGTGTTCTGTGTATTTATCTCTCCTTTCCCCTGATCCCTGGCAAACTCTAATCTTTCTATCTCCACAGTTTTGCTGTTTCCAGAATGTAATATAATTGGAATCATACACTATGGAGACATTTCAGCAGTATTTTTACTTTCCTTTGAGAAATTCACCCACTCATTTTTGGCCTTGGGGTGTAAGAACGCTAACACCTGATGAGTTCATCCAAGGAGCCCATCACATGTCCTAGACTTCTTCACAAGCTATTCACACTTCTACATGCGACATGGCTCTCTCCTCAGGGCTTTATTTACATTTTATATTGTTGAGGCTTCCTCTGGAAATTCCATCCAAAATTGTAAACAGTTCCTCGTAACCTTTAATGCTCTTTCCTGCATTATTTCCAATAGTCATTATCAAATGCCAAAATACTGTTATACTTACATTTATTATTTTTTTTGTCTATATTCTTGTACTAGACAGTGAGTTCTTTGAGGGCTAGGATTTTGGTCTACTTTATTCATAACTATATCCCAGAGCCTATATTATTGTCTGGAACATAACTGCTTAATAACAATGTGTTGATTACAGGAATAGATTATTTACCAAAAAATGTTTAATGTGGGCCTAATAATACTTTGTTGTTGTTTTTTTTCCTAATAATACTTTGAAAGAATACTAGGATTTAACATTTTCTAAATTAATGACCAATTAATTTTGCATATTTAAAAAAACTCATTGGATTATTTGAACAGTAAAATTAAAAAAAAACTGATCATGTTTAATCTGAAATCTCTGTTAAAATGTACATATTAGGGCAGCCCAGGTGGCTTGGCAGTTTGGTGCCACCTTCTGCCCAGGGCATGATCCCAGGGTCCTGGGATCGAGTCCTGTGTCAGGATCCCTGCGGGGAGCCTGCTTCTCCCTCTGCCTGTGTCTCTGCCTCTCTCTCTAACTCTCTCTCTCTCTCTCTCTCTGTGTCTGTCATGAGTGAATGAATAAAATCTTTAAAAAATAATAAATGAAAATAAATAAATACAATGTACATATTAATAAGAATCATAGAGTGTAAATGCAGCTACATTTAGAATGAAGGGAAACATAAAAGTGGGCATTAAATTCAGTGAAAGCAAAAGTACTTTAGGTCACCTTTTGTGGAATGGTCAGATTCACAGACAAAATGAAACACCTGTTGGATTGAGCAGATTTTCAGGTTTTCATACACAGTTGGTTTTAGGCAGCTTCTAGATTGCCCCGAGGGGTAAAAAGAACAAAGAATTGTATTTAAATTATTTAGTATTAGCAACTCTGTTTTAGTAAAGATAAGGCATTTCATTAAGTGAAATAAGTGCAATGCACAATAATGAGTATCTGCACCAATACACAGACACAGGCTTACACATACATAGATATATAAATGATTGGCATTTGTTATAACAGTGACAGGGAAGGTTTGATTTTGCAGAAAAGGCCTGCATTATTTGCAGTTTCAGTCTTGAAAATCTTTTAAACAATTTGCCAATATTAACTTTGGTCTTGGCATGTGCTAGAAATATTTATTATAACCAATTAACAACTGCTTACTTTGTAGTTTCAGTTTTGAAAAAGTTTTAAACAATTTTATTTCCTTGAGTTGCCATTGTCAGACCAGGTATATACTGCACATTTCTTTGCTCTCTTAACCAATTTCCTCAGCAATTCTAGCTTTTGCTTTCTCTCCATATTCCTTACCATGCAATGCTACTGAACAATTTACACATAATCCAATCATAAACTAAAATATATTGCAAATATTAACATTTTCCTTCAAATTTTAAATTTGCCAACAAATTATGTTCTTACAAATAAGAATTCAGATCAGAGGCCTTCATCTCCAACGCTGAACACTTAGAAGAGCAGCAGCAATCATTTCTCCTAAGTCACCTACAAAAATGGTGTGCACTTCTCATCATCCATACAACATTTACAGTCATTTTGATAATGAAATAAAAATATTTGAATGACCAGTTGCAAGTTCTATCACTGAGTCATGAGTAATTCTTGCCAACACTAGCAATTAATGTGTTTTCTTCAGAGGCTGATATTATGATTTCTTCAAATGAGCACAAGACAGACTGTACCACACTAGCCTCCCCCCAGATTCATTAGGACAGAAATGGCGATTTTTTACAAAATTTGTTGTTTTGCCTTTTTTGTTTGTTTGTTTTCCAGAAATTACTATCAGGAATCCTTAAAGTACTTTAGAAAATTAAAAATGAAAGAGAGAGAGCAAAAGAAAAAGAGAGCCTGATCCTTTCCTAGACCATCCTTCTTGTCTAAAATACTGAGCACCAATTTTATTCATAGAATGAAAAGGAATTTTGTTTAGCACATGAACTCACCTAATCTGTTGAACTTACTCCTATCACTACTTGTGCTGCGCTTCTTTTTAACTGAGCAAGTACTACTGTGACATCAGATTGCTTGGTTTCCTCTATATTTAGGGCTGTTCAGGTTAATTTCATAAATTCTTGAATTTGGAATGTGTTGACAGGCCTGTTTAAAATTATGTGAGCCATTTATGATATTTATTATGAACACAGTTTTATTTACTATATTTTCACTTTTTCTAATCTTAATCATTTAATCAATAATCACACTGTAACTTTTGTTTCAATAGATACTTAATAATTTTCAAACTAAATACTTAATAATTTTCAAACTAAAGATAATTAAAACCAGTTTCCAACACCAACAAGTCGTTATTCAGTATAGCAAGCTATAGTATGATTAAAAACACATAGTTAAAAAAAAACAAAAAAAACAAAACAACAAACACATAGTTAGAGCCTAGGAAGTTTGAGTCATAACTATCTCATTATATGTTAGCACTGTGATGAGCTGTGTGGTTGTTGGTAAGACTCCTCAGACCTTATTCATCTTTAAAATGAACAGTCAAGGGGGCCAGGGGTGGCACAGTCAGTTAAGTGTCCAACTCTTGGTTTTGGGTCCGGTCATGATGGTCATGGGACCGAGCCCTACATCAGCCTCCCCTCGGGAGACGGGGAGTCTACTTGAAGATTCTCTGTACCACTCCCTCTGTACCTCCCACTCGTTCTCTCTCAATCTCTCTCAAATAAATAAATAAATCTTTAAAAAATAATAATAAATAAAATGGTCAGAATAAATTTGAAGGGTCTCAACATTCTATGATCTACAAATACTTAAAATATTTTGTCTTAACTTCAGTATAACAAAAGTCATCCGCACAATGCAGGGGTTGTATTCAAAGCATTGAATACTAGAATGGCATTTACCTATCAGAAGTACATTTGCAGAAACGAGTACAACCCTATGAGAAGATTTTTGCTTAATATGGAAGAGATGCCTCTATGCCACAATAAACAAAATAACTGACAGAGGGGAAACGGTAAATATCTGTGTCGAGAATAGTATGGATTCCTCAAGTTCCTAAGAAGTTTTCACCAAGTGGGTTGTAAGTCTACACAGCTCAGAAGAATCACTTCACTAATTTCCAGACCCGGGGCTGTTTTGTATAGAATGAGATTAGGATAGCCTAGAGCCTTCCTTAATGGCTAATTAACCTAATTTGGAAAATACTGTTGGTAATCAATGTAGATGAAATCAGAGAGCAAGTGACTTGTTAGCGTCGTCCTTAGACCAGTAGTAAGGGCATCGCCTGTGAGTGTATTAGAAATGTAAATTTCCACTCTCCCAAAAATAAATAAATTAACCTTTAAAAAAGGGGGAGGTTCCCTGGGTGGCTCAGTCAGTTAAGTGTCCGGCTCATGGTGTCAGCTCAGGTCATGGTCTCAGGGTCCTGAGACAGAGCCTGGTGTTGGGGGTGGAGGGTCTGCGCTCAGGGGGTTGTCTGCTTGAGATTCTCTCTCTCCCTCTGCCCTTCTCCCCTCACAAACAAATAAATTAAGCTTTAAAAAAATGCAAATTATTCGATCCCATCCCACACTTGCTAAAATCAGAAACTTTGGAGCATAGAGAGGGTGGTCAACATGATCTCTAGGGGATTCTAATACAGTCTAAATTTAAAGAACTACTGGCTTAGATTATCACAGCGGGCTGGCATTATGGATGATGAAGAAGGCAGCTGCTTAGTGTAGTTCAGATACATTTGGCCTGACTCATCACAAATGCTAAAGATTAGAAAATAAAGCTTAGGGAATTTGTAGTCAATCAGCAAACATGGAGTGAAACAAGTGAATCCAGAACTCCCTTAAACACTTCAAATGTGTAACCTTTATTCTTCCCATTAAGCATATTAAATAGCAAATAGTAAAATAATAATTCTTGATTCAACATCTGAAATCTTGGTTTTTAATTAACATACAGTTTTAAAGGTGCTGATCCCTAGGAGCTTTCAAATTCCTTTAAAAGGGGCACCTGGGAAAAAAAAAAGGGGGGCACCTGGGTAGCTCAGTGCTTGAACGTCTGCCTCAGCTCAGGTCGTGATCCTGGAGTCCCAGGATCGAGTCCCACATCGGGCTCCCTGCATGGAGCCTGCTTCTCATTCTCCCTGTGTCTCTGCCTCTCTGTGTGTGTGTCTCATGAATAAATAAAATCTTTAAAAAAAATCCATTAATTCCTTTAGAATACAGAAACATAGGATTACCAGTTAAGAATATAAAACAATATACAGCATAGTTCTAAAAGAAGCATTTTACTAAGAGGCAGTATTTACAAAGTCATGCTTGTCAAACTTTAATCATCTACGCTATCTTTTAAAATACAGATACTGAGGTTGCACCTGGGTGGCTCAGTCAAGCAACTGACTCTTAATTTTGGCTCTCGTTGTGATCTCAGGTTTGTGAGACTGAGCCCCCAGTTAAGCTCTGTGCTCAGCGCAGAGTCTACTTGGGTTTCTTTCTCCTCTCTCTGCCCCTCCCGCAACATGTAGTAAATAAGTAAATAAATAAATCTTTAAAAATAAATAAATAAAAAATACAAGTCTTGAATCCTTAGGTCTAGGATGAAGTCTAGAATCTGCAATCTGCATTTAAAACGTGCCCTGTTGTTGTTCCAAGGACCTTACGTGGTGTAGCAAGTGCATGGAGTTGAAGAGGACCAACTCTGCAGTCAGACCACGGCCACCCGCTACCACTTATAATCATCTGAGTTTAAGCAATTTAGCAAATACTCCTGGGCCCCACCTGTAAAATGGGTCTAGGAATAGTGCCTATCTTTTAACGGCTGACAGATTAAATGAGTCAATATACACAAAATGCTTAAAACAGTGTCGTATACATAATAAGTACATGATAATTTTTAGCTTTTAATATTTAGATCAAAAATTTTTACCTATCACTACATGAATCAGTCATTTTTAAGCATGATTTCAAGGGATTAATCCATATAAAGTAACATATAAATACTGCATTTGAAGCCACAAATCCACAGAAAAAAGAGAATAATTTTTAAATTAACAGAATAAAAAAGTTTTCTTTCTTAAGAAATACTGTTTGACTCCTGGATCAAATTACATATTCTTAGTGCTTACACATCACCCCATCAATGATAATATCAATAACTTCTATCTGTGCCTTTTTTTTCCCCTGATAGTCTTTTTTTTTTCTTTATCTCCATCTCATTAGTTATACCCAACGTCCATGTGGGGCACTTTAAATAGTTTCTTGTCCTGAAGACAGAAAATAAAATTATGGACTATTAAATATATGTAACTAATTAGTCTACTGATTAATTTCATAGTTAGTTGAGATAAGAAATCGTGAATCATACCTAACGTAGGGGATTTGTGGTTGGACATTCTCCTAATTTCTTAAATAGAAAAATGATTACTACTATATTTTATGAGCCTTTTAATCAAATAAGTGGTCAAATTGGAAATTAAAGTTAGAGTTAGGGATTTGCCAGATGACCAACAGCTTACCATTATTAGATTTTAACCTCAATCAAAAAGTTGGATAAAAAAATGTAAAATCATTCCTGACTGTCCAAAGAGCTAACCCAAATTTTCATATTAAAAAAGATAGTCATTTACATCTTTCTTTAAATATATGTAGGAGCAGGAGTCCCTAAAGATTTCATTACTTCCCTCAAGATGATGCCACTTGGGAGTCCTTTAGGTATATAATCATTATATTAATGGAATAACCTAAGGCAAATAGTTCATCAAATAGTAATTATATATTTGGGTGTCTGGAGCCAGAGAGGGTCAAAAGAGAGAGAGAGAGAGAGAGAGGGAGAGAGAGAAAGCTAACATGTTCCAACTTCAGTACATAGGATTTCTTTCTTCTTTTCTTTCTGTCTCTTTCTTCCTTTTGGTCTTTCTTCTTGCCTTCTTTTCCTTAAAAATTAAGAGCTCCAACCATGGAAATAAAGGATAATGTAGTGAGGGTTTATTTTGTAATTAATATGCATGGGAATTTACACAGTTAATTTACATTCACATTTACAGGAATTACCTCTAACCTACATATTGACAGAAGAGGCTCTTTAATTTTATGAGTCCAAGGAACCTATCTAAGTGCCTAATTTTTTTCTCCATTGCCTTTAATTAAAATAACTCCAGGATCATCTACCTGATAATTTGGATAATTTTTTTAACAGGAAGCAAGTTTGCTCACTGAACACATTTGCTAAGCTTGCCTAACGACAACTTTAGATTCATGAAAATTAAAATGAGCACATTCTCAGCGGGCAGTAGGCCCACTCACAGGGAGTCAGAACAGCTGCCTGCTTGCCTTGTCCTTGGGTAAACCAGAGAGCGTGGGACTTTGGGTAAGTCATCGAACCCCCTAGTCCTAGTTTTCACACCTGAAAAATAAGGGACTGAACAAATCTCCAAGATGCTATCAAGCTGATATTCTATGAAACGGCACAGTATCCTTAATTGTTTATTTTTATTTTTTTTTTTAGGAATTCTCCTGGAGATAATTTTAATAGCTCTCAGTGTCCATAAAGCTGTAATTCTCAACTATGGAGTTTTTCTGGAAAAACATGTGTCCTTATCTGTCTCTGATATATTAAAATATTTAACATCTACCGGTCAACATCCTCCCCACAAATTGTAAAAGATGGTATCAACCAGGCTTTTCTATCCTTCAAGAAACCTAGAGAAGTTTCACTAGGAATAAGACAAAGCTATAGCCTGCCCCAGTAAAAGACTGTCAGACTTTACTGTTATTCTTTTAAAAAGATGTATTTATTTATCTGAGAGAGAGGGTGGGAGCACAGGGGTGGGGAGCACAGGGGTGGGGAGTGGGGCAGAGGGGGAGGAAGAGCGAGTCCTAAGCAGAGTCCGCTAAGCTCCACTCCCAACGTGGGGCTTGGTATCACCACCTGACTGGAAACCAAGAACTGGATGCTTAACTGGCGGGGCCACCAGACGACCCCAAGACTCTGAGCTAGATTTTTTCAAGGACAGAACAACTCCATGGGAGAGACAGGAATAAATAAATAAATAAACAAATAAATAAATAAATAAATAAATAACAACAACAGACACTGCATTTTCATACTACAGTGACATGTAAGTCTCATGAAAGTACAAAGCAGGGAGGAACCAATTTTGCTTGGGCGGGAGGTCGGGAGGACTCCAGAATCCTTACAGAAGTTTCTTTTAGTTCTGTAGAATAATCAGACTGATTATATTAGTCAACTGGGGCTGCCACAACAAAATACCATCAACCGGGTGATCAAAATAGTAGTAGTTTATTTTCTCACAGTTCCAGAGGCTGGAAGTCTACGATCACTGGAGTAGCCAGGAAGGTATCATTCTAAGGTCTCTTCTGTTGACTTGTAGGGGCTGTCGTCTTGCTCTGCTGTCTCTTTTTATAAGAACACTAATCCTGTCCAGTCAGGGCCCCATCCTTTTAACCTCCCTTAACCTTCACTACCTCCTCATAGGCCCCCTATGCAAATACAGTCACACAGGGGATTAGGGTTTCAACAAATGAATTTGGGAAGACATACTCCATCCCAACACTGACGAAGAAGAAAATGAATTCTGTATCATTTATGTGAGTGACAGGGGGGTGAGGGCTCAACGTTCTGGGTGATGCAGACAGCACAACTAGGGTTCAGGTAGTGCGTCTGGAAGTATCAGGAAAAAGTCAGGAAAGGTAAGGACTAGCCTGAAATACCCTCCCTGGCACACTGGCATCCCGCATATAGGGAAGCAGGAAATAGCCCATGTGATGGTCCTCGGCAAAGACTATCAGCAAATTTCAGTCTAGCCCACATGCACCTCTACCAACCAGAGAAAAGGCTTTCTGACTTGATGTGTCCCACTTCTTGTTGACAACACACTAGGAGCTAGAGTTCTAGCTACATGAAAAATATAATTATATATTATATATTGAGGATTTGGGTTTTTTTTTTCCGAAATATGCCTTAAAACCCGTGTTGCCATAAATTTTCATTGACCTAGCAAAGTTTTATGTAATACAGTTGACATAATGGACAAGTAAAATACAATTATCCTCCTTCTCATTTCCAATCCATAATGAATGCCTTGGAGACGAGCTCTTCCTCTTTGCTGCACTACAATGTACAGTGACCTCAAATTCTTATCATTACTGGTGAGTCTTTAATTTTACTGCAGATACTTTGAAAGCCGTGTCCGTACTACAAAAGTTCCTTACAAAGAGAGACTCAAATGTCAAAGCAAAAAGTAAAACATTGTAGGGGTATAAGGGTAACCATCTCACATTATCTATCTTAGTAAACTTTGGCTTTGGCTTCTGACTCTAAATTTCTCAAAGAAACTATCTGCAAGTCAGAGGTTGTTTACAGAGGCATAAAGGGAAGATTATTCTGTAGCCATCATGTATTTGTGGTGTCAGGGGCTTATGTGATATATTTACATATCAAAACCTCAGGAGCTTTGAGAACATTCTAATTCTGCATGATATTGTTAACAAACTTTTCTACCTAGAAAGATGTTTGTTAAATAGTGAGATTCATTTAAGCCCTTCCTTATAAACCAGTATTTTACTAGAACCGCAGCTTGGTTCGATCGAGTTTATCAATCTTGTCACCAAATATTCTCAACTTAATGTTCTGATCTCTTAATGGGCTCCCTGTAATAGAAAAGGTTAGATAATTAGCATGCTGTTGTTCAACCAGCATAAATTCTAGCATTTCTCAGAAGATAAATATCTAGCTTCAAAATAGAAAGGAAATCACAGAACGATTAATTCATCTTTTTTGAAGAATTAAGCAATATAATAAGTTTACTTAGAATTTCATTGTATAAAAGTCAGTAACAAAAAGGCATTGCAACTACGGAGAATTTTTTTTTTTTCTTTTTACTTCTTTCCTCCCTTTTTCTTACTATTTAATAATGAATAGTGTGCCCTCTCACTTAAATAAAAGATCAGATGCGGCCTTATATAATCTAAAATAGTGTCAGTCTGGTACTCTTCTGGTGCTTAAACATAGAGGAGACTAGAACTGAAAAATAAGCTCACAAATCTGTAATTGCGAAGTACGGGAAGGGTTATGAAGGGAAGCATCAGAGTTATGTTAGAAGAGAAGAGGATGCTGGACAGAAAAAGTAACTTGTGCAAAGGCCCTGAGCTGAGTCAGAAGCGAGGTTCCTGCTCTTTCTATCTCAATGAAACATTTAATGAGTACAGATGCTTCACACAGGCTGTAAGTTTTCATAATGTGAATTGGCAGTAACTGGACTGATTAATTATGAAGCTCAATTTTCATTATGAAAGCATGTTGTGACCCTCATCTACAACAACGAAAAGCCCCAGACAATATTTATTAGGCTGGCATCACAATTACTCTGTCTGGATGGTGTGTTGTTTGTTTATCGGTGATATGAATTTTAAGAAAAGAGGGAATGGTATGATGCTGTTGCTCCGGTGAGAAAGAAAGAAAGGCCATTACCCTTGAGCAAAAGCCAAATCGAATCAAAGGCTGACTTTTCTCAATGATAATTAAGTTGTCTAGCTCTACATTTATAGCTAGAGAATATTTTATTTCTGAAATTCCTCCAGAAAAAAAAAAAAAATTTGCCATTGAAACTCTGAAATTCACTGGCTGTTTTCTAATCCTATTTTCCTCATTTAAAAAGAACTGCTTCTGAAACTAATTTTAATAACTCGTTCTATAAAAGAAAAACACAAATAAATGTCTTTAGTATTGGAACTCCGTCTTGGAGCTACTCTAACACAGATAACAGCACGCTAGCGTAAGAAACAAAAGGCCTCCCTCAACAAACTCACTGTTTCCTCCTACCTGCATCTTCACCTTTCTCCCGAAACATCTACCCCATGAGCATTTAATCGTGTAGTTGTAGTTGGGAGCCAGCCCTCACTCCAGACACTTAGCTGTCGGATTGTGTTAGCCTCTGTTCCTTGGCCTGCCCAGCCCTTCTCCTCCTTCTTTTTCTTCTTGTCCTTGCAAAAACGAGGGTTCTCCCTCAGTCTTCACGCACGTGTAACACACATATATTTACTAATTAAATTCAAGCTACTGGAATAAGAAATTAACCCCGGATCCGTTTCCATGAGATGTCTCAATAAGCATTCATGTTCACCGTCTTCAAGGAATGTTCTCGGTACTTTCACATTATTAAAAACCATAATGGGCTTCTTCTAGAAAGGATTTAGAATTATTATTTTTTTTTCTTCTGAGTATGCCTAAACATTGAAGAATTAAGAAACCAAACAAACCATACAGCCCAATTATTCCATACTAATGTCTCCACAGAAATTACTAAACTCATCAATCTAACTTTGAAAGGTACTAATGTTTAAAGGAAGCTAATGTTAGAAAATATATCAATATTAGCAGGGAATATGAACATTTATAATCCTATAGAGTGGAATAAAAGTGATGTAAGTAAGTTGATGAAATAGACAAAATGTTGGATTTATACACCGTAAAAATATCATAATTCACAAAGGTAAATAGCTAGTGCAAAAGGTCATTTATGAGCATCAAGTACCTTCATCTGGTGAATTATTCTTTTAATATAGCAGATTCCAGCATTCTCCCAACCATCAGAATATACAAAAGAAATTATTCCACCTATGGCAATGCCTGAAACCTAGAAAGCACGATTTAAAAATAATGAAATTGAATTATCTGATATGAAGATGAAATGCAAGAACATCTCATTTTTCAAACTTGTCTTTATATTATCTACATAAATCTCCCTTAGAATTCACATTTTACAATACATACATAGATTAATGGTGACTTTGCATTAAAATCCTACATCAAATAATTCAATGATAATTCATATGTTTTTCCTGTACTCAAGCACAAACATTACTTTGGAAATCTAAAAGAAAAACTATTGTCCACCACAAGAATGGTCATATTTTTCTTACTTTATCAAGAACTTCCTGCTTGGTATTTTTTCAGGCAAAATTATATACTACTTGTTTGTGTTTTTTTTTTTTTTTTAAGATTTTATTCATTTATTTGAAAGAGAGAGTGTGAGCAGGGGCAGAGGCGAAAGAGGGAGAAGCAGACTCCCCATTGAGCAGGGAGCCCAATGTGAGACTCGATCCCAGGACCCCGGGATCATGACCTGAGCCAAAGGCGGACGCTTAATTGACTGAATCACCCGGTGCCCAAAATTATGCTACTGGTAAGAGTGTATAACTTTATTACAGTAGAAATCATTCAAAGACTTAGGAACACTTCTGCTAATTGAGCTGTATGGTAATTTCCCCCTGAATGCTTTATATTAAGGAATGAATCCCCTATCCCCTACTTACTCTTTGTAATAAAAATCCCTGTTTAGATCAAGTTCTGTTCTTTTGTGAGTGCCAGGTTCAACATACTGGTTGCATTTCTCAAAATCAAAGCACATCCTTCCCATTGACTTATACTATGGCGGGGATTTTTTCTAATAATTTTAAAATTAGCTACTGTATGTCATCATTAATTCAATTCTGTCTTAAACAATTATTTAATAGGTTGTAAAATTTTGGAATCCACAAATTCCAAAACTGCTGCCATTTTGATAGCAAGTCTTACCCCAAGCCAATCTCTGGTTATAATGCCTCTTAGGGTTTATTTATAGTGAAAACAGAACTGCTGTCTTTTCTTTCAACTTGGCCGTTGCAATGTCTATTTCCAACTCTCCCTTCCACCTCTTATCTCTGCTTCCCCTGCTCCCACATTTAATAACCAAAATAATGGATTAGAAATTTATTTTTCTCTAAGCTGTGATCTAAAGTATGTGTTTCTTAAAGTATGACTAAGCATCTTGCTAAGACTTTCACAAGGCCTCAAACCCGGTTTGTAGTACTTTCTTCTCTCTGTGGATCACATTTCTTTACACTTCAAATACTAGTCTTATATGATCAATTTTCCAATTAAGCTTGAAAAAACACCAAATAATTAGAAATGATGTTTGATGTTTCAAGGTGAACCTGAACTTCATTTCATTTTAAATGTTCTTAAAAAAGCAAATGCTTCATTTATTCCAGTCTTTGGTTTATGGAGACCCCAGACCTTGAGTAAACAGAAACTGAGCAGATAAGATAATAAAGCAAAGGATTATTTCAAATTATTTCACTATGTAAAAAAAAAAAAAAACTTTACTAGGGAATAATCAGTTGAATTAATTGGACAACTCAGTGAAATTTGGTTCGACTCATTTAAAAGCTGTCGGATTTTGCCTCTTTTGTTTTATTTTCACATTAGAAGGAGCCAAACAAACATAACCTAATATAACATTCCGTATTAAAATATAGTTTTTCATATAGATGAAAAACTCATGGTCACTAAATAACCTGTTAATTACATTTTCTAACATTTTTACAGTCAAATTCATTTAGGAAAATCATTTGTATGTAAAAGGGGTATCTTCAAAAAGTCCATAATTCAGTAGCCCCTCATTGTGGGGATACATTCCAAGACCCCCAGAAGATGCCTGAAACTGCAGATAGGACCAAGCCCCATACATTCTATGTTTTTGCAATGTATACAAATCTATGATAAAGTTTAGTTTATAAATTACCACAAGAGGAGACTAACAACAATTATAACAAATTACTCTAATGAAAGCCATATGAACATGGACTCTGTCTCTCAATGACCTCAGGGTACCATACTCATGCTTCTTGTAATGATGTGAGATGATAAAATGCCCCCGAGAGGAGATGCAGTGAGGTGAGTGCTGTAAGCATGACCTTCTGACACGACATCAGGAGGGTCACCTGCTTCCAGATCAAAGCGGAAAAGACCCACGAAAAGCAAAACAACTGATAAGGGGGAACTACAGTAGGAGGTAAACATTTTAAGACTTTTTATTTTAAAATTTTAGGCAAAATAAAATTCTATAATGTCTTGCCTGGAGCTGTTTAGTTTTAGTTTTTATTTTCTCTTCAAGTTTTACTGGCTTTAGATGTGGTATTGTTTTATTTTTCAGCTTTATTGAGGTATAGTTGACAAAATTTTAAGAAATTTAAAATATAGACTGTGGTTATTTGATATACTTACACATTGTAAAGGGATTCCACAACTGAGTTAATTAACACATTCATGACCTGAGAGGTCATATTTCATAATGGTTTAAAAGTGAAGACTCCTAAGGCTGGGCTCAAAATCCACCATTACCACCAACCCCACCTCTAGCTAACAGATACTGGAAGTTATTTAACCCACTTTGTCTCAGCAAGATGAAGACTGTAACAGTACCTCTTTTCGGGTTTGCCGTGAGTATTGAGTAAATATGAAAAACAGCTAAATATCCGACACCCACCCAAAGTATAATACAAGTGCTCACTATTAAACTATCCAGATTATTTAATAATATAGATTGTCAAAGGAAGAATGTGAAGCTTTCTCCGCCCTGTCTCATTATTTTCCTTTAGGGCACAGAACTCTGATGCCTCCAGGGCACCAATTTCCCTTTTCAAAGGGGTCTTAAATGGTTTAACAGAAAAAAAAAAAAGAGGTTAGCTGGGCCTTGATTGAGTTCAAAAGTTTCAACCACCGAAGAGAAACTGTGTTCTGCTTCTACCCCCAAAGTTTTTCCATTTCATGATTTACAAAAGGCCAGGAAAGTGAGAAGAATCTTACATGCTTTGTGGTTCAGAGAATAACAGGAGTTCCAGACAATTTCACTAGGACTAGAGAATGCCTCGCCTGAAAGGAGTAACTGTACAAGCCACTTTACACTGAATATTGACCTCATGAGCTGACTCATTCTTAGCCCTGGCTTAAAAACCCTGATTACATTCCTTCTCTTAGTATTTGTCTGTGTTGTAAAGGTCGAATGTGACTTCCAGAGTTTAAAGGCTGATGCACAGCAATGGTCTTGTAAAATGGTAGATTAATCAATCTTTTAAAACAAAAATGTGGAATATTTATCTTAAAAAAATATCCGACTAGGACTATGACACATCAAGCAACTATGTAGACCTGGGTTGAACATGTCCTGGGACCACGATGGTCTACTGTCCATTTTAGGCTGAAGAATGACCAAAAAGAAAAAAAAAAAAAAAAAAAAAGAGAGACCTGAAACAATGTAATCCACATGCTGTAGGAAACACCATTAGGAACAGTCATAGTCCCCTGCCCTACGTTCAACAAAACAGAGGACAGACAGCTCTACTTTTCTTTTCCTCTTCCAAATACTGGGGCCACTTTAAAAAATCATAGTTCTGGCTACACTTATTTCTAAGAGATAGAACTGATTGCTCATTAAGAATTACTTCCTGACTCTTCTGTGCCCATCAATCTAAAGTCATTAACCTCATAATTCTGGCCAATCCCAACCAATTATTTACTTTGCAAGACCTACCTGGAAGTCACCCAGTCCAGAAACAAAAATCTTAAATAATCCTTTCTGATTTTCCTTTTTGGATTATCTACTAAAAATCTATGGAAGCAATATTCCCCTTTACTAAACTAAATCTAATTATCTTAGCATTGCTTGATTAGCAAGATTTTCTAGTAGCTTTTGGGAAATCTACAATAATAACTAATAATAACAGATAAATTGCAAGTAACAGAGTTATATCAGAAGTTTTTTTTTCTTTTTTTTTCCTGACTATGGTTTATTACAAGTCATAGAATAACTCTTCTCCTTCCTTCTTCTTTTTTGTTTCCTTTTCTGCCAACCTAACATGTAACCTTTTTATTTAGAGCTACACCATTTTCTCCAAGTTCTTTGTTTGTGTTAAAATTCAGCTTCTGTGGGTGAAGTGGCCCTTTCCAAGTACACAACAAAAAATAAAAAGTAAAACTAAGTGAAATGAAAATCTCCTAACTTTGATTAAACTTCCTGAAGGATTTCACTTTCAAATTAGCAGTAATGTAAGACTTGGAATTTATTTATTTTTTTAATTCAATTAATTAACATATACTGTATTATTGGTTTCAGAGGTAGAGCTCAGTGCCCCATCAGTCTCATATGTCACCCAGTGCTCGTCCCATCACATGCCCTCCTTAATGCCCATCACCTGTTATTCCATCCCTCCACCCATTTCCGCTCCAACAACCCTGTTTCCTATGATTAACAGTCTCTTAAGGTTTCTCTCCCTCTCTGATTTCATCTTGTTTTATGTTTTCCCTCTCAAGATTTGGAATTTAATCTTAAGATTCTTTTCAAGTCTTTTAAGTTCTTATTCATCTCAGTAATGTTATCTGGATTTTAAAAATATATTATTTTTATTAGAATTTACTCTAAACTAGAAAATGCACAATTATTACAGGATGTCTTTAATTTTACTTTCAATTTTATGTTTTAAGGTTTCTCGGGGTAATTTTCAGGAGTTTAGGACTATTTTGAATAGTGAACTTCCACAGTATTTCCTGCTCCGTTATTTCTCACTCTTACATATTTTAAAATTCCTTGGTTATGCATAAGAGTAAAGATGATTTTATTTCACACAATGACTGTTTCCTGTAACCTAGTATACATTGATTATATAGTTGAGTGTATTTTTTTTTTAAGATTTTAGACACAGAGTGAGAGGCAGAGACACAGGCAGAGGGAGAAGCAGGCTCCATGCAGGGAGCCTGACACGGGACTCGATCCCAGGACCCCAGGATCACACCCTGAGCTGAAGGCAGGCGCTCAACCCCTGAGCCACCCAGGCGTCCCGAGTGCATTTTATTTCTTAAATATGAGTGAGACACTAAAAAAAACTATGTCCTGTTGACTACTAAGAAATTGCAATTTTGGAGATTTCGATTTTTTTTTCCTTCTTAAGTAGAAAATGGAAAAGAGGGAAATTGTTTCAAGAAAATAAATAACATATTTGTAAACAGATGGTAGCCTTAAGCCTGTTGATTTCCTAGCTGGATGACATAAAAAAAGTTATAAAATGAATAAAAGTCTTTACACCCAGGAATTTTCTCCTTAGTGATACATACGAAATGACTTACCCTTCACACTGAGTCTGTTAAGTAAATTTAGTAAAAACTTTTCTCCTCTCAGAGCTAATATTTTGTTTATTTTGCATAGTGCTTTGGCCCTTCATTTACATTATAACTTTGATTTTCTCACCAATTTAATTATTGCTGATATGGTTAGCATTCAAACTGTTTTATAGATGATAAACTAAAACTTGGATATTATAATTTTTTAAGGTTTATTTTTTAAGTGATCTCTACACTCAATAATGGGATTTGAACTTAGAACCCCAAGATTAAGAGTCTCACACTCTACCAACAGAGCTATCCAGGCACCCTTAGACATTATTTTTTATCTGATACATGCCATTTTATTTTTGCCTCTGTAAATAGTTCATAAAATATCTTTAGTCGATATAACTTTATACAACTTTAATGAATAAAAATTCAAACATCTTTCTATAGGTGTAATACCATCTAGAATTGGATCTTAACTGTCAAATGTCCTCATATATCACACTACTTGACCATTTAAATATAAATAAAGCAATAATAATGATCTTGGCATTGCCAACATGATATTTAAATACTATGATGCTAAAAATAAAATGATCTGATTTGATTCTAAGGGCTAAAATAACTCTTAAAATACAGTTAAATGTTCTGATTGATTCTCTATTTCTGAGGAATAAAGAGACAACAGTGGAATTGTAGTTATCACCAAGGGCCCAAGTGTGTAACTAGAAACCAAATCAATACTTAATTTTAAAACATCCACAAGGAAAGTTTTAGAAATATAAACTTTTTATACCAGTCCCTGAAGAGAAAACCACATACATGGGCAACCTGCTCTTACTTACAATTGATTTTATCCAATTTCAATACTTCCTCCTTTTTTATTACTACAATCACCCAAAACTATTAACTCATTATGTCTCTGCTCATGAAAAGGAGCCAGCACGAGATCTTGTTTAACCACATATTCATCAGTGTCTTACAGAGCTCAGAGTTCTGGTGCCTTTCTAGAATCTAATCACTTGAGTACATAGTTAAACTTGACTTACTGTAATCATATTAATATCAAGAGCAATTTAATGATATGTTCCAGTTGTGGAAGTAGTATGGTCTGGTTTTCATCACGTACACGCATAGACAGTTCTAAATTATATTTCTTATTTATAATTATTTGTTGTGTGTTTCATAGGATATGGAACTTCATCTACGGAGGACAAAATAAGCTAAGACCTACACACCAAGTTTTTGCAGTTGTATTCACACCGCATCCTTTTATGAGACTGCTAAGGCTGCCACAACAAAATACTACAGAATGGGTAACTCGAACAACAGAATTTACATTTCTCATAGTTCTTGGAACTATGCTGGAAGTCCATGATCAAAGAGCCAAAAAATTTGGTTTCTGCTGAAAGCTGTCTTGCTGGCTTGCAGATGACCACCTTCTCTCTCTGTGCCCTCAATGGTCTTTCCTCTGTATGTCGGTATCATCCCCCCAAAAAAACATTCTCATGACTTAATCCAATGCAAACTCCCTCCCAAGAGCTCTATCTCCAAATGCTATCACACTGGGAGGACAGGGCCTCAGTAGCGAATGGGGGTTAGAGCCAATTCATTCCATCACAATACGTAAGTACAACTTATGCACTTGACCCTACCTTTCTCTCTCCTCTCCTCTAAAACATCTTAAAGAACAAAACTCAGTAAAAGGCATCTGTGTAGTTGAGTTTCAACAAAAATAACAGTATACAAAATAAAAACACAAGATCCATTAAAAGAAAAACTTGTTGCACAATAAACAGAGACGCTAAAGGAGTCTCCAGCAGGAAAAGAGGTATCCAGCTGCAATAGTTCTCTCAAATCTTATGATAAAATATTTAACATGAAAAAAAGCGAAGAAATACTTTTAAAAAAGAGAAGAGTTCCTCTATTTATATGAGAGAGAGAGAGAGAGAGAGACAGCAAGAGCAGAGGAAGGGGAGAGAAGAAGGCTCCCCACTGAGCAGGGAGCCCAACTCTGGGCTCAATCCCAAATCCATGGGAACATGACCTGAGCTGAGGGCAGGCACCCAAGTGACTGAGCCACTCAGGTGCCCTACAAAGAAAAACCTTTAAAATAACTGCTAAATGGTAAACTTTGAATGTGATGACTATATCAAACTAAGCTTGGCACTTTAAAAATCCAAATTAGTAAATCTCAACTTGTATTTAAGGGTGAAGGTTTGAACAAAATAAAATAAACTCGGGCAGCCCCGGTGGCACAGCAGTTTAGCGCCGCCTTCAGCCCAGGGCATGATCCTGGAGACCGGGGATCGAGTCCCACGTTGGGCTCCCTGCATGGAGCCTGCTTCTCCCTCTGCCTGTGTCTCTGCCTCTCTCTCTCTGTGTGTGTCTCTATGAATAAATAAATAAATAACTAAAAAATAACATAAAATAAGCTCACGCAGTCTGATTTCACCAGAACTGAAGGCCAGGTGTAGAGAGAATTTTTCTTTTTCAAGAACTAATAAGAAAAGGAAAATATAGATTTTTTAAAAGGTTCAAAGAGAGAGATATACTTAAACCAAAATGATGAACCACACAACTGGAAGCTTTGTTTCAGATTTCTCTAGAACCAGCAAAATGCTCACTTCAAACAGCAAAGACCGGGGAATGCTGACTATGGCCACAGGAAGTAAAGGGGTTGAAGGCACTCCTCAATGTAGGCATTTATTAAAATAAATGCTCTATGTCAAGTTAGAAATAGCTAACATTTTTACAGCTGGTTTTCATTCTGCTTTGTATTAATTAAGCTTTAATAATATTAGATTGTTATTTTAAATATAGTTTAGGCCTTTGCATATGTTTCAATGACTCTCTGTCCATCTGACCATCATTCTCCATCCCTCATCTATTCCTGAGGCTCACATCTAAACTGCTGTGCTGACCTGCAGCTCTAATAAGCAACATTTGAGCCTGTCAACAGTCAGGAGAAATAGGTTACTCTAGAGAAAACTAAAGACACATTTAGGTTACTCAACAACTGTGAATGAAGTGTGCCTTACAAAGAACGCTATAATCAATTCGGGAAAGAACCATACTTGTAAAAAGTTTTATGAGCATTATGAAAAATATTCTGTGTAAGTAATATGTCGAGTTAGAAAACATAGCTGGTATTTCAATCTCCCCCCGCCCCCATCCAGACAATTCAATTATGCTCTAAAAAATTCAGAAGCTTTATGGTAAAAAGTCTCCATGGTCTTTATGAGTGTGACCTTCAAAATTAAAATGCTAAATTGAAAAAGTGCCAATTTGCATAAGTATTGCAGTCTTGCTATTTTACAAGAAACTCAGCTATAGGCAATATCCTATGCTCTAACTGTGACCTTGCACCTATAAAATGGGAGAAAATAGCATTTAAGTTCAATGAACTATTCACATTTGGAAGATAGTAAAAACCACCTAAGTCTGTAAACATGGTAGCTATATAACTCTCTGCTAATGAGGTTGTAACTGGAAAGCTTTTAAAGTAAGGTTTTTGTTAGATGAATCCTTACTAAAGCAAACTGGAGTGTCACATCTCATTATGTAACAAAGAAATAAGATGTTATGTGATAATACATATATAAACATATATATGTACATACATATACTTTTATGTATATATTTCGAGATTATGGCTGTATTTACATTTACCGATATAGTAATTTTACCTAATTATTGCTCATTTCATTGCTGAAGCAGTATTATAGGAAGTCAAATGAATCCACATCTCAATAAATGCTAGAAAAAATTATGAGGCGAATCACTTCAGCGGCAGATGTACTATATGAAATGATTTTTAAGAGAAAATTCCTCTTTTTGCTGAATGGCAATTGCTTTCGATCAAAACAAAGTGAATAGCTGGGGGGGGGGAGGTATATAACAAAAGCAATCACTATAACCCTTTCTTGTTCTTCTTGTGGAATGTCCACCATTGCTTGTAACTGTTTTTCTTTTATCTTTTGTCTTCCTATTACAAATGCTTTTTTAAAATTCTCAACATTATACTATCTTTTTCTGTATTTGCTACAAAGTAAAGTTCTATAAACCATTCCATTGACCATGGACGCTTGGCCATTAAAGTATTAAAACTCGATGAGCTTGCTTCTCACTTTGTATTATGTTCCACTAAGTCTACTTGAGTAAAGAGGGAATGAAGACAATTTTAAAGCACACAGACTTCATTTCTTCTTGGGTCCAATCCTTCTTTCCTAATATGGTACTCTGATAGAACATATTGAATGACTTCACTTAAAAAAAATAATAATTCACTAAAAAAAAATTCACTATGTAAGCAAAATACAGACTTTATGTTCTATTCCCCACCAAATTCTTTAGGTCTTATTAATAGGGAAAATCCTCCTCTGCCCATGGATGAAATAGCCAGCATGATTCCTGACTTTACTGCTCATTCATAGATAATAGACACTCATGGGTCACCCTCTCAACTTACTAAGAATGGCAAGTCTAATATATTACTCAAGAGTCTGGACTTGATTTACTGTTAAGTTACCCACTCCATTGACTCAGACCTGCTTCAAGCTGGAATTTCTGCAGTGGGACATGAGAGAGTAGTTAGTCATTCTATTTTTTTTTTTTTTTGGTTTATATTCTTTCTTTTTCTTCCACTCTCCCTGTCACCCTTGAGAACCTTTGTCTGACTCAGCCCTGGCAGGAGGTGGGGTGTGGAGAGGAGTGATAATGAATAGGAAACTCTTAGGGGACTATTTTTAAGCTAGCTCATCCTCTCTACATCTAGCAGATGATTATAAGTCAATAGGGCATGGTGCTATAAGGATGAAATTGTAAGTTAAACAAAGAAGTTAAATCAAGAATCCTTTTTAAGAAATTAATACATTTGATTTTAAGCTACAACATATGTATGTTTTATTTTTTTTTATTATTTTTTTTATTTTTATTTATTTATGATAGTCACAGAGAGAGAGAGAGAGAGAGAGAGAGGCAGAGACACAGGCAGAGGGAGAAGCAGGCTCCATGCACCGGGAGCCCGACGTGGGATTCGATCCCGGGTCTCCAGGATCGCGCCCTGGGCCAAAGGCAGGCGCTAAACCGCTGCGCCACGCAGGGATCCCAACATATGTATGTTTTAATAAAGGACTAAGGACTTTAAGACTTGTTACTGTGTTCCAAGAGTTGGCACTTAGGGTCCTCTCTCCCTCCCTTCATTCCTTCTTTCCTTTCTTCCTTTCTTTCAATGAAACACATCCATCCTCTTCTCTTTTTGGTTTATTTGGATTTGATTTCTTCCAGGGAGAACATGCAATTTTGAGTACAGGATAGTATACATTTCGGGTTTATTTTCATGGTAGACTAAATAATGGCTCCCTAAAGGAGGTTCAAATCCTAATTTCCAGAACCTGAGAATGTTGCCTTGTGTTGCAAAGGCAGTTTTATAGAGGTAGTTAAATTAAAGATCTTGAGATTGGGAGAGGATCTTGATTTATCTGATTTATCCGATTGGTACTTACAAGAGGGAGGCAGGAAGGTCAAAATTAATGAAAGAGATGTGATCATGGAAGCAGAAGTCCAAATGATGCCACTGCTGGCTTTGAAGCTGGAAGGTGACCAAAAGCCAAGGAATAGGGTAACTTTCAGAAGTTAAGAGAGGTGAGTAGTAGATTAAACTTTTGAGCCTCCTGAAGGAATATGGCCCTGTTGACAACTTAATTTTATCCCACTGAGACTGATTATGGACTTCTGACCTCCAGATATTGTTTAAAGCTACTATTCTCTTAGTAATATGGTACAGGAACAGGAGGAAATTAATACATTCTTCTCATCCAGCCTCATTTATAATTATCACACCCACAACTAATTCGATAGAATCTTTTAGGAACCTTGAATTTCTCCGCCTTACATCATTCCATTGAGTTTTATAAAAACAAAAACATTATTTTTTCTTTTTGTTCCTTGTATCTCATTGTTTAGCACACCACTAAATTTCCTAATTACTAAAACAAACTGTCATTTGTAAACAAATATAACTATTATTTGTAATTATAACAAGTAGAAAAAAGTTAAAAGTTCTGGGCTTATCAAAGAGTAGCTTATGGACCATGGCTTTTGTTGTGCCTTGAAGTCACTCCGTCGAAGAGAGCGTTCCATTCATATAAGAAATAGTTTAAATAAAGGTTTCTTACAAGACTTTGTGTTGTAAATGCATAATAAGAAGCAACACTAAAGGTTGTCTCTCTCTTTTACTTTTTATCATAGCACTCAAGGATAGCAAATTTAATCTTTCCCATCTCCAGTCTATTCTTCATACTATGGCAAGAACTGGATTTGATTTTGTCATTCCTATCCTTAAATTCCTCAAGTGGTCTACCTTGCTTAAGGATGAAGCCCGGATTCCCTAGTATAGGCATACATGGATTTTTAAAATGTGGCCCTTCCTTCAATCTTAGCCTTTCTCTAGTTCCCTCCCTCCACTCTTACCAGCACTATATGTTTAGGCTTACTGAATTTCTTGAGCTTCCTAGAATGTCTTGACTTATCTTACCCTTTTATCTTATACATTCCTATGGCTAAAATCTTAGCCATTAAAATTCACACTAGACATCATTTATTCAGAGAACATTTCTGATTACCCCCTCTAGAAATGTTAGCAAGCCTGGGCCTTATACGTATCTCTATCATGGTCTATTATTTTCACAATACTCCTGAATTTCCTCCCATGTTGAAGGAGACAGTGGATGCCTGATGTTGGAAATTATGTGTTTCATTTTGTTTTCACATTTTCCCTATCCAACTGTTTACCACTCAACATTTTCCAGGAGATATTAAATGAATATGACTATGTTTAGATGCACCTAACCTATTTGACAAATTTCATTAAAATGTGTTAACCTAAAAAAAATGTGTTAACCTGATAAATATACACATCTTAGGCAGGTTTACTAATGAGAATCAACATTATAGCTGCTTATATTTTACAATTAAACAGCTTTCCTATAGAAATATATTTGATTTTATAATCTCACATTTTGTTTCCAGTTAAGGGAAATGTATTTTTTAAACTGACAAAAATCGATTCCTCCTTGAATCAGCATTTAATTAATTTATCTGTGTACCCATAAAAATACATGTTCATCACAGATCTGTAGTTACACTGGACTTAATATAGGCTACTGGACAAATTTTTAAAATTAGGTGTAGTAGTTACTTTGTCCCAAAGATATTTACTCATCAAAATATGTTATGCACTCATGGGAGATAAATACAATAGTCAAGGCATCCCAAGCCTCACCAGATTTGATTATGAAGTCACCACTGATACTTGAGAGAACAGTTTCAAAAAAAGGCAGGAGTGTGACTATGACGAGTGAGTGATTACAAAACTTTGGCAGAAGACAGATTATTTTACCGAGGATGTTTGAAATAAAGGAAAAAATCAACAGAAAAATAAAAATAACTTTAAGGACTGGCAGGGTCCCATAGGTTGTAGAAAACTCGAAGATTATTTCTAAGCATGGAGAGAGAGATAATTACACAGGTGATAATAATAGAAAAAGATTAGGGTATGGATGAAGTTATGGAAAGGAAAACCAAGGAAGAAGAATGGAAGTGGACATTCCATAGCTAAGATAGGGGGAAATTTGTATTAAAGGTCTTTACTTTAAGAGAGTAGATTTCTTTCATAACTGAGAAGAAACAGTAGTGTTATTAAGTTTGCAGAGACTAGAAGATTTTTGGAAACGTTGAATGGAAAACAAAAGGGAAGATCCATAAAAGATGCCAGATGACAGTGAGAACCTATATACAATGACAAATAGAAATTTGTCCTTGAAAAAGTAGGATCTAAACTTAATTTTTTTTGAACAGGAAAAAGATACTTAGGTTACAATTTTTCTAAAGTGATTGCACTTGGATGAAGAAAATGTAAAGATAAGCATTAGCTGATAATGCTGAGTTTAAGCTGTAAGAAAGCAATAATGATGGTACAAAGAACATTTAAGAAAGGTAACCATAGCATAGAAGCAGAAAGACTCAATACTTAGAAACAACATCAGAAACTTACTAGATAAAAGGAATGGGAGTTGAACTCAATGGTAGATTTGAAAATTCATAGTTAACTTTCCCTGCTACTCTACGCTGTAGGCCGAAAAGCGAGATGCATTGGAGCACTCCAATTCAATTTGAGAAAGCAGTGACCCAGGCATATGCAATGTGAAAATTTCACTGTCCACTTCCCCAAAGTTCTTTGCTCACAGGCATGCCTCATTATGTAGGAAAAGTTCAGTAGATATTGCTAACTATGTTAGTTTAAGTTACTCATATTAAATTTCAGATATTAGTTCTCAATCCCAACTATGAAACGGGGAGGCTAGGAGAGGAAGAAAAAATGGACTTGAATAATAAGGTTTTGATTTCTAGGATGATTGGATTTAGCCTCTAAAATGACAGGTTATAAATTTCTTCCCATTGCCTCGAATGGAAAACTAAAATAAAAATATGACTAAGGAAGACAGCAATGCATTTAGAATAAGAAACTCATCAAACTTTCGACAAAGAAGGATTGAATGACCGAGAGCAAAGGTAGTAGAGATTAATTTACAACTTTGAGGTTCTAAATATTGGATAAATCTTTAGACACAATTGTGGATGAAGTATCTATTGGGATTCAGTATTTCTGGTGTTCCCTCTCTATCAAAATCAAAAGTATCATTAGAGTATAGCTATAAATACAGGCTTAGATATATGAAATTTTCTTGTTTCCTGTCATGGTAAGAGATATTCAGCTGCTTTGTAACAACCCAAGAAAATTCAAATTATAAAAGGTTCAAGCTTGATTTATACAGCTTCTTCAAGAAACCATTTTTTCAGCTAAGAAAATTCTCTTCTTATTAAGTCTACATACAATGATTTGAATGGAATATCATTAAGGTGGGAAATAATCACACATCTTAAAAGTAGGTTACAATGAATCAACTGATTGCAGAACTGCTCTGCAATGATAACATGGGAAGAAAATTAACTTACATTAAGAATATTATAAATTTCATTATATGAAATTACCACACTAAAGATTTGTGAAACCATACTTATAAATAGAATGATCTATTCCAAAAAATTCATTAGTCTTACATATATTTCAGCACATCTAACAAAGAACAAGGCCTTGCTTTGGGGAAAAAAAACAAAACAAAACAAAACAAAACAGTACTTAACAATATGAAAAAAAATGGGCTTGGAAAAGTATGGTAGATGCATAAATGCAATTTTTTAAAGAAACTTTCTACATTAAATTTTAAAATATGTTAAACACTTTTACCTACTTAAACCAAAGTTTGATATGTTTCCTTTGGCTGGGTTTCTAGTCTCATTTAAAGAAAAGTTAAATTTAGCATTTTTTAGGCAAAAAGATGTCATATCCATTGTGCCTTGGACTTAAAAATGTTTACTTATTCATAACATCTCTAAAACTTTCTTCTCTAAAGCTATATTGCTCTATTTAAATACATAATTATATCAACAGAATCTTCGATCTCACACACACACACACACACACACACACATATATATCGGTTCATCTAATAAGACTGTTTCATTCTATATACACAATTTTTCTTCAAGGCTAGCAAAGTATATTGGGCTGAGTTTTTATCCTATTTCATCTATTTTTGAAATCTGTGGTTCAGTCTGCTAAATATATCTAATATTTTAAGTCCAAAATATTTTTTTAGTGCAGCAGATATTTCTACAAAAGGGAGAACAATTTTCAGTAAAGACCAAAATTTCAAGGGTCAAAAAATGAAACCTATAGCCAAACAAGTGTCAGGAAATCTTAATGAGTAAGTAAAAAAGCTGAACATACTATTAAAAATATAATTTTTATTTTATTTTATTTTTTATTTTTTAAATATAATTTTTAAAACACCTTATATTTCCCTATATGCACTCTCACACCTGTAAGATCAGACATTTGTTGCAAAGAGATTCAGAAAGATTTTGTTTTTATGACTAATCATTGTTTCTATTCCTTATTTATCTATTTCAATATTATGAACTGTTAATATTTTCTCCTAAATTCATCTGAGGCATCTTCAGTCAGACCTTTTTTCTACTTGTAATTTTTCATATTTTGTCTCATAATTGATTATTTTCAGATATATACCATTACACTGGCAAATACGACTTAAGTGCAATATGCTTAACCATCCCCAAGACAGATATATAATACTGTATTTAAGACTAGAGCCTGAGGCTGTATCAAAACAATATGATTCATTTAAACATATAAAATTTTAGCGAAAGGAGTGTATCATATCATTGCAATGATATGACATGTTTCTTTTTTTTAAGATTTATTTATTTATTTATTCATAGAGACACAGAGAGAAGAGAGATAGAGGCAGAGACACAGGCAGAGGGAGAAGCAGGCTCCATGCAGGGAGCCCGACGTGGGACTCGATTCCGGGTCTCCAGGACCGTGACCTGGGCTGAAGGTGACCCTAAACCACTGGGCCACCTGGGTTGCCCACAAGACCTGTTTCTAGGAAGAAACAGATGATAGTTTAGAGAAATGCTTTATGCAATTCAGGAATATATATGAAGAGTAATAAGCGAAAGAGAGCATAATTATAGGAGATTAGAACTAGAATCGATTTTTAAAAGAATAGATATTTCAACCTCCTTAAGAATTCTGAGGGCTGTCCAAAGCCCCGCAGAGGCAGATAATGGCAAAACTGAGACCTTGAGCCAAGCCTCGTAATTCTTCGTGAACTGCCCTTTTCTGTGCTTCCTCCGGTCGTCTGCGTTGGGTATTCGTTTTAATCCAGTGCACGTCATAATTAAGCAACTATTTCTAGCCTTTTTTTTAGATCCATTTTTTTCCTCCCACTTAAAACACAACTAAACTTAAAGTCTTCTTTCTTCTGGTTGCCATGAACCAATAGTTTCCCAGGTAAACAAACAACATTATCAGACAAGGTTATCATATCTGGAAAGCTGGTGTCATTCTATTACTTTAATCTCATTTTCACATAAGCACATTTTCACCTAAACAAAGTAAAAAAAAAAAAAATGTAAACAACCTAATTGGACAAATTCCTTAACATCGCAGCATCCAGCCTGGAATAACAAGCTTACAGAAAAGTAGTAAATATATTAAATATTTAAAATTGTGTAAAATATTAAAATACAATGCCAAGAAAAAATTCACAATCTATATTATTATTTCACTGTTTTATCTGAATCTTTCATTTTATTCCAAGGAAGATTGAGGTTAATGGTTCAGAGGAAAAGAAGGAAGGGTCATAAATAAAAATACTTCATCTAATTTTCAACATGTGTAAGTACAATGAATCTACAATTTATTCTTTTTCTTTTAATACCTACAGAAATAAGTACTGTTAATAAAAAATTTCCTTGAAAAGTGGCTACAGAAACATTTCCACCTTCAATTGGTTCTATAGAGTCTTTCTGAGACAAACATAGTCACTGCTTTTTTTTTTTTTGCAGATTCCTTTTATCTTCCAAAACTATAAATATGTGTTATTACTTCTTCATCTCTCTATTTGCTTCAGAAATTTCATTGCTCTTAGTATTAAGACAGGAACTTGAGAATTGTCTTTAATTCCTTCCTAAGATTAGGACCCACTAGGAGAAAATCAAAACACTGACTTCAAACGTTAGCACCTAACTAACTTAAACATCATACTCAAAATTTGCATGGAGCAAACACATATTTATTTTCATGTTTTTGAAGCCAGAAAATGTGACAATTGGGACAATGGGGAAAATTTGGACCAGTCTGCCTGTCTGTAAAAGACTACTTATATTATTAGAAATTCTTAAACTATAATCAGAAAACCCTTCCTTTCCCTATCAAGCTTATAGACAACAGAATGAAAACATAGATATTACTGCTTAGGAATCCACAATATACAATGTCCGTTATTCATACTGGTAGGAATCAAGGGTTTAAAATGAATACTTCTAGAATTTGTCCATTCCCCAGTTGGGGAAACATGTGAGATAATTCACTCTAAAACACCAGGAGATTAATTTTCAGTTTGCTGTTAGGATAAAGAGGTATTTTACACATGCAATTTCCACCAGGACTTTTAAGATCCATGTGTATAAAAATTATATACAACACACAAGAATCTTGTTTCCTGATTTGAGAAAAATTCTACATGTCTGTTTTTATGACACTTGGGAATAATTCTTTTAATCACAGATGTGTTCCTTGTCACTAAGTGAAATATACTTCATAAACTGATAGGTCTAAAGTACAAACCAAAGAAAGTACAAAATATAAAAGGATGATGAAGAAGAAAAATCTTTCTCAGATTTGCTTAACTTTTTATTTATTATAGTAGCCATGGTAATTTAACTTTATGGGAGAAATTTATTTTCCAGTATTACTACTTTTTGATGCTGAGTTCTTTTTTAAAAAAATTTAGTGTATGCACAATTAAAAAAATATTGTAAACCAGTAGAACAGCTTTTTTCCCTCTGCAATCAAAAGCTATATAATCAAGGCTTAATTACTTCAAACAGGATTTCTATTAATTCAGAAACCTAAGGGTATTGTTTAACCTATGAATCAACATGCTTAGATCTAAGAAAATGTGAAGAACCCTTCCTACCTGGTTTTCACATCTTTGCACCTCATTTTTACTTTATATTGCACATATTAGATCTGTGGTTTTTCAATACATAAGTTATTTCCAATAATTTGTCAATTATGGATAGAAAGCTGCTTTCATAATCCAGATATAGTCAGCAAAAATATAGGTATTATCTTTGGGAATATGAGGAAAAAATAGAAACACAATATATAAATTAGTTATTCTATCCTGTTGCATACATTATTTGGTTTTGTGGATTTAGTTTTGACTTCTCGAGTAGGAGCCAATGGTAGTTACACAAATTTGGTAATTATGTGGAGCAGCGTGCAGATTTCTTAGGCTCCACTGTATACTGAACATGAGTTACATGGCCTTGGGCTGGTTATTCAATTTTTCTAAGCTTTAGCTTTCCCTGTACAATGCGTGCCTATCTCACGGAGTTGTTGTGAGGATTAAGTAAGGTAACCCATGAAAAGCAGGTAGCACAGTGTCTGGCATGTAGCTGGAGCTAATAATATTAGCTATTATAATTATAATTATTAGATTTATTTTGGCTTTTCATACTGGGTTTTATAGAAACTATGTGGCTTCGTTTCTTTTCTCTTCCTTCTCAAAGCTTAGCAGAACATGAACTTAACATCATGAGAAAAAAGTGATTCATTAATATAATTATACCAACATGCATAAAGTACTCTTATTAAGTCAATTTGTCTCAAATTTTAATAAGTATTAGGCACAGTGTTAGAAATAGAATGATATGAAAAGACGAGTAAGATCTAACACGGGTGCACAAAGACATTAGAATTTAATGGTGACTGACAGACAAAGGGCATTCATGACAAACAAGTAATGATAAATATTTTAAAAATCTCACTTTCTTTTGTAATCCAAATTATGGAAGTTCTCACACTTTGAAGTTGAAGAAACCTTTTGTTCCACAAAACCCCCTTACTGATATGACCAAGAGAATTACCGATTTTGCAAAAGAGATCTGAGAGCCAGACAAAGAAAAAGTGCAGGGAATGGTAAGGATTATTGTCCAATTTCCTGAAATGTTTGTGGCAGGAATTTGCACATACATACATCCCTGTGTTTCCTACAAGAGGTAAGTAACAAGAAGGTAAATCAATTTTTCCGGACCATATACCATGGCTAGGTTGTTTTGATTATGGTGATGATCAAGTCTTCAGAGTAATCCGCAGTTCTGTGGTAATCTAGTTCACAGTTCTGTGGTAAACTAGTAATCTAGTTCTGTGAATTCTCAGAAAAAAATGGAATTCAGTGTTCTCAATATGAGGCCACAGAGTGACAAAAAAGCAGAATGAAAGTTTAAATTCATTTGTTTTATTCCATTCCTATGGTCTATCCATAACACAAGACAGCCTACATCATTTCTCCATTTTCATTCTCCAACCTGAGCATTGTTGAAATAGACCCAATTCTTTACAATTTTTCAATTTTTATCTATGGTTAGAATATTAATGCTCTGAGTCTTACTATTTTTCTCGTTATTTACCTTTTGGTTTTTTTCTAATATAATTATTGAAAATGCAAAGTGATAATCAGAGTCCTATCGTCAGTATAGTTCATATCTTCATTACCTTTTTCATAATCCACTTTTTTCAATAAAATAGTCACTGTTCTGAAATGAATATAACATATTCACTGTTTCCATCAGCTTAGTTTTTTCCTTCTAAAACTGAGTTTTCTAGTTTTCTAAACATCAGTCAGATCAGATTGACATATTATTTGTATGGCCTGGTTAATATTATATTAATAATGATTTCTTCCCCCCTGTATTGAAGCAAATGGCTAAGTTTATGCTCTTTGAGTCAAAGGAATATGAGTCTTGGTCACTAACATTAAGGGAGACAGTTTTTCCTGACCAAAAAATAGCTTCCTCCACATTTCCAGCTACAAGGTTAATAAATTCTAGGGATCTAATGTACAGCATGGTGACTGTAATTAACAGTACCATATAATATCCTTGAGAGTTATCAGGAGATCTCAAATGTTACAGTCACACACCCACAAAAAGTAATTCTGTGAAAGAATGGAGATGTTAGGTAACCTGATTGTGGTAATCATTTAGCAATATATCTGTGCATCAAATCATCACATTGTCTATTTTAATCTTTACCTGTGATGTGTCAATAATACCTCGATAGAGCCAGAAAAAAGCTATTGTTATCTATTTTTTAAGACACTAATGCATTAAGTAATTTAAAACCTGAACTAGGGTGGTGCAAAGAGAATGAAAAAAATAGTGTAGGTAAAAAAGAACATTACAATAACACATCTATATAGGAATATGGAAGAACAAAGGCTCGGTCGCCTCAATATACAATTTGGTCCTTCTTTTGAACAATATCTAATCCTGCCATTTAAACAAGCAAAGGGCAGCTGCAAAAAGAACAGCATGCAGAGAACACTGCTTCTATAAGGTCTAATATATTCTGGACAGAGATGATTAGTAACAATTTTGAGGCCTACCTAATTAATAATTCAGTAGGAATGGCCCACATACATGAAATGACATAACACAGATGAAGTGACATGTTGGGTGATGAAAAAGAGAGAGAAAAAGTAATAATTTCCCTAGACTGGAGAGTGGTGGAGAGAGGAGACAGAGAGTAGTTTATAGGTCACATAAGACAATGGATCTGCACCATCTACTCAGGAGTAAGAACATGGCAGCATGCAACACCCCAACTGTGTGTGGTGTGGTGTGGTGTGTGTGTGTGTGTGTGTGTGTGTGTATTTACACGCACATATAAATATCGTATTCTCAATTTGCTGCTAATGTCACTACTGGGACCTCTGCCTTTCATCCCCCACTCCCCTGCTTCCTCTGTTCTCCACCTGAAAAAAGCCCTCCACCCACCTAGGGGTGGGGTGGTTTATCAGAAAAGAAGTAAAGGTTTTAGATCTCAGCTTTTAGGAATATCTGTAGTCAATATGGTTAATATGTCTGTGCTCCTGTTTTTTTTTTTTTTTTTTTTTTTTTTTTTAAGACTTCTAGGATGTCCTCAGTGAAAATCATCATCCTTTTCCCACCTTCCTCACTGACTACCATCCTTGGCGAGGCATAGTTCCTCATCCTTTCGGCTTCCGTCTTAAGTAGGTTCTTGGTGGGGAATTTGAGTTTCCTCCAAAACTCCTATTCCCTTATTTTTCCTAGTGTTGCTTTCTTTTATTTTCCCTTTTCCTCAGGTTCCTTCTTTTAGCATCACCTCCATGGCTACCCACCAATATTTTCTTGAATACATATTTCTTTTTGGCAAGAAGCCATCTGAGGCAGTGATCAGAAGGAGTGTCTGACCTACTTCACTTAGAGTTTTGTACTTTAATGTATTTATTCATCAGCAACCTAGGACGTCAGTATTGCACACTCAGCCTTGCCACATGATGCATCTAGGAAGATGGGACCAAGAAGGCATAAAGTCAAGGTGCCAACCCAGCACAGAGAGGCACAGAGAGCCACTAGACCCAAGGGTTTCATGATGACCAGGATGATGCACCTACCACTACTAGCAAGCTGTGTGGACAAATGGCCTGAATCATGGTGCTACAAAAGACTCTGAAACTTAGGAGCAGCAGAAGGCCAAAAAACAAACAAACAAATGGGTCTATAGCCAACCCAAACGAATGCCATCTCAAAACCAGAAATTCAAATAAAGAAAAGAAGCAAAGCGTAATTACTGCACATTCGACTCGATGGGATAGAATTTACAGGCGCTATCCTTTGTGATGGGAGGTGGGAGTGGGACTGGGCTGTTACACGTGTGCACACGTGTGTGTCTGTATTGGTGTGCGAGTGTTTAGAAAAGGGAGCGCATGGGAAGCAACATCAGGGAAAAGGAAATTAGAAGGTAAGTGGAGAAGTAAGGTAAGAGCATGGGGGGAAATGTGGTAAAGGATGAGCCACGCTGAGGAACTGTACCTACATTAGGTAAGTATTTTGCATTAGTCTTTCTTAAGCAGATTCAGACTTTCTCTTAATCTTTCTTCCCTTAATCCTGGATTTCCTGTAGACGTTGTCCTCTCAAACGTAGGTGGCTTTCATTTTCCGCAAATGCCATCAGGCGGCCAGTTTCTCAGTCAGTACAACCTAGCACTAAGAGACTAAATTTAACTCCTGTGAATGACAGCACCACACAGGCTGCTCTATCAACCAGGGCACTGCCACCGTTATCTTATTGCTTATACTTTTACCATATCGCCCCCATTGAGCCATGGCCCCTATTTCTCCACCTCCAAACACTCAGATAATGTCATGTTACCATTTATGAATCATAAAACAATTTAAGTAGTAATTTTATATTTGAAGGTTCCGGAACTGAATGTGATGGCTAGTTTTATGTGCCAATTTGCCTGGACACATATCCGGATATTTGGTTAAACATTATTCCAGAATTTTCTGTGAAGGTATTTTATTATTATTATTATTTAGAGGGGATTAACATTTGAGTCAGTTGACTTTGAGTAAAACATTACTCTGCATGATGTGGGTGGGCTTCATCCAATAACTGGAAGGCCTTAATAGAACAAAAACCAAGAAGTGTGCCACCAATCTGCTTTTGGACTCAAACGGCAACTCTTCCCTAGGCCTACCCTAGAGATGAGGGTCCTGCCAAGCCTTCACAATCATGTGAGCCAATTCCTTAAAATAAACCTCTTTCTTTCCCTTTCTCTCTAATTTTTAACAAGAAAAAAAAAATCATTTATTTACAACACGGTCGGGTCTTCATCAGTTCAATACAGCATAGGAGTAATAAAGAGAATAAAATAAATAAAGAGAATAAATAAAAATTTATTCCATAACAGAATTCCTTGCCCCCCAAGATAGTAAGCCCTTCTCCCTCAGAGGCCAGGCCCAGAACCAAACTGAAAGCGCAAACAGGCAAGGCCCAGGATCAAGTCCACCCCAGACTTTGGCATGTTCCATCCTTCCCCCGTAGCCTTCAAGCTCCCTACAGCTGTCTATCCCTTTCACCCCAAAGATGTAGATCATATATGAAATCTACAGATATACAGATCCTAGATATACATCTAGGTACCTCAATAGAGTCTGTTTGATCCACAACCCTGATTAAGACACTGAACATTAAAACCAGTACTTGACATGATTTCACAAACAAAAACAGATTCTTCCTTGGGAGGGAGATTTTCACTCCCTTGTCGTATTTCAAGTTGTGAGAAAGCTTTCTAGAAGACCCTAGTTTTTGTTTTGTTTTATTTTTTAGAGAGAGAAAACAAGAAAGGTTTCAAAATAAACTTTTATAGATATATTTTTTAAAGATTTATTTATTTATTTATTCATGATAGAGAGAGAGAGAGAGGCAGAGACACAGGCAGAGGGAGAAGCAGGCTCCATGCCAGGAGCCCAACATGGGACTCGATCCCAGGTCCCCAGGATCACGCCCTGGGCCAAAGGCAGGTGCTAAACTGCTGAGCCACCCAGGGATTCCCCCTCAAAACAAACTTTATTCTATTTCCCATCTTCCACAGGTGCAAAAGCACGTATTTCTTTTATTTCTTTTGAGCCAACTGGTCACGTTGGGCAGCAACATTTTTAGTCCACTGTACTTGCAATTTATTACAAGAGAGAAGTTGATGGACTTAGGAAAAGTTTCAGGTTTTGACCAAGTTAAGTCTTATAGTATCACTGTTGGTTTTCATGCCAAAATGAGATCAGCAGAATCTTGAGAAAGCTGGCTTTTCAAACATGGAAAGTGCCAGTGAAAGGCAATAGAAGTCTTTGAGAAGCTGTGAAGAGTGTATTGCTTTGGGATATATATATATATATATATATATATTAGATTTATTTATTTATTTATTTATTTATATATATTAGATTTATTTATTTATTTATTTATTTATTCATGATAGACATAGAGAGATAGAGGCAGAGCCACAGGCAGAGGGAGAAGCAGGCTCCACGCCGGGAGCCCGACGCGGGACTCAATCCCGGGACTCCGGGATCGTGCCCTGGGCCAAAGGCAGGCGCTAAACCGCCGAGCCACCCAGGGGTCCCCTGGGCCTTTTACATTTTTATATGATTTTTCCATTGAGCATGTAAAATAATGTGTCTTGCTCTGGATTGAGATGAATATTTCCCTGAAAAGGAGGAGAGTCCCCACCCTAAGCCATAGATCAGAGGTGAGACGGAGGAAACATCCTGAGTAGACCCAGAAAAGAGTGGCTGATGTTAGGCTTCATATAGATATCTAATACCAAGTTTATAGCTCACCCAGTTTATAGCTCTCTTCTACGTATGGAAAGTCTTATCCAACGTTTCAGACTGACCTCAACAGTGTGCGTCTGTAATCTTGTTAAGGCCAATGGACCATGAGCAGCAGTGACTCAGAAGGCAATACCTGTTCCAGAACATCTGGTACTGGCGAGCTTCTGGACGCAGCAGGCCTGAGCTGACTGCAGCCTCACAACGGGTCTTAAACGGGAGTAATACCTGGAACGTGCATGTGCAGAAGTCGGGAGGGTGGGGGCCCTGAGGCAGCTGGAGAGGGCCCCAGGCACTTCCTGAGGGTGCCCAGGATGGAAGCACTCCTGCCATATGCAGAAAGCACCCCAGATGACAATGGACAGACTAACCTAACATCAAGCCTGGGCAACCCACCAAACGGCAGGAACCTGCAGATGGGGAGGCCGCGCGTGGAAGGCACGGGTCTTAGCTCTTCCTCTTCCCCCAGGCCAGCCTCGCGGTGGGATGGGGACAGAGAGGGGCTCATCGCACACAGGCCGGCCCGTGGAATCAACAGAGCGATTCGGATTCCACCAATGATGGGACTTAAGAACCTCCGAGTTACACTTAACCTTGAGATGCTTCCATGGATACCCTGAATTTAAAATTAAGCAGACGTCAAACGGCCGATTTAAAACATAAGGAACGTCCTAGGTCAGCAAGCAAACAATCCTGGACAGAATTATACTACGGCCCTCTGTCTGCAAGTTGAGTAGAAAGATGACAGAAATTTCCATTTTCAAAACAGATACAGGAAATAAAAGCCCCACTCTGGGGAGTGCAGTGGAGGAGGTGTTGGGGTAAGACTTTTATTTCTTATATAATGGCATTCTGTCCTTTTTGATTTTTTAGCTTTTGCACATTAAAAGATACTTAGAAAAAAAAAAAAGTAGAGCCATAGACTTTAAGTTAAAATGTATCTATCTCTCCATCAAATCCCTCTGAAAAGTAACTATGATCTGTAAAGCAGCAAATGCATTAGAGACAGCATTTTAAGAGAATTGCTTTGCAAAGCATAGATCCCTTTGAATTGTGAATAATAACATCCAATTTGCAACCTCAGATTTAGCAATTTGGATTTCATTAAAGTCATATTCAGCCTTAATGATTTAACTAGATAATCATTAGCACATTGTTGTACATATAGAAAGTGATCAATAAATATCTATTGAGTGAAAATAGAAGTGGTCTTAATTACAGTTATTTTAATTCCCACCTCATAAAAATAAAATATCCTAACATGACTTCCATCCTCTTGCCACACATGCGCGTACAGACACACACACACACACACACACACACACACATTTATCTCTTACTGTCTATTAACAATGGAAAGCATACTTTGATTAATTTGCCTTAAGTAGACAATTTATGCTGACTTTCAAATAACAGCTTAACACTTAAAAATGCATTTTAATTATATAAATAAAGAGTAACATTTAAATCTTCGAATGACTAGTCGATGAAAATGTTTATTTCCAGTTACTTCTTTTGAAACAATCTACTAACAGTAAAATATCCTCTAACATCCACACCCATAGAAATGTCTAATAAAACTTTTTCGCTGATATTGGTAACAAGAATATTAACTGCAACGTGTTCATGAGGGGCACGTTAAGGGAGTTCCCTCTTAGCTTACTGCCATGTGCCCCTGGAAAGCATTTTTATCCGCATTTACTGCAGCTGCCCTAAAAGCTCAGGCGAGAGCTTTGCTGTTTTCTGTGGGCTCTGACCCAACAGACCAGCGACACTATCGCAAACCGCGCTGAGCTGAATCTCTGTCTTCCCTCTGTCTTCTTAGCTTCGTCTCCACTTGGTGAGTTTTACTAATAAATATCAAAATATAGTGGAGCAAGGAAACCCTACTGTTTTCCCATGCTAGGACGCACACTCCCTCAACAGTCCGTGTTGGTTTTTAAGGATGTGTTGAATTAACTTGTTCCCTTTTTTTGTTCGACCTAGAGATGTTGGCAGGGCTTCTTTTTCTCTTCGATGATTTCTTAAAAAAAAAAAAAAAAAGAAAGAAAAAAAAAAAGGCTCGGTGGTTACTTGTGTTCCTCTATTGCTAACATTAGCAGCACTCGGAAAAGAGCGGTGAGTTACCTGTCAGAGGAAACAGCTCTAATTCCAACCAGGATCCAGCAGCTGACACTGACTTCTGAGCTTTACCCTGCCGGCACTCTAGGCACAAAGAAAAACACCTACAAAGAGATTTCTAACCACGTTCTCTCGAATGAAAAAAAAAAAAAAGCAAAAAACAAAAAACGGGGGCGAATCCCATGGTGCCTAGACAGAGAGCATCTCTGTAGCATCAAGGCGGTGGAACCGGGGACAGCCTGTCCGCTTACACGTGCCGTGTCCCTAATGGTGCTAATATTCCAGGGACTTTTTTTTTCTGTCCCCCGATCCCTCAAAGCCTGAAATATATTCCCAAGGGAAAAGAAATCTCTCTTTTTGGTGCGCGGACAGAATGTTTCCGGGGGTGGACACCTGCTAGTTTAACATTCTTTATATAGGCCAGACTGTAAGCAGAGGGATGTTCATTTGCTTCAAGGTATTTTTGATTCTCAAGCGCCACCTGCTCTAAAGCGGCAGCCAAATGTTATCTAAGAGAAGGGGCATCAAGTATGGCAAAGCCATCCTGTGGCTACGGAGAACCGTGTGAACCCTGCAGCTACTTACTCTAGAAAGTCACCTGCATCAGTGGGCTGGAGAGGGGGTGGAAGGAAGCCACGAGCGCTGCTGAGCAGTTCTCTTCAGGCAGCCGACCAGCTCATCTTCCCAAAGCTGGATGCGGCCTTTGAGAGCACGGACGTACCCTACAAACTGTAGGGCACCCGGATCGGGTTCCTCAGTAGTCCAACCTCCGCTGGCACCATGCTGCGCGTACTGCCCAGGACACAGAATCGAAAACATTTCCCATACCCCCTTGCAGCTAAGACTCCAGCAGTGACCTGGGTGCTGCGGACCAGAGTTAGGAAGTGTACAGGGAGGTGGTGGGCCATGCGGGCTTCATTGTGATAGTGAGGATCAAGCAGGTATTTTGTGGCAGGTGACGACAGCTGTGGCAGGGGCAAGGGTGCTGTGTTCCTGGAGTCAGGACAGCTGTATTCTGCTTTCCTTTCTCTCTAATCGTGGTAAAGCAGTAGTTCTAGCAATGTTGCTCTAGGAGGCTACTGGAGGCCCAGCCTAGAGCCTGATGCTCCAGCTCTTCTAGAAACATGACCCACTTTCCTAAATCAAATCCCTTTGTTTTGAAAACTACTATGGTGTCTCCTGTTACATTAGCTGAGCCCTGCAGAAAAACACGTATCTGTTAGTCAAAATATACATGACATATAAATTCATGTAAAAATTATATATCATGTAAGATTATGTAATTATGAATTATATCTTTTATTCTATGAATTATCACATTATCTATCTGCCTATTAGATCATATCCAGACTATATTAAAAACTCATACAAGAAAAAAAATAAAAAAAAAACCTCATACAAGTCGGGGGCACCTGGGTGGCTCAGTGGTTGAGCATCTACCTTTGGCTCAGGTCGTGACCCCAGGGTCCTGGAATCAAGTCCTGCAGCGGGCTCCCCGCAGGGAGCGTGCTTCTCCCTCTGCCTGTGTCTCTGCCTCTTGCTAAGTGTCTCTCATGAAAAAATAAATAAAATATTTTTTTAAAGCTCATACAAGTCAAATAAAAAATATTTAAAGAATAGTCAAACCGTGAACAAGTACCACATAGATCAAGACATCGAAATGTCCGATAAGTGTATGAAGAGATGATCAGTATCATTATTTACCAGGGAAATTACAAGTAAAACCACAAGATACTATTACACATCCACCAGAAAGTCTGAATTTTAAAAGACTGAAAACGCCAAGTGTTGAGCAGGACGTGAGGCAACTGAAACTCTCCTACAATTGCTGATGAGAACGTAGGCTTGGAAAGTATCAGACGGTATCCACTGGAGGTAAACATGAGCCTGCTCTGTGACTCTGCAGTCCTACTTCTGGTATGTGAATGGAATGAGTATACATGCCCAACCAAGGACACGTACGACGATGTTGATAGCAGCTTTATCCAATATGGTCAGAAACTAGAAACAATTCAGATGCCCACTCTCAGGCAAATGGATTGCCAGTCTACCGTGTATTCATTCCTCGAGTGGAATGCAGAACAATCATTTGAAAAGAAAAGCTACCGATACACACAACAACGTGAAGGACTCCCACAGACACTACGTCGAGCATAAAAGTCATCATAAACCCGTCTGATTCCATCATATCACATTCGAGAACAGGCAAAGGGAACTGATGTTCACGGAAGCCAGAGGCGTGATTACCCCCGCATGGGCGGGTCAAGTGGCAAGAGAGAACAACTGTGAGATGAGGGGAGTGTTTTATATCTCGACCTGGATGATAGTTACCTCAGATTCACATATATGTAAAAAGCCACTGAGCTGTATACACTTCAGATTTGTACACTTTCCTATCTCCTATCTATTTCACACATAATTTAAAAGATGCTAAACTTCGAAATAAAGAGGAAAAAAATGTTGCGCATGAATGTGGTAAAAGAAATACTTGAAAAGGAGAGTTAGACATGTTTTCTTTATATCTAAAAAGCATTTGACTGCAATGCAAAAAGACAAAGGTCAATCTGCAAAATATATTTAATGAGAAGGAAGCGTGATTTGCTAATGCCATGGAGTCCTTTACGAAAAATGGCTGAGTAGAAGTGAAAAGATAGGAAAGCGGAATAATAACCATCTAACCTGTATATAAACTCAGCAATTAAGGATGAAATTAGCCACCCAATATAAATATCCCATTAATGTTTTATATAACTATGCATAATTTAATACTTCTTAAGATGCTTGTTTAACAAATCCTATTTTTTTAAAAGATGAAATTAAGGTCTCTTAGAAACACATTCCAATTTTCCTTACCCTTGCAATTTGCAGTGGACTATGTATCATTTTGAAGGTGTATGACTTAAAATATATTTACTGTTCATTTTAACATATAATACTGTCACATAAAACTTTGCTTTAAAAAATGATGAGGAGGTTACCTATCCTGATGAAACATAACTAACTATAGAAGGACAGAACAAATGTTTTGCACATGTATATATACCAAGGTTGTATTTAAACTTTAAATTCTGGGGTGTACACATTATAGTTAGTTATTTTCTTATATTTCTATTATGTACTTTAATATAAACAACTTTCATTATGAAGCAGAACAGAATATACCATCACAAAATATGCCTCTTTAGCATAAGGATTATTTTAAGCTGATTTTTTTATGAAGCAGCAGACATAGGAAAAGCTCGGAGTAGAAGTTATCCTTTTGTAAAAAAAAAAAAAAAAAAGATATTTACATTTACAAGGGAAATTTCCATTTGTACGAGTGTCTCCCTCTCTGTACCAAGAAGAGAAGAATCACTCTAAATCTCCAGAAACTCTTATCAAGAAGGCAATGACTTAAATCTTCGGAACAACCGTGCCCTTTTTTACTGTGCTTTTTCCAGGAACCTCCCATAACTGCCCCCTCCACCTCCCAACATCTTTGTTTATATTTTGCTAGAGATGCTATTTAAGTGGTGACTTAGGTCATTTTGAGACATTACTCAGTTTTCTAGGGTCTCTCCCCAAATGTATGGGAGGTATACACGTAATTTAACTTCCCTTTTTCTCCCGTTAACTTATCTTTTTATTATAGGAATCTCAGCCAAGAACAGAGAGGAGTAGAGGGAAGATTATTATTCTTTCCTCACCATTATACGCTGCTAAAATTTACGATAAATCAACTTTGTCTCACTTATAACTGCATCTATTTAGGCTTATGCTGACATACCCCAAATTTTATTATTATATTTTGATACACCTCTTACACTGGCATTTGCACACACACTTGCTTACAGCCACATCCACATACATCTGAAAGGATTAGGGACAAGTCTCTCCAAAATGTGCCACTGTGGCACATGAGCTATTTTGAGCTAAAGGCTATCAAGACCTTTGGGTCTCAAAAAATTTTTTTGCTCCTCCCTTTAACTATCTAGTAGAATCTCCTTTGGAGGTATTGCCCAGAATGAGAGTTTTATACCAGGGACAAATTTTGTCTCAGTGACCCAATTGCATGGCAGGGCAAATATCTAATTACCAAACATCTGTTCTTCTTTTTCCCTGTGGAGTGCCTTCCTCCCCTTTGAGGCCCCATCCCATTCCCTGGCTCAGGATGGTCTATCTACCTACTTCACTTTTCTGTCTTTGAGTCTTTCCTACATGTGAGGTTCCCCTCAATATGAAACTAAATTTGATTTTCTCCTGGTGATCTGTAACACATCAATTTACTTCTTAGGCCGGCTAGAAGAACCTTAGAAGGGTAGGGTAAAATCGTTCCTCCCAGCACACATCAATTTTTGGCTCACCTAGGAAATATCTAAACTTCCCCTGACATTCTTGAAACTTGCTGAAAATTTAAAAAAATTGCATAGAGCTCTAAGCCCAAATTATTAAAAAGGCAATTATGTAAGTATAATAAGTATGCCACAGCACATTCAAGTTTCTACTTCAGCCAAGTACTAAATATAATAAATATATCATATGCAAGCATCTAGATTATCTTTATCTATGAGAAGATACTTTTAAAGCTCTTTTAAACTCAACTTTTTTAAGGATGTTAGTAAATGCCTCTCAAAAAACAGAAGTCTAGGTTAGGACTATGAAATAAACAAAAATGTAAAGGTAGATGAAAAACTCTGTGGCAGGCCATGTAGAGTAGACTCTCCCCCCCCCCCTTTTCCAGGGAAAAATGATAATTACCTAGATACTGTTCAAAATCCATTAAGATAAATAAATAGGAATAAGGAAGGTTTACCAATCCTCTATAATCATTAAACAAATTATTACTACTTTAGCTTCTTTTGGTGGGGCAATGCAGAGGAATTTTAAGGTTCATATGCAAATAATGTTCTTGTATTTTTATGTAAATATTGTTTACCTGGATACCAAACTGGATACCAATTGTTTTCCTAAAAGGAGGTTTACTCTGAAGTATGCATAATTACTGACTTTATGAAGAATGTGTAATTATCAATGATACCCCTATAAGAACATATTTCCTATGTGTGTTCAAAAAAAACCCATAAAAAGCCTCCCTGTACTCAATAAACTCCTAACTGGATTTTGCTACAAATATCTCAGAACATGTTGTCTTCATCTATTTCCAGAAAACATTAAACCACGGCTCTCAACAAGCTGTTCTCATTTATACTACAATGCATTTGTAGTGTTGGCAAATGGGAAATCCCAGAGCGGATGAATAAACAGGAAGCTTCATCTAGTGTTAATAATCCCCTAGGACCCTATTTGTAAAGAAATGGCCTTTGCAAGAACATGCACAAATGTGCAGTTTCATACTTGGCAGAAAACCCGTGAATTTTATTCCCAATTCATTTAGTAACTTTATGCTTTTTCACATACAAAAACATATAAAAAACTTGTGACCTTGGGCATATTTATGAAGACAATATACGTGTGTGTGTGTGTGTGTGTGTGCACCTACGTATGCCTGTATATGGTTATATGTCATTTTTTAATGCAGAATAAATATATCTTAACAGCAGTTCTTATGCAATGAACTCTTTAATTACAGAAAAGATTAGCATGATATGAAATGGAGGGAAACTAAGCTGGACAGAGTGGTCCATTCCCACTGAGGCACCTTGTAAAGGATATCATAATTTAAAATACTGCAGGTAAATACCAGAACATATTTACAGTAACGAATGTCACTAACCCTTACCCAACTGGAGTGCAGCTCTTCTCTGCAATCCCGTAACAACTTTAACACAAAGCAGGGAGGTACAGGGCAAGTTAACCTGTGATTACACTGAAACATATTATTTTCAAAATATAAAATAAAAACAATTCCATATTCCATAATGGTAACTTGTGGGTTCTGGACATATTGTAAATACACCTAAATAATGCAAGACATACTTTGAGGACATATAACACCTCTTGGAACACTCTTTAAAAGATTTGTTATTTGTTGTACATGGTATGAAATCATGTCAGATATTTATTTAGGGAGCCCTAGTCAATCCCCACACAAAGTTCTTGAAACTGATAACCATTTCCTTCATCACTGGGATCACAGACCCCCCAATTCTTCTGTTGTAATTGCTTCTACCCTTGAGTATTAATTTCCATGCATCTTTTGCTGCAGTAAAAGAATGTTTTATTTTACAGGTTGATTTTGGCCATATAAGCAAAAGAAATATTCAAGAATAAAATGTTGCTACAATGTTTAAGTTTGCATTATGTAATCCTGAGATTACATTAGCATAATTCATGTAGGTGTATATAATAAGTAAAAAGGCAAAATTCCCCTAGAAGCATGAAAGCAGGCCCAGAAATACTTTTTGCTTAATACCACAGTATATAAAGTGCTTTAAAAATGCCCTAGGATCATAGCAACAATAAACTCTAACTATAGGTGGTCATTTATGAGTGAAAAAGGCAAATGTTTTGGCATGGGTGAAAAATTCAATACTAAACAATACATTAAGTGTCTAAAGTTTATGAAAAAAAGGTAAAATTTTTAAGTATAAAGAGCTTGTCACAGCTTTCAAGCAACAGGAAAAGTTCTAGAAAGGCACATGACATAGGCAAAGAAACCGTGATCCTTTTGTAAAATTCTCAGCCTAATCAATTATTCTTAAATATGAACAAATCATTATCTAAAAGGAGATAACATATTCTCTTATGTAATTATTTAAAGATGGAATTTAAAAAAATTTTTATTATGATACTGGATTTGAGGTTGTGAGCATTTGAACACCTGTAACAGCAGAAGGGAAAGATTTATTTATTTGGTATTATCATCTGCAAATGTAAAATTACAGAAGTGAAAAGCGAACATTGGCCCAGAAGGATGATTCAGCCTCTGTTACTACTGGTGCTGCTTCAGCCACTTTAAGAAATAGATGTTCTTTTAAAGTTATGTATAAATCATCTTTTTTGAAACTAGACATTTATCATTTATGGAGTTTATATAATCTGAGATGTAATGTTTGAGGAACTGGAAAGGGAATGAAAACATATTTTCTCCCTTCAACCGCAGAAGCGGCTGGCTTGCAAATCTTTTGCCTTGAGATTTGTTGATGATTAACAGCAACAAAGTAAGGGGGAAAAAAGTATTTACAAGCCATCACCAAGGCAGTCTTTAGTTCTGCCATAATCTCTAGGACGCTTCCCACTCCTAAATGAACATGCATTAAGTAAAAAAAAAAATGTGCTTTCCGCTAACATCAGGTTCAATGTAAGTTCTCCAGGTTATTTCCTCTTGCTATTACGGTCACCCTTCCTTCCGTACTTGCCCTTGTAGAATTCCAGGGAAACCCATGGAATACAGTGAAAGGGAAGTGAAAAGAAGAGAAGTACAGAACTACCTAAGCCTTTAAGATTGGTTGATAAATTTAAATTGGTTTTTAAAAAAACAAACAAAGCAAAACAGAAAAACAACAATAAAACTTGAGCAATATGGAAGATAAATAAAATTAACTGGAAACCCAGCAATACTTAGCTACATGTAAGCAGAAAATAAAGACCAAATGGCTCACAGATTCGGGATTAATTTAACTGAAAGACCTCTGGTCACCTGTATGGATACACAAGATGACAGAAACCTAATTTACTGTCCCAACCATGTTATATTAATAACCACCTTTAAATACACTAGTGATAGAAGTGATAGGTGCTAACGCACTCTTGGCACTGAATACTTTTTATTCGTAGAATCAGATTGGATTTTACAGAAAATTACTAATAAGTGTATGAGATTTGATGTGAAATTAAACTTGAGCTAGTACTTTCACTAAAAAATACTGATACAAATAATCTGTCTTGATATCATACAGGGTAATATAAATGGCTAAGGCATTATAATTTCCCTTTTGGATAACATATAAGTTACATTTTAGAATGAATACTAATTTTTCCTTAACCAAAATATTTATTAATAATGATAAAATGCTTAAGGTTTAAAGTCAGAAGTTCGTTTTTACATGTCACTGAACAGCAACCTTAGGAAACAGGTTAAAAGGAATCTCATCCGTTCAAAAATGATACTGTTAACTGAACTCCTGTGATCACATTTTCTTCAAGTTTCATATTATATCTAAGCAAAACAAAGAGAAATAATGTGCAAAGAAATGGAATAAACCTTAGTCCTTACAATGAACAACCGAATGTCCCAAACAAAGGACCACATGAGCACACAAGAAGTGGCTTATGCACTTCAGTTAACTTCAGTTTTTTAAGACTAAACCAATTTTCCTTTCAAAACTTATTCACAGTCTCTCAAGTAGTAAAAAAGAGTAATAAAAACACAATTTTCATAGCACTATTATTACTATAGCACCAAGGGAAGTGGTGCTAGTAAGTGGCTAAGGTATAAAGAGCAATAAAAATAGTAGCCAGGGGGCACCTGGGTGGCTCAGTCGGTTAAGGCTCTATCTTCCGCTCAGGTCATAATCCCAGGGTCCTGGATTCGAGCCCCACATCGGGCTCCCTGCTCAGTGGGAAGTCTGCTTCTCCCCTCCCTCTACCTCTCCCCTCGCTCCTGCTCCTTTTTACTCTCTCTTGCTCTCTCAAATAAATAAATAAAAATCTTTTTAAAAATGTAGCCAAACAAAATATTTAAATTTAGTCCATAAATTATATGTTGAATTATATATACCTGCTACGATCTATAAATTGTTTGTAAATAAAATGATGAAACTCCAGTACTGAGATACAATGGCAATTTCATTATATTTTATGAAAATAGTAAGAAAAGAACATTACTATTATGAATAGCTGTAAAGCGTATAGTATAGCGAATAGACCAACTATAGCAGCGAATGCTTACTGTGTTCAAAGGATATGTGAAGTAATAATAATAGATTAGCAAGACATTTGTTACAATTGAAAGTTTTTATAGTTCTCACACAGAATCGAAAAACTTTCACTGTTGGCTCGCCGGGGTGACTCAGTTTTAAGCATCTGACTCTTGGTTTTAGTTCAGGTCGTGATCGCAGGGTCAGGGTCTTGAGATGGATCCCCACCCTGAGCCCTGTGCTCAACGGAGAGTCGGCTTCTCTCCCTCTCCCTCTGCCCCTGCCCCTGCTTGCTCTCTCTCTCTCTCTCTCTCAAATAAACAAATCTTTTTTAAAAACACTTTCACTGTTAGAAATAAGGCATTTAAAAGTATTGAAAAAAAATGAAAAAAAAAGTATTGAAAGTATCAACATTGTTTTTGCAGCACGACAGGGTAAAAAGCAACAAGGTTAAGCGATAGGTCAATGGTCAGTGACACTGGTGAGAACAGAGTTCACTGTCCAGATCCCCGATCCAGAGTTTTTATTACATTTTGGTGTTCCTCAAAGACACCTTTCCCAACCATGAAATAATTCTAGTTTATGACAGCAAGAACTCTGAATGCTTACGTAAAACCACTAGGACTACTAGAGATAGTCTACTAGGTGATGTAATTCCCTCCTGAAAGCCATCAGAAAATGCAATTTTGTGTGTGTGTGTGTGTGTGTGTGTGTTAGAGAGAGAGAGAGAGAGAGAGAGAGAGAGAGATAAGGAGGCAGAGGAAGAGGAAGAGGGTAGGGAGAGATGGATGGATGGATTAGGAAAGCACTTTGCAGTAGTAGAAACGAGAGTCTTTTATTACTACCTCCAACTTATTCCCAGATTTTTGCAAATTCCAGGAACATCTTTTTTTAAAAAAATCAAACTACAATCTTAAAGAACTGGAGCTAGAAAATTCTGAAACAGCAATCACAATATTTTTGAAATGTCCCTTCTATGTTAGATGTAACTGAATCTTAATGAATACATATTATTTTTTTATGCCTGATTAAGTCTTCACTACCAAAATGAGCTGCCAGAAAGAGTCTTGCCTGTGTGTTTAGCTCAGTTACTTCCCTGGAAAACATAAATTTAACATTGCGGGCTGAGAGTCTTCTCCCTAGATGCAGCACCATAACACAAGCCAAAGACTAGAGCTCAAGTTCTCCTGTCACTAATGGCTTTTAGGGCATTGAGCTAGGGTTTTGGGGTCCCCCCCCCCATGCCTGTTATTTCTTCTGAAAAATAATAGTAGTGTCAGGAACCAGCAAAGGTCAGAGATCTTATCCTACTTGAAAGCTAATATGTCAGCTTACCACACTTCCATTAGAGCTGGTGGCAGGACAGCCCGGGTGGCTCAGTTGTTTAGCGCCGCCTTCGGCCAAGGGCCTGATCCTGGAGACCTGGGATCGAGTCCCTGCATGGAGCCTGCTTTTCCCTCTGCCTGTGTCTCTGTCCCCACTGCCCCCGTGTCTCTCATGAATAAAATAAAAAAAAATTAATAAAAAAATAATAAAATAAAAAAAATAAAACTGGTGGTAGACACTAGACTTTTGGAGGCAGAAACAAAGAATTTTATTACTCTTATATTCTTATCAGTTACCTTCCAAGAACCATGGGGGCAAAGCTGGATAGCCATATAGATCTAAAATGTGGGCATATGCCACAGTGGAAGATCCCTGAATTTAGGAAGACCCCAATCATTTAAGATGGTTTCAAGCAACTCTACCCAAATTTGCCTTAGAGGGAAATCTTACCTTGATTATACTGGATTCAAACAAATCTGCCTTTGTTTTGCAGGAATATATTATGTTTTTTCTCCAAGTATGTTTGCTTCAGAAACATCCTTGAGGGATTCCTGGGTGGCGCAGTGGTTTAGCGCCTGCCTTTGGCCCAGGGCGTGATCCTGGAGACCCGGGATCGAATCCCATGTCGGGCTCCTGGTGCATGGAGCCTGCTTCTCCCTCTCCCTCTCCCTCTGCCTATGTCTCTCTCTCTCTCTCTCTGTATGACTATCATAAATTAAAAAAAAAAAAAAAGAAAAAAGAAACATCCTTGAAAAAGAGGTCAAGGCCAAGAGTGGCCACACGATGTGTAGAAATGCCATAAAGAATTGGTCGCCAAGAGCTAACAACACCATCTTGTGACAACTGACAGCCAGAATGTAGGAATAATGGCACTTAAAACTGTAAAAATTGTAATTTGTTATATATAATATTAGTAAGTTAACAACACTATTTTTTAATACATAGCTTTTGTCTCCTTAATTGCAAAAATTAAAAGCTTCTGAAGGTGAGATAACAGTCTAATTTCTTAATTCTCAGCAAAGCCTGCCACCTTACTTGGGTGCATTTCATGTGCAAAATAAATAGGTCAACAAGTAGCAACTATCTTTAGTGCACCCAAGTCTTTAATGGAACAGCCTCTGAAAGACACACATAGTTGATCAGAGTCAGGGAATAATGGTTTAGAATGTTTCTATTGCTGGGGCGCCCGAGTGGCTCAGTGATTAAGTGTCTGCCTTTGGCCCAGGGTGTGACCCTGGGGTCCCGGGACCAAGTCCCACATTGGGCTCCCCGCACAGAGCCTGCTTCTCTCTCTGCCTGTGTCTCTGCCTCTCTCTCTTTCTCTGTGTGTGTGTGTCTCTCATGAAAAATAAATAAAATCTTAAAAAAAAAAATAGAATGTTTCTACTACTAAAAGTGAAAGGAAATATTTTATATACAACTATATATCAACAATCTATATCATCCTTTCTGAAATCTCAGAAAAAGTGGAACGAGATATTGTTATCTCTAATTGAAGGACAAAACAAAAACAAAAACAAATATTTAATAAACTCCAACTAGAAAGGTATTATAGAAAGCAAATAGTTATGAGAACATGTATTTCTATCAGTCAAGTGAATAGAAATAATTACCTTCAAAAAATAGTGGACTTACCCATGTATAGCATAATCTTAAAGAACTATTTAATTTGACTTTAAAATTATCTGGATAAAAAAAAATAAATAAAAGAAAAAAAAATAAAATTATCTGGATAAAAATTTTATCTTCCTTTGATGGCCATGCTACTTAAAGCATGATTTTTTTTTTATTTGCTATGGAATACAGGTTGTTAAAAGCTCAAAGAATCTAGCACTATAACAACATAAGAAGCTAAGACTGTATTACACAATACAATCACATGGGATCGTAACAAAACATTACATTAAGGGTCTGAATGATGCTAAATTTTTTAAGAGTAACACATATTCAAAGAGAACAGGTGTGGAACATTCAGGCAATTAAGACAGTACTAAAGTCTAGCAATAAATCATGAAACTTGTACATCTGAAAAAAATGAATTGCTGCCCCCTGGGTGGAGAGTATAACAAACAGAGATGCCTCAAAATAGATATAACTAACAATAGTAATTTGAAATTTTAAACAATAATAGATACTATTCATCAGTTATATGAAACAAGATTTTCAGAAACAGAAATATATATGGCAGCCATATAAAAGCGACCATTCAATATGCTATATATAAAATAGTTTGGAAAATTCTGTATATGTTTAAATAAAATCATTTTACAAAAGGTGAAATAAACATTTTCTACCAATTTGCTCTGATTTTAGTATGTTCAATAATTTTAAATGTTATTCCTAAATTTCTTGAATAAGGCTAAGAATTTCTGAAAGCAGTTTATATTGTTTGATCAGTATATGATTCAGTTGCTTAATCCAAATACATTTACCTTTCTATATGTAATCATGCTAATGACAAGGTACATCCTAGAGCAAAATAAAATAAAACTACATCTCATTAGTATTTAAGTTATAATATCCTTACTTGGTAATAGGTACAGAGCTTTTTTAGTAACTTTTTGTTTAGGAAAATCAGTGGAAGTGGGATCCCAAGTAGAGAGTGAGAAAGAAATGTACTGGAATTTAAGAGTAAAAAAAGGGTTTCCTAAGAGACCCAAGTGATAAAATGCTGCAGGGTAGGCAAACAGGAAGACGTCTGGAGGTCCAATTTATTTTTAGGGTTTGGAGTAGAATCGAATTGGAACGTCTAAGGCAATGAATGAAAAGGAATGGAAGTAAACAGTATCGACTACATTCTCAGTTCATGACATTTCTATTCCACTGAGAGTTGCTCAGAAGAAACAGCTTGGAGTCACCCTTCACACCTTTGCTCTCAAATTCCATACTCGATTTATCGGAAAATACTGCTTACCCTTACCTGCTTACCTTTCCCTTCAAAATAGATTCAAAATATAATTGCCTTTTCGCTAACATGACTTCCTAATATCCTTGACCAATTTCACCATTGCTTCTTGCCTGGATTACAGCAATAATCTGAAATTTGGTACCTTGTTCCACTGGTTTCACCCTTAGAACGCTTTCTTAATCCAGGCACCAGAATTATATCTATTCAAACGTAACCTGGGCATTGGCAGTCCTCTGCTCAAACTCTGCAATACTTTCCGTATCATTTTGAGTTAAAGCCACGTCCTTACAATGGTGGGCGGAGAGCCTGTGCTCCCCTTACCCCCATTACCTGGGAGACCTCATCTCCTGTTCCCCTCCAGCTGATTCCCGCCATTCGGGCCACCACAGTCATGGCTAAATACCTCTGGATCCCTGCCTCACACCCCCAACAGCTCCACAGGGCAGGGACATTTACCTGAGTCCATCTCTAACCCATAACATAATTCCTAATGATGACTGTTCTTAATAAATATTTGCTGGCTGGCTGGAAAATAGAATAAAGGAAGGAACGATAAGGAAATAGATGGGGAAATGGCTCAATAAAGAAACATCTGTCCATAGGGTCTTAATTTCTATAAAACAAATTTTCTATTAGTCTTATTTGTTAAGTCATATTTATATCATATAACTGGAAAACACTTTTACATTATAAATCCTGTCACCTGAGTCTCCTGATGAACTTGTTCACATAGTTTCCCATAGTCTTGATCAAGGTCCTTTAGGAAGGTCAACTTCATATACTTTAATACCTAGAAATCATCTACCACATATGCCTATTTTTTAATATATCTGATACTATGGGTTATATACTTATATATGATAATATGGATTATATACTTATTACATTATGTCTGGCACTCTGAGGTTATACAGATCAATAAAGAAAGAACCTACTTTCCTTGGGCTCTTACAAAATAATCAGGGAGCACGACATGCATACATACACGAGGGGAGACTATAAGATTATGGTATAAAGATTAAGACAAAGAAAACAAATTCCTACTGAGTGGGGTTAGGCTTTCTAAACAATGGTGGCCCAGACTATGATACTCGCATGAATATTCTATCCTCAAACAAAGTACTTATATGTTTTGGAGTAACTTGGAGACTAAAAGTAATTGAAGAAATAGCACAATTTAATTTTTATAAAGTTAGGAAGAGATATCTTGGGGATGTTTAGTGGTTCCCTTCCAGGTAAAATGGTTTAGATCAACAACTACAAACCACATCTAATAAATTGATTTTTTTTTAAAAATCACCTTATAATACTAATGCACTTAGGTGATAAATCTAGGAATATATCATGTGCACTTTACATTGCTTATGCCTGTGATTAGTGAGCCCCTAGTATAACAGATTACCATTTAGAATTATTTTACTCCTAGTGTCCATGAATATGAATTGGACACAAATGGAATGTGAACTCAGGAGGTCTCCTCAATACTTTGGTCAAGTAATTATGGAATTAGAGAATCATATTTATTTACTCTCTTTAGAGGGGTGAATTTCATTTTATAGGTCATTTTGCCTATAGAAGACAGCATGAAGTGACCATGTTTAGAAGACAGCAAACCTAAGGTTAGAATAAAAGAGAGAAAAGGGTATCTTATAATAAAACAGGAACCTGGGCCATGGGGAAAAAAAAAAAAAAAAACCTTACAGTAAAAAATGTTAAGAATCTTTATGCAATCTGTTACAACTAAGCTACAAACCATTCAAAAAGAACCATCGTTTGGAAAGGAAATTTAAAGGTGAAGATGTGGGGCACCTGGGTGGCTCAGTGGTTGAGCAGCTGCCTTCAGCTCAGAATGTGAACCCAGGGTCCCGGGATAGAGACCCACATCGGGCTCCCTGCATGGAGCCTGCATTCTCCCCCTGCCTGGGTCTCTGCCTCTCTCTCTCTCTCTCTCTCGGTGTCTCTCATGAATAAATAAATGAAATCTTTTTAAAAATGCTTTAAAAATAGAGGTGAAGATGTCGTAGTAAGATTCTGAAGTGTTACTCCTTTATTTAACATGATACCACTACTCATGCACTTTACTATTAATATAGGGCAACTTGTAACTTCAATAAGAGAGCAAAAGAGGAATAATCTACTCTCAATTAATTTTGTAATAATCAGGAATATCTTCAAAAGGTAATTGTCACGTGTGTGTGTGTGTGTGTGTATACACACACACATATATATGGTTTCAAACAGGCAACTGTCACCCTTCTATAAAAGTAATTTATAATGAATATAAAACTGAAAGATGATTTTAAAGTTGAAAACAGAATCTAAAGTGCATAGTGCAGGACACCTGGGTGGCTCAGCGATTGAGCGTCTTCCTTTGGTTCAAGGTGTGATCCCGGTCCCAGGATCGAGTCCTGTGTTGGCCTCCCCGCAGGGAGCCTGCTTCTCCCTCTGCCTGTGTCTCTACCTCGCTCTCCTTCTGTATCTCTCATGAATAAATAAATAAAATCTTTAAAAAAATAAATAAAGTGCATAGTGCAAGGGCCAGAGAATTATAAAGATCTATTTAGTGAAGCAAAAAACCCTAGTGAAGAGTGAAGCAGGGTGACCAATTCCCCTTCCCACACACACACCTCAGTAAACAATCCTGAAGTATGCTTCAACGAATTTTTTTTGAGATGTTATATATTAGAAGAAAAGAGACCTACCTGGCTAATTTCTCTCCTAGATTTTGTCTCTCTTATTTTTTGTCTTGAAAAACTACAGACTTTTTTGGCCTTGACAATGCATAAGTACCGTTCTTTTAAAATTCAACAATTATTTTGTCAGGACTGTATTCATTTGAGAATAAAGACTTATAACCAGAGTTGCTAATCAATCCATACCTTTAAATTATCTGGCTTGGCACTCCTGTGGATATGTAAGAAAAAAAAAAAATCCACCATGAATTTGATTAGCTTAAATACAGACTCTGATGGCTTAAACTACTGCTTGGAAATAAACTCTTCATATGCATTGGTAAATAAAAAAAATTCTTTCATATATGAAAAATGTACTTTTTTGATGTTGAACTGTACATGTAATAGCATAATAATGCAATAGGAAATGTTTTTCATAAAAGATTCTTTTTTATAGAGGTAAACAAAAGGGAAGAAACAGTGTAGACTTTTTTGCACTGTGTAGTATTTTTTCTAATTTTATTGGGCTATAATTGACATATAACATTGTGTAAATTTACAGTGTACAATGTGTTGATATGATACACATATATTGCAAAATGATCAATGATTTTTTTTGAGATTAAACAGGCAGATTTTTATTATCAAATGTAACAATTCTACGAAAACTCAATGGTATTGTGGTTAGGTATTACTTCCTATCTTAAAGTCTTTCAGAGCTTTGGGCAGACAGCATCTTAAAGCATCCGGTATAAACAACTCTTTTTCTGATCTTAAGTGCCGGTTGTCACCAATCTTCACACAAAATGGTTTTCTTTCTTTCTTTCTTTTTTTTTTTTTCCTACTGCAGTTAAAGGGCCATTGCTGGTCAGGTGAAGAGGGAACGTTTGGCTCTCCATTCAAGATGTTAATCAAAGTAATGCAAAGTAAATTAAAATAGCAGCCACATAAATCTGCAGGAATTACCACCACAGAATTACCCAATACCTCTATCTCTATCAGATTACATAATTACCATGTCTTTTTTGTGATGAGGACATTTAACATTCACTTAGCAAATTTCAAGTTTTTAACTATAAAGCCTCATTAACTATATGTACCACATTGTCTATGAGATACCCAGAACTTACTTATAACTGGAAGTTTATAACCTGTGATGGACTTCTCCCCATTTCTCCCACCTCTCAGCTCCTGGTAACCCCCATTCTATTCTCTGTTTCTATGAATTCAAAGTTTTTAGATTCCACACATAAGTGAGATCATACAGTATTTGTCTCTCTCTGTCTGATTTATATCAATAATGTCCTCTGGGTCTATCCATGTTGTTGCACATGGAAGGACTTTCTTCTTTTTCAGGGATGTATAAAACTTCTCACATATAATTTTTAAAGATTTTGTTTGTTTATTTGACAGAGAGAAAGAGAGGGAATGTACAAGCAGGGAGCAGGGACAGAGGAAGAGGGAGAAACAGACTCCCCACTGAATGGGAAGCCCTGGGGGCGCTGGATCCCAAGACCCTAAGATCTTGACCTGAGCCAATGGCAGACACTTAACCAAACTGAGCTACCCAAATGTCCCCCAAATTGCCATATATATCTATCTCTATAGCTCATATCTGCTCTACCCATTCATCTAAGGACACTAAGGCTATTCCGTATCTTGGCAATTGTGAATAGAGCTACAATGAACACGGGGATGTACACAACTCTTGAGATCTTGTTTTCATTTCCTGTAGATACATACTCAGAAGCTATGCAAATGGTCAACAGGTACATGAAAAGGTGCTTGACAACACTAACCATCAGGGAAATGCAAATTTAAAAAATAACAATGAGATATCACCTCATACCTGTTAGAGTGGCTATCATTAAAAAAGACAAGAGATAACAAGTGTTGGTGAGGACTTGGTGAAAAGAGAACTCTTACGTCCTGTTGGTAAGAATGTAAATTGGTGTAGGCGATATAGAGAGAACAGTATGAAGGTTCCTCAAAAACAAAACAAAAACAAAAGATCACATTAGTTTGTATCAAGCAGTAGAGTTTCTCTTCCACTCATATTTAGTTACTCAAAGTTGTACCACATTTATGTGTTGGTACTCAATTGTGTTCTGTTCCTTAAAAAAGTGGCACTGTGATTAAAATTTCACTTATATTTGTAACTAAACACAGTATTCAAATTAGTTAACTTTTTAAAAGGCAAAGAAACATGATATTAACGTTTTAGGCAAAAGCTGAGAATATTTTAAGAGACAATCATTAGCACATAAATAATAGAACAAAGAATGACTTCTGTTTTGACTTTGTAGTTAATATTCTAAAGGGGCATTAGCTTTAGTTATAGTATACTTAATCCATTTGAATAAAATACTTAGGAAAGTAAATTTCATATCAATGTTACAATCGCTTTTTTATTTTTAAAAATTACTAAGCAATGTTTACTTATTTCCACACAATGGAAAAAATGCTGTGATGTTTTGCCTTAATAAAAAAAAAACATGTATCTTGTAAAACTGATTTATTTGTTATAAGAAATTCATTCAAATGCCATCTTAAAAAAATTAAGAGGGGGGCATTTCAGTGGTGCATTTGTGAGGCTTCCAACTCTTGGTTTTTGCTCAGGTCATGATCTCAGAGTCATGAATTTGAGTCCTATTGGTTCCATGCTCAGCATGGAGTCTGCTTGAGCTTTTCTCTCCCTCTCCATCTGTCCCTCCTGCTTTTGCTCTCTCTCTCTCAAATAAATAAATCTTTTTTTTTCAAAATAAATCTTTTAAAGAATAAATTAAGATGGTATTATGGCACTACATGTGCTAAATGATTATTACCATGGAACTTATAAAAAAAGAACTTATAAATTATCTTTAAGTGTTTTTTAATTCATCACCTATTATCCTTCACTAATTATACTGAAGTATTACTGAAAACTGTGGGGGGAAAAAAGAGGAGAAAATAAGACCCAAGTAATAAGAAAGAAAATGATACAGCTCACAGTAGAAATTGAAACAACAAAGAAACAAGCCAAAAGCAGTTATGTACAAAAAGAAAGAAACTAAAGAACTTCTAGTCACACTGATAAAAAAGAGAGAGAGAGAGATAAGCAATAATTTATCAGAAATGAACATGGTAACATCACTAGAGATTCAACATATTCAACATATAAGAAGATAGTATTAAGAAAAATTTTATGCCAACAAATTCAGCAAGGTTGATAAATTCTTTGAAAGATACACGGATGACCAGCCTTTACTCACAAAGAGATGTTCTAGATATCTATCTATCTATCTATCTATCTATCAACACTTATTGTGAAATATCATTCACGTAATAGTCTACAAAATGCAAACTCTTCTATAAACAGCAGATCAGTGTTTGGCTGCAGACTAGGTGGGTATAGCAGGGAAAGATTAACAGAGCATAAGGAAAATCTGGGGAGTGAAGCATATGTCTACTATTTTAATTGCAGTGATGGTTTCATTTGTACATATTCACACAAATATACAAAAGCATACATTTTCCAAATGAGCAGTTTATTGTACAAACATTGCAAATGTGGTCCTAGCAGAAATTATAAAACAGCAGTATTTATTTCCTTATATACTGTCTTTCTTACATACTGCAAGTAATCTCAATTATGGTATTTTTTGCTTAAAAATAATAGGTTTTCTCTTGCTTAAGCAGTACATGGTTGGAACTGTTACTTTTGCTTTCAGGAAAGTCACACATGATTTGTAGTTAAGGGAATGATTTCAATAGTAAGATGATACTAGTAATTTATTGGGATAACAAGATAATACTAGAAATGAGTTAGAATTGAACAAAGACTTGCAGTTTGGGGGGCAGAGCTCTAACTCTGAATCCAAAAAGGTATTTATATTTTTAGTAATAAACTTTTAGAGATAATCTTTAATAAGTCCCTTTTTAATATAAGGAACTTAATTTTATACCAGGTAATCTGAACAATATAAAAACTGTTTTTCATTAGATACTTATTGTGAACTAAATTAAAACTTTTATTTCATATGAACTAAAATATATTGTTAAATTTTATTAAAGAAATAATGCAATCAAATAATTCTATGTATACAATGTAATAGATACAAAATACTTAATTATTGGTCGTCATCAATTGGATATGGCATTATTAATAACTACTACAGTTAGTTAAGGCAGAAAATTTTTACCTATCCTTTCTTTCTGTGTAACTCTCTAATGAAAACTTATATTTGGATTTGAAAAGGAGTTACAATTATTAATTTTTTCCAATGAAATTATATGAAATGCCTAACATGTGCAAGATAATCTACTATATACTATGCATATAAAGATTAAAGATGTGACCCTACCATTGTGTACACCAATATTGCATGTAATGAAATGTTCACCATTACATATTGATGAAATTATGCATGAAATGCCTGGGAGCATGTTAAATTAGGAATGGTATGTTACAAAAGGGTAAGGGAAAATGACTCATATGTGCAACCCACACGTTGTATATGAGTTCATATATTATATTCAGGAAACCAAGAAGTAGTTCAGTATTAGATAAGCATAAGCCACAAATACCAAAGGTGCAACTGAAAACACATGGGCCAATCCTTGGGCAATGTGAAAAAGCATTGTGAAATAAGCAAATTTCTGTACATGTTATTTCCAAGGAATCATTAAATATGAATGTTATATTTTATCCAGATTTTCTAGTATTGGCATGATATGAATTTGTATCAGGGAATTAGGTTAAAGGATATTTTAAAAAATCATGCATTCTATAAAGAGCATCACCCATTCAGACTTACGGTATACATTATCTTGAACGTATTTGGAAATTGGTTACTAAAATTTGAATAAGTTATTCTCTTGTTAAAATATTATGCAATCAATGCAATCACCACTAAGTCATTGGGACCTTTTATTAAACTATAGTGAATCAATGATAATAATATTAGTCAAAGGATGACAACTTAAAGCAACAGATTTCTCAAGGATTTGATGAGTGGAACTCTCAGTTTAAATGATGGTTAACTATACCCTTCTAACACAATCTACAGCCCCTCAATAAATAGCTTCTTCATACACACATTCTTTTGGGCTAAGGCCCACAAAAGGAGAAGGGTTTTTCTTTAGTGCACTGTGCCCCTTAGTTTATGGCTGTCTAGTACTGTAGGGGGTTAGCAAAAGTAAATCTCCATAACTGTTAGTCAAACAATGACAGTTAATAGAAGTTTTACCCAGTGCTATCAAGATAATAATTAACAATTTATAGCAAAAAGGAAAAGCATGATAATAAAAAAGTCAGAAGCTAATAAAGAAAAGGAATGAAGTTACTGCATGAACACTGTACTCACGCAATCATCATAAATAAACCAATAGTGTAACTATCTCTTTAACACAGTAATTATGGATCAGAGAACCAAACAGCAGAAAGTGAAGGGAACCATAGTTCATCATTCATTCTACTTCACCAGACTCCAATTCCATGCCCTCCCAACCAAGGAGGTAATTGGTACTAAGACTGTATAATTTAATTTTTCCTTAGGGAGGTCCTACTCTGTCAGAGAATGATTTTTTTCTTTTCTTTTTCTTTTCTTTTCTCCCAGGCAAAAGGTAATTCTGAATGTTTAGCAGAGACACACGGAAAAAGAGATATATGGATATGAAAAATGTAAGATTGATCTTCAACATTAATAACATGATTCACATCTATTGAATATAATTTTAGGACAGAGTGAAGTTTGTGATACCAAAAAACTTGGTCTACCACCTGCTATGATGTTGATGTATCATCATAAAAGAAATATTTTCCACTAACAGAGACACTTCAGTTAGGCAGCTAAATAAGCCAATTGTTAATCAACCATAATTTGATAGATAAATTGGTAGATGATAGATAAGATAGAGAGAATACATATCACTTTATGGTTTAAAAATAGGTAGATATATTCTGATACAAACAAAATAATCAATTTGTTGAGTATCTATTATCTTCCACAGGACCTTACATAAACAATCTCATTTAACCCTAGTAGCATCAGGAACACAAATACCAAATCTGGATTACACTAGGTTTTTTTGGTTCCTGGTCCAATTATGTTTACATGAAACCATATTCCTTTACTTAAAATGCATAATACTTACAAAGGAGAGGATCCAAGATCTGTTAGAATATTTCTCACTAACACATTCAAATTAATTACAGTCTGATTAGTTTATATTTTCCCCAGATATATGGAGTTGTTTGCAATCACTGAAGGCATGTGTGCACATGTGTGTGTGTGTGTGTGTGTCTGCATTTGTGGGGCAACTCTGTGTGCTGACTAAAAGCAGGAAAGTAGCTGAGGGAGGTCAGAGACAGGGTGGTGAACAGAGAATAAGAGAGTGACATGTGTTAACAATGGCCGGTAGGGTAAGACTCACTGAGGGCTGGGGATATGTCCATATTTTGTCCTATTTGTCCACACCTGGAACAGTGCCTGGAGAAGAGGTGCTCCGTAAAGATGTATTTGATGATTGATAAAGAATGAACACAAAGTTCACTACACCAGACAAATTTCATAAATGTTGCCTTTTCTGTACCATGTGGAATAAGCCTGTGCTTATGATATTTTGTTTTATTTTAATTTTGTCTAGGCTTTAGTAATATATGAGTAACTCATTCTCTGTATATACCTTAGCCCTTCTTCTCTCTTCAGGTAATCAAACTCAAGCACCCTTCTGGTTCTGAGTAATGCAGAGCACAGAAACTAGCAAACAAGAAGCACTTGGTGAATGAGACGGTGAAAAGTACATAAACAAATACAATCAAGAACATGAGTGATGAAACATTAAAATACTGCTCATTATTTGGAAACAAATACTTCCTCATCATCTATTAGGCAACGGCAAAAGGACCACAAATTGACTAGGAAGTAAAATGACGGGAATCATTACTCACCTATGATCATGACCATTTATTTACAAAAGCCTTTTCAGAGAGTCCGTACTCGAATTTACTAAGATCACAGCCTCCAGGGCCACACTACATGGGTTCGTCACCCAGCCTCAAAGCTTACGTGTACTATGAGGCAATTTATTAACTTTTTATGTGCTTTCATTTCTCTTGTGAACAATGGTGATTATAATACTGTCTTTCTCTTAGGAGTGTAGTGAGGATTAAAATAATATTATGCAAGATTTATACTTAGCCAAAAAAATAAACAATCATATTACATACAGAGTTAGGCAATTTATGTCCAAAAAGTTCAAAGTATAGAGTTCTACTTCTGGAACTATTAATCTTCAAGTGGCAAAAAATAAAATTTACATCTTGAAGTGAATTAACAGAAAAATATGAAGCTAATTATGTATTCACCATTGCTGTGAACCTTTACAATTTTTTTTTTTTTTTTTTGGAAACGATTTTAGTGACATGTAGATTATCACCTAACTCAAATTCTGCCACATTAAAATTCAGTAAAACATAAACACCAATACAGAGACTAATGTGGTATTTGATAATTTTGGAACGAAAGTGAAAATGCAAAAGAAACAACTATCACCAACTTCTGTTGTTACTTTTAGGTTTTCCAAATTGTTAAGGAGACAGATTTCTTTCATGTCACATCCAAGTGTCTATAAAAACCTCGTAATTTTAAAAATGTGTTTATTCATTAATTAATTCAGTAGATATATATAGAAAGCTTATCATGTGTCTGATACATAGAAGACATTCTGTCAGCATTTGTTAAATATGTTCTGTAAAACTTTTAATCAGCTCTGTCTGAGAATATATGATGTCATGTAGTCTACTGTTTATGATAAAGAGACAGGGGCTTAGTGATATGTAAAATCAGGTCACAACAGAATTAACTTTGAGTGTATCAATCCAGTGATGAACATTGAGATAGTTAGATGAGATACCTATATCTATATACAGTTTTATTTATACATTATATATTTTTTCATATGTATGTATGATTTTTTTAAAACCAAAGAATAAAGTTCTATAAAACTTGATGAAAAAATATACAAATTTCATCAAAGAAAACTTTGCTAAAATGTGTGGGCAATGTGGTCTGATTAAAATATTGAAATAAGAGCTTCCTTCTTGCCTGGTTTAAAAAAAAAAAAAAAAAAAAATCACTCCTACCTCCCCAAAAGGAAGCCAATGATCAAATGGTCTCAAACACTTAAGGATAATTAACACTAATCCTCAGACTCTTCAAAAAAAATTGAAAAGGAGAAAATATTTCCCAACTCATCTTCTGAGGCCAGTATCACCCTCATATAAAAGTCATACAAAGGCACAAGAATAAAAAAACTAGAGGCCCAACTCCCTGATGAACATAGATGTAAAAGTCCTCCATAACATACTAACAAACCAAATTTCACAGAATGTTAAAAAGATCATACAACATAATCCAGTGGAATTTATTCCTGGAAGGCAAGGATGGCTCAATATACACAAATGAATATGATAGGCCATATTAACAGAATGAAGAATAGAAATCACATGATCATCTCAATAGCATTTGACAGAAATAAAACAAAATACAACAGCCTTTCATGATAAAAACTTTCAGCAAACTATGTATAAAAGGAACGTACCTCAATACGAAAAAGGCCACACATGACAAGCTCACAGCTAACACCACACTCAACAGTAAAAAAACTGAGAGCTTTTCCTCTAAGATCAAGATCAAGAAAAAGATGCCCACTTTCTCCACTGCTATTCATCATAATAATGAAATTATAAGCCAGAGTAATTAGGCAAACAAACAAATTAAAAATAAAAATAGGGACATCTGGAGAGTCCCACATCAGGCTGCCCATAGAGAGTCTCCTTCTTCCTCTGCCTATGTCTCTCTCTCTCTGTCTCTATCATGAATAAATAAAATCTTGTAAAAATAAAATAATATAAAAATAAATAAATAAAAATAAAAGACCTAAATTGGAAAGGAAGAAGTAAAATTATCTATGTAGATGAAATGACCATATATATAGAAAACCCTAAAGAGTCCACAAGCACAAAAAGTTAAAGCTAATAGATCAATTCAGTGAAGTTGAAGAATATACAATGAACATTAAAAAATCAGTTACATTTCTATACACAAACTAATATACAACAAACTATTTACAATGGGATGTCCCAAAAGAAAATTAATAATATAATCCCACTAACAGTAGCATCAGAAACAATAAAATACTCAGGAATAAACTTCAGGCATTAAGAGACTTGTACACTAAAAACTGTAAAATACTGATGAAAGAAATTAAAGCCAAGAATATATGAAAAGTCATCTATGTTCATGTACTAGAAGATTTAATATTATTAAAATGGCTAAACCACCCAAAGCAATCTATGGTTCAATGCTCTCCCCGTCAAATTCCCAGGGACATTTTTCACAGAAATAGCAAAAATAATCCTCAAATCCATACATAACCCCAAAAGATCCAAAACAGCCACAACATTTAACAAAGCAGAGTGAAGCTGGAGGTGTCACATTTTCTGATTTGAAAGTGTATTACAAAGCTAAAGTAATTACAACAGTATGGTACTGGCATAAAGTCAAATATATATGACCAATGAAACAGAAGGGAGACCAAAAATAAACCCATGCATATACAGTTAGCTGATCTTCACTAAAGGAACCAAGGATACACAAAGGGTAAATGATAGTCTCCTCAACAAATGATGTTGGGAAAACTGGATTATCTACAAGCAAAACAATGAAATTGGACCTTTATCTTGCACCGTAGACAAAAGTCAACTTTAATCAAGATTAAAGACTTTTGTGTAAGATCTACAATTGTAAAACTCCTAGGAGAAAACAGGAAAAATTCTTTTTTTTTTTTTTTTTTTTTGAAAAATTCTTAACTTTGGTCTTGGCAATGCTTTCTTGGATATGATACTAAAAACACAGGAAAACAACAGCAAAAATAAACAAGTGGGACTACATCAAACCAGGAAGCCCCTGGACTGCAAAGGAGACAATCAATGAAACGAAAAGGCAACCTGCAGGATAGGAGAAAGTATTTGAAAACTCTCTATTTGATAAGAGATTAACATCCAAAATATATAAGAAACTCCTACAATTCAATTACCAAAACAAACAAAAACTCCTATTACAAAATGGCAAAGGACTGAACAAATATGTCTTCAAAGAACACAGATAAATGGCCAAAAGTCTTAAAAAAATAAAATAAAAGTAACAAGGATTGGTAGATATATATTGTTGGTGGGAATGTTAAAATGGTGCAGCTGCTATGGAAAACAGCATGGATGTCCCTCCAAAAATCAAATAGAACTATGATGGGATGCAGCAATCCCACTACTAGGTCTACCTCCACCAAAAAAAGAAATCAAGATTTCAGGGATGTCTGCACTCTTATGTCATTACAGCATTATTCACAGTAGCCAAGATACGGAAACGACAGGCATCCCTTGACGGATACACGGGTAAAGGAGTTGTGGTATATATACACAACGCCATAAGGGAACCCTGCCATATGTGACAACATGGCCAGACCCAGAGGACATTATACTAAGTCAAATAAGCCAGTCATAGAACAAATACTGTATGACTCCACTTACAGGAGATCCCTAAAACAATCAAAGCCAAAGAAGTATGAAGTCGAAGGGTGGTTGCCAGGGTCCAGGGGGAAGGGAAAATAGGGCCATGTTGTTCATTGGTTATAAAGTTCCGGCTATACAAAGGGAGTAAGTTCTAGAGATCTGCTGTACCACACAGGACCTGTAGTTACCAACACTGTATTGTACATTAAAACATTCGTTAGAAGATAAATTTTGTGTCAGTGTTCTTTACACGATTTAAAAAAAAATAGTTTCTAAGTTTTGGCAGAAAAATTTCTGTGGAAGCTGAAGGACTCAATAGTTATTACCTCCTGCTTTATTTCTGAACTACCAGAAAAAGCAAAGAAAAATGCAGGTGAATATAAATATATTTTTAATGCTGATAATGGAAAACCTGTTAAATGTGCCAGCCTAGTAATTATGCCTAGTGATTCTGAACCCCAGAAGATATCGTATTGATACAATCAGATTTCCCCTGAAAAGTCTGGGCCTTGCACTTCCATGTACACTTTCCACATTAACAATCAATCATGTCGCCTCTGAGGGAGAGTTAGTGAAAAGGTGAGGAAAAGATTTAGATACATCGACATACCTTCATGCTAGAGACAACAGCGTGAGTGGAAAATAAGGAGTCAATGTGGCCAAACACTGCTAGACTGTACATTCCTTGAATATTCTTAATAAAATGAAAACAATTTTGGATTCTAAAATTTGTATAATTTGCAAAAATTATATTAGCTTACTAGTTTTCTTATTGATTTTTTAAAAAGATTTCATTTATTTATTCATGAGAGACACAGAAAGAGAGGCAGAGACACAGGCAGAGAGAGAAGCAGGCTCCTTGCGGGGAGCCCCACGTGGGACTTAATCCCGGGACCCCGGGATCACAACCTGAGCCCAAGGCAGATGCTCAACTGCTGAGCCACCCAGGGGTCCTTATTAACTTTTTATAGGATTTGCATCTCATGAGTAAATATTCATTTGTCTGGTTCACAAAAGAATATCTCTTAATGCAGCCATTCTTCTACCAATAGTAGATATATTCTAAATAATTATGAAAAGCAATAGAAAAATAATGTTCCAGGTACACATTTTACTCAATATTGACAATGTTTTAGTATCTCATTATATTATAAATTGAGGTCACTCTGGTTTAATTCCAAGGAAATGTACTGACAACAAAGGAAATGGTTTTAAATGTATATATTCATCAATTCAGTGCTTTTCAAATGGGGAAGGACTTGTCAGAATGACTTGGGACTTTCTCATTACCCTTTCCCCTTTGCATCAATTCCATTTTTGATGGAGAAGTGTTGTATTCTTCAGGTGTTCTGGAGTAAGGTTTTTTTAAAAAGGAAAATCACTTCCTAAATGAATAGGATTCTGAAAAACAAATGCATAACTAATTCTGAGTTGAATGTTCTACTAAACATGCATCATCTTTCTGTCCATTTTAAATTATGCAAACCTTCCATGACTTGCGGGTACTCCAAATTACATCTTATTCATTCATGTTTCTTAAATATATGTTGTTGAGTAGCCAGGCATGTGCTAGACTATGGGCTTATGTATGGGCATAGTGGTGAGGGAAAGGACATAATCATTCAATATTATCTTATATTTTCCAATACTACTTATATTTGAAATATTCCCAACTAATATAAAGAGGAAATAATCACAAAACTGTGAGAAACCATGTTCAAAGTTATCTATAATGAACCATGTATATGTGCATAAACTGCTAATTGCTCTGGGATATAAGTTAGAAATTCAGAACATAGAACTTACAAGTGCATGGGGCACACATTTTTGTAATCAGATATCCACATATTTCACACATGAAAGAAGGAAACCAAAAATATTTTAGAGTTTTGGGACGCCTGGATGGCTCAGGGGTTGACCATCTGCCTTTGGCTCAGGGTGTGATCCCGGGGCTCCTGGGATCTAGTCCCATATTGGGCTCCCTGCAGGGAGCCTACTTCTCCCTCTGCCTGTGTCTCTGCCTCTCTCTCTCTGTGCCTCTCATGAATAAAATCTTTTAAAAAATATTCTAGTCTTATTATAGTTGGTACTCCTTAATAGTATTCTATTTATAACCAAACTATATTTAAATAACCAAACTAGATTCAAATACTTTTTCCCAAACAGCTTCTCACCTTCTCATGAGAATATCCAAATTATACAGAAAAGGATATTGTTGAGCAGATCTCTACACTTTAGAAGAATCTGTGGATTTTTTTTTAATCTCTTTATGTTTCTCTGCTCCTCCACGATTCCCAGAACCAATAGCATTTTTTTTTTTCTGATTTCTTTATAATTTCTCTTACCTTGGAAAATTTTTAGGGAAGACTTGATCTTGGTCCTTCATTCAAACCTAGAAATGCAGCTCAACCCCAGGGCTTGCATTGTCCTTCTATAATCTGCATGTATTATGCTGCAGAAAAAGAACTCTTGATAAAAGCATGTCAGAGTCATGCAGTTGTCACTTGTAACAAAGAATTGTATAGGAGACATTGGAATTCACAACAGTGAAAGGAGGGTTTTATAAAAGAGTAAAAAGATGTCTACATGGTCCTCAAAGAAAGTGAAAGAAAAAAAAAAAAAACTTCCTGAGAAATAACCTATGCTAAGAACTTCTTTAAATAACCAGGATAAGATAATACTAAGAGGAAACACATGCTCAAATACGGCATTCCCAGAGCCAACTACTTAAAATGTATATGGTGCATGTTCTTCTGCCTTCTTTAAAGTATGCCCATGCAGTTGTATTTTCATTCCAGGTGCATTAATCACTGGGAGTTCACTTCAAGTGAATTGAGTTGTTGAACAGCATTTTTCTTAGCTGTGAACACTACACATGAGAGCAGAAAACAGAGTTTGCACGTTGGTATGAAGCAGAGAGTTTTCTTTGGGGCGCTGACGCAGCCACGTGCAAGCTTTAGGTTGGCAGGTGAATATGCATGTACCATACTTTTCTAAAATATACGTGGTGTTGGTTTTCTTGGATTTGCTTTTTGACCTGCTTTATGAAGTAGGGTATTTGGGTGTTCAGTTTTGATTGGCTAGGGTGATAAAAACTTAGTTTTTTGCTTCTCCATAGGTAAATGGGCATTTTTTTTTCTGTGTGATCCCATTTCAGTCTTTATTCTCCATCTTCATTATTCTTTTTCTTTTTCCTTAGTCAGAATTTTCATAAAACGACCCTGCAAAAATATCACTTTACTTCTTTTAAAGGATTTTTTCCTTCATGATTGTCACTCCAATTAGGGCTTCCTTTTACTAATTCCACCCACTTTACATGCCTAATTTTATTTTCTACTCAACTATGAAGAATTTAACTGCTATGACTTATATTATCATTCCAGAATTGAATTACTTTCATCTTTTTCTGAAAGCTGAAGAATATTATTGTTCAGAATATACATACATATATATGTTAGATGCTATGTGATTCCTGGCATTTCTTTTTTCTGTTGGTTTGTAGTGGTAGGGGGTAGGGTGAGATCTCTACACAAAATTATATTTTAATTCATGGCAGTGCAATTTTTTTTTTTACTGTGTCAATAACAATACTGTATCTGTAAAGCTGTTTTTTTTTTTTCCAAAGATTTTATTTATTTATTCATGAGAGACACAGAGAGAGAGGCAGAGACACAGGCAGAGGGAGAAGCAGACTCCATGCAGGGAGCCCTACGTGGGACTCGATCCCGGGTCTCCAAGATCCGGCGACGCTAAACCACTGCACCACCAGGGCTCCCCCTATAAATCTGTTTTAATTTTTGTTTTAACACTGGTGGGTGGGTGGTATAAGTGCACATAACACATGTCATTTATGTGCTTTCATACAATTCAGAGACTACATTTGTAAGTAGAATCTATAGTGGAATTTTGAGAAAACCGTAATTTCCTACTGCACAATCATGCACAATTTCTAGTCCACAGGGATTTACACTCTCTCGATTGACCTATACTTCTAATTAATGCATTTTGGTTATGGCTGACTTAGTTAATCTCCTATGACTAGAAATAGCACAATGTGTGTGTGTGTGTGTGTGTGTGTGTGTGTTTACGTTTATATGTATATGGCATAAGCCACATTTAGATGACAAAAACTTCATTTTAAGAACATACATTCAGTACATTCAAATATACATTCAATCACATGTTCATTGATATGATATTTCCTAAATATCTGTGAAATTTTCTAAGGCAAATGCAGAAAGTTCTTAAAATCATCTGGCATTCTATGCCATAGGCTATTTATATACTACATTTAAATAAGTATTGAGAAATAAAATATTTTAACATCTAACCTTGTTCAGAAAAAGTGAGACACAAAACAATGAACCTTACCTACAAAGTTGGTATTTTAAATCTACCAACTACTAAAACCTTATATAATAACTGTAAGACCAGTTTTATAACTTGAGTATCAGACTCATGTTCAAAAATCTTGTCACACGTATCATTGTGTTTTTGTCTTCATATATTACTACTTGGAACTCTCTCATAATTTACGTAGTAGCAATTCATTTCTATGGACATTAAAGTCCCAAAGCTGAGTGTCTCAGAGAAGATTTTGCAAATTTCCTCTACCATTCCTTTATTATTCTTCAATATTAATTTGAATCACCACCAGTCCTGACACCTGTCATGAAGCACAAACCTTTCAAGCTAGAAAAGTACTATGAATTTGTAACTGACACACATTGACTTGAGAAGAAAAGCCATTCATTGCTTCATTTAAAAAGAATGTATAATAAAAGAGGAAATCTGACTGAGATTTCCTCTTAAGGATGTGATATTAAGGGACTGTGATCAGGAATTTTTGCTTCTACAATGAATGAATCTATTACAATAATGAACTAAAATAAATTTGAGGAGAATCATAATTCCAATAATTATTTGACAATTTTCAAACTAAACTAAGTAAGTTTACTGGGAACCTTAGCAAATGCCCAAGACAATGTATCAAATTTTACTATGTCTATTTCAAATCTTAAATTTTTGAATAGAGAGATTTTTGGTAGTATTTGGTTAGCAGTCACTTTGTAAAGTGAATGGTTCTATAATATGGTTGATTAGAGTTCTATAATATGGTTTATTAGAATTTGTGGAAAAGCCTAGAATTCTACAGCCACAACTGGTCAGAAAATTGCAAAAAGTTAAGATGTGCTAATAATTTTTAGTTCTTTAAAATATACACATTCACGTTACTGTCTGTACTATAAAACAAACTTGTAAACGTTGTATAAAGCCCAAAATGGTGATTTTAATTGTTCACATAATTTTTGCACAGCCACTCTACAAGTTGAACAACAAAAATATAATAGTAGAAAGCTTACATAATCACCACTGTCATGAGTCCCCTGTCCTTTTTTACTTGGTTTATTTCTTGGTCCAACAATAACTCCTCTGACTCTTAGCAAATGTTATTGGGATGGGGGGAGAACATAAAAAACGAAAAAGAAAACAACAATCAGCTAATTAAACAAACATCTCCCTCATTAAATACAAGTTCAGACAAATAATTTGTTAAAATAGAAGCACACGAGCAAAAAAAAAAAACAAAAAAACAAAACAAAAAAACCAAAAACAAAAACAAACAAAAAACTCCAAAGAATAAGGATCAAAGATTTGTACAATGGTTCTCTCACCATTTATTCTTTAGTAAATAAACACTTGCTTCTGATGGTATATGCTTATTCATCTTATTTAATAAATACTTATTTAATATGTGCCACATGTAGGCATTATGTTAGTCAATAGAGACATACTGCTTAAAAGAGGGAGAAAAGAAAAAAAAAGAGATTACCTCTGAAGAAATTTAGAGCTGAAAGGATGCTGGACAGAAATATAGGAAATGAAAGTACAATAGTGTATAAAACTATATGTACATGTGCACACATACATATTCACATATGCATGATGCTTGATGATAAAATGTTAACATTTCACAGTTAATGTTAAGCACTTTTTAAAAAATAAGGTCATTTACTATTATTAGTACTATGCAAAGTGTACTTAAAGTCACAGTCTATATAATAAGAGAATGGAAGATGAATCAAATATAAAAGAAAAATAAATGACATAGCCACCATCTCAAAAAATATAAAAAATACTACTATGACCTCAGAGTTGATTTCTTTAATAAGACAAAAAATCAGGCAGATTATAAAAAATCTTAAGTTAGTACATATAGAAGTATCATTATGTGAGAAAAGAATAAATTCATCCAGAATATATAATAATCCCCAAAATGTATATAAGATAGCCCAACTTTTATGCACAAAAATTAACAGAACCAGAAGAAAATTTATATAGTGATTACCAAAGTAGGGGATGCCAGGGAATGTTTCTATTGATGTTGATAGATCATGCTGGCAAGCAAGCAAACAAAAATAGTACCGATATAGAATATTTAAAAAACATTATCAATAACAGATTTAATGGACATAGGTGAAATATATGGAAAATATTCATCCTTCTCAGGCTTATATAATGCAATACAAAATTGTCCACATATTAGGACTTAAGTATAGAAATGATGTTAAAAAATGGCCAAAAAAAAATATTCCGTGATAATCCAATTAACTTTTTCAAAAGAAATAACAAAATAATACTAAAATAATACATTTGGAGATTTTAAATATACAAACAATGTATAATCCAATAATAAATCATAATGAGTCTTATCAAGTTCTTAGACTTGAATAACAAATATAGTACATATCTAAGTTAAAGAGTGCAGTGGAAGCAGTACTTAATGGGACATCCATAGCTTTCAACAAATACATTAGAAAAGAAGAAAGGCAAAGATAAGTAAGTCAGTATCCAACCTAAGAAATAAGAAAACATAGGGGTATCTACCTAAGGCATTCAGAAATACGGGAAAAGTGAGGAGAGAAAAAAAAAATTAATGAGATCGGCAACAAAGACATAAGGACAGGGCCAACATATAATCTAAAGTAGTGTAAACAGCTTTCCAAATGTATAGAAAAAAGTTACACAGTCGCTGGGACAGATCTGGACCAAAAGAAGACTGGTGGGTGAACTTGGTTGTTTTTAATTTTTGGCAAGAGGTGAGCATGGATACACGCCAATGAGTATGGCAATAAAGTGAGACAGATTCAAGACATAGAAGTAAACATTTTAAGGGATGAGGAGAAGTCCCTGAGAATCCAGGAATTGTTTCAGCCAAATTCACTGACACTCAAACTATTACCCAAATAATTTTTCCTGGCCTCTAGTTCATGATTGGCCCATTGTTGTCAAAGCCAGTCTTTCCAGAGCCTCTTACGGAGTTTATTTCTGTCATCAAGGTAGTTCAGAAAGCTCTTGTTTCCTTTGGGTCAGAATGGGGCTGTTTACAGTTTTCAAACAGTAGCACAATAAAAAATAAAAAATATAAAATATAAAACATAAAAAAATACTAGGAAAGATCCCAGAGATGCCCAATTCAAAAATTTCACCAAATTTGAAATAACATTGAGCTGGTTCAAACATCAACAAAACGTTAGATACTCTGAGCTTCACGGAAAAATCTACCTCACTCAGAATATCAATGTGTATACAGAACTTTGTAATGACATCTCAGAGTCATATCCTCAGATCATACATAACTCTAGGTTAGTATTTTTCACACAGGACTCACAGGGCAAATCTGAGCCCTGCTGTTTTGGCAGTTCTTAGATGTCTACAGGTCACTGGGTACATTAATACATTAATAAATTATCCTTCAGAATGAATGTCAGCGTGCCATATTTCAACCAGATAGATGAAAGATGAGACTAACATTAGAGGAACGGCTATGAATAACTTTATTGTTTGAACATAATAATAAATATAAAACATAACATACACAATGGTAAATATTAGAGAATAACCCCACAAATTTATCCCAGAGGGGGAAAAATATATATATGGTAGAAAATGAGAATTCTCAAATGAACTTTTATGACTTAAGGTTAGATTGTTCTTCGATTATTTTAATTCCACTTTTTCTCCAATCCTTTAAAAGCATTTCATAATGTACTAGAAATTCATACATCTCAATTATGCCATGAGTACTTTCTAATTGTTCTGACCTTTTCGTTATTGCTAAAACCACTATGACTCTTATCCCAGTAGTGTTTCCAAAAGCATCTCTCTTTAGTAATAAGAATGCTCTCTGCAAATGTTAGCAGCTAAAGGACACTGAAAAATTATCGACTTCAGTGGAAGAAGCCCATCCCTCATATTTCTGAATCACCCTGCAAAGGAAGAAATGTCATGAGCAGCCCAAATCCCATGACCGCCCTAGTGGCCTAGTCAATTTTCCTAAGAAAAAATCAGATCTCTCTTTTGAAATAATTAACATATTAGCAAGGATGGTAGCTCTTTAGAGCTGGTCCTTTATCCCAATCCACATTCCTCAACAATTATATATTAATTACACCGTGATTCATAAGAGATTTGGATATTTTCACCTAGTGCAATTATTAACTGAAAAGACAACATTTACATTCATTGCCCTTTGATATAAAACATTTTTTAATACATTTGTTAGGCCAGGAATAATCTATTCCAATATTTGCGGGGTCGGGTTAGGCTTTCGAGCTCTTTACAAGGCAGGAACATGCTGAGTTAAGAGCATGGAACTTGGACAAATAATTTTAGGCTTCAGTTTTGTTAACCGCATGATGGGGATAGTGACCAATACTGCAGACCCTACGTGAGATGATGAAGGTAAAACACTGGCGCCCGACGCGCAGAGAAGGTTCCGTAGTGGGTAGCTACTGACATGAAACCCCAAACATTAAAGTGACAGGGAAGATGGAGAAGAAGTGAAGAAGCAGGTTTACATGAATTGCCACATGTGATTTATCCAGGAAATAAGGAGGAGGCCAATGCCAAAACTTGGAAGTGGATAAAGCATACTTTAGAGACTTCTGCATTTCACATTTAAGATCTTCTAGGGATGGGATCCCTGGGTGGCGCAGTGGTTTGGCGCCTGCCTTTGGCCCAGGGCGTGATCCTGGAGACCCAGGATCGAATCCCACGTCGGGCTCCTAGTGCATGGAGCCTGCTTCTCCCTCTGCCTGTGTCTCTGCCTCTCTCTCTCTCTCTCTGTGTGACTATCATAAATAAGTAATAAAAAAAATTAAAAAAAAATAAGATCTTCTAGGGATTGCTGGTCAGACTGAAACATTCTCAGCTCCCCACAGCCTCGATTTTAATGGGGGGACATAGGAGCTAACACATTTAAAAATACACTTCAGGGGATCCCCGGGTGGCTTAGCGGTTTAAGAGCCTGCCTTTGACCCAGGGTGTGATCCTGGAGTCCTGGGATCGAGTCCCATGTCGGGCTCCCTGCATGGAGCCTGCTCCTCCTTCCTCCTGTGTCTCTGCCCCCCTCCCCGTCTATCATAAACAAATAAATCTTTAAACAAAATAAAATAAAAAAATAAATAAAAATACACTTCAAATGCTTGCTCTGTGCAGAGCCTGTGGCTCTAGCTGCCACTGACCCGTGCACAGTCCCGGCCCCTACGCATCTTCTCACTTCCCGGGGTAGGCAGTGTCCTCATGCAAAGTCGTCTGAACATCCTTCTCACACCAAACCACGATAACCATGGCCAGCCGAGCCGACTAAGCAACTCAGAGCAAGCCAAGGACCCAACAACAAGCCTGCACAGAGGGCCCACTACACCCGAGCACAAGGGTGCTCCTGTCTACATGAGAATTTTACACGTAAGAAAAATATCTTGGAAAAGATCTGCTTTTTTTTTTTTTTTTTTTTTTTTTTTTTTTTTTATCTGCTACTCTTATGAGAGGCTGACATGGATCTCTGGGGAGAAAGGTACTATTTACAAATGTACGTACCAATAGAAGAGTGAAAGAGGTTAGATGTTATGTTTTCTGCCTCTACCTGTGAGATCACTGTTCTTCTGTTTCAGAGGTTTATGTTTCGTAAACACTATTTCAGATCCTGTTATAAATCTCCAATTAATATAAAAATCGCTCTAGAGCACTTACCCACGATCTGGAGGTTTGAGAGTCAGTGAGACCATCTAGTACCTTTTCTCAAGGTTTCAAGGGAGCTACTCAATGTAGGTCTTGAACAAAAAGACGTATCCTTGGAAGCAGTGGAGAAAATTACCATCTCGTTTCTTGTAAATAAATTGTTTTGCCTTTTAAGTGCAGTTTGCTATTGTGCAAACTGCTTCCCCTCTTCTGCAGTGAGAGACTGACTTTTCTTCATAGAACTGTACTGTGTCTATGGCAGAGTCTATTCACACGGACTATTTAATAAGTGCACAAATCACATTTTTGTTGCTCTTTTTTCTTATTGCTTTATTGCCATGGTTTCTTTTCCTTTTTTCATTTTTTTTTTTTAACCAGGGCACCATAGTGTTTCTGAGATCGTCGTGCTTTCATCTCATAAATTCTATACAATATGAGCCAGTTAGCAGCACTAATAGACTAGAACAAACGGGAGTCGATAAAGTGTCACACAAATGAATCAACGCAATGACAAATATTTCCTTTTCTTATTTTGAACATGAAAATTTTGTTTTGCATTGTTGTCTGCTTTCTAAAAACTTGATAACAAATAAATTATCTAGACCCTATTTGATGTAAAATATCCTACACTTTCAGGTTACTTGCTGAACTCCAAATAATGCGGAGCACATGTCTTTTTTTTTTTTTTTAATGTTGTATAGGAGATGAATAGAAATACCTCATGCTTTCAAAATATATTTTCATTCAGACATCAAAAATAAACATTGTCGGGACGCCTGGGTGGCTCAGCGGTTAAGCATCTGCCTTCGGCTCAGGGCGTGATCCTGGGGTCCCGGGATCGAGTCCCACGTCAGGCTCCCTGCATGGAGCCTGCCTCTATCTCTGTGTCTCTCATGAATAAATAAACAAAATCTTTTAAAAAATAAAAACTAACGTTGTAACAAAGATATTCAATGCAAATATGAATCCAATCCCTAATTTCAGCATTTTGGTCACTTACGTCTGTGACAGTAAGGTCCAGATTCTGCATGTTGTGACTTTCAAGTATGCTCCACACACGCAGGTGGGTCTGTAAGTGTGACCACTGTGCCCTTTGCACGGACAGCTGGTGCAGGACTATAAAAGCACCGTTCTTAGCATGAAGAGAGTATCTGCTAACTCTGAGCAAGGCTGGGTTACACATGCGATCTGATGTGAGCCCGGCAGCTGGGTCACCACAAAGAAGACAACGACCAAAGGAACTTAGTGGGGCCCTAATCACAGCCACTACCTGCTACGAACCCAAGGCAGCATCACCTCATCATGTGCTATTAGTTGCAAGGATCGCCATTCATCACCACTGACACGCACGCTATTTGATTCCCTTTGAAGACTTTTCCGCTCCTCGTTCAAGCCGAGAACAGACGCCAACCTGACAAAGTTATCACCGCCACATACAGTGATCACTTCAGAACAAAGCCATACACATGATGCCCCGCTTAAAAGGACAGAAAGTAGCTGTTGTCAAAGTAAACATCTGGCATTATTTGCTTGAGCAAATCTCCCACATTTTCACCATATGATCCACGGAAGTACTAGAAGGTAGAGCAAGGGCTCTTCAAAGCCAGAGTGTGGGCCAACAGAGGAAAAAGCATGTGGAGTGGAGATTAGCCATGGAAGGGTTAGGGATCCTGGAATGTTTCTCCAGGAGCACATCTGAAAAGCTCCACATTAGGGACAGGCAGGGGTCTTTGCCACCTGAGAGACTACATATGCTGTCATCTGTGAAAGAGGGGCACTTAGAGTTTTTGAAATGTTGGCTCAGGGTCAAAAGACATCCCTATGCTGTCATCTGTGAAAGAGGGGCACTTAGAGTTTTTGAAATGTTGGCTCAGGGTCAAAAGACATCCCGAGGAAATAGTCTATGAATGTAATATTCTGTATTACTGGCAAGATGTAGAAGGCTCTTGGATGATGTAGTGTAGGAATGGGATATACGGCAGAAAGTGTCCCCTTACCTCAAGTGCTGGTATGGCTCTTGCCCAGCTGCCCTATGAACAGGCTCAGGAAGTGGGGCCCCCTTGGCCACTGATATAGTTGAAGGGGCTAGTGCTGGGGGATCATTTTATATTTATATTTTACGTGGCACTGTGTTCCAGCTCGCCCCACCTGCTAATGTACAGTACACTCAACGATTCCTGCACCTTCTGTTCCCCAGTCCCCCCTTTTGCCCCTGGGTGATGCATTCGCTTCCAAAATTTTGGAAGCAATTTTAAATGGGAGTGAACGGAAAAACAGCAGTTTATACAGAAATAAAATGAAGCCCTTTCTCTAGGTCGCCACATTCCAGATCGGAAGACCATTCATGCAATACACTGAGCTATCATGAAAATGGACACTAAAAACTCACGGTCCACAGTATACATTCGTTGATCAAGTGCCCCAAGGTCATTACTTCAGATGAGTTTTAAAATATGATGACCAGAATTGAAGTGAGATATTGCTGGTGTTTTAAAATCATAAGTACTCTGTGGCATGAATTTAGTCTAAGAATCCAGTCAATAAAGATGAGACCTAAGAGGCTCTAATTCAACATGTTAAACTGAACCTGAAATGAAATCAAACACAGGTGTAAGGTTCTTATGGGGCTGGGTAATACATCTGCTGAGGCTGCAGGTGGGTGAGCACTTTGCCTAGATAATGTGAAATTAGTATAATAGATCCTAACTGTCTACTACAGGTTTGGCGTGAGCGTTTTCTTCTGTGCCTGTAGGTGTCTATTGCCATCTCAGTTTTGATTACTTTGGTTTAAAAATCTACTCAAGTGATATTCACGGCTGTAAACTTTTATTTCTGGCAGAGGATCAGAGTCTTTAAGGTGAGGAAGAGCATTTCCCATAGTCTCCTTAGGCTTCTATAACCTCTATCCTTCATAAGAAACTCTCGTCTCTAAGAAAACGAAAGGCCAGACCATATAGGTCTTGGTTGATTAAACACAACACCTTGACTATCACTCAGAGGTAAAAAGAGGCTCCGCAGAGCACAGGTGCAATATCGGGTTCACATTCGTAAAGTAAATGGGTCACTGAATTCTGCACAACACAGAACCTCCCCATGGTCTTCAAGGACAAGTCCAAGTGTAAAGTATTCCAGGACTTCAGCAGGAAGGGCAATGGCTGGCTAACTCCAAACATGAAACACTGCAAGCGGTGTCACATACCCACTCTCCACAAATCAAATACTTGGTCTCGGTGAATTTAAAGAACATGGAAGAAGGCCCACTTTTGCTTAGGCGATATTTATTTCGGTTTTCTCTGTGTCTGATGCCACATAATTAATTCGAATATGTTCTGATACCAGACGCTGTTGGCTATTTTCCAACAGCTTTAAAATATTGCGGGGAGGAAGGGTGTTGAATCACTGTATTGTACATCTGGAAGTAATATTACCCTGTGTGTTAACAAACTGGGATTTAAATAAAAACTTAAATATTTGGAGGGGACATGATCATCCATATCTAAGCGAGATACTGCAGGAGAGACACAGATGGGCAAATTGACAATTTTATGGATGGAATCGTATTTTAGGCTTTACATTCTATATTTTGGATTCAACGTAGCTTTTGAATAAAAAACAAACTTACAAACGACACATATTGTCAACCAACCTACAATTAAGGTGTATGGTAACTTCCAAAAGCATTTCCTGCCTCTTTGACACTAAGATAAAGTGGTTAAACTAAGTAGATTTTATACAATTTGTTCACTTAATATGCGTTTCGGAAAACTTGATATGTTTTTTATAACCATTCATTTCTGAATGAATAATCAAAGATTCTGTGATCAATGTCTCACTTTCTTCCAAAAGAGAAGATGGATTTTCAGAAGCTGGCTCAGCTCATTATGCAGTAGTACTGAGTGTGAAACTATCAAGGTTTCATTCCTTTTTCCAACTCAAACAGCTGCTACCATCTCGGAAGAAGCAGGTGTTGATGCGTGAACAATATTAGCACTAAAAAGAACAGACCGTTTGGTGATGACTTTTCTCACTGGAATATTATATCAAAATACTTTTAAATTCCCTAAAGTGCCCAGGTGGGAAGGCAAATTAAACTTTAAAAGGTCTAAAAATATTTCAATAGTTTTACTAGTTCTCCTTCTCCTTACAAATCCAATATGCAATTATAAGAATTATGACTTTAAAGGGGATATTACATTTCAGGGATTTTTTTTGTTGTTGTTTATATAACTCTATGTGAAAATATTTTTAAATCTAAAAAAGTATATTTCAATAAGAGAAACTCCAGAGAAGCTGCAGAAATAAATTAAATAGTCCAAGCATTAAAATCCAACTTTGGAACTTTAAATTGAACCCAAATTCCCAATTTGGGAATACATAAATTCTATCTTGGCACTATCATGTCACTGAAAATACTAACAAAGGAGGTTTTACGTGTGTGTGTGTTTTCCAGAAAGGTCATTAGAAAGCCTTTTATATAAATGGAGTTTTCTCAGAATGTTAAAAAAAAAAAATGCCATTGTGTAACAAAGCCTTCCTTTTGAGGCTAGAATTTACAACCATTTGAAGATAGGAGAATGCCATATAAAAATGTGCAAGCAGGCTCTGCCTTTGAAGGCCGAGACCTGGAGTTTTGTTGTTGTTGGCAGTCCCCGGGTTCTTAGGAGAAAACAAACAAAAACCGCAAGGTCAAACCATTATTTAAATAGCTCCATAGCAAGAATCTATCCATGTTTCATGGCAGATTGAATTCCGTGAAAGAAACAGAGAATTGCTGTTCGGAATGTTCAATTAGCGTGGATGCATCCATTCCATGTTTACTGACTTGTAAGCTGTTACTCTGAACACTTCTTTCAAGAACTCCAGAACCTGGATAGAGGGAACTACTGCCCATAGAGGGAATCCATAGCTCCAAGAGCTTCTTAACCATAATCTGGGACAGATTTTGAAAAGAGATGGACTTGGAGAGCACAAAGACCCCCCGCTTTGGAAAGAGGCCATTCCTGGGGCAGCGGAGAAGATACCCGGCGACGGGCCTCAGACTGAGGATGAACCTCTCCAACATCCCTTGGGAAGTTTGGATCTGGACTCTCAGATATGTGATGGCTCGGAGCATTTCAAGGGTTAGAAGTAAACTGGTCCTTATCCCCAAATTAGTGGGATCTAAACCAGAGGTTTTGCCCCTAAAAGGCATTTGGCAATGTCTAAAGAATTGTGATCCCTGTGCGATCCCTGAGCAGCGACGCTAGGGATGCTGCTCAATGCCCTACAATGCATAGGGCGAGCACATATTAAAAGAATATCTAGTGAAAAATATTAATACTACAGCTTTTTTGAAACCCAACCCCTAGATGCAGGATGGGCATTATGGCTCTGTTTTTTTACTTGCCCACCTGATCCATGACTATTCATTCAACTCGTATTAAAAGGTACAACTTAGCCTTAGTTGAGCTGTTGGAAATCACGGAAATGGTAGTAACCATAACCAGCTTTAGAGAATACAGATAATTTTTTAAAAGATTTTATTAATTTATTTGAGAAAGAGAGAGAGGAAAAAAAACACACAGAGGGAGTGGCAGAGGGAGCAGAGAAGCAGAGAGAGCTGTACTCAGCTAGATCCCAAGACTGGGGGATCATGACCTGAGCCCCAGGCAGATGCTTCACCAACTGAGCCACCCGGATGCCCCAATAATTGAGTTAAAGTAAACTAGATGCTGAGTACACAAGAAAATGATAGAGAAACAAAGGGAAGGCATTGCTCCCAGCGTCCCAAGTCTAGAGTGACAGTTACCAATGAAAACTGCTGTGTCCGGCAATGACATCTTGGGTGACACGGGCAGCAAACACAGCAATGTGGCCAAGAAAATGAGAACCCAGAATAGAAGAACATGAGAAATGTTTTCTTAGAAACACAGCAAAGAAGCTCTGGGATATGCCAGAAATTCCCAGGAGACAAGCTGGAGCAATTAGATCAATGGAGGCCTGAACACTAATAATTTGGGTGCTAACAGTCATCATGATCTCACCGCGTGACCTCATCTCGGCTGCAGAAACTAGAAGCATTTAAGTGATGCTTCATTCAATACTTACAATCCTACATCTATAAATGTAATAAGCAATGTCTGAGCCCTAAGAACACAGCAGTTTAAAACAGGTCCCTGCTCTTTGGAAGGGAACATTAAAAAGCAATTGCAATAATGTACCCCCCCCCATGTATATCATATTGAATTAAAAGATAACCAATGAAAACTTCACATTTCTTGAGAGAGATGTAGTTTTCTGATAAAATAGGAATGCCACATTTTAGACGATTTTCCAGGAATGCGGTACGTTGCTGGTGTGTAGGAAATAGAGGTTTATATTATCTCTCATTTATTTTCCATTCATGAAATGAATCCACATAATAAAATTTTATAAGAGCCAGTTTTTCTTGGGAAAAGAATCAGAAAAATATTGTGAGATTCATCAGAAATGTGTAACGCACTTATTCATCAGTATTCTGTAGCGTTGCTATCCTAAATATAAGCACGCTATTTAGTTTTCCAGATTATGTTTCTTTTACAATAAGCATATGAGGATGATTACACATATTGAGTAATCATTAAGTTGTCACTTAATCCTTGTAAGAAAGAGATACTATTTTTTTTCCTGCTTTATCAGGAAACACAGTATATATGACCTGCCTAAGGTTATTTTTGCTAAGTGATGGGCCCCAGACCCTAACCCAGCCTCTGCAGCCTATACAGCTGATCTGATATGAAGTTCAGCATTAGCAGTAAAGCTGTTAATAACTCTACACTTTAAAAGAATTCTTGTTGCTATTTTACGCTTATTTTTCTTTTACTGGCTTTTTTTCCTACTATGCCCTAAAACATAAGCACAGAAATATGATTATAAAGGATTAGCTACTGAAAATACTCAAGCTAGAAGTCGGAAGAACACATAAACCAAACTGGAATTGTTATTTTAGAACAATTTTGTTGCTAAGCTAGGCTTGGAGTGGAGGTACGCCTCTTTATCTGATTTATTAAATTAACTGAAGGCGCTACTTTTATAAAAGCTAAGTCGAAATTTCTAAACATGAATTTTGTCCTTCTCTTGAATGATGTCAAGGCAAATGATACATTATACTCCTTGGGTCAAATATGCGCATATATATGCTTTTACTGTTTTGTCCTTTTTTAAAAATTCTTAAACATAAGAAAGTAAAAATATAGTGTTACTTTTAAATTTTTGTTTATATTTATTTATACATATATAAAATATGTATTTATTTATATTTTATTATTTGGATTACTGCATCCTGGGGTCCTATTTTCTAATAGGAAGTGAAAAATAAACAATTACAAACACAAAATAAAAACAGCACTGTAGACAGTGAACATTTTCTTGTAATACAGGTTTGTGCTTGACATTCAGAAATACCACAGGAGTAAAAACTCCCAGGATACCAGGAGTATAAAGTAATTCTACTCACATAAATCTTCAGACAAGTTTTGTTTTTGTTTTTTTTTTTAATTTTAAGTAAAAATAAAATGATTTAAAATCCGACAGCACAAGGGTGGATGTGAGGGTAGGCTTTCACCAGGTTCAGCAAGTGTACAGGCCGCTGAAGGAAGTGTCCCCTGAGCCTGGCTTGGAGCCTATTATTTCCTTCAAACTAAAGCTTGCCTTGTGTTAACTGCTGCTCTGAGATCCTAAATGACCACTTAGAGGACCTAATGCATTTCTAAAAGAATGAAGCTCACATTCAGAATGTAACCAGTTGACTTGAAAACTTTTTTGGTGATGGAGGCAAGGAATATCCTTGAGTGGCCTAAGGCCAGGGATTGTTACCTGTTTATCACCCCTACTTATCTCCGCCTGCTGGCTTCACTCTGGAGATCAATCTGTCTCAAGTGCTGTGTCATAAGCATCTGACACCAGCTCTGATCTTCCCCCAATTCTCTACTTGGTACTCTGCGTCCCCATTTCAAATTACATGTAATCCCTTTTTTCAGCTTCCAAATAGCTATCATTTTACTCATACAAATACTTTAAGATCAAACTGAAAATCTCTTGAAATACATGCTATTTAAATATTTTCTCTGCCTTTAGAACTTACACTTTTTTTCTGTAAACTACCTAATGCTTACAATTTTGTACACCATCGGGGTCTCAAATGTTTATATTTATGGCTCACTGTTATTGTTTTACTATTTTTCCCTTGTTTTCTTACCTTTTTTTGTTTTTGTTTTTGGGTTTTTTTTTTTTTTTTTTTTTTTTGGCAGTCTAGAAAGAAATCAAGGTAGAGAAAACCAAATAAAGTACATCAAATTGGGAGTTTTCAACGTATACGTGGTTAGACTAATGCTTGTAACATGGGATATTCTGGTAGGAAACAGAAAAGTGTTTCAAATGTCATATGCTTATGGTAAGTATTGTTATAAATAACTTCCCAATCAAAAGTACATAAGATGTTTCCTCTCTGTTCTTAAAAACATCCTTTAAAATCTGACTCTCGGTAATTTTTTTTTATTTATTTATGATAGTCACAGAGAGAGAGAGAGGGGGGCAGAGACACAGGCAGAGGGAGAAGCAGGCTCCATGCACCGGGAGCCCCACGTGGGATTCGATCCCGGGTCTCCAGGATCACGCCCTGGGCCAAAGGCAGGCACCAAACCGCTGCGCCACCCAGGGATCCCTCTTGGTAATTTTCTTAAGTTAACTACGATGACCGTTCCCTCGTCCATAGGATTGCTGGTGCAGATGGTAGGAGCCTCAACACAGTTCACAATACTAGGTTTTTTTACTTTGGGTATTATATTAAAAATTATGATTTATCAGAACAATATCCACTGGATACGATCCATTACCCATTAACAACTAAGAATGCTCAAAAGAGACGTAGCAACACATCAACAACAGTTGTCTCCAACTGATTTATGGATCACTGCATTAGAAGTTTTAATTAGAAAGGTCACTTATGTTGAGGAAATACTCCTGCGGTGAAACGTATTTTGATATCCAGAAGATATATTGTTTGGGTAAGGAAACAGTGGGTCAAAACAACATATTAAATAAATATGTCAATATTAATAAAATATGAGTTCCAAAAAGACAAGTGAGGAAGCAGGGATGTACACGGATTGCCTTGAGCAGTTTTAGACACAGCGATTCTATTGTAGCTACGACTCTAGGAAGTTCCCCAGGTCATTAATGCAAGCGCACACCCAGGAAATGCTGGGGAGGGCAAAGCATTACCAGCCGCCTTTGGGTGCTATCTACCTGCACCTGCACCAGGACGGGAGCGTTTCTTACTCCTTTCTTTCATCACTGCACTTGCTTTCTTCACTCCGCTCCTCTCTAGTCAACTCTGCTGCTATTCCTTTCATTCTCCGCCTCTTCCTTACCAAGTCTGACTTCTTGAAAGCCTCAAGAAGATTTTGCAGAGAGGCATGATGTCCATGCTCGGTATCTAAACATTTATAAAACTGGCAAGAGTGCTGTGGTTTTTGAATAAAATATCGTTCTTGCTCTGAGAAGCGTCCTCTCCACTACTCTCAAGTTTCAGGTGCTGCTAGTTTGTGAGATAGGTAACAAGGAGGAAAGGGGGTCTGTGGATGATTTCGAGATGTCTAGCTCCCCTTCCAAGATCCTACCGTCTTTTCATCAGGTATGAGCGGAGACTTGATATTTTTGTTTGGTTAAATGTCTTATTAAGACCTGTTTTGATTTCTGGTGTCAGAAATTCCACTTAAACTGCCTTAGACAAAAAGAGCTTCTATAATTAGGAAGGGCAATGGTACAGGTAGGGCTGACAAAATTGGAGACCAGGCATTTTTTCCTCTCTTTTCTCTCCTATTTGCTATGTTCCTTGTTCTCTTAAAAAGAAATCTCAAGGGGCACCTGGGTGGCTCAGTGGTTGAGCATCTGCCTTTGGCTCAGGGTGTGATCCTGGAGTCCCGGGATCGAGTCCCGCATCGGGCTCCCCACAGGGAGCCTGCTTCTCCCTCTGCCTGTGTCTCTGCCTCTCTCTCTCTCTCTCTCTCTCTCTCTCTCTCTGTGTCTCTCATGAATAAATGAATAAAATCTTTAAAAAAAAAAGAAATCTCAAAATAGAGATTTCTCTTCAAATTTGGAGCCAGAGAAGCCTTGGACTAACATCTTGAGTTTTATCACTAAAAAGGAAAACGAGTTTTACTGCCAAGCATCAGGTTAAAAAGATGAAATCCCAGATAGCAACCGAATAATCTGGTTCAAAGGACTGTCTCCTGAATTAATTTTTATGGTCAGATATGGTCAAGGGCGATGATTGACCCACCCTGAGTCAGAATCTAATGCCTCACCAATCCCTGGGGGTACAGAGATGAGATTTTATAAAAACCATGGCCACTACCACTCAGACAATATTGATAGTTTGAGGTGGAAAGCAGTTCCTCAAAGCTAGACTCCTTCAAAAGTGAGAAAGGAACTCTGTGTGGCCAAACTATTGTTCCCTCATATTAGCTGTATCACAAACAGCACTTCCTCTAGTCTTTTCTTTGACTTGGTTTCCTTAGGTGTCACCCTTTAAGGTTAGAAAAGGTGATAAAAAATAAATCTCACAGAATACAGAAATAATTTTTTTTAAAAATTACTCTGCTATTTATAGTAGGGAGAAGTGAAAGAAAAAACAAAATATGCATGAAATATATTTTAAAAATTACTGAACTGTGAATAAGCAATTGAGAATTGAATAATTTCACACAGTATTACTGTATATTCTAAGTAGGCAATTTTTTAGTAAACCAAATAGAATAAATAATCGTTAAATCCACCATATATAGTGGTATGCAAGTTTGAGAATTTGTATAAAATGATTAAATAAATACATCTAGAGTGAAAGGGGAAAAGTTAAATGAGATTTTTTTTTCTAGTGCTTTCTGTCACTAGAAAATTATCCTCTAATTTGAGGTTTTTGCATCTTTTCAACAAAAACTTTTTTGACAGAGACATAGTTTATGTTAATTGAGTTTCTCTGAAAATGAAATCTAAACAAACCTTGGAAGAGTTTCACTTCCTTCTATGAAATTGTAAGGATCACACTGTCATTCTCACTTCTGAATCAACTGCTTTCCTTTCAAACTAAAGTATCACTCTATATTGATTGGTGTACATATATTTATTTCTAAATATTAATTGTCCCAAATCTACAAATTAGGCTCTTTACAAATTTTGCAGTAACTTCTTTGCCAGAAATAGAAAAACGAAGCCATTACTTAGAAGATGTTTACACTGGGTCCTGGATGCTGAAGTGAAAGAAAAGTCAACCTCTCCTTTCTTGCTGTCTTGTCTTTTCCTCTTCTCTATCTGAGCACACACACAAGTAAAAAATCAAAAGGGAGGAAAATAAGGTATTCTCTCTCTCTCTTTCTCTCTCTGGACCTGCAGTGTATCTGTCAAAAAAAAAAAGTTAATAATAATTTCGGTAGAATTAGTATTATTAGTATAGAATGAGATTATCTTTTCAGGCCAAGAGAGAAAGCACCTGCTGTACGAGGTAGTAGCCATGGAGGTGACTTCAGTCTACGGAAACTCTGAGGTGGGAAAAGTATCTACACATTTGGTGTAGGTTTGGAAACTTAACAAATGCACAGTAGCTGAAATAATTAGGGTAAAACTGAGAATAACTGGAGAAGCAAAAGGGAAAAAGGAGGACATGGCAAGAGTTTTTGGATTTTTTTTTAAAAGACTACGATTAGAAAAACAAATTAAATGTATCCCCCATAATTAAAAAAATCAGGATAATTAGTAGGAGTCACAAATTCATATTCAATGAATATGCATATTCAATACTAAAATAATAAAGAAAATACATTAAGTGTTGTTGAACAAAATTCTATAATGTCTAGATTAGGAAAAAGTTGAATATAAATCAGACCCCTAAAAATCACATTCATATTTTTTAATCACCGTTAGACATTTTTTTTCCCTGAAAATCAGCAAGATGCAACTTTCAGGACATCCTATTAAATACTGCCTTACTGGACTTTAAAAAGGGTTCAAATGTCCATAATGAACAACTTATTATTTTATATTAATTTAATAATGGGTATTCTGGTGAACAGAATTTTAATTCTGATTTTTAACCTAATTATCTATTCTAAGACATTTTGCTTCAGGCCAAGACTTAGCATGTAATCTTATAATTTAGAAATTAAATAAGTAAATTGTCTTTACTATTTTTTTTTATGGTCTTTAATATTGTTTTTGCTTCTGACCTTTTGCACAATTCAACAGGTGAATGAAGTCTAAGATGGCCAAGGTTATCTTCATGCAATTTTTTTTTTCTGCAAGGGTTTTTATGTGATCCATAGTTTAAACCAAACTCTCCATTAAGTGGATGTTTACTAATGAGGCTTTCTTTCTGACCCATTGTTTTTAACACTGAATTATGTCTGACACGTCCTAATTCTTAAGAATCTTTTCCAAAAAAAAAAAAAAAAAAAAGAATCTTTTCCAAATTTAGTGGACTTTAACCAATGTCAGATAAAAGTTCACTGACAAATCAGAGGTAAGTAGAAAGACAACTGGAAGACTTCATATGCAAATTTTCAATAGAAGAGGAGTAAAAGGGATCCCTTGAGACCACCACATTGAAAAATAAGAAGTGTGGGACCATTAATACGGGTTTTGGAATTTATAGTTAATCAGAAAATTCAACTCTGCATGTCCTCATATTTTAAATAATAGCAAATATTTAGACTTTTACAAAATTCCTTTATCAGTACCTCTTTAATAAATCTCTCTTGCAAAATGATCAATATATACCAGGAGAGGTTATAAGGTCTTCAGGGTTTAGAAATCTTTCTCTTGCCTTAGGTAGGTTTTGTGCTCCTTCACAGCACTCAGGGTCTCACACTTTCTAGGCACCCCCAATTTTTTTAAATTAAAAAATGGATGTTTCATCTCTATCTTTGTCACTTTTTAATTGACATGAATCTGTATTCCAGACCTGTCTCTAAACATCACCTTTTAAAGAACATTCTTGTCCATCTTCTTTGAAATTGCAAACTTACTCATTATTTTTATCTGATTTATCTCCTAGAACTTATTTCTACCTAACACTGTACAAATTTTACTCATTTATTTGTCTTTTGTCTGACACCACCGGTAGAATGTAAGCTCCATGAGAAGAATTAGGCTGCTGTGATCTCTACACTAATGGCAAGTATTCCAAATGAAACGTGCAATGAGCGGATAATGCAAATTTTGTCATTCTTGGAACTCAGAAACTTTTAGGGGGTTGCGAAGCCAGGAATATACTTAATCTTTTTTTTTAATATCTTATTTATTTATTCCTGAGAGACACAGAGAGAGGCAGAGAGAGAGGCAGAGACACAGGCAGAGGGAGAAGCGGGCGCCCTGCAGGGAGCCGGACGTGGGACTCGATCCCGGGACCCCAGGATCACGCCCTGGGCTGAAGGCAGGCACTCAACCGCTGAGCCACCCAGGAGCCCCTACTTAATCTTCTCAATGTCAGTCCTTGTAAGCCTCTGTTTCCTTTCGATGAGCACTTTAAAAAAAAAAAAATTTTTGCATTAAAAGTACTCAGGTTTGCTCATTTCCATACTTACCGTTTGTCATGCTGTAGGTATGGGAAGCTAACATTTCCTCTGGTGTCCTTGCTTATGTATCCCCTGTTGTCTTGGGTTTCCATAGACAGTTCTCACTGAACGAGATCTGAGATAGGAACCTCTTTCAGTTCTATTCATCTGCTATTACACGGGAGCTCTATTGATGTGGTGGTGGGGTAGGGTGAGAAGGGAAGCATGGTCTATTGCTGTGATTCCTTGGATCCCTCAGTGAGCCTGTGTCCCTAGGCTACGTCCTTAACAAGTGCTTCTTATTCTCCCTCTCCCCAGTCCCCACCCTCAGACGAGGCAGGAAGACTACAGAGGACTTCCCCAGGTGGGTTAGGCACTGGTAAAGCCCAAGGAGCGAGGCTCTCGTAAAATAGATCTGAGGGTATTTCAGCACGGCTACTTACCCCCCTCCCCCTGCCAAAAAAGCATGAGGGGCTTTTTCTCCGAGCTAATTTGACATGGAAAAATTACAAATGAAAAGAAAAAGCGCAGATTCAAGAAATAGAGTCAAACAGTGACTGCAACTATTATTTCATTCAGCTATATGAATTTTTGCGAAAACACATTAGGATGCTGTATTTCTCTAAATTGGGGTGTATATACTGAGCATCAAAAATCTACGGTGATATATAAGAAAACGCAAAGGATCCTTATGCCCTTTCGGGCATCTATTGGGGATTCTTTCAAAGAAACTTGGAATAAGGTCAAGTTCACAAGCTGTTGAGAAGTAGAGATGGTATTGGTAGGTAAAGGTCTGCCTAAGAAAACTTAGGCTGTGATTCTAGAGGCTTCTGAAGTTAATCCTTGCTGCCAATTCTTTATCTGCTGTTATTCTGATTTCTCTCCAAGCGGTTCTTATGTTTTGTTTTGCTTTGGCATAGAATATTGTTGTAATTTACTCTTGACAAATACTAGCGATACCCTACCTATAGACAGGATAGAAAGGTCATTTATGAAAACATCAACAGCCAAACTTTTAATTACAATCAATTTCAGCACTTTTAATAGAAAAAAAATCAATGTTTCCAAGAACTGTTACAGGAATAGTAATGTTTCTGTGGAAGTTTTATGGGAAAATTATGAATATTATGAGAAGTGCATATTGAAATATCAAACTATACCTTCAGCAACTGAACATTTTTTTTATCAGGTCACTAACACATTGATCTGCTTGTGAATCCAGTGTTCCCTATAGCTAAACTTTTGTAGTATCAAATGACTTCCAGAAAGATGACTGGACACCATATTTGACAGGCCATTAATTTTAAAGTTGTCTTAACAGAAAACTGAAGGGAAATACTAGTGGACCGAAACAAAGCTATTTTGATATTGTGAAATGATCGTCAGCAGTGTGGGACAAATAAAGTCACCAAGATTAGAGCATATTAATGATTAGGCCTTTGCTTTTTTATTAGCCCAATATGATTCTTTTTCAATAAAACAATTATAAATAGTTTTTCTTCTACATCCATATTATAGAGGTATATGAACTACCCATGGTAGTTCTTTTTCTTTCAAGCATTTCAATAGTTTTGTCATTATAACTAAATGCCATGACTGCACCTACTTCTATTTGCCAAAATATACTATTTTTCCAAGGAAACAAGACAGCACTAGCATAAGAACATGAAACTTTGAAAAACACTTTAAGGAACTTCATATCTAACTATAAACAACCATATATCCAAATATAAATATTGTATTAATCATAAATGAGGATATAATCCTTCTCCATGAAGCCCCAGTAACAGATAAAAATCTGCTCATGCACACAAAGCTTCAAAATTAGTTTCTCGGGATCCCTGGGTGGCGCAGCGGTTTGGCGCCTGCCTTTGGCCCAGGGCGCGATCCTGGAGACCCGGGATCGAATCCCACATCAGGCTACCGGTGCATGGAGCCTGCTTCTCCCTCTGCCTTTGTCTCTGGCGCTCTCAGTCTTTCATGAATAAATAAATAAATAAAATCTTAAAAAAAAAAATAAAATCTTTAAAAAAAAAAAACAAAAAAAAATTAGTTTCTCATAAAAATAAAAAAAATAAAATAACAAAAATTTCAATAAAAAATGTTGCAGTCCATCCTTGTCTTGCTGAACATAACGTATTAGTTTCCTGTTGCTGTTGTACCAATGCACCCCAAACCAAGTGGCTTAAGACAATACAAACTTATTACAATTAAGGACGTGGATCTCACTAGGGTAAAACTAAGGTGTCAGTAGGGCCACATTCCTTCTGGGGGCCCTAAGGGGGAATATGTTTCCTTATATTTTCCAGTTTCTTTTTTTTTTTAAGATTTTATTTATTTATTCATGAGAGACAGAGACATAGGCAGAGGGAGAAACAGGTTCTCCACAGGGAGCCCACTTGTGGGACTCGATCCCTGGACCCAGAATCACACCTTGAGCTCAACGAGCCACCCTGGTATCCCTATTTTCCAGTTTTCAGAGGGTGCTCACATTCCTTAACTCTTGGCCTCCTCTTCCATTGTCAAGGCCAGCAATCTGGAGTTGAGTCCTTCCATGTTGCCACCTTCCTGTTTCTCCTCCACCTTTAAGGACTCTTGTGATTACGGTGGGTCTGCCTGGATAACTCAGGATAATCTCTCTCCATCGCAAAAGTAACTTTTTGCAATCTTAATTCTATCTGACATTTTAACTCCTTTTTGCCATGTAAATTAACATACACGTACTGGGGACTAATTCATTTCACTGTAATTTCATGTAGTATTAGCAACTTCCACAGAACTAAAATAAACACGTTCCTTAAAATGTGATTTTAAAAATTTAATTTAAAAAAATTCTACAGTAATTAATTGATCTTTTTTTCCCCTTCTCTCTCATTTTTTAAGCTACTTAAATTGTAGATAATGTTTTCATCTCCATTTCATACCATGGCTACATATCTCATTATATCTTTTGTGATTGTTACTCTTTTCCTATTAAATAATAAAAGATGAAAATGATATAGAATTTAGCAATGCTAAAAAATTCTAACTTTTGGAGTGCTCAATAATTATCAAAACAGGTTTTCATTCTCTCATTCAATTTCACAACCATCTTCTTACACAGGCACAGTAGTTTTTGTTTTCGTTTTGATTTTTAAGAAAATTTTCAATTTTATCTAAGGTTTACATTTAATGGTATAAAGCTGTATAATTTATTGCCCTGCTTTCCTTACATTGAATTTATTATTCTACAACAGTTTTAAGCTTACAGAAAAATTGAGCTGCAGGTACAGAGATTTCCTATATATCTCCCCCACCCCATACACACAACCTCCCCCATTAAGAAAATCCTGCACTAAATGTGCTATATTTGTTAGAATCAATAACCTGTATTGATTATCACCATCATTATCACCCCAAATCTATATTTTGCATTATGATCCACTCTTGGTGTTGTACGCTCTATTAGTTTTGAAAAATGTACAATGATTTGTATCCAACTTTAAAGTATTCTACAAAGCAGTTTTTCTGTTCTGAAAAACGTCTGTGCCCTGACTATTCATCCCTCCATCCCACTTTACCTCTGGCAACCAGTGATCTTTTTACTTTCTCCATAGTTTTGCTATACGGGGCATTTTAAACATCCTGTATTGCAGGTGAGTAAACTCCGACCTGGGAAGTTCACTGCCATTCCTCAAGCCAATGAAGTATCTAGATTTGGATTAGAATGAAGATCATTTGAGCCTACGAAGTTAAGTGCATTTGTTTTAAACCATGTCACTCTTTCCAAATAATACTATAAGTTTACATCCTAATGTTGTTGGGTTAAAAGGCCAAGAAGTAATTTCATGTAAAATTTAAAAAAAATTTTTTTCCACAGCTTTAAATATGTTTTATTGCATTACCATGATGCAAGAGAGGCAGTGTGGGATTAAAACAAACAAACAAACACAACACAGATGTAGAAGGCAAGAGTTCACTCAGCTTTGGCAAACTGTTTAAACTTTCTGAGACTTTATCTGCAATGTGTGGCTCATGTTTTCAATCACTAAGAACCATGTGGTAGGTCCAGAGGGGTCCACCTGAAATCACTTCGTAAATTATGAAGTTCTTTTAAATATAATGGAACATGGTAATTACTACATGTGCTTGTCCAACCGTCAACGAAGGATAAAGACAGTCTGTGAGTTGATTCAAGCAATGATCAAGAATGGATCAGAAACTATTTTTTATCCAAAATTAACCTACAGAGAAGGGAAATCATATCTAGAAGATACTACTGGTTTCCTGATTCCAGTCAATACTCTGTCCATTTTGTCCTTTCCTCTATTTACGGTAGAGGGCTACTGGGCTTTCAGAATTGGTTTCCAAAAGGAACCTAAATGGCAAAATGTTCACTCCTCCTGTGTGTAAATGTCTAAAATTGCTACTAATGTGAGAGCACCATGATTGGTTCAAGTTTTCTAGGAAAGGTACGGAGATAAAATATGTTGGAGAATAAAACTAAGGGTTTATTTCAAGTAAGTGTTCAAACTGGAGGATAAACTTAAGAAGTATAGAAATACAAATGCTGATATTCTCTATTAAAACAATTACTGATTATAACTTTTGGAAATATAGAACAAAGGCACTGAAATTTGGGATTATCATTATTTTTCTGAAAAATGCTTTTTTATGCTTTTTAATTCTTTTCAGTTTTTTACGTTTTATTAACTGAAAGATTCCATACCCTTCACCCCTTAAGTCAGTCTTGGGTTGAGGCCTGGGTACTGTGAATACAACTCTTTTACGTCATTAGTTTGAATATATTTATGCCACCCTTATATACATAACAGGAGGAAGTGAGAGTTTATGAACAGTACAAGACACCTTATGGGCTTTAAAAGTCTGTTAACAACCAGAAGAGGACTAAATATATATATATATATATATATATATATATATATATATATTTTTTTTTTTTTTAAGATTTTAGTTATTTATTCATGGGAGACATAGAAAGAGAGAGGGAGAGACACAGGCAGAGGGAGAAGCAGGCTCCATGTGGGGAGCCCACTGTGGGACTCGATCCCTGATCCCAGGATCACACCCTCAGCCCAAGGCAGATGCTCAACCGCTGAGCCACCCAGGTGTCCCAAGGACTAAATATTTTTAGAAATATTACTTGCAAATATTTTTAGAAATATTATTTCTAAGAAAGTTATGCTGGTTGCACTAGTACTGAAAGAAATATTACATATTCTTCTTGGAAATTAGAAAATCTACATTGGTGATTTGTGATGTAGATTTGTGATTGATTTGTGATGTAGATTTGTGATGTAGATTTGTGATTAGTGATGTCCACAGGCCAATGATGTTTTTCCCTCCAATTTTGTACACAGTTTTAACAATGATAAGTAAAATTCGAAATAAAATTTTGTCCCTTGTTTTATTTCACCTTCCAGAGTATCACAAATACTTCCCTTTGACTAATAATTTTTTATAACCACATCTACAATGTTCACAACGGTCACATCAATTTCACATTCATTTATTTAAAACCTTTATAGAGCAGCTACTATGCCCTGAGCACTGTGCCAAGCACTAGGGGTACATACTCCTAGGAACTTGCTATCAAGGGATGCCTGGGGGGCTCAGCGGTTGAGCATCTGCCTTTGGCTCAGGGTGTGATCCCCAGATCCAGGTTCAAGTCCCACATCAGGCTCCTTGTGGGAGCCTGCTTCTCCCTCTACCTGTGTCTCTGAATCTCTCTCTCTCTCTCTCTCTCTCATAAATAAATAAAATCTTAAAAAAAAAAAATGAAGAACTTGCTATCAATGTACCCAAACTGTCTTGGGAAGAAGACAGTAGATAATTAAAATATAAGGTAGTAGATATGGCGATAGAGTTAGACACTCAGGATCCTGAGAATCCAAAAAAGGAAAAAAAAAAAAAAAAAAAAAAAAGTTAAGTTCCAGAAGAATATCAAACTCATTGAGCTAAGTGCTAATGAATGAGTAGAAGTTAACCTGTCAACTTTAGGTACGGGTGAGTATTTCCAGACACAGGAGACATGGGTGAAGGCACTGGCTAAAGAAAAACAGCTTGGAATTCTACAAGAGAAAGGAGGAACACTTTAGAATGGTTAGGACATGAAATTGGAGGCAGTGGTGGCTCGGTCGGTTAAGTGTTTGACTCTTGGTTTCAGCTCAGGTCATGATCTCAGGGCCCTGGGGTTGAGCCCCCATACTCAGCACGGAGTCTGCTTGTCCCTCTTCCTCTGTTCCTTCCCTCATTCTCACTCTTTCTCTCGCTCTCTCCAATAAATTTAAAAAATGAAGAAGAATGTATTGGCAAGAATGAACTTGCAATTACAAGGAGGGAAAAATAATGGGGGGAGGGCCTACATGCTTTGATATATATATATATCTACCCCAGTATATGTATATGTATATATATACATATACATATACTGGGGTAGATCACTGAGAGCTGGGGAATGGAACGGCCAAACGGACAGATATTAGTGGCTACAAAGTAAAAGCTGGATTTCAGAAGGAAAAGAATCAAAGTTTGGGACCAATTAAAAGTGAATTTCAAGATGGATTCCATGAACATCCTACATGTAAAATGGAATAAGTGAAGAAATGGTTATACCATCGTCATAACAACAGTGATAAGTAACATTCATTGAGAATCTGTTATCTGTCAGACAGGGATGAAAGTGCTGTAGTTACATGATCTTGGTTAACCTAATGAGTTTTAGGTAGTACTGTGATCCTTCACAGATGATGAAAACGGGGCAGGGGGAAGACATGGAACTTTACTCAGGGTGCATAGTTAGCAACTGACAGAGTTAAGATTCAAACAAAGCCAGGCATACCGATGTAGTATGATAAGAGAAGAAACACGAAAAGTCAAAGATAATGCCTAGTTTCTGGCTAAATTTACTAGAATGCTAGGCCTCTGAGGGTGAGAAGCTCATTTTAGCGCTTTAGTGTATATACCACAGTTAAGCCACTTTCCTATTACTGATGCTTATTTTATTTATTCCCAATATTTTTGTAACTAATACTAAATCCAATATCATTGTGCATATAGAATTCCATGTTTTGGATTATTTTCTTCTTGTAGGAATTAATGCATGTGTACTCAGTCTTTATATGAACAGTGTATGAAAATAATAATTTCTTCCAAAGCTTACTCATATTGGTTAATTTTCCCCTTCCTGAAGCATTAACATTCCGACCATCATAATAATAAAAACCAACCAGCCCCCCTGAAAAAATAAAATAAAAAACAAAAACAAAATTACTATTTAAACGTAATTAAGACATTCCTTTTGTTTTGTTTTGTTTTGTTTTTGTCTACGTCTTCTAAAAAGGTCACTCCATTCATAGGCTATTTTTGCGATCCCTGTGGAATACCCATAATGCACACAGTACGAGTAGGGCCAGCACGATCCCCCCACCGTGGGGAAGCGCAGGCAATGACACTGACATGGGGTATGGCCGGCTGCTTGTCATATCCCAGCTGTGGGCTCTGGAAAAGTCTGGCCTTTCTAGAACTTCAGGCCCTTAAAAAAATTAAGGACGGTATTAACCCAGTTCTCAAAACTCTTTAAAGTGATATTTTTTAATGATATTTCACGTAATTTAATGCAGTGGAACTGGCAGTCAGGATACTGCACAAATATTTTCTTTTTTCCTAATTTGTTTTTGTTCGTCTTTTAGAGGGAGGGGTTTAGACTCGAGAGAACAATTTGTCAGGTTTCATTGAAATAAAGACTACTCTTCTCTCTGTTCTTTTACCTTCAACGGTCAATTTTACTTTAAAATCACACATGTGAATTTGTGATCAACGGCCAATTGTATTTTGTGACTTTTATGGCCAGTCCCTAAAGACAGAGTTTTCCATTAGCTGGTCCACTTCTCTGAACCTCAGGCAGCCGCTGGCTTGCAGAATCCCAATTAGTCCTCCTCTCGGTGGCACCTTGTCACAGCACCTCCCTTGCCCTCTACCGATTCTAGTTGACAGCTTGCAAGAACAAGAGGCTAAATCAGGACACAAATGACTCACAGAGGCTGGAGGCCTCTTAAGCTCTTCTTGCTTAGATGGTGTCTCACAACACCGTAATCCTGCCTTTTCTCCTATATTAAGAGAATCCCTGGCTCCAACAATTATCTGCTTATCAGATGTGTTCATTACATTTTTCATTATCCTGCCAGGTACGTTCTATATTGCGACTGCGTTGGATTTCCTCAGCCACCTGATGAAATAGGCCAAAGCGTGTTGTCAAAACGAGTCAGACACAGAATTTTACAAAGGGCTCCAACACTGTATGTTGTATATTATTACCATAAAGATCTTAGGTGCATTAGCTCAAAAATTCAAAAAATAGAAAGCCTACACACGAACCATGCATGGTCCAAGTTAGGAGCACTGTCTATTTGAAATAACTGTCAACTGCCTCATGATTTAAAATATACCGAGAATGAAATTTTAAAAAAAAGTATAGACAAAGAGAATGTAAAGGGCATATCTTCCATAAGTACTCATCTACTTCAAAAATATTCTGGTAGGTGTGTGTATCCAGTGAGACAAGACAGCATGCCAGTAAGTCAGGCTTAAATTACGGGCGGTATTAATTAAACAAAGTACCGTCTCATTTGTGCATCTATTTGTATCTAGGTCTGTGTGCACATAAAACATACACTTTGCATACCTAATAATTACGGAGAAGCAATGAACTCTTGCTGTTGTTCATACGCAGTTTTATTTCCAGCACCTATCTCAGAACTTGGCAATATTTATTGATTTAATTATGTGAAGAATGGCAGAAAGGCAAACTAATGGGGATTGCAGGATATTTACATGAATTTTTTTCTGGTTATTTTAGATGCAGCTTAAATAATCTTGACTTCTTACATTCTTACCGTATTTACATTAAATGATCTACTACCATCCATCGGTAGTGTAGGTGGAAGTTTCTGATGGGATGACTAATATAAGATCTAAAACATAATTAAAATTAAAAATTCATCGTTATCCCTGCGATACACTGTTTCAAGGTAGCTCTTCTCTCACAGAAGCTAATAATGAGCAAAACTGGATAGTGCTGACCTACGTGAGTGTCTGGCTTCCTGAAAGCACGGTGTCGTGGAGGTGGGAAAGCAGGCCAAGCTCAAACGCTCCTCTCAAGACCAGCCTCAGAGACCTTCTCCTCCTCTAGGGACAAGCCACCCACCCTGTTCTCCTTGCCGACACCAACTGCGCTGCCTTCAGTGCACTTCTGAGCAGTCTCTTTTGATTTTCCTTTGTATCCTCTCTGGCCATCCATTTTTTTTTTCTTTTAAATCAAATATCTGGAATTTATTGGAAATAGCATCCTTTCAGGTCAACAATATCCTCAAAAAAGTCAAACCTGGTACATTTTTTGTAGATACATGAGTGGCATTGGAGGCAATTACACATTTAAAAACAAACAAACAAACAAACAAAAAACCAAAAAACAAAAAACTGATCTGTGCTTAGCTCCCTCTGCCCGTACCGTCCTGCTCTGGTGCCTGGATGGCACACTTGTGCTCCTTATAGGGTCATCCTTTCCATCTGTCGCCTTCTCCCTGGTGCAGGGGCTCCTCCAGGCTCAGTTCCTGACCCTCAGAGCTCCTTCCTACATACCAGCTCCCCGACAGGCTATGTCAGAGCTTTAACTCTTACCTCAGGATAAATGATGCCTACGTCTTCCACCCTTCTCTCTTTACGAACGCTAGCTCCTAATTTCTAATTCTCTGCTGGAAAACCGTATCTTTATATTACCCCATTATTCTCTAAAACTTAAGATACACAAAACCAAAATCAGCATCTTTTCCCCTATACCTTGTTCCTAATATTCCTGTTTCTGGCCACAGTTTCATTATGCTCAGGCTCAAAAACTTGTGGTTAAATTTAAGTTCCCAGGGGCCTTCCCTAATAGGGGATTAGTTAGCAAGACTACTTACTCTTCACTCCCAATGTGTCCCATAACAGCTCTTCCATTTCTCATATCACCTAAATTTGGGCTTCGTAATATTATACTTACTCAAAATAATAACCGTCAAGCTGGTTTCTCAGCATTAGGCACAGCCCATGACAATCAGCTCTTCCCAAGATACAACTTTAATCACTGATCTTGGCTTCCAAGTCAGATATCCTCTATCTCCTTTCTTGAACATTTCATTGGCTGCAGCCCTATGAATACAAGGATATCAGGCTGCATGCATCCCATTATCTTTTACCTCAATGCCATCTTTCTTCCTCTGATTATTCAAATTCCAGCCATGTTTCATGATCTGCTTCAAGTTCTCCATCTCACAACATTGACTATTTTTCTACCCTACACTAGCCATTATTGAAAGTTCTATTTTTCCTCAAATCATATGGTACTTGCATGTTCTGTTTATGTTAAAATCATATTTTTTCCGTATCTTCCAACCAGATATAAACTTCCTAAAAGTTAGGGAAGGTCTTTATATTTTGTACCTTAATTTCTTCATCTATGAAATGGGAATGAGAAAACTACTTGCCTCAGCATATATATCACATTGGATTATTTTTGATAATTCGCCCTTCTCAAGGTTACACACTGTCCCCGGTAACTTCACAAAACACCTGCACTGTGCACACAGCTTCCCCCCCCCCCCCCCAGTGTCTTGCCTGCTTTGGGCTCGCACTGACCAACAGAACGAGGTTGACGATGTGCTGGTTCTGAGCTCAGACTTTAAAAAAACACCTTCAGTGTTTTTATTTACCCACTTGTACTTTTGACATAACCAAGAAAAGATCTTGCCCAGGCCAGCCCCGAACTGAGATGAAAGACACAAACCAGAGGCATCCCCCAGAGAGCCCTACATCTGTTAATAAGCCAAACTGAAACCAGAACAATGGTTCAGGCAGAGCAACTGATGCCTTCGTCCCAAATTAAAGACTGTTCTGGAGATGGGTACCCTGAATATATACTTATTTTTGAATGCTGCTGAGATTCTATAGTTATTTCTTACACTGAGCATTTCTGTGGCAATAACGAACACAGAAGAGTAAGAAGTAAAATGCTTATCGAATGCTCAGAAGAGTGCCTCGTATGTGCTCATGTGCTCACACTCCCTTTCTCTCTCTCTCTCTCATTCTGTGTGTGCGTGTGTTTTATTAACCATTCACAGTTAATTAGAAAGAGGACAAATAGGGGCATTGCTCTGTGGCCTTGAAGAATAGTCCTCTTTGTAGCACCACATTTCCTTTAAAATATAACGATATCATATAATATCATACAGAAGAAAATTCAGGCAAACGATATATAATGACATGCAATAGTCATGCAACTAAGTACCAAACGCAAGACCAAAATGTGGGTCTCCTGCCCTCCTAATTTAGTGTCACTGGCATATGTTTTTAAAGGCAAGCGCCCCTCCCTCTGATACATCAGCTTAATGAGACTGAAGTGAAATACTCTTACCAAAGCTCTACATGGAGGTGGCAAGGGTGGGCTCCTCAAACCTTCTAAGGATCCTGCTTTAGGGAGTAGAGTCGACTGACAGCTCCAGGTGTGCCACCATTAAGCTGTCCATGGTATTTACGCCAAGCCCAAGCATGTCTGATCTCCTCTGGTCAATGACCAAGCATGAGGCTAGGACATTTCTTACCCTTGGGGGTGTCTTCTGACTGTGGCTTGGGGACTTCATATTTGCAAGGTCAAGGTGGTCTCAGAACTGCGTTGCCTTCTGAGGCTCTTCTTTCTCGGGCCTTCTTCCTCCCATCTCACCTTCCACAGCCATCAGACCTGTGTCAGTGTCTGCAGACCCTCCCTGTCTACCTCTCCTTCAGCCCCTTTATCCTTCTAGGGGTTACTGCGGAGACCTGACACATCTAATCCTGGGTTGATGCCTGCTTCTCAGAGTCCTACACTGACCTGCTAGAAACAAATACTGAAATACCTGTTGATTACCAACTGCGTCTAATACCACTGCTGAGGCTATGTCAGTGAGTAGGAACTGCCTTCAGTTATGGAGCTCAAAATTGAGTATCAAGGAGAGCTACCTGTATGGCATTCAGTAAAATTTAATGAATTCTATAATCCAGAGGTCTACAAAATGCATAAGAACTTGAGGAAATGTTACTTCTTCTGCCAAAAGACAAGCTATAAAAGATTTCACAAATGAGCTGACATTTGAAACTGGCCTTCAAGTATGAATATTTTCTTAAGTGGAAAACAGCGATGGGGAAGAAGGTTGGAAGAGGGCATTCCAAGTAGAAGGATCCACGTGAATATAGATAAAGCTGCGAGAAAGTACACAACATGTTTAAAGGGATATTCAATAGCTTTAACTTTCTGTTATGCTATAATCATAAACCACAGATAAGATGCTTCCAAAGGCAAATTTTTATTGATTTGCTTTCTTTAAACTTTCTTCTTAGGTGTCTGAACAGACAAATGGTCCTTCCCTTCCCAAAGCTGAACATACACATACACACACACACACACACACACACACACACACACACACAATAGGGTCTGTAGGCAGGACAGGTTTTGCACTGGGTTTGGAAGGAGTGCTGAGGGGCAGCCAGGGTCCCACATGCCATAAGCAAAAATGAGAGAAACTAAAGGAATACGTTCAGTCTAAAGATTCATCTCCATGCTCGTCTGGGCCAGGAGCTACGATGGCAATACCCCTGGCAGCACAGAGGGTGTTTAGACTGCAGGACACAGAAGATACTCACAAGAAAGCAGCAGAAAGACACTGAGCAAAGGAAATACCAAAGAAGAGAGGTAGAGAGAAAGATGGCAAAATCAGAGACAATGGGCACCAGAACTGAGCAAAGAGCGCAGGGGAGAAAGAACTCGAGATGGCATAAGCTCTATGATCTGAAAGCGAGACTATGACAAATTACAGTTTGGGAAAGGAAATCACCAATGAGAGAAATAACCGTGGTTCCTCTCGAGTAACTGAAGAGGGAGATGGTGAGCCTCATGCAAGGCACTAAAAATGACAGAAGGGGAGGACAGGAGAAAAACCAGGTAACGAACCTCAATCGGTAGCACTGGCGCTCCTGCCCAAGCGTTGGTGTTCCCTTCATGTGATTTAGGCACAGCTAAATCCACATGCAGGCTACACAGAAGTCAGTCATCATATTTAGATCATAACATCACACAGTTTTACCAAGCAAATTCCGGCAAGTATCCTCAAATGTTTGGTTGATCTTTATGGACCATCTGGCCTGAGTACTAGTTACCGCGTTCTGAATCACTGCCAAGCAATTCCACTTGTCAATTTTAGGCAATTATTTAACTTCTCTACGTGGAAGTTGCTTCACCTGCACAGGTGGATAAAAACAATGCCCATCTCCAAGGGTTATTCTGAGAATTAAAATGAGATAACACATGAAAAAAGGGCTTAGCTCAGTTATAGCATACGGGAAGTTCTCAACAAAAGCTATTATTACGAGTTTAATTGTCTTCGGCAAGTTATCTAACCTCTCTGAACGCTGGAGATCTTATTTTTAAAGTGAGGATAACAACACTTAGTGTTGTAAGGATTAGCGAACATGAGCACAAAGCAATTGGCATGGTGCCCGGCACATGGCAGGCCTTTAACACAGACTTTATGTCCCTCGTTTTTCTTCTCTTTCACTCTTCCCATCTCTCTTTTAATTATTACTAATATTATTATTATTATTTTGTCACCGATTATATAAATCCTAATATCTACCCAACTATTAAAGGAAAAGACCATAATTTAAAGAGTGTTCCGAGTAAGAGCAATTACATTGTGCAGTTCTGCAGTTCTGCTTGCCTCTGCCTTAAAGAACTATGAGTACAGGGAAGACTGCATAATAGTTCAACAAAATATGATAGAACCCAAGAGCTGAACTCTCCAAAGCAATCAATCAAATATGAATATACCTCTTGTGACTGACTTCATAAACTTAGCAATTACTTGCACAGGGCCTGAGAAGAGAAACAATAAGAGCTGCCTTCTCCCGGGAGAGCTGTAGAATGGCGAAGCGATTAGGAGAAAAACTGAACGAATGGAAATGGAATTCATTGAGATGTTTCCATGCATTAAATAGGGCTCCCTACCATTAACACTGTATTTCCGACTTGAGGTCACCGAGACGGTGAGGGGAGGAGACCAGAGGACAAAAATTAAAATCCAACCTACTATTTTATTAGGTCAAAACCTGCGATGAAAAGCAGTATCTGCTGGGAATTATTCTTAAATTACTATTTGGATGTTTCTTAGTATAATTAGTTGTACAGTAAACGTAGAAGTGCCGAAGATCTGTATTTATGGGAAGTCTTCCTGCATCCAAAGCAACCAATCAGACAGGATGATTCATAAAACCTTGTGTCACTGATCAACTTAAGCTAACAAACACTATATCCAATCTGATGAGGGAAAAACAAATGCTCTATTTTGGCATTACAAGTTTTCACGCTTTAGACCCTGATTTAATGTGAAATACAGAAGATCATACGTAATGAGGCTCTAGGTTCCAAAATTTACTAAATGCTAGTTGCAACCTTCAGGAACGTAAGTGGTTATTACTTATCCTACAACTGGTCAAGCAACACTGGTCTTAGTAAGATTAGTAGATCTGTCTCCACCCGGTGAAAAAACATCCTTCCAGGAAAAACTACTCCTCTCCACATTGAACTCATAACCCGTCATCTAACACAGCTCCGTTCGTTTGGCTGCCTGTTGGTTTTGTCCCAAGCTAGCTAAAGCTTAACAGGCCATTGTGATAACTTCCTACGTGATGCTCTAAAACTTAAGTATAATCAAGCTCAGCAAGTGTTTCTCTATTCAAAGAACTGTATTTATTAAGTGTATCTCAAGAAAACAGGTAAGTCTTGAATATCCATTGTCTGCTTTCCACTCATTCTGTTCTCCCCCTATTCAATTTAAGTGGCTTTTATTGTATTGGAGCACGTGTATCTTTAAAAATAGTTCATCTTGCATACTGCATTAATTCCTTACTAAGGTAGGGTATATCCTATGCCAGTCAAGAAGGGGGCAGCAACAGGGGGAAAAAAAACAAAAAACAAAAGAATGGGCTAGGTTGACACTCGACCACTGCTAAAGTCTTACTTTAGCTACTTACTAGTCATAGAACCAGACAAGCCGAGGTAATGTTAACATTATAAGGGGCAGTAAGATGCTACGGAGACTATTTCATTTCATTTATATAACCTCAAGAAATACAAGAGCTAATCAGTATAAAATGCAGTCTTCATCTGAGGCTTCCCAATTCTTAGGGTATTACTCTTAGAATGGTGTCCTATTCTGACTTAAGAGTCTGCTTCCCCATCTTTAAAAGAGGAATGATATAACCTCACCGGGTCCTTCGCGGAGTCAATGAGATGAAACATAAAGCAGAACTCTGAAAATGATAAATGTTCTGCAAAAAGACTGGCGTGTCTTCTGACAGCACGCTCCTCGGTGCGCTTTGTGGGATCTTGACTCGCCACTAGAGGGAAGTGATACCCATCTTGTTTGGTTTTTGTCTTTCTTTTTTCCTTTCTTTTGAAAGTCAAGAGCTTGCCAACTTTCTTCTTCAATAGGAAAAGAAAAAAATTTGGGTCAATATTCTTTTCTCACGCCGCTTCAAAGGCAACCACCATTGCGGCCTAATAACTGGACTTGGGATGCTGTCCTTTTAGGTGGCCAATCTCAATGCACTGAAAATGTATTTTCCCCTTTTACTGAAGAGATTCTGGTTCTCAGTGCTTTTCTCTTTAGCTGGATGAGGGCTTGCTTTATTTGGGTTTATCCTCATCCATAACCACCCATAGTTGAGATTTCCACCCCTCTATAGAGTTCAGCCTTTAATGGTAAAATTTTTCGAATTTTAAAAGTTTATCAACAAGCTCTATCATAAGTCTTTGTCACCTAGGAAATGCTTATTTAATTTTTATAAGGCTTCAAAAAAAAAAAAAAAAAAGAACACTTATTAAAATAATGGAAACCAAAGACCAGGCTTCTGGACCTTCCTGAATACAACACACAAGAGCTTACAATTGATAATACAAAGTGGTCTAGGTTTTGCTGTTTCCCTGGGTTCAGGCTGTAAGATTTTGAGATGCTTCTACTTTCTATTCTTCTTTGTTGAATGTCCAGGACCAAAATATATATATATATATATATATATATATATATATACTGTGCAAACACTATTTTTTTTAAACATTCCATATAACACTCAATTGAAAGCAAGTATATTTTAAAGGGATAATAACGATAGCAAGTAACATTTACTGAGCCACAGGCAGGCCAAGGAGAGTGCTAACAGCTTTTCATGCACAATTTTATTCATAATCTTCACCAAGACCCTGTTAGGTTGGGTACTATTTTCAACTCATTTTGAAGAACAGGTAACTGAGACTTCAAGAGTTGGGGTGGCCATAGAATTCAGGCATGCCCGGCGATGATAAAAGATTTTAATTACTATGCTGCATTTCCTAATTTACATGTACGCTTCATGCAATGTTTCTTTGGACCACTCTGGTCTGGTAAATTTAATCGATGCATAAGGAAGAGCTTAAGACCATCAAGCATATTTAAATCATTCAAAGCCTTAGAATAGTTTTGGTTCCTCAAGTCAAAGGAATGTTAAATTGATGTTAAATGCTGATCTCTTTACTCTCATGACATGAATATGAAGGGACTCACACTAGCTGCCCTATGCCATTCTCTAACTATATCTGTGCTTGAAAATGGCATAATTAAGTTTCAAAGTCAAACTATTTTAGAAAGATGAACCTTTCAAAAGGTTCAGTTTTATCAGTAAATTATGAACTTATAGAGATCAAGAAAGTTGGGATTTTTCTCAATAACTATGCACATAAATTTCTCTTTCTAATGTGACCACCAATCCACATATCCTTTTAAATCTTCACATTCTTTATATTTAATACTTCAGCTGCATGGTACTTCCCTTATGGAATTGGCATTGTTTAATTCTTGGCAACAGCTCATTAATTGGAGTAAAATTAATCATATTCTTCCTTTTACTGCCTGTATTTCTAAAGATGAATTTCTTCAGTGACTTTTATTTAAAGTCAATGGAATTGATTTCTATTGAGTATCTGAGATAGTGTTTTTAGCCTTCTGCTTAAACAAGAAAAGAGCCCTACACAATTACTATTACTCATTCTAGAAAATGTTTGCAAATTTACATTATTTGCAAATGTTACACAAAGATCTCCGAGAACAACTGCTGGCATATTAATTTTAGCTATCACCCTTCTGTTTCACGGTGATATTAAATTTGGATTTATAAACAATTTTCTGGGCTCTACATTTCTACTATTCTAATAAGAATTAAGTGATTATGTTGATTTTATTTGAACAATAGTCAGGCCATGAAGTCAGAATTGGCACTTCAATTTTGAATGGCTTAGTGCCAGCTCCGAGGAGCAATTAAAAACAAAAACAAGAAAGGAATTAATTCCTAATACTACTCTTTCTTCAATATCTGTTCTTAGGTCCAAAAATACATGTTCATTACACAGAGTCTTTTCCTCATGGCCTGACCTGAAAATATGATATTTTAGAAATGTAACACATTGGACAATTCACTTTTAATACTTTGCCAACAGCCAGCTCAATGCCCATTACCTCATTTTTTAGCTGCAGAAAAACAGTTTCTCTATTCAAATGATAAACTGTACTTTTTAATCACATTATAAAAATCGACTGCCGTATCTTCCTTCTCTTTAAGTACATAATTGTGTTTTTGACTACGTGCTCATTTTTGCAGTGTTCTCTCCCAAAAGCAGGACAATGTAGCACTCCTTCCCTTTCCTCTTCCCTACACTCCATTTACTAGAAAATACCACCGATGTGCTTGAAATTTCACACTCTTTCTCACCTCTTTCCGTTTGTTCACACTAACCTCACGCTCTTTGCCTCGGCGTCTAGAAAATTCCACTTTGTTTTTTAAAGTACAACTTAGGAATCTTTTAGAGAATTCTTGATGCCCCTATCCTGTGGTCTCTACCTCCGTTCTGAGCTCCCAAAATAGTGTTGCCGTAAGCTTCCCTCACTGCATATGTTTTTCACTCTTGACAATGAGCTCTAATGCTTAGTGCATTGTATTAATCTTTTTATCCTGAGCAACTAGTCTTAAGGAGGCCCAAAGCAGGCCTTGGAGAAATGGTGTTTGTTCGATGATTGGATCATTGAAACCACACATTATAACCTGCATCAGAAGGCAGAAGTTACATTGCTTGAGAAATGTTAATTTACATATTTTTCTTCCTACAAAGCAGGTAAGTATAATAATGAGAGACATAGAAGAACTGGCATTATGTTGTTCATGATATAAGGCTGTATTCCTCAAATCATTTGCTAAAACATATATGGATTTTAAGGAGGAGGAAGAGAATTCAGAGGCAGGTCTGTCTGATTTAAAGACCTTATCTGTGCCTTTACTATCAATCAGATGGTGAAATGTGCAGGCTGTGCCTTTTCATTTCTTTTCTCTCTCTTCTCCCAATCCTCCTTTCTTTAATTCATAGCATTAAGAAGTCATTGCCTTAGAATTTTTGCCTCCATAAATTAAAAATGTTTAAATATGTTATTAATAAAGAAAAACATTGGCACGTTGGCCAATATGAATGAATTACACATGAATAGGAGATTTGAAATATAAATGTTAAGTAGAGTCCAAATAAATAGATACATGTTGCAACTATATGAAATGTCATGCATATTTTCTTGGGAATGTGTATTTAACCCCCCTAAACCTCAGCTCTGTATGTGTACCGGGGTCTCTGTGTATATGTGTATACAGAACATAGTTAATGTAATAACTCTATGCAGGTTTCTGTGAGATTCTAGGATGTAATTTACATGAAATGACTTGATAAATGCTAAATATATGAAAATGCTTGCTGATAATTACTAATGAATTACCTTTAACTACGCAACTTAAATAGAAACATGGCTTTAGATACCTGAATATTTATTCAGATATTTATTACTGCATTAAAACTGAAAAAATAGTTTTGTTAATCCATAATGCAGATAATCACAAATTTTCCTTCTTGCCAACAAAAAAATGGTTTTTCTAAACATTCATTTCAATTTAATTTTGTTTTCTATTAGGTTAATATAGCATAATCAACTGTTATGTCTGTTAAATTCACAGACAAGTTTGGTTAAACTTATGATAGAGACAAGAAAGTATATACTGTTAATGTAAACAGAGAGCTAGTAATGTTGCAGGATAAAAACAGCTAGTCACGTAATTGTTTTTTGGAAATAAATTATCTGCTACTCCCATGATGTAGAATATAACTACTTGATTTTTTTATTTTCATAAAAATCATTTAAAATTTTGATATATGACAGCATATGCTAGACAATAGTTAAAGCACTTCAACCTACTAAATTATTGTTATTTAGTGTTTATGTTATATAGATTCTGTTACCTATTTTTTTGTCATTTCCATGGTTTTTGATACTCTCAACTATGTGTTAGGGGCTCAATTAATTTTGTTTTTTTCCATGTTAGTGAATGTTTTATCTAAAGGTTTACATGATAATTCGTTACTAAGAACCCCTATCCCTATGCATACAGATCGCTTGATGTGATTCTCCTAAAACTCCCAACACACATGCTAGGTCCTATATGCATGATATTGGACTAGCTTTCTCCTAATAGAGATCGCACTGTCCCTTCAACTGATTCATAGAACACTACTCTTGTGTACACATATCAGAGAGTGGACTTAAAATTTTAGGTTCATTTTGGTTCTGTCCTTGTTTCTATGTGGTCAGAAGTTCCATGGATATAGTTCCTAATTTTTCATCATTATGAGGTTGGTCTCATACACACACACACACACACACACACACACACACACACGTACCCTCAGGAAAAACGTGTAGCATCAGATGCTATCTCGGTTTGCTTCCTGAGCACATACATGTCTACAGGGCTTCCCAAGACATCAGGGTATGTTTCTTTATAATAAAAACCATCCGTATGGTACATGTATATATTACAATAAGTAACTCTCTAGTGGGAACTGTCTTTATACATTCTCCATTCCCTTTGTTTTTTATCTTATTTGTCCTTGCCACGTTCACACACAAATTATCATTTTTATGAATAAATTTTATCAAAATGCATATCAAAGACCACATTTAAACTGTGATTGAAAATGGGACAGCATGCAGCCTACGTAGAGCATTACAGGAAACTGTAACTTTTTGATAGGCCATTCATATCAACTGTAGCTCTGCTGCTTTGGCCGTGGGGATAAGGAACCAGGCTGGGCTGGTCCAGGACTTAAAGGGACTTGTAGCCCAGCTGTCAGTGCCACCTTCCTCTTTCAAAAATCCCTATTCAGAAACCAATGCCTAGTCCCTAAAATAACTCAGGATAATCCTCCCTGAAGATCTTTCTGCTTATCATTGAGTATAGATATTGTCTTATCTCATTTGAAATTACAGCGTTTGCTTGTTTTATCTTAAGAAGCCGCATTTATAAAATAGTTTTGGAACATTACAAACATTTTATTTAAATGGGTGACTCAAGCATGTTGGTTTAAATTAAACCACATGCTCGGGATATTCATGGAGCTATGTAAGGACTATATTTTATGAAAATGCAGGGTGCTGAGCAGCAAAATTTAATCTGGAGGGCACTTGTCCTCAGTCATGCGAGACAAGATGTATTAGCCATGAATGGATTGCAGCAGTGCTACTTGAGTTTCTTTAATTTTCTAAACCAAGATTGTAAAAAGAATCAGTGGTATTGAATCCCACTGGCTATGGTGAAAAGGCACTGCTCAGAGATAAAGAACAATTTATCTTCTGCTGTAAAAGAGAGCAGTTTTGGCAGATAGTAAAATACATCACAGTATAATATACTCTAGGAAGAACATTACAAAATATGGACTTTTTTTCTTAAAATTTTAAGAGTACTGCTTCAGTATGCTTTTCTATATAAAAGGCAAGTGATAGTGTTAATTGCAAATTACAAATATTAAAAATGTAAATTACAGTCTAGGAGGGCATATGCACATGTCTTTATGAGACATATTCTTAGCAGTGATTCAGTAAAAAGAATAATATTTCACTTATGTAACTAAAAAACTAATTAGCTTTAAATATTCCACAAATTACCACTATTACATCAAATTGGGTACTGCCAAGTTAGAATGGTGGGTTTTTTGGATGGTACTTTTGATTTACCAGATTATAGTCTGTGGATTACGGGGTTTATCTTATCCAGATTTTCCATAAATGCCCAGAAACTCAAGCATTGGGTAGTAGGACAGTTTCCCCTCAGTTCAATATCCTGCTTTTTATAGTTTTTTTTTTTTTTCTATGTATAAGGCTATAGGGGCCTGGTTACACCTGTCTTGCTTATTATTCCAATTCAGTACACCAACAATATTTAACACAGTTTTCTAAGGAAAGGAATATTCATTTCCAGTCTATGTCTTTTGGATATTGAAAGGAAGGAACTCTATGAGAAATATGGAAGCACTAACTTTGAGCTTTAAGGATACACTTAACTTCTCTGTGCTTCATATAAAAGGAGCAAGTATTTCAAGACAATAGAAACATTAATTTTTTCAGATAATTGAATATGTATTGCTTTTACTTTGTCTCACCAATTTAACACTGATATTAGGATGCTTCATAACTGAAAAACAAAGTGAGTTTTCCCTTGCCTATCTTTCAATAATTTCATAAGGAATAATCAAGAAAATGCCAGCATATAAAAAGTTTGATATCAATACATAGATAATGCAACATAAAGTGTCAGTAAAACAGGTACACAATCCATATTATCTCTTTAAAGTTGATCTCTTTGAGGCTCACAACTGAAAATTTATGAACTATATTGTTCTGACACTTCATCTGGACGCTCATATTGCTGAGATTTTTGGCATCAAAGAATTGCACCTACAGGATCCTTAACAGGTAAAACTAGGGAAGCCTGAATAGCTCCATCGGTAGAATATGCAATTCTTAATCTAGGGGTCATGAGTTTGAGCCCCACATCGGGCAGAGAGCCTACTCGTAAGAACAAAAAAGGGTAAACTATATTCTAAGGCCAGAAATGTTATTTAATTCTTCTTCTAACTCAGTATCAGGGATATTATTTTTTTCATGTAATAGAATTATTTATTCTTAGATTATACGGTATTCTTTTCATTTTAGAAGATTCTATGTATATTTTGCTAAAATCATGTATTTTCAATCACATATAGAATCTTAGGTCAAATTATAGCCCTGAAAACATATCCACTATGTGCCATGTTCATTCTTTGGAACTCAGCTCTGTTCATCAACTCTAAGGGTTTACCGTACATAATATGAGGGCATACTTGGGGAATACAAAATCTAGTGATAATATCACAACTATTAATGATGTTGGTCTCAGGTATTATTTCATTACTTCAATGAACATCATACATATAAAGAAAACAATACATAAGGTAAATATTTTAATATCATGAAAATCTGAAGAGGGTAGAGCTGCCAAATACACTAAAAAAAAAAAACAGGAAATTCAATCCACACTTGAAATTGCCGAAGGAAGTATTTGAACACAATAAATGGCATTAATGTGTCCAAATGTTCATTTCTCTTATAACTTCTCTGTACATATGAAGACAGCCGCCTATTTCTTTACTAGACAAAGATAAATGCTGACAGAGCCATGAAGCCTAGCCCTCTCCACATGTACACGTATCAGATCGTAAAGGGTAGGGAGCTAGTATTCTTGTACAAAGTAGTAAAAAACAAGATAAAAGAAGAGACAAGTTTTTATTCTTAGTGTTAACATGCTAGTCTAAATTAATACTTTATTGAGCATCTAAATTCAGGTCTCATAAGTAGGAACTTATCAGGGAATAATCCCTGTTAAAGTCAAAGTCCAGAGCAAACATGTTCAGGGAACTTGCCAAGATTCCCTAGCTGGTTCTCTCAAAAATATGAAAATCAACTGCATGACTGAGAGCCAGAGTATAAGCAAGATTACACATTCGACCTTCCGGGGAAACAGTAAACAGGGATTGACTGTGAACTCCCCAACCTTATGGTAAAGACTGTTTACTTGGGCACATGGGAGGGTGCTGGAATCATGAAAGCATCTAATAAACATGATTAGGTTAGGATCTGGGGAAGCTCGGTTTGCCTTTCACATAGGGGTTTGTAAGTTTCTCTTGTTTCTCTCTTTCGTTATGAAGACTTTGGTTTCTGATCATATGCATATGTGAATGGCAAAAAGAACTTCTCGGGGTTCCCAATTGGATTTTCATGTTTTTTTCACGTTTCCAGTTCCTTCCCACGCACCGGAAGCCATCCAGATGAGTCCTCAGTGGGGAGAAGGCCTGCTACATCATGTGCTGTGTGGAGTGGTCAACATGCATCCAACATAGGTACTTACAGTACCTGTGCAGAGGTCGGATCCGGCACATTCTTTCTCACACACATATCTGATGGCATCATTCTGTCAACATATCACTGTACCATCATGACAATGAGGCGCAAGGAATTTTCAAGGACACAGAGCCCTGCATTCAGTATCCGAGCTTAACCACTGTAATAGGCTAACGGCCTAATTGAAGGAGGTTCTTATCATGACATCATTAAGCAGCCACCAACAAAGTGCTTTAGAAAACTGAGAATAACACTTTGAGAGTGAAAAGTCCCTGCTATTAGTGTTGTTGACAATATTTCCTAGTAACTTCAAATGTCACCACTTGTGGCTCTATCAACCCATTCCCAATTTCCACTACAACGTTTAGATAAATTAGTTTCCCAGGGGGTGACAGACCTGAAGTGCTTCCACATTTTTAGTGACCACACACATAAATTTTTTTTTAAAAAATCTATGTTGGAGCACCTGGGTGACTCAGTTGGTTAAGCATCCAACACTTGATTTTGGCTCAGGTCATGATCTCAAGGTTCTAAGATCAAGCCCTGAGTCAAGCTCCATGCTGGGTATGGAGCCTGCTTAAGATTCTCTCTCTTCCTCCCCTCTGCCCAACAACTCCCCTCCCCTTATGTATTCTAAGTTAATTAAAATTTTAAAGACCTATGCCAATCTTGGTTAAAATTATGCTTCTAATAACTATATAATAACTCAGATCATTTTTCTTGCTAGATAATGTAGTATGTTAGTTTGAAAACTAGCAATGTGGTAAAGAGAAACCCAAAGACTTAAATCTGAGAAATAAAAATGGTATTTTTATAGAAACATGGAATAACAAAATATTTGATTGCAAATTTCTGAAAAGGCCTACAAAATACAGTTAAAGAGGGTTTTGTTTTGTTTTTGTTTTTTGTTTTTTGGTGGGAGGAGAGAGGCCTAACACCTTCACAGCTTTATTACTCTGTATCATAATACCCACGGAACACACCCTAGGTGAAATTCCTACAAATACAAATAGAATTAGGAATAACTGTACCCTTTGTGACTGCACACATAAAATATTGCATACCCTATGCGGTCACTGAATTATAAGGCATTAAATACTAGGTCTTAAAGATCAACAACCAAGCTGCAATTTTTCTTGTTGTTGTGATGATGGAGAATTAGGTTTGAGGAAAACCGAGAGCAGTTACAGAGGCATAACCCAAAGTACTTCCAGCATTAGCTTTCAGTAAATTTGCTAGTGCATTCTCTCTCCCTCACGCTCGCCCACTCCCTGCCTTTGCTTTCCTTCAAATGATACAATCTAAAAACCTGATGCCAATGAAGGAAGCATTTTGGGGAGGGGTTAAGTGTACCAAAGGAAATTCTTAATAATGTTATATTTGAGTCTAACATTTATTTATTTTCACCTCACTACATGCTGAAATACTGACAAAAATATGCACTTAATGCGAAAATTACAGGGTAGATGCAATTTTGTACTTCCAAAAATGATCACTGAAGGAGAGAAAATGACATACATGTAATGATAATAAAAGAGTTTTGGCAAATTGAGATAATAAGACATAGTCCCACAAGAAGTCATTTTAATAATTGAGATTAAAATTAAAACTTTAATGACCTTTTCCTCATTTTCTTGTGTTCCATATAACAGTCGCAAGTAGACAAGACAGCTTAACATATAATTTGGGACAATCAGAAAACGTATCTAGCATCAAATTTCTATCACAGTTGAATACTACAAGATCTTACTTAGATTATGTAGCTAAAATTATGTGAAAATTTTAGGGATGTTCCCTGGGTCACAGGAGATTGAAGAAAGTACAAAGAGCTATATAATATGGGTCTTTTATGTTTCACCAACAGCCAACGTTTTATTGTTCCTTCTCTCAAAATGATATGATGTCAAGATAGAAGGAAATGAGTGCTCATATTAATTTAATCATTATAGTGATAAAAATACCAACCAAAGATTAGAAAATATTACTCTTTAGTATTTAAGAAACAATACCAAAAAATTGCATATAATACCTTAATTTATTCAGTCTTATTTTGCAAAGTGACATGGTTGAAAATAAAACCTTAATCAACAGAAGCAGTCCTTCCACTGTCTCAGTTTTAGACTTCAAGATAGTGTTTTTACATATTGAACTTTGCAATAATAACTGTTTTGATCAATCACTTAACTCAGCTATCTCTTTGGCAGAAGAAGTAGATTACTGTAGACTGAAGATTAAATACTTAAAATGAGCTTTTCAAAAGTAATTATTCATACACTGACTAACAACATGTAGTTATGCACCTGCCACTCCATTCATTAGCACAGGGTCAGTGCACAGTTCAACACCAGCAATGTGAACTTCTAAATGAACTTTCTCTACTTTCATGTATAAGAAAAACTGTCTACTACATAATATTCAAACAAGAAAAAAGCATTTGGATTCCCAACCTACAGATCTAAGAATAAAAGACCACAGCAAAGGAGTACATTAAAATACACTCTCAAAAGTGGAGCAAGATACTTCTACATCTGGTTTATTCCATGACGGGAAGACAAAATAAGATTTTTCCATAGCTACAGATTAATAAAGAGTCAGTTTAGATTATTCATAGAGAAATCAGATTTTAATGAAACCAGTTAAAAGTTGATTGAGTATTCAGGTTTGCCTTTTTGGTTTTAATGCAGCCACTGTATCACACAACTCCATGAGGACCACAATATTCAATTTGAGTGGTAAGTGATCCTGTTCATAAATGTGGTACCTTACGTACAAAGCACGAAATTCATAATTAATAAATATTTATTATATGAAATAGGCTTAAAGACCTGTAAGAAATAATGAATCCTTGGTGGTAAATTAATATTATATTCATCTCCAATGTTTTAAGCAAAATAAAAAATAAAGTCTTCTCTTTCAAAGTCTGATATGCCATTGCTCTCCTGGTAGCCAAAAGATGTCCTATGATTGGAGGGAGGATGAGGCAAAAGCTGCTGGCATTTCCCCAGCCAGTTCTCTTCTTAAGCAGGAAAAGTATCTCCACTTTTTGTTTCCATCCCCCAAGGAATTTTTTTTTTCAAAATTTTATTTAAATTCTAGTTAGCCAACATATAATGCAATATTGGTTCCAGGAGTAGAATTCAGTGGTTCATCATTTACATTTAATACCCAGGGCTCATCATAACAAAGTATGCCCATGCTTTAGCTGGCTGCTCCACAAGAGGACATTTCCCAGCCTCCTTCATAGCTAGGGACATGCATATGACTAAATTTTGGCCTTAGGATGGGAAGTGAAGGAAAAGGTTAAGACAGTTGGTCTAGGGACTTTGGAGAGTGCGTGACTTCCTCCTTCTCCACCATAAGGTGTGATATTGGAACTGAAGGGACCTTCAGGCATTAGGTCACTGCAGATGGAGAAAATGCCAACCCGACCAACAAGGCAGAAGGAACCCGGTTCTGGGATGGTCAGGAACATCACATCAGCTCTGGACTGCTGACTTCTGGTGGGGGGGTGGGGTGGGGAATGTGTGACAAAAATCAGTTTCTCTCTTGTTTCAAACTGCTCTTTAGTGTCTCCTATCACTGTGGCCAAATCTACTCCTGATATAAAAGTACTCAATTTGATTGTTCTTAAAGATACTGTATTTTCTGATTTATCATTTTCTTCTTTCATCCTTTTCTACTTTATGTTGTCTAAAGAATAACTAGAAGAGATTAAATAGCTCATGCCAGCTTAGGAAATAATTTGATAAATTTGGAGAAATTGTTGGCCAGTAAATGAAACAAAGGTGATGAATGACATCACTTCCTTCTACTCAGAAAGTACAAAATTAAAAATCACCCCAAATACTCAGAAGTTAAAGGCAGCTGAGGATTTTGACACCAGAGTGAGACTGAGTGGCTACTACACTGAGTTATAACGATCCTGAACCTAGCTTTTCAATATTAATTAATTAAGATAAAGCGAATTTTACACCTTCTGCCATTTCTGAGTTGTATTTAATCGTAAAACACATGCTCCCTCTATGAACCAGCAGCAAAAAAAATTTACCCTACGTACAACTATAAATTGACTTAACAATACTTATATCTGATACATGAGTGGTTAATACCAGGCTCCATATCCTTTGACCTTTCTTTCATTTAGTTCAAAGGATCTGCTAATGTCTACTGTCTTCATTTACATTGTGTGGAAATGACAATTATGCTACAGATATGTCAGTAAGAAACAACACATCTTCAATTAATTGTACCTTCTTTTGTTCCATCTTATAAAGTATTTGGTTACAGCTTCGGACAAAAAAGTGCATCAATTCCTCTAAGAGTGAATGTTTGTCCCAATAATAGCAAATGTGTACCTTTTGCTTTTTTTCATGTCTTTTGAGAACATCATACTCTGACTTTCTCTTTAACGTCGCAGACTGGGGCAAGAGTCGAAGACATTTTGAATGTCAAGGAAACTCCACACTGAGACTCTTTACAATGCAAATACAACAAGTAAAGTGAGAAAAATATGAATAGCTTGGAAGAGGTTTGTACGTGCACAGACAAGACACCTATGTCATTACTACTGCCTGACTGACCACAAATATTAAGATTCCATGGATTTTATGACGCGTCATAATTTCAAAGATGTTAATATGTGGGAAGGGTGGGCAGTGTCTTGGAATCAATGAAATGTAGGGTATATGTATGTACTTACTAGTTATTTTCCGAAGGCCAATTCATCTTAATGGACATCCAATTTTAATAGAAAAGCTTAAGAAATGAAAATTAGAAGGGTTACAACCACCAAATCATCCAACCTTATTAACATAACTCTGGCTTGATCTTACCAAAGACCCAAAGAGTGAAATGTCAGGATAAGAAGTAAAAATGCTACAAGAATAAAATTGTATCAAACAAAGTCACACAGTGATAATTTTGTGACAGCTGGAATTATGTAAATGATTACCTAATTGTTCTTAACTATAATCAAAATGTCCATCCATGGCCACCTGGGTGACCAGTCAGTTAAGCGCCCAGCTGTTGGTTTCGGCTCAGGTCATGACCTCAGGGTTATGGGACTGAGCCCCGAGTCAGGCACCGTGCTGGGCATGGAGCCTGCTTAAGAGTCTCTCTCTTCCTTTCCCTCTGCCCTTCCCCTCTGTGCTCATGCTCTCTCTCTCTAGAATAAATAAATATTTTTTAAAAAGGCCATCCAATAGGATCTTTGTGATAGTCTTTAGATCTTCTAAACTCCCCATTTAATGAGAAAAATAATTCATCATTTCCTCCTTCCTCACCATTTTCCTTTCTTTCCCCTCTCTAGCACACAATCTCCAAATAAGATCAAGATTGATTTTAAGAATAAAAGACTCTTTGAAGAAGTAAGCCATAAGCCAATAAATGCTAACCAGTGCAGCCATTCCAGTCAATAGTCATCATATCAGTAGAACCTCTGTGTTTTTCAGTTCTTTAAGCAGTGATGTGTGAAAAGCCAACAATGTTGAGATTTAAGGGGGAAAAACTGTTGATGCTTGCTATCTTTTACAGCACTGTGGATCACTCACAGTTCACAGCATGTGAAACAATGCAATCTGTTTTTCATATATCCAAACTAATTACATGCTGACTTCTTTCCAGTATTGTTCCAGTTTGGGTAACAAGGACAAAAAAAAATTGTATAAAAATAACCTGCCAATGTCAATGAACTATATGATTTATACATACATACATACATACATGGACAGATTCTCATTTCCAATTTAAGGTCCTTATATAGAATAATTAAGACTCTTATGTTCAATTTCAAAATGAAAATATAATGTTATGTAATTAAAGATGCTAATAGCCTATAGCCCTCAAATCTGATTTGTGAGGAACACTAAAAAATAATTCCAGTTTCCCTTCTACAACTTTTTATAGCAAATTTAAATCAAGTCGTCAGATCTGTAGAGACATATAACAATGCTTGCAAATAAAGTTATATGCCCCTGCGAGTACAATATAAAACAATAAGCAAATGTGAAACTGTATTAGTGATAGTCAAAACTAAGTGCTTGGGATATGAAACCTCTATTATACTGCAAATGTAGGATTTTCCTGTCACAGGATCGTAACTGGGAAGAAAACAGAAATACAATTTTCTTTAGCAAAATATAAAATATTGTATCAACAAATTGCATTGTTAATACATAATTTGAAATTAATTTTGAGTTAAAATAACCATGTGCAACTTGCAGGGACCAGGTTCTTTGATTTTCTTTTTTTTTTCAAGTTTTTATTTAAATTCCAATTAGTTAACATAGTGATATTACTCTCAGGTGTACAATACAGTGATTCAACACTCCATACGACACCCAGCGCTCATCACAACAGGTGCACCAAGAATCCCCATCACTTATGCTACCCATCCCCTCTGGCAACCATCAGTTTGTTTTCTATAGTTAAGAGTCTTGTCTCTTGGCTTGCCTCCCTCTCTCCTTTTTTTATCCTTTGTTCATTTCTTTGACTCTCTATTACTTCTCCATTCTTACCCAACCTACAGCCTGATATCAGGTCACAACCTACTTGAATTTCCAGATATGGGAAAACTAGAAAGGATTGACACCCATAGCAAGACTCTATGAGCCAGAAGGGAAAGGGACTGCTTCTCTGGGCTTCTTCTACTGAGAAACTACCTTGAAGATAACACTGGACCAAGAATGTAAAACTGCATGCTCCGGCCTAGTTTTTTTTTTTTTTTTTCTATTGAACAAGAACTAGAACTTGGATCTTGCTAGTCTTTCAACTTTTTTCACTACTTTTTTTTTTTAACAATCTAAGCTTCATATTCATAAGTGATACATAACAGGTAATTTTTATTAAATTAAAAAAGTGCTTCCATTCATTTTTTTGATTGCTTATCAAAGCAATGAAGATACTATCCTATTAAATGTCTAGTGTGTGTCAGACATGATGCCAGATGCTGGGGATATAGAGATGAATGAGATTTCTCCACTCTCAAGGGCCTATCGTTTGGTGGAAAAGACAAAGAGATATACAACTAACTCTAATATAGTGTGATGTGATAAATGTTATACTAGAAGTATGATTAAATACAGTGTGAGCACAGATGGCATGATTAATTCTATGAGAGAAGAAGGTCAGGAAATTTTGTGATGTGTATGGGAAATGCTATTTTTAAAAGCATCAAATACACATTATTACCAGATGATTATACTAGAGCCTTGGCACAAATCTCTTTCTGAGAAATGTAACATGCTACAAGAAGAAAACAAAAATAACTTCAACATTTATGAAAGTATCTGAACCAACAGCCACACTGAATATTCAAGAAATACCAGTGTCCTAAAGTTCATTGCATGCAAGTACCCAGTGATACTAATTTTGTAAGGGGTGTTAAACTGCCTCATAATTTGATGCTGCTATTTACATAACTGGCTATCTTTCTACATTTACAATTCTGACCTTATTTAATGGCCACATCTCATGATGAACTAACCTTGACATTTTACTTTGTTCTCACTCTACAAATTGATTTTTTTTTCAGCACATGAGGATGACTAATGAGTTAGAGACCAAAGAGGCTGAGTCTTCATAGTCAAGACAACCATCAAATGAGGGAAAACAAGTCAAGTTACAGTTTGTTTCATCAAGCCTCATTTTCATTTTCATCCATACGGGCATAATACTACAGTTAGTGCTTTAAAGTGACTTATCTTTATTTTGTTGTCAGTGCAAAGAACTTAAAATTGCTTCTGAGTTTGTCTACTTTTTAGTTGCTTAAAGGCCTCAGGATAATATCACATTAGCCCTCTTTCCTGAATAAGTAATGTCCTTACCAACTTCAAAGTACTGAAGGAATTATGTATTGAATTGAGTGTAAAAACATGAACATAAGTTATAATGTAAAGTAAGTTTCACACAAGTTTAAAATGAAATGTACATTATACTTACACTGACACTGTATTTATTTTCATTATTCAAAAAATGGTAATTATATGGAAAAGCATGTATAATATACTAAAATGTTATAAACATTAAAAATATATAATATATAAATAAAATATTTCAACAATTAACAAAAAGTAACATACATGGATCCTTTTTTACACTAACCAGAAGTTGAAAAGCCAAGATGAAGAATTCAGAAAGTATATAACTATATATATTTCTGAATGAATGTGTCTTTAAAATTCATTAGAAAAAAAATGTTTAAATGTTATATAAATAGCACTAGGAGTTCTACAGAATTTGTACTTGTATTCATTTTCTTACGTAAATTTCTTTAAGAAATGTTTTATATTAGTTTTAATTCAAACTTTCAAGTCATTAGTAAGCAATTAAATACTTTCCTAAAGAAGACCTCTTTTTGAATAATAGCAAATGTTAAATTGATCGTTTTTAATCATCTGTGGACATCTTATCTGAATGCAGTACAAGTATGATTAAAGCCCCAAACATTGTCTTTCACATATGATGCTTCATATGACTTTATCCATTTCTTTAAATACCTCCTATACTGTATCTATGAGCCAGAATGGGAAGATATGATATATAATATTTAAGAGAGGATAATTTGGGATTGAGCAAGGATACAATGATGGCTGATTTGGGCACCTGAATTTAAGAAGATGGCATACATTCTCTTGGAATTGAGCATTTGTATCCCAGAAAGATTATGGTTAAAGACAGAGATTTGTTGAAACTTTTATATAAAATCGAATTTTAAAAGGTTAAAATTTCCGAAAGTCCAAAAGAAGGCTAAGGATGGGATCTGGTGATATATATATAATTTTATAATAGGAATGGAACAAAACAACAACCACCAAAACAAAAAAACAAATAATGACAAACACTTGAAGATTGGAGTGGGATGAGAAATAGAAGAACCACAAAAATGTTAGTCACAAAGACTAACAAAGGACATATGGAGATATATTTTAAAAAGAGGGTTAGTTTTCAACAGTGTAGATGTTACAGGAATATATTAAGGTAGGAGGAATTAGTTATTCCAACAAGTGTCAGGTCCATGAGGAATTGAAGGCACATATTGTTAGAGGGTGTTTAGGACCAAAAGATAAAGAATCAAAGTAAAGAAAAAGAAAAAAGCAAAGGGAATGGATGAAAAATAATACATAAAAGACTCTAAAAGAATGAAAAAGATGATGTTAGTTTGAGAAGAGAGAAAGGCAAAACTAAACTAATCTAAAAGTCAATGTATGGACTTAAGAATGTTAATATAATAAAGCAGGTAAGGAAACTGAATGGCTTCAAGAAGCAAGTATTAGATTAAGAAAATAATATGGAATAAACTATGTATTTATAGGATATAATACCACAAAATAAAATAAAAGGGGCAGGATGGAGGTGGAACACACAGTAAAAAGGGAGGCGGCATTGTATGTGCTCTCACAGAGCTTTGATCTTTTGATTAAAATAAAAATTGATGTCATTTTTTTGGACAGAAGGAATGGAAAAAGGGAAGCTGGTGAATAAAGATTTAGAAGAGGTTTTTGTGGATAAAACAGTGAGAAACAGTAAACACACTTTTTTATAAGATTTTATTTTTTTATTCATGAGAGTCACAGAGAGAGAGGCAGAGGCACAGGTGGAGGGAGAAGCAGGCTCCCTGCGGGGAGCCCAATGTGACTTAATCCCAGGACCCCGGGGATCACGACCTGAGCCAAAAGCAGGTGCTCCACCACTGAGCCACCCAGGCATCCCAGTAAACACATTTTCATAAAACCAAATCACTGATAAACAATGTCTATTAAGAATTCATCTGTACTAAGTTGATATAGGATTTTTTACAAATATTTTATTGGTATTTTATAAATATTATAAATATATGAAAGTCCAAGTTCAACAAAATACTAATCTTATGCTTCCTTTAGGAAAGTTGGTCATTGGGAAAATGCTGATATATAAATGATTTGATATGCCATCCTGCTCAGTGCCTGGTTATGGTCATTTCTTAAAAAAAAGTTTATTGAATGATTATCAACTTGAATTAAAAACAATCTCAGCCAGCCCCGGTGGCTCAGTGGTTTAGCGCCGCCTTCAGCCCAGGGCGTGATCCTGGAGACCCGGGATCGAGTCCCACATTGGGCTCCCTGCAGGGAGCCTGCTTCTCCCTCTGCCTGTGTCTCTGCCTCTCTCTGTATCTCTCTCATTAATAAATAAATAAAATCTTTAAAAAAATAGAGTGGAATATATATATATATATATATATATATATATACACACACACACATACACACACATATATATAAATGATGGCAAATTATGAAACACTGATAAATTTCAAATATTACTGTATATAATTTTAAGTGTCATAGTACATATAAATCAAAGCAAGTATAGCTTTCCTTTTATGTCAACATATTTCTGTTACATTGTGATAAGATTTTGTTATTAACTCTCTGAATAGAAATGGGATTTTGTTTTACTTTACATTTATTCATTCAAACGATGAACTACAGTTACATATTTCCAGCTCTCCACAAAAAAACTGCAGATATTTGTTCTTCCCATATAATTTTCATGGATAAGGATTTGAATACCTAGGATAGAACTGCTAATAAAGCTTCTTTGGAAAGTTTAGAATTGGTATGTTTTAAATGATAGGCATATTAAAATAAAGTAGATTATAATTAGTTAAAGAGCACTGCCTCTGAAACATGGCTAACTTCAGAAATGAGAAAACACTTTTCATTATTACAGTTTATATCAGTCTCTTGAGGCAACCTCATTTCCAACAGAAATATATCATTTTCTTTTGACAATTATGTAATGATTTAAAGGGTTTCTTTAGTTAGAATATTTTAATTGTTTATATATTGTAACAAGATGCTAGCTATTTTATATTCAATGCCATTAGAAAGCAATTTGATATGTATGATAACAAGATACAAAATTAAGCAGTTAAATTCTGTGTTACTTTGGTAAAATATACTGCCAGAGTTTTAAAAACAACGGGTGCTTCATTGGTTTAAAATAACCATTAGCGAAACAAAACAAAACAAAACAAAACAAAACAAAACAAAACAAAAAACAGTGTGACTGCTTGCTTGTATCTTCCCCCACAACAGAAGTAATAGAATCATTTCTAAAATTTTTGAAAATTTTACTTTTGTATTTATCTTATGAAGTTATAAAATCAAATGAAAAATAGATATACCTTTTTTAGAGTAATTGGGCACTATTATTTTCAGGAAAGTTTGTGGAGACACACTTCTTCAATATCAAGAGACATTTAGAATTATTTTTCTTATTTATCTTTTCCTTTTTCCTACATTTTTTAAAGGAAATATTGAAGGCACAGACTCTACGGTTAAAGGCAGATTTCTTAATCTCTGTCCCAAGTTTTCTTACCCCCAACAGGATAGATTTACTGCAAGGAATCAAGGTACTTTATCTATGTGTCAGACATACACTAGGTACTCAGTAAATGGTACCTATAATTATAATAATGTCAATTATTATTTCGGGACATTTCTTTGTACTAATCAAACCACAGAAATTTAATACGTACTGAATTGCATTTGAAATTTTATGTCCATTATTCACTTTTATGCATTAAAGATTAGGCAATTGAGGAATGCACCACTAGACTTTGAAAGATATTCCTGAACTTGCAGGAACAGGAAAGTTTACTTTTTATTCTTTAGGGTAGCAGTTCTCAAACTGTGGTCCACAGACACCTCAAAGTCCCTGAGTGCCATTTATTTCATAAGTAAAACTATTTTCATAATAATTATGAGATGTTGTTTGCCCTTTACCCTGTGTTACCCTCTGCAATGATGTTGCAAAAGCAATGGCAGGTAAAATACCTAAAACTAGCAACCATCAACTCAGTGACGGAGTGCATGCCACTAATTTTGAAAATAATAATAAAACCTTGAGAAGGAACATTTTTCAGATTCTATGTAATGAAGTGGAATGTTATGTATAAAGGGTTTCTGTTGCATTCCAAATTATAGCAGTTGCCTTGAAGAAAGCACTTGGATGACAGACGTAAGCTGAATTACTCACATTTTTCATGGAACATCATTTTTTACTTGAAGGAATAACTAATGAACAAAATCAAAGTTATACAAAGTAAAGTTTCTGGCAGACATGTGCCTGGAAATAAAGCACTGTTGTGACAGCTTTGGTTGAAAATTTGCAAACCAGCAAAAATTAACATTTCTAACATCTTGATTCCACCACCATGAGCGTGAGAGCTTTCCAGTTCTCATATTATTTTTTGGATGATATCAGTGGTGATATTAACACATGTGATTCCTAATATTATTTAATACAAGTGTAGGATATGTGCACATTTCAGCAAACCAATATTTTCTATCTGATGAAGATATATTCAAAGTGCAGGATATATTAATTTTTTTTAAGTATCAGGGCACACAGAGTTTATCGATAGGGTTTGAGATTCTATTTTGTAATTAATCATTTTGAAAACATCACTTGTCAAGTTTTGGTGTAGTATAAAAGAAGAATATCACAATTTCCCAAAAAGGCTATTACAAAACGTATCCTCTTTCAAATCTACATTGGCAAAACAAGATTTTCTTTCTATATGTAATTAAATATCATATTGTCCCAAATCGAATGCAGAATCAGAATAAGAATCTGTTTTCTATTAAGGCAGACATTAAAGAGACATATAAAAGAAGACAATACCATTCATCTCATTTTAAAATGTATTAATTTTATAAGGACATGTTATTTATATTAAATGTAATAGATTTGCTTTTTATATATATGAATTAATATTTCAAAATTTCTCAATTTTAATTTCTAATATGATAAATGTTTATAGATATAACCCACATAAGCAGAATCTCCTTGGTGTTCTAAGTACCTTTTATGACAGTAATTTTATTTTATTTTAGATTTAATAAAACTTAGTTTATAATTAAAACTACAAGCTAATTTCTAGAATAAACAATTTTCTGAAAAAAAAAACATATAACACAAATAATAACTTTAGGTTTGACTTTGCAACAGAGTCATAGAGCCTTTTTTTCTTCTGAAAATATTTTTAAACTTTATTCCATGTTGCTTTTTTCTTTTTTTGCTCAAATGAAACTGAAAAAGCTTTATTTGCCTTTTTATTATGTTGTGCTTTGAAATAATTTTTTCTCAGTAATTCTTATATCCAGGGTGGCAGATGGCTCATAGGTTAGGTGCCTGAAATGGACAGGACCAAATTAAAACATTTGGCTGGAAATTATCTCAGGAAGCCAAGCTTGGTGGTGGGCAGCTGGACACCAAATATATCAAAAACTCAACAACAAAGGAAGCCAAGATTAATTTCTAAAGACACAAATGTTCAATTTTTGAAGAGAGTCTTATAATCCAGATCACTACTTAATATTCACCCTTAATTATCACTTCTGAACATTTAATTGTTACAAACCTTTCTGTCTGATAAGTAGAAAAACATGGAGGTGACAATCAAAATAGACATTGTCCATGTGGAAATTATGTAGAAATTAATAAATATGGAAGTAGAAAAGATGAGATTAAGAATTTTGAAATCTGGGACACCTGGGTGGCTCAGTGGTTGAGCGTCTGCCTTTGGCTGTGGTCGTGACCTGGGGTCCTGGGATCGAGTCCCATATTGGGCTCCCTGCATGGAGCCTGCTTCTCCTCCCTCTTCCTGTGTCTCTGCCTCTCTCTATGTGTCTCTCATGAATAAATAAATAAAATTAAAAAAAAAATTAAAATTCTTCCATCCAAACAACAAAACGTAATGAATATAAGATGGAGAACCAGAACTGGCTATGAGTTAGATAAAAAGAAATATAAAATACCCCTACTTTCTGAAACTTACATTTTAATAGAGTAAAACTTATAAAGTTGCCATAAAAAGTACAAAAGAAGAGTTTTTAAAAGCAGGACCCTGCTACGTATCAAGTGTATTGAAGGGACCAAGTACCGAGATGGAACAACAGAGAAGACTGGGTTAAGACAAGACAACTGAGGTAGGCAATCCAGGAGGCCATGAACCAGTGGGAAGAAGGAAGGGTGCGAGGGCATTTGAGGTAAATAGGCATGGAAACAGGAATATTTCTGATGGAGAAGAATAAATCTTGCAACTTTCTGATCACACTGTTGAAGACGTCAATGGCATAAAAAATTCTAAAGCTATAAATTTCAGATAAGTGTTTAGGTTATACTCTGGTAATTTAATGGCAGAGCAGAGAGAGCGAAGGCTGAGTATATGGTGAAAACAGGGTATAATTTATGAGAATGCATGAAGACAAATCCACTATTTATGGAGCCAGATGTATTTTTGTCCTGTTGAATCTTTTAAAACGTTTGCAAAACTGACTCAGTTTTTCCATATGCTTAGATCATTTTGTTATTTTTGTTCTTTCCAACAACAACAACAACGACAAAAATACACATGGATCTGATATGGTGATAAATTATATAGATTATAAAAACCCTAATAAAAAGTTTATTAGTTATGATGAAGACTCATGCATGTAATTCACAAGAGAAATACTAACTATAATCACTTCTTTAGTTACTACCAACTATTAAGTCATCTTTCCACGAGAAAGCATCCAGGTATGCTTTATTACAGAGAGAAAAAGAATATTGAAAATGAAATATTCTGACACCAATAAATGTGGTCAGTCCAGAAGTTTACAAATTGCTCATATAATGGCATACTTTGTTTAGTGAAAATTTAAAAAAATGTGTTTTCCTATTATATCATGAATGTTTATTTTCAAAGAGACAATTGCTTCCTAATAAAACATGATTACAAAGTAACCTGGAGGTACCTCCAAGTTCTACAAACTTCCACAAATCTATCACCTAACTGTCCCACCGTCCCTGTCATCACGGGGAGGGAATCCCAATGATAACGACCACCTAAATTCTCAAATGCACATAAGCACAGAGATCAGGACAGGAGGTGGCCCTCTATTCAGTGAAGCCCTGTCTCGTCCGCACGAGATCCTCCTTCCTCACATTCCCACAGTACCCTGTCTTACCTCTAACACAGTAGTCATCATATATATGGATTGAATTTGCCCAAGTACATGTTTTCTGATAATATCATGTCCTTGAGAGTGGCATTCAGATTCTGAAGCAGAATTACAGCCTCTTCAAAGTATTAGAGATAAACAAACTAGTCCAAAAGTTTCTGCACAAAATTTTGCGACTGGTTTGCTGAAAAAAATTAAAATACAGGAAAGAGACTTTTCAAAATTCTACCAGAAATGGACTCTTTTGATAATAAGTTATCAAACTATGAAATCTATGAGTGACGGGGTGGTTCTCTTCTATGCGATGCATTCCTGAAACATGCTGTGTAAGTGGCCATAGAAGGACCATAATCCCATTAGGTCCCTCCCACTTTATAATATCATCTTTCCTTAAAAATGCAAAAAAAAAAAAAAAAGAAAACAAAACTGCCTGCATACAAATTATAATACTCAGTAGAAAACGACGCATATACGCTAAACATGGACCCCCGAAACAACATTACAATAATTCTGATTATCGACTCGCATCCTTCAAAAAAAAAATGTGATTAGTTTACCACGTAAGGCTTCAACAGTTTATTAAATGAAATACCTCTTTTCCCTTTTCTGATGTATTCAGTATACAAGTTAAAAGTATCAGAGAATAAATTAGCAACACAAATCCGCCACATCCCCATCTCTCCCCAGCTTGACAGCTTTGTTATGGTTTCAATTCTCCAAGGAGAGTCTCAGCACCAAGATATTGATTTGCACCACTGCACTTTTCTGACTAATTATTACCAGTGCAGACCCTCCAGTTAATCAGTTCATTCTCACAGCGAGAGTGGCCTTCAGTTTAAATTCATTATGCTGATAAATGACAACATTACAGCTGCATAACAATTGGTTTAATTAAAAATATTCTTGACAAAGATTCGAAGACTATCGTGGCTTTTAAGTATACCAGATTGACTCCTGAAGTTACTGTCCCCCAAGAACTCAGGCTCTCACCGATGTATGCATGCAACATGGCCTTAAGTTTTGAAAAGGGGGTTCCTTTTTAACAATATTTATCTTGAGAACTATGTCAATATGAATGACCCTAAGAAAAAACTGGTTAGGAAAGCTGTCAAATTCCTTGACCTTTTATTCTAATGTGTGGCCAGGTCATTGGAGATCTAAGGACAGAATAAGTGGCAATGCGGAGGACGCTATTTAAAGTGGGGTGTGGAAAAAAATAGATAAATAAAGTGGGATGAGGATAATTCTCTCTGAAGAATGCCGTTAGTATCTGCAAGAAGAGCTTCACACATGGCGTGCAGAAATGCAAAAACATTGAATTTTGTGCTCTTCACATGTAATATTTCATGTAATTCTCGTAATTTCCCCATGAGGCAGGTCATACTATTCTCATTCACCGTATGAATAAATCCAAGCTTACACAATTAGCTAACTTTACAGTCTGCCCACGGTTATATTGGTACTGTATTGTAATCTGAATTAAAACATGATTCTTTTTACCAAGCTTATGCTATTAACTGCTAAGCCATGCTACCTCTAATACTTGGAAGGAGAGAGAGACAGAGAGACAGAGATAGAAAGAGACAGAGAGACAACAACTCAGGAGTACATTTGAAATATACTCCATAATTTATCTTCATCCAGTCTGTTCTCTCTTTTTTTTTTTTTTTTTTTTCATCCAGTCTGTTCTAAAGGCGATTTGTTTCCAGGTTTAAGACTATATCAAAGATTAACTAAGGAAACAGCATCATGCAAAGACATGAACGGTTCTTATCGTTACTAATTTAACACCACGATTCATGTTAGAGGCTACAATTTTTCCAGTGGTTTTTAAAACTATGCATTGCAATTTATTTGGGATCTTCTCAATAGTCTTGAAAAAGGGAGTGATGAAGACATCTGAACATCGAAGGAAGACTTGATTACAAAGCTGAATCTTTATTGGCCCTAGTTTCTCCATTAGACAGCAGAAATCCAACAGATGTGCACAAAATAAGTGAATGCCCATGCTCTTAAACAAATGTCAGTGATAATGAGCTGAGGCCTTTGACCAGAATTTGCATCATATAGTCAAGAAAACTACTGCTTATAATTTAAATAAGGGCATTATTTATTTCTTTTTAAAAATCTATCCCAGGGACACCTGGGTGGCTCAGTGGTTGAGTATCTGCCTTCAGCTCCAATCATGATCCTGGGGCGCTGGGATCGAGTCCCCCATCGGGCTCCCTGCATGGAGCCTGTTTCTCCCTCTGCCTATGTCTCTGCCTCTCTCTGTCTCTCTCATGTATAAATAAATAAAATCTTTAAATAAAATGAGCAAAAAGGCAAGAATCAATCATCTTCTTGGTAGTAATTCTATTGGGAAAATTTTTAAATATTTTAATATATTTTGCCTACTAAAAGAAACAAATAGGTAATATATTTTAGAAAATGTTCATAAAAATGATGTAAAATGAAAATAACTGGGCTAAAAAAAAGAAAATAACTGGGCTTTTATAAGGATAACCTTAAATTAACTTGAAAAACTTCAAATGTTACAATTACTGATTCAGTTTATTGTAATTGCCAGGTGCCATGTATATACTTCCTCATAAAATTCTCACAACCTTATAGAAGTGTCTATTATTATTTACAGATGAATGATCTGAGAACCAGAAAAGTCACTTACTAAATATCCCCTCATGACCAAACGACAGAACTCTATCTGGACCCAGGACTATCTGAGTCAAGTGACTATGATTTATTACATGTATCACACTGTTCATTTCTCATCAGAGCAGGATTAAATGAGATAGATTCAAGGGGTATCCTTTTAAATAAAGTTAGTTTAGGATTGTTACATAAAATGTAAAGCAAACTATTTTATTTAAATATGATTTTTGCCCTAATACCATATTTGAAAAGTATCTTATCAGTATTTACATTCCTTAAAGATAAAAACTGATTTTAACATATTTAAAATGACTTATGAAAAATTCATTTTATTAAAGAAATTTTTTACCAAAATTTCTTACTATTCATACCCTGTGCTATGGAGTATTATTTCTTTGAACAGCAATAGTTAACAGAAGGCAAAGATATAAGGAAAAAATATAATTAAGAAACTAATACTATTCCTAAATATCTGCCATTATAATTTTTTATTCTATGCATATATTCAATGTCATTAATAGCCATCTAGCATTTTTTTTTTTTTTTTACTAAGAGGTTATGGCTAAGTTTTAATAGTCTATCTTGGTTAGTGATTTTTCTTTCTTCCTCAGAACTCATCATTTCTCAAATAACCTCACATAGTTATTGTATGACAGACAAAAGAAAGTTGTGAGGAGGACAATAGTCTTCACAATAACTAATACAAAATTGGATCCAGATTACTCCCAGTTTTTATTAAAAATTATTGATGTTTGATGATTTTGAAAAGGAGTAGGTTCTTGAGGATTTATAGTTGCATTAAGATGTAAATATACATTTTGAAGAACTGACTTAGCAAGGAAAAGTATACTACAGAATAAAAGACCGAAGAAGGGAAGGTTCAGAAAAAAACTAATTTATGCATTAAATGTATTGTAATCCACATAAATATTGTTTGAGTGAAAAAATAACAAATCTTCAAAATATCTATTGGCTCAGTCAGGATCTAAGCTTTTATGGAAATGGGTATTTATGTACAAACTGTGAATTTTTTTATCAGGAACTTTGTTGTTAGAAACTTGCTACAAAACATATTACAAAATGTTATTTTGCCATTACAGACCTTTTAAAGATAAGAATATCAGGAATAAATGTCTATAAAAATGAAAGATCACTTAGAAACCTAAGTAAAAAAGTTGTATTTAGCAAATGACACACGTACTGTCTTTGTCCTCAAAGCCAATACTTCACAGTGGGCATTCACCTGCTTCTGAATCATCCATGTCAGAGGGCACAGACTTTATTGAATATCTAGAGAATAATTATCTTCTCAAATGGCAAATGTTACAACCTTCAATTCCTAATTATCTAGAGAGATTTTACATTTGACTCCATACATACATTCAAACATTCAGAATTCTTAAGTTGCATTAGGAGACTGATTTGACCTTTAATCATAACCAACTATATCACTTACATATATAACTTACCCTATATAAAATAAATATATACATGTATGTTTACAATATATTCTTAATGTTACTTATTGTTCAATAAAAGGATGGTATTCTCATTCATAAGGTCCTCTGAAGTTCAGAAAATAAAGTGATTCAGAAACTAAAATATCTTTTTTCATGTATATTTACCTTTATATATTTCCGAGCTCTATAGAAAGAAAACTAATTAAAGCAGCCTTTCTGTTACACTTCTATTCTAACTTTAAAAATGGTACTCAGAGCTATGGAGGCTCAATTATTGTTATATTAGAGTAGGCAAAATGGCCATCCGTTCTCATTTTTATAGAACAGCTACTGACTTGAGCTTTTTCAAAGGAAAATGGAACCTATATGCATGCAAAGAAAGCATTTAATGACAAAATACTTAGGTTAAATAACGTATTTAAGAATATTCATGACCTAAATGATAAGACAGTTTTGGAAAGAGTCTGGACTTCAGAATCTGAGCCGGGATGTGCACTATTGCACTTAATGGTTTTGAAACCTTGGACAAGCAAATTGATTTTCTTGGACCTTAGTTTCTTCATCTGTAAAATGAGAATGATAAAACCCACCTCATGGGAAGGTCGGGAGAATGAGAAGCCATGTTATAAAACACACACTTCATAATGAGCACCTAATAAAGTGGTAGGGAAAGTTGTTTAAAATTCTGTCACTCTGACTGCTACTCCCAGAGTCCTTAGCTAAGGGTGTGAAGTGCTGCCTTGGGATAATACCCAAAAGTTAAGACGGGTTGAGGTAAAAAAGGTGCAATCTCAAAGTAAGGTCATGAAGGAAAACACTGAAAGAGACTGCTTTGCATGAGACAAGAATCATTTCATTCCCAAGAGGTAAGGACTGAGAAAACCAGGATGATATTACAAAACTGGAAGGGAAATCTGTAGGGGAATTTCTATAGGGGAATCTGTAGGGGAATCTCTAATCTGTAGGGAAATCTATAGGGGAATCTGTAGGGGAATCTCTAATCTGTAGGGGAATCTCTAATCTGTAGGGGAATATTTAGGGTAATCTCTATAGGGGAATCTGTAGGGGAATCTGTAGAGCAACAGGAGCTGGGCATCGTGTTGGAATAAAGGAGCAAAAAAAAAAAAAATTCTGAGAATGTGAATGCTTATGTTACATTCAAAGTGTTCAGCTTTGCTAAACTAAATTTAGACCCTCCTTTACCATAACAAACCTTTTGTTATGAATAGGGATTTTTCTCTTGTGGAAGTCAAGTAAGAAGCTCTGGTTGATGTGGTAGGGATAAGTAATTGTATATCTGTAAATAGCAGAAGGGAGCATTAAAAAAAAAAAAAGAAGAAGAAGAGAAAAAGAAAAAAGAGCATTACTGTGAATGCACAAAGTTCTAGAGAAATACTTTGAATTTCATAGGCTGTGGACCTATAATTTTAGCCAGTGTTATCCAGAGCACAAGTGAAGAAAAATCTACACAATGGAGCCAAACTGCCTAAGTTAGAAGAATATTGGCTTCTCAGTATTGTGTGTTCTTGGGCAAGTTACTTAACCTCTCTATGTCTCACTTTTCTCATGGTAATGGCAGCAATTACAGCAGTAGTCTACCTGATAAAATGTCTTAGACATTCAATGTAATGCGCTTAGAAGGATGTCTGCACATACAAAGAGCTTTAAATAAAGGCTACTATTATTATTAGCAAAGTCTCAGCTGACCTTCCATCAATATCTACTATTATGATGTAAATATACTAGTGTCCTAGAGATGTCTTAGGCACCAGGAAGGAAGTCTTGAGATACCTACAGACCAAAGAAGGATTGGAAATTTGTGAAGGGTAAAGCTTTTATGTCTTCATTCAGCTATATTTCTTTGAGGAAAAATCAACCAGTCTAATCCTGTGGTGTTTTAATAAAGTTTTGCTCCTCACAATTTAGCTTCTTAAGGTAGAGGTCATAAGTAGGGTGATGAAAACTAGAGTAAGGGAATTATCACAAAAATTCCCTTTGCTGAGTATACTGCTGTCACCCTATTGTTAATGTCTTTACTACCAGAATAAAAAAAAAAAAAAAAAAAAAGAAAGAAAGAAAAAAGAAAAAATAATCTAAAGAAGGGTCTGTGTAGTGTTCAGCTTTAATCTACCTTCCTCTACATGTCTTCTTCTTCTAAAGTGCAATGCAGGCATTCAATAAAATTTAATTCCTAATTTAATAAACAAATGTTCAGAGTTACATTTCCATATTAAATTAAATTGTTTATATTTTTAAAACCATTACATTCCAAAATTATCTTCCCAACTCCACTTGTAGAAAACTCTGTAGAGTCTTGACATAAGTAGTATCATCCAGTGTTACTATAATGGTTAGTTAAGCAAATTAATATTGGAATCTATAGAATTAGCTCTTTTTGATATTTTTTGCTTACAGTCAGATAACCAAGCACACACAAATATGCCTATATGTAAATCAATATTTTAATTGTAAATGATATTGTAGTTATCAAGAGTCAACTCCATCATTTAATTTTTAAAATGGGCCAGAATTATGTAACAATTTTCATATTTTTTCAACACAAATGATCAGTATTTCCACAAGGATAACATTTATCAATTGAGAGTTTTTAATCTTTATTGCAGAAGCAGTGTTGAAGTCTGGGAAAAGGAATTTAGAATCTGGAAGATATACTTAAACTATTTGTTAAATACTTCGGTTTTATATTTATGCTAATCAATCTATCTTCTCATTGTTTTTTAAGTACATTTTTAAAGAGAACTAATGATCACAGTTTCTAATGTATTCTAAAATGCCTGTAAATTAAAATTTCTTTAGAGAATTAGATTCACCCTCTGATTTCAATGATGTTTTCCCAAATAAGAAAATCTGTTCCAACATGTAATGAAAATTACATTTCTAAATTCCACATTCTTTTAAGACGTTCTGCTTTTACTAAAAAGCAGATTTTGTACAATGAACGGTACACTGTGTAATTTTTCCACTCAATCCCTTTAAGAAGTTAGTAAAATGAACAATCAATCCACATGATCTTTACACAGTTGCTCAGTACATTAGAATATATCACACAGATAATCACTAGTTCAGTGGGAGTTCTCTGATTGCAGAGGGTTTAACTATTTAAGCAACCACATTGGGAAGAATACTTAGCAGATTTCTCTGCTGGAAATATCACATGAATCATTTGCCAAACTAATTCTAACAAAGAATTGCAGTGTAACGTTCACCCCAAAAGTTAAAATGTGCTCTTTAAAAATGGACTTACTTATCTCCCTCACAAAAATTCTCTTTGGTGTAATGACTATGATAATCGATTTCAAAAATTATTTGCATCGAATACCTAACTTCAAAAAATGTATCGCTGATGGGTACAAACCACACCTATGAAGTTATTTTTATACCTTTACTGTTAGAAACTGGTTTGCCTATATCAGATAATCCCTAATACGTTTCATATATATTTCACAAGTCATATGTAAATCAAATTAAGGTGATCTTCATTACAAACAAAAATCCAGACTTATGCTCAGTTAATATAAATGAAGCAATCAGAGCCTTTTGCTAGCCCTTAATCTCAGGTAATTTCTACAATATGACTCTTGGCTAGTCACTTTCTATCTTTTCATCCATCTTATTATCAACGTATACTCTGAATTGGTCCTATTCGTCTACTATAAAGCTAAATATTTCTCAAATCTGTCAAAATTAATTTGAATTCTAATATTCTAGGGTCCAAGATTATCTCTTTTAGTATCCAAGATCCTATCAACTTTGTACAACTTCCTATAATCCAGAACTTAATATATAATATGCTCCTGTTTCAGCCTCCCAAACAGTGAATTACATGAAACAATACTGATCTTGTAACTACATTCTTCCACCTAAGATTCAATATAGCCTTTTAGTTCAACACTGAGTCACTCATAAATATACATTTTTAAGCTATTCTAATAGCAGGTGCAACTTTACCAATAATAATCATTACTATTTCTAAAATTTTTCATTGTCATCTCTAGAGATCATGGAAGAATTTCAAAAGTGTCCAGCAGGGCCCACATCATGATTCATGCTCTGCCCAGAATAACACTGCAAAATCAAAATAAACAAATGGTCGAAACTTATTGGCTAGAGGAACAACAAAGGAAAGTAGAGCCATAAAAGAAAGTGATAAATTGTCACGGTATTTATACTCATTTCATATTCATTCCTTCAGACTAACTCTTCCTTTAGAAGGAAGACTGTCCTTCTAAAATCTTTCATAGCTTCTTTTTGGATTTGCCTTTCCATCTTTCCTTTCTTTTTGTGAAACGATTTTTCCTTTCCTCTAATTAGTATCTGCTGAAATACTGCCTCCTCCATCACTTACTTTAACTAAGAGCACAAATTCTAAATCATGATTGCTTGGATATGATTCCTTGCTCTACCGTTCAAGACTGAGATCTGGGACAAGTATATGACCTCATTTTGTATCACATTCCTCATATTTAATATGGGAATAATAACACTATATAATAATATACATTATAATATATAATATTATAATATATTATAATATATATAATATATATAATAGTACCTATCTCAGGATTGTTCTAAAGATTCATATATAAAAAGAACTTGTAATCACAGTATTATGTGTTTGCTATTATTAACATTTTTAATTTTAAGTAGACTTTGCCCACCATGACAAAATTTATTACTTTATTATGCTTCTTCCCAAATGACTTTGTACATATATTCCAAATACCTAACGTAATAATTTTACTTATTAATTTGTGTGGTTCTCTACCTATACTGTGAACAGGTAAAGAGCAGGAGCCATGTTAAATTAATCACATCTGAACACAGATGGTCCCTATTTAATTAATTTTTTAGGAAGAATGGCAAATACAAGGAATGAAGGAATAAATAGGGTAGAGCTCTGTTAAAAAAAAAAAAAAAAAAAGGAAGATTTTGGACTTGCTCTATAGCATAGATTTGGAAAGATCCTCTAATAATTCACCAGTACACAGCCTCACTCATACAGATGCAGGATTCTACTAAATACTGGTCCAGGAGTTGCCTACATCTGGATCACATGGGGGATGGGCATTTTTAAAACTACAAACAGGACACACTCACCTCTGCTGAACCAGGATCTCTTAAGAGTAGCCTAAGAGTCTTATTTTAACAAGCCTTCAGGGTAATTCTAACGCACAGCCAAACACATAAACCACATTTGTGCTGCATTTTAATCCATTCAAGTAAGACTAGCTGGCTTCCTCAGAGAGAAAGCAAGACAAAAAAATCTCCTTAGGTAGCTGAATGAGTTGTATTACCAACCATTACCATAGCCATAACTGTGTGACAGCCTAGCCTTGAAAAACAATATCTATAAAACTGCTGTGATAGATTTTTAAGTAATACTTTTTCCCCTTAAAATAACAGAAAATAGTTTCAATTACATCATAGGGCCCTTTTTGTTTTTGTTGTGGTGGTTTTGCTTTGTTTTTACTTTTATCAAGGGATTTTTGTATCCCTGGAAAGATAAGGAAAGTATACTCCATTCTCTAAAGGTGGGCAGGGAAGAAGCAAGGAGATAACAGATGACTAAAACAACACAGGTCATTACCCATCTTTATATTCCCACGAATTTCATCATATTACCACACTAGTAAGGAGATATCTAACCTCCTCTGAGCCTCTTTTTCAGTCTTCTAAAGAAAACAAAAGAAGGACATGAGACATCTAGGAGGCAGGAAGATGAAGGTGAATTAAAAGGTGTACACAGGGGCACCAGAGTGGCTCAGTTGGTTAAGCATCTGCTTTCAGCTCAGGTCATGATCTTAGGGTCCTAGAATTGAGTCCTGCTTCGGGCTCCCTGCTCAGGGGGAAGTCGCTGCTCTCCCTACCTCTGCTCCTCCCCTTTGCTTGTATACTCTTGTTCTCTCTCAAATAAATAAAATTTAAAAATAAAGGTGTACAGAGTAGTCTTGAAAAATAACCAGCTGGCTCTGCAGCTAGGTTTTTCACTTCTCAATCCAGATTTATAGGTAAAGATATCTATTATATATTTGCCTTCACCAAATTTTAACAAGCATTCATAATCTATGTACAGAAGAATGCAGATATAATGAAATATAAAGAAATGCAATATAGCTCTGTCCTCAAGAAACTGAAAATCAATAAAAAGATGTTGACATACATGTATATATACATTAAGGTACAATTCTTGTTAAAGGCAAAGTGTAAAAGCTAAGATAGTCTTGAGGAGGAAGGAGCAATTCATAACAGCTCCTCATACCTGGAAAACTTTTACACAGGAGCTCATGTTTCCTTCTGGCCTAGAAGAATAAATTGAATATGAAGGGCATGAAGAAAGGATGGAAGGAGAATGGTACCACTGTACATTTCAGTAGAAGACTGTGAACTAAGGTGCAGAAATGGGAAAGGATAAGATGGACTAGGAGTCTATCAACATAAACTGTGGCTGGAACATCGAGTGTCTGCGAAGGTTGGTGTGTGAAGGATGAACTGGAGAGTAGCAAGGAGATATGAAATAAAATCGTATTTGTAAAGCATTTTGCACAATGTGACATGGAAAGCATATGTAAAATAGCTCAATGATTTTCAGGAAGGATCAAAATGTGAGATCTCGAGGAAGAAAGTATAGTACAGTGTTCTTAACAGCGAAGAGAACTACTTATTTAGACTAGAACAGATTAACAACAAATAATGGAGGAAGTGATTAAAGTGAGTTCTAAAGAGTCCAGTAACTAATTTCATTGATAGTAGGCAGCATATTAGGTTCTGCACATGAAGAAACATGATTATGTGTTGAGACATTTGAAACAATTAAGAACTAAGAATAAGCAGCAAAACATATTGATGAAGGCCAATCTTTTATTTAGTTATAGATTTATTTATTTTAGAATGAGAGAGAGAAGGAGAGAGAATATGAGTGGAGAGAGAGGCAGAGGGAGAGAATCCTCTAGAGACTCCAGATGGAGCCTGATGCGGGGCTCAATCTCAAGACTCATGAGATCATGACCTGAGCCGAAACCAAGAGTCCTATGCCCAACCAGTTGAGCCGCTCCGGCACCCCAAGGCCAATCTTTTAAAGTGATGTCATGGAGATTAAAAACCCAAAAGGGAAGACTTCAAATAAAATACCATTTTGAACCGATGTCTAGTCTGTCAATGGAAATAATCAATAATTAGTTTTCCTTTGTATATTATATTGTACATGTAAATTGTTATTTTATCATTTCAATATTAATTATTAATTAAGGGCTATTTAATCTCTGAAAAGGTTCCCTTAATGCTGTAAAAAATTAAGGAGAGGAATGAAGGTATTACAAATTTATCTTTTGATTCTCCTCCCACTGGGATCTTTGTCTGAACAAGTCCGTTTCAGTTTGCCTAGGCCTCTTCTGATGTGGTTAGATTTATTTCTCTACTATTTCAGAGTATAACTTTAGGTTACACATACAAAAGAATCTACAGAGATTTCTATTATGAAGAAAGAGCCATTAAGATACAAGTGACACTGTGTATTATGCAGCTGAGAATACTTACCCTGGGTTAAAATATTTTGTTATAATTCGTCTCTTTTCGCTCAGGATAGTTAAAAAGTATTTTATATACTATGTTGATTTTTCTAATAAAACATACATTCCTGACCTTAATCAGAAAAATCCAAAGTTCTTTAAGAAAAGAAAATAGATGGACATAGGGGAAAGAAAAAAAAAGAAAAAGAGGGAGCTAGGCAACTATAAAATACTCTTACCTATAAAGAACAAATGAGGGTTGCTGGGGAGCAAGGGGGACTAAATGGGTGATGGGTATTAAGGAGGGCACTGGTTGCGATGAGCACTCGGTGTTATAAATTCTACTACTGAAATTAATATTACACTATATATTAACTAACTAGAATTTAAGTAAAAAATTGAAATGGAAAAAAACAAATAAAATCCAAAATTCTAAACTTTATTATTCACATTTTCTTATTTGATGTATCATCTTTCCTGAACTTTTCTAAGTGTTTGCAAAAATTAAGAAGGTTAAAATTGGGAATAATCAGTAGCTATAGATTCATTAAGTCCTATGTCACACCAGAAATGAAAGTATGTTAGAATATAAAAGAGATACATGAATGTTTAAAGAAAGTGGTAACATATACCATTATTTTTCACAGATGAGCCCTGCATATGAAAAAGCATGGTAAAATCCTGAATTACAAATCATTTAAGCCAAGTGTGATGTTATAGTTTACAGGTGTTATAGGTGGGTTTCACACCTTCTCTGAATAGTGAACTTTACATTACATGGGGAAGTTTGTTTATAGATAAGCCATGACCTAATGGGACTCTAAAACCACAGAATTAAATATTTTAAGTCGATACCAATAATAAATATCAATTAGACTAAATTAATGTGATTTGTATATGTTCTAGGATATTACAAAATGAGAGGCATCAGTTTTCAATTTAGAAATATCAAAAGTGTGAAAGTGAAATGTCTGTAATTTTATTTTAGACCCTTTCTTTCTAGTGTATTTTATTAGGAAGATGGGATGGTATAGAAAAATATGGAAGGCTTAAAATCAATCCTGTGTTCTCATTTTGGTTTTGATAAATAGTAGTCACATAGCCTCAGGCAAGTTACCTACAAATAATACATATATGCAATGATAGCTTCCTTATGTGGGGTTGTAAGCATTACATGAGATAATTTACTAAAGTTCCAGAACAGTTCCTACCACACAGTAGATGCTCAATAATTGTTTTCTTTTCATCCTTCTCTCTCTCCCACCATATTTCATTTCTTGTCTTACTACCTATAGTTAGTTTTTTTTTGTTTTTAAGATTTATTTTTGAGAGAGAGAATGCACATACATGAGTCACAGAGGGGCAGAGGGAGAGGGAGAGAATCTCAAGCTGATTCCGATGAGCCCAACCCAGGGCTAGATGTCACAACCCATGAAATCATGACCTGAGCCAAAACCAAGAGTCGGACATTCAACCCATTGAGCCACCCAAACGCCTCTAGTTTCTATTTATGATTTAAATGTCTGATAATCTGTACTTGGCCTATTCCCATCACTTGCTCTGACAAAGGTCAAATCCCTACCTTAGCTATGCAACCCATTTGGTAAGGATATAATGAAGAATCCCTTACATCTCCCTTTTCCCTCCTCTATCATTCAACAGATATCTCTTCAGCACTGTGGCAAATATTAACAGTGCTAAGATATGGTTCCTGTCCTTAAGAACCTCAGTCTCCAGCAGGAGAGAAATACAAACAAATAATTAAGTATAATTGGATAAATGACCATTTAAACATGCCACATTTTAAAAACACCTTAATTTTACAGTATACTCTATAAAACATACTAAGTACCCATATCAAATTGGTTCAGTAAATATTTGCTTATTACCTGCTAGGTGTTAGTTAGGCTGACAGCATTAAGAAAAATAGTCTCCACAAGGACATGAAGTTTCAGGGACCATAATGAAAGTCGAGCAGGACTTGGGAATGCCAGTCCTTCTGAGACACTGGTATCACCTTCCAGCAACGTGACCATGATACAGACCCTTATATCCTATAGTCCTCATTCTCTAGATGATGCAATCTCATTGCATTTCATCTGGAATAATCATTAACAGCCGGTGTTCTCTCTTCAGTCTCTTCGTAAAAAGCCTCATGCTGGTATAGTCCAGCACGGTACTTGTCTTCTCAAAACTTACACAAAGAATACATTCCTGATCTTTGTTCCTTTCCCATGATAATGATCTTTTATCTCTAAGTATATCAAACGACCAATGGAAAGAGTCAACACTCTGCACTCAGGAAAATAAGGTCTAATATTCAACAACTAATCATTAAATAAATTTTCAGTCAAAATTCTTTCCTAAAATTTATTCTGAAAAAAATTAACTTGTAATTATTTTGTTTGTATTTGTTTTGCTTGAATATTTTAAAGATTTTATTGATTTATCTGAAACAGAGCAGAGGAGAGAGGGAGCACACACAAAGCTGGAGGGAAAGGGGGAAGCAGACTCCCCATTGAGCAGGGATCCTGATGCAGTCTCAATCCCAGAACCCTGAGATGATGATCTGAGCCAAAGGCAGACACTTAACCAACTAAGCCACCCAAGCATCCCAAAAGATCTTTAAGGATATATAACTTTTTAAGAATTTCAGCAGTGATTTGTTGACCATTTTCTTTTTATGCCACTTAATTTGTTGTTCACATAAATTTCTATTGTTTTGAGTAGCTAAATACTATTCTAAAATTAAAATCCGTAGACACAATCTGAATTGAAGCTATCTAATTTTCATTCAATAAAAATGACAAAGTTCCTCAAACAGAATATTAAAAATATATTAAAAATATTAAAGGAGGAAATATTAAAATTAGGAATAGAATTTTCCTAAAATCTGCCCTACAGCCTTCCCTCATTTTGTGCTAGAAGGAATCCAAAAAGCGATCTGAAATGACTTGTATTCAGCAAAACTGTTGTTATTGTCGTATTCAGTAAAGTTAAAAATCTAATGAGAAAAGTCTGACTCCTTCCTTCCATAATCCACATAAATCCTGCAACTAAAAAACTGAAATGGAAATGAGTCATGATAATTTTATGAAAATGCTTGCTTTTTTAATATAAGAAAATTTCTATAACATGGTATCTTGATTTGGAAATTAGATCATATCTGTTGTTATAAAATGGTCATGAATATAACTTGAGAAATGATATCTTATATGTCTTAACATTAGAAAAAAGCTGAGTCTGGGGATCCCTGGATGGCGCAGCGGTTTGGCGCCTGCCTTTGGCCCAGGGCGCGATCCTGGAGACCCGGGATCGAGTCCCACGTTGGGCTTCCGGTGCATGGGGCCTGCTTCTCCCTCTGCCTGTGTCTCTGCCTCTCTCTCTCTCTCTCTCTCTCTATCATAAATAAATAAAAAAAAATTTTTAAAAAAAGAAAAGAAAAAAGCTGAGTCTAAGAGATTATGTGAATTACTTAAATTCAAATACCAAAAATTCAGATAGGGCCACAACTCTGGTCTCCAGATACCTGATTTTCCCTTTCTACTGAAGTTAAATTTAGGCTAATTAAACATGAGTTAATTAATCCTATTATACACAAACACACAAACACATACAATTTGTTTGTTTGCTTTGAATTCCAAGAATGTAGACCAAGTGCTCATGTTCTACAAAATACATCCAACAGAGACCATACATACTTTTCTTCTTCGACACTAAGTCGTCAAGAGCTAGGGGGTGCCTAGACATGTTAAGATTCTGAAGATGTGCCTTGCTTACAATCAGTAGGCAATACTTCCATTCCATGAAGTGCAGTGATGTTCTATGTTCCAGATACTCTAAATCCTTGAACTATTTTTTTCTTGAGCTGTTACTTATCCAGAAACCATCCAAATTAAAAATCACTTATAATAAAATAAAGCAAAAATGACAGCACAGATCTAACGTGACTTCAAGTTTTACATTAGTTAATACTTGTTTAGTGTTACTGAATCAACAAGTAAGGAACTGATATGGGTATAACCCTAAACCTACAAGATAAATCTGTGTAATGCATTTTATTAAATACTCTGTGAAATGGGTTTTTCCTACAATTTATAGTTAAAAACATGCAATATCATGTTTACCTTTCTAAATTGTGTAGACCTTTACATAAAATCATGAAAAACAATAACAAAAGGAGTTAAATACAAGTTTAGTGGATCCTCATATTCCTCTATTTCTAGATCATTCAAAATAAAGCAAGTTCATAATAGAGAAAGTACAGCATAGAGGTGGTAAGAATTAAAATTTTGGAGTTAGATTTGAATTCTAACTCAGTCACTGGACTGTGAATGAGGACACAATACTTTGCCTCATTTTTTCTCAATTTCTCTATCAATGTGTTTAAAAATAATACCTACCCGAGAGACATTATGAGAGTTTAATATGATGATATAATACGGAAAGTCCTTAGAACAATGTGTAACACAGACTAAGCATTTAACACGCATTAATTATTTTTTAAAGAAAAAATATTTTTATATTTGGTGAAATCGTATAGTTAGGGATTATTTATTTTTAGACACATGGTTACTTAGTAAATATCTCTTGACTCATTTTAGGTCCATCTGATAAGTAAGAGCTTTCATTCATTCATTCACCAGCTCTTTATTGAACCTCTGATCAGTTTACTAGTTTTGGCTACCATGAGCCATTAATTTGCTCATAATACTGTATATAAAATATAATCATCTACCCAGTACTTATATTTCAGATTGTCTTAATAGATTATAAATGTATTAGTTAATTTAATAAAAAAACTATGAAATACTTTATTTCCATTTGATGCAAAAAAATCTAGGAGTAGATAGGCTGAGTGTATTGCCCAAAATTACTAAATTAGTAAACTATAAAGCTGAGATTCAAACTCTTGTCTCATTCCTGCAACTCTCCTACATAACTACAGCATTATAGTTACACAGGAAGGGAGCACTAACTCTGCCTGAAGGCAAATGAAATTTTTATGTAAATATTCCTATAGCATATTGTTATTAAATCCCCAGGGTATGATGCTATGCTTCTATAAAGTAAGATAACATATTTCTAAAAAGGCAAAAGTAGTTTCATATTAATAATGTATTTGAAAACCATTATGTAATATGGTTACTAAAAGTAATGTTAATTATACTCACATTAATCATGCCAGTAAAACAAAAATACGAACTAAGATATAAATTAAGTATAAATTAATAATGATTAAGTAAAATTTTCCCTTTTTCATTATTTATATATCTTAAAATAATTTTCAACAACATGTTCTCTAAGTATGACTGATTATATCTACAATTATAGAGAATGTTTTAGCTGTATTACTCAAGATAGGTTATAGAAATCAAATTATTTGTACAACATAAAGTTACAATTATAGCCTCAATTAAAATTCACTGAACATATCCTTACAAACACTAAACTTAAAAGGGTTACTTTAATTCTTTAGAAGTGTAAGTCTCTTATATAAGCATATGGGTAAGCTTTCATTTATTTAGGGAAAACAGTATCTACCTCATATGGTAGTTATGAGGATGAAAGAGTAAATAATCCAGAATTTCAGGAATGGTATATGTGTCTATCTTCACCATTGGATTTTGAACCAGAGTCTTGTCATAGTCATATTTCTGCGTTACTATCCAAGCTCTCTTCATACTAGATACATTTCTTTTTTTTTTTTTTTAAATTTTTATTTATTTATGATAGTCACAGAGAGAGAAAGAGAGAGAGAGGCAGAGACACAGGCAGAGGGAGAAGCAGGCTCCATGCACCGGGAGCCCGACGTGGGATTCGATCCCGGGTCTCCAGGATCGCGCCCTGGGCCAAAGGCAGGCGCCAAACCGCTGCGCCACCCAGGGATCCCTAGATACGTTTCTTAAGTAAATTTTAAAAAGTTGTTTTTCTTATAAATAATACAAAAAACACAAATTGACTATAATTAAATGATGTAGAAAAATGACATCTCTTTAGTGTATAAATTTACTGGATAACATATAATTATTATTGCTCATTATCTAATTATATGCATTAAGAATCTCAAATACTGCATTAATTATAGTGCTGTTTTATGCCACTTCAAATTATTTCTAAAAATAAGTACATTAATTTCTGTATGATGCAAGTCTGGATAAACACCATTGTGCTATTAGTATATACTTGATCAATGTTTTTAACTAAATTTGAATTGGAAATTAAATTCTCTTTGTTTTAGGTTAATAGGAGATTTATAGAGAAAGCTAGATTTATCCTTTCAGATTTATCTAAGTTTAGCATCCTAATCTGATTTTCCAGTACACCATATTTAGTCCCTGATCCTAAGTTAATTCTATGTCTCATTAATAATTTACTTTATTCTACATTCTTGTATCGTTTCATTTTGTTTTGTTTTGGTAATATGTGGTACATAACTTTTCCTTCCATATATATGTGAATCCCTTATTTATTCATATTCAAAATATATATTCCAGGATGTGAGAGAAGATTACTGCATCTAGGCTGCTACAAATGCCTTAGTTTTATTGTTTATTAATTTTAAGATGAACAAACTTTTAGATTGTTCTCTTTCTGACAGAACCCAGCTTATTTTCACTACCCAAGAGATTGAGAAGTTTTAGATGTTAGATTTCATAAACGTGTTCTATCTACTTGACGTAGCATGACACGTGACTCAGAAGTTTTCTGCTCAAAAATATGAAACTAAATATATTTTTAATTTTGCTTAATACACACACATGTATGCATGAAAGCAAAACACTGTTTATGCATCTTCTATCATAATGCCAAAGTTACCAGTTGGGAATTGTAAATGCAGTCAATTTGTATTATCCTCAGTAGTTGTATCCTATTAAGTTGCTGCAACCACTGAATCAGCAAATACTGAACAACTGCTCCTAAGGGAAATAAAACCTTAAGATTCCTGGGAGACTCTAGTCGCAATATTTTCATCACCTAATCAATACATAACCTTGTTTTTGTGTGTGTTTCTGTTTAAAGATCCTTTAACATTTTAAGACATTGACACTCACAGGCTTAACAAGAGTTAAGGCTTCATTAACTCATTGAACTCACAGCCAACAGCACTATAACTCAGGCCCGAATGAAACTTACCTAACACATGTATTTCTCCATAAGACACATCACAGCCTCTTGTACTAAGGAACACTCCACAATACTTCAGCATTGTGCTTGGGGGCCATTTTAACCAGTGAAATCATAAACAAAAAGCAAAAAAAAAAAAAAAAAAAAAAAAAAAAAGGTGAAAAGTGTGGCCCTAAATAGACTGCAAAAAGGACAGTCTACAGTATGAGGGCTGAAACAAGATCATCACCTTGTTTGACCTCACGTGGGAATGTATGCATTTGGCCAATGCAGTGCTCTGTGCATGTCCACAAATGGTCATGAAGGGCCACAAGTATTGATTTTGGGGTTAGAAATACACTGTAGCAACTTCACAAATACACAATCCACAAATAATAAGGATCGGCTGTTGTATGTTGTCAAATTTCCATACTGAGTCCCCCAGCCCAATAGAGGTTTTTTGTTGTTTTTTTTTTTAATTTCTTGAGAATTGATTAAACAGATTTAAATAATTTATTCAGTAAGCAAACTAAAATTTATTAAAGAAATGTATGGGATTAAAGGGCTTATAAAGCTATACCTATTAGAATAATCTGAGCCCCATCAGGTAAAGAGATTCTTCTACATCACAAGTTCTACTTAACTCCTGAGTTAATGGTACAGTCATGGCACCATTAATAATTCTTAAAAGACCAAAGAAAATTTAAAGTAATATGGCATCAATTTTTATTTTAATAATTCAAATTTCACAAATAGTCAGCTACCCATCAACTATTTAACCACAGCATTTCAAAATAATACATTAGAATGCTATTATTTATTAAAAAATGAAATGAAGGGACACCAGGGTGGCTCAGTGGTTGAGCACCTGTCTTCGGCCCAGGGCATGATCCTGGAGTACTGGGATCAAGTTCCACATCAGGCTTCCTGCATGGAGCTTGCTTCTCCCTCTCCCTGTATCTCTGCCTCTCTCTCTGTGTCTCTCATGAATAAATAAATAAAATCTTAAAAAAAAAAGAAAATGAAATGTACTTTGCTACTTTTCTAGAAGATTCAAATATTAATTTTAAATATAGGAGAAATAAATTTAGATGAGAAAAACATTTTAGGCATAAAAATTTTCTGCATATACAATGATGAAATATGGCACTCCCATTTCAATTTAACAAAATTGCTAAATAGGGGCACCTGCATGACTGGGTCAATTAACTGTCCAACTCTTGATTTCGGCTCAGGTTATGATCTCAGGGTTGTGATATGGAGCTCCGCTGTTGGCCCTGTGCTGGGCATGGAGCCTGCTTGGGATTCTCTCCCTCCCTCTCTGCCCCTTTCTTACCCACCCTCCCAAATAAATAAATAAACAAACAAATAAATAAATAGCTAGGTATTACATTAATCTAAAAGCAACTCTAAATTCTAGACTTCTAATATATATAATTGTTTTGTAACCTAACACTCTCAACCTAAGTGTTTAAAATTATTGACATAAAATTCTATGCTATAAAAAATTAAATCCTAAATGGGGGTAGATTAACACATTGTACAAATTAAATATAAGTTTTGAAACAAGAAATCAAAATACTATTTACTACCATACTTATCAGTATGTCTCAAAAGTGCATGCTCCCTTGATATATTTAAATTCCAACTTTACAATGAGATGAATTGCAATTATCACAGAAAGTGTTTTATCCCATTCAGTAAAAATCAAATTGACTTTATATGTCCATTTCCTGTTTGCAATAACCTAAACTAATACTTCTTCTAGTCTTATTGCTTTCTTTCCATCAATTGCTTTTCTAAAATGTAATTCTGACTAGATCATTCTGATGCTTGAAACAATTCACAGCCTACAAAATAAAACTCAAGTTATCACCAGTCTTAAAAATCTCTTTATGATCCTGTCCTTGCCCAGTTCTCAAGACTTATCTCTTCTGTGCTTCCTCCACACATTACAGCCTAACAAGAGGTTAGTAACTCTAATTCACCCCAATCTGTGCTATTGTTTTGTATCTCTGTGCTTTGCATCCCTATCTTGGAATTCCTTTTTCTTTAGTTTGCCTAATGAACTCTTACTTGACCATCAGCTCAAGCACTGCCTTCTCTATGAAACTTTGCCTCCCTGCCTTCAGAAATATGTGGGTCATTTTTCACTTTGGAAATTTTCACATCCATTTGTTGGTGACCTTATCATATAGGGGTAGGTTTCCGAAAGACTTGGAATGCCATTATACTAGTATTATTTACCTTGTATTGTTTATTTGATAATCCAAATACTAGCACAGTATCAACAGATGATCAATGAATGTGTGCTGAGTGACAAGATGAAATTAAAAGTCTCTTTCCATATTCACTGTCAGTTTGGTTTAATACATAACACAACAGTAGTGTCAGTGTCCACTCAATAAAGATACATTAGTAATAACAGAAAACGGGTATTTTCATTATACACATTAACAAAACTCAGATTAAGAGTTAATATTAAGCATTTGATGAGTTCACCAAATATCACTAAAGTGATCTCAATTTTTATCTTTTGTCTTAAATTTACAAATTGTCTACTTTCAAAAGACTGTATGCATTGTATAAGAGCAGAAACGAAATGCAATAAAATATAGGGCAGATAACAGCCAAAAAAATTTTCTAGGGGATCCCTGGGTGGCGCAGCGGTTTGGCGCCTGCCTTTGGCCCAGGGCGCGATCCTGGAGACCCGGGATCGAATCCCATGTCGGGCTCCCGGTGCATGGAGCCTGCTTCTCCCTCTGCCTATGTCTCTGCCTCTCTCTCTCTCTCTCTGTGACTATCATAAAAAAAATAAAAATAAAAAAAATAAAAAAATTTTCTAGTACTTCTAAGTACCATATCTATATTGATTCTAAGTACTGTCTTTATATTGATTCATTTAATCCTCATGGCATGAAATGATTCAGGTGTTACTTTCTTCATCGTCACTGAAACAAAACAAAACAAAACAAAGACACAGAAGTTAAAAAAAAAAAAAATAGCAAAACACTTGCCCCTGGTTGCTCATCCAGTGGGTGCAGAAGCCAGACACAAATTGACTAGTCCCACTTCAGAGCTCATGATCTTAATCACTACTCCATACCCCGTCTGCTCAGGTCAGAGAAAGATGCAGCAGATGTCACTAGACCCTTGCTATGAAATAACAGCTAGACTTTAGTAAACTACCGTCTCCACTGTCTTTGACTCTTTGCAAATACAAATAATTTTTTATTATTAAGATCTTACTCCAGACCAAGTACTTTGCATATTATTCTATAAAACAATTCTGTAAAGTAGCATTTTAGCACCTGGCCATGTATTAGTATCTTAATAATCACTGTTGACTAACTGGATAAGAGACAGCCTACTGAGAATCGTATAGTTTTAGTATTATTTTGAGAAAAGAGAGTTGGCAAATTTATGTAATTTGCTCATTGTCAAACAGTAAGAGACTGAGTGGGGACAGAAATTTGGGTGTTTCCAAGACATAGTGCCGTATTTGGTATAAAAGTTACACATTAAACTGAGTTTCAGTGAGTGTTGATATTTCTGTAGGCAATTAAGCTCAAAGGCTCCAAATGCTTTGAACTCTGATGTTCTAATTTACTGTGAGGAATAAACTATGAAACATCTAGAGGAATGAAAAGAGAGCACACCTATTAAACTCTCTCTCTCTCTCTTCACTTCTTCAATAGGTATCTATGGCATGCTTTGTATCCAATGGCTAAGTGCCTGAGATATGAAGTCAAAGCGTTTGCTATTATTGAAAAGCTTATATCATTCCTGAATCTATACTTGAAAACAAAAGGAATAACTAAAAGTTCCTAATAAGTATCTCAGAAATTATCATCTTCCCAAGGAAAGCACATGAGAATGTTCATATAGCAATAAGAAATTATAGTGACTTTAAGCAACTTTTTTATGTTAAAGTATCCATGTATTATATGTAAAACACTTAATGGGCTTTCCTAGAAATATTCCTGAGAAATCCCTGTTAAAATTTCTCTAGACAAAAAAAAAAAAAAATCCATTGAATAAACGAACAATCATTATTTAAACTCATAATGGAAGATTCATCAATTAGATAGTGTTGTTAATAGAAGAACTAGGATATTTAAACACATATCAAATGTATATTATATGATGCACATTATATGTTGCATATATCATATAAAATATTTATCTTAAATGTATCTTAAATACTGTATTGTATTTTATATATATAAAATATCTTACATATCTTATATATTTTATATATATAAATAAATATTATATATATATAATTCCCTTCATCTACTGTAATGTTACTCCTGACTATTTTTTCAAGGCATAAATGCATAAACACAGGAAACAATCACAGAAATTAATTTTTCTTCTTAAAAGAATTAAGCTTTTTTGGCTTAAAAGATGAATATATTAGGGCAAAAAAGTTACAAATCAGTTTCTATTTAATATATATTTATTATATATAATTATATATAGATTGCATATGAATTTTGTGTTAACATATTACTTTTATAGATTTTAGACATTTTGAATATGTAGTGCCATATTAACTGTATATAACATATAAATTATTGTCATTTTAATAAGAAGCCATACCTTATTTTTCTATACTGATTAAATAAAATTTTTACTGAAACACTAAAAATCAAAACTTCTGATCAGAATATTGTTGGTATTTTGTCATATCCATAAGGTTAATATGCAAATCTATTAAGTTCTAAAAATATGTAAAATAAAAACTTTCTGAAGATGAAATACTAAATCATGATAAATATAAATAAGACAAAACTGATAAGACTCAGTTCATATTCAAATTTCAAGTGTTTTGAAATATATGCATACACCTGTTTTGTTGGAATCAAGAGCCACACAAGTTTACACACTCTATTTGTTGATAATACCTACTAACTTTATTTTAATCTATAAAAGTTATCTCCACGTGCCCCTTTTCATTCCATAGCAACATTTTTCTGGTTGTAACTCCTCACATGAGGGAAACAAAAGCAAATATAAACTGTTAGGACTACATCAATAAATAAAATCTTTAAAAAATAAATAAATAATCAGCTCATCTGACAAGAGGGGAGTAGGCTTGAATTCTCTCATGGATAAATAAATAAAATCTTTAAAAAATAAATAAATAATCAGGACTACATCAAACTGAAAAGCTTTTGCATTAATGAAACAAAAAGGCATCCTACTGAAAGGGAGAGGATATTTACAAATGATGTATCCAGTAAGGGGTTAATGTCCAAAATATGAAAGCAGTAAACACACAACTCAGCAGTAAAATAACAAAATTCAGCCACAACCCAGCAGTAAAATAAACAAAAAACCCCACACAACTCAGCAGTAAAATAAACCAAACAAACAAACAAAAACAAAAAATAATACAATTAAAAAATGGGCAGAGGACCTGAATAGGTGTTTTCCCAAAGAAGATATACAAACAACCACCAGACACGTGAAAAGAAGCTTGACATCATTTATCATCAGGGAATTGCAAATCAAAACCACAATGAGATACCACCTCACATCCGTCAGAATGGCTAGTTTCAAAAAGACAAGAATTAACAAGTGTTGATGAGGATATGGAAAAAAGACATCCCTTGTGCACTGCTAGTAGAAATTTAAATCGGTACAGCACTATGGAAGACAATATGAAGGTTCCTCAAAAAATTAAAAACAGACATACCATATAATACAATAATTCTACTCTGGGTTTTGAGAAAAGAAAAAGAAGAAGAAAAAAAAAAGAAAAAGAAAGAAAAAAGGAAAAAGGAAAGGAAAAGAAAAAAAAGGAGAAAACTAATTTGAAAAAATATGCACCCTTATGTTTATTGCAGCAGTACTTACAACAACCAAGATAAGATATAAAAGCAAACTAAATACTCATCAACAGATAAATGTATAAAGATGTAGCATATTTACAATAGAATATTACTCAGCCATAAAAAAGAATAAAATCTTACCATTCATGACAAAATAGATGAACCTACAAGGTACCATGCTGAGTGAAGTAAATCAGACAGAGGAAGACAAGTGTCCTATCATTGCACTCATATGTGAAATTTTAAAAACAAAATAAATGAACAAATAAACAAAACAGACTCATAAACCCAGAAAACAAACCCAAGGAGTAGGAAGATGGAGTAGGAAGGTGGAGTAGGTAGGGGAGTAGGAAGATGGATGAAATAGGTGAAGGAGATTAAGAGGAACAAACTTCTCACTATAAAATAAGCAAGGCATGAGACTGAAAAGTATACCATGGGAATATGGTCAATAATACCTTAATGATGTGGAATGGTGGCTGACGGTAATTACACTTATGGAGATGAACATTGCATAATGTAAAGAATTGTTGATTCACTATGTTGTACACCTGACACTAATAACATTCTATGATATATATACACCAGATTAAAAAAAAAAAGGTTAGTTTGCTTGCCCCTTTTCAAGCCATTTGGGAAATCTATATTAAAATATTAGAGATGAGGGGTGCCTGGATGGCTCAGTGGGTTAAGCATCTGCCTTTGGCTCAGGTCATGATCTCAGAGTCCTGGGATCCAGCTCCACCTCAGGGTCCCTCCTTAGCAGAGTCGGCTTCGCCCTCTCCCTGTGCCCACTCCCACTCATCCTTGCGCATGCTCTCTCAAATAAGTAAAATCTTAAAAAAAAAAAAAAATTAGAGACGACAAAAACTTGCATTCTACTACCTATATTTGTTAATTTTTTATGTCAATTTGACGAGGCTATGGTGCCCAGCTGTTTGATCAGACACCAGTCTGGATTTCCCTGTGAAGGTACTTTTCAGGTGTGATTAACATTCAAATAAGTATATTTTGAGGAAAGCAGATTATCCTCCATCTTTTGGGTGGGCCTCATCCAATCTGTTGAAGGCATCAGGTACAAAGATTGAGGTTTCTCAAGAAAAAAAGAATTCTCCTCAAGACTGTAACATGCAAACCCTACGTAAGTCTCCAGCCTGCCAGCCTGTACTACAAATTTTTGATCTGCCAGCCCTCACAGCCCCTTAATACTACTCCTTAAATCAACCTGTCTCTCTCAACAGATCCGTACACACACAGATATACGCACACACAGGATGTACACATAGATTCTATTTCTCTGGAGAACTCTGACGGATACACTACCTTTGAACTGTAACTAATTACTTCCCTAATTAGTAAGAAGAAAATTATTTTTAGTCATTACATATACATGCATATTATGACACTCAGACAAAAGGGAAATGGTAATTTGTTAGGGAAAAAAAAGTGTTTGGAAATGTAGCTGCTGTTTTGTTTAATTAGGGACAGTGAAATACAAACCCCTACCTTTAAATAATAAATAATCAAATAGAAAAAAAATAAGGAAAACAAGTCAACGAAGACTACTTTCTTATTTGCCATTGCGTCTAAAGAGACAATATACAGAGCATAGAGTATTTTGTAGTGATCTCAGAATCCTGCAGTACCTTCACCCATTAGAGGGCTTTAATAAAGAGAAAGATATATTGAACTGTGAAATTCTTTTCTTCTGCCCATTTTTGCCAGAACCTTTAGAGCGATTACAGATGCTCTTTTGGACACCGTTAATTAAAGTGTCAGCCACCAAAATATATTCAAGGCAATATGGAAACCGAGAAGATTGTGATTCTCTCTGCCAACGGCAGTCTGCAACGGGGCCGTATCTATGCAGCCTAAACAGCTCACTCCCACTGGGAAATCGCAACCTCCCTATCACGGAGATAGCATTATTTTTCAAGATGATCTGCTCTAATGTACTGCTCCCCAGCATGCTATCCATAATTCTCCAGATAAATTGAAGGGGCTGAAGGATTTATGAACTCCTGAATTCTTTTCTTGTAGGGAACCCCAGCCGAATTCACCAGAGGATTTCTTATGCTTATGTGAGATCCTCTGGCAAAACAGAAAATGTGTGGAAGGAGTAATGGGACATTAAAATTGACTCCTACTTACCACAAATGCTCTTGTGAATATGTATAAGAAAGAGAAGACCAGTACCACATTATACCTTGATAGGTTGTACTATACCTTAAAAAAAGCATATTATGTTGTGCTGACCACTATAACTTTTCTTTGTAAGTTATACACGGATTTTTTGAAGTAATGATTTTAAACAAAAGAAGTTTTATGCATTTTTTATCTCTTACCCTATGAGTTGTATTTGTCATAAATATTAGTTGGCAATCTATTAATAGATAAAAATAGATTAATAATTGATGGATAATAATCACAAAATCTTTACTTAACAATATATATTCAAAAAGACACAAAGGTGAAGGACAAACAAAATATACACTATTTTGAGTGATTTAATTATATCCTTACATAGAAACATTTTTTTTTTTTTAGAAACATTTTTTCTTTCAAGATTTCTTCAAAACTGTTTTCCTTTGTATTAAGAAATATAATCCAGGTGAATTTAGTTAGTTATTCCTCAAAAAGATTTATCAGAAATTAGAGTTTTATTTAGAAAAACTTTAGCACATTATATTGTATTTTGTAGATAACATAGTATTTTGATTACAAAAAAATAAGCACATCTTTCTCAGTAACCACATTTTATTTGTATTTTCCCAGAGCATCTATTTGTGAATTTTTACATAAAAATGTATACAATCTAACCTCTTAGGGATTTGTCTGAGGAAGCCAGTTAATTTACTCAAGAATTCTATTGCCACTGAGTCTAGAGTCAAGTTCCTCTCAGCACTCAAAAACCATTTTGAACATTAATGTACCAAATCCAAGCACCATGACTTGGGCTTAACAATCGCAAATCTGGTTCATTTCGGTAATACATTTGTTGATATCTCCTCTTCCCTAACTATGTTCCGTTCCTTTATAATTCCTATATGGAGGGGCGCCCAGGTGGCTGAGTCAGTTGTGTCTGCCTTCAGCTCAGGTCTGATCCCGGGATCCTGGGATGGAGCCCCACAGCATCTGGCTCCCGGCTCAGTGGGGAGCCTGCTTCTCCCTCTGCCCCTCCCCCTGCTCATGCTGTCTCTCTCTCTCTCTCTCTCTCTCTCAAATTAATGGGTAAAATCTTTTTTGTAAAACGTAATTCCTATATGGAATAGGCTCTACAGTTTATGCATTACTTTAGCTTTAAAAATTTGTAGAGAGGGTATGGAATGTGGGTCTGTGGGTACCCGTGAGAGGGAGACAGAGAGAATGGTGTTAATATATGGTTTCTTTTGACATTGCAAATTAGTCAGGATGAGTACTCATTTGAGGATTTACAGATATACCTTCCCCACATGATCTACACCATAGAAGTTTTTGGATCTAACAGTATATGATATAACCTCACACCATCTATTTCAGACCTTTGCTTCTAAAGGATCACATTTAAGGCAAAGTAAAAACTCTCTAAGTTTAGAATGCAATCTTTTTTTTTTTTTTACTTTTTTCCCAAATTTTTATTTAAATTCTAGTTAACATATAGTGTAATAGGGGCTCCAGGAGTAGAATTTAGTCATTTATCACTTACATATAACACCCAGTGCTCAACACAAATGTCCTTAACACCCATCACCCATTTAACACATCCCCACCAACCTCCCCTCTTAGAACTCAATTAAATTGCTAAAAAGCAATAAATTGGTGATGGCTACGCAAGAGGGCTATATATTTGCAACTCTGCTATTACAATCGTGCTTGTTATTTTAATTAAACGATATTTTTTTTACCCCAAACAATAGCTTGATAAGTATGAATACTGGGAATTTTCATATAGTTGGATGTATTGATTCTAATTGCCCCAAAGATGTGGAGGTTTTTCAAAATATCTGAGAATGTAGCTTCAGAATTTATCCTGAATTTGTTGGGTAGCGGTTTTTTTTTTAAGACATTGGGTTATAATTCTCCACTGCCTCATCCATCATCTCTTCCCTCTTGTCAACAAAGAATCTCTAATAGTTCCATTTTCATTCTCTCATTTGAAAATACTTGAAGAATTGAAAGTTCATGTCAGGATGCTTTGGGGACTCTCTAGGAAATCCTTCCATCTCATTAGGCTACATGCCCAGAAGTTTGGGCAAGGAAGTCAGTCATACAGTGAATTTGAGATCAAGTCACAGAATCAGAATACTTCTATGGAGTGACAATAAGTCTGAAGAAGGATTAAATAATAAATCAACACTCATCTTCACTTCAATACATTATGCTTTCTGCCATATCTTGGGGCAAATCCAAGCACAGATCTTTTTTACATTCAACTACAGAAAAAACTATGAAGACAGAAAAATAAGCTAAGAGTGTTATACAGGCAGTAGTAAGTGTTCACCCAGGAAGAGATAAACACCAGAACATTGTGTTACCAATAGAAATGAAAATGATGCATTTATAAAAGATTTCAAAAGTCATTTATAACTGAATAGATATAAGAAATAAGACGGGAAAAGTAATCCAATAAATATCTTTAACTGAAATGAATAGCAATAGTATTTGGATAGCAGTGTACCAGCAACAGATGCAATATCGAGCATAATAAATATGTAACTGAATCCATGATACTGAAATGGAAACTAGGAAATGGGAACTTATCTCAGATACGTACGTAATCAGCAAAGAAACACTAGCTGAAGCTGAAATGAAAGACTAACTCAACACGAAAACCTTGAATTGGAGACTTTTTAAAACTCCATCTTTTACATATGAACAACTGAAACCTTAAGTGGGTACAAATGATATCCCCAAGGCCAAGAAATGAATTTCCCAAGGCAGAGTTGGATGACATGCTCTCATAGAACCAAGACTAACCCTCCTAACGTAAATTTTGTACACTCTCGTGTCCATCTCAAATCTTATCTTTCTGTCTCTATGTCAAATGCACTCTGTCTTCTCTGGATGTAAGTCCCATATGTTGTCTTTACACTGCATTTGATATGTTAGTACACCGAGAACTCCTTCATGGGTGTGTTTCTTACAGCTGCAATCAAATGTTCCCTAATGAACAACGCTTTTATGACTTTCCCTCAATACCTAGTAAAATTGTATGTATTTAGGAGGCACTCAAAGAATGCTTGCAGCCTGGATGAAATGAATGTAAGAGGAACACTGCTGCCTTTCAAGCCATCAAGTTAAAGTTCTAAAAGCTTTTGTGTTTTCAAAAATGATACCTTGGCTCCCACTTCATGTATACATCAAGAAAAAGCATTTTATTCAACATATGGTTAAACATGTTTCAAAGCCAGTAAAATGTTGAGACATTTTATATAAAGTGTCTTGTCTTCTTCTTTCCAATAAACTATATTTGTTATTTTTCAAAAGACTTCTATCTTTCATTTTCTTTCTAGGGAATTTTCCAGAAACTTAACAGCCATCCCTACTTCTACAGAGAGCCTCTTGGAAGACTTACATATCCAACTCTATAGATGTAGTTAAATGAATATATTTCTATCTATATTTTAATATATTTTTGTGGTTTCGGGTTTTTTCTCATTATTCACAGGTTTTCTGTTTTCTCAAATGCTCAAGCTTTCATTCTGTCAGTCTGTCAACTTGATTTTATCACAATTAATATGCCTTGAAATGAAGCTGAAGCCTTATGAAAAATAAATCTGTGAAAAAGTCCATATTTGAGTAGAAAGTGCAGGTAAGTAAAATACTCTCCTTCTCTACTAATCTAACACAAACATCATTAATAATAAAATTCTGTTTGCTTTTGAAGTAAATGATTTCACTTACAAATGATTTGAATAATAGCACGAACGATAGACAATTCAGATCAAAATCATGAAAACCAATTATTTTATTTACAAAAACATGAAATGATAGTCAAATAACTGGTGCATAATAGGTACCAAATAGATATTAAATGAATAAATGAATGAATGAATGAAATTATATCCAGAATACAATAAAAAACACACCGTCTTAAAAATCACCCACCCTAAAAAAAAATTTAAAAAAAAAAAAAAAAAAAAATCACCCACCCTCCCCTAAAAAAGAGAACATCACATTTACTTACTCTGAGCATTAACATACTCTGTCTCATGTAGGGAACTTAATTTTTCTTATTGAAGAATATTTACTATGATGTGTCAAAAATACATATTAATTCTAAAACATTAAACTTTCAGGGAAATAGAGTAAATATTTCTCATGTTTTTTTCCCAAGCTAAATGAGAGCTGAAAGTCATACAGAAGAGCAATCTAGAACTTTGGATGTAGAGTTTTATATGGTAATTGCACAATAACATGAACTGCAATAAATAGAGCTAAACTATTTGACCCACTCATTAATAAAAATAATAGAAATTGGAATCCAATCACTGGGAAACATATATTTTACAGAACAATGCACAATAAATGTTTTGTTCACACCTAAACTATCACCAAAACATTAAGCCTTTGTAGCTTGCAGTTCAGGTTAACAATTGAATTGTGCATGCACTGCACACACTGAATAGATTTTCACCTTTTCATCTGAAGAGTGTTCACCAGATGATAATTAGTGTCTGCTAAGTGCTCTTCAGACTAACATGATATCATCAAGAAATATCACAAAAGTGTTGACACAATGCTCATCCAGCTGGAGATTCCAAACAAGTCTGTTTTCACTGCCATTTACTGTAAATTTTAACTCTGCACCAGCTGGCCAGATCATTTCCCTTTACCCCACTCATAACAGAAAAGAAGAAGAATGTGCTTTTTTGTTTGTTTATCTACTTTATGTAGCTTAAACTGATGAGGAGATAGAAAATACATATTTGAAACTGAAACTAAATTATGAATTATAATTACTCTAACCATGTAACTTCATTACTTTATACATATCAAAGATAATTTGTTTCCTAACATCTATTTCATTACGTAGTTCACAGAAGAAAATTAATGAGCTAAAATTTATGTAAAAACTAGAATATATATTCCGTGCATAAGCAAATTTTTTAGTTTTATTTACTGTTTTTAATAAAATTTTATTTACCTGATCAGAAAAATAATAGAGCTTAACTCTGAAATTTGAATCTATATTAAAGGATAAACAAAAATGGAATGTGCATACAAAAATCCATGAATTGGATTAGTTAACCTAGTATGTTCTAGATAGAGTAGGTCAAACTCTGATTTAAACCCATATTATGTCTGTGGTTTACTTCCTTTATGTCTATTTTCTTTAGCCAAACATGTAAGAATAGATCATAGTAACATTTTACTTTACAAGGTTGAATAAGTATTGAATGAAAACATAAATGTATGTGTAGGTTGATACTATTCCTGGCAAACTGTAAGCACTTAATAAAGGGGAACTGTTATTATCATCACTTTTTATAAAAATATTTATATATATACATACATACGATGCCATATTAATCTATGTATCCTATATTCTATGTCCTTCCTCCATATATTTCAAGACTTATTTATATTCACATACTTTCTTCTTTTTAAGTAGGAATGTCTCCATCACAAATAAATTGAAAGATAAAAAGGGGAAGGCAACCTAATATTCACCTCTACAAAATATCTACTGAAGTATTTCTTTGTTACTCACTGGGCATAGGGATGTGCATATGTTTTTGTGCCTATTTTATGTCCTCAGTCCAGAGATGTTAACTATTAACAACTGCCACAGCAGTTGCCTAATCATTCTTTTTTTCAGAACCAAGCTGGTAAAGGCAAGGTATACTGGATTTGTGAAGAATCAAGAATGAAAACTGAAATGTCACTTATTTAGGAATTGTTTTCCCAGATAAATCATTGAACTCTTTTTTCAAAGTGACCATGTTTAAAATTCTCTAATTTAGAAAAAGTCTTTATCATTGTTCTATGGTAAAGATGAGGTTAAAAAGTGTGATCCTGAGGTAAGGATGACAATAGACAAACAGGTATCTCCTAATATTCCCAGCCATTCTCAAATCTCCATTCATACAGGTTTCCTTAAACTTGGGTCAATGGGCTATGACTTAGTGTTTCTTAACCAGAGGACATCTGACTATACATGGAGACCTTTTGGGTTGTCATAACTCAGGGGTTTGGGTGTTGCTGGTATCAAACGGATAGAGGCCAAGGATACTGCTACAAATCCTCAACGCACAGGACATCCCCCACAGCAGACTATTAACTAACTAGCCCACAGTGTCAATAGTGCCAAGACTATTGAGGATCTCTAAAATGAGCTTTCAGAGTTATATGATGGCCCTTTGTGTATTTGAACATCTGTTCACCCTCATTCCTAGGTCATGTTTTTGTTTTTGTTTTTTAAGATTTTATTTATTTATTCATGATAGAGAAAAAGAGACAGAGACACAGGCAGAGGGATAAGCAGGCACCCCATGGGAAGCCTGATACAGGACCTGATCCCAGGTCCCAGGGATCATGACCCAAGTGAAAGGCAGAGGCTCAACTACTGAGCCACCAAGCATCCCAAGTCATCTGGTATTATTAAAATTATCAAGAGAAAGTATGGCCCGAAAAAGTAAGATTAATTATACATAGATATGCTATAGGCATTTATGAAATAAAATTAACTATTAATATGAAGCCCATAAGGGTATTATTACTAAATTAGTATATGTAATATAAGTTTGTAATGAACATGATGCAAATATATAAAATGTAGATTCTTATTTTGCAACTTAGCCTTAAAAAATTTACAAAGGATAATCAGTGCCTATAAGTGCAAAAACAGCCTATAAGTGCAAAAAAATCTAATATAATAAATTCTAAAAGCACTAACATTTTTATGCATTAAAATTCACCTGTCACTTTTCAGTTTCATGAGAATAATAGATTGGCAGTCAGAATATCTCAAGTAGGTTATTTTCCTAAATAGTTATGTGACCTTGGTTATTTTCTCTCTTTTACAATTCTCCTCTCATTGAGCTTTCATGAGGATCACAAGAAGAGTAAGCTATGGAAGCTCCCTAAAAAGTGTTTATCAATACAAAATATGATAATCTTTTTATGCTGACTTGTAAGCTTTTTATCTTTATATATTTTTAATCAGTTTTTGTTAATTGCAGTCTGTATCATGTGATCTGAACTGTGGCAAGACCAAATAAATGGCTTTGCAACTCCTTGTAGCAACTGAAGACACAAATTATGGCTCATGAAGACATCATCTAAATTACAGTAGTGGATTTTAGTATTTATTTATTTATTTTTATTTTATTTTTTTTTTAACTTTTATTTATTTATGATAGTCACACAGAGAGAGAGAGAGAGGCAGAGACACAGGCAGAGGGAGAAGCAGGCTCCATGCACCGGAAGCCCGATGTGGGATTCGATCCTGGATCCCCAGGATCGCGCCCTGGGCCAAAGGCAGGTGCTAAACCGCTGCGCCACCCAGGGATCCCGAATTTTAGTATTTAAAAGCTACATCTCAGGGCTCCTGGGTGGCTCAGTCAGTTAAGCATCTGCCTTCAGCTCAAGTCATGATCTCAGGATCCTGGGACTGAGCCCAGACAGAGCTCCCTGGTCAGTGGGGAGTCTGCTTCTCCCTCGGCCCCTGCCCTTGATCTCTCAAATAAATATTTTAAAAACAAATAATAATAAAAGTAAAGGCTACATCTCAAAACTAGAGGGAGAGTTTTTATCTGTAACAAGAGGAGAAATTTTTACTATATTCTGCAGCAACAAAACACAGTTTTCCAACACATCAAGCCTGGTACATAGGAAGAGAGTTTATACATAGAAAGAATACATCTCATTATATCCTCCTAAAGGGTAAGTATCTTGTCTATTTAATGGACCCTTACAGGAGCACGAACACGAGCAAGCTAATAAATGTTCATTGACAATAATGAGGTACAAATAAAACTATTCTTGTATGTAGTTTTGTCTTAGGCAAAATTGCAATGCAGGCAAAGTTTATCTCTTGTTATCATTCATCTCTTTTATTGTTCGTACTCCTCATTCTCAGTAGTAATTCTGATTTTTGCCGTACGATTTTTGTGTTTGTAGATTTCTTTTTTTCATTTAAAGTGATTTTCTGAAACATTTAGCTATACAATAAAGTTAAAACAATAATAATAATAGCAATAACTAACATCTATTAATCGCCTTCCGTATCCTGCAATGCACTAAGTGCTTTATGTAAATTTCCTCTTTTGATCCTCATAGCAACGCTATGAAGCACGGATTCATTCTCTTTATATAGATAACAAAACCATGGCTTTGAAAGGTTAAGTAAACTGCCTGAACACACAACAGCTAGGAAGCAAAAGAATCAACACCGCTCTGACTTTGAAGTCTGAGGACTTAAAGACTATACTTTCCCCAAAGGGTGATTATACATTATAGAGACGTCCATCATCCCTTGGTTTCATTGAAAACCATTTTGATTATCTACCGGTAAGTCTAATTGGTATGAAGAATATATCTGAACAAAACTTTCTTCTCACCCACCAAATCCTATGAACTACATTAATAGCATGTGATAATTTATAATACTGACTAAGCATGTACTGTGAGCCAGACACAGTTTTAACTAATTCACAGGTTTTATATAAATTAATATAAATAGATCCTCATAACAACTCTATAGAATATGCATTCTTATTATCCCAACTTTACTGATCAGGGCATAGGCACAGGGGGTGAGCGATTTGTCCAAAGCCACAATTAGTAGCAAAGTTGTGATTCAAAACAAAACAGTGTGATTCTAAAGATGAAAGTGCCTCTGTAACCCTGTCAAATACTCCTCAAACTACCTTGTCCCCATGAAAAACACCGTGGATGAAATACTCTGAAATAGTTGCTCAAACTGGAAAATATTTTAGATGGATTCCAATTGGAATTCAATACAACTTCACATTTGATTCCGTATTTCATCATACGGAGCCAACATTCTTAAAAGCCACCATTTACACGTAGATTGGGTAAATGCATTTCTTTCTAACAAGTTAAAATATTATTTTTAAAAGGTCTAGAAGCAAAATATAATTAAAATGATCCTTGTGGACTTCAAAATAATAAATTTTAAGAACAAGCTCTGGTAAAAAATGTTTGAGCATGCCAATACACTCTTTCTGAAAGATTTCAAATACAGCTATAAGATCATGACTTTTGCTTGTTTCATAGAGATTTGAAAAGGATCACAAAAAAGCAGGTTCTGAAAATATCATTTGAGTATGTTTACTCAAGGGGAAAAAATCATGCTTTACTGTAATGTCAAAAGTAAACAAGGAATACTATAAATTACCATTAGCCTAAATAGATGGCTGTGGAAATACACAACTTTTTCACTTCTTTTTTTACAAATTCCTATTTGTTGACATCTAAGTTCATGACCAAGTTGGAAACAAGTATTGTGATTTTAGCGCCTAGCATGGTATGTTAAAAATATTCTTGATTTGATCTCTTTAAAAAAAGAAAATTGAATAAGCAAGCCTTCTAATGTTCCCCAAACTATGCTACGCAGAACGATGATCTGAAAAGATACTTCAAAGAAAAAAAAAAATCCAAGATGAAATAGTTTTGGTAAAACTACCTATTTGGTAGAATGAATAGTTAACAGTGTCACATTAAATAGTGAGAAGCTTTCAGTTAAAAAAAAAAAAAAATCTTGTTTCTAAGCCTTAGTTTTTACTATCAACAAAACCTTATTATGGAGCACCCACTGGGGTCAGGAACTATTTCAGCCCCAGAGATAAAACTTGGCAGAGAGCACCTTTCTCCTGCTACTCCCGCCCCCCCGGCCAACTCTTATATAAAAGTAGCAAGAGAAAGACAATTAACACAACATATGAAAGAGCGTATCAGAAAGGAGAGACAGGTATCTCACGTCCAAAGCCTGTCATGTTTGACTAGAGAGGTCCACCCCAGGCTGGGTGGCACGACAGGCTCCTGGAGAGATAGCCGTCTTTTTTTTTTTAAGCTGAGACCTAAAATGACAAGAGAGATGTTTAGAATACTACTTCCCTAACCTACCAGAAAGTTGGGAAAGTCAAGTGCAACACTAAGCGTGAAAATAACAGGGTCTATAAAAAACAAGGTGGTGAAGAATTGGGAGATGAGGCTATGACCTCCTCTAAATCCTGGCAGGACTGAAAGTTCTGAAGTGAAAGCTCAAGAATGGTTACTTTTTTTTTTTTTTTTTTTTTTTGCCTGAGCAGACATGTAGGTTGAACATTCAAGGAAAAGAATACTGTGTCCATTACTTTCCTCCTTATTAGAAATAATTGTTTTCTTCTACAATTGTTTTCCTATCACAATTGGTCTACCTGCCAGATTATAAAATGCCTGAGGATGGGGGAAATTTTTTTTTTTTTTTTGGTCTTAATGAATCCCAGGAACCTAGAATAGTTTTGTCATATACTGAATGCTCAAGAAATATTAATTGTATCAATAAATAAATCATGATTATCACTCCCCTCAAAGAACAAGATATATAGTTTTTTGTCCTTTACTAATATCTATTTTATTTATTTTTAATTAATTAATTAATGATAGACAGAGAGAGAGAGAGGCAAAGACACAGGAGGAGGGAGAAGCAGGCTCCATGCCAGGAGCCCGACATGGGACTCGATCCCGGGACCCCAGGATCGCACCCTGGGCCAAAGGCAGGCACTAAACCGCTGAGCCACCCAGGGATCCCCATAATATCTATTTGAAAATATCACTTTAAGGATGCCTGGGTGGCTCAGTTGGTTAAGCCTCTGCCATCGGCTCAGGTCATGACCCCAGGATCTTGGGATCAAGTCCTGAATCAGTCTCCCTGCTCAGCGGGGAGTCTACTTCTCCCTCTCCCTTTGCCTGCCGCTGCTCCTGCTTATCATCCTTCTCTCTTTCTCTCAATCTCTCTCTGTAAAATAAATAAATAAACCTCTAAAATAAAATGAAAAATAGAAAATAAATAAAATAAAATAAAATAAAATAAAATAAAATAAAAGTCATTTTAATTCCTCTCCAGGAATATGGAGTAAAGGTATGTGCTTCATGTGATAGCCAGGGCACATTCTTTAAAGACATAGCTTTCTGAAAAAAAATAAAAATAAAAAAATAAAGACATAGCTTTCTAAAATTTTTCTTCATGGCAAAATCTTCAGAAATATCTTAAAAAAAAAAGATCATACTTATCAGTCAGTCAAAAAGCAGTTCACTATATGCATACTCTAAATATTGTTTCCACTTAAAAATACCAGTCAAAAGACTGAGTAAACTTCTTTTGTTAACAAAAAAGCCTACTCACTAAACTACCATACTACCTCTCTTGTACCACATAATGCTCCAATTAGGATTATCAAACGTTCTATTTCTGGTTCTTCAAAGTGGAATGGGAATTTAAAGATACTTGTGATGCATTCTCAGTTAGAATCCATCTAAATTTTAATTATTTTCCAACAAATATTTTACAGTTACTCCACCTACTTCTAGTTAAACATAATTATTTTTAGCAATTGCCTTTATCAAGTATTTTCAAAGCATTCAACGTTGTTTTTGTAGAAACAAAACTCTTTTTCATCACACATATTTTAACCGATTCTGCTAATCTCAGAATTCAACTGACAGAGAGAAATGTTCAAGTACACACTAAAGAAAAGTTTATTGCATGCTGAGGGTACCAGTTGGAAATCTTTAGAAGAAATAAGAGTGTTGATCACATATAGGTCAACTAAAAGAATGTCTTTTGTATTAACATTGTATAGATTAACTTTCCCCCTTGACACCATTTAGGGAAATTCTGACCAAAACTGATCAAAGTCTCCTATTATCTTACTATTGGAAATTATCCATGCAAATTTGATGTTTTATTTCTCCAAAATGAATGTTTCTTGCTTTCTATATTTAAGTAGTTTTGTTTGTTAGTTAAAAGAGAGAGAAAATCTGTTGTGAAAGTGAAATATATGCCTAATAAAAACAACTTTAAATAACACATTTTTTAAAACTTGTGATGAATACATCTAGTGAAAACAAAATAGGCAAAAAGCGGACCCTGTAGAATTTAAAGTTCTTTACTTGAAAAATCTGTTCTCTCTCTCTTAAGCTACTGCTATGTAGGCACTTCTTTCTGCAAAGAATTTTCTTCTTCTGAGCTCTATATCCCAAATTAAGCGAGATGGTAACATAATTTCTCCATTCGGTAATTAGCTACAGAACTGGCATTAAGAGATATTCACCATCTCCTGGTAGTTTTCATCTCTTGGAGTACAGAGTGAGGGAAGAAGGTATCAAAGCAAAAAGAAAAAACATGGCAGTGACAAAAGAGAATGGCTATAAATTCACAGTGGGAAACATTTTCCACTCCAGTATTCTTTATTTTCTTTCCTTTGTGTGTTTTTATTTCTTCTTAGATGTTTCCATTATTTACTGCACACACATTTATTTTGAGGGATAGGGTCAAGTGTGATGGGAGATGGAGCACAAAGAGTGGAAGTTAGATCACTAGTTATGATAGGTATATTCAATATGGAGGCCAAAATCAAATGTTCTGGAGCCCCTTAAAAATCAGATAAAATCTGTAACAGTGAGCAATTCATGTCATCAGTAATATGAAGAAAAACGTATTAAAAATTCAGACTGAACTTTAGTTTGAAAAGACATCGTAACTATTCATAACCGAGAAGACTTTAACATTTAAACCTGTGTTTATTCCTTTGTGAAACTGGAATTTTAACACACTGGTCCTGCTTCCCCCATAAGGTTGTTGTGATATTTAAGTAAGATAACATATAAATGACACTGTATCTCAAAATGTAATTATTATTTTCAAGTATGAAATGACTATGTTTAAATTTTAATCCAAAATATATATTTGCAATCATATTTTGATTTCTACTTTACTGGGATTATTTATAGTCTATTATTAAATAGCCAGAGACTCTATATGGGCTTTTAAGCATAGAAAAATTAATACTAAATGATTAAATATAATTTTAGCAATTAAATCATTTTCACTTTCTGATATCCATCATCCTACAATATCTTTTATTGTTTATCATTCAAAGCAAAAAAATATGGACAATAGTTTTATAGCAATATTTAAAGTTCTCAAATTATTTAAATTTTTGAAAAAATAAGTTATAATATTTTAAAATACTTAAAATAGGTCAATTATAATTAATGACTGCAACTTTAGTCTGTGATATCCATATAATGTTTACAAATGCATAGACTTTTTTGGGAATGAAGTAATTGCCATTTAAAATGCCAATATTTTATTTCTTCTTAGAAAACTCTTATTGAACATAAAGAAAACTTTGAAAAAAATGTACCAAAGTCTAATTTTTCTATAAATGGAATATCATTAGCAAGAACTTATCTTATGTATTTGTCCCTTCTAAAAGTATTTATGTTAATGCAATAAATTTGTAATTCATTAAATAAACCACCATGCCAAGTAAATTTTAAATATTCAATTGTCATTTCTTCATAAAATAGTTTAATAACTATACATAAAAACATTTTTTCTCGATTAAAAGTTATATAACTACACCATTATATTACTACACCATTATAATTTATATAACTTTATATGTCAAATTTTTTCTCCATGCAAAATTAAATCTAAACTCTTGGACAATCTTTTTGTTTTAATTAATTTGATTGACCATAACTGTTTGCTTGTTTGACTACCAATCTATGTGTTTATACCAAAAGAAAATAATTTCAAATAGGCAGTAAGTTGACTCTTCCATTAAGGAGATGATTTCTGTTAGCCTTTAACTTTAGTTTTTTGGTACTAACGGTGATCAGCTTCAATATTTCCATTTAATCTCAAAATACATCCAACTTCTTCTTTTGAATTATTTCTAAGGAAAATAACTGAGATATGAATGCCACAATTTAATTTAAATATTATGCATTAATTTTCATCCTAAAATTCATCTCTAGGGACGCCTGGGCAGCTCAGCAGTTGACTGTCTGCCTTCAGCTCAGGTCTGATCCCCAGATGCAGGTTCAAGTCTCACACGGGGGTCCTGCGAAGAGCCTGCTTCTCCCTCTGCCTATGTCTCTGCCTCTCTTTCTGTATCTCTTATGAATAAATAAATAAATATTTAATAATCAATTAATTAAAATACATCTCTAGTTTACTAGAAATAACAAGTCAGAAGTTAAAGGAAATGTAAGACAAACTATTTACTGAACGTCCCACTGATGCCTGGTGATATATACTGCAGCATCAGAAACCAAAAGTTTTTACTTTTAAAACCAAACTAAGGATCTGTTTCTTAAATCTCTAAGGCATGTAATATTAAGTATGTCCACCACTGGGAACTTAAAAGATATGGAAAACCTCCAATGAGTGTCCTTCCTAATTTTATGAATTTTAAATTATTTTGTGCCAGGCTATAAAAATCATAGGCATTATCATCATTATCATGATATATTATTCTTCACAATTCTCCCACCCATACATGTATTTGATCCCATCAGCTTGGAACTTAATTCTTCCTCCTCTGTTGTGATGTCCTATTTAATAAGCTTCTACTCAAAAAAGAAAAAAAAAATGGAGGGAAAACACTACAGCACCCTTCAGTCTAGAACTCAAGTGACTTTACTTGATCAAATACAAAAAAAAAAAAAAAAAAGAAAAAGAAAAAAAATTCCCCCAAATCTTATTTTTAGGTACTGTTATATTTTTTTTAAAAGTAACACATTGCAAATTCTTGAGATTATCTTTTTGAAAATATCTCCCATCTATGTTATTCTATCATCATAATGTTATAGATCTTAACATTTTCTGAGAGCATGGCAGTGATAGTCACTGGACAAATAGGTCCCCCTACCTCACGAAATTTCTGCTAATTGATATGACACTAAGATGAACACAAAGAAATGGAGATACAGATACATATTCCCCTTAACACGTACTCCATATGGAAATTTGTGTAAAAATGTTAATTAATAACTAAATTTAAAAATTAAAAATACATGTGACCCAGTATGTGGTCTATTCTGGAGAAAGTACCATTTGCTTTGATGTGGATGGAACTGGAGGGTATCATGCTGAGTGAAGTAAGTCAATCGGAGAAGGACAAACATTGTATGTTCTCATTCATTTGGGGAATATAAATAATAGTGAAAGGGAATAGAAGGGAAGGGAGAAGAAATGTGTGGGAAATATCAGAAAGGGAGACAGAACATAAAGACTCCTAACTCTGGGAAACGAACTAGGGGTGGTGGAAGGGGATGAGGGCGGGGGGTGGGGGTGAATGGGTGACGGGCACTGAGGGGGGCACTTGAGGATGAGCACTGGGTGTTATTCTGTATGTTAGTAAATCGAACACCAATAAAAAATAAATTTATTTAAAAAAAAGAAAAAAAAAGAAAAATACATGTGTATTTCATACATATATAACTCCTAAACCAAACATGCGATGACTCTACTGTGAGAAACTAATTTTTTTTAGATTCATTTACTCATTTCCACAAACATTTATCTACTCACCAAGCCTGTTCAAGGCCCAAGGGATACAAAGGCAATTAAGGTAACAATTCTGCCTTTATACGGCCTATAGTGGGATAGAGGTATTTCATAAAACATGTATATATGTAACTAAAATTCAAGGAAAGAACTACTTATTTTCACCAAACCCATTTTGTTAAATCCAACATTAATGCAAGATAACTAGGCTCACAGAGTCATGAAGGAAATAAATGTGCAAATACATACATATATGTATATCTTTGGATATGTAAATTTGGGGACATATACAAATATATCCATGTACATTTTTGCTTTCAATTTTTCAATTATGGACAACTAGTGAAGGTTCCATGAAAATAAAATAGCATTAAGGTAAGCGTAGAAAATGAACAGAACTTAGAAATTATTGAAAAGCCATTTTGGAAAATCAGCTGATAAAAAAAAGAAAGTCCCACAAGAGAAGAGGCAATAGCAGGAAGCCTCATCTGAAATAAAGAATAATTCATGAGGTAAGTCCCTAAGGCATGCGGGATCATATAGGAGCAAGCACATTACCAGAGAATCTTGATTTGTCTGTCAGCTAATCCCCAAAATTATTAATGAAAATCTACTGTTAATGCTATTTATAAAGGCCTTAATAGCTAGCATTTACTTATTTTTGTACTACACATGATGCCACAGAGTTTATAAACTTTAATTCTTACAACCTATAGGTTAGTGCTATCACTAACTCATTTTATACAGAGCTTAAGAAATTTCCTGATTAGGGATCCCTGGGTGGCGCAGTGGTTTAGCGCCTGCCTTTGGCCCAGGGCGCGATCCTGGAGACCCGGGATTGAATCCCACGTCGGGTTCCCGGTGCATGGAGCCTGCTTCTCCCTCTGCCTATGTCTCTGCCTCTCTCTCTCTGTGTGTGACTATCATAAATAAATAAAAATTTAAAAAAAAAAGAAATTTCCTGATTAAATTTTATTTAATGATTCAAAGAAATATGCCACTATTTTTTAAGGGCCTAACCTAGATACACGTCTAGAGAGGCTAGAAGTAGGAAAACGATGAGGATATTGAAAAGTTTAGGATGAATCTGAAAAAGCACAATTGTCCTGTACTGGAGAAAAAAGGGTGAATAGAGATTTTAATGTATATGAAGGAAATAAACAAGAATTAACCTTTTAGCGATTCTCCCTATATAAACACTAAACTATATCTTACTTGAAACTAGGTGATATAGAAAAGTCTAGATATGGCCTGCTAGAAACCAATTGATTGTGTATGTCACATATGAAGAGAATTTTTAGAATACTCCAGGAAAAGTCAGAAAATCAGCTCATCAATTGTTGAGATTAGAGAAGTGTCATCCATTCCATTAGGGGTAGGAGGCTCAGAATAATTCAGAAAATGAAGTGGCAAAAGTACAGAAGTGGTATTTAAATGAAGAATCATGTGCTGAAGAATTCCAAATTGTTAATCAGAGGACCAGGTGATAATTATGAAGTGTTCCTTACATATATTATCATTCCAACCAAGAAAAACCATAATGAATGTATACTGAGAAAAGGGTAGGATTTTAGGGAAAAAAAAAAAAAAAAAACACCAAATGACAAGGTTTTGATGTCAGAAGAAGAAACTGTGAAGAATATATAATCTTCATGGACATTCATAATATGTTAAAAGCTGACAATATATTTAGGGAGAAATCCATGTGCAAAAAGTATTCAAAAGAGAGCATGGTATGAAGGAGGCAAAACATCCCAGAGGAAAAAATGAGTCCAAGAAATAGAAACAAGATGATTGATAGTCATCCCATATTCAGGTCAAATCTACTTTTTAAAAGTATCAGAAAGGTGCCTTGAATTAAAAATAGGTAAGCCTCAGAAGTTATTGGGGATCAAACAGAAAACAGGAAGCACACCATTAAATACATAACAATTCCTTCACCTAGATAGTCCTGGCCCTAAGTTACAGCTGTATTAAAGGAAGCGTGAGGAAGGGAGAAAGAGAAGACACTGGCATTGGACACCAACTATGCGCAGAAAACTGCCTGGGGCACAGTCACTGGTGTTATTACTACGATTCAAAGTACGCATAGAGGCTAGCGATCAATATTTCCATTTTACAGATAAGAAAACAGGGTCTCAGAAACTATCAGTCTCGGAGCTAATAGTTGGTAAAGTGAAAAGTCAAACGTAAGTTCTTTACACTACACAGCACTGTTAAAAGGGTACAGGTTGAACCAGAATGTAAATTCAATGGGAGGGACCTTATATCTCATCGTGACTATATCCCAAACTCCTAGGAAGTGTCTAGTGTCTGATGGGGACTCAACAAACACATGCTGTCATATGGGTGAATGACCATCTCAAAGAACATGTTCCCTAGTAGAGGGAAAAGAAAAAAAAAAAACCTATATGATGAGTGGGAAAAAATAGAAAACAAATTCCCAAATGGAAGAAAAATGAAGAGTCAAAGTATACTTACTAAATATATCCTATGCAAATAGCAACATGCAAAGTTCTGTGAAGGATTTGCAATAATAAAGGCCAAATGACTGTTACATAAGACAGTAGCTGTTGTATTGCTTTGCAGACTCAAACGGTCTACTGCAATGTAAAGCTGATGGGAATAAACATTATAACGTGAAAAGTGTAGGAATTTGGAATTCAGAGAAGGAAGAGGTAGCATGGGGCTAGAGAGGTCGAAAATGTTCTCGAATTATATGAGACAAAAATAGGACTTTATTTTGGGAAAGCTTTAGGTATACAAAACATAAGTCAACACGAAAGCCTCCTCTTGGGTGCACATGTAGAATCTGTCGAAGGTGGATATGTAAACACACGACACAAGACGCTTCAGTTACACACCATCAGATAAAAACAAATTTTCATTCAACTAGACTATAAACTATATACACTCCTAGCAGCTAGCAGAAAAAGGCAACCTATCTAGTTCCAATAGGTTTCGTTTTATTCACTGACTACAATTAACTGCAAGACTCAATAACATCATGAACATGTTTAATGAAATCAGAATACAAACATCTTTTACGTAAGTCCTCAATTTTTTTTTTTTTTTATCTTCCCATTCTATCTTGGGAAATAAGCACCAGCTCAACACCTTCGGCTGCCCAGCCCTTTTCAAGAGAGGGTATGAAATCAACTCTGTACAGCTGTTTGGAGTTATGCCAGAATTAGTATTCAAATGATTTAACGGGGAACTTGGAATACTATAGCAAGCAACTACTGCTTCTCCTTTTTGTCAAAATGCTCCAAGAAATATTATGACTTCTAAAATAAAAAAAAAAAAAATGAGCACGAGCCTTGGAGACACACATGCCTAGGATCAAGTCCTGGTTATGCCATTTACTATCTGCATTAAAGTTAAAAAATAAGTAAGAACATAACGTTCAGAGAGTTACTTATCTATGAATTTGTTTCTCCATTACAGAGTAGAAAAACTGTAGGCAGTTATGAGGATTCAATAAAGTCGGCAATGGATAATGCCTAACCTTAAATGATACTCAAAAGCTGTTCATTTTTTTCTCTTGTATTATCCGTAGCTTCTACTCATTAGGGATGAAATCATAATTGGATGAGAGATTTTATTTCAGAATATTTATAGTTTTAAGAATTCCCTCTTTTCCAATCTAGTAAATGCTTGACTATGTAATATATGCTACGCATTAATCTCATTTAAAATAATCTCACATTTTTCCTCAAACATGTAACACTTCTTGATTTTTTTTTAATCATCGTTGGCTTATCAATAGGTAAAATGCAACTGGTGCTCAATAAATTTTTAGTAAATGAATAAGCGACGAATTTATCAATCGTTTGATCTTTTTCTTAGGGAGAGACACAAGACAGTAGAAAAGCCATGGGGCTTGGGACAAAAGGACCTAGATTTGAATTCTGGCTCCCTTTTACCCGGGGCAGGTTACCTCATTTTTCTAAGCCTGAATTTACTTGGTGATAAAACTGGGAAAGCAATAGCTTACTGCATATTGTTGTGAAAGTACGTCATATATAGTAGGTACTCAGTGCCTGTCAGTTGAATCTGAATCATGATGATGATGGCTTCATCATGATTATGAAGCTAAATCATTCTGCTGTGTGTTTGGCAAATATGCAAAATTAAAGCAAGCATTCATATTTTCTGAGCTTCTCCTGAGTTTATTGTCTATGGATAAGATGGTGATATATATGGAAAATTCTCGCCCATACAGGCTGCTTCTGAACTCTCCTGCCTTTGGCATAACATGCAGATGCCCTGAAGAGTCACAAGAGCCTATCGAATCCTGAATAATTATTTGCTACCCCAACCAGAATACAGTTGGCTTTTTTTTTTTTTAATTCTCGCTCTCTTATCGACTCTTCCAATGTTGTCACTAGTTATCACTTCTCTCCTGAACTGTCACAAATATTAATCATCACCCTCTAACTCTTCCACGGCCATCACATTGTACTTTCTCATCTCTCGTTTGTTCTTCTCTGTCTCTTTTCATTTCTTCGTCTAGTCTCAATGTTTCGTGTTATCACCCAATTTCGGTGATCTTTTACTTCTCTTAAGTGAGTCAAATCACCGTCATCAGTCCATTGAGCATAAAATGTGTGGTTTCTCTGCTACGGAGGGCCTTGGGTCTGCACCCTAGTAACTGCTAAGCCTCTTTTGGTATGTTTCTACTTTCAGATTTGTAGTCATTGCATGTGCTTATCAGGCTCAACAACACAGACGCACACAAGTATGTCCATTAAGCAGAATCTGTAAAATACAAACTGTCAGTAGTTTGTAAACTACTCCAGGCTCTCACTGCCTACGCATCCATTTCATGCAGCCAAGCAGCGAGCAGCAACTGTGAATGGAGTGACCCTTTGCTCGTGTGTGCACTTTCCCAGCAGTCCTTGTGAGCAGCATTCTCTCCTGCCTCCCCTTGTGTACCTTCCCCTTGTGAGAGCCTAAAATTAAACTCTGTTCTTTTTTGGTTAGAACTGACCAATAAGGTTGGACCCAAGGAAGCCTAGAACACTCTACCCGCTGGCCCTCATAGAGGCAAGTGCTCCAGGCCCAGGCCTGGCTGATCTCTCTGACTGGACCCACCATGGGGCCCCTGGCAGTGTGCCACGTGCCTCCTCTAGGACCTGTGCGTAATAAGCTCCTCTAGTGCAGTTTCCTTTGTGTTTTTTTGTTCAACCACAGATTTCTATCTGATGTCCTGGGGCTCTATTTAACAAACGTCACAGCAAAAATATATGCTCAACAATTACTGTATAGTTGGTTCACAGATAATTGAAGCAATGACTTAAATGGGGAAATATATACCAATAATGGTAATAAACAGTGCCAACAAATTCCAGATTAAGATTAGGAGAAAAAGGCAACAGAAAATTATTAGCCAATACAAATGTAGTGCTCACTATGTCGTAGGTACTGTGGTGGCATTTTACATGGATTATCTCATATAATCCATGTGGTTCTGTTAGGGACATACTGATTGAGGGTAAGGCATTGGTTCAAGGTTACATAGCCAGTCAGTAATTAAAGAAGTAGGAACTCAAATTCTCATCACTCCCATTCTGGACACCCTGGAGCATGACGGGTTTCAGTGCAACTAAACAAATGCAAAAGAAGATAAACGCTGTACATAAGCAAAAATAGCTTTTTATAGCTATTATTTCACATTAATGATGTCTGAGAAAAAAAATCGATCAGTGACATATGCTCAATAAGACAGGGAAGCAATTATTCAAAGATTTATACATAATTTCCTATTGTGAACATATTCCAAAAAATTAGCCCCTGACCCCACTGAAGGCCAAGGTCCAGAGTTACTAATTATCTTTTAAAATAAACATAAATGGACTAGTAATTGGGAAGGAAGATATACACCTGAATGTAAAATATGATTTTAGAACTTTGGTTTGTATAACATACATCACTTCATCATGTAGGGAAGGGTATAGGATTATCCCTATTATTTAATGAATTAATGAAATGAAATGTATTCATTTTGAATGGGAATTATTTTATTACGATATATTATTTTTATCTCAAAGTATTATTTAATTATTCATTTTTATTGTTATATAGTACAAATCGTGGGCTTAATTTTATGTCATCCCAGTGACCTAAAGTTTTAGGTAACTTGATAAGAACTTGCTCATATAGCATAGCACAGTTTTCTGCCCCCCTTCCTCTCCCTTTTCCTCTCCTTGCCCCTTCCTCTTTCTTGCCTTCAGTTCCTTCAGTCAACATTCAGATTTTGAGTACTAAAAATGTGTCAAGCAATATGTTAGGCAGTAAGAGATGCCATCAATTCTGCTAATCACTTGTATCGATTGAAAACAGGTTAGTTATAAATCACATATATCTAAATATGTTCACCTATAAAAAATGTTATCTATAAGATTAGGAAAATGTTATGATTCCTTTGATTTATTCATTTAATATCCCAATACAATGTTATATAATGTTATTGCAGAGAGTACACAAACAATACCCTTGTCTTCTGATTACAGCAATTCTGTTCACAAGGTCTCTTAAATCCTTTGAATATCTCTAAATTTAATTTAGGCACACGAGAAGAAAGGGGTTTCTGAAGAGAAGAGAATACATTTTTCCCCATGACCCATTTAAATCACACAAAATCCTTCAGTATTTTAGAGCAATAGCTTGTAGCATGAACATGGGCACTGGACGTGTCCAAACAACTTAGTGAAATTCACTAAAGAACAATTTAGTTCTGGACCAAAAAGGGTTATAAACATCTTCCTTAAATTGAACAAATTACCAGCTATCTGTAAAGTATAATGCTTTGGCTACTGTTCAAAAGAGCAACACTTAATGCTGACAACACTGCCAAATTCCTCCTTTCCTATATTCCCCTTTTCCTAGAAAAAGTGATTAAAAGACCAATTCCCATGCCAGCTGGTTGCTTAAGAGCATCAAAGGTCCTCTGTCAGGACTCAGAACTTGATATGGCTTAGAAACCACTATGCTAATAGATAACCTCTTCAACGTTATAAATCAAAGCCATATGACCGCATTAAAATTCTATCAGCTAGTATCAATACCCTGTGGTTTATAAAGTACTGTTGACCTACCTCTGGGAGATGGTTAGAATGATACAAAAGTTCTGCTCCGGTTTGGGGCTTATAGCTACTTTTCAAATGAGTTATTTGTCCATAGCAAATAGCCAGTTCCCTCTACCTCTGTATCTTTATTGATTTGATTTAATTGAAACCTTAGGAGAAAGGAAGAGAAGGCTCATGAGTTGAGATAGAAACAAACAAACAAAAATGTTAGGAGATCACAATAGACATTTTACTGTTTTGAACTGTCCCTCGTATCTGATGATTATGATTGGAAATAGTAAAAAGCCTTAATATATTCATTCCTTAAAATCTTGGATCTTCTTAAAATTACAACTACAACTCAAAATCTTACCACCATATCATTGCATTTCAAACTTTCCCTGCTGAAACCCTCAGTAAGAAATACATCTAAAATCTTGACATAATATAGGCATGCGTGTGTACACATACACACCCATAAAAAAGTTTTATCAAATAGTACTTACCTTTATTACATCTAATGCCTTCTACTCTACTTAATATATTTACCTTAAGATATGCCTTTAGCAAATATCCAGGACATTTCCTCAAAACCCACTAGGAGGGGTGCCTGGGTGACTCAGTGGTTGAGCATCTGCCTTCGGCTCAGGGCGTGACCCCAGGATCCTAGGATCGAGTCCCACATCGGGCTCCCTGCATGGGGCCTGCTTCTCCCTCTGACTGCATCTCTGCCTCTCTCTGTGTCACTCATGGATAAATAAATAAAATCTTTTAAAAAATGCTAGTAGTTATATCCTACAATTAAAAGATACTGAGTGATTCCAACATATGTGTCTTAACCCACTAGAACTTCTGCAGGAATTACTTAAGGCAGAAACTTGGAATATATGGATTCAACAAAAAGTTCTTAGTCCCTGTAAATATGCAGACCCAACATAGTACTAGGTATATTATAATCATTAAAATGTGAAACAATTAATAAACTAAAGAACAAACACATTTACCCCTTCACTTATCCTTCCACGGAGTCATTAATTTAAAAAATAGTAGATGTTAGCCTGATACATGTAAGGTTCTGTGTTAAGGCCCTAGGAATCGATGGACGAGAGTCATAGTGCTTATACACCCAGCTGTTCTGTCCATTAAAATTAATACAGCAAAGAACAGAAAGTACATTTTAACAAAACATCAGAAAACTTTTTGCTATTAGCAAATTTCTTCAATATCTTGTAAATGACATTACATTTTTAGATACAGGAGACTAATTAAAACCCAATTTGAGGGATCCCTGGGTGGCGCAGCGGTTTGGCGCCTGCCTTTGGCCCAGGGCGCGATCCTGGAGACTCGGGATCGAATCCCACGTCGGGCTCCCGGTGCATGGAGCCTGCTTCTCCCTCTGCCTGTGTCTCTGCCCCCCCCCTCTCTCTCTCAGTGTGTGTGTGACTATCATAAATAAATAAAATTAAAAAAAAAATAAAACCCAATTTGATAATGATTATGACCATCTAGGAAAATCCTAAATTTTACTCTCAATAGTACAGGAAGATCTTGTTTCCACTGGTGTATCTGAAACACATAAAATACCTGACAAAAATGCATGTGGCCCAATTTAAAATTCCCCTTATGAAAGGCAAAAGTCAGATAATATGACACTCCTAGGAAAGAAAGAGCAATAAATTTTATTTTCTCTTTTACGTAGAAAGCGTCAACGACAATCTACGATGAATCAGCAAAACTCTGCAAAGGATGGCATGGATCAGCAAGTCCAACTTCCCTCCCAACTCCGAAATCTTCTCCTGAACATCCATGAGAGAGGGTCATTTCATTAATAATGGGTTTAAATTCACATCTTTCTTGCAAAAGCATAGGGAAATATACCAAAAGTAGGACTTTATGTTGAGTACTTGTGGCCAGACACCTATACAACAACCTTTGTAGTACTGTGAAGAAGTAAAAGGGAAGTTGCCACATGACCCAATGCTCAGTTAGGAAGAGGGGAAAAAACTCATTAATGAAGTTTCCCTTAGCTCTTCTATGTAAGTTACATGACGTCTGTAATGTTTTGTCATTTAAATATGATAGGAAAATGATCTGATTTCTGATCAAAAGATTCAAATGGCTTGAGAGACTAATTTCTACAGAGGTCAAATACTAGAATCATGGGCATTGTTATGACCATATACTTCACAAGAAACTGGAAATTTTTATTAGTTTCTCAGGTATTAAGCTACATAAAAGAAAGGCCTTTGATTCCTATTGATTTCAATAGGCAACTCTGTAGGAATTATCTCAGCATTTTGATCCCATAGCCACAACAGAGTTTAGCCCTCCTTCCCTTTGGTCAGCCAAAAAAAAAAAAAAAAAAAAAAAAAAGATAGAGAATAATTGAATCTTGCCAATATATATTCATCAACCTCTTTATTTTCCCACCCTTAGCAACCATATTTATCCAAATATTGTTAACCAATGTATATTTAATTGAATATTTACACATGTGGTTTATCATTCTCACCATAATCTGGGCGTGGGAAAATAAATCCATCTTTCTTCTTTGTAATATGCTCCAATGTTGTTATGGTTAAACTTCGATACATGTCTCCTTCAAAAAGGATTATATCCAGCACTGGTAAGCAATACTTATGGTGCCACGGGCAAAGCAGTCATTTAATCAAATATAATTAAAATCACTGAAATTATTACCTTTCACTATGTATCAATCAGGGTTCCACGAGCAAAACTTAAAACATTCTGGATATTTAAAACAGGGAACGTGATGAAAGAAATTAATTGCAAGATATGTAGAAAAGCTAAAGGTAATGGTAAGACAACCCAGGCATCAGAAGAGCAGGAAGCCACTACTCCTCCTAAGAGAGAAAGACAAAGAGATGAGAGTGTAAACAGAAGCCCAAGAGGCAGTTATCTGGTAGAAGATGGAAGAAAGAGGTCCCACTGAGGGACGCAGACACTGCTGGACACTGTCCAAAGCAAGGAAGGAAGGGGAAAACACCATAGAGCCTGACTCATCAAGTCCTCCCTTCTCCCAAAACCACCACCCTCCATTGGGCAACGGCTCAACGTGAAGACAGACGGATGCCCATGGCTGCCTGGGGAGTGCAGGCTCGGGGATTCGCTCCACCATCTATCTCCACTAGCAAAGGGCAGCTGAACGACAAACGTTGGAGTGAGCAATCGGGTCAAGGGCTGTCACAAACAAGACGTGAACATTTCCCTATGCTCTTCAGAAGTCAGGTATTGCAGAACGAACGTATTCCTCATGGAGCTATTTAATTGCAAACCCAATCCATTTAAAATAAGTACTTTATCAACAAGAATGTGTTCAAAGATTTACACAATCACGTGGGTTTATCAGTTCTTCTATACAAAAAAAGACTGGGCAAAATTAATTTAGCTAGAAAACTCTAAAATACTACATTGTCCTAAAATATAACAAATGATCATGTATTAATACGCCAAGTAATAAGTCACACTAATTGAAGAGCTTTGCAAATCATTACAGGTAACAGAGTAGCGTTTTATTCTGTATTCCAGAACACATTTTTTTCCAAATGACTCAGTAAGATAATCTATTTCCCCTTCTTTTTTTAAAGAAGGGGAAAAAAAACCTCAGAATTTGGAAAATATTTGTCCAAAACTACTGAATAAGCATACAAGTCTTTAAATAATGCCTTGATGTTCTAAATTGAAAATGCCTATATAGTTAAACAACGTATTTGAAATATGTAATGCATCAATGTGTAGGAATGACTCAACAGACAATCTGAGACAATCTGATGATATTCCAAAAGTACAACACAATTGATTTCTTCTGCTATAGGTAATTCTACATTTCCATAAAAAAATCCTTTACTTTCTTACATCCAATAACAAGCATTTCAAAACAAAACTAATGTAGTCTAATCAAAAGGCAAATGTGTTGGACAAATAGTTCTGAGAAGTGATAAATACTCATCATAATCACCTGTAAATCTACTTGTGACAGTTCTGTGGCTTCCAATGAAAATGTCTTCTGCAGAAATGGGCTCTATGTTCTCTGTTGTAAGCAAAAATCGTCCCTCTTATTACAACAGCATACTGGGATCTCATATATAACTTCCATTCAAACCTACTGTATTAAAATGACAGAGTTGTGTTCAACTTTGCTAGGGTAAAAGAAGATATCACATTTAAGAAAAGAATCTCTCTTCCTTTCTTTGATTAAAGTATGACAAGCAGAGAATAGGATATTTTGAATTCATATCAGGAAGGCGGCTTAAAATGTACAAAATTCATACAGAAGAGCTGAAGTAGAAACAGATTGAAAGAATTAGCTTAAAAATGACATGTGTTTAAGAAATGTTCAGTCACTAGAAGGATATAAATGAGGATGTTCCCTGTATTGTTTCCAAAGAATATTAAACATTTTGGACATGTTAACATAACTGTGTTTGTTCATCTGGTGAGAATTAAACAATTGACTCACGTGAAAGTGACTGCAAAACTACATTTCAAAAGTCTTCTGAAATTTATGTATTGATCCAGAGCATTATTATGGAGAATCCATTGATTCTCCAGGTCTAGGAACAGAGGCTCCTGAAATGTGACCAATGTGGTTCTAGCATCTTCAGTTCTTTGCTCTGTCACCCCACGAGACATTAACTCCTATCCTCCATGTACTACAAGATGCAATTTGAAGACCGGAGAAAAAGGTAATTTCTCCGTAGGCAGATTAACAAATTTTGTTAGGCACAAAATACTAACACGTATTAAACACAGCAACTGAGGTCAGTACTTGGTAAGTCTATGAAAATATTGTGTTTGTAGCAAATTACAACGTATTCTAAGACATACATGCATGTATTGAAATCCAAAGTTTAGTGATAGGGCTACCAAATGTCCTAAGTTGCACAGAGGCAGCATTAGATACTCTATCAAGAAGGTCCAAATAGCTCAAGTCAATCCTTCAGAGATTTATCAGGGAGGAACATTATTAGGAGTAAGGGAATTTCTGACACTTAATAAATTGCTTTACTGGCTTGAAAGGCAAAATTGAAATAATAGGAATGCTGCAATTACTAAGAGGAATTCCACTGTAAGTCCACGATTTAAACTAAACAGAGAAGATGATTTATAAAATGATAGATACAGTCAGCAGATCACAGAATGAGTTCCCTGTTGTACTATAATGCCACTTAAGGAAAGTTTTGTTTTTCTTGATTTTTTTTTCCTCTGAAACAGACATTCTGGCATTTTGGAGATAGAAATGTATCATTTGACCTTTAAACTTCTATTTCATTAATGTAACCACAAGCAACAGAGTCACTGACTGACATGTTTGCACTTTCAGGCCTTTAGCTCTTAAAGTTATTTGATAACTGTTATACTACTATTTGTTCTTTATTAGAGACACTTTGAGGAACGCATTACATTAAAAATAGAGCATAGTGGGTAAATCTTAATAAGTGATATCACGTAATTCAGTAAAGTGTTCTTTCGAGCACCAGGTTTTTGTACTTTGATGGGAGGGGTTGTATGTTTGAGGATAAATTTTGTTTTGTTTTGTTTCCTAATGAATTCGGGAATAACATCAAATATGACTCTAAAGTCTCTAATGTAAACACATAAAATATGAGTGACATTACTCTTGATGAAAAATACAGCACCTGATTTACACACTCAATTAGTCCTTAAGCTCTATCTGTATCGGTCTACGAACAGAGCAAATGCCAGATGCAGAAGCATCAAGAAAAATAACTGATAGGATTCCACAATTGTTAACGGAGAGTTTCTTATAAATGCATATGTTAAGATAGTTTAAAAACCTATGGACAGTATAAAAAGGTAAAGAGGTGGGATACTCCCTAGAGAATTTACAGAATTACTATAAACAAATGACTTTGGGTAAAAAGTAACGCAGATCAGACTTCTGTTTCATATGGCAAAAAATCATTCTGTTTACTAAAAATAAATGAATGAATGAATGAACACTGTAGTTGGTACAAACATCACTTAGAAGAGACAGAGATTTTATTCTATTTAAAAAGTTTAAGAGTCCAAAGTTCCCTAATTAAGATATCATAGAAGTCAGCATAGAGCCTGTCAATGGATGTGCTCCAGTGTACACAAGTAAACAAGGACTGCGCCCAGAGCAGCAACACCGGAAAGGTATTGCCCCCACCAGCTGGAGAAGCTTCACTGTTGTAAGCAATGAGAGAACTAATAAGCCTAGGTCTCTGAGAAGCAGGATGTGGCTCCGGATAGATTTTAATTAGCTATACAGCATGTATTAGATTCGTTAGAAGGCAAACGCCAAGACAGATCATCCAAAGGCAAGGAGTCCATCAGACCCTTTGGGCTGAAAGTGTTCATGCCCGTTACCAAGAAGCCACAGGCTGCCACACACACATAGACTGCAGCTCCCACGATACGTGTTTGCAGCCTCTAAGGGTAGGGCTGGCTTCACGCTTTCCACTGTGGTTCAAACTTCCAAAACAAACTTAATATAAAGAACATACGTGTGGGTTTTATTCATATCCTCATGTCACATAGAGTTCATAGCTTTTACCAGCAATGAAAAGGTGTGTTACTAAGTCATAACAAATCATGGGTTACTTTTGTATACATTCAGTGGCATTTTGTGTTTCCAGCAGCAAAGATAACATATTATAAAAGCATATGAGTTATTAGTGTGTATCAGAAATTATAATAGCATTCCACACGAATTTGGACTCCTAAGCATGTTTCAGAAGGTGTAAAACCTACACCACACCCAGATCCCAGATCATTAGACTTAAGATATGTTGCACAATTCAAACAGAAACATGTCCCACTCTCTGTCACCTAGGACATGCCATGTATACTGATTTTGTGCATCCACACTTACAAGGCAACTACCACCCAGTGGAGAGAAAGAAGATCTTTCAGGGAGATCTGGAGTGTACGTCAGTTGGGGGTGTCAGGGGGAGAAGGTAGGGCGACCGGCAATGAAGGAATGAGAGTGTTTAGCCTTGTTTAGATCTAAGCAGCGCTGATCATCAATTGGTATTTTCACAAGAGGAGAAAAAACAAAAATATGTTTCCAGAAGCTCACTCTGCGGTGTTGCTTAGGGGTAGGATCAGGCTGTGGATGCTCATTAATGACAAAACATTTCAGTGCTCAAGCTTAGGGGGAAAAGAAGGGAGGAAGAGAGAGTGAGAAAAGAAGTAAGACTGAATATGGAAGGAGAGGAGGAGGAAAGGACGGAGAGAAAGAGGGACCCCGTGTACACACGTGTGAGTGACAGCGTGTGGAACAGCGAAGGAGAACGTGGATATGAAAGTGGCTGTTGGAGCATGGAAGTGCCAGTGTGTGTGAGGGTGCGAAACAGTATGTGAGCGAGTGTGTTTAAGGGGGAGAGATTTGTGAGTGTGAGAGAAAGGGACTGGAAGGGCTCGGAGGGAACCTGCGGGTGTATGTGACAGGGATGGGAAGGGGTACGGGGAGGGGGGAGATGGGGAATGGGACTCAAAAGGGGGGAGACCCGACCACAGAATAGGGACATCCACAAGGGAAGAAAAAGAAGAAGAGTGAAGGAAAGGCGGTTACATGGCATCAGAAATGAGAGTGCTGAAGATAAGCAGGAAGAAAACAGAAAAGGGAAGACTGCAGAGAAAACAGGAAAAAAAAAGGATGAAAAGAGGCAAGAGAGGACAGGGAGAGTAAGAAGGAAGGGGGGGAACTGGGAGAAGAAAAGGGGGAAGGAATAAAAAAAAGGAGAGAGAGGGGGAGAGAGGGAGAGGAGAAAAGCATCAGCGGAAAGCAAGCAAGCTCAAGGGGCAGAAAATTGAGCCTAAGTGTCCAAGGGAAAGGGAAAAATAAACGGGAGCAGGGAGCCAGCAGTTTGGAAAAGTGGCTCAGGCGAGAGTTAAAAAAAAAAAAAAAAAAAAAAAAAAAAAAAAAAAAAAAGGAAAGCGGCCTGATAAACTTGTCAGACTCCCCGACGGGGAGGCGCGGACCCCGGGAGCCGGCATCGGAGCCGCACCTGCCCCTCCCGGGGCTCCCGCCTCACTCCTCCCCGGGCCACCTGGCGTCCCCGCAAAGTGCGTCCGCATCGCGCGCGCCCAGCCTGCACCTGCCCCGGCCCCGGCCGCTGCCCCTGCCCCTGCCCCTGCTCCTGCCCCAGCGGCCGGGGGGCCCGGCGCGACCAGCACCTGGATCGCTCCGCACGCCCGGCTCGTTTGGGATGCTGATGGAGCTCGGCATCCGTGTCCACCACTTAGTGCAAAAAAGAAAAAGAAAAGAAAAAAGAAAAAGGCAAGAAGGGCGGAAAGAGAGGCAGAGAGACACACACAAGTACGAGCAGCACGCCGGTCCTCCTACCTAAGCACCGCCGTGTCCCCTTTTCTGACCATCATGTTGTCCACGGCCGCCCAGGGGAAGTCCACGCTCTGTCCGGCCGGGAGGCAGGAGGGCAGCAGGCAGCACAGGCTGAGCAGCACCGCCGCCAGCCACTGGTTCGAGCAACAAGCGCCCTGCACCAACAGCATCATGTCCATCCCTGCTAGGGCTGCTCACTCTCCAGCAGCTCTCCGCTCGCGCTCCCCCACCCCCTGCTGCTGGCGAGTCTTCCCGGGAACCAGGCGGCGCGCCACAGGATTTTTCTCTTTTTTCCCCCCCTCTCTCTTTCCTTTTTTTTTTCTTTCTTTTTTTTTTTTTGTGCAGTTGTTTTTTTTTTTTTTTTGGAGGGGGGGAGCGCGGTGGGGTGGGGGTGGTGGGTGGGTAGCTTGCTTCCCTTTCTTTTTCTTGCTTTCTTGCTTGCTTTCTTTATTTTTTTTTTCTTGTTCCTTTCCCCCTGTAGTTGTTGGCTGTTGTTTCTCCTCTTTTGGCCTCCCCTCCTCCTCCTCCTCCCCTCCTCCTCCTCCTCCTCCTCCTCCTCCTCCTCCTCGCGGGCCCTCCCTCCCTCCCTCCCACCCCCTGGCACCGCGCTACAGCTCCTCCCGGCCGCGTCCGGAGCGAGTCTGGGGCTCGGGCGGCTCGCACACCATCTAGCGAGGGAGGAGGCGCGGCGGCGGCGGCGGCGGAGGCAGGGCGGGCGGCGGCGGCTGCAGTGGCGGCGGCGGCACAGGCTCAGGCTCAGGCTCAGGCACAGGCACAGGCACAGGCTCAGGCACAGGCTCAGGCACAGGCACAGGCAGCGCGCGGCGCGGCGGCGCTCGGCGGCCCCCGGGCTCACGCGCGTTGCCAAGCGGCCGTTGCCTAGCAACCGCGCGCGGGGACTGGGGCTGCAGCGGGGCGCGCGGGGGGAGGGGGAGGGGGGGAGGAGGGATGAAGGGATAAAAAAAAAAAGAAGAAAAAAGGAAAAGAGAAGAAAACAACAACAACAACACGCCCAACCCCCCAGGGGCGGGCGGCCCGTGATGCCCAGGGCGGGCCCGCGGGGCTCCCCGAGAGGTGTCGCTGGAAAAGTCCCCGCGCCCGCGCCGCGCGGGGGGGTGGGGGAGGGGGAGCGGACGGGCGCCCCGCGCTCCCCGTCGGGGGCGCTTTACCTCCCGAGACACCGTAACTTTCAAGTCCTCCAACTTGCCGCCGGCGCCATCATGACGCCGGGGGCTGGCGGGGACTCGGCCGACCCGCTGCCGCTCTACCTCGTTTCGGAAACCAGGTAGGGACGGCGGCGCGGCGGAGGATGCTCGACGGCCGCGAGCGGGCGCGGGTGCGCGTGCGCGTGCGGGTGCGCGTGCGCGTGCGCGGGGCCCCGCGGCGGAGACGCGGGCGCGGGAGGCGCCCCGACCCGGGCGGCGCGCGTGCGCGTGTGAGCGCGCGGGCCTCGGGGGCGGAGGGAGGGCGTGCGTGCCTGCGCGTGGGTGCGTGCGTGCATGCGCATGCGCGGGCACGGTGCGCGGGCGCGCGCGGCGCGCAGGCGCGCGGGGGGCGGAGGGACGCGGCCGGGCCGGGGCTGTAATCAGGCGCTCTAATTGTTTAGAGACGCGCTGCCCCGTTACGTAAGCGGCCCCTTAACCCCGTGCGAGCCCACGGGGCGTAGAGAGCCGCGCTCGGAGCGCGGGCAGGGCCGCGGCTTCGGTGGAACGACTCACACGGCTGCATTTGGGTTTCTTTTCCTTTTTTTTTTTTTTTTTTTTAAGAGCCCCCAAAGCAGGTGGGACAGGTTTTCCAGCTCGGCGGCGAGGAGCGGCTCCCGCTGCAGCCTCCGGGCCGGGGGCCGCCCCCGACCCCTTCCCTGCACCCTCCTCCCCTCCACCCTGCTTCTTTCTTTTTTCTTTTTTTTTCCTTTTTTCTTTCCTTTTTTTCCTTTTTCCTTATTCATTTTTTCTTTTTTTTTCCTTTTTTTCTTTTTTCCCTTTTTTCCTTTTTTTTTTCTTTTTTTTTCCTTTTTTTTTTAATTGGAGTCCAATTTGCCAACATATAGCATAACACCCAGTGCTCATCCCATCAAGTGCCCCCCCCCCCCCCCCCCCCCCGCTCATCCACCCTGCTCCTCAAACTATCGTTTCCAGATTGCAGACCCTTCAGCTCTTCCGGGCCATTTGCGGATCAATGCGAGAACCGAGGCTGGAGTCGATGGCAGTTACGCCAATCAGTGTTGCTCAGGAGTTGGGGAAGCGCAGCGAGGAAGTGGAGGGAAACAAGTAATCAAAAAAAAAAAAAAAAGGCTCGGGACCCCTGGGGGGCTCAGTGGCTGAGCGCCTGCCTTCGGCCCAGGCTGTGATCTTGGGGTCCCCGGAATCGAGTCCCAAGTGGGGCTCCCTGCATGGAGCCTGCTTCTCTCTCTGCCTCTATCTCTCATGAATAAATGAATAAAATGTTAAAAAAAAAAATAGGCTCGCCCCCCCACCCCGCCCCCTTCCACCCCCTGCAGCCCTGCACCCCCTCCACCCCCCTTAGGCAGTCTCTCGACACTTTCTTCGCCTTCCTCCCCCGGGGTTAATGGGTACAGCAGAGCCGCCCGTCCCCGACCCGTTCCCCCGAAGGGCCAGCGGGACCCCCGGCCCAGGGCGCGGAAGCAGGGTCTCCGCGGGGTCAGCATCCCGCGGCCTCCCGGACCGGGCTCGCGACCAGGCGGGGGGCGGGGGGGCTTCGCTCGGCGCTGTATCACCGGGCCCGAGGGTGTGTGGGGGGGTGGGCACGGGGACAGGCAGGTGCTCCCGCCACCTGGCCACCTGTGAGCGCCCGCACCGGCTGCGCCGAGGGTCCCTAACCGGCGTCTCCGGCCCGCGGGCCCGCCGCTCCCCCAGACGCTTGCAGCGCGGAGCTGCCGCTGCTGTGGGTCTTCACGCAGGAACCCCCCAAACCCGGCTCGGAATCGGAGAGCGCAGTAGTGTTCAGCCGCGTTCCGAGACATCAATAAAATGTTAGTCATTTGCAGATGAATGAAAACATTTTCTTTAGCGTCTGGCATGCCAGGGAAATAATTGTCAAATGACAGACTCTTGCTAATATTGATGCCAAATACCTAGATAACACTGTCATCTTGTTAACTGCGTTCTCTCTCTCTCTCTCTCTCTCTCTCTCTCTCTCTCTCTCTCTCGCCTGGTACACGGATGGATAAAGCTTAAAATTATCTAGGGCAAGCGGGAGATGAGAAGAACCAGCGTGTCACATGCACGGGCAAAAAAAAAAAAAAAAAAAACAACTATGCAATATATTATTTCATATTTTCTCTAGAAATTATCTAGATCCCATTGAAGAGAAGCAGAAGGCACAGCTTCCGGCATTGTGACTCAGTTTAGTGCTATTTTATGCAGGGATGGGATGCCAGCGTTTTCTAGTACAAGCTATGAAAAGCATCCTTTTGTAACTGCTGTTTCCCAGAGATCTGACATCTTCCTGGGGGGTAGGGGTGGGGGGAGGCTGGGGGGTGGAGGGAGAATTTCTGCGACCAGGGATGGAGCTGTGCAGCAGTTTTAATATGTACAACAACCCTTCGGGCTTGTAAAAGGAAACTGGAACCACTTCTATTTAAAGGCAAAGAGTTGGTTTTCTTTATTCCTAGTTTTTATCTCAACTGCCATTCACTGATCACAAAGCACTTAAGTCTCCCAAAACCCATCCAAAGGAAGCAATAACTAAACCTAGTCTAGATGCATGGACTACTGGGAAGGTTATTTTCCCATACATCAGGCAGCCCCTATTACTAGGTGTACGTTTGGTGTCCTTCTGACGAGGGAGGAATGTGATTTTAAGAGCACCTAGGACTTTCTTTTCATTCTTTCTAAGGGCATATTTTGGAGACGATCTTACAAGGTTCCCAGTATTTGCTTTTGCAGTCCTACATTTCTTCCAAGCAGACACTTCCATTCTGGCACTCTTGGCTGCTTCTGAGGGAAAAAAACAAATAACAAAATGAAAGAAAGAAAACCTCCCAGCTCAGATAGCACCTGGTTCCTTAGAAGAATTTTTTTTAAAAATATCAAGAAAAGGTAACAGCATTGCTCGAACTTCTTCCACGGGCAGGTTTGGAGTGATTAGAGCAGGATGTAGGATAGTCACTTGGTCGGAGTCTGTAAGACCTGACTTTGGAAGGAATTGCTGCTTTCTTTTGAACCACGTACATTTATTTTATTTTCAAAGCTCGACTTCTGATATTCCGAGAAATGTGCAACTAGTTTGAGTTCCTTGGGAAGGAGAAGGTGGAGCCCTAATGTGTGTGTGTTAACAATGTCATTATCCAGAGTGGTTTATATCCCAGCTTTTCATACCCTGAGACCTCAGAGGTCTTGGAAGGGTGTCATGAGGAAGTTTCTTAAGCTTTCGTTGTTTAATAAGCTTTATTTTTACAGTGTGAGATTCATATTAGGAAAAAAAAAATAGAACGTAAAGTCACATTTGTTTTCTGATGATGAGTGAGCAGACCCAGATCCATGTTTCATGATATTTCTGTCTAGGCATGAGAAATTTTAGGCAAGACAGGTCCCAGGACCTAATGGAAGCAGCTAATGAGAGCACTTTGTAATCCCTGAGAGTTGGTCAGGTAGCCCTTATAAACAGGACATATGAATAATAGCTCTCTAACTTGGGCCATAATTGATTCTCTATTTGAATTAAGCTGGTTTAAGTCTGGAACACCTTGCCAACTTAAATGACCTATCTCTATAGTAATGATTTGCAGGTCGCTGTGAGAACTCACAAAGCTCCAGAATCTGGTTGGGGGCAGGAAAATATCCCGGTATAGAAAAGTTTCTCAAGGTAGACACCCGTGACATTTCGGGACAGGTAATTTGCTGTGGGGATTGCCCTGTGCATTGGAAAATGTGTAGCAGCATCCCAGGCTTCTACTCATCAAATGTCAATGGCACTAGGAACTAACTTAAATCTTTGTGTTCTTTAAATAGCGACAGCCACAGAGTACGCACTCAGGGAATGGCTATTGAATGCAGGAAAGGAAAAAAAAAAAAAAAAAACAAAAAAACCAAAGCCATTTCACTGTTGACTCTATGTAAAAAATCATACGTTAATTTATTCACTTACGCATTTTTATCACCTTATCTATTAAATGTAAATGTTAAGCAAAGAGATAAGAAGTGGGTTTGAGGAGGGCTGTAAGAATACCTATGCTACTTTCAAAGCTCTTGAAGCCATTCCCATAGAATGGTCCTGAAACTTTCACCTGAGTACTTCACAGTGAAGTCGTACAATAAAGGTGGGTGGAAATTATTTTTAAAGTGTTGACATTTTTATCATTTTCACTTGTAAGATAATGAGTACAGTTTAAACTATCATATATTTTGCATGGGTTCTGGAAAAAAAAAGTAATAAATACCTCTATCATTAGTTATTTAAGATTTATCCTTACCTACTTTCAAGAGAACTATAGGGACCTCGAGTGCATTTATTCAAATGTCAATTTTAACATTTCCTATTGGACTACCGGGGATATAAAATCTTACACTTTCAAACTATATTTTATTTTACTACGCTATTTCCTTTTATTTCCTAAAAAGTTCTGCCTCTGATTGCAGAATATATACAATAGATCTTGTATGTGCATTTTTATAAAGATTGTATTGGGGGGCAGTTTTAGTTTTACAACAAAATTGACAAAGGTACAGAGATTTCCCTCACACGCTCTGCCCCACACATGTAGCCTCTCCCATTACCAGCATCCTTCACCACAAAGACATTTTTTTTTTTTTTTTTTACCCAAAGATGAACCTACATGGACAGATCAAAACCACCCAAAGTCCCTAGTTTATCTTAGGCTTCACTCTGGATGTTGTACATTCATTCTAAGGGTCTGGACACGTTTAACGACAGCTAGCCACCACGATAGTACCCTACGGAGTGTCGTCACTACTCTAAAGATCCTCGGTGCTCTCACCTATTCATCGCTCCCTTGGCCATTCCTCATCTTTTTATCGTCTCCATAGCTTTGCTTTTTCCAGAATATCATACAGTTGCAACCATACAGTACATTGTCTTTCCAGACTGGCTTATTTCACAGTTAGTAATAAGACATTTAGATTTCTTTTATGTCTTTCTATAAATTGATAGCTCATTTATTTTCAATGCAGACTAATATCCCATGGCCTAAATGTGCAACAGTCTATCTAGCCATTCACCTGATTAAGGATATGTTGATTGCTTACAAGTTTTGGCAGTTATAAATAAAGCTACGATAAACAGCCATAGGCAGGTTTTTGTGTGGACGTAAATGTTCGCCTCCTTCAGGTAAATACCAAGAAGTAGAATTGTTGGATCATAGGTAAGAGTATGTTTACTTTTCGTCTTTGATGAGGTAGATATTAAAATCTTTGGCTCACTCTTTAATCAAGTTCTCTGTTTCCTTATTATTAAGTTTTAAGCGTTCTTTGCATATTTTGGATAACCGTCTTCTATCCGTATGTCCTTTGTAAATAGATATTTTCTCTCACTCTGGCTTTTTTTTCCCCAATTCTCTTGATACTGCCTTTCACCAAGCAGAAGTTTTTCATTTTAATGAAGTCCAGCTTATCAATTATTTCTCTCATGGATTGTGTTTTGTATCAAAAAAGGCATCGCCATACCCAAGGTCATCTCTATTTGCTTCTAGGTTGTCTTCTAGGAATTTTAGAGTTTTGTGAAGTCTATGATCCTTTTTGAGTTAATTGCTGTGAAGGGCATAAGGCCCGTTATATACTTTAAAATCTTAAATGGCTTAATTTTATTCTTTTATCACTTTTTTTCATAATTGATATTTTGTATATATACCAAAGGCGAGGGTCCTCAAGATTTAGAAGCCATCTTGACTGGAATTGGTAATTTTTTTAATTGGGATGAATTTTTACTACTAATGTAGTCTTCATAGCAAAGGTGTAAAATCATGGCTTTAAAACATGGCCCAAAGCAGAAAGAAAAGAGCTTTTGCCATTTCATTCCATGACTACTTCTAGCAACTGTTGGGATCTTTATTGTTCTTTAGTAAGCAGTGATACTACTCATAGTGTAGTGGGTCATTATTTTTCCTTAGATTAGAGAAAACCTGCCAGGTTTGAAGTGAAATAACTTTAAAGGACTAGATGAACTACCTTTGCAAATTCAGAAAAGCCACCCATGTACATGGTATCTTTTTTTTTTTTCCTAATGAACAACACATGTTTAACAGCACGTTTTCAGAAAAGTACCTAAAATATAAAGGTGTATTTTAGTGAAGTATTATTTAAAGTTAACCTCCATTTAATTCTACCCAGATTAAAAAAAAAAAAAATTGCTGCCACCCCTAGAGGCCTCCTGGAAGCATCTTTTAATGCCAACCTCCATTTTCTCCCATAAAAGTGAACATTATAATTTTTTCATGGTTTTCATTTCCTCATTTTCGTTATATTTTCACTATTTCGTTTTGCATAAAAAACATAAAGACAATATAAGCGACCAATAAAACTATTTCATGATTATCATATCCTCTTTTTTGTTTGTTTGTTTACATTTTACCACTAAGTTTTGCATCTCTTCTAAACAATGGCTTTGCTTTTCTAGGTACTTTTACAAAGTCATAGCAATCATACAACATGCACTTATACAGCGTATACTTTTTTGTGTCTGGATTCTTCTGCTGAACATCATTTTTAATATTTCTCTATGCTATTGTACAGCTGTTGACACTTCAGTTTTTTTGCATCTATGCAGCATTCCGTAGTATAAACATACAACTAATTTATATATGTATCCATTATAATCCATTATTCTATTGACAGACGTTTATGTTTTCCATTTCTATCTCATACAATGATGGTATGAATGTTCTTGCTGAAAACATCCCCCAGATTGAGGAAAGCTGGGCTGCAAGTTTGTGGGAAACATACACACCACACACACACACACACACACACACACACACACACACAGATTTATTTTAAGGAATTAGCTCATACAGTCATGAAACTGGCAAGTCCAAGATCTGCAGTTAGGGAGGCAGGCTCCAGACCCAGAGAAGATCTGATATTGCAGATAAAGATAGTTTAGAGGCAGAATGAACTCTTCCCCCAAAGACCTCAGTCAGTTTTGTCCTGAGGCCTTCAGCTGATTAAATGAAGCCCACCCACATACTGGAGGGTAATTTGCTTTAATCAAAGTCCATTGATCGATTTAAATGTGAATCTCATCTAAAGAATTCCTTCACAACAACATCACAATTAGTATTTGACCAAATATCTGGGTACTGTAGTCAAGTTGACCCATAAAATTAACCACCCCAGTGGTTTAGTTCTAGTTCATGGCTATGCTGATGGGTAGGCCTTCCTCCTCTCTGTTTAAAGTAAGAGTTTATTAAGATACCAACCATTGACCGCCTCATATTCTTTTCCGACAAAATTTCAAGTCCATGTTATAAATTATCTTGTTGTTTAAATCAAATACATAACATTAAAAAGGCTTGTTTTTTTTTTTTTCCTGAAATCAGATGAAGAATATAGGAGACAACTGTTATTTTGTTGTTGTTAATGGAGTTGCCTGTGTTTGTTTTAATCACAGCCCTTTATACCAAACCTTTATACCATGCCTTTTTGCCAAAACTATAATAGCAGAAAAATAAACTTTAATTGGGCAGATGAAAATGCTGGAGCATCCCTACCTTGAACTAACAGACCCACTCCTGTTAGAGCCAGTGGGATCCTATGAACTGAATAGAATGTCAAGCATTGTTCAGAAAGACTGTTTACAAATATAGGCCTCTCCCGCCCAGCAAGTTCACTAAGATCAGATTTATTTTTCAGGTGGCCTCGTTAACTTCACACCAGTCTCTCAGTCACCTCGTGGATTTGACTCCCACTAAATGTGTTCTCCGTTGTTATTATTTTGTCATTGTGAGAGTGTTATACACGTGGAATCATACGGCATGTATCCTTTCGAAGCTGACTTTTATTTGCACCCACAATGCCTCTGAGATCCATCCAAGTTTCTTGTATCAGTAGTTTCTTCCTTTTATTGCAGAGTAGTCTGCACAATGGATGTGCCACCCTTTGTATAACCATTCACTTATCTTAGGATATTTTAGTTGTTGCCAGTTTGGGGCTATTACATTTAAAACTACTCTTAAAAATCATGTCTACATTTTTTTTGCAGGCTTATTTTCATTTCTCTGGAATAAATAGCCAGAGGTATGATTGTGAGGTCCTGTTAATGTCCATTTAGTTTTTTAAGAGGAAACTTCCAGCCTAATCACAGAGTGGCTGTACCAGTTTATATTTCAACAGCAGTCAGGTGTATGACAGATCCAGTTTCTCCACACCCTCAAAGCATTTTCTTATTGTCACTAGTTTTTATTTTAGCTTGCCTAATCTGTAGTGATATCAAATACAAATATCTCATTTATTATGATTTTCATTTTGTATTTTATCTCATTGTAATTTTCATTTCATATCTCATTCTTTGTGGTTTTAATCTGCATTTTCCCAATAACTAATAATGTTGGATATCTTCTCATGTGCTTATTTTCCACCCTTGAATCATTTTCCGTGTAAATCTCGTCATTTGCCCATTTAAAAAAAAAAATAAAGATTTATTTATTTCTTTTTTTTAAATTGAAGTTCAATTTGCCAACATATAGTATAACACCCACCTCCTCTCCTTATAATCCCTTTCACTATTTCACTATTCCAGCCATATGATGATATACAAACAGTATATAGCTGAGTCATTTTTTTCTTAATCCACTCTATTAATCTACATGCTTTAATTGATGCATTTACACTATTTATATTTAATTTACTAATTTATAAACCAGGATAAATTCTACTATTTTATCATTTTTGTTTTTGTGCCCTTTTGGTTTTTGTTTCTATTTTCTTTTCTCCCGTCTTACGGAGTTGAAACTTTTTAGAATTGCATTTTGATTTACAATAGTATTTTTCAGTATATTTCTTTGTATATATAGGCTTTATAGTGGTTGTCTTAGGTATTACATTATATATACCAAATTTGTCAGAGTCTACTAGTTTCAAAATCTTACATTTACAAATTAAGTGTAGAAACCTTATATCCTTTAATATCTTTTTAGCTTCTCTGTTTGTATTATAATTAAGTATTCCCTCTACATACATTGAGAACATTAGATGGCATTATAAGTTTTGCTTCAACTATTAAAATAATTTAGAAAACTCAAGATGAAGAGGAAAATTGATTATGTTTACCCATATATTTGTTCTTTCTATTATTACTTTTTCTTTCCTGATGTCAATAAATTCCCCTAGTTTTTCTTCATCTGAAAATGTCTTGATTTTTCCTCTGCTCCTGAAGTATATTTCTGCTGAGTATAGAATTATGAGTTGACAGTTCTTTTCTTTTAGCACATAAAAAATGTGACTACTTCTTTCTGGACTTCACGGTCTCTAAAAAGATAACTTCTTTCATTTAAATTATTCTTCTTCTATAGGTAAAGTGTTATTTCTTGTGTGCCATTTTCAAAAATAATGTTTTAGTTTTCACAGGTTTCACTATGGCTTGTCTCCTGTGAATTTTCTAGGGTTCAACTTGTTTGGGGTTTGCTGAGCCTCTTGAATCTGTAGGCTATATCTCCTGCCAAATTTGAGACCTCATCAATCATTATTTCTTCAAATACTTTTTTCAGTCCCAATCTCTTTATCTTTTCTTTCCAAGGTTCTGATGGCATACGTATTAGATTTTCTGCTCTTGTCCTCCAAGTTCCTAAGGATCTGTTTTTGGTTTTGCTTTTGTTTTTCCACTCTATTTTCTCTTGCTTGTTCAGACTAGGTACTATCTATTTTATCTTTGACTTTGCTAATTCTTTACTCTGTCTTCTCCATTCTACTGTTGAGTCTATTCATTGAGTTTTTAATTATTCTATTTTTCTGTTCTAAAATGTCATTTTAGTTCTTCTTTGTATTTTTTATTTCTTTGCTCACACTCTTTCTTGTTTCTTTGTTGAATTTTTTTCCAGCATATTCTATCTTGTTAGTTGCAGCATTTTTATGATGCCACTTTAGAATTCTTTTCGACATCCGTGTCATCTTGGTGTTGACATCTGTTGATTTCTTTTTCTCATTCAAGTTGAAATATTTGTGGTTCATGCTATGATGAATGATTTTTAATTGAAAATTGATTAATTGGAAAAAAAGAAAATTGATTAATTGGGTATGATCTTATGAGACTGGAAATTATTTAAAGTATCTGTTTTAGTAGTCTCCCTCTAACACACTTCTGCTGGGGAAGGAGGGTATCACCTCTTTGTGCCAGATCATGATGGAAGTTTCTGCTCTACCTCAAGCAAGGGGGTGGAGATGTTCCATATTATTAGTGGGCTATTCTGGAAAATCAGGTTCCCACTAGGTCTCCACAGATACTACACTAGCTGGGAGGGGAGCTGAACCTTGATTACTGCTCACCACATGGCCTCCACTGACACCATAGTGGGAAGAATGGCCTTACAAGTGAAAATGAAACTTGACCCACCACTAGGCCTGACACCTCTGACACCATCATAGCAGGGATGGACAGCGGTGTGTCCTTGCTGACTGGTGGGGATGAAAATCCTGCTCACTCAACTCAATCACATTTATTTTATTTACTTATTTATTTGTTATGTATGTATTTATATATGTTTGTACGTATTTATCTATTTACTTAATGAAGTGTAGTTTGCACACAGTGTCACATTAGGTCTAGCTATACAACATGGTGATTCCGCAGCTCTATACATTACACTGTGCCCACAAGAATAGCTGCCATCCTCAACTCACCCTTTTTTAATATCACCCCTTCCCTCAAACCCCCAACCCCTTTATCTCTACCTACCTTTGCAGGAAAAGGAATTTGGGAAGATTTGCTGCAGCCCAGCAAAGCTAGTTATTCTCCTCATGGACCTTTGCTGGCGATGGTGGTGTGGGGATGTAGTTTTTTTCCAGTGGTATTTGGCAGGAGTAGAGCAATTATTGTCTGAAAGCTTTCTTCTTGTTAGTCTGCCCCTTTTCTGGCAGGCTTTTTTTTTTTTTTTTGGCAAGGTTTTGTTTCATTTTGCTTTTTGTTTTGTTTTGTGTTGTTTTTTCTCTATGCCTATTGCCATTTCCCAGTTGCCATCTTCTCAGACTGGCCTAATTTATGAAGGAAAGGAAAACCCAGGGAATGCAGAGCCATGTTGTTCCTCAGGTCCTTAGGTTCCTAGCCGGTTGCTCTTATTTTCCCTTCTTTCAGAGTCATCTTATGTTTGTTTCTGACATATGCCAAGTTTTTAATGTATTTAGAGGAAAGAATGGGGTAAGGTACATCTAATCCATCGTTTCCTGCATTTCCTGTGTCATAACTGCATTAGTTTTTTTCATCTATCTCAGAATGTTGCATGAACTGGACTTCTTCATTACTATTGTAAAATACAATGTTTACAAGGGAAACAAAAATTTAAGGAAGAAAAATTTACTGTTTAATGAACTTTCTTAATTACAGAACTTCTCTGACCCAGTAAATATTTCTGAACACCCGGACTGTGTTTACATGATGCCACTGAAATGGCTATGTATCTATCAGTCTTTATTTTTGCAATTGTCACTATTGTTGATTGTCTAAGTCAATCAGAAAAGCTTGATTACAATATAAATAAATATGAAGAAGGCTGTATACAGGGGAAAGACCTCATGGGTATAAATGAAGAAAAAGTCAAAATTTTTATGAGTGTAGCTAATTTTAATTAGTATTTTTAAGTTAAATTATAAATGGAGTGAAAACTGAAATAGAAGATAAGAGACCTCAATTCTTACCAAGTTTTAGTTACCTAATGGTGAAGGATCAGAGAGAAATCTTTTTCCCTGGACTCTATTCCAACTCTTGCCAGGCAGCAGGGCCAGAATAACATGTAACCTTTAAGATTTTTTTCAGAATAGTTAGATGTTTACTGATTGAACAGTGTAGATTAATGTTACCTGAGCACAGATCATCTCAGTCCTTCTTAGGCACTCAGGATTTACTCCTGTCTCTCAATTCCTCCTGATATGCTGATTGGATATAAGCTGTCTACACAATTGATTTCTGTTTTTTTATTATATTATTATTATTATTATTATTTAAGTGTCATAGTTTAAAAATACATCATTCAATATAAGTGACATATAAACTCATTTTTTTCTTGGAGTTTAAGGGAAACATTTATTTGGCCTATGAAATGCAGATTTGTACACAAAATAATGGACAAAGGGTCAAAGTTGGATTTACAGGATTAAAAGAATTAAAATGTCTCTAGACATAAAATTTTGGTAGGAGAGAAATGCTTTATTTTTATCTTGGTACATAGCCTTTCCTGGCATGCGCATGCAAATGCATGGTACAGAAACACACTTTATTAATAATGCAGGATATTTAAGGGACTAGTATTGGTTTAAAGGATATTTTAATGAAAATCATGAAAATAGTTTTATAATTGAGAAATGTCTGTAGTCTAAGGGATATCTTCCCAACCCCTACGATCTCTACATGAGGCATGTAAATGATCAGGTCTTAGAACAAATAAAATTATGCTCTATTTCCGTAATTATAATCTAGGGGCTACACTTACACTTATCTGTCAGTTTTAATTGGGTTTATAAGGTAAGACTTATTTGTGATAATTTACGGATGATCTAATTATCTATATTCCAAAAAGTAGATCCAGATGCTATTAGGAACTCTTAATAATATTTAGTCCTGATTCTCTGAGAAAGGAGAGAAGGATTGTGGCCAGACAATAGCAAAATATCTTGTAGTCTGATTAGCTCATTTTTCCAAATGCTTCTTCTGCTGGCCATATCACCATTCGGAATCCAATTTTGGCATTCCCAAATGACTCATTTATCTGGATTATTCATATATAATGAACTGTGTTATTTTGTGGTGCAGGATCACATGGCTTTTGGAGACTGAAACCAACTTTATTTCATTATGACTGATTTCCTAATGTTCCACACAATTTTCACTGCAGCATGGAAGTGATGATGAATTAATATTTATTATAATTATTTCTCAGATAATTGCCGTTTATATTTATCTTGATTCCGCCTCACAAATGTATTTATTTCAAAAACATTTTTGTTCTAGATGGCTAGTGGTTTCTCCAAATTATCTTATGACCTGAGACACCATTGTCACTCTCAAGTTTAACAAGAAATACAGGTGCCAAGACAGGAAGATTTAAGAAAAGGTAGATATAATGTATGGAAAAACAATACAAAACCCACTACAAACATTCACTGAGAATTTATATGCCAAATATGGTAAGTTTTCTTTTAATTAAATATTTTTATAGATTATTATTTGGTACACTTGTATATTATCTATCTTTTACTTTGGTAAACAAACTGCATAAAAAACACAAGTAACTTATATTGGCTTATGAATGTTTTTTAATCATAGCTATAATATAAAGTATTAAGCTTAAAGCAATTTAATGAACATTTTTTTTGTTTCAACCTAATTCTGAAGCCTATTACTCTTTGCTCTGTATTTTAAGTATCATAAATTTGTCACTATTGAATTTTCATCAGAGATCCTTATCATATCTCAAAATCAATATCTCAAATCTAAATATTGTCAAAAATTTTTTTTAGTGAGCCTATATCAAGCTTTAATTTTTTTAAAGGAATAACTACTAAATAAAGTTTTGTCTTTTGTTCACTATGTATCAGTAAAAAGTAATTAAAAATGCTTCATCTCTGTTCACCATAAAATGATGATTCTCTATTACCTAAATAACTATTTTCAACATTCCTTTTTGCTCACCCATAATTTAATCATTCATAGAAGTTTTGTTTTTGTTTTTGTAAATTATTGTGTCACAGATAGTCTACAGAATGGGGCTAACCATATATTGGATAAGGGGTTAATATTCAAAATATATAAAGAACTCAGTCAACTCAATAATAACAATAATAATAACAACCCCAATCTAATTAAAACATGGGCAGAAGGTATTTCTTCAAAGAGAACATCAAAATGGCCAACAAACTCATGAAAAAAAAATGCTCAACATCACTAATTATCAGGGAAATACAAATCAAAACCACAATGAGATATCACCTCATGCCTGTTATACCATCTATCAACAAGCAACAAGAGGTGCTAAGAAGATGTAGTGTCAAAGGGATCCTTTATATATTTTTGTTGGGGATATAAGTTGGAACCACTACAGAAAATAATATGGAGTTTCCTAAAAAATTAAAAATAAATCTCCCATATTATCCAGCAATTCCACTTCTGGGTATATACAAAAAAGAAATAAAAACAGAATTTTGAAAAGATATATATTCACCCCTGTTTATCACAACATTATTCATAATAGCTAAGATATGGAAACAATACAAATTGCCCATCAATGGATGAATGGATAAAGACATGGAACATATACACAATGGAATATTAAGCATCCAAGGGAAAGGAAAATATTCTTCTTTTTGGGTCAGATTTTTCCAATTGTAAGATGGACATATTTTCCAGAGTAGGGGACCTAGGCACATAAAGAAGAGCTGGATATAAACAGTCACTTCCCATGAGAATGACTCGATGGACCAGTATCCCACTCCAGTTTCTCTTCAGTGTACCTTTGGTAGCTGTCCCTGTTTTGACCTACAGAGTCTAACAGATCTCTTAATGGGACGTTAATGCAATGGTGACTTCTGCTATGTGGAGCAAAATTCTATTTCAGAACACACATATGTACACCGTTAACTCATTCAGAAATCAAAGGAAACTTTATGTACCCAGAAACATCATTTTTAGAAAGGGAAATTATAAATATTCTCATCTATCATCATCATCATCATCATCATCTGTTTATCCATATCATGTGCTTTTCCCTGATCCTTTTTCTGAGCAAGCCATCCAAGAGACTGACCCAAAATGCCTTTATGACCCAGCTTTGGAAGTCATGCATCATAATTTTGTCGTATACAAATGGTTGTACAAACTTATCTGTGATTCAATGTGGGAATCGAATACCAGGAGGCAAGATCACTATGAGAGTCAACTTAGAGGCTAGCAACTAAATATGTTTATTTGAGTTCATAAAACTGAATGTTTAATATATTTTTAAAGATTTTATTTATTTATTCATGAGAGACACAGAGAGAGAAAGAGAGAGGCAGAGACACAGGCAGAGGGAGAAGCAGGCTCCATGCAGGGAGCCCAACGTGGGATTCGAATCGAATACCAGGAGGCAAGATCACTATGAGAGTCAACTTAGAGGCTAGCAACTAAATATGTTTATTTGAGTTCATAAAACTGAATGTTTAATATATTTTTTAAAGATTTTATTTATTTATTCATGAGAGACACAGAGAGAGAAAGAGAGAGGCAGAGACACAGGCAGAGGGAGAAGCAGGCTCCATGCAGGGAGCCCAACGTGGGATTCAATCGGGGTCTCCAGGATCATACCCTGGGCTGAAGGTGGCACTAAACCACTGAGCCACCAGGGCTGCCCTGTTTTTTAATATTTAAAAATATTTTAATTTATCCAGTTTTTCAAGTCATTAATATATTTCTAACTGTTCGGTTTAATTCCAGAATGATACTCCATTGCATAGCTATGCATAATTGTGTAGCTATAATTTATTTAACACATCTATTATTGAAACATTTAGGTCATTTTTTTTTTGCCATTTTAAAACAACCAATGAGCAAATTCAGTGCTAAATCTTTACATAAAATAAATTAATATGGATCCTTACAATGGATCCTTAAAACTTTCTTGGTCCAATAGCACAAGCCAGAATAATAGCTTTGAATATATTGGAAAACTGTTCTCCAAAAAAGTTATTTCAATTTAATTTTTTATTACCAAAGAATTGTGAGTTGTCTATTTTTTTGATTTAATAATAAATTATCTTATTTGTACTTTAACATTTCTTTGATTACCAATTTTGCTGGAATTTATTCATAAATTCATTGGTGATTCATATTTTGGAGATTCCTTATATATACATGTGGATACATAGATATGCACATACATAGATTTATAAAAGTAATGTTTTTCTTTTTAAAAATGAATTCTTAGAGGGTATTACATTTTAAACTATAAATCTTGTTTTTAAATAGGCTTTATTGTTAGAAGAGTTTTAGATTTATAGAAAAATTGAGAAGATAATACAATTTCCCTTATATTAACAGCTTACATTAGAATGATCTATTCATGATAATTAATGAACAATTATTAACTAATGGATAATTATTGATGCATTATCATTAAAGTCCATACTTTGTTCAGATTTGCCTAGATTTTACCTAATATCCTTTTGTTGTTGTTGTTTCAGGATCCCATCTAGGATATCACCATACCTTTAGTTGTCACATCTAAGGTTCTTCTTGGCTGTAAAAGTTTCAGATTTTCTTTGTTTTTGATAATTTGGTCAGTTTTTTTTTTTAAAGACTTTATTTATTTATTCATGAGAAACCCAGAGAGAGAGAGGCAGAGACACAGGCAGAGGGAGAAGCAGGCTCCCTGCAGGGAGCCCAACGTGGGACTCAATCCTGGGTCTCCAGGATCATGCCCTGAGCCAAAGGCGGAGGCTCCCCACTGAGCCACCCAGGTGTCCCAATCTGGTCAGTTTTAAGAAGTACCTATCAGGTATCTTGTAGAATGTTCCTCTATTGAAATTTGTCCAATGCCTTTTTTTATGAATAGACTAAGATTATACGTTTTTAAGAAAAAAGACTTCAGAGGCAAAGTACCTTTTCAGCTACACCTTCTCAAGGGCACATACTATCAAAATGATTTATCACTGTTGATGCTTAATCACCTGGCAAAGGTGTTTGTCAGGATTCACCCCTATAGTTTCAGTTTCCTTCCTCCCTTCCTCTCTTCCTCTCTTCCTCCCTTCCTCCCTTCCTCCCTTCCTCCCTTCCTCCCTCCCTTCCTTCCTATCTTTCTCTTTCTCTTTTTTCTCTCTCTTTACTTTGTATAACCCATATGTAAAAAATGAGAACTATGCTCCCATGGAATATCTATATAAAATATTTATAATTCTGCATCGGAAATTTGATTTATCTCAAATATTACTTTATTGCTCAAATCGCTTGAGCCTTGGTCAAGGCTCATTGCTTGAGCTTGAGAGCTCTTTCAGCAGATCCTTTGACATACCCCCATCAATCTAGGTTTTTGTTTTCATATTTTCTGAGAAAGTCTTTACAGTTTGGCACTACTAGATGCTCTAGACCTCCAAGTACATCTTTTATATTTCTTGCATCAGTCCTGGAGGTAGGAATGCTCTATGAAGACTCTGTGTATGTGTGTCTGTCTGTGTGTGTAATTTGGGAATAATATGAGGAACCAATATATGGTCACCAGGTATGCTCACGTCTACCAAAGTGCCATTGCTTCTAACCCAAGTCAGCTGATGTAACAAAGACATACATGTAAAGTTTACACTAACCCATGTTTATCTTTCTATTTGTATAGATATTTCTATTATGTATTTGTATCTACATTAAGCTAAGCATGAGTTCATCCTCATATTCCCAAGTCTATGTCATTAGCATATGAGTCATTCTAAACTTTCCCTCTTAGTTGTCTGGAAATTCCCACTCCAAATAGTGAGAAACTTCACTCCCACTTTCTGGATCTAGTTACTTAATTGCTCAATTTCTATAGACATGGATAGTAGTATCAGAAGTTACCCTGTTCCTTCAGGGGAAACTACCTTATTAACTAGAACACAGGGCTTATGTGTAGTTCCTTTGACTTCAGTCATATAATTCCACTCATTTTCAGAGTTACTGAGAGATCAGCGCCTTTTCTTTCCACCCCCTTCAGTGACATTGCTTCATATATTTGAAATAGTCAATTATTTTGTCACCATCTATTTTCCATCCTAGAACCTCTCCATGTCTTAAAGGAGACGTTTTAAATTTTTTCATAAGTAACTTTCACTTTTTGTGCTATAAAGCTTTATAGATTTTGACCCATATATGATATTGTGTACCCATCTATTATAGTATCATTAAAAAAAAAAAGTTTTACTGAACTGAAAAAAATCCCCTTTGTTTCACCTATTCTGTCAACTCCCAAACCCCTGACAACCACTAATCCATCTACTCTCTATAGTCTATTTCCTGAATATTATTTAATCAGGATCATACAGTAAGTAGCCTTTCAGACTGCTTCTTTCACATAGCAATGTGATCTGAAGGTTCATACATACCTTATGATGGCTTAAGAGCTAAATTCTTTTTATCACTGAATAATATGTCATCATATGGATGCAGCACAGTTTATCCATTCACTTGTTGAAGGACATCTTGGTGGCTTCTAAGTGATTGTGAATGAAGGTGTTATAAAATTTTATGTGCAGGTTTTTATGTGGACATAGTGCTTTCAGTCCTTTTGGATAAATACCCAGAAGCACAACTGCCAAACTGCCAAACATCCCCAAAGTTGGTGTACCGTTTTGCATTTCTGTAAGCAATGAATTAAGTTCCTGTGGCTCTACATTCTTGCCAGCATATGCTTTGTTAAGGTCTTTGGACTCCAGCCATTCTGATAGGTGTGAAGTGCCATCTCACTGTTGTTTAGGTTTCCTGTTCCCTAATTACAGATGATGTTGAGCATGTTTTCATATGCTTATTTGTCATCTATTTATCTTATTTTGGTGGAGTGTTTGTTCAGATCATTTTGTCCACACTCTATTGGGTTGCCTTTTTATTGTTGAATTTTAAGTAATTTTTGTTATTTAGATACAACTCTCTTATCATAGATGTGGTTTGTAAACAATTTCACCTGGTTTGTAGCATGTATTTTCATTCACCTTACAGCATATTTTGCAAAGCAGAAGATTACAGTTTAATAAAGTCTAACTTTAATTTTTTCTTACATTGGTCATACTTTTGGTGTCGTGTCTGAAAACCTATCACCAAACCTGTGGTCTCTTAAATTTTTTACATTATATTCTAGATTTATATAATTTTCCAGGTTATATTTGGTCTATGATACATTTTGAGTTCATTTTTTGTGACAAGTATAAAGTTTGTGTCTAGTTTCTATCTTTTATATGTACATAAATACATAAATATTCAGGTATTTATTGTATCCTTTCCAGCATATCCTTTTCAGCATTGCAAAGACTGAAGGGACATGTTGGCTATATATGACTTTCTTCAATGATAAATTCATTTTAAAATCTTTGTTGCCAGTATTGTGGTCCATTAGCCACATATGGTTATTGAACACTTAAAATGTGGCTAGAGCAACTGAGAAACTAAATTTTTACTTGTATATAATTTTAACTAAATTTGAATTTAAATAGCTAGTAACTACATATTGGACAGGAGAGAAAATAGATTAACCAGGGATGCTGTGATCCTTTTCTTTTTAGAGAAAGAGAGACAGAGCAAGAGGAAAAGGGCAGAAGGAGAGGGAGAGAAAGAATCTTAAGCAGGCTTAACATGGGGCTCCATCTCATGGCCCTGAGATCACGACCTAAGGCAAAATCATAAGTCAGATGCTTAACCAGCTGAGCCACCCAGCAGCCCTGTTATAATCCTTTTGATTAAAACATTTCATTTTCTCAATAATCATTTACCCAGGCTTTCTCTAATTACCTACCTTCTATCAATTCTCTAATTTTTGAAGTATATTTTACATATAGCAAGTACACAAATATAATATATACAACTAAATAAATGTTTGGCATACGACAAAAGCTATTTAACTGCCTCCCAGATCAAGATTTATAATACTTCCATCATTTTAGAACATTTCCTTGTGCCCTTTCCAGTTAGTATCCCCACTGAAGAGTAATAATTATTCTGACATCTATCATCATAAATTAGTTTGCTTGTTTTGAAGTAATATAAATAAAGCATTAATTTCTATTATTTTGTTTCTAATTTCTCTCTCTCACTGTGGTTAAGATGCACCTATACCATGTGTATTAGTAGTGTGTTTTCCATTGCTGTATAGAATTATATTTATGAATATTTTACACTTTTAAAAACTCATTCTAGGGATAAAGACATTTGGAAACCTTTCAATATTAGGCTATCATAAATAAATCTGTGATTATATTCTTCTACATGTTTCTACATGTTCTTCCATATGTGTGTGTGTGTGTGTGTGTGTGTGTGTATGAACTTTAATGTTAGAAGAGCTCTAGGAGGGTGTTCAAAAGTGTTTATACTAGTGTACATTACTATCAGCGATGTAAGAAAATATATTTTATTTATCTTATTTTTTTAAAGATTTAATTTTTTTATTAATGAGAGAGAGAGAGAGTGAGACAGGCAGAGGGAGAAGCAGGCTCCATGCCGGGAGCCCGATGTGGGACTCGATCCCGGGTCCCCAGGATCACACCCTGGGCCAAAGGTGGTGCTAAACTGCTGAGCCACCAGGGCTACCCAGAAAATATATTTTAGATATTGATTAATTGAATCATAGAAAAGTAAATAACTCAACCAATGACATAGCTAATAAATGTGGAAATGTAGAATCATACACTACCTTCTTTGCCACCAAATTATTCCACAAAGAACAAAACAAATAAAAAAATAAAAAATACCAAATGGACAAAAGAGAGAGAGAGAGAGAGAGAGAGAGAGAGAGAAACAGAGAAACTGAGTTATCCTAATAACAATACAAAAAAATTGAAGCAATATTCCAGGGAAGATGGAGGATTCTAAGCTCACCTCGTCCTGTGGTTATAGCTAGATAATACCCCAATCAACATAAATAATCCAGAAAACGACCTGAAGACTGGCAGAACAGATTCTCCATGCCTAAATATAGAGAACAGGACCACATCAAAGAGGGTAGGAAGGACAGAAAAAAAGGTCAGGACTTAATGGGACCCACAGAACTATTAGTGGGAGGGAGGGATATGGTGGGTGTGGAGAGAGGAGAAGAGCAGACCCAACACCAGGTATGTAGGGCACAAGGGACTCACACAGGGAAGACAAATCCGTATAACATTTGGCTGTGAAAGCCAGAGAGGCTTGGCTTCATAATTCTTATAAGCAGTGGGGCTTAACTCCTGGAAATTTAAAAATCAGTAGGCTTGACTCCGGGAGAGCCAAGAGGATGATAGGCAACTGAGTCCTGCCCTTAAAGAGACAACACAACAAACAACCCTGCAGAGATACATTATAGAAGCAGCAGTTTGAAAAATGCCTGTGGCTGATGGGAAGATTTACTTACCAATCTCAGAGCATGTGCTGGAGCGGGAGGGATCCTTGAGAGACACTTGAGAACATAAAAGAGCTGATGGGCATGATTTCCCCCCCTCATCCCCAGACACTTGTGGGTACCAGTGTCATGCTAAAACTCTCTACCTTGTTTGATAAATCATACCCCACCTCTGCTGGCTTCTGCAATCCAATCCCTCTAACCTAGCCAGATTCAGCTGGAGTTTTCCCAGGTGGCTGCAGTACCCCTCCCACAGCAGAGCCTCACCGAGCTTGCTAACATCATGTACCCCACCCTTCCATTCTCCAGAACTCCCCTCCCAATATGCCCTTGGCTGGAGATCATAACAGTGGCAAAAGCCTGGCAGTGTACAAGTAGTCTTGACAGAAGCCAGAACCACTCCCAAGTGACTCCTACTCTGGTGAAAAGGAAAGAAACCCATACACCAGTCCAACTGGGGCCCCAGTGGTGGCCTAGAGACAGACCACCTTGGGTCTGAGTTCAGGCCCCATCTACCAATAAAAGCTTCTCAGAGGAAAACACAGGGAAAGCACCCTGCAGTTTGGTGCTACTATATCTCTGAGAAACCCCTGGTCTGATATAAGCCCAAGGTGGCCTTAGAGTACCTCACTAAGAATACAGGGCCCAAACCCTGCTACAACTGGCAGAGAGAACCATTGCAGATGATTGGACTGAAGGCAAAGTAGCTCAGCTACACCAGTAAGGCTCATGCAACACACATAGGAGACACCCATCAGGAGACAAGCATCAGGTTCTTGTGAACAGAGGGCACTGCACTGCAGGTTACTACAGGTCCTCTTCTTCATAAGGCCACTACTTTCAAGAACAGGAGACATAGCTGACTTTCCTAATACATAGAGATAGACACACAGAGAGAAAATGAGGACACAGAGGAATATGTCCCAAATGAAAGAACAGAACAAATTCACAGCAAGAGAGCTAAATGAAACAGATATAAATTCTAAATCATATGTCTGATAGATAATTTAAAGTAATGGTCACAAAGATATTCAGTGGACTTGAGAAATAAGTGGAAGACCTCAGTAAGACCCTCAACAAAGAGCTAGAAAACATAAAAAAGAATCAATAAGAGATGAATAACCCCATAACTTGAGTTTAAAGTACATGAATAAAATATTAAAAGAATGAAAACTTGCCATTTGCAACAAGGTGGGTGGAGGTAGAAAATTATGCTAAGCAAAATAAGTCAGAAAAAAAACAAATACCAAATGATTTCACTCGTATACAGAATTAAAGAAGCAAAACACATAAACATTGGGGGAGGGCAGGGAAGAGAGAGGCAAACCATAAAACCAACTTTTAGCTATAGACAACAAACTGAGGGTTGCTGGAGGGGAGATAGGTAGGAGAATGGGTTAAATAGATGATAAAGTATTAAGGAGGGCACTGGTTATGATGAACACTGGGTGTTGTATGTAAGTGATGAATCAAATTCTGTACCTGAAAGTAATATTACATTGTATGTTAACTAACTAGAATTTAAATAAAAACTTGAAACAAGCAAATCCCCACAAAATAAAATAAAATACACTAAATGGAATAAACTAAAGGAAGCAGAAAATGGATCAGCAACCTGGAGGACAGAGTAATGGAGAGCCATCAAGCTGAAGAGGAAAGAAAAAAATAATAAAAATGAAAATAGACTAAGGGAACCTGTGACAACATCCAGTGTAATAACATTTGCATTTTATGTGTCCCAGAAGAAGATAAAGAAAAGGGGGCAGAAAATTTATTTGAAGAAATAAATAGCTGGATCTGAGGAAGAAAATAAGTCCAAATCCAGGAGGCACACAGACGGCACCAACAAAATCAACCCAAGTAGGTCCATACCAAGACACATAGTAATTAAAATGGTAAAGTAGTGATAGAAAGGTTAAAAGCAGCAAGAGAAAAGGCTTATATACTAGGGAAACACCATTAGCTTATTATCCCCTTTTTTAGTAAAAATTCTGCAGGCCTGAGAAGAGTGGCATGATATATTCAAAGTGCTGACAGAAAAAAATCTTGCAACCAAGAATACTCTATCCAGCAAAACTATCACTCAGAATAGGAGGAGAGACAGAGAATTTCCCAAAGAAAAGTTAAAGGAATTCATGACCACTAAACCAGTTCACAAATGTTAAAAGGGAACCCCTTGAATGGAAAGGAGAGACCACAAGTACGAGTAAGAAAGGTAATAAGCACAAAAGCATGAAAAATATATTTTATAATATATTATAAAATGAATATATCTGTAAAATCAGTCAAGGGATTCACAAAATAAAAGGATGTAAAGTATGACACCATATACCTAAAACATAGGGGTGGAGGAGTAAAAATTTAGTGCTTTAGTCTATGTTCAAATTTAAGAAATCATCAACTTAATAAAGATTATAATATGTGTAAGATGTTATATAAACCTAATTGTAGCCAAAAATAAAAACAAATGGTAGATTAGCAAAACATTAAGAGAAAAGTATCAAAGTTTATCACTAAAGACAGCCAATGAACTCTGAGTGAAGAGACAAAGAAGGGAACACAAAAGAACTATAAAAAAGCATAAAATAAGAAACACCATGGTAATAACTATGTAACTGTCAGTAATTCTTTGAATGTAAATGGACTAAATGCCTCAAAAAGACAAAAGACATAGTTTGACAGAATGGATAAAAAAGCAAGTTGCATCTGAAATAAGAGACTTTTTTCAGACCTTAAAGACACATGCAGATTGAAAGTGTCAGTGTGGCAAAGCATTTATCACGCAAATGGAAGTGAAAAGCTGGGGTAGCAATATTTAAACAAAAATGAAGAGTATAACAAGATAAAGGACACTATATAAATATAAATGAGCAATCCAACAAGAAGATATAATTGTAAATATTTATGCACACAATATGGGAGGACCCAAATACATAAAGCACTTAATAACAAATTAAAGGGAAGTAATTGATATGAACACAATAATTGTAGAGAATATTAATATTCCAGATTACAGCAATGGGACACAAACAAGCAGTGCCTTGTAATAAGACATTGGACCAGATGGATATAACATATATTTAGAACATTACATCCTAAAACAGAAGAATATACATTCTTCCCAAGTAAATATGGAACATTCTCCAGAACAGATCATATATTGGGCCACAAATCAAGTCTCAACAAATTCAACAAGATTATAGCCATATCATTCATCTGTTTTAAACACAATGCTATGAGACTAGAAATTAACCACAAGAGAAAATCTGGAAAAAAAAAAAACACACAAATACTTGAAGATTAAAAAGTCATGCTACAAACAATGAATGAGTGAGATTAAAAATTGAGGAGGAAATAAAAAAAATACACAGAAAAATGAAAATGAAAACAATGACTTAAAATCTTTGGGATGCATTGAAAGTTAATTTAAGAGAGAAGTTAATAGCAGTAAAGGCCTACCTCGAGAACAAAAAAAAATCTCAAATAAACAACCTAAGCTTATGCTTAAAGGAACTAGAAGAAAAAAGAAACAAACCCCAAACCAGTAGAAGGAAGATAATAATAAATATTAAAGCAGAAAGAAATGAAATAGAAACTGAAAAAACAACAGAACAAATCAGTGAAACTGGGAGCCAGTTCTTTGAAAAGATCAATAAAATTGATAAACCTTTAGTCAGATTCATTAAACAAAAACAAAAACAAAAGCAAAAAAGGTGGGAGAGAGAGTTAAAGAGAGAGAGAAAGAACTCAAACGAAATCAGAAATAAAAGAGGAGAGGAGAAGTAATAGCTGATACTACAGAAATATATAGGATTCTAAGAGAATGTTGCAAAAATATATGCCAACAAATTGGACAACCTAGAGAAAATGGGTAAATTCTTAGAAACACATAACCTCCCAAAACTGTAAGCAGGAAGAAATAGAAAATTTGAACAGACCAATTACCAGCAATGAAATTGAATCAGTAGTAGAAAACTCCAAACAAACAAAAACCCAGTACCCTATGGCTTCACTAGTCTTTAAAAAAGAGTTAATATCTATTCTTCTCAAACAACTCCGAAAAAAAAAAAAATAAAAGAAGGAAAGCTTCCAAATTCATTCTTTGAGCCTAGCTAGCATTATCCTGATACCAAAACCAGATAAAAACACTACAAAAAAGAGGGAGAGAGAATTACAGACCAATATCTCTGATAAATGTAGATTCAAAAATCCTCAATAAGTATTAGCAAACCAAATACAACAGTACATTAAAGAATCATTCACCGATAAATCAAGAAGAAATTATTCCTGCATTGCAAGGGTGGTTTAATATTTGCAAATCAATCAAGGTGACACACCACATCAACAAGAATAAGGATAAAAACCATATGATCATTTCAGTAGATGCAGAAAACACTTCTAACAAAGTACAACATCCATTCATGATAAAAATCACCTAAGTAGGTTTAGATGGAACATACATCAGCATTATAAAGGTCATATACGAAAAACTCACAGCTAACATTATACTCCATGGTGAAAAACCGAAAGCCTTTTCCCCTACGGCCAGGAAGAAGACCAGGGTGTCCTCTCTCACTATCATAGTACTAGAAGTCCTGGCCATAGCAATCAGACAACAAAAAATAAATAAAAGGCATCCAAATTACTAAGAGAGACATAAAACTTTCACTATTTGCATTAGATATAATTCTATGTATAGAAAGCCTGAAAGACTCCACCAAAAAAAAAAAAAAAGCTACTAGAACTGATAAATTTAGTAAGGTTGCAGGATACAAAATCAATATTCAGAAATCTATCGCACTTTTACACGCTAATAATGAAGTATCAGAAAGGGAAATTAAAGAAACAGTCCAATTACAGTTGCACAAAAAAATAATAAAATATCAAGCAATAAACTTAACCCAGGAGGTGAAAGACCTATATACTCTAAAAACGATAAAACATTAATGAAAGAAACTGAAGATGACACAAAACAAATGGAAAGACACTCCATGCTCATGGATTGGAAGAGCAGATACAGTTAGAAATGTCTACACCACCCAAAGCAATCTACAGATTTAATGCAATCCCTATCAGAATGCCAACAGCATTTTTCACAGAACTAAAACAACACGAAAATTAGTATGGAACCACAAAAGACCCCCAATATCCAAAGCAGTCTTGAAATGAAGAGCAAAATGGGATGCATCACCATCCCATTTATCAAGATACACTACAAAGCTGTAGTAATCGAAACAGTATGGTACTTGCACAAAAATAGATGGATAGATCAATGGAACAGAATAGAGATCTCAGAAATAAACCCATGACTATATGGTCAATTAATCTATGACAAAGGAGGTAAGAATATGCAATAGGAAAAGGTCTCTTCAACAAATGGTGTTGGAAAAACTGGACAGCTACGTGCAAAAGAATGGAACTGGACCACTTTCTTACGCCATTCACAAAAATAAAATCAAAATGTAATAAAGAACTAAATGTGAGACTTGGAACCATAAAAATCCTAGTAGGGAGCATACACAGTAATTTCCCTGACATGGGCCATGGCAGCAGTTTTCTAGATATGTCTCCTGAGGTAAGGGAAACAAAAGCAAAAATAAACTACTGGGACTACATCAAAATAAAAAGCTATGCACAGCAAAGGAAACAACCTACAAAACTAAAAGACAACCTATGAAATGGGAGAAGATATTTGCAAAGCACATACCTGATAAAGAGTTGCTTTCCAAACTTATACACCTCAACACCAAAAAACCCACAAACAATCCAATTAAAAAGTGGGATGCCTGTGTGGCTCAGCTGTTGAGCATCTGCCTTTGGCCCAGGGTGTGATCCCAGATCTGGGGATCAAGTCCCACATCGGGATCCCTGCATGGAGCCTGCTTCTCCCTCTACCCGTGTCTCTGCTTCTCTCTCTATGTCTCTCATGAATAAATAAATAAAATTAAAAAAAATAAAAATGGGGAAAGACACAAACAAACATTTCTCTACGGAAGACTTACAGACGGCCAACAGACACAGAAAAGGATGCCCAACATCATTCATCATCCAGAAAATGCAAATCAAAACTACAATGAGATATTTCCTGATGCCAATCAGAATGACTAAAATCCAAAATACAAGAAACTAGTGTTGGTAAGGGTTGGAGAAAGGGGAAACCCTCTTGCCCTGCTGATGGGAAAGCAAACTGGTGTAGCCACTGTGGAAAACACTATGGAAGTTCCTCAAAAAAATTAACAATAGAATTACCATATGATCCAGCCATTGCACAGCTAGATATTCTCCAAAAGACTAAGAAAACACTAATTCAAAAAGATGTATGTACCCCTATGTTATTGTAGCATTATTTCCAATAGCTAAATTTGGAAGCAGCCCAGGAGTCTGTCAATTGGCAAACTGATAAAGATGTTTGGTAAAAATCATATATATATGTATATATATGTATATATATATACATATATATGTATTAGAATATTATTCAGCCACAAAAAAAGAATGAAATCTACTTATTTGCAACAACATGGATGGATCCAGAGGGTATAATGGTAACTGAAATAAGTCAAAGAAAGATAAATACCACATCATTTCACTCACATGTGGAACTTAAGAAACGAATGAACAAAGAAAAAGAAACTAAAAAACAGACTTTTACTATAGAAAACAACTAATGGTTTCTAGAGGGAAAGTGGTGGGGGAATGGGTGAAATAGGTGAAAGGCATTAAGATGACCCGTACTATGGTGAGCACTGAGTGATTTATAGAATTGTTGGATCACTGAATGGTATACCTGGAACTAATATAACAGTGTTTGTTAACTGTGCTGATTTTTTTTTAATTAAAACAATATTAAAACTCAAAATTCTAAAGTCAAATTTCTTCTTTGCTTGTTTCTACAAATGATTTAGGGAGTAGATATTTCTAATTTTATACAAGTTTTTCCAGATAATTGAAAAGAGATAATACTCTTTGCGGCACCTGGGTGGCTCAGTGGTTGCGCATCTGCCTTTGGCTCAGGGCGTGATCCCCAGATCCCTATGAGGCTCCCTGTAGGGAGCCTGCTTCTCCCTCTGTGTCTCTCATGAATAAATAAAGAAAATCTTTTAAAAAAATATATAATACTCTTCAATTCATATTATTAGCTCAATATAATTTGTATACAAATCCAAAATTTTTAAAGGAAACAAAACTCAATCACACTCCAAGTACATACAAAAATACTATTTAAATTATTGGAAACTGAAGCCCCCAATATATAGAATAGTATTTCATGATCACATTTTATTTATATTAGAAATACAAGAGTCTGTAAACATTACATAATCACTCAAATAATTCATTGTTAACTAACTAAAAGTATAAAACCATATACTCATTTATAATTATTTCTATAGAGGTAGCAAATGCATTATAAAATCCAAAATCCATTAATGATCTTAAAAGTAAGGCTTATTAAGCTAGCAAATAGAAGATAGTTATGTAACCTACTAATGATTACAAAAATTCTATAGTAAACATCTCACTTACTTGTCAAATATCGACATCATTTCCACTGAATTCAAGAATTTAAGAATATCAATTATTATAAATTCTATTTAACAGTTTACTCAAGCTTCTACTCCAGTGGAGGAAGATAAAGAATAAAATCAAAAGTACTATAACTGAATTATAACACTATTTTTAAGTGATATATATATATGATCTAAAATAATCTAAGGATAAAAACTAGAATTAATGAGTGATTCAAAATTACTGGAAACCAAAAACAATGAAATATACATACATGTACACATATCTGCACACATATATATTTATCGATATAATATGAATTTTATTCCTATCAGCTACACACAAACAAAAAAATTAAAAGTACTACTCATAATAGCATCAAAATATGATATACCTATGAGTAATTCTTACAGTTGTTCAAGACTTCTGTGGAGAAAATTACAGATATTGCAACTCAGCAGCAAAGATGATAACCAAAGGGTGGACCAGCCACAACATATATAGAGATTTAATAAAATCTAATGATAACATAATGTGGTAATGCTTCTTGTTTGTGTCTGCGTGTCCCTATGTGTCCTACGCGGGAGAGGCTTCCCCTGCCTGGGGATGCTATTGCTAACACCCGGTTGTAAAGGGACTTACTGAGCTCATGAGTTGGAAGGCAGGCTCGGGTAAAAATCAGGCGCTGTACAGCTCAGAAAGTTAAAGAAGAGCCCCAGTGTTTTACAAGTTCCCATGATCTGGGATCAGATTCCCTACATTGGGAACACCTGGGTGGCTCAGCGGTTGAGCATCCGCCTTTGGCCCAGGGTGTGATCCTGGGATCTGGGATTGAGTTTCACATCGGGCTCCCTGCATGGAGCCTGCTTCTCCTCTGCCTAGGTCTCTGCCTCTCTGTCTCTCTCTTTGTCTCTCATGAATAAATAAATAAAATATTTTTAAAAGATAAATAAATAAATAAATAAATAAATAAATAAAATAAATATATATATTTTTTTATTAAGAGAATAATACCACTAAAAGAAAATGAGGTATCAAGCCATGAAAAGACACAGAGAAACCTTCACTGCATTATTACTAAGTGAAAGGATAGTCTGCAAAGGCTATATACGATAGGATTCCCGCTATATGACATTCTAACAAAACTATGGAGACAATAAAAGGATCAGTGGTTGGGGTGCCTGGGTGCAGTCGGTTAAGCCCTTGACTCTTGGTTACGGCTTAGGTCATGACCTCAGGGTCCTGATCTCAGAGCCCCTTGTGGAGCCCTGTGTCAGGCTCTGCATTCAGCACGAAATCTGTTTATGACCCTCTTTCCCTCTGCCCCTCCCCACCACCTCTCTCTTTCTCTCAAATAAACAAATAGATCTTTAAAAAAAATCAGAAGTTGCCAGAAGTGGAGGGGGTGAAGAGAAATAGGCATAGCACGAAGGAATTTTAGAGAAGTAGGATGCTCTGTATAATGATGGCTATGTGGCATCATACCTTCCTCTAAATTCAGAATATACAACACTAAGTGTGACCCCTAAGGTAAACTGTGGACTCGAGGTGGTGGGATGTGTCAGTGCAGGTTCATCTGTAGTAACAAGTGCTCCACTCTGGTGAGTTAAATTGATGATGGAGGAGGCTGTGCCTGTGTGGAGACAGATATATAAGGGATATATCAGTACTTTCTTCTCAAGTGTGTGCGTGTTTTTGTTTTTATTTTATTTTATTTCATTTTATTTTATTTATTTATTTATTTATTTTATTATTTTATTTATTATTTTATTTTATTAATTTTATTAATTTTATTTATTTATTTTATTTTTTTTATCAAGTGTGTTTTAAACCCAAAAGAATCGTTTTAAAAGATGAAATGTTAGAATGGTAAAATAACTATGACGTTGCCTTATATAATATATAATTAAACAACCTTTAAAACAAAACAAAAAGACGGTTCTAAAAACAGGAAATCTATTTGGGAAGAAAAAAAAATAGGATAGTGTGCAAGTGCTGTGGGATAGACAACAGAATAGAAGTGATCCAGAAAGATGGGCAAACCTATATGGATGCTTGATACATGGCAGAGACGTGCACTTGCAGGTAATTAGAGATGCTACTGGTTTTTCAACAAATGGCGCTGGCTCTTGGATGACAATTCTTTACAGCTCTCATGTTTTTCTGCATGTCTTTTGAGCAGATGCACTGACTGCCTTTGGACTATCTCTTCGAGCATTTTTGTGTAGCAAACAGACTTGAAAGTTAGAGATACTATCTCCACTCGACTCCTACCTCCCCACCCCCCACCCCCCCAGCAAAAGGTAAGTTTCTTTACTGTCCCATATGTTCAACTTCACCTCTTCTGGGGCTAAATCTAAACATACTTGCTGTCCATGATGACAAATGTAGGTTTTTTTTAAGCTCAGAGTTCCTCTTCTGTAATGCACACCCCTGCATGTGTGTCATCTGACCCTCTTCAAATTCCTCTTTGGAAAAGGGGATTCGGATTACACAAGCTAATTCTCTGGCTACTGCTATTGCTGTGATTAGGAAACCGTATTGTCTCTGACACAGGATTCCTATCTTTTTCCAGCATGCATGAAACTATGGCATGCTAACTTGTCAGCTTGCAAGGAAATATTTCAGATCATTCACCGTGTTGAGGCACTATCCTTATTCCTAACCATAAGGAAATCAAAATATAAGGAAAATAAAAATATAAGGAATCATGAGCAAAGTGTCTGGCACAAAACTTCAAGATGATGGCTATCTCTGGAGAGGAAAGTAAGAAAGATTTGATGAGGGAAAGGTACTGAGTAGAGTTTCGGATGCACAGGCAATGCTCTGCTTCTTCTCCTAGGTAGTAGTTAAGTGGATATTGAACTTACAATTTTTGTTTAAATTGCATATATGTGTTTTATGCACTTTTCTGTTTGTTCTCATAATAAACATTGTTAAAATAATAGGTTAAGAACTCAGTGTGGGTAATAGATATGTAAGTAGTTAGGAGTTTGCATATAATAAGTGCCAGATATATTTTAAAAAGAAAGCAGCATGACCATAATTTATATTTATTGTAATACTTAATTGTATAAAATGTAAAACAATAAGGCCAGGGAGAAAATAAAACTGAATACTAATAGTTATCTCTGAATGGTATGAGTACAGACTGTTTCTTTTGCCTCCTACCTTTACATTTAATTTTGCACTTAAGATAATTAGTACATAAGTGGGATAGAAAAGTCTCCCTAAATTAATAAAAACAAAACAAAAAGAATCTAAAAAAAAAAAAAAAAGAAAAGAAAAGGTGTCTCTAGCACAGGTACTGCAAAGCTGCATGGACCACCTATAAAAACATACTGATAATATCGAAACGATGACCAGTTTATAAGAAATTAAGAAACGAGGAATCATACACAGTTTTTCACTAGAAAAACTAGTTAGTAGTCACTAGTTAGTCTAGTTTTTCACACTAGAAGCAGAAGCCTAGATTCAAGAACCACAAGAGAATTCACTCTAGAAGTCTACCTCAGACACTAACCTCCTCCTCTTCTTTTTTTTTTTTTTAAGATTTAATTAATTTATTTATTTGAAAGAGAGAGAGCGTGTGTGTGCAGAGGGAGAGGGAGAGAATCCGACTCCCAGCTGAGAAGGGCGCCCAAGAGGGCCTGATCCCCGGCCCCTGAGATGCGACCTGAGCCGCACGTGCTTAGCCCACCCTGCACCCAGGCATCCCTAACCTCCTCCTCTTTGGAAAGTCCCAGCCTGACTAGAAGGGTTTACCAGGGCCCCCACGTGTATGTCTGCCACAGAACGCTCAAGGAAGTTGTTAAAATGTCCTTTCACTTGCTTTAGTGATAATAATAACTGGTTAACAAAACAATAATGATTTTTAATATGCAGCAAAATACCAACAGGTAAAATTCACTGGGTATTGACCTGGGAGAAACCCTATACCAGCAATTCGCATGCATCATCCCATTTAATTCTCAGCGACACTCAGTGAAGACAGACAATTCCTAGCACCATTTTACGAATATGAAACAATTGAGATGAGAGGGTTTTAAAGTCACTAGTCCCAGGTCACACAGATAATATGTGAGGAGCCATGGCAGGAACCCAAGCTGTCTGCATCTAGAGCCAGAACTCATCCAAATATGAAATGAAATATGATAACAGCCAGGAATACCAACATTAAAAAAAATCATTAAATGAAAAATATCCAGACTCTTTGGAATCATACCCTTCCCTGCCTTAGCCATTCTCAACCTCTGAGGCATGACTTCACTTTTTCTTTTGTTTGTTAGCTTAGCAAGACAGAATGAAAATTGAAATTCTCCTCAGGAAACACTGTATGATAATATATTGTAATAATCATATTTCCCAGTGTTTCACTATTGATAGATCATGCTTTCTAAAGTCAGACAGGCACAGTATAGAATCCTATTTCTGCCTCAAAATCCCTGGTCAAGTTATAATAGATCACTGATACTCAACTTCGTCATTGGTGAAGTTTTCATAATAATTCATAAGGTTATTATGGATACTAAAATGGAATAATTTAAATGAAAATTCTTAGTTTCATAAATAATTAGTGATATTATTTTTCTGTTTGGTAGAGAGAAGTGACAAGATAAAGTAAAGGGGAAATTTTTTTTTTAATTTTTAATTTATTTATTTACTCATGAGAGACACAGAGGGGGAGAGGCAGGGACAGAAGCAGGCTCCATGCAGGGAGCCCAATGCGGGATTCGATCCCGAGACCCTGGGGTCATGACCTGAGCCCAAGGCAGACACTCAACCACTGAGCCACCCAGGCGTTCCTATACTTTAAAGGGAAAAGTTCTTATTGTGCTAGAACCCCTCCATAACTGCATGTATTTTCTGCCCACAACACTGTAATGAATTCACCTGTTATTCAAAACTATGCAAAATCAATTGCTTGTGAGGTTGGATTGTTTTCTATGAAAATCGTAAGTGTAGGTTATTTCTTTACTGTACCTCTGCATGTGTGGGTTTCTCTTCCCACTCTACCAAGGGATCCGATAGCAGCTGAGTGTCCTACAATGCAACTCAATTCTGACACTATCCCCATAGGACACTGTTCTACAGATCAGGGGTTCAGTCCCACAGAACTCCCACCCAACGTTAGATCCCAATCTCAAGTCCAAGTTATCATTTGTGTTTCTGACAGACTTGCCGTAGATAGGAGGTTCCCACCACCCCCTCCTTGGGTTTGATTAATTTACTAGAGCACCTCACAGAACTCAGAAACATGTTACTTACTAGATTATAACAAGGACTTAACTCAGGGATGGATAGATGGAGGAGATGCATAGGGAAGGTGTGTGGGAAGGAGTGCCAAGCTTCCATAATCTCTCTGGGTGCACCACTCACCCCAAATCTCCATGTATCCACCAATCCAGAAACTCCTCGAACTCACTCCTTTTGGGGGTTTACGGAGGCTTCATTACACAGGCACGATTGATTTAATCATTTGCTATCAGTGATTGATTGAACCTCCAGCCTCTCCACCTGAAGGTCAGGAGGGCGGGAAGGAAACAGGCCTCTAAACAGGTTGTTGGTTCCTGTGGCAACCAACCCCCATCCCTAGGTACGTCCCAAAAGTTCTCTCATCAAACATACTCAGGTGTGAATGAAAGGGGCTCACTCATCGTGAATATCAAGATACCCTTATACCTCTTATCACTTGGGAGATTTTCAAGAGTTTTAGGACCTTTGTGCCAGAAACAGCGACAAAGACCAAATATATATTTCTTATGCATTTCTTATGATAAATCACAAGATCACACACACGTATACAACTACACTTATACATATGTACATTGTATGCATGTGTATGTGCACGTGTATGTTTCTAAGCACTATGTAAACTCTCTGAGATCATTATAGAGAAAAATGTTATTTCAAAATATTAAGTTTAGGAGGCTGAAAACATGTTCCATGGGAAAAAAAAAAGTCTGCAATACTGAACAAAAATAAAAATCTGTGAAAACAGTGGATTCAGAAAATAAAGAGGAATGGTAAAAGGCTCCCAAATTTGATGAGGGGGAAAAGGATCCTTACCCTGATTGTAGGTTTGTAAGCCTGGGATGGAGAATCTAGACTCCTGGCTATTAAATTATTTATCAAATGTACATTAAACTCAAATGACAGTTAAACAACTTGATCAATTAATACCCAAGTGGATCAGTTTAGGGGACAATAATCACTCCTAAATCACCCTCAAAATTCATTCACTTGGTTGAATACTTAATGAGGCCCACCAGATGACTCAGGCTTATGTAATCATATGTAGGGCATTTTACATTTTCTCCAAGAAACAGAATTAAATATAATTTATTTTCTACTTCCTGAGCCATCTTCCATCTTTTTTTCCCCTCATCTTATTAATTTTTTTAGTTATTCCCTTGTGAATTATGATCGTGTTTATGGATCAATTGTGTGTGTAGGTGTGGGTGTGTGCTCCTTCTGTTTGTGTAATGTATGGGAAGTGGTGATGTTAGTGGGGAAATAAAGACATTTTTGAAATCTTTGACTTTTGTTTTCAGATTGACCCTACGTAATATTGGTGCAACCCTATCTTTACAAATGAAGCGATTCGGATTCTTAATTTGTTTTTGAAATTCAAATGCAACAAAATAATTGCGGTAATAATAATTGCTATAAAAATTCTATATTAATTGTATTATTAACAGAATATTAAAAATAACTAGTGATTTTAAAACACCTGTTTTAGTAACAGCTCACAAACTCTAAACATGCTGAGTTATCTTTATTACACAGCTTAATAAAATGCTGCTGAAACCATAGGATATGGTAATCTCCATCATGGTTTATTGCACAGGAAACACCGTAGGAGATAGGCTTATAAATAAATGTGAAGCATAAAATGCTGATAAGCAAATGACTAAATGACTTAGATTTAAACATTTTTAGCATGTTTTGAAACTTTCTCACTGGAAATCAAGGACTGAGTAAAAACAAATGAAGAAAACAAAAGTTACATCAAGGCATCTTGGAATAAAAATATTACTGACTTTGTTCATGCACCATTGCTCAGATGGCAAATAGAAACCTGCAGCCCTTGGCTATATTTTACTTTTCGGAAAATTTAAAACACCTGAAGATAAAGCATTTTGAATTAAGAACCATGTGGTATGAGCATGAGAGATTGTAAAGTAGAAAATAAGTAACAGAGTTTATAGTGGAGTGAGGAAAATCCAGCAAAGGAAAAAAAAAAATCTCACAGAAGACTGCACAATCCTAATAAATTGAAAGTGCTTCAACTTACAGTATTAGAAAATTGACTGCAAGTGTGGTAATTGATATGTAGCTTATAGGAAATGGTGAAACAACAGACAACTAGCATGGGGCAGTTTGTTTCCAGGAGCAGTTTTTAATACCAGGTTCTCTAACCAGGGCTATATTTTATAGTAAGTGGTAAGAAGGGTGCAGAGATTCAAAAAATGAAAGGGGAAGAGGTTATGATTAATGGGGGAAAACTATCCAGGTTGCACTTATCTCAGAAACACCTTTCTTGCTCAAAGTTAGAAAGTTATATACAACCTGAGGGGGGGTGGTGAAACAAAACAAAACAAAACCACATAATAATATTGCTGACTATCAAAACTGTGAAGAGCCTGACACTTAATTTTACTTGCTGGCTTACAAGATATATTGCCGCGATTTCATGAATGCTAGCAAGAGACATGAGACTCTTGGGTTAGAGACAATAGAGAGTTCCTGCTCTCAGCATTAGTAGGAGCCAGAGTACCAGTATTTCCTTGCACCTCTTGTGCAAGCTCCAATTCTCCTAAGAAAACCAGAGGGCCAGGTTATGTGTGCACACGCACACAGCGTGTTTGCATCACAGCTGAGGGATTCTAAGCTAAAGGCAACCCAATCTTCATATTGAGCTTGCAGCAAACCTGCTAACACTTTGCTTCAGAGGAAGATGTCATCTTTATTTTATGGACAGTAAATATATCTTTCCTTTTATCATGCAGGAGAAGCTATCTTTTTCTTAAAGATTTTATTTATTTAAGAGAAAGAGAGCATAAGTAGGGGGAAGTGGCAGAGGGAGAAGGGAGGAGAGAGAGAGAGAGAAAAAAAAAAACAGGCTCCCCTCTCTCCCACCTCCCAAGGATATATATAATTATATATATAGCATAAAGTATTAAGAGAATACTCAACATCATGAGAAAGTCACGTTTTCCACATTTTTGGTGTGACAGATGCATGAACAAGAAAAAACCATCAGGAGATATCCATGTGCCCTAAAATATTGGCCAATGATAAGAAGCAAGATTGAAAATAAAAAGAAAATAATAGGAATTTGGGTTGAAAAAGAGGAAAACAGGGATCTCTGGGTGGCGCAGTGGTTTGGGGCCTGCCTTTGGCCCAGGGCGCGATCCTGGAGACCCGGGATCGAATCCCACGTCGGGCTCCCTGCATGGAGCCTGCTTCTCCCTCTGCCTGTGTCTCTGCCTCTCTCTCTCTCTCTGTGTGACTATCATAAATAAATTTAAAAAAAGAGGAAAAGAGACATTTCAATCCATAATATATAACCATATATAACCAGGAAAAAGAAAACAGATGAAGACCAATTAAGTTCTCTTTGTTTACCAGTTCCTACTACGGAAATTGTAGGAGTTATTATTTTAAAAACAACATAGTGTGGCAGTGTATTTGTTATATTTCGATCTACATTTATATTCAAATGAAATGTTTAATCAGCTAGACTCTGAGTTTCATAGAATGGCTTCAAAATTCTCAACCAGTCCTTTAGCTATATTTTAACTATTTAACAAAAAGAGTCATTTAATCACGAATGTTGCTAGCCAGTGTTCTAGATGTTGGCAAATAAGAAGTCTGTTTTTATTGAGCTTACATTTTAGTGGGGGGAAGACAGACAACAAACAGATCACCAGATACAGAATATATTTTCGAATAATTAAGGCCTTATGAAGAAAAATACATCAGGCTAATGGAAAAAGACAGTGAATAACTTTAAAATAACTTTAAATGGGTTATTCATGCAAAGCCCTTATGAGAAAGTGCCTTGGGCAATAATATGGATAAAATATCTTTCTAAAGTACTTATCTAATGAATTGGTTTAGGTAACGTCAGGGAGAAATGTCTATTGTAGGTGGGTCACACAATCACTTCTACAAAGATGTGTTGATGGGTGTTTTTTTTAGGAGCAGTGACAATACAAACTATTGTACTAAGATAGGGGATTGTGATTTTAACTAGAAATAATGATCATTTTTCCAGGTACCGTGGCTTTTGTGATTGGTCTTTGGATGCCAGGTTTTGTTTTGTTCCAAGCCACAGATCCCGCTTATGCATCTTCTGAGTTGCCTTATCACTGCACGTAAAGGCAATTCTTACAGCTCATCCTTCTGTGCATGGTCAGAAATGAGGATCACTTTACAATGTAGACTCTATGCTCTGGGGAATCCTGCTTCCCAACTTCCATGTAGTCTTCGTGAAACTTGCTAGTTCTAATGAAATGATCCAGAATACTAAAAATGGTCCCGACATATATCTCTCGATATGTATATAACCTGGCAGCCTTTGTGAGGGATTGAATTCACTTTCAATTAGGTTTCCAAACAGCTGAGATGACAAAGAATGACATCAGGGGTCCTCAAAAGACACTGTGGTAATTTTAACAGAGTAGGCCGGATTGATTAAGTGGGCTTAGAATTTAAGAGGACCAAACAGGAGCTTGCTTAATCACCCCTTGGACCCAGCCTCTATAGAGAAGTAGCATGATTTGTAAAGTAACACTTGTCATTCCCTAACATGATTATAGATTATTTTTTTATTGTCTATTTTAGCTTTAGGGCAGGAATTTTATCTTGTTTTTGACTGCATTTCCAGTATCTAGCACAACCTGGCACAAAGTAGACATTTAATGAATATTTGCCAAATAAATTATTTAATTCCATAAACTTTCAATATTCAAATATTTGAATCAATTTTTAGGCATAATATTCAAATTTCTTCTCTTTTATTTTGTGATGATACAAAAATAAGAATTGCAAAGCTGTGAAAAGTAATGCTAGGCCACTTGTAATTATTTTCTTTGCTCAAGTTAGGTTAGAATTGTGAAAGAAAGGAAAAGAAGGAAGGAAAGAGGGAAGGAAGGAGGGAGGGAAGAGAGAAAAGAAAAAAGAAAAAGAGAAAGGGAGGAGTGAGGGAAGGAAAAACATAACATAAAGGGAGTTGCTCAGCAACATATTCACAAGCTTTAAAAAACTAAGTAAGCAAACTAAAAATGAAATGACTACTGGTACAATTTTGAAATTAGAAAGTATGTCGCAATATATTATGATATAATAGTTGAAAAACAAGAATAGGTATATACATTGCAATTTTTTTCAAATGCTGTTTGGCAATATTACCAATATTACTTTTTATCTATTACTCTCCTGGGTTCCTACAAAATTCTGAAAGGTTAGATACCATTACTTCAATGGGCTGGATATAAAGGAGGCTGGTTATAATATTGACTTTGCAACCAAAGTTGGTTTTGGTCCCAATTCTGACACTTTCTGGCTGGTAACTTTGGACAAGAAACTTAACCTCTATAAGCCTCAGATTTCATAGTATTAAAATAAGGCTAGCAATAAGCTAACTCAGAGTCTTGTTGTGAATACTAAATGTGATAAACCATATAATGCTTAGCTGATTACTACCCTAGTTAGTGAGCAATAATTGGCATTTGTTATTGTTATAGGGAATATTCTAGACAGATACATAACAAAAATTGTAGAATTAATAAAATGGTTCTTCATTGGTGTTACATCACTGAAGGACTCTAGGGCCTGTGGAACAGTAGGTTAGAGGACATTAACATTTGGGGACCAATGTCACCACTGTCTGGTCTTATTAACTTGATTGTGCATTAACATCAGTTCCAAAGTTAAATCAAAGAGTTAACAAATATAAGTTCAGGGGAAAGGAATTGACAAGCTTTATGCGCTTGCTATGTATCAGACTCCATTCAAGCTACATGACAAATGCTATCTCAATTTATTTCTCATATTGACCCATTTGCCCTGTTTTCTAGAGACAAAAAATATAATCGAGAGAGATAATCAACTCACCCAAGATCATGTATATGGTTAACGGAAGACTGGGATTTGAAACTAGAGATATCTAGCTCAAAAACGCATTCTCTTTACACTCTGACATGCTGACCTCTATGCCTTGGATTCAGTGGATTTTACTCTAATTCTGAAACATCTGTCTCAGGGATGAGAAATCAAGTGGAACTGATTGTTTGATGCCCAGAAAGCAGCAAAATACATATGGTGAAATGCAGATGTGAACCAAATTCCCAAAGTATTCGTTTTTTACCCAAGTAAAATTATGTATTTTTAATATCTTATTTTAAGACCAGGTATTTATTTTCATAGTAAAGCCTTATTTTATGGCCTCTACAGAAGAATATCAGATATCTGTGATATTCTGCAAGGCTAAGGAGGAAGTCTATCAGGCATTGCCTATTGGACTGGGAATAATGCAATACTATGCCAAAGTCAAGAGAATTAACCTTGCAAGTTTTTTTAAAATGGCTTGTGGATTCAAAACAATGGCCTCTTACACCTACCTTTTTAAAATTGTGTTATGACTGTGCATGAATAAAAAACTCCGAGACGGCTTAAGAATATAGTGAATCTGCAAATTATATATTGGGGTATCTGAGAACTCAAGCACAGCAGCGAAGCCAGATCTCAACTGGAAGGACTCAATTAGTATATGAAAAATACTCAGAAATCCACTTTTTTAAAAAAAATCTCTGCTTCTGTGATATTGTGGAAAAGCTTTCTCTCTTTCTGTGTCCACATTGTGAAATATAGCTATATAAAGTACCTAAGCATATCTTATATTTTGGATATAAAGTCTAGGCACTCACTTGCTGTCTCTGAATTCTAACTCCAAATTACTGAGAAAGAAAATCTGAGTAGTCCCCTATAAATCAAGAAGTCAGTCATAAAATTCAAGCTCATTTTGGGGGGAAAGGAACGCTGTCATGGAAGAGGAGTTAGCCCCTTCTACAGAAAGCAGCTAACTTCTCTAGAACATATATGTATATCAAATATTTTACATATAAATTCAGGCAACTCACTACCCATGCACAGACTTAGATTTTTGAATATTACTTTTTTAAAAAACGGTCTAGATACCAAAATCTTCTCCTAGCCCCTGCCATTCCTCCCCCCACCCCCCGTGGGTTTGTGTGTATGTTAATGGTGTGGGAATCATTTTGCTTCATTTTGCAGAAGTGGAGTATATTGTCTTAAACAGCAGCTGGATCATTTTCTATACGTAAACATAGAGTCAGTTTACTGAAGTAAAGAGAATTGGGGCTAGACGAGGGAAAAGAGAGGTAAAGAATATGTCCAGGAAGATATATTGTGTGTAATCACTTGAGGTTTCCTGGCAGATGGGGGCTCAATAGACAATAATGCTTTAATAATATTTGCACCCTGTGCAATTCTATGCTGGCTCCATCTTGCCTTTGCCTTTGCTGTGGTCAGCACATATCTGTCTTTGCAATGTAAAGTCAAAGGTGCCAGCTGTAGTGAAAGGAAGACTGTGGTGTAGATGCCTCTCTATTAAGAACCAAGCAATGACATCTACACTTTTATATATGCTTGCTGACAGGCATTTATGATAATGACTTGCAAAGTTTGCTGACCCTGGTTTGACTCGATCTGTTCATTTCTGATTTATTCATTCCCATTAGAGTGTTTGTTTATGGATGCAAATATTACTGTTAAAGAGAACACTAAAATTGTCTTGTTTTGTTTTGAAAAATAAAGTCCTAGTAAATGCCGGATATTTTTTTAAGTCGATAGACTTTTATTTTCTTAGGTAATTATTTTGTGAGCCTTAAAATCTAGATACTAAGCTACCAAGATGTAAATATTTTTCAGATTAAAAACAAGCCATGCTTTTTAATGGTATACCTATCATTGTAGCAAATCTAACTTTATGGGGGAGAATGCTCTTAATTTATTCAAGTGATTACTTTTACTGACCCATAGATTCATATTAATAAAGCAGGATAGTATAGTTTATAACTTTTCTAAACAAAAAATAGATTTTTTTATTTATTTGCTTTTTAGTTCTAAAGAAATATATGTACCTAAAACATATTCAGCAAAAAGATTGAAATGAGAATTTATGTAATTTATGGTAGAAATTTAGAACAATACAATGGTTAGGGTTTAGGCCTTCACTTAGCTCTACTTTGTACTATAAGTTGCTTAGATTTCTTGGCATCATTTCTCCAACTGTAAAATGACAAATAGTTTTGTGAGAATTTACAATGTTTAGCACAGGAACGCCTGTGTGGCTCAGTGGTTGAACATCTGCCTTGGGCTCAGGGTGTGACCCCGGGGTCCTGGGATCGAGTCCCACATTGGGCTCCCTGCATGGAGCCTGCTTCTCCACCTGCCTGTGTCTCTGCCTTTCTCTTTGTGTCTCTAATGAATAAATAAATGAAATCCTTAAATAATAAAAATTAAAAAATAAAGGGTTTAGCACATAGCTGACAAAAATTATCTTATATATTTTCTATTGTTAATAGCATTAATAATGATGATAGTAATAATTGAAAGTTAGAGCATTAACTATTAGTGATAAATTAATATTATGTAATTTAATAATATTAAATATTACTAAATATTAATTTAGTAATGAACTAAATAAAAAGTGATAATACATTTTAAAAATAGAATAATATGATACTATTTCAGTAAATACATCTATTTCTAAATGCATCTCATTACCCACCTCCCATCCCCAAATTATGCGATGACTAAGACTAGAATCTGAAATAAGAACATTTATCTTCTGTTAATAATAATGCCTATGGTTTGAATAAATAAGCAAACAAAAACATCACCTTTACAACACAGTACATTTAGAAGTCCTAAAGACTTCTAGTGAAATTAACTTAGAGTGAGAATAACAAGTAAATTTGGTCTTATATAAACCTACAGATCTCAGAAGATAAGAAAACATATTTCAAATTACACACAATAAAATACTATTTAAAAATATATTTTTATACCTCAAAGAGATTTAAGAGTCACTTACAATTAAATTTTATAAATAGCTGAAAGAAGAAAGTAAAGAGAAAAGAGAATGCCATTCTCTACAGGAAGGATAAAAATGAACTGATTTTTGTTTTTTCCTGAAAGAGACATAAGTAAGAACAAGGAATGATCAAGACTTTAATGAAACGGAGATAAATGATTTACCTGATAAAGAGTTCAAAATAATTGTCATAAAAATGCTCACCATGGTCAGGAGAACAATACATGAGCAAAATGAGAATTTTAAAGAAGGGATAGAAAATATAAGAAAATAGCAAATAGAAATCGCAGAGCTGAAGAATACAATAGCTGAACTGAAATTCAATAGAGGGCTTCTGGCACACTAAATGAAGTAGAAGAAAAGACCAGAAAACCCAGAGACAGGGCAGTGGCATCTTTCTAACCATAGGAGCAAAAAGAAAAAATAATAAAAAATAAGTGAAGATAGCTTAAGGGCAAATATTAACAGACCTGAACAGAGAAGTAGATAGCAGTCAATAATTGTAAGGAAGATCAATACCCACTTTTAACAATGGGTATATCATCCAAAAAGAAAATCAATAAGGAAGCATTGGATTAATTACATGTTAGACCCACTGGACATAACAGATATTTACAGACTATTCCATCCAATAGCAGCAGAATATACTATTCTCAAGAGCACATGGACCACTCTTCAGTATAAAACATATTTTAGGCACAAAACAAGTCTAACAAATTTAAGAATATTAAAATCATATCAAACATCTTTTCCCATTGCAATGGTGTGAAACTAGATATCAATTACAAGAAGAAAATTGGAAAATTCAGTAAGTGGAGATGAAAACAATATGCTAGTGATCAAATAAGTGGAGATGAAACCACATGCTACTGATCAATTACAGGGTCAAAGAAGAAATCAAAAGAGAGATTTTTTTAAATCTTGAGAAAACTGAGCATGTAAATGCAACATACCAAAACTTACAAGATGCAGAAAAAGTAGTACTCAGAGGAAAGTTCATAGCAAGAAATGCCTACATTAAGAAAAAAGAAAGTTCTCATATAAACAATCTATTTTGATATCTTAAAAAACTGGAAAAAGAACAAACTAAGTCTAGCCTTAGTAGAAGGAAGGAAGTATCAAAGACTGGAATGGAAATAGATGAAATAGAAACTAAAAAAGACCATAGAAAAATCTTTAGCAATAGAAAAAGACAATAGAAAAGATCAAGTAAGAGCTGGCTTTCTGAAAAGATAAAATTAACAAACATTTAGTAAAACTCACAAAGAAAAAGTGAAAGGACTCAAAATCAGAGATGAAAAGGGAGACATTATAACTGATACCATGGAAATACAATGTATTTAAAAGACTACTCTGAATAATTATATACCAAGCAACTAGATTGCTGGAAGAAATGGATAAATTCCTAGAAACATACAACCAACAAAGACAGAATTATGAGGCAATAGAAAATCTGATCAGCAACTTCCAATAAAATTCCAGGACCATATGGTTTCCCCAACGAATTTATCCAACTTAAAGAATTCATATCAATCCTCTCAAACTCTTCCAAGTTTGAGGACGAGGAAGGAACTCATTTTATGAGGCCAACATTAACCCTGATACCAAAACCAGGCCATGACATTACAAGAAAAAAAAAATTGTAGGCTAATATTCCTAATGAACATAGATGCAAAAATCCTCAACAAAATATCAACAAACCAAATTCAACAATTAAAAGGATCAATAAAAGGATCAATTAAAACATAAAAGGTAAAGTCTCTCACCAAGTCGTCATGTAGGGACCATATCTCAACATAGTAAAGGCCATATATGACAAGCCCACAGCTAACATCATTTTAATGGTGAAAAGCTGAAAACTTTGTCTCTAAGAACAGGAATGACACAATGTGCCCATTCTTTCCACTTTTATTTAACAGAGATTAGAGGCTCTAGCCAGAATAATTAGGCAAGAAAAACTAATAAAAGACATCCAAATCATAAAAGAAGGCATAAACTGTCTCTATTTGCAGATAACATGACATTATATATAGAAGGCCCTAAAGTTGCCACAAAAAATTGTGAAAGCTAATAGACAAAATCAGTAAAGTTGCAGGATATAAAATTAATTTACAAATATTAGTTGCATTTCTCTACATTAATAAAAACTATCAGAGAAATTAAGAAAATAATCCAATAAAATAGCTAGGAGTAAATTTAATCAAGCAGACAGAAGATCTGTTCACTGAAAATTGTAAGATTTTTATGAAAGAAATTTAAAAAGATACAAATAAATGGAAGGATATTCCGTGCTCATGGATTGGAAGAGTTAATATTATTAAAATAGTCATGCTACCAAAAGTCATCTACAGATTCAATACAATCTCTATCAAAATTGTAATAGCACTTCTTACAGCAATAGAACAATCCTAAAATTTTTAGGGAACCACAAGAGACCTTAAATAACAAAAGCAATCCTCAGAAAGAACAAAGTTACAGGCATCACATTTCCTGATTTCCAACTACATTACCAAACTGTAATAATGAAAACAGCACGTTATTGGAACAAAAACTGACACATGGATCAATGGAATATAATGCACAGGCTAAAAATCAACCCATGCACAGATGGTCAATTAATTTATGATAAAAAAGCCAAGAATATATAATGGGGAAAAGGATAGACTATTCAGTAAATGGTATGGGGAAAACTGGAGAGACACATGCCAAAGAACAAAACTGGACACCTATCTTAAACCACACACAAAAATCAACTCAAAATGGATTGAAGACTCGAACATAAGACCTAAAGCCATAAAGCTCCTAGAAGAAAATACAGGGGGTGTGCTCCTTGACATTAGTCTTGGCGATGACTTTTTGGAATTGACAGGAAAGCAAAGACAACAAAAGCGAAACTACACAACTGGGACTCCATCAAACAAAAAATAGATTTTAGAGACTTTCTATTATGGTTGTAAAAACTGGTAAACCTGTAACTCTCAAAGATACGTTTGTCCCCAGAGGAAGATCTTCTGAGAAAGTACTTAACATAGGGAACACAGAGCGGAGTGACACATAGACGAACCCTGAGAACATTGCCTGAATGTTCCTTTAGCCACATCTACCCTTTTGACATGTAATTTAAGGAGTCAGTAAATTCTCTTTTTAGTTAAAGGTGGATTGAATTAAGCTTTTGTTATTTGCAACTAAGAATGCTAACTGGGATAACTCATGTAGGACCTTAATATTAACTGTTTACCCCTTGATTTTTTTCCTTCTTTTTTTGGAAATGGATATGATTTAAGAGGAAAAATAGAGATACTGTCTATGTAAACAATCAAGAAGAGTTCAATATAAACCTTTATACAGTCATGACAATTGATTGATAATGTACAATGCACAGGCATGCTTTTAGACACTTTATACTCACTGTTACTTCCTTTAAGCATCCTGATAAACTCTGCAAGCTTTGTACTAATTGAATAGATACCGGCATTCTAGAGGAAAAATTTGAAATTCACTGAAGGTAAATAATATTGGCAACTCTGAATACCTAGTAAGTCACAGGTCAAGATTCAAACCAGGTCAGTCTGATTTCAAAAGCAATGCTTATTCCCATTAGGCTCCTTTACTAATGGGGGAAAGTAAAAATTGCCTAGAAATGATAATATTTTATGTGAAGTATTTAAAACTACACAGATACTAAAAGTTAGTTTTTTTAAAACACTGCATGTCTTCACAGGTAAGACTGAGATTTAGCCCAGATGGAGAACCGGGCAGTTTTCCTCTGCTGTTTACACTGAGCAATAAATAGAGGCCTGGCGGTGAATATGTTTTAAGTGGTTTCTCATTAAAATAATATTTGTCATATCTACATCTGCATAATAATTTTAGGTGAACTATATACCATATGGGACTAACCTCACAATGCAGAACAGGATAATCTAATACTTGCTCAATAGAATTTTGCTTGTGCTAGGACTTTTCCAAAGAGCATTCCTAAATTCAATGAAACTAAAATATGTCCATTCTATATTTGTGTTATGTTGAGTATGATAAATAAGAATAAAGATATGTGTTTGTATTTCAGCAATGACTCCTGCAAAGAAAGCGTATCAATCACAAAGAATTACACTGTCAGTTCCTAACTTAGAAAGAATATTCCACTCTAAACCAGCAAGTGTAAATATCAAAATAAAGGAAGTTTTGGAAAACAAAGCATAATGAGAATGTGCTCTATTTCTGTTGTCACTGAAATTAAGCTTACCGTTCTCTTTATATTTACTTTGTATGTGTAACAAGTCAGTCTCTTATTAGCTACAAGAGCTAACATGTTTCAAGCAGATCATTTTACACTGAATTTGGGCTGGGATTGTGTACTTACCTGGAAAGGTTTATGACTTCCATCCTGGTTCAAACATTAAATTGATCCTTGAAGGAAAATTTATAGTTAATCTTGGTTATGTCCTTGAGCTGTCTTCCAGTACACAGGAATGAACCAAGCAAATGAAAGTCACATGTACATGTATAAAATTTGACGTGATACTTGTTGGATTACTCAGATTTATGGGATAACTTCCACTGGCCTAACCTTATTCAGTTTAGAGCTCTGAGATAAAGCATTTGCTCCAGGTAAGATTAGAAATTAGCTTACACACCACTATTTCTGTCACCCCCACCAAATCAACTACAGAAATAAGCTATATTAAAGATCCTCTTATGAATACCTGATATAAAGTTAGAGGACATTGAAAATGTTTTTTTTCAAAGATCGTTTATTTTTCGGTGAGTTATTGATAAAGGAAGACAAGGCAAACGTTTATTTTTTCTACATGAAGAGAACAATACAATCTTGCCTAGTGTATTGCAATCTATTATCTTGAATGAGACAAGATGGGAGACATGCAGACATCGCCAAAATAAAGATTTCTTTATAAAATGAATACATATATATTCGTGTGCACCTTAAAAATGGCAGTGTAAATTATTGAATCTTTGTATTACATTTGGCTGGTTAGAAAAATAGAAGGATTAAAGGCAAGTGGAAGGCAATTCATGGAGGGCTGAAGATTGGCCATTTCTCGCGAGCAAAATAATCCAAATCCTGAATGATCTTGATGGGGAAGTGAAGTTTAAGCAGAACTGAAAGGACAAAATGAAAGAAAAAAAAAAAAAAAAGAAAGGACAAAATGGAGAATTTTGTTAGAGCCATTGGAAATTATGAAGTCTCATTCCTTCTCACAACTGCCTTTCCCCTTCAAAGAGAAGGAAGTGACCTGGAGATTATATGATAAGAGTAATATGATGGAGATTAGGTCAAACTGAATTCTGTATGTGACTTTTCAATATTGGGAAACAGAGGCTGAATGTGTCTGAGTGCGGCACACGATTTCTTTTGGAATCAATGGCAACAAGACGAGATAATAAATTCTGAGCTTATCCTTGATGTGGTATAAAAACATACTGACACTGCAGGGGAACATGAAAGGACAAGGACCATGAATCCAGTACTTTCTAATTGGTTTCACCCTGTGAGTTTTAATTTTTTTCCCCCAAATTGTTAAGAACTTGGCCACCAAGACAAAGACCTTTTGAGTCTTTATAAGATACATTTCAACTGGTTAACCACAAATAGAATGGGGAAAAAACCTACCATATTTCTCCTTCAGTGTATCTAGCATTGATTTATTGATGTGTTAGGAAGAAAAGTATCCCATAGTTACTGTATGACACTTTCTGGGACAACATTTTTATGACAAAAATTCAACTGGTGGGTATATAAAAAATAATGATGAGAGAAATCTGTGCATGGTATAAAGATGTAAGTGTCTTCATAAATCTCTGAGAAGTATAAGTATCTTTGAACAGTAATCAAGGAAGCAATGTACTCTCAAAATGAGCATATAAATAAGGTCTTGTACTCATATTTCTAAATCTGGGTTTGATAATCTTTATAATGAAGCCGTCTGAGCCTTGAAATTTTTATAGTTATACCTTCATGAGTACAAACACTCACTTTTATATTTTATTCAGGAGACACTTACTGAACACCAACCATATATAAAGAAATGTGAAAGATTTAAAAAATTGTCTTAATCCCTGCTATCAAAAAATTTTAGTAGCATAGAAGGAGAAATAATATGTGTACTCAAGTCATTACAGAGAAAAAGCGTTGCATCTTAAGTGTCGTAAGATATTAAAGTGCTCTAAGTTTAGTTCTGAGATTTTTTTAAAAATGTGCATTGGAATTCAGGAGGTTATGGGCAAGGCCCAGGCATGTTTATTTTAAAAACAGAACAACAAAACAAAACAAAACAAAACAAAAAACCACCTTTTCTTCTCTGCCTGACCTTAAAATATAGGCATTTTTCTGAATTCTTAACTGGGTCTCCTTTTCTTGTCACTGTACGAGTAGTATTACGCTTTCAAAAGTTTTGCATTGTGAGGAAGCGCACATAAAAGTGTGAAGAGGCAGTATAAAATTAATATGAAGTGATACAGCTTATGGCAAACTAGAGAGACCGTTCAAATTCGGTTTCAAACAATCACATTCAGTTTTATAAAAGACATTCTTTGTTCAGACAAAACAAGCCTGTTGACATTTGGCCTAGAACTCAAGGATTGTGATTTTATATTCTCTTTAAACATTGCATTCTCTCCCCATTATTTTGATTGGCATATATATTTTCTAATTCGAATATAGCACTAATTATTCAGTACAGAGTTCTTGGTACCTACTATGTATTAAGTTTTATACAAGTTATTGAACATAAGGCGGGTCCAGACCAATATAGACCCTGCACTATTGGAGCTTGAGACCTAGCGATAAATGGTAAATGATTCCATATGAATAATGCTTTGGGGTTGAGGCTGAAACCTAATGTTCTAGTCATAGACATTCCTGTGAGGGAATTGTGTGCAGAGTGAAAGAGCTTGGGTCTTCTGAAGACGATGTGGAAAACTGAGTTTATTTTTAAATGAAAATGAGATGGAGAGTGGAAGGAGAATACCATGGAATGCCAGGAGCCACATTTTTCAAGGTGCAATGGAAAGCAGTTGAATGTAAAACCCCCCCCCCCCCCCATGCTCTGTGGGAGATCCTTCCTTGCCTACCAATAGCTTGGGTATCAAGTTACGACGCAGCCTTAGTTTCAAATATTGACAACATGAGATATTTTAAAACGTCATTCTTATTCCCAACTGATTCCTCTTTTCCAGGAGAATCTAGGCTGTTTGAGGTAATTTGAGGTCCTGTAGTCAAAAGCAATGAGACAGGCAAGAATCCTAAGATGATCCCATAATGTTCACGAAAACATTAATCTAGATCCTCCTATGAAGGGATTTTGCAGATGCGATTTAAGTCCCAACTCAGTAGACTTTAATATAGGGAGATTATCTGTGTGGGTCTGACTTAATCAGTAACCTTTAAAAACAGAGAGTTGTCTTTGGCTAGTTATGTAAGAGAAATCAGAGGTTTGATGGAAGATAAAAGAGAGCATATGTAAAGGACTTCAGAGTGGTCTCTAGCTGTTAGGAACCACCCCCAGTTATCAGCTAGCTAGGAAGCTGCAAACTCAGACTTACAACCACAAAGGAATGAATCCTTGCTTCAAAAATGAGCTGACCATTTCCCCCCAGCGCCCCCAGATGAGAACTCAGTCCTGCTGGTGTAGTTTTGGGATGTAGATGAGATTTGCTGAGGTGAGCCCGGAGCTGACGACCAAGAAAGAATTCTTGAGATGTCTTTGGTGCAAAAAGGTGGTTTTATTAAAGCCAGGGGACAGGACCCACGGACAGAAAGAGCTGCTGCACCGGGGTGGTGAGGGGTGGCTGATTATATACTTGGGAATTGGGGGAGGTTTTCTGAATGAATTTTCATGTGCTAAGAAGGACCTACAAGATACTGGAGGCCTTGCGTTGTCAAGGTAAAGTTGTTTTTCACCTTAGCAAGGCATTAACATTAATGCAGTTGGGAGCTTCCTGGAGGAATGTCCCATATATGCCCCAGGAATGGGGGGAGGGGGTTGTGGGGTGTCAGGTTGTGCTTCGTCCTCAGCTTGCCTTCTGCTCGCTCATCACCGCTGATATCCTTATTTCCCCTTGTGATATCTTTACCAGAGGATAAAGCGGTTCTGAGTCAGACTTTTGACCCATAATACTATATTTTCCCTTAAGCTATTAAGTTTGTGGTAATTTGTCAGAGGGCAATAGGAAACAGGAAGCATGGTCTCGTTTCACTTTGATCTTTCTATCCTCCTCCTCCTGTGAGTAAGTTGCATCTGGCTTCTCTAGGTATTAGGCAGGAGATAAAGGTGGGTAGGAGAGTGGAGAGGAAAGATGACGTGTTTTTTTTTTTTTTTTTTAAATGACCCAAGTCCAGCTGCCTTTCCAGACTCATGTGAAAAAGAACCATTCTTTTTTTGCCAAGTGGTTATTAAAGCTTGAAAGATGAAATATCCAGCCTTCTGACTTCTGTCGATGAGAAGCAGGCATCGTTTTCTGTGATCATGAATGCTCCAAACCCCTGAGGACACATGCCAGCTATTCCCAAGACCTTTCTTACTATTCTATCCTCCCAGTGCCCTAAAGGAATAAGGCGAAGGCTACCTTTCCTTGTCAGAGGCACTTCCAATTTCTATGAGTGATTCTTTGGGTCCCACTCATATTACCGGGGAATGGAGCATTACCCTTTCCCATGCAGAAGAGAAAAGAAAAGCCAGGACTTGTTCTGCATTCCCATGAATTCCTGTTAACCTCTCGCTTTCTCTTGCATAGGCTAGAATTAGGGGATGACTAGGAATATTGGAAAGATCAGTTTGGTACCTCGTAATATTTTGCAGGGGCACTTCTAGGTGATCTCTCTACAGATTGTTGGGCTACTTACTGCCTATTGTCCTTAGATTTGGAAATTCTATTGTGAGTTAAGAGTAAATTTATCATTTAAAATCCTATACTAATCATTTTTACTGAAAGAGTAACATGATCTGATTTATGTTTTTTAAAGATCACTCTACTTAGTGGGGGGTAATGGGATTGAACCTTCAACATAAGTTAGGTGACCTTGAGGGTAATATAGGCCTTGCTATTTAATGAGTGATTCATGGAATAGCAGGATCAACTTACCTGAGACCTTGTAAGAAATGATGAATCTTGGCTCTATATGAACCCACTAAAGTAGAATATATATTCTAACAAGATCCTCTGGTAAATATGTACACTTATTAGAATTTGTGAAGAGCTTGGATATGCAGATATGATACTTGCTTCGGCTAGGATGATGGGTGTAGAAATGAGGAGGAGGGAATTGATAAAAAATATATTTTTGAGACAGAATTTCCTGATGATTAGAAATCTCAAGCTTCAATTTCATGATGGTGGCTCATGACATTTGTGAGAGGAAGATGCCTAGTAGAAAGGATGGGTGAGAGTTCCCATGTGGTCACATCGAGTTAAAATAATTAAGAAAACATTTTGGGGCACCTGAGCGACACAGTCAGTTGAGTAACTGACTCTTGATTTCAGCTCAGTTCACAATCTCATGGGTGGTGAGATCAAACCACATGTGGCCCTCTGTGCTCAGCGTGAACTCTGCTTGAGATTCTCTCTCTCTCTTTCCTTCTGTGCTTCCCCTTGCTTGAGCAATCTCTCTCTCTCTCTCTCTCAACAAATAAAACCTTAAAAATACATTAAAAACTTGTAAAGAAAATATCTTAATTGCTGTACCCCAACTCCTGCCTATCTCCCATTACCACTACTAGTGTTATCTTTCTGCTGCATCTAACTCTCTAGTTTAGAAAGTATGATTAGTTTGACCTGAGTAGGTCATTCATATGGTCTTTCTATTTTTAAAATGAAATATAAGGTCACTTTTCCCAAAAGTGTGATTTTATTGTATTTTTTTTAATTATTTGCCAATTTTATCCTGATAGTCATGATTTATTTAATGATAACTCTTTCCCCCATTGCTTCTTCTCTTTCATGAGCTAAAATTATCGTCCAAATAAGAGAAATATGTTTTATATCCTCATTTTAAAGAGTGTTAAACTTTTAAAAGGAAAACAACCAAGTGATTGTTTAGAAAAAGAAAACAAAGCAAATACAAAAGAAATCACTTCTGTGTCTAACATAATCTTCATTTTCTTTTTGTACAGCTTTCAAAATCAATGGCAACAATACAAAATCAGTCCTATTTCTGAAAGGGTTAGTAGGCAATTTGTGAATACCCATTGGTAAGTGTGGGTAATCATCTCTAATTAGAATATATTAGACAGTACATCTTTTTAATTGCTATGTGTTTTCTGGCGTCCTGGTCAACAAAGAAGAAATACTGATCTAACGCCTAAAGAACACAATACATCACCATTGCCAGGGCAACATCATTGGGAATAAATCCCAAGGCAGACCGTCATAAGGATTTTGTGATTTCCATGATAGCTAAAGTAAAATTAAAAAGTGATTCTCTGAGGTGGGCTACGAAAAGTCTGCAAAATACTATCAAATACCCCTTTCAATGTGCATTACTTTATTAATAATACTGTGTATTTAATGAGTTTTCCTCTATGGGGGTTTCTTTTTGTTTTGAGCTGTATTAAGAATAAAGATGGAAAAACCTGGTTCAAACAACATGGTTATAGTCATTTTTTTTGAAATTTAAAAATAATCAAAAGTAAAAATCCATTTTTTTAAGCCTAGTGCTAAATATTGCAATATCAAACATTTGTAGGGGCACTATTCATATTCTAATTTAAAGATGGAGGAAACAAAGGTACAGAGGGGCTAAGTACCTTGCTTAAGGTCATCCTACTAGTAAGTAGCAGAGCAGGGATTTAAACCCAGGCAGTCTGTTTCCTGAACTATATTCTTAACCTTATGTTAAAACTGCCTCAGCTGCATAAGCAAGAAACAAACACAGACATTCTGTACACAAAGCAGATATAGGATCATTTCTCTGTTGTCACAAAAATTTGTTCTCTCTTTTTTGAAGTGTTCAGAGTGATTTGCATGTCACATTAGATAAATTTCCATGATTATATGTCTATCAATCTCTCTCCTTAGCAAGAAACATGTAAACACACACAGTTTGCATGCCTTAAAATTATATAAATGAGTATCTTTGATCATGATTTAATGATTGTAAATAATACTTATATAGCCATTTCCTTGGAGTTTTATCTCTTGATTAGATGCAATAAAAATCTTTGCAAATATTTTTGCTGAATAATTTCCACTATGATAATTTAGTGGGGCTGGGTTAGCAGTGAGAAGAGATAGTAATCTCCAATAGAGTTGACTATAATCTTTTAAACATTTACATTATGTTTACGAGGATTGCTAAGGCATAAAGCACAGGCTAGCTTAGGATCATATATATGATAGATGTTAAACAAATCTACTTCCCAAAATATCTACTAACTTTGAGGTAATGGTTTCCTCCTCCAAGTATACAGCGCTTCTCAGTGGGCTCCCTATTAGCACATTTGATGGGGAAATTCATTCTGGATAGCTCTGACATATATTGTAAGACATTTAGCATGTATATCCCCTGGTCACTGCAAGCTGATGATAATTAAAACTGCCCTCACTTTTGCAAATGACCCTGATGGAGAACAACCAAAGGAATTAGAGGAAAACCATTTCTACCACTTAGCTATCCAGCCTCTTCTCCTTCCTCATACACAAGAGACAAATTTGAACACTCCATAGGGGGTACTTTAAAAAATGAGGAAAAAGGCCTATTAGATATACTGAGAAAAGACAAAGGGAAGCAAATGATAAAGCCTTCTCTGAAGAAAGGCACTGTGGTTCAGACATGATGGATCTCCCTCATGACAGATGTGGTTGGATAGAGACAGCATATTAATGGTCATATTTGGACTGTGATTTGTTGGCTGTAGTGCCCTTTTTTCAAGTAGTTTGTCCTTACAAGTGAAAATTATAAAAAGGGTATATAGTCATGAAGCATCTTCCAAAGAAGCAAGCTGTACACAACAGCATCCCCACTCTCTATGAAGACTTCAGGCTTATCACAGTCTCCTTGCTTTGTACATCACAGCTAGTTGGTTGGTCATAGGTTATTTTCTTCTAGCGTTTGAGAGCTTAATTCTTATTAACTGATTCACTTCATTGTACTTGGAGCATAGTGAGTAGCACTTTGAGACATAAATATTTTCATTTGTATTCTGAGAAGTATGATATTATCTCTAATTCAACGTCTCTTTAAAACTAAAACATTAAAAAAAACATAAACATTGAGTCTATAGCTCAATTTAAAATTAAGCATAGTCAGTGTGATTCTCAATTTAATTTTTCCTAATGTGAAATCATCATGTATAGAGCATTTAATGCAATTATCATCTACGTAGGTTAAATTAGTCATGGGCCAATACGTCAAAATTTCTTTTGTCATCTTAAACTGTTATTGGGATTTACCTAACTTTTCACAGATTCTAAGCTCACAGTAATCAGGAACTGTGTTTTATTCTCCCTTATAATACCCAGGGCCCCTGGCACAAGGACAGGAATTAGAATATTCAACATATATATTTTATTTGAAATATTTGTATTTCCCTTCAGCTTTTAGACATGACATGCAAGAATTATCTTCTGTAAAATCTCTTCACTCTTTTGCACTCATTTACAACCAATTATTAAGACATCTACGTTCTGTGTCCGTAAGATGTATAACATTGTGATTCACCAGCCAGCTTCATTACTACCTTTGGCATTGTCTTCTTTTTGTTAAACAAACTGCTAAGAGATGAAGTAGTAAGAGTATTAGAAAATACATTATCTGTAGGAGCTATTGTTATTGAGGGCAAAAGGGAAGGGAGTTTATACATTTCTCGGAAATATTAATAATTAAAGATTCCCTTAAATTAGAGTCACCTTGTAGCTGAAGCCACATGTTAAAAAAAAAGTTTTTGCCATGGCTTCTCTTTGAAGCTATATTATAACTTAATTGTAAGTGCTATGCCAATTCAAGATGTCTAAAATGTATTTATTGTGATGAGTTGACAAATGGTCATTTTTCAATTATATTAATTTAGCTAAACTACTGATAATGATGCTGTCAATAAAACTTTTTTGTTTCCTATATACAAATCACAACTAAATTCTAATGCACTAATGCCTTAGAAACTGCTTACTTAAAAAAACCAGTATCATTAAAATGCACGAGGGGTATTTTTTGGTAACATCGCCTAATTATTTTAAGTTTTAGAGAATGAAAGTGCTGTCCTGAATATTGAATAAATAAACAGGAATTTTATATTCCTACTGGCTGTTAGGGCTTGCCTTAAGCAAAATTGTGAACATACTAGAAAGGTCAAAAGGCACCAGTTGCCATTATGAGAACATATGCATTGGTTCTTCAATACTTGTGCTAATGATTTCTCTGCTTGGGATGGTCTCTGGTTTAAATGTCATTTTCTCGTCCAATCTGCCATGTCATTATCCAAGCTACCATGTCTGTGTCATATCTGCTGAGTCTTTCTGAAGAAACTAATATAATAAACATTAGCTAATGGTTTCACTGCAGAAATCCATTACCCCGTTACAGGAAACATATTTACTCATAGAGAGAAGCTTAGTGGAAGCCTAACCGTTTGTTCTTCCCTTCCTGTTAAATTTCAAGAATGACTAAGTAGCTGGCACCCTCAATTTCCCTTGTAAAAGAGAGTGACCAGAAATAGGGTCCTTCCCACAGTTGGTCAGGTTCTTTGTCACCTATCTAGGCTGCCATGCTACAACTACTGGACTGGGAACCTGCACCCTAGCCAATGACGACCATTCCTAAACTGTCTTGTAACAAGAATGCTGCGTAATAGAGAGTGACCAACTGATACAATTAAATGACATCACTTGAGGAATTTGAATATGAAGCAGAGAGAGTAAGGGGGAACCATAATAAAAGCCAAGGGAAGGAAAGAATAGCCATAGAAGCAAAAATGAAGAAAGGAGAACGAGTGAATTACCATCGCCAAGTCCCTGGAGTAGGACTATTAGATGTTTTCTGTTGAAAGAAAAATAAGCTGACTAGGTCACTAAGGCTGACAACTGGTGCTCCAGAACTAGTGCTGCATCCTCAATGGCAAAGTGTACTGATCGAATTTTTCCGTCGTGACACTTTCTTGGGTTCCCTTCTTTCCATGTAGCTTTATAATAAAACCCTTTTATATGAGGTACTTCTGCATCACTATTCCATTGTAATCTGTAAAATCTCAGCTAATAAAATTCTTCCAACTGTTTCTTTCACCATTCCGTAGGTTTTATAGTATTATCTCTGCAAATGCATATAATTTTATACCAGAGCTCATGAGAGTCTGGCTGGATACCTGGGGTTGTTGCCTCTACTCACTTTATCTTTAATTTACAGTTCCAAAGTCCTGGTGCTTTGGACTGAGGCTTGTGCTTGTTTGTTTTAACCTAATGTTAATTAACCTAGTGCACACGTACAGAAACAGCGCGTCTATTAAACACTGCTCTTATCTTTATTCTTGTTTCTGAATCTCCATTTGTATCAGTAATACTTAGTAAATTCTTGAGAAATATAGAATGTGATTTTTACTTCCTTCAGAAGGAGAAATTTTCACCCATATCCACTTGGCACTCAGCTTAAGTGTGTACTGTACATTTTTTTAAAAAAATATTTATTTATTTATTTGAGAGAGAGAGAGGGAGAGAGTGAGGGGAAGAGCAGGAGAGAGAGAGAATCCTCAAGCAGACTCCCCACTGAGTGCAGAGCCCCACCATGCTGGGCCCAATCCCAGGACCCTGAGATCATCACGTGAGCCGAAATCAAATGTTGGTGCCTAACCGGCCGAGTCACCCAAGGACCCCCTGGGTACTATACTTTCTGAGGGCTTTCTCTGACTTGAGGAGTATACTCAGCCCCCTACATGCAGCATGTGGAAGTATAGGAGACAGGACATACCCCGGAGCAGCTCTCAACAAATGATGAATGAGAATTGGCAAATAGATGCACCATCTTCCTGGCCTCTCGGGTGGAATAATTTTCACCCAATAATTTAGATAGATGATAGATAGATGATAGATAGATAGATAGATAGATAGATAGATAGAAATGGAGATAGTTTCCCAGATGTTCCCAGTGAAACAGAGTCCCACTTGCTGAAAAAAATGATATTTGCTTACTAATACCCTGATTTTCTTATCTTTCTTGTCTTCTTTCCTCGTTACCCTGCTGCTACTTCCTAGGAATTGCCTCAAATATTTGTCTCAGGATCTGTTTCTGGGGAACCCAACTTATGATACTTACTCCATTCCAATGTCATTTTATAGTTGGAGCTTAGGCGAAGCTCCCATATATAAATTTTATATCATTTTCCTATTTTAAGAGTAACAAGTACATCTTCAGATAGTCTAAAATGAAAAGATGCAGTTGGCAACTTGTAGACTCTCTCTCACATATAAGCAAGCATCTTTCAACACTAGTTTCACTGAAGTATAAATACATGCAAAGATACATCTTAACATTTGCTTTTCTGTACTTTATTAAAGTTAAATTAGAATATGTATTTTCTAATTTAGGTTATCATCTATAGAAAGGACATCCTAGCGGGGTAACTCACAGCTATGCCTACTCCAATTGTCTCAGTAACTTAAAAAAAAAATGTGTATGTATAGTTCCAACGTCCTAGAACTTGTTATTGAGCAAGTGTTAAGTGACATGTTTGTCTTATATAAATATATAAGGAAGAGAATTTATGAATCTGGAATAGGTTACAATTGTTTATAATGACGACCTCAAAATTATGTTGAAGTACATGGTAAGCTATTTTGTGAAAATGACTTCTAATTATATATTTTATCAACTTTATTGAGAAACAAATGTCATATAAGAAGCTGTACTTATTTAAAACTATTCAATTTGATAAGTTTTGATCCATTGTATAATGGTGAGACCATATCTACAAGTAAGAAAATGAACATATCTGTCAGTACCATTTTTTTTTGTCCGTGAGTTATCTCTGCCCCGCTTCTCCCCTCTTTAGTAAAAAACTCATCTGCTTTCTGCCCATCTAGATCACTAATGGTTTTCCAGAACATCTTATAAGTGAAAGTGTACTCTTTATGTCAGGCTTCTTTTACTTGACATAAATGTATTGGGATTAATCACGTTGTAGCACGCATTGATAGTTTATCACCTTTTACTGCTGAGTAGTACTACGTGATATGGATACACCACAGTTTGCTTACCCATTCACCTGTTGGCACGTGGGTTGTTACTAAACTTTTCGGCTATGATAAATAAGCTGCTCTGATCAGTCATGGACAAGCCTTTTGTATGAACATATGCTCTTACTTATCTTGGGTAAAATCCAGGAGAGGAATGGCTAGATGGTATGTTAGTTATGTGTTTTTCAGATGCATTATATTTAAGAAACTTGCAACTGTTTTCCAAAGTGATTGTACCATTTTATATTCTCAACATCAATGTATGAGAATTTCAGCTCCCTTTCTTCTTCTTTTCTTTTGTATGTTTTCATTTTTAATTTTTTTTTACCTTAGGGTTTTGTTTTGATTCCACATACAGTATTATATTAGTTTCAGGTGTGCACTACAGTGATTCAACACTTCCTTGCAATCCCTGGTGTTCATCACACAAATGTATTCCTCAATCCCGATCACCTATTCAAACCATCCCCCCATCCCTTCCCCTCTGGTAACCATCAGTTTGTTTTTCATACTTACTTTGTCTCTCCCTGTCTGTCTGTATCTCTCTCTCATTTTACTCTTTGTTTTTTGTTTGTTTAAATATTGTATTTATTTATTCATGAGAGACACAGAGACAAGAGAGAGGCAGAGACACAGGCAGAGGGAGAAGCAGGCTCCATGCAGGGAGCCCGACATGGGATTCGATCCTGGGTCTCCAGGATCATGCCCTGGGCTGAAGGTGGCATTAAACTGCCGAGCCACCCAGGCTGCCCTCTTTGTTTGTACTCTCAAGCTCCATCCATGTCATTGCAAATGGCCAGATTTCATTCCTTTTATAGCTGAATAATATTCCATTGTGTGTGTGTGTGTGTGTGTGTGTGTATATATATATATATATATATATATATACCACATCTTCTTTATCCATGCATCAATCAATGGACACTTGGACAGCTTCCATATCTTGGCTGTTGTAGGTAATGCTGCTATAAATGTAAGGATGCATGCATCCCTTTGATTTCATGTTTTTGTGTTCTTTTAGTAAATACCCAGTACTGCAATTGCTGGATCATAAGGTAGTTCTATTTTCAACTTTTTGAGGAATCTCTATATTGTTTTCCAGAATAGCTGCACCAGTTTGGGTTCCCAGCAAGAGTGAACAAGCATTGCTTTTTCTCTACATCTTCAACACTTGTTGTTTCTTGCATTGTGGAGTTTAGTCATTTTGACAGGTGTAGGGTAATAGCTCATTGTAGTTTTGACTTGCATTTCCTTGATGATAAGTGGTGATGCACATCTTTTCATGCGTCTATTGACCATCTGAATGTCTTCTTTGGAGAAATGTCTGTTCATGTCTTTCACCCATTTTTAAATTGTAGTATTTTGGGGGGTGTTGAGTTTCATAAGTTTTAAAATATTTTGGATACTAGCCCTTTATCAGGTATGTCATTTACAAACATCTTCCAGAGAATTCCAGTTCTATGTACTTATCAACTTGTGGTAAACTCAATCTTATTTATTTGTTTGTTTGTTTATATTTTAGCAATTCTTATAGATATGTAGTGTTTCACTTTGGTTATAATTTTCAATTACCAAATAACTAGTGATGTTGCCTATCTCTGAGTCCATTTGCTGTCTATATATCATTTATCTATCTATAACCTATGTAATTTATCTGTAGGGTTTTTTTGAAGTGTCTATTCAAATTTTTTACCCATTTAAAAAATTGGATTATTTCCTTCCTGATTATTGAGGTTTCATGATTCTATATGTATTCTACATAAAAGTCATTTATCAATATTTTATTTGCAATTTTCTCCCAATCTGTGCTTCTCATTTTCTTAATATTTCCTTTAAAAGAGTAGAAGTTTTGAGGGTGCCTGGGTGGCTCAATTGGTTGGGCATCTGCCTTCGGCTCAGGTCATGATCCCAAAGTAGAGGAATTGAGCTCTGCATTGGGCTTCCTGCTTGGTATGGAGTCCGCTTCTCCCTCTGCCCCAACCCCACTTGTGCTCCCTCTCTCTCTCTCTCAAGTGAATAAATAAAATGTTAAAAAAAGAAGAGCATTCATTGAATTTTAATTCAATGAATCTTAGGAATTTTTTCAGAATATAACCACCAATTTCTCCTATATTTACTCTATAACCTTCATAGTTTTTAATTTTAAATAGGGGTTACGATTCATTTTATATAGTTGTGTATGCTATAATTTGTGTAACTTAAGTTTATATTATATTCCATACTCACATGTTTTAATACCATTTGTTGAAAAAACTATCATTTCTTCATTGAATTGCCTGTATCTTTGTCAAAAATCAGTTGTCTACAATGTTAGACCTATGCTTGAACTATACAATTCTTCTGATTAATTGTGATATTATTAATGACAACACTATACAGTCTTGATTATAAAAGCTTGAAATAGGAAGTCTTTGTTTTGCCTTTCTAAAATTGTTTTTGTATTTCCATATGATATTCTAAAAAAGAGAGCCTGCTAGATTTTTGGTTGGGATTGCATTAATTCTATAGATCAATTTGGAAATAATTTTCATCTTAGTGATATTGAGTCTCTAACCTACAATCAAGGTATATCTCTCCATTAATTAGGTCAGTTTCTCAGCAACATCTTGTTTTTCTGTGCAAATCTATCACAGTTTTGTTAGGTGTCTCTGGAGCTTTTTCAAATTTCTGGTTCTATTTTTAAATTTTATTTTCTGATTTGTATTCTGATAGTGATTGTATAACTATAATTAATTTTTCATATTGATCTTCTATCTTGGGACTTTGTCAAACTCAGTTATAGTAGTTTATCAGATTTTCTATAGAGACGATCACATTGTCTGCAAATAAAGAATTCCACTTTTTTCATTCCAATCTGTACTCATTTTTTTTTTCTTACCTTATTGCATGGGCTTGGAGCTCCAATACAATGTCAACTAGAAGAGGTAAGAATGTCTTGTTACTGACTTTAGATGGAACACATATTCATTCAACATGAAGTAAGATGTTACCTGCAGGGATTTCATAGGTACTTTTTATCAAATTGAAGAAGTTTCTCTATAGTTTTTGTGTCATATATGACTGCTTTTGGTATCAAGATAATGCCAGCTTCAAAAAAATAGTTGGAAAGTACTATTTTCTTTTCTTTCTTTTTTTTTTTTTTTTGGTAAGAGTTTATGTGGAATTGATATTATTTTTTTCTTAAATGTTTGGTAAAATTCACCAGCGAATCCATTTTGGTTTGATTTATTTCTTTGTTGGCAAGTTTTTGACCAAATATTCTATTTTTTAATAGATAAAATATTTCCCCTTGAATGAGCTTTTGTTTTTTGAGGAAGGATTTGGCATTTCACCTAAGTTGTCAGACTTACTAGCATATAGTTTTTCATAATACATTCTTATCATTTTAATATCTGTAGAATGTCTAGTGAAGTCTTCCTTTTATAATGATCAATTTGGCTAACAGCTCATTAATTTAATAATATTCTCAAGGACACAATTTAGTTTCAATGATTTTCTTGTTTGTTCTTTTTCATCTATTTCATTTATTTCTGCTATGATCTTTTAAAGTTTCTTTATTCTGTATACTTTGGGCATATTTTTTAATAGTTTCTACGATTCTCCTTCAGGTTTTGAACAGATTGGATATAACTGTTATAATTCTTATAATGTTTGCTAACTCTAGCACATGTGTAGTTCTGGATTGGCTTTTTCCTACTGTTTTGCATGCTTGGTAATTGTGAATGTTCCCTCTTGAATACTGGATATTCTTGTATTTCTATAAATAGTTTTTAGCTTTCTTCTGGGACTCAGTTAAGTAACTTGAAAATTGTTTTGTCCTTTAAATTTTGCTTATAAGAATTGTTGCAAATGTGCAGAGCAGTACTCCCCATTATTGAGTTGACCCTCTTGTATACTGTACTGAATGCCCCATGCATTGTGAACTATTCTCTCCAATACTATGGAATAACACAGAGCTCACAACATTCGTATACCTTCTCTCAAGGATCAGTAGCCTTCATTTTCTGGTATTTGGCAACTTAAAAATAAATATTTTATGTATTCTATCTGATAGTGGTTTGTTTCAGTGAATAGAGTAAATCTGGTCATTGTTGTTCTGTCTTGACCAGAAATGGAAATCTGGCATATTTTAAATGCTCATTTACTTAGAAAATGTGAATAATTGAATATTACATTAATATCTATAAGCTTAAATGCAGGTATTCCTTTAACATAATTTATTCTTAAAAGTTTTAAATGAAGTTAAATTTTGCATGTAATCAAGATGTTGTTATTTGTTTAAGTCAGACAACATTTGTGGGGTGCCTGGGTGGTTAAGTGACTGCCTTTGGCTCAGGCTGTGATCCCAGGGTCCTGGGATTGATCCTTATATTGTGCTCCCTGCTCAGTGGGAAACCTGCTTCCCTTCTCCCTTTGCCACTCCTGCCCCTTGCTTGTGTGCTCTCTGAAATAAAAAATAAAATAATAAAATAAAATAAAATAAAATAAAATAAATAAAATAATAATAAAATAAAATAATAAAATAAATAAAATATTTTAGGAAGTCAGATGTCATTGTGAAAAGTTTCTTTGATAGTTGCTATTTTTCTTTTATTTCTTACTTTCTCTTTGGGTTGCAGTTTCAGAAGTATAATCCACGATTAATAAGGAAGTAGAGGAAATAAACTTTCTGGGATTGTAAATCATTTTTTACTAATACTAGTCTAATCCTATAATAGAAATAACGTTAAGTATATGCTATATATGCAGTCATTGAGTGACCTAAGAAAATGTAGATAGAAATTCTCATTTAACAGTTTTGACAATTCATTTGCATTTAACTCAAATCTTTGTACAACTTGTTTTTGTAGGAGTAAAGACTGTTTTTTTTTCCTGATTATTAGTTTTTTAATACATGCAGAGGAATATTACCAGTAAGAGCTTCCTTTCAACTCCTTATGCTGGAGGTATAGTATGAATACTTTATTACTTGTCGACAGATTGGCTTGTAGACATGTTTCTGTGTTTCCTGTTTAAAACATTATGTCTCCCAGAAATATATTTGCTAGCTAGAGGCAGTTTGACATGTGCACATCTCTTACTGCCTATAGTAATAAGCAACACCAAATGTAGACGGGCAAAATGTGACATCACAAGAGCAGAATATGAGAATGAGCATTCTAAGGCAAATATCACATTCATTTCTCTCATTTCTAGTAACACATAATGTCAACAAGAAGCTCAATAATTTAACTCAAATTGGAAAACACCAACTGAGTAAATACTTTAAAAAATAGTCTTATTTGGGGAAACAATATTGCCTGTAACTAAAAAACTGAAGGTGTGTGTCAGATTTTGACAGCATATTTTCTGGTATACCTCTTCAAACGTAAAATCTAATTATGTTCACCCTTTCCCATGCCATTTAATCCCTCTCCTTGATATATCCTGTTTCCCCAACACTATAATGAAAACTAGAGTTCATGGCAAAACTCAAGCTTCTCTGAGCTCCCTTACCTCTCATTAGTTGAATCCAACTTTGTCAAATTTTATTCCTCCAGCCCTCTTCTGTAGCTCAAGTGAAATTCAGGCATCTATTGATATAAAAAATGTAAAGGAAATAGCAGTGTAATTTCTTCCCAAAGGAAATATAGTGCAGTTTAATAATATATTGGGAACATGTGGCCAGGTCAGTCTGTTATTTATCTTTTTGGTTAGGCTACTTTATTTAGAAGTCAGCAGAAATAAAGCTAATAGTGTTATATATAGGATCATTCACTTACCATTTCCTAGCTTCTGTGTGTGAAACGAAAAAAAAAAAAAAAAAAGGAAGAAAATTATTTTGCATTTTTTCCCATTTGATTTGCATTTGCTTGAAATTTACCTGATAGAAATTAGAAATAAAATGGATAGTATTTTGAAAAATACTGAAGTCAGTTTCCATATGGAATAATGGAATATAATTTCTAGTATTAAACTTCTTAAAAAATAGAATGGGCTGCCCAGTGAATCAGTGAAAAAACTGCCAAAAGAAATTTTTAAAGTGCTTGTCATATATGCTGTAGAAGGAAGGACTTGGTCTTTGGAAATCTCTGCTGTCTCATAAAACTTTTTCTTTTAGAACCTATCATCGCATTCCTTTATTAATATTAAATGGATATATTTCTTAATTTCTTACTAAGATGTAACTAGAGAGTTGGTTACATGTTTTATTCATTTTTTTCATCACAGAGCCTTGCTCATATCAGACTTTCAATAAACAAAATATAATTTAATAATAGTAATAGTGTATACCATTTATCAGATAATATGTTGTACATTTAGCATTGATTATTTCATTGAATATTTATGAAAAGCCTATGAGGCAAGTGCTATTCTCACTAATTTTCATCAAAGCAAATAAACATTGGGGAGTTTAAGTGAATGCACATACGAATTAATATATAAATCAATTATAAAATATATAGATAAATGAATGTATAAATGGGAAGTTGGACTAGATATTATATTAAATATATTCTGTGTGAACATAAGAACTTAATATTCTATGTCTATGAATATAAGAGCTACGTATTAAAGCTTAATAAAATGCTTATATATATAATTATTACCACCCCTTTAATTTATCCTTTTGTAATTATTTGCATTGCTTTTCACAGGTATCATGCATCAATAATTTCATATTTGTTTCTATGAAAACCAAGGAGATTGGAACGTGTAAAGATAAAGTACGTAGAAATTAATACAACATTTCATATTCACATTTACCAACAGACTTTTTGGCTTTACTCCTAATTAAATTCCTTTCAGTAAACATCTAATGGGCCCCTGCAAGGTACTGAATAATACAATGAAACATTCTTATTACTTAGAGATGTAGGTTGTAGACTCATTGAAATGGTCTCTCTTGGAGTTATATGTGACATCAAATAGCCGTGCTGATTTGTTTTTTATTGGATTACTGGTTGCTTGGTATTATTAAACAGCAAGGAAATGATTCTCTACTGAAGACCAGTGTGATACCCTCTGACACAATGGAAAAAATGTAACTTTGTAGTAATGTTGATCTACCCCTAAGGAGGCTTTAGATATTTTTATTTTTCCTGTGATATTAAGCATGTGAAATTATAGTTTGAAACTTGGAGGATAAGTTACATATGATTTTTGAAGGTTGTCGTTTTCGTCTTCAAGTGTTTTTCACCTATTTTCTTCTATTTCAGGAGGAACTAGATTATTTGAAGGCAAGAACATATGCACAGACATCGGTTACAATTCAATGAAGGCATGAGTAGGGAAGAAACGGAAATTTGTCAGAAAATGGATTTATTAAGCAAATACCTTAATGCAATATCAATACGATCATTAATGTTGGTTCTGCTGTCAAAACAGTCATAATCTGAAATAAATCTACAAACTGAGACTTTTGCCACCTTGTAACAAACATTTGTTTCAAAACCTAGTGGTACTTTGGGAATATTATAGCTTTACACTGGAAATTCACAATTCTGTCCCTTATTTGTTCTGTGAACTTGGTTTATTTTTTAAACTCATCGAGTCTCGCTTCTTTTTAATCTCTAAATTGGCAAATACTTTGCACCTAATGAAGCTGGGTTAACAATCAGAAAACGAATGTAAAGATTTACTTAGCAGAGTGCTAAATATGTAGCTGATATTAATGAATGGTATAAGTTTATAGCTTTATTTGTCCATTATTCAAATCTTACAGCACTTTCTAATTCAACCTTCCATGAAGCATTTTTTTGATTCAGTAAACCAGTATGCAGTGATAATACTCTTATCTCTTTTATAATATAAAATCTGTGCTAAATGTATTTAATTATTATTCTGTTTTCTCATGAATTATTTATAACTCTTTCATGTGCATCAGACTCTCAATAAAAAATATGTAATTTAATAATAGTAAGACTAGTGTATACCATATAGGTTGCTTATTAAACTGCCACCTACCAATCTGCTTCTTTTTTGGTCTCTCCTTACATTATGTGTAAGGAGGCAGGTTTGTAAACCAACAATTAGTGAACTTGCCGAGAGACCAAAAGCAATGGGCCTTGGGAAGGAGGCATCCAAGGGGAAATCCCGAGTTGGCCATCAACCGCTGTGTGGGGAGGGCGGCCTATATTGCTTGTGCTTGTGGACAGCAGTGTGAACATGGGGACACGTCCAAAATGCCAGCTGGTCTAATGCACCTGTTTGAGGAACTGTGCAGAGTTGAGTGCAGAGAAGAGGAATGGGTGGCTGCTGCTGCAGGCTGGCCTCTGTCGTGGACAGTGTAGCTGGCTTCTAATCCCCACTAGAGGCTGCAGCTCAAGTTAGAAAGTTGGATGAGGAGGTGAAGTTAGAAAAGGATGTGCGGGTGTCCACGACTCTAGCTTTGGAGCTGTCAGGCAAGGTGAGAGAGCTGGGTAATAAGTGGAGAGCTTAACGCGCCCTCCACCAAGTTAGGAAGGTGCAGGCTGCTGTGGATGAAGGGCCAAGTGCTAGGACCAAGGCTGATTGGAACTTCAGAGGTGGGATCCCTGGGAAAGTGAGGACAATGAATGGAGGATGTTGTGATTGACAGTGAAACAGACCAGTGCCCTGTGCCATTGGACCCCTACTCCGAAGGAAGGCAAAAGCGAGCAACAGCTCCAGCCAGCCAGGTGGCCCCCAATTCAGGAAATGTTTTGATGAGAGAATATACTCGCACTGAGCTTACTGATAGAGCTGCTGAGCCCAGAAAAAGGCCAGGGCAGACATCCAGGCATGGTAAGTATGGCTGGGGAGGGGGATGGCATTTTTCTGACTGTGCAGGAGGCAGAGAAAATGAGCAACACTCTGCCCACCAGCAGCACCTACATGGCCTTCTGGGAGTTCAAGATACTCCCTAATAGGTCAGATTATCCCAGCTTGCAGGTAGCTTGGCCCAATGAGGGGGAATCTCCCAGGGCCTGTGTGACTGTGGAAGTCTGCAGAAGAGGTGCAACAAATCCTTAGGGAATTGGGAATGAAACAGACCATCTATGTTCTTGTCTTTGAAGGCCCTAATCATGCACATTTACCGCAGGAATGAAAGCCAAAATACTCCAGTCTGCCCCCACCCCCAGCACCTGCTATGGAACATTGACATTCATGCTGTGTCTGGTCATGGAACAGGGTGTTTATGATGTTGAGCAATCCATTAATGATCTGGGGGAAAATGACAAATCCCAGGTTTGGTTATGGGCTATTTGAAAGACTCAAGACAGAGAGGGCGCTCAAAAATTCAAAGGCTTTCACAATTGGCTGTAAAGGGTCTGATCAAAGTAACCTGGAAGCAAATGTGGTTTGACCTCATTGCTTCCAGGACCACACCTGAACAGATAGACTGGCAACGCAACACAGTGGGTTGGCCTGTGGAAAGCCTTACAACCTACACAACAGTTTAGGCTTGCCCCCCTGCCCCTTACCATCCCTGATGCCCCACCTGCTTCAGCAGAGGCCTTAGAGATATGGTCTTCTGTAGGGTAGACAGCTCCCACACCCTGGGTATGGGATGTAGGCCAAGAATGCCTCCAGGTGAGGGCCACTGGAGGTGGTCAGAGGCTGCGTGTTGAGCTCACTATTTACCGGTCACCCAGAAATAAACAAAAGGTGACAGCTCAGGTTGACACTGGAGCCAAATGTATGCTACCACATGCTAACCTTTAGAAGTTTTCTGTCTCCCTCAGTGCCATGGATGGTTATAGAGGGGAATCGGTTATGGCCCGAAAGGTCCTTTTGACATTGCAAGCTGGATGTTTTCACTCACAAGAATCTGGGATTTTCTTTTCTTCGATTCCAGAGGACATATTGGGCATTGATATGGTATAAGGTCAAACTCTGCACTATTCTCTGGGTAAATTTTGCTTTTAGTTTAGAGTAAGCAAACCCAGAGAGGGAACTAGATACCACCCCATAAAGAACATGAACTACTAAGAACTGAACAAGGTAGTGCCTCTCCAATGCATGTGTCTGTGCTCAACGCTGCCATCATCTACCTCAGATACTTGAGCCCTGGTCCTAGGAGTTACCAAGCTGTGCTGTACTTAGCAAATGCTTTTGCCAATATATTCCTGGCTGCTGAGTCATAAGATCATTTTGCCTACATGTGGGAGAGCTAACAATGGCCCTTTCAAGTGCTTCCCCATGGCTACCTCCACAGCCCCACAATATGTCACTGGATGGTTGCCTAAGATATGTCCCTGTTCTCCTTCCCGATATAAGTAAAATGGGCCCATTACGGTGATGATATCATGTTAACATGTGAAGACTTGCCTCTGTTGCAAGACTTACAGACTCTGCTGGAGCATCTGTGAGGGAGAGGATGGACAGTGAACAGACAGACAATTCAAGGCCAGGCACCTCCATCAAGGTTTTTGGAGTCATGTGGTTGGGTAAGATGTCAGTTGTCCCCAAAAGCTGTGATTGACAAGATATAAGTGTATCTAATTATTAAGGATGTGAAAGAGATGTAAGACCTTGTAGGGACTTGGGGGTGGGTTAAAATTTGTTTCATATACTCACCACTGCTGTGGCACAAATTCCCACTTTGACTAAGTGGGATGCCTATTTGCAACACAGGAATACCTTGTCCGACAAGCCCATTGTCTCTAGAAATGCCAAGGCTGCTAGGCCCTGTAGAGTATATGCATCCTCCAGATGCCCCACCTGTATTCCTGTGGTGGCCCCTGGGTACCATAGAGAGGAAATAGGGGAAATTTCCACTGATGCCTTGTATACTTATGTGCCTGGTCTGGGCAACTGGTCCACAAGGGCTGTAGCTACTATTCAGCCCAACACTGACCCCATCTGAATGGAAACAAATAAACCGTAGCACCCAGTGGGGTGAACTCAGAGTGGTGTGGCTGCTGATCACTCATGAGCCCTATTAACTCTTCGCCCTGACATTTGGGCTGTTTTAAAAGGACCATCTCTACGGCTTGGACAATGGGAAGCTGAGGAATGGATGATCATACATAAATCTTTTTGGGGCCAGAATATGTGGAAAGTGTTTGGATTCACCTGTAAGAGCTGGAATAATCTTAATTGTCTTCCACACCCTGACTCATAAGGCAAGACACCCTGGCAATCAGGAATTTGAGGCCCTAGCTTGGGTACAAGCCCTAGCAACGGGCCCTTCAGTAGGTATGGCGGATTGGGTGCACAGAATGGGTGGCCACAGTAGGGCCTGCATGGGACGGCATCTCTCCAAGGATGCTGAATTGCCTTTAACATGTTGATGCAGCAACAGCATGCCTGCGTCTTCTAAACAATGCCCAGGGCAACTACCAAAAATGTCTGGAGCCATCTGCTGGAGTTCCCAACTGATGAAGGATTGGCAAATCAATTATTTTGGCCTCTTCTGTTGGAGTGAGGGTTCTAAATATGCCATTGGTTTGTGTGGACACTGCATCTGGCCTGTTGAAGCTTTCCCCGTGCAGGGCAAACCAGGCTGCTTGCCATTATGGGATTAGACAACCTAAGTACCATGTATGTTACCCTTGTCAAACAGACAGCATTAAGGTATCCCATTTCAAAGACGGTGATGTGCAAGTCTAAACAAAAGAACAGGAAATTGAATGGAGGTTCTATCTCCCCTACAACCTGCAAGCTGCAGAATAGATAGAAAGGGAAAATGGAATATTAGAACAGCAGATTGAACCACTAACAAGCACAACCACCTTGGCCACGTGGACTAAGATACTGGTCCACATTTGAATGATCAACAGTAGGGGCCGTTCCCTCATTGCCAGACTGGGGATCCCTACCCAGACCCCCAATACTATAAAGGTATAGAAGTCACTGGAAACAGCCACTGCCCTGATTCTCACTATAGATCAATGTGTTCTGCTGAGAACACCAAGCCCCAATACCCCCGGGAGAAAGCTTTATCTACTGGAATTTGCAATTGGACATCTCACCCAGATGGGGTGAGTTACTCTTAACTCCTGGGTGGAGGGGAAACTACTCGATCTCCATTCCCCTTTGCTGCAAGCCTGACATAATGAAATGAACCACACCTAGAATGAAACACAAAAGAGGGGAGACAACGGGGGTCCTGTTCTGGCGTACCCTGGTCTCTGTCCATCTGCTCATGCCTGACAGTGTTGTTTCCCCCACACAACATGTATGGTATGTACACAATGTTCAGGTCAAGTTCCTGAAGTTGCTAACCTCCCTCTCCTCAAGCCCAGGTGGAATGTTCTGTTTTCCACTGATAGGACCACTTGGCCACCTTCTTTGCTCCTGCCATTGGCCTGGAGGATGTCATAGCACACATAGAAACCCTTATTAAATTCACCCAACAAGCCTTAAGTGATAGCTAAAAAGCCTGTTTTTTATCAAACATGGAAATGCCTCTGGGGAGAAAAGTCGTCCTCCACAACAAGACGGCCTGGGATACTGTTACTACCTCGCAAGGAGGCACCTGCGTTATTATCCAAACAGAATGTTCTGTGTTCCCACCTAATCAGTCTGCTAACGTATTATCTTTATTAAATCGCATGAGGACTAATAAACACTGGCGTGAACTGACCCCCAGTCTAGGGGATTTAATAAATCAGTGATTCAGATCATGAGATTCTTAGCAAAAAATTGTTACTTATTTTGGGAGTCATTATCTTAATCCGTGTTTTCTCTTGCCTGGGCCTACGTTGTTGCTGTGTTATCTACCCCCAATTCAGCCTGGTAGCCACCAGATGAGCCGCCTTCTTGCTAATGAAACTCCTTGTTGACAGTTCACAGCACATTGTGGAAAAGGAGGCATATGAGATTGTAAAACCCTTAACAAGAGGTAGAATGTTGGAGGTCATTGACACCACACCATGACCTCCAGTTGACCCACCAGCTGCATCTGGGCAATTGGAGGCTCCACCCCACACCTTGTCCTTGGAATGTTCATTTGGTCAGTGTTCCGAACCCAGCGGGGGCTGTTTCCCAAGATGCAGGCTTGAGAGAGTAAGATGTTGAGACTGTGTGGACTGAATATGTATGTGACTTGACCCCGTTAAAGCCTGTCTATTCACTTGTAAGCTTGTGGCGTGCAGGTACAGCGGTTGACTCCTTTTGCAGTCTCCCAGGACAACTCGCCTGTGAGTTCCCTTGGTGTGAAACCTGCCACCTACCCTCCTGGAGTGCTCTGGCTCTTTCTTTGGTCTCTCCTTGCCCTTCGTGTAAGATTAACGATTTGTAAACAAACAAGCTTCTATAAATTTCGCCAGAAATCTGTTGTTCTAAAAGCCATTCTCAGGATAGAATGAGTAGGAATAGAACCAAGACGGAGCGATACTAAAAATGCAAATATTTTTTCCCATAATTACTTTGATGTTTCCAAAGTTTCCAAGATAATCGTTGTTACTTTGTTATTCCAAAGACTGCAATGCCTTTTCACGACAGAGTCCATGCTTCTGCGTGTGTGATGGTCCTTTGCCTAATTTTAGCTTCAAGTACCTATTCCTCCCCTTTTGTATCTCTGGAGCCCCTCAACGTCTTTTAGCTTGGGATCTCTCTCCTGGTTTTGCTCGTAGAATCTAGTCACTGGGAACCTGTTGTAGTGGAGTCCCTAGAAGACTCTGATGACAGTCCTGTTTGTAAAAACACCCCCAAAAGCAAAGAATTGGGAGAAGGAGACCGTGAAAGAGGCAGAATGCATAAAGAAGACTGCGTAAGCTTCCACAGTTTTGTAACAAAGCTGACCACTCAGTTGTGGGGAAGTCTTCCAGAGGCGGTAAGAACTATTGTTTCTTTGAATATATCATCTCAAGAGAACAAGGAATGGTTGCTGTAGCTTCTGCGGGCAGATTTCAGAAGCAAGGCAAGTTCAAGAACCGGAAATGACATGAAATGAGTGAGTACGGGGCCCATTCTTGGGCTGCCAAAGATGGCTTCTGGCTTCTTCACTAATATGCTGCCTATTTTGATCTCTAAAATCATTCCCTAAAGTATAAATTATAACAATATACTTAATATTATAAGAGTTTTTTTTCTTGGATAATATATAGCAAAGGACTTACATGCATGAATTGTCAGGTTCTGATAGCAGAAGTTATTTCTCATGTTTTACGAGGTGGCATGAAAGGGACTTTCGATAAGTAGGATAATAGAAAAATTTGAGAGTATTTCATAAACCCCCTCCCCCAAAATATAAAACCATTTGGTAAATAGAAAACACATTTATCTTAGTGTTTTTAAAGAACTGCAATCACAGGCATGACAGCAACACTTTCCTAGCAGATAATAACTATATTCTATTCTTGTGCTGTTGATTACAGAGTTGAATTGATGGAATGCGAAAATTTATTTAATTAGATAATATGGTATTTAGTTTGATTATTATATTAGTTTTTGATAATGATAATTCTAATGTCTCTCATTAGTGATAACTATTGGTTACAAGCAAAGCATAAAATTGTCCTAAGGAACTTTATATTTTATATAGCCATTCAATTTAGTGACTAAGCTGGGCTTGGCATGGAGCACAAAACACAGAAAAACTGTCAGAAAACTGAAAGCTTTATCTTGTTCTCTGTTTGACAGGGGTGTAGATGGTGGTTATTTATTCTTCTATTAATATTATTTAGGAAATCTTTTTCCCATTAAATCAGTGCATACTTCTATGCTGTTGTCTACTCCCTCAAATCTAAAAGAGTATGTAATTTTTTTCTAAAGTTGCCTTCAAGTTTAGTAGACAGTACATGGAATCAAGGAGATGACTGACTTCTCTAGTACTTATAGACTTATTTTGAGGAGCAAAGTTTGGATGATAATAATTACAACATAAAATAAATACATGCTAACAGGTGACAAAAGCAAAAGCGGGTTCCCGAGTCCATTGACCATAATTATTCTTTCTTCCTATTTCTGAATATTCTTATGTGCTGGTCCATGAAATCAGTCACAGATATAACTTAGACTACAATATTTAGGATACATATTTTATCCATTTTTTTCATGACATTTTTAAGAATATCTAATGTGGTACCAAAGGATTCTTTCTTATTTTAATGGGAAAGATAATACAGTCCCTGAACAGAAAAATCACAAAAGAACTATAAATGGCCTCTAAGCAGACAGAAATTTGTTCAATTTTACCAGTAATTGAGTAACAAATGGACAAAAAATATTCGGTCACAAATGGACAAAAAGAAAATCCTCCTATTTCCCATACTGGAAGAATTTTTATAGTTGAATGTGAAGTAATGAAAACTCCCCACCAGTGCTGCCGGTAGTTTAAATTGTTTTAGCCTTTTTAGAGGGAAATTCACAATGCAGATTTAAAAAAATCTTAAAACTGTCTCACTTTTGATTCTAACAAAAATTAATCATAAGCAATAGAGCTTTAATTACTAGAATATTCCCTTTTCAAAAAAATAAGAGCAAAAATTTAAAGATCACCTAGATTAATAAAAAATTAATAATTGGGGCTATTCCATATAATAAATATTGTAACAGTATTGAAATGATTGTGGTGTAAAATAGTAAAATTAAAATATATGGCATAATTTTAGGAAAAAGATTAAAATGCTACATATTTTTATCTTTGATTTCAAAGTTAAAAAGTGCCTGTGCCAATTAATTTGTCAATTCATTAATTGAACATATATTTATTAACCACCTATTATGTGGGAGTTGTCCATCTGATGATATTAATAGGTTCGTGTATATTCCTTTGTCTTGTCAACTTTTTCAAAATTCCCTATAGTAATCACAGGTTTTGTATGGCTTTTATATTAAAAAAAATATTTATGAACCAAAACAATATCATTAAAATGATTTTTGGTTTATGTTTTTAACTACACCGTTTTTCATTATACTTAACTGACAGTGTGTTAGTCTCTAAAAATAGCCTCCCAGGGAGCCATACTTCCTGGTGTCCGAGCCCATGTTCATACATAGATCCTTAGGCTTGAATCTGGGTGTCTGTGTAATTTGCCCTTGACCAATAAAATGTGGAAGTGATGATGTGTGACCTCACAGTTGAATTCATAAGAAGCTGGCAGTTTATACCTGAGCCTCTCGGAACCCTTGTTCCTGGGACTTTCACTTCATGAGATGCTCTTTTTTTGGAATCCAGTTGCCATGCTATGAGAAGCCCAAACCACAGAGGCCAGGGGATGCCCGGGGGTAGGCACGTGGTTGTAAAGCCCTAGTTCAACTCTGAGCCCAATGCCAGCATCACCTGTCAACCAGGTGAGTGAACTGAGTCCAATTAAGTCTTCCAAGAACATGTCTTGACCCAGCTGACATCTGGCTAGGATAATACACAAGACCCCAAGCAAGAGCTTCTCAGCTGAGAATAGTCAACCCACACAACCCTATGAGACATTAACACATTTTGCATTGAACCACTAGGACTTGAGGTGGTTTGTTAGTAACCAGAACAGAGAGCTTCTTGACTCGAAATACTTCAGAAGCCCACCGTGGCTTCATGTGACCTGTCCCTGTCTTCTGAAAGCCTCTTAAGATAGACCTACCATTGCTTCTCGAAGAGCGCTCGAGGTGTCCCACATCGATGAGTGCCCCTCTCTTACCCTCACACGAGGTATCCATATCTACTCTCAGATATTCTGTAGAGCCTAGGAATGTCCAGGAATATTTGAACACAGTTTAGAAAGTGGAGGAGGACACCTTTTCGAAGGCCACCTGCTGTGATGATCTCTCTGGCCTTCTTTGTGAGCGGCCTGTGAGGGGAGCCTTCTTCCTTCTATTTCCCAGACTCCATCTTTTCTAGTTGCACAGAAGGAAAAACCAAACCTTAATAATTATGCATCTAAAAAGAGAATCTTCGTCTCATTTTTACACATTGTTTTCTCCCTCATTGTGAGTTGAGGAAACAAATTGACCCTCGGAGTGAAAGTGAGGGAGCTGAGGATAAAGAAATTACAACAGACAGTACTCAGATTCGTTTTGGAGACCCGTATCTTTTTCTTACTGCAGAGTAGAATTCCCAAATTTCGGGTTCCCCGCACTGGCAACCACCAGCATAACCAAAGTTGCTCCTCCTATGTGATTAGCAATCTTAACAAATAGCAATTCCATTTTTCCACTTTCAGGGGCGAAAGCCTTGGGTACTATTTTTGAGTACATTTTTTATTTTGCCTCCCCTACAGGCAGCCTAACTGATTCCTGCCGTTCCATAGTTGCCCGTACCCCCACACATCACTCCACAGAATGCAAGAGAGGTCCTAACAAAAACCAGATAATCTCCTCCTCTCCTTAAACTATGCAAATATTCCTTTTGTGTAACAAACACCAATTCTCTGTAATGATTCTAAGGGTCTTTTCAACTGAGATTGCCGCTACCTCTTGGACATTGCTCCTCTATGCCCACCCATCCTCCACCCCGGCCAGTACTACGGGCCTCTTCATTTTCCTTGACCTCCCCTAGCAGCCTCCTACCTACCGACAGGTGTTTGTGCTCTGGAGCCCCCTGCCTGCACCGCTTTTCCCACTGAGGGTTGCAGGGCTTTCCTCCTAGTATATCTTCAGTCTCCTTTCAAGTTCCCCCTTTTCAATGATATCTTTATTTACAATTATAAATAACAGTGTGAGTGGCCCCTGGGTGGTTCAGCGGTTGAGCATCTGCCTTGGGCTCAGGGCGTGACTCCGGGGTCCTGGGATGGAGTCCCCCATGGGGCCCCCACAGGGAGCCTGCTTCTCCCTCTGCCCGTGTCTCTGCCTCTCTCTCTGTGTCTCTCATGAACAAATAACATCTTAAAAAAATAACAGTATGAATGAAGATGATTATGAGATGATGATGACAGTCATATTTTCTGTGCACTAACAACATTATACACCAGCCCCTTTTCTACATAGTTCATAAGTGTGAATGATAAGTACCATGGCTAAGGTCACATCTAGGCATTCTCCCCCGAGTCCGCACTCTTAAACACTGTGCTACGTGGCTTCCCAATGAAATAGCAACACACTCCCCTCCTCTGGCTTTCCTTATCCATTTCACCGTATTTAACTTTTCCCTAAAGCTCTTAGGACTTGACATATCATTTGCTCCATTTCTAATGCCTCTCGTTCTTTCCTCCAAAGACAATCGAAGTTCTACCAGTGCTTGGACTCTGTTTTGCTCACCACTGCGTCCATATCGTCTAGAGCAGTAGAGTAGGCATTCAATAAATGTTTGCCTAATAAATGGACACATTCTTCCAAAGGCCTCAGTGTGCTTTCTCTGCTCTAGCACATTACTCTTTTTTTTTTTTTTTGTAGTTGCTTAAATATACTATTCTGTGTTTTGAGACCTTTGAAAAAGTGCTACTTCCCCTTGCTTGAAATACTTCTCTTTACCCTTATGATACGAGAATTTCTGTTCATCTTCAGACCAACTTCACTCCTACGTACATCCCTAGCTTCGCTTTTCAAGTGCTTATTATGCTTATAATTACCTAATAGTTGTCTTCTCCAATAAGTTACCCCTGTTGTTCTTCACATCCTGGCACACAGTGTCTTTTCAGAATAGGCACTCTGTAGATTTTAGTCAAATAGATGAGTGACCCTACCAATGAATTAATGAAATAAGACCAAGTAATAGAGAAAATAACTTTGCTGACCTGGCTCATTAAAATGAACTATCAATTTGTTGCAGGTTTTTCCAGAGAAATATGTTTTTGTGAATCTCGAAACTTTTTCTCAAAATTTCACATTAAGCGTAGGCCCTGTCACATAGTAGATATTTAAATATTTGTTGAATGAATGTGCACATAAAATTTCAAAGGTGCATTAAGATTCAGGGTTTGTTAGTATTATCGTTATATGTGTATTATTGTTTTGCAAGTATGTCTGGCAAATTTCCTTACTTGGTTATTGATGTATGTTTTTTAGATGGATAGTCTTCCCATTAGAGTTTTTAATTAAAATAATACAAGAATGTATTTTTGAATTGTTATAATTTAGTATAAGCTCTAGTTTAGTAAATTATGTTTGAGTTATTTGAATGTATGTTCAAACGTGTGTGTGTGAGATAATGGCCATTGCTGAAAATGTCTTTGAAACTTCATTGTTCAGAAGTTTTCTGACATTGCTAAACCAACACAGGTAGAATGAAATATGCTATTATTTTCTCCTCTCAGGCCAAATTCTATGAGGGAAAATCTATTGACGTGGACTTATATATAACTCCTTATTTTCTAAAATTTTATTCCAGTATAATTAACCTGCAGTGTTATATTAGTTCAGGCGTACAACATAGTGACTCAATAATTATATTAATTACTCAGTGCTCATCAAGATAAGTGTACTCTTAATCCCATTCCCCTGTTTCAGCCATTCCCTCCTACCACTTACCTCCCTTTTGGTGACCCTCATTTTATTTTCAGTAAGGATCTAGATTTTTGTTTGTCTCTTATTTTCTTTGCTCATTTATTTTGTTTCTTAAATTCCACATAGGAATGGTATGGTATTTATCTTTCTCTGACTTTTTCCACTTTGCATTATACCCTCTAGATCCATCCATGTTGTTGTAAATGTCAAGATTTCATTATTTTTTATGGCTGAATAATATTCCATTGTGTGTGTGTATGCTCACGTGTATGTCTCACATCTTCATTCATTCATCTACTGATGGATATTTGGGCTGCTTCCATATCTTGGCTATTGTAAATAAACCTGCAATAAACATAAAGTGCATATTTCTTTTCAAATTAGTGTTTTTGTATTCTTTGGGTAGATAGTCAATGGTGGAATTACTGGATCATATGGTTAGTCTATTTTTAGCTTTTTGAGGAACCTCCATACTGATTTCCACAGTGGCTGCGCCAATTTGCATTCCTACCACCAGTGCATGAGAGTTCTTTTTCGTCCATACCCTCAACAGCATTTCTTGTTGGGTGAAATATACGATCCACATCACATAATAAGAGTGCACTTATGTTAGCCATCCTAACAGGTGTGTGGTGATATCTCACTGTGATTTTGATTTGCCTTTCCCTAACGATGAGCGATTTTGAGCATCTTTTCATATGTGTGTTCACTATCTGTAGCCTTCTTTAGAGAAATGACTATTTTTGTCTTCTCATTTTTAATTGGATTATTTATCCAATTGTATAAGGATAATTGAATTATAGAAGTTGAATTGTATAAGTTGTTTATACATTTTGGATACTAACCCTTCATTAGATAAATGATTTGTAAAAATCTTCTACTTAGTACATTGCCTTTTAGGTTTTTTTTTAATATAAATTTTATTTGTAATAAAAAGAGATCCTGGAAATAGAAAATTTTACTACTCTGTTCATTCCTGCATTTGCATTATAAGTAATAACCTGATGTTAATAAAATTTAGCATTAAGGGACCATTAGAAAGAAACAGTATTGCCTATGACTTGATAGCTATGGTATAATTTTAATAACTGCAAATATTCTAAGTATTTTATATTAAAAATCTAAACACATAGCAAATATGACTTCTGATCTTTTGAAATGTGTGAAGAGTGAAATGAAACGGGGTCAACTTATGTCAAGGGATTTCAAAATGGTGCCAGGTGGTCATTAAGGAGGTAGGCCTTACACATGTCCTCACTGGGTGGACCATGAACTTCTGAACAGAGCCAAACAGCTAAAATTCCAGGAGCTCTGCAAGAACACCTGCAACTTGCTACAGTAATGGACTTTTGCTCCGTGATGGCCTTAGCAGCCACATTTGTTTAACCAAGATTAGTTTTCTGCCACCAACACCAATCACAGTAATTTGTAAACAGTGTATACAAACAATCCCTTTTGTCTTTAAAAGTCCCTGACTTTTGTTAGCTAGTGAGACACAGTTTGGGTTGCTACCTGAATCTCTGCTCTCAAAATGAAATTCTAAGGCCCCAGATGAATGCTTCTGTTTTATTTCAGTTTTGCCTCTTTTCTCAGTCGATAAATGGTAGTTAGTAAAGCAAGGTATTATTACATCCAAATTATAAGATGACATAATGACAGTTATTGAATGGCATAATAGGATGCTAACCACATTGGAGAATTGTTACCCTTTGACATTTGCTCCACTATGGGTTGGGGAGAGGGAGAATGTCTCTCCTCCTTTCTGAGGATGTGCTTAGAGGTGCAGAATGAATAGGAAACTAACTGCCATGCTTCTATGATCCAGTCAGTGTGCACATACCCTGGACCCACTGGAAGCTTAATTGTCCTCTAGACAATGCCAGAGCGGTGACAGGCTGAAAATAGTCTTTTTATTTTCAGGTGGATAGAATAACTTTTTTGAGAAAAATAATCCTTTATTGTATGTGTGGTTTTTTGGTATAAGCGTACCTTGATTTTTTACAGTGTTAGATTAGTTCCAGGTGTGCAATAGAGTGATTCAATAATTCCATACATCACCTAGAGCTCATCACAAGTGCACTCTTATTATGTGATGGGGATCGCATATTCACCCAACACCACACTCCATCCCCTTAGGTAACCATCAGTTAATTCTCTATAGGTAAGAGTGTTTCTTGGTTTGTCTCTCTCTCTGTATATATACATATATAGACATATATATATATATATATATATATATATATATATACAGACATATATTTAGACATATAAATCTCTATGTTAATATATATGGATATATAAATTATATATCTATATATTCTCTGTGCACATTTGTTTCTTAAATTCCACATATAAGTGAAAATATATGGTATTTGTTTATATGAATCACTTAATTCACTTAGCATAATACACTGTGGCTCCATCCACATCATTGCAGAAGACAATTTTCATTCTTTTTTATGACTAATATTCTATTGTATATATATGTGCATATATAACAGAATATATATAGAATATAAAATATTGTAAAATGTTATATATATATCTCACATCTTTTTTATCCATTCATCAGTTGATAGACATTTGGGCTCTTTCCATAATTTGGCTACTGTTGATAATGCTGCAATAAACATCAGGGTGCATGCAGCCCTTCAAATCAGTATTTTTGTATCCTTTAGGTAAATACCTAGTAGTGTAATACCTGGATCATAGGCTAGTTCTATTTTTAACTTTTTGAGGAAACTCCAAACTGTTTTCCAGAGTGGCTGTACCAGTTTTCATTCCTACCAACAGCATAAGTGGGTTCTCTTTCTCCACATCCTTGCCAACACCTGTTGTTTCCTATGTTGTTAATTTTAGCCATTCTGAGAGGCATGAGCTGATATCTCATTGCAGTTTTGATTTGTATTTCCTTGATGATCAGTGATATTGAACATCTTTTCGTGTATCTGTTGGACATCTGTTTTTTTTTTTTTAAGATTTTATTTATTTATTCATGATAGTCACAGAGAGAGAGAGAGAGAGAGAGAGAGAGGCAGAGACACAGGCAGAGGGAGAAGCAGGCCCCATGCACCGGGAGCCCGATGTGGGATTCGATCCCGGGTCTCCAGGATCGCGCCCTGGGCCAAAGGCAGGCGCCAAACCGCTGCGCCACTCAGGGATCCCTGTTGGACATCTGTTAAGTCATCTTTGGGAAAATGTCTATTTATATTTTCCGCCCATTTCTTAACTGTAATATTTGTTTTTTGGGTGTGGGTTTGATAAGCTCTTTATAGATTTTGGATACCAACCTTTTATCAGATGTATCATTTACAAATATCTTCTCCCATTATGTGGGTTGCTTTTCAGTTTTGTTACCTTTGCTGTGCAGAGTCTTTTTATCTTGAAGTCCCAATAATTCATTTTTTATTTTGTTTTCCCTTGCTTCAGGAGACATATCTAATAAGAAGTTGCTATAGCTGTTGTCAAAGAGGTTGCTGCCTGTGTTCTCCAGGATTTTGATGGATTCCTGTCTCACATTTAGAGCTTTTATCCATTTTGAATTTATTTTTGTGTATGGTGTAAGAAAGTGGTCCAGTTTCATTCTTCTGCATGTTGCAGTCCAGTTTTCCCAACACTGTCTTTTTTCCTTGGATATTCTTTCCAGCTTTTTTGAAGATTAGTTGACTATATAGTTGTGGGTCCATTTCTGGATTCTCTAATCTGTTCCATTGATCTAAGTTTCTGTTTTTGTGCCAGTAACATGCTGTCTTGATCACTATAGCTTTGTAATACAACTTAAAGTCTGGAATCGTGATACCTCCAGGTTTGTTTTTATTTTTCAAAATTGCTTTGAGTCTTTGGGATATTTTTTTCTCCATACAAATTTTAGAATTGTTTAGCTAGCTCAGTGAAAAATTCTGATGGCATTTTGATAGGGATTGCATTAAATGCGTCCACTGCTTTGGGTAGTAGAGACATTTTAACAATATTTGTTCTGATCCATGAGCTTTTATCTCTGATTAGGTTTATTCCTAGACATCTTATGGTTTTTGGTGCAATTGTAAATGGAATCAATTCCTTGATTTCTCTTTTTTGCGGCTTCATTATTGGTGTATAGAAAAGCAACAAATTTCTGAATATTGATTTTTGTATCCTGTGACTTTACTGAATCTGTATATTGGTTCTACAATTTTTTGGTGGAGACTTTCAGGTTTTCTACATAGAGTATCATGTCATCTGCAAATAGTGAAAGTTTGGGGAGAAAAGTATCATGGGTGCTGCAGAGAGGAGGGAGCCTTGGTGAGAGAGGGAGAGAGAAAAAAGGAAAGAGAAAGAGAAAGAAAAGAAAGAAAGAAAGAAATACAGGGAATTGCATAAGGAAAACACTTCTCCAAGGATATTGACTGGGAAAATGAGAGAGGCTCATTTTTGTGAGTTTTTATAACCAACAGAGCTCAAAGACTGGAATTTTAGAGGTCTGTGGTATAGCAGTTGGGAGCCCCGAGGGTGCTCTAGTGCTCCTATGGAGAAGGAGGGTAGATAGCCTGGGAACAGATGGCACAATCTGAGGATCTCCTGAGACACACTGGGAGAGATGGCTCCCCCTTCTTGGAATGCATATGAGAGAGGTGGCATTGCCTCTCTGGGGACAAAATAGCTGACTTGTGCCATTACTCTCCCCCACCCCTCCCCACAGGTACAGAGACACAGGTGCAGGCTAATCTGGAAACCAGCTCTTTGCTGCACTTTATTCCAAAATCTACCCCTTAACTCTTTGGTGTGATAGCACTTCTGGGACAAACCTGCATCGATTACAGCCTGCCAATACAATGCAGGAAACAATGCAGGTCTACACCATGCCATGTCCCTAAAGTTTGGAGTTTAAAAACTCAGCTTGCCTGGGGTAGAACTTAGATACATTGTGTTGTGGGGTGGACAGATGGCCTGGACAGGTGCTGTGAGGTGAAGTCAGAGATCTGAGGGATGCCTGGGACACATGATGGCAGATTGTTCACTCTTCTGGAAGGCTTTTAGGATAGTGGCAGGCAGAAACTCCCCTCTCTGGGACAAGGAGAGGGCTAGTGTCATTTCTGTCCCCACGCCCCTCATTTGTAAACTTACTTCAGTAAGCAGAACAGTACCAAGAGTGGTGGCCTGATAAACTGCTTACAACAAGCCCTACCAGCTGTGCTTTGCAGGTGCTGCTTTTCTCCAGCAAGTGTGCCTGAGAGCCAGAGCGGCAAATCCATACCCCAGGAGACTATCACCACCACCCCCACCCCATGCACTACATCTACTAACCATAGAGTTCTATAAATCTTCAGCTTTAGTGGAAATAGCATCAAGTCTCTTTTAATGAGCAGGCCAGAGCACACCTAGTTAAAACTCACTACACTCTGGACAAGGTACAAACTGTCCCTGGTACAGGTAATGAGAAACTCTACAGAGGACTGACCTGAGGGAAAGAGCAACCAAAATACAGCAGTAGAGTGCACACAGCATATGCTAGAGACATTTCCTGAAGCACCAGGCCCAGGACAGTAAGTGACCTCTTTATAAAGCCATTACTCTCAGAACCAGGAGACATAACCGTCTTTCCTAACACAACAGAAGAAGACAGAGAACTAGACAAAATGCCAAGGTGGAGGAATTCATACCAAAAGAGAGAACAAGAAAAGGTCATGGCTAGAGATCTAATTGAAACAGATATAACAGAATTTAAAGCCACAATCATAAGGAAACTCACTGGGCCTGAGAAAATCATATAAGACACCAGGGAGTCCCTTACTACAGAGATAAAAGACCTAAAAACTAGTCAGCTTGAAATTTAAAAATCCTATAACTGAGATGCAAAACTGACTGGGTATAATGACCACGAGGATGAAAGCAGTAGAGGAATGAATAAGTGATATAGAAGATAAAAATGGAAAATAATGAAGCTGAAAAGAGAGGAAAAGAAAATATTGGATCATGAAAGTAGACTTAGGGAACTCAGCAACTCCATAAATTGCAGTAACATTTGTATCATAGGAGTTCCAGAAAAAGAAGAGAGGGGAAAAGTGACAGAAGGTTTATTTGAGCAAATTATAGCTGAAAACATCCCTAATGTGGGGAAAGGAACAGCCAGTCAAATCCAGGAGGCACAGAGAACTCCCACAAAATCAATAAAAGCAGGACAACACCAAGACATACCCTACTTAAATTTGGAAAATATAGAGATAAGGAAAAAAATCCTAACAGCATTAAGGCAGAAGACGTCTCTAAGTTACAAGGGAAGACAAAAAAATTAACAGCAGATCTCTCCACAGAAACTTGGCAGGCCAAGAAAGTGGCATATTCAACTTTGAATATGCTGAATGGGAAATCATTTGCAGCCAAGAATGCTCTATCCTGCAAGGCTGTCATTCAGAATAGAAGGTGAAACAAAGACCTTCCCATACAAACAAAAACTAAAGGACTTCATGACCATTAAAACAGCCCTGCAAGAAATATTAAAGGGGACTGTTTGTGTAGAAAAGATAAAAAGTGACAAAGACTAGGAAGGTACAGAGAAAATCCCCAGAAGCAACTACAAGTAATAAAATGGCACTAAATTCATATATGTCAATAATTACTCTGGCTGCAAATGGACTGAATGCTCCAAACAACATATGGTATTAAAATGGATAAAAAAACCCAAGACCCATCTATATGCTGCCCATAGGAGACCCATTTTAAGACCTAAAGACACCTCCAGATTGAAAGTGAGGGGATGGAGAACTATTCGTCATGCTGCTGGACACCAAAAGAAACCTCAAGTAGCAATACTTACATCAGACAAAATAGATTTCATTTTATTTATTTATTTATTTTTATTTTTGAGCAAGTAAGAGAGCGCAAGTGTGAGCAGTTGAGGAGGGGCAGAGGGGGAAGGAGAGAGAGAACCTTGGGCAGGCTCCACATCCAGTGCAAGCCCATCTGATGACCCTGAGATAAGAACTTAGCTGAAATCAAGGGTCAGATGCTTCACCTACTGTGGCACCCAGGCACCCCAAAGTAGATTTTAGACTGAAGACTATAACACGAGCTGAAGAAAGGCAGTGCATCCTAATAAAGGGGTCTATCCAACAAGATCTAACAGTTTTAAATATTTATGCCGCCATCTTGGGAGCACCCAAATACGTAAAACAATAACAAACATAAAGGAACTTATTCATAATAATACAACAGTAGTAGGGACCTTAACACCCCAGTTAAAGGAACAGACAGATAATCTAAGCAGAAAATCAACAAGGGAACAATGGCTTTGAATGACACACATAATCAATGGACTTCACAGATCTATTCAGAACATATTATCCCAAAGCAGCAGGATACACATTCTTTTCAAGCGCACATAGGACATTCTCCTATGAATAGATCACATACTGGGTCACATACCAGCTCTCAACAAGTACAAAAAGATTGAGGTCATACCATGCATAGTTTCCAACCACAATATTGTGAGACTTGAAGTCAATCCTAAGAAAAAAAATATATGGAGGCTAAAGAACATACTACTAAGGAATGAAGGAGATCAACCAGGAAGTTAAAGAAGAAATTTTAAAATGCATGGAAACAAATGAAATTGAAAACACAACAGTCCCAGATGTTTGGGATGCAGCAAAAGCAGTTAGGAGGAAGAAGTATATAGCCATACAGGCCTCCCTTAAGAAGCAAGAAATATCCCAAATACACAGCTTAACTTTACATCAAAAGAGCTAGAAAAAGAACAATAAACGAAGCCTAAAGCCAGCAGAAGAAGGAAAATAATAAAGATTAGAGTGGAGATAAATGATATGGAAACAAACAAACAAACCCCCAATAGAACAGGTCAATTAAACCAGGAGCTGATTCTTTGACATAATGAATAAAATTGATAAACCCCCAGCCAGACTTATCAGAAAGAAAAGAGAAAGGACCCAAATAATTAAAATCAGGAACGAAAGGGGAGCGATTACAACCAACACCACAAAAATGCAATTGTAAGAGAATATTATGAAAAGCGATAGCCAACAAATTGGGCAATCTCAAAGAAATGGATAAATTCCTAAAAGCATACAAACTACCAAACCCGAAAAAGAAAGAAATAGAAAACTTGAATAGACTGATAACTAACAAAGACATTGGATCAGTGATCAAAAATGTCCCAACAGATAGAAGTCCAGGGCCAGATGGCTTCCCAGGGGAATTCACCGAGACATTTAGAGGAGAGTTAATAATACCTATTCTTCTCAAACTATTCCAGAAAATAGAAAAGGAAGGAAAACTTCCAACCCCATTCTATGAAACCAACATTACCTTGCTGCCCAAACCAGACAAAGACCTCACTAAAAAAAGAGAATCACAGGCCAGTGTCCCTGCTGAACATGGATGCAACATTTTCAGCAAAATCCTAGCAGATCAAATTTAACAGTACATTGAAAGAATCCTTCACCACCATGACCAAGTGGGATTTATTCCTGGGTTGTAAGGGGGATTCAATATTTGCAAATCAATCTACGTGACACGCCACATCAATACGAGGAAGGCTAAGAACCACATGATCCTCTCAATAGATGCAGAAAAATGTATAGCATGTTGCTAAAGATCCTCAACATCGTGGGGGGAGAAGGGACACACCTCAACGCCATATGGGCCGTGGAGGAGGGACCCACGGCTGGTATCATCCTCAAGGGGGAAAACCTGAGCGCTTTCCATCTCCAGGCAGGAGCAAGATGGGGAAGTCCACTCTCACCATTGTTATTTACTGGAGGTCCTAACCTCACTAATCAGACAACAGAAAGAAATAAAAGGCAATTGGCGAACACTCATTCTTTTTTATGGCTGAATAATATTTCATTTTGTATATATAAATATATATCTCAATCACATCTTTGTCCATTCATCAATTATGGACACTGGCTGCTCCCATATCTTGGCTATCGTAAATAGTTCTGCTCTAAAATAGGGATGCATGTATCCCTTTGAATTCGTGTTTTTTATATTCTTTGGGGTAAATACCCAGTAGTGTGGTTGCTGGATGATAGGATAGTTTTATTTTTAACATTTTGAGGAAGCTCCATACTGTGTTCCAGAGTAGCTGCCCCAGATTGCATTCCCACCAAGCACAGGAGGGTTCCTTTTCCCCCCACATCCCCACCAATACTTGTTGTTTTCGTGTTGTTGATTTTAGCCATTCTGACTAAAATGTGAGGTGTGTGTCTCATGGTGTCTCATGGTAGCTTTGATCTGTATTGCCCTGACGGGGAGTATGATGAACGTCTTTTCTTATGTCTATTGGCCATCTGGGTGTCTTCTTTGGAGAAATGTCTATTCCTATCTTCTGCCCATTTTTTAATTGGATAATTTGGGGGAGGGTGCTGTTGAGTTTTAGAAATTCTTTACATATTTTGGGTACTTACCTTCTATGGAATATGTCACTTACAGATATCTTCTCCCATTCCATGGGCTGCATCTCAGTTTTGTTGTTTTTCTCACTGTGCAGAACCTTTTTATTTTGATGTCATCCCAATAGTTTATTTTTGCTTTTGTTTCCCTTGCTGCAAGGAACCTATTTAGAAAATCTGGCTATGGGCCACGCAGGGAAATTACTGTCTATGCTCTTTTCTAGAATTTTAATGGGTTCAATCTCATATTTAAGTCCTTTTCCATTTCGAGTTTATTTTTGTGTCTGGTGTAAGAACATGGTCCAGTTTCATGCTTTTGCATGTAGCTGTCTGGTGTTCCCAACACCATTTGTTGAAGAGACTGTCTTTTTTCCCATTTCATATCTTGCCTTTTTGTCCAAGATTAGTTGGCTGTATAATCACAGGTTCATTTCTTGGCTCTGCATTCTGTTCTATTGATCGAAATATCTGTTTTTGTGCCAGTACCATACAGTTTTGATCACTACATCTTTGTACTATATCTTGAAATCTGGGATTGTGATAGATCCAGTTTTGTTCTTTTTTTTTTTTCCCCATTTTGTTCTTTTTCAAGATTGCTTTGACAATGGGGGTCTTTTGTGGTTACATATCAATTTTAGGATTATTTTTCTAGTTCTTTGAAAAATGCTGTCGATATTTCAATAAAGATTGCAGTAAATCTCTAGATTGCTTTGGATACTATGGACATTTTAACAATATTTGTTCTTCCAACCCAAGAGTGTAGAATATTTTTCCATTTCTTCGTATCATCTTCAATTTCTCTCATTAGTGCTTTGTAGAGTACAGGTCTTTTACTTCCTTGGTTAAGTTTATTCCTGGGTATTTTATCATTTGGGGTATAATTGTAAATGGGGTTGTTTTCTTAATTTCATTTTCTGCAACTTCATTATTAATGTATAGAAATGTAATATATTACTGTATATTGATTTTGTATCCTGCAACTTTGTGGAATTCATTTATCCATTCTAGGGGTATTTTGGTGGAATCTTTTGGGTTTCTTATATATAGTATGTCATCTGCAAATAGTGAAAGTTTTTCTTCTTCCTCATCAATTTAAATGTCTTTTATTTTTGTTGTCTGATTGCTGTGGCCAGGACTTCCAGTACTGTGATAAATAAAAGTGGTGACAGAGGTCATCCTTGTCTTATGAGAAAGGTTCTCAGTTTTTCACTATCAAGTATGATGACAGCTATGGTTTTTTCATATATGGCTTTATGATGCTGACATGTTTTCCATCTAAACCTACTTTGTTGGGAGTTTATATCATGAATGGCTGTTGTACTTCATCACAAGATTTTTCTGCATCTATTGAAATGATCATATGGTTTTTAGCCTTACTCTTGTTGACAGTCATGTTGTTTGATTTGCGAATATTGAACTATCATTGCATCCCAGAAATAAATTCCACTTGAATGTCTTTTTAATGCAGTGTTGACTCAGTTTGCTTGTATTTTGTTGAGGATTTTTGCATCTATGTCTATCAGAGATATTGGCCTCTAGTTTCTCCCTCTCCCTCTCAGTCTCGGTCTCTCTTTAGTGTCTTTATCTGGTTTTGGTGTCAGGGTAATGATGGCCTCATAGAATGACCTTGGAAGCTTTCTTTCCTCTTCTATTTTTTGGAATAGTTTGAGAAGAACAAGTATTCTTAAATCTTTGCTAGAATTCACCTGTGAAGCCATCTGGTCCTGGACTTTTGTTGTTGGGAATTTTTTGATTCCTGATTTAATTTCATTGCTGATAATCAGTCTGCTCAATTTTTCTATTTTTTTCTGATTCAGTTTTGGGAGGTTCTATGATTCTAAGGGTTTATACATTTCTTCTATGTTGTCTCACTTGTTGGCATATGGTTTTTCATAATATTCTTATAATCCTATGTATTTCTGTGGTGTTCATGTTATTTTTCCTCTTTCATTTCTGTTTTTGTTTGAGTTCTCTCTCTCTCTCTTTGATTCTGGTTAAAGGTTGATTGATTTTACTGATCTCTCAAAGAACCAGTTCCTAGTTTCACTGATTTGTTCTATTGGTTTTCTTTAGTTTCTATTTTGTTACTTTCTGCTCTAATATTTATTATTTCTTTCCTTCTATGAGTTTTGGGTGTGTTTGTTGTTCTTTTTCTAGTTCCTAGAACTAGGTATAAGTTTAGGTTGTTTTATTTGAGATTTTTCTTGCTTCTTAAGAGCTATATTACTAAAAACTTCCCTCTTAGAACAGTCTTTACTACATCCCAAAGACTTTGAACGGTTATGTTTTCATTTTCATTTGTCTGCATGTATATTTTGATTTCCTCTTTAATCTTTTTGGTTGGCCCATTCATTATTTAGTAGCATGTTATTTCACCTCCACATATTTGTATTCTTTCCAGATTTTTTCTTGTGGTTGATTCCTTGTTTCATAACATTGTGTTTGGAAAAGACACATGGTATGACTTTAATCTTTTAAAATTTGTTTAGACCTGTTTTGTGGGCTAATACATGTTTTTTTTTTTCTGTAAAATACATTATGTACCCTTGAAAACAATGTGAATTATGCTGTTTTAGGATGGAATATTCTCAGTATATCTGTTACATCTATCTGGTCCAATGTGTCAGTCTAAGCCACTCTTTGTTGATTTTTCTGATTGGATTATCTATCCATCGCTGTAAGTGGGGTGTCGGTCTCCTACTATTATTGTATTACTATTAATTACTTTCTTTGTTATTAGCTGCTTTATGTATTTGGGTTCTTTCATGTTCTGTTCACAATTTTTAAAAATTGTTATAATTTCTTGTTAGATTGCTTCTTTTATAACTATATACCATTTTCTTTTATTATAGTTTATTTTAAAGTTATTTCGTCAGATATAAGTATTACTACCTCAGCTTTATTTTCACTTCCATTTGTATGATAGATGCTTTTCTATCCCTTTACTTTCAATCTGCATTTTTTTTTTGTTTTTGCTTCTGAAATAGTCACTTGTAGGCAGCACATAAATGGGTCTTACTTTTCTGTTTTATCACCCTATGTTTTTCATTAGAGTGTTTAATTCATTGACACCCAACAAAATTATTGATAGGTTTGTACTTATTGTAATTTTGTTACTTATTTTATGATTGTTTTTGTAGTTCTTCTGTGTTCCTTTCTTCTCTTCTCTTACAGTTTGCTGGTTCAGATGATAGCTTTACAGTGTTCCCCTTGTATATAACTCTTGTTTTTTTTTTTAACTCTTCTTTTTTATTGTCACTTTAAAATTCTCTATTATTACTTTTTGCTATTTTAATTACAATGTGTCTTGGTGCAGCCCTCCTGTGGTTTATTTTGTTGGAGACTCTCTGTGCCTCTTGGATCTGGATTCCTATTCCTATCCCTGGATTCAGGAAAATTTCAGCTATTTATTTCTTCAAATACATCTTCTGCTCCTTTTCCCCTGTCTTTTCCTTCTGGGAACACTATATGGTGAATATTAATACACTTGATTATGTTGTTGACTTCCCTAAGTCTATTTTCATCTTTTATTATTATTTTTCTCTCTCCTTTTCATAAGAGCAATTACCTTGCTCTCCATTACTCTGTCCCCTAGGTTGCAGATCCATTCTTCTACTTCCTCTTGTCTAGAATTTATCTAGTGTACTTTTATTTTTAGTTAATGAATTCTTCATCTCTGATTGGTTCTTTTTTATGTTTTCTATCTCTTTGCTGAGGGTTTCAATGAGAACCTCCACCACTTTCTCAAGTTCAGTGAGTACCTTTATGATCATTACTTTAAATTCTCTATCAGGCATATTATCTCTGCTTCGTTTAGCTCTCTTGTTGTAATTTTGTTTTGTTCCTTCATTTGAGACATATTCCACTGCCTCTTCATTTTGTCTAACTCTTTGTTTCTATATGTTAGGAAAGTAAACCACATCTCCTACTCTTGAAAGTAATCGTCTTCTGAAGAAGCGGTCCTTTAGTGCCTTGCAGTGCAAATTCCCCTATTCACCAGAATCTGGTGCATCAGGGGTGTCTCCTATGTATGTCATGTGTGCCCTTCTATCGTGGTCTCTGCTTTTGCCTTTAGTCATTTGCCATGGCTCTCTTTCCCTGTTGTGGGTAGGATTTGGTTCTAGTGTTGTTATTGAGCTTATCTGTTGTTGCCTTTGGCTTGAGTTAATTCAGACCAGCGACTTGCCAAACATATAGTAGCACTGAACACCATGCTTTCCTCATGTTGTTTTCTGTATTCCCTGTGTTGCCATTGGTGGGTGGGGCCTCAAGTCAGACCTAATGTCTGTCCCCAGATGACTGCTGGACCACAATAAGGCTGGGGATTTCTTCCCCCTTTCTCCTACCTTTGGTAGGAATGGGCCTGCCCTCTGTTGGGTGATTTGGATACTGTAGATTTGTGGCACTGCTTTGTTTGGACTCCCGATAAGGGTGTGTTGGAGGGTAGATTCCTGCAGACTGGGGAACGGAGATGTGGGACTGAGTAAGGTCCATGCTGGCCCACTGCAAGAATGAATGTTCAGCTGCCTGGAAGAACTCCTGTCAAGGATGGAATAGAGGAAATAGATTCACAGAAGAGTGCTAGGGTGGGGCACCCTGTTAACAAAGTAGGTAGAGAGTGTTCCTGCTGTGCTGGTACCCACTGTGTTTACACTGTTGTCTGTGCATCTAGCCTGGGTGGCAGGGGAGGGAAATTGTGCCCATCAGCTCTTTTGTTCTTGGTGAAGTCTCCCAAAGATCTCTGTCCTTCTAGTACAGGCTCTGAAGTTAGTAAATAAATCTCTCTCCCATAAACTCCAGGCATTTTTGAAACTATAGCTTCTATACTATATCTCAACAAAGCTGTTTGTTGTGTTGTCTTTTAAGGGTAAGGACTCAGTCTCCTATCACCCTCTGCCCTCCCAGAGCCAAGTCCACTAATTTTTAAGGAATTCCCAAAGTTGTCCCCATCTGAATTTCAAAGGCACATGTTATGAGGATTCATCTTCCCTTGTGGACCCCCCCATGCCTGGGGTGCCTGGTGTGGGTCTACTCTTCCCCTCTTTCCATGCTCCAGCATCCCTCCCTCTCACTGATAGTCCTTCAGGGCAATTGGCTCCCAACCACATCTCTATATCTCTTGGATATGGCCACTGCTCTACATTTAGCTATAAAGAGTCTGTCCTACCAGAGTTTGGATCATTTTCTGGATTATTTACACTGATGGGGGTGTTATCTAGGTGTATCTGTGGGATGAGGTGAGCCTGGGATCTCCCTACTCCACCATCTTCTCCACAAACTCTGATATTTAACTCTTTAAATACACATGTTCATACTCTGGAGGAAAAGCAAAAATTATTTTAAAGTTTATCATTTATTGCTTATGTTCTGTGAGAGATTATTAATGAAAATTAGCATTTGCTCCCATTTCTTAATGTTTTATCATAAAACTAGTATATAAAATAATCAGAGATGTATCTTTGTTTCAACTTTGTTTTTAAAGATGAGTACAAATGTATTTAATACTGGAAGAGAAAATGAACTGCATAACACAATGGACTCTACGTTAAAGAAAAACTGTCCATCAGATTTCCCACTTCTACTTTCTCCCTAGAGAGAAGTCAGTACGCTTGATATTAATCATATTCTGCAATAGTAAGTGGCTCATCATTGGTGGGAGCCACTGTTTCTGGTTAGCAGGTCTTGGGTATGGTCTCATTTTTAATTGGTCCCACAACGCTGCCAAAGTGCTTATGTGGCATATTTTTGACCTTCCAATTTCAGACTATTCTGTCTTTCTCTTGCTTTACTTTGCCCTTGCAGAAACCTTAACCTTAACCAAAAAGAATAATGGTTAATTTTCTCTTACCTCTATACCAAAGATGGCAATTGGTGGACAGATGAACTTTGCTTTGCTTTAGGCCTTGAGAAAAGTATATGCTATTTGTTTTCCTGCTTCTTTCAATTATTTTCCTCTCTCACTGATGAGTCTTCTCTGTACTTGCATTATCTTCCATCTGTGGTAAGGTTTGGGATTGGGGTAGAGACTATTTTGACTCTGTAAAGCATACATAAAAAGAGCCATCCAGAGAATCCAGGCTAGCTTATGGGAGGGAGCTCTACATTTGGGAAGAAACTCCAGGCAAAGATAAGTGTCATGATATTTGTCTTAAAACAAGTACGTAGAAAGTGATGGTTGATTGTGATGAAGATTTGGGTATATTTTGTCCTTAGTTTAAATAATAGAACAGATGTTTTTATTGTTATTTGCCTAAGTACCTATATGTGTATCTTAGTATTTGCATATTAGCTGTATGTGTGTACACAATGATAGAGGCATCAGTAGCACTCTCATCAAAAATGTATCTGTAAAATGTTTTTTAAATTTGCAAGATAGATGATATTGTGAAAAGAGGAAAACTGTGAAACATCCATCTAATTGGAATAGCAATGCACTTGAGTATGTAGATTTTGTTATATGGAAAGAGATTTAATAGAAAGGTCATGGAATGAAAGATTAATTATCAATTCCTTTTAAGAAAGAGACTTTTAATTTAAAATATATTTAGGCTGAACTACTTTTGACAACTTTAATACTTGATGTTGACAAAAATTTAGAAAATAGTAATTCAAAAATTCAGCTTAATATTTGATTCATAAGCCATTTTATCTAATGTTTGCTCATCAGCTACTTCGTTTTCAGTGAACAGCTGTAGAGAGCTTATTAAAATTCAGAACCCAAGACTACTCCCACTATGCATGATATCATGGGTGGAAACAATATGAGATAATCCAAATGAGCCAGTTAATGTGAAGCAGCAAAAACCTGCTTAGAGGGTGTTTGAATTAAATGCCACTTAATTATTATAATCATATTCTAAATAATTTCACAGAATAAATCACTGTGAATTCAGTTATTTTTGGTCAATATAAGAAACAATCAAATAAATTTATACTAAAAATAACAAACATTTGCTTAGAAACTTCAACATGATCAAAATTTCAAAGTCATAATTCCCTAATCCATATTTCATTTGTTTGAATTAAAAATTATTTATGTACTACATAAGCATGATACCAAGCAATATACTTGAATATAATACATTGTATAAAATATTGTATTATTTTAAGGTGATAGTGGTAGCAGTATTTGTAAAGCTTTATTTTCTTATAAATTTATATTTTGTAAGTCTAAATATAATCACAAATCATAAAAAGCAACAGCTTTAAAAAAAATGACCTTAGAAATACTTTGCAAATGAATTCGCTAAGCTATTGCAATGTGATAGACATATCTAAGTATTACTGGACTTAAAGTTCAGAAAATTTTGCTCAATGGGAAAATTCAAATTTTGTAAAATGTAAATGAACAAAGTCAGTATCCTGATTTTTTTTTTCAATTCACTCATATTTCTGATATTCATAAGATGGATTGTCAACTGAGACAAATAAGCATCCACTATAAATTAAATAAACCCCAAAAGTAAGAGCATAGCTCCAAAAATGGACTTAGAAAAGGAAGTAAAATATAATTTTTGGAATGTAGAATATAATCTGAGTTTGGGCAAATTATAAGAAATAGAAAATGATCTACCATTTTCTATTGGCATTTCTATTTACAGCAATATACATTGCTGCTATATTGCTATAAATAACACTGGGACAAAATTTTGATTGAAAACAATTTTCTAATTCCAGCCATTACCCTAATTTAAGAAGTGAATACTCGTATTTCGTATAATGATTTTAAAATTCACATTTTCTTTCCATTCTTCATTTTAAGGTCTCTTTCTATTTTTCTAAAGGTCTCCTTTTGCTCTCCTGTTGCTGCGGCCATTGTCATGCAAATGGTTCTGTGGAGAGGAGAACGTCCCAAATATATAATTATAATGGCCATACCTTAGGTGCTGTGCTTGAACTGAAAAATGAATTCTTAATAAATCAGGAGTGGAAGGTGAGAGATTCTAAAGCAGATGCTTTATAATCCATGGTAACTTCTTCTCCCTCCTTTTCCTCCCTTCATTTCTTCCTCCTTCCTTTCTACATTCCTTCCTTCTTTCCATTCTTCCCATCATCACTTGTCTTTCTCTTACATCCTTCCTGCCTCCTTTTTCCACTTCTAAGAATCCCTGTCAAATTGGCCCACTCAAATAACCAGGGGTAACTTATTTGTTTTAGGGTCAGCTTAATTCCCCTTTGCCGTAAATGCAATGCATTTACAGGATTAGAAATCTTGGGTGGGGGGAGGGGGGGGACGGTGCAGATAACATTTCCGCCTTCCGCAACGAACACTACATTATACTTATTTTCCATAACTACTTCTCCACCAATCCTTATGTGATATAGAGTTGAAAGAAGGTATTTTGCAAAAACAGAGAAGGTGGAATTTTTATACTCTATTTTAAAACGTTATAAATTGTATAAAATGTATTGATACAGATACTATTTCTTGGTTTATAAAATAAATTATTTGTGAGATATAAACCCTCCACTGATAAGTATTTGGAAGAGCTGTATATCACCACTAAGAATGACAGGACCCATATCTAATAGAAGCCAATTGTTGAATCTGAAGCCTCACTTGACTGAATTAACTTGTTCTTTTAATGGCAGAGGCATTATATACTTTGGTAGAGACACATATCCTAGTACTTAAGTCCTAGTAAGCCCTTAAACATATGCCTAATAAATAACTTCTCTTTATTGGAGTTTTATATTAGAAAAGTACTTCTACAAAATTATTATATATTTTTTTATAATTCACATGATTGAGTCTCACATTATTGTTCTCAGGTTTCTATTAGGATGTTTGAAGGAAAGTTAGTCTATTCCCTTTTATATTCTTTTTTTTAAAAATATATTTATTCATTCATGAGAGACACACAGAGAGAGGCAGAGACACAGGCAGAGGGAGAAGCAGGCTCCATGCAGGGAGCCCAACATGGGATTCGATCGGGGTCTCCAGGATCATACCCTGGGCCAAAGGCAGCGCTAAACTGCTGAGCCACCCAGGGATCTTTCCTTTTATATTCTTAATAGTCACAACAGAGTCATTTGTTTTTAGCTCCTCAATATATTTAGATTGACTAGATTAACATCCAAATGATAGATTTTTATCTCATGATTTTTACTATCTTCTCCAGGGAAGATTTTTTTGTTGTCAGTTTACTAGGAACAGGTCAAAATAGTTTAAATTAAAGATTAATTGGGAGATACGAACCATTTTAAGAATACTTGTTCAAATAGAAAATGGAGACCACTCTGAATCAGAGCTATCTTAGCATCAGGAAAACAAAATCTGTGCCTCTTATTCAACAGTGACTTCAGAAATACAGTTTCCATATACACGAGATAAGTAAATTCTAATTAGTCTTGTCTATCAGCCAACTGTTTCTGTATACTTAAACTCATCAGATTACCTTGACAACTTCCTTGTGTTGCAATGTGTCTTCTTGAAATTATAAGTTGGATTAATGTATGGGTTAAAATGAATTCTAGTTTTGCAAAACATACTTACATATTAATATGAAATATTATTTCTGAGAGAAGTGGAGAAAGTTCTGAGTGAATCCAAAATTAAATTACCTTCTTGGTAGGCCAAGCCCAGTGATTATACAGCTACTAGTTGCTACTCTGCAAAGAACCAAGGACCTGCCTTCCCTTTGCATTTTTTTTTTTACAGGTAGATAATAAGCTAAACTTATTATGAAGCAAATGTTATGCCTATTGTCTCATCCACTGATTTCAAACCTAAACTTAGCCCTTTCTTGGACTATGTTCCCTAAGACTGAATTACATACAAAAGTGACCAGTATATAATTTTGCAATATTTGTGACCTCTCATTTGTTTAAAATGCCCAGAACTCTTGATTTTTTTTCCTTTTTTTTCAGAATGAAAGCGTATTTTTCTCATTATAAAAGCAATTAATACAGGAAACTAATTCAAATCCTAAAAAAGAATTAACAAGAAGGTATCAAAAATATCACTAAAAAATCTGTAAATCCTTTCAGAAATTTTCCGTTATGTGCATAGAAATTATTAAAAAACCAAATTGTACATGATGTTTGTAGCCTATTATTTTTTAAAATTGTGAATACCTTTCCATGGATATAACTGTATTGTACAGTATCATATATTGTTTTAGGTCAAGTGTTCCATTTGGTGGCTATTGTAGCACTGCTTTCCCCAGCCCTCAATTGATGGGTATTTAGATTGTTGCCAATAGTTTTAATTATGAAGGTCCTGAGAGATGCACACAATTGCCACAATTGCCCTGCTCTGTGCTTAGCACCTACTTCTAGTGCATGCAATAGTTAATCAAAAGATATTCCCTTATAAAATTTGTGTGTGTATTGAGTTTCTAAAGGTTTATCTATTTTATTACTCTTGCCAAAAAACCCCACCCCGTTTTGTTTGCTAAATTTTTCTATTACGTTTTATTTTCTCATTTATGAATTTCAGTTTTAAAATTCATTATTTACCTTCTCCCAGTTTGTTCTGTCCTCTTTTTAGTCTCTCCCCTGGTTTCTCAAGATTAATTTCCGTTGTTCACAGTTGTCTAGGAATCTTTTGCCTATCTCTTATTTCTAAGTTGTTTTTATCACTTTATTTTATTTTAAAATTTTTTTTGGTAAACAACATATGTGTAGATTTTGCTTTTACCATTCTAACAATTATCCTCCCTAATCAAGAAATTCAGCATGTTCACATTTAGTGTTATAAATGATATAATTGTTTTTATTACTTGCATTTTATTTTATGTTGGCTATTTATTTTACTTTGCTTTTGTTTTCTTTTTCCTTTTATTATTTTGCTTGCTTTATTATACTTGTGTTATTTCCCTTCTTTGCCTTGCTAATTATGTTCTACTACGCTTTCCAATATGGTGATGCTTATCTCTCTATTCCTAACAATCATAATTTAATATATCTTCTCTTCTTTATTATATTAATCAAAGCAAATGATAATCCAAGATAAAAGCTTTAGAAAACATTAACTTTCCCACTTCTGTGTTTTGCATCCTGTATTATTTAGAATGAGCTAGGTTATGTTATGTGGGGAGGATGGGGGAAGATCTCTGAATCTCTGTTGCTTTGCACATTAAAGTTTATTTCGCATTTATGCAGTCTTTAGGAGCTTTAGCAGTTTTGAAGGGAAGCTCCCCCTAAGTGGGGTTCAGTGATCTAAGCTGTTTCCATCTTTTGGCTTGACCAACACACAGCTCCCTCAGTGGCTGTGGTACAGGAAGGTAAAGCTGAAGCCTCAAGGAATATGCCTCATCGACACAAACATTTTATCATTCTGCATTAGTCACATACTGCATTAGTCACATACTGCAAGGAAGGCTGAAAAATATTGTCTTCACTTATACTCAAAGGAAATGATGTGAACACTGAGTACTGCCTCTATGTCCTTTTCCACCCCTATGAATTTTTCATCTCTTGAAATAATTTAAAACTTTTACTTTCAGACTGGTATTGTTTTCCACATATCTCATTCCCAAATAGTTGTATAACATTCTTGTTAACAAATAGGCATTAGAGGTTTCCCTATTGTTTTTAAGGAAGAAAAATACTAGGTTTATTTATTGGAAATAAGGAGACATGAGGAAAAGCATTCAGTGGGGAGGACATCACATTGATTGACAATCTTTCACCTGTAAAAGTAGGTGGTGGGTCGGGAATACAGAATTCAGCCAAATGGAACAGGAAGTCCAAGTACAGGTCCCACCACCAGTGGCTTTGGTTGCAGGTTCTTCCTCGTGACAATGATGTTTTGTTAAGAAAAGTTGCATGCAAAAAGCTACAACAGACCGTTAAGTGTGGTAAATTGGTCTAACTAGCTCCATGCTGGGATACTTCCGATGAGGAACGTGGGTGAGCTTCAGACAAAGAATGAATTTATCAGAAAGTGCTTTGGGGTTGTAAATAAGAGGAATTATTTTAAGCCTGGGAACTCAAGAGTTTCTTGGTTATTGGAGAACTCTAGGATTTCACATAATACATTTCAAGTCAGTATAAATGACCAACTGCTTAGTGGATTTAGAAGAGAAGACCGTGGAAAGAGTAGCAGGTTCTGTGACTTGGCTTCCTTTATTAACCACGTGGCTGCTTGCTACTTTGAATTTTCCCTCTTCTCCTTACTGTGGCCAAGGTGACTGAGCCCATCCCAATGTGAGAAGATAGTTGATAGGAGTCGAAATTTATTGTAGAAATATATGTCCCATTCATTCACACATACACACTCACACACGTAATCTCATGCGCATATGTACACAGGTATAGAGGTTTGTGTTGGTTTTTTTCTTTCCCATTTTTGAGATCCATGTTCTTATTCAATTTTACTGAGTTAAAAGGATGTCTCAACTATGCTCTGACAGTCTCTCTACAATTTGCATAGTGCTATCTTTCTTTCTTTTTGATAGGGGAATGGTGTCTTGAAAGGCAGATCATCTTCTCTCAGTAGACTGTAGGTGTTATTTGATCATCATCTTGTTTTCTGTACCTGATATGAGAAATCTGATCATCGTTCCCTGATAACAAGTTTGTTCTTTCTGTAGGGAAGTTTATATGATTCTCTCCTTATATTTGTTATTCAAGAATTTCAGAAGCTTGTGTCTACATCTCTTTAAACAAATTAATCTTGCTTGAATCTCAATGGGCCCTTTCAGTCTGAAGAATCAGTCTTTTTTTTCTTATCATAAAGATAAATGATCTTTTATTACTTGCTTATGTGTCACTTCTTCTGTACTTTTTGCTCACTCTGGAACGTCCACATTTGGATATCTTCTGAAGCTATTCTCCAGGTTTTTGATCTTTGCTTTTATTAGCTCTATTTTTCTTTATTTTGCGACATGCTTTGGCATTGCATTTGATGTTTTAATCCACCAACTCTCAATATTGATCACCTTCTTTTTTTAGTTTAACTAAATTTTAAATTATAAAATTATTTTAAAAATCATCATAAACATGTTATTTTTTATTTTAAATGTTGAAACCTCTTACAGCTATTAAAAGTGTCCATTTTATTTACTTGTTCTAGGTATGCATCTTCTCTTTTCTTTTTTTCTGGTTCTTTGATGTCTTATGTTGTTATTTCTCTTGCTCATGAATTTTTGTGGCCTCACCTACCAAGCTAGGCCATTAGTGATTACTGGTTAGCACAGCAATTTCTATTTTTGTGACTGGTGATGAACCACGGTTTACCAGTGATTCTTCCCCAGGTGTTCACAAGTAAATCATCAGAGACAGGTCTCTCGAGAGTCAGATGTGAGCCTGACAGGGAAACAAACCAGGGAAGGCCTTCTCAATATTATTGATGGAACTTTGTTGTCTCCTGAGCAATTTTAGTAAATTTATATCCAAGGATATCATTTATGATTATACGGGAGTCACACTGCAAAAGAATGACCAATGAGTTGATGAGTAGGGTTCAAAAACTCCCTCATGATTCTCAGGCTAAGCAATTACTCAGAAGAGAGAAATGTCACTGGCTTTTTTCTATTTGCAGGAAAATCCCTCATAGAATAATAGTGATCCCTGTTTAAAGTTTTATCCATGGTCCTAAAACTAGATAAACCCTCCTCTCTGCTTCAGGACCTTTGGTCCCACCAGGATTAAAAAAGAACAACATATCTCTCAATGTCTTTGTCCCTCTCAGGTAATAGTGGATCTATTTAATTGCCCTCCGGGTTTCTGCTAGTGTGCGATTCAAGTGATGGTCTCCCTCCAGAGAGAAGGAGAAATGGCAGCTAGGAGGAAGAAAAATTCAGAGACATCTACTAGTGTCGTCATCTTGGTGGGATCTACACACTTTATTACCTCTAGATAAAACTTTATTAGATATAAAATCCTTTAGTGGTCATATGTTTTGCAAATATATTTATCACAATTAGTTACTCACATTTTATTCCTATGTGTTTATTTTTCCTTTGGGGGAGAGGGTTTGGCATGTATATGAACACATTTGAATATGTCTTTATTGCCATGCATAATTTCTAAATTTAAGATGTAATGGGGACGGTTGGGTGGTACATTCAGTTAAGCTTCGGACTCTTGTTTTTGGCTCAGACTGTGGTCTTGTGGGTCATGAGATCAAGCCCCATGTGGGGCTCTGTGCTCAGTAAAGAGTCTGGGTGAGACTTTCTCTCCCTCTCTCTCTGCCCCTGCTTTATGCTCATGTGCTTGTGCTCTCTCTCTCTCTCTCTCTCAAATAAATAAATATTTAAAATATAAAAAAATGAAATGTCCCAATAGTTTACTTTATGACTTTTGAATTTGACAGCAGTGTGATCTTATTATACCAACTGGTTCTGAACAAGTGTGGATACACACATATAGACCTACCTGATTGGCTTTGGTGATTGCATAGCATTTCACTATTTTATAATTTAACTGATACCATGTTTACTTAAATTTTATTATTTCCACATTTTATATTTTTCAGTTCTGCTTTAACAAGACTTTTGTAAATAAATCTTTCCTCAAATATTGTAAATCAGTATTAAGTATCTACCAGGTAATGTGTAGTGTTCAAGGCTCCAGGGATCAGAGAGTGAAGTATTTCTTTATATAAATTTCTAAAAATAAATTTCTGGATCAAATTGCATATTAAAATTTTCTAAATATTACCAAAATTCTTCACAAGTTAGTATCTACCTGCATAGTTACCCAAAGTGTAAAATATTGCTAATTACTTTCAGTTTAGCTTATAGCAGATAGTATTCCTCTTTCCAAAGTTGCCAATTTAAAACATGAAAAATAACACATTATTGCTTTAATTTGATTTTTTTATTTGTGTGTGATTGAGCATCTTCTCATATGTTTAATTATTATAAATGTATGTTCTTAAGTAAATTGCTCTTTTTAACTAGGGCATTCATCTTTTGCTTATTGATTTCTAAAAGTTTTTTATACATTAAAAATAGCAACTCTCTGTCATGCAAATTAAATATCATTTTTCTCTAAAAAATAACTCAGAGCTCAGTGGCAGAAAAGAGTCAACGGTAACTGGATAAATGGCAAAGGGGTTTATACCACTTGCAGAACCATTGCTGGAGCTGGGGAACATCACAGAGCTTGAGCTGCGTGAACGCCTCCCGGGTACCTACCACCAGATGGTACCGCCCTGGACGCTGCTGCTCTTGGATGACTTGATTTGCTAGATTAGAACGCAGCCACGGCATTGCTTAGTGCAGAACAGTGCTCTCCCAGGTACCCCAGGCCCTTCCACTCTACTTTTAACTTGGGAGCTGAATTCCATTCTTATCTAAGTCAATTGCACAGTAAAACCCAAATCCCTCCCTGGCTGCACAGAGCAAGTAGGTAAATATAAAAGCAAGACATAAGAATCAGGTTGTAATGAACACCGTGATTATAATTTGCTGAATTTTATTTTTAATGTCATTAGCCACTCAGGAAATTTAAATATTTAAATCAACGTTTTCCTAGTAAGAGAACTTTTGTGCTTTTTCCAGAAAGTAAAAGCACATTTCAAGATATAGGTTTTCCTTCAATATTTTTTTAAAGAGACTTTTTTAAATAGTTGAAAAATGTTTGTATTTTGCTAGGTTTGCAAAAATGTTAGAAGGAATATAATAAACTCCTATGTACTATCTTGTTGCTCCATCAACTTACTAATATTTTCTATGGAATGGATTAAAAATTGAATCCGCTTTATTGAGGTATAACTCCCATAATGTAAAATCCACCTGTTTTCAATATATAATGTAGTATTTTTAGTAAATCTACAGAATTATGCAGCCATCAACACAGTCCAATTATAGAATACTTGCAGTAATTCCCTGTTCCTAGCCCAGGTCCAAGCAACCACTAATCTACTTTCTGCCTCTGGTTTTGCCTTTTCTGGAATTTTACATATATCAACTACAATATGTGCTCTATTGAATCCATCTTTTTTTTTCACTTACCATGTTTTTGAAGTTTTTCTGTGTTTTAGTACCTGTCAATATTTTGTTCCTTTTATCCATTTACCAGTTGTTGGACATTGGATAGTTTCCAGTATTTGGCTATTATGTGAAAAATGCTGCTATGAACACTCATGTACAAGGTTCGTATGGACAAAGGCTTTCATTTGTCTTGAGTGGATACTAGGGGTAGAAATGCTGGATATAGAAGACAAAGAAACTGGCCCCCAAAGATGTCCATGTCCAATCCATGGGAACTATGAATATGTTACCTTTCAGAACAAAAGGTATTTTGTAGATGTGATTAACTATTTTAATAAGGGATATTATCCTGGCTTTTTCAGGTAGGCTCAATGTGAGCACAAGGGTCCTTATCAGAGGGATACAGGATTCAAGAGTGTTAGAATCAGAAAGGAAATGTGATGATGGAAGCAGAGGTAAAAGAAAGATTTCAAAATGCTACACTGCATCTATTGATGATTACATGGTTCTTATCCTTTCTCTTATTGATTTTGCAAATATTGCAAATATTGAACCCCTCTTGCAACCCAGAAATAAATCCCATTTGATCTTGGTGAATGATTCTTTCTAAATGTACTGTTGATTGTTCTAATTTCTATATCATTTATTTCTACTCCAATCTTTATTATTTCCTACCTTCTTTTGGGTTTAGGTTTTGTTTGTTCTTTTTCCAACTCCCTTCGGTGCAAGGTGAGGTTGCTAATTTGATATTTTCTTGCTTCCCGAGGTAGGCTGTACTCCTATGAACTTCCCTCTCGGAATCACTTTTGCTGCTCCCCAAAGGTTTTGAGCCGTTATATTTTCATTTTCATTTATTTCTATGTACTTTTTATTTCCTCTTTTGTTTCCTGGTTGCCTCATTCATTGTTTAGTAGCATGATATTTAACCTTCATGTCTATGTGATCTTTCTAGAGTTTTTCTTGTAGTTCTAGTTTCATAATGTTGTAGTCAGAAAAGCTTCATGGTGTGACTTCCATCTTTCTGAATTTGTTGAGGCTTGTTTTGTGGCCTACTATGTGATCTTTTCTGGAGAATCTTTTATTTACTCTTGAGAAAATGTGTATTCTGCTCTTTTAGGGTGGAGTGTATTCTGAATAGTTCTTTTGAATCCATGTGGTCCACTGTGTCCTTCAGAGCCATGTTTCCATCTAAATAGAAACTTATTTAGATGATTTTCAGCCTTAATCAGTTGTAAACAGTGTTCAATGGAAAACAAATTGTTGTTCAAAACTTTTATAACATCACTTTTTAAATTTAGTCTCAGAATCTGTCAAATTTATAGGAAGGCATATTAAATTGATTATTATAAAAATTTTGCATATTTAGTAACTTTTCATTATCAGTATCTCTTTGTCTCTGAATTCATATGCTGGTGGTGAATTTTAACATTTTAAAATTAAGGACATTCAGTATGAGACTATAATTTTCCCCAAATCATGTGTGTGAAATTTTTTCCTAGCTACCATATGAACTTTCCTAAGACTATTTGATCCTAGTTGTATTGTATTCAGTATTAGGCCTCATGGCACTATTTTCTAGTCACAGTAAAGATAAATTGCTCTTTTGTTTGGGCTCTTTCATTTTGCATTTTTTTCAAGACTTTCATAGGGGAAATTTGAAACTGGATATTTTGGAATAGCCACTTCTGAAATTTTGGTTGTGTTCTATTGACATTCTTTATTGTCCTTGTTACATGGAATTTTAGTGTGACTGATTTGACTAACAATGTTATCATTTGATATTGTTTTCTAAAATGTCACATATATAGAGGTTATAATCATTATTTTTGAAATCATTAGTAAAAATTACTAAAATAAGATAATATATCAAATGAAAACAATAACTACTAGTATTCATTATGTGCCTAATATTGCTAGGCACTGAACTATACATTTGGCATAATAATTCTCATTTAAATCCTACAATATATTTTGAAGTTGTTTCCATTATATTCATTGTTTTATTTTATCAACTGAGAACTTTAAAATCAGAGACCCTAAATATCCTATCTAATCTCCACGACATTCTATTAGTGAATTCAAATTCAGATTTTCCTTGATTCCAGAATCTAGTCATTATGTAATATAGCTGGTTAGAGAGAACTAGCGTTTTAGTCATGGAAGTACCATCAGGTATATTTTGACAATAAATTTAGTAGATAGTTATGAACTAGATAGTAGCATATTATGAGATTTCATGATTTAGAGAATCAATAGTGGCTGAAAATATTCCTGCCTACCATTACTCATTCATTTATCCATTCAACAAATAAACATATCTTGTGTCTCTTGCTCTGAAAGGAAGTAGTCTGAATGCTAAAAATGGAAAAATGAATTATACTCAGAATGTGCTTATAGTCTGTTAGGGGAACTGCTATATAGCCTGATACAACTATACAAGTATAATATGGTTTATGGAAGAGAAGGACATGATTTCTTTGATTACCTAATACCTTTTCTAATACACAGTTTAAGTTCTACTCAAATTTTGCTACATCAGTTTCCCAAGATTGACTAACAATTTTGCAGTGTCCCATCATAATGTGTGTTTTTTACTCCCATTTCATGTATGCTTTATCTACTTCATAATGTCTTCTATCTCCTCATCTCTCACATACATGCCAGTTTTTAAATCTTGAAAAGTAATTATTTTTTTGCAAAAATATGTTATCTATAATATGTATTTTTTGATAATTAGATTCTGCTTTTTAAATAATGGGTTATTATTGGTTCTTACACTTTCCTATATTCAGGCAAATATACATTTTTTTCGGTTCACTGATCTTAATCTATTTGCAAAAGCTGGAGGATTCATATTGCTGAGGTATGCCATCTGTGCAAGGAGAAAATGATCTTGTGGGCAAATCATAACAGCCATTAAAGATGAAGATTCTATTCCATTTCATTTTGTAGCTTGTGATGGCACCTTCTATGTTTATGTCACTATATTTTCCTTTAAATGACAATATTAACTATGCCAGCGTCATTTACTGCAAAGAAATTTCAGAAAGTCTCCTGTGCTAACTTTAGGTAACGAAAGTAACTGATTAGGTCAAGCTACAAGACATACATATTAAACACAAATTAATATGCCTCCAAGTTTTCTATCCCCCCCAAATATGAATATTGGATGCTAAAAATCTTATATTTTTTATAGTCCAATTCAGCACCAGGAAAAAGGCACATGATAAAGCAACATATGAGAGACGAATGCCAATTACCACTCAAAGGACCAAACACAAATTTTCAGAAAGAATATAATATACAATCAGGAAACTAGAACGAAATTGTGTTTTCATTGTAGAGAAACAATTTAAATCTTGCTACATTTACACATGTTGATGGAAAAACATGTAGCTGAATGACTGTCAGTACAGATGGATCTGTCTATAAATGGATAAATTTTGGAAAGATTTTAATGATCCACTCTACATTCCTTTTAATGAGCTACATCAACGTGTTTACCTCAACAATGTAATGAATTCAGAGAATCTTGAACTTGAATCCTTATTTTTTGTCTCTTGTGCTTATGTGTAAAATTACATAATTTATATATCTTTGGAAAAGGATATATTTTACTACCATTTTTTGTATGAGTATATGAAATAAGTAAAAACATGGTAAATACCATGCAGTAAGTGACTGAGTCTATTCATGGTCCTACTCATGACACTTCAGGTTATTAAATATCAAAACCACAAGAGTTGAAAGGATCACATATGCTATTGCCTTGGGCCTTCTAAATGCGTGTTAGATATTTATACTACTTTGAGATTTAAAATCTGCCATTGTATATAAATAATCATCAAAGATTCTGTGTTACTGATTAGCAACATAAACTGCATAAAAATTGGGGGCTTATAAAGTTAGAATGCTCAGGTCAATTCATAAAAAGTTCCAGAGGGTTTGCATTTTTAACAGTCTAGATAGCTGATCCACAGTGATGTCTGAACCACTAAATTGTCATATTTACTAATATATTGCTTTTGACAGTGTAGTCCACCACAGCTCTACTAGTGTGAACACAGTTCATTAGTGAAAACAGCAAAGTTGGATGGGGAGAAATTTTAGAGTTACAAAACTCATGGTATTTTCTGTGTCTTGCATACATGACTTTGGGTGTTTTAATGTCCAAGAGGGTTATAGAGCTTTATTGGGTATTTTATTTCTGCAGCAATATGTGAATGGGAGAAGGTTTTAACAATGCTAAGCTATTATTGCTTACAGATGTTAGCAACTGCTGATATAAATAATGGTTGAAAATTCAAAAATGAATTATGAGCAATGAATTTAAAAAGATTTCTTGTTGGAAACTGAGTAAAAATTAAACTTATTTCCAGAATCTATGAGCATCGAATCAACCCCATTTGACCTGCATCTGTATCATAGATTCTATCATATGTGTCTATTCTATCAAATAATTCGTATGAAATGAATTATTTTATTCTCATCCAAGATAGAGGAAATGAGTAGGTTATTGTCAAACTTCTACTGTTGGACTCTTTTGATAGTGCCTGCAGCCTGAAAAATATATCTCAAATTAAAATTCTATTATAGAGAGAGAAATAAGCAAAAAGACTAGACAAAGCCTTCCAAGTTCTTAGTTGAGGTCTTCAGAAAGGGGATGATGACAGTGGTAGAAATAGATCCTTTCTGCCTTAATCAGACCATCTTTAATAATAGTAGATGTTATAGGTATTAATCCAAAGACTTTTAGATCAGACCCCAAACCTCAAGTTGTAACCAGCAGCTGATCAGTCCTTAAATATGCGGTGCTGACTTATTTTATACTTTCCTCTGGTGCAGAGGCAGACATTTTTTTTTTTTCTATTTTCATCCATCGTGTGTGACTTCATTGCCCAAACCATCAGTTTTATCAGAGGCTTCATAGAGCATACTTTCTGCAAGTCAACAAACCATGAACTGAGCAGATCTATCAGATAAAAAATTATGCAACGTCTCAAACTGATGGTCTGGTTTAATTTGCCAAGCATCCTCATTGATCTCCTCTGACTATGAATCAATTTGTTGCCAAATGCTTGTGTGTGTTTCAGTTACACTACAAGTTAAAAAATTGATTTTTTTTCCCCCAAAGAAATATGGTGTTCAACAAACCATCCTTGTTGACTTGAAGGGGCTCTTCCTGAGAAATTGGTAAGCTGATATAGATTTTGGAAATTTTTATATTTTAAATATAGACAGTTTCTAGTTGTCATTAATGTTGAGAACTTGGAGCAGTACTGCAATGAAGAGTGTTTTTGACATGCTTAGTTAGAATAGACAGTAGAAGTGACACTGACGGCCAATGACACCCAACTATTTTATACAGCTGTTGGTATAAAAAGGACATATTCAAGTAATCAGGCCTGCTTCTTTGTGAAAATATTAACATCCTTATTATTATCTATTCTGCAGTCTCATAAGTTGAGGCTTTTATTAAATTTTGGAATTGATTTTATAACGATAAAGTTAAGTTCTCTACGGACTCCCAGGGCAGCGAGGAATCAGCTTTTATACCTGTATTACATTTATATCTACCTTTAAATTTCTACAGTATTTATACAGCATTGGTCTGCTTTTTTATTGATGACTATAAACATATTCTGTTTCTTCCCTGCAAATTTGAAATAAAAAAACAAATATTTAGTTTACCTCACTATCACTTTCTGCCTTGTATTCTACATGTGCGTATCTTGTCCCCCTATAAAAAGGTATAAACCTTTTGTTTGTGATGAACAGGAATCATGCCATTGGAGAATATATTAGTGTGCTCTTAATGTGCTAACAAACTACCACAAACTTAGTGGCTTAAAAACACGAATTTATACATTATTTATATAAAAATACAGTTCTGGAGGCCAAAAGTCTCACTGGGCTGCAGTCAAGTTGTCACTGAAGCTGTGCTCATTCTGGAGACTCTAGGGGCCAGTCCATTTCTCGGCCTTTCCAGCTTCGAGGAGCTGGCCCACATTCCCTTCTTCATGGCCTCCTTTCAGCATCTGTATCAGTCCAGCCTCTGCCTCTGCAGTCATATCACGGTGTCCGAATTGGATTTTCCTGTTTCCCTCTGAGAAGGGCCTTTGTGACTATATCGGGCTCATCCCAGGTTTTCCAGGGTAACCTCGTCATCTCAAAATCCTTAAATTAATCACATCTGCAATGTCCCTGTTGTCATGTAATGTAATCTATTCACAGTATCTAGCATGTATGTGTTTGAGGGGCCATTATTTTGCCTAACACAGGAAGGTAGGCACATAGAAAAGGTTCCACATTTTTTAAATGAATTAAATCAAAGATCTTCAAATTCAGGCATAGATTTGGAACTCCTAATTATAAAATGGGTCTATGAAGTGAGTTTTGAATTTCTGGTGTTTCCCAGTTCACTTTCTTGTTTATGTTTTAATTTTTATATATTTGTTGATTTTTAATTTTATTTATCTTCTCTAGAATCTAACATTTATCTGTTTGTGGGAGGAGGTAATTTCTCTTTTGATAGACTCACAGATTTTTAGGATTAGGAAAAAAATATCCATAAACATTTTAAAGATTAATAATACTTTATATAATTAGCCTTTGTAAGCTGGTATAAAAATGGGAATTTTATGTAGTCTACATAAAATATATTTTAAAACTTCTTATCTGGGCAGCCCCGGTGGCTCAGCGGTTTAGCGCCTGCCTTCAGCCCAGGGCCTGATCCTGGAGACCCAGGATCGAGTCCTGCATCAGGCTCCCGGCATGGAGCCTGCTTCTCCCTCTGCCTGTGTCTCTTGCCTCTCTCTCTGTGTGTCTCTCATGAGTAAATAAATTTAAAAAAATCTTTAAAAAATAAATAAATAAACTTCTTATCTATTATTTTAAAATTGAATTATAGCTGACATACATATGTGTGTGTGTGTGTGTATATATATATATATAATTTATCATTTAGGTGTAAACGATAGTGATTCAACATTTATATACATTACAAAATGCTCACCAAGATAAGTGCAGTGACCGTCTGTCACCTTACAAAGTTATCACAATGTTCCTATGCTGTACTTTACATCCCCATGAGTTACTTATTTGATAACTGGAATTTTGTACATCTTAATTCCTTTCACCTTAATTATACCCACCCCTTAATTTCTGTGGCAAACACAAGTTTGTTCTCTGCATTTATGGGTCTCTTTCTGCTTTGTTTTGTTTGTTCATTTGTTTTTCAGATTCCACATGTAAGTGAAATCATACAGTACTTGTCTTTCTTTGGCTTTACTTAGCATAATACTCTCTAGGTCTATCCATGTTGTTACAAATGGCAAAATTCATTATTTTTATGGCTAAGTAATATTCCAGTGTTGTGTGTGTGTGTGTGTGTGTGTGTGTGTGTGTGTGTGACATCTTCTTTATCCATTCTTCTATCAGTGGATACTCAGGCTGCTTCTATATTTAGGCTACTGTAAATAATGCCTCACTGATCATCAGGCTGCATATATCTTTTCAAATTAGTGTTTTCATCTTTCTTCTTGTAAATATCCAAAAAGGGAATTTCTGGATTGTAAGGTATTTCTATATTTAATTTTTTGAAGAACCCCATACTGTTGTCCATAGTCAATATCAGCTTACATCTCCACCAACAGTGCCTGAGGCTTCCCTTTTCTCCACATCCTCACTACCACTTAGTATTTTTGTCTTTTTGATAATAGCGATCTGATAGATGTGAGATCTCTCATTGTTTTGATTTTCATTTCCCTGATGATTAAGGATTTTCAGCATCTTTTCATGTACCACTTGGCCATCTGTATGTCTTTGGAAACATGTCTATTCACATCCTTTGCACATTTTTTATTGGAGTTTTTTGAATTGATGTTGAATTGTATGAATTCTTTATATATCTTGGATATAAACTCCTTATCAGAATGTGACTTGTGAATATCTTCTCTCATTGAGTAGGTCACCTTTCCATTTTATTGCTGGTTTCCTTCGGTGTACAAAAGTTTTTTTTTTTCAGTTTGATGTAGTCCCAATTGTTTATATTTGCTTCTGTTGCCTTTGCCAGATTAAAAGAAATATTGCTAGGAGTTTATGGTTTAAGGTGTTACATTTCAGTCTTCAATTCATTTTGAATTGATTTTTTAAAGATTTTATTTATTTATTCATGAGAGACACAGAGAGAGAGAGAGAGAGAGAGAGAGAGAGAGAGAGAGAGAGAGGAGAGAAAGAGAAGCCGAGACACAGGCAGCGGGAGAAGCAGGCTCCATGCAGGGAGCCCCACATGGGACTCGATCCCGGGTCTCCAGCCTGGGCTGAAGGCGGTGCTAAACCACTGAGCCATCCAGGCTGCCCCCAAATTGACTTTTTTTATATAAGAAAGTGGTCTAGTTTAATTCCTCTGCATATAGCTGTTCAGTTTTCTCAGTACCATTTATTACCAAGCACAATTTTTCTCTATTGTATATTCTTGCCTCCTTTGTCATAGATTAATTGACCATATAAGTGCAGGTTTGTTTTTGGCTCTCTATTCTGTACCATTGATCTATGTGTCTATTTTTGTGCCAGTACCACACTGCTTTGATGATTGTAACTTTGTGGTAGAGTTTGAAATGTGGGAGTGTGACACCCCCAGCTTTGTTCTTTCTCAAGATTGTTTTGGCTCTTCAGAGTCTTTTTTGGTTCCATAAACATTTTAAGGTTCTTTGTTTTATTTCTATGAAAAATGCTATTGATATATTGATAGAGATTGCATTGAATCTGTAGATTACTTTGGATAGTGTGGACATTTGGGCAATGTTAAGTCTCCCAATCCATTTATTTGTGTGGTCTTCAATTTCCTTAATCAATATCTTATAGTTTTACTATATAGCTAAATGGCATTGTTTTCCTGATTTCCCAGTTATTAGTGTGCAGAAATGCAACAGATTTCTGTATATTAACTTCATATCTTGAAACTTTACTGAATTTATTTATTGGTTCTAATAGTTTTTGGAGTTTTATATATATATATACACATATATATGTATATGTATATATACACACTTGTGTGTGTGTGTGTGTGTAGTTTTAGGGTTTTCTATATATAGTGCCTTGTGTTTTGTAAATAATGGCAATTTGACTTTTTTATTATTGATTTAAATAACTTCTTTTCTGTTGGTCTGATTTCTGTTGCTAAGATTTCCAGTAGACAGTTGAAAAAAGTGGAAAGTGTGGGCCTTTTTTTCTTCTTGATGTTGTTAGAGGAAAAGCTTTCAGCTTTTTACTATTAAGTATGATGTTATATCTGGGCTTGTCATAGATGGTTTCTATTATGTTGAGTTATATTTCCAATATACTCACTTAGTTTAGTTTTTATCATGAATGGATGATGAATTTTGTCAAATGCTGTTTTTGCATCTTTGGAGAAAATGACATTTTAATATATTATTACATTAATGTGGTGCATCACATCAATTGGTTTATGGATATTGAACCATCCATCCTTGCATTCCTGTGATGTGATTAGGGCAAACAATTTTTTTTTAATGTACTTTTTAATTTGGTTTGCTAATATTTTTTGAGGATTTTTTCATCTCTGGTCTGTAATTTTAATTTTTTGTAGTGTCTTTGGTTTTGGTATCAGTATAATACCAGCCTCATAAAATAAATTGGAAACATTTTTTCTCTTCAATTTTTTGGAAAAATTTGAGAAGGATAGATATCCACTGTTATTTAAGTATTTGATATAATTTTTCTGTGAAGCCTTCTGGTCCTGGACTTTTGTTTGTTGGGAGTTTTTGATTACTGATTCAATTTCATTACTAGTAATTTATCTGTTCAGATTATATTTCTTCCTGACTCAATCTGAGAAAATTGTATGTTCCTAGGAATTTATGTATTTCTTTTAGGTTGTCCAACTTGTTAGTGCCTATTTTTTTGTAGTAGTCTCTTATAATTTTTTTCTTATTTCTGTGGAGTCACTTATAACTTCTCTTTCATTTCTGATTTTATTTATTTGAGTCCTCTCTCTTTTTCTTGATGAGTCTAGCTAATGGTTTATCAATTTTGTTTATCTTTTCAAAGAACTAACTCTTAGGGGCACCTGAGTGGCTCAGTTGGTTAAGTGTCCAACTCTTGATTTCAGCTCAGGTCATGATCCCCGGGTCCTGGGATAAAGCCCTGCATCAGGCTCTTTGTTCAGCGGGGAGTCTGCTTGAGGATTCTCTCTCCCTCTCCCCCTCTCCCACTCATAGGCTCTCTCTCTCTCTCAAATAAATTAATAAATAAATCTTTTTAAATAACAGAACTCACTCTTAGATTAATCAATCATTTTTATTGTTTTTTTTTTAAGTCTCTATTTCATATATTTCAGTTCTGATCTGTATTATTTCCAACCTTTTACTAAATTTGGAATTTGTTTTTCTTTCTCTAGGCCCTTTACATGTATGGCTAAAATATTCATTTGAAATTTTTTGTTTCTTAAGGTAGGCCTGTATCCCTAAAAGTGTCCTTCTTATAAGGGCATATACTAATATATTGATTTTGTGCATCCCAAAGATTTTGGAATATTGTGTTTCCATTTCATTTGTCTCAAGGTATATTTTCAATTTTCTTTTTGATTTCTTTGTTGACTCATTGGTTGATTAGTAGCACATTATTTAGCTTCCATGTAATTTTTTTTCTTTTCTTGTAATTGATTTCTAGTTTCATACAATTCTGGTTGGAAAAGATGCTTGATATGATTTTAATTATCCTAAATGTATTGTTTTGTTTCTGTGGCCTAACATGCAGTCTATCTTGGAGAATGTTATATGTACACTTGAAAAGAATGTCTATTCTGCTCTTTTGTGATGAAACATTCTGTATATATCTGTTAAGTCCATCTGGTCTAATGTGTTATTCAAAACCACTGTTTTCAAATGCTCTTGTTTGATTGATCCTTTTATTATTATAAAATGCACTTCTTTGTTTTTTGATACCGTTTTTGTTTTAAAGCCTCTTTTGTCCGACATTGTTATCCCAATTTTTAAAAATTTCTATTTGTATGGAATATCTTTTCCATCCTTTCATTTTTAGTCTGCAAATGTCTTTAGGTCTGATGTGAGTCTCTTGTAGATAGCATGTAGATGGATCTTGTTTCTTATCACATTTAGTCACCCTATGTGTTTTGATGAGAACATTTAGTTCATTGACATTTTAAGTAACTATTGCTAGATACGTACTTACTGCCATTTTGTTATTTGTTTTATGGTTGCTTTTATTTCTTCTTTTGCTCTCTTTCCTTGTGATTTTATGAGTGTTAAACTCATGTTCCTTTTTCTTTATTTTTCATATATCTGTTATGAGATTTTGGTTTCTGGTTACCATGAGATTCACATATAACACCTTATTTATATTGCAGTCTATTTTTAGTTGATGATTACTTAAGTTCAAACACATTCTAAAAGCACCACATTTTTATCCTCCTCCCCATGTTTTATGTATCTGGCGTCATAATATACGTCTTTTTGTTTTGGGTATCCCTTAACTAATTATTGTAGATATAGTTGTTCTTATTGTGTCTTTGAATCTTCTTACTAGTTTTATAAATAATTGGCCTATTGTCTTCACTATATGTTAATTTTTACCAGTGACATTATTTCTTCCATAATTTTCTTTCTTTCTTCTAATTATAACTTTTTTTTTTTCTTTGAGAAGTCCTTTAACATTTCTTATAAGTTCAATTTACTGGTGAGAAACTCTAACTTCTATTTGGGAAATTCTTTATCTTTCCTTCAATTCTGAATGATAATGTTATTAGGTAGAGTATTCTTGATAATAGTTTTTTTTTTTTTCATGTCAACACTTCAAATATATCAAAGTTATGGCTTTCTGATCTGCAAAGTTTCTGCTGAAAAATCAGCTTATATACTTATGGGTGTTCCCTTGTATGTAACCAATTGCTTTTATATTCATGCCTTTTTTTGAAAACGATTTTATTTGTTTGAGAGAGGGGAGAGAGGGAGGGAGGGAGCAAGCATGAGTGGGGGGAGAGGCAGAAGCAGAGGGAGAGAGAATTTCAAACAGATTCCATGCTGAGCATTGAGCCCAGCACAGGGCTCAGTCTCACAACCCTGAAATCATGACCTGAGCTGAAATCAAAAGCTGGATGCTTAACCAATTGAACACTTCAGGTGCTCCTATCTTCCTGCTTTAAAAGCAGGAGTCTTAAAGATTCTTTTTATCCTTAAGTTTTGACATTTTATTTATTATATGTCTTGATACATAATCCTCTTTGGATTAATCTTTTTGGGGGCTCTCTGTGCTTCCTGGACCTTAATGCCTGTTTCCTTCTCTATTTAGAGTTTTTCTCTTATTATTTCTTCAAATAATTTTCAGCATCTTTGTCTCTCTTCTCTTTCTTGACCCCATAAATGCTGGTAGTATACTTGATGTTGTCATAGAGATTACTTGATCTACCCTCTTTGGAAGGGTGACTGAAGAGGTGACTCTCACAGCTAGGGCAGGTCCACAGAGGAAGGCTGAGCTGGGGCAGGTTGAACAGGGTAAGCAAAGTAGATGGGGTCAGAACAGGATTCTGCCGTTGTGGGGCCAGCTAAGCTAAGAAGGGCCAGAACAATGGCACCTGCCAGCATCTCCATTCCTAGAGAATCTTCCCACAGATTCCTGCCCCTCTGCCACCTGTTCTAAAATCAGTCAATAAACCTACTTCATGTATGGCCTGTGTGCTTTTCAAAATGTTACCTCTGTGCTGCATCTTGGAGTGAGTGAGATTGTGTATGGGCCCTTTAAGAGCAGAGTCTCAGTTTCCTACAGCCTTCTGGCTATCCTAAAGTTAATACCCAACAATTTTTTAAAAGATTTATTTATTTATCAGACAGAGAGAGCAAAAGGAGGGGCAGAGGGAGAAGGAGAAAGACAGAAGCAGACTCCCTGCTGAGCATGGAGCCCAACACAGGCTCGTTCCATGACCCATGAGATCATGACCTGAGCCAAAAATCAAGAGTCAGATCCTCAATGAGCTGAGCCACCCAGGCATCCCAATATGCATCAGTTTTCCAGATCTTATGAAGGTTTGTCTTCCCTGTGCAGGTCCTCAGGACCAGAGGTGTCCAGTGTGTGGCTTGATCCCTATGCTCCTCAAAGAGGATCTCTGTAACCTATGATGTCCCTCTTACTTGGGGTTTGCTACACCAGGGGTTTGACTCTCAACTAGACCACATCTCTGCCTTTTCTACCCTTCTTAATGTGGCTTTTCCTTTATGTCCTTAGTTGTAGAAGAGCTGTTCTGTTATCCTTCAGATCACTCTGGAGTTGCCCTGTGTGTGATTGTAGCCTTTATATATTTATATGGAGGTGAACTCAGGGGTATTCTGCTTTTGCCACCTTCAAGTGAGTTCTACAGATGATGAAGCAAGCCCACACACAAAAGGACTACCATGGTCACTGGTGTGGATCTTCTGAATATCCTTTTTTTCTTAAGAAGTTACTCTGAAGTGTATCACTTATTATAATGATCTGCACTTCTTTTTCTTTTGAAATACATGGCTACTTATTAAATAGGCATTTTCCCTACACTGTAAGCCATAAAAGTTTGTAAAATGTTCTATTGTGCATAGTGCCATTTTTTTATAGAGATTCCTGCAAAGATTGGCAATAATGAACCAAAGAAAGATATTTAAACCAGTGTTTGCTTCATTGTTCATATAATTGAGATGAGTGAATAATTCTTCATTGATTTTATTCAAAAGATAAGATTTTTGCTTTTTTACAGGCTTACATCAGGTTCAGTCCACAGTATAAGCAATAATAATTATGAATGGTCATAAGAGAAAGAAGCTACTTTCTCCTGGAGAATTTTTCTATTTTTATGTCTATTTATAGAGATTTTCTACATCTTATCTTTGCATACTAAGCTGAAAGGAAGTAAGCAAATTGACATTTATTTGTGCCTATTGTGATAACAGATAACATGTGCTGAGCTCTTCCTATGGTCCCATTTATTGCTTTACAGTATATACACATTTCATCCTCAGAGTAACCCTATGAGATAGATACCTTTGGTACTCCCACTTTACAGTTGTGGAGTCTGGGAGACACAAAGGTCAAACAATTTTCCCAAAGTCATTAGTGGCCAGTAAATGTGAAGTTGTTATTTGAACCCAGGCCATCTGTCTTTCAAGTCCATACTCTACCTGCTATATGAATCTGCCTTAGAGGTCATACATGGGATCATGTGCCTTCACCTCCATTCTATCATTTAGGCATCAAAGTAATAAACATTACAAGATGCTATCAATTTCCAAAGTCTGAAATTACTACATTGTAAAATAAAAGAGAAAAATAGCAGCTTGTGGTATACTTCAGAGATGTACTAAGTAGCCTAACACCACAGGCTTTTGGTTATTCATTCAAGTTTGCAGTCATTCCCGACTACTCATGGACAAAGTTTAAAGCTAAGCACTTTGAATGATATAAAGGTGAATTACAGACTGCCACTGCCTCAAAGGAGCCTATTAATAGGTCTGATATTAAAGAGAGAGAATCTCTGCACCATTGTACAAAATGATTTTAACTGCTAACAGGAACTAGCTTCAATTTTCCCAGAACTCCAACCCAGGAATAATGATTCTGATGTGTAATTATAGCCTGGTTACTGCTTGCTGAAAGAGTTTGAGGATGCTTACTTCCTGCTTATTGTCCTTTCGGAGTATCACTCATTTTTCTGTTTCTTAGTGACATTCTCTCAACAGCTCAGTTGAAATCAGTTCAACCAAAATGTATTGCGTGGAAAATGACTTAATACTCAATTTCTGGAGTCAATTCTTGGCTTTATCATTTCTAGCTGTGTGTCTCTGAGCGCAATTAGTAATGTTTTTGGCCCTAGTTTCCTTGTATCCAAATAATAGCAATAACAGTAATAATAACAAGATAGAGATATTTGTTTTTTCCTGTGCACCAGGAATATGAGGAAGAAATGAGAAAATCAATAATCTAAATGACAAAATCAACATTTGTGTCAAAATCCTTGAAAGTATTCAGAACTAAAAAGGATACAGATTCATGCATCAAAAGCTGTCTGGGATTTTGTATCGGAGGTGTCATGTCTGGCACAAAACAGGATATGGGAAGACTGAAATCAGACAGGAGTACAGAGAAGAACTGAGATAATGCTGGAAACCAAGAGGCATCGATGTAGGGAAAAACCATGGACAAGTGTGGTTTGATTAAGGAACTTGTCAGAAACAGAGCCAGGAACAGAAGTTGAGTTACCTAGGAAAGCAAGTGAGATGACTGAAAACTGCACCTGGGGAAGCAATCATTAGAGACATTTAATTATGAGGATTGACATCTCTTGCCTCAGGCTACTTTTAATGAGCCTGGAATCTGGGGTGTCTGTGACTCCTTTGGCAGCAGTGCCATTCAGGTTCTGCCCAGCACCTAACAAGAGAAGCAACATCTCTAAAATCCTGGGTCCATTGTAGTGTCAGAAAGTCATACAATCACAGAAAATTCTTTCATTTTCTTTTCACACCAGAGCACAAATTTCTATCTTGTTGGGCTACGTTTTATTTGAAAAGTTTCAAATGTTCCAGAAATTCTAACGTGCAATATGGATATAGAGGGAAAATTACCTCTTTGCTGTTCTTTTTCTTCAGAGATCTACTCTTACAAAATCAAGTTTAATCCACATATTGATCATCATAGAGAAGAAGAGTAAATATTCTTTCTTGATAAAATTAAGAAATAAATTACTGAAACATAAATTTAGGTCATGATATTCCCCATATCCTGCAGTAGCTTTGGTTGCACTTTTTGGAAATAGAACATTAGTTAATCCAAGGAAGATAAAAAGTTCTATTTTTCCTCAAATGTAGAGGGTATCAATTTTAGACTGAGGAACTAGGATGATCCCTTTTTTTAAGCAGGAAGATGTAGGATATGTGAGAGCATAGTGGTGTGTGTGTGTGTGTGGTGTTGAGGGCAGTGGGAGTCTAAGGGAGAGTTCTAGGGTCCTTCTCAGTTGTAATCAGTAGTAAACCCCAATGAACCAGCTCTTATGTACCACTTCCACTATTCCTGAAGACTAGTGCAGTGAGCTTCCTTCAAGGCCATAGCTTCATCAAAAATTCAAGGAAAATTTTAATGCAGTGGCTGGATTGCTGTACATATTAGAAGTGATTAGCTGCATTCATGAATCTATAATCACACCTGCAAGTGAGGAAGGAATCTATAGAAATAGGAAGCATTTCTAAAGCCATGAATATGCATTCAGTATGAGTTGCCAGAAATATCATAATAAAAATAGTTTGTAAGTATCCAGGATCCAGCAATACTGCTTTTATTTTCCAGATGTCAAAACTCAGCCATTTTGACTAAAACAGATAATACACATGAAGTTCAATATTTAGAAGTCACTGTTCATGGTGCTTATTTCAGAAAGGCCAGTTTTCTCTGTGTTAGAAAAAACATAGTTATTTCTGAAAAGTGGTTTCAGAGGTACCAAGAAAAAGTTCAGAGCACTCCTCTCCACCACCCTCTCAAAGAAGACTTATATGTCGGCTGGTGCCTGGACTTTTTCTTATTAAAACTTTTCATTTATTAAGGCTTTGTTCATTAGTGCAATTGAAAAGATACCTATAAATTTAAAACAAACACACCCTCAATCTTTTGGTCCTAAAGATTTTGAGTCACAGATTCTTTTTCAACAATGAGTATTAGAGAGACCAGAGGTCTTTGAAGTGCTGGTGACATGGGGTTAATATATATATTGGAATATTGTGATTCAGTTCTGGCAAGTGTATGATGGATACCTGAACACAAACACAAACCTTCTGATTCTCACGTTTTCCACTCATAAGATTGCTTTTCCCTCTTAATTATTTCATTAATAATGGTAACATAATTATGAGTGTGTGAAAATAAAGTTTATACAGAAGGAGGCAGGAACTAAAGACTTTGGAAATGTTGAGAAGTTAATTTTCGTTCTTTCTAATCACACTGGTCTTTTCTTCCCTAGATTTAGAGCTTAAATTACCATCATCTTTGTGAACCACATATCGATGCTACTGATACTCATTTGTGTTACAAACCTCTATGGTTGAAGAGGGGAAGAAATGGCACAGTGTTAGATACATGCAGTTTTGTGAAACACTGATTAACCCAATAAATATGTCCCAAAGGGGTGGATCCTTTGAAAATGGCTGTTTCATTAAATTCTATACTTTGTATTCTGATAGATCACTTCGCTATCCGGAGAAGACATACTAATTAAAATAAGAACTATTTCTTCCCTTTAACAAGTTAAGTGTCTTTTTTGAAAAATAGATTTTCTTTGGGCAAACCTTTACATTACATTACCTTTTTTAATTAGAGAAACTGAGTGATAATGAAATGTGATACTAACAATGCAAGTATTGAGAGAGTTTATTCTTGGAATCATGGTGTCTTAGAATATGAGAATGAGAAACAACTTTAATTGAATAAATATTTTTTTAAGATATGTTTGAGGCCAGTTCCTGGGTTAGGTGTTAATTTTCATGGATGAAGATGAGGAGTCTCTGCCCCCTTTCAATTCCAGAATCAAGAGAGGGAAGTCAAACAAATAACCAGGCAGTACGCAACATAATGTGATGCCTTTATATCACAAAGAAATGGAAGGTATCGACATGTAATGGAGACACTTGACCCAGGCTTGTGAGTAGATAGTGGTAAGAAATTATTTCCCAGAGAAAATTGCTTTAAGTTGGAATAAACAGAAAACAGCAACAAAAAGAGAGATAGGAGAGATGTTCTAAGTAAAGAAATATAATAGGCAAGGCCTGAATATGAAGGAAATCGTATTTAGGGAAACTCAAATGAATTCTCTGGTGAGGAAGGCAGAATCAGAGTAGAGTCTAAAGGGAAAAAAAAAAAAAGAGCCATATAATACAGATATTTTTAAGCCTATGTTTTTAGATCATTTTTAGATCAAGGTGAGTATTGTAGGATTTTAATCCAAAGCTAGATGTGTTGTAGCAACTCCTTTGAGGCTAAAGATATGACTGTTGTCTACAATTTAGAGTTTAGCAGTCAATACTCAGTAGCAAATAGAGTTTTTCTTTCACTGTCACTCTCTTCCATTTTATCATCCCTTCTTCACTTTTCTGTCTTTGGTCTCTTTTTTCTCTTTCATATAGAATTTTGACAGTTTTCTAATGGGTAAGTTAAAACAATTGATGACCTAGATCAAAATACATGTTAATTAAATGACAAATGCAAATCTTTCAATGGTTACTACTGCATCTAACCAAATACATTAATGAGTAAAATGTGATTAAGGTATTAAATCTTTTTAGGGCAGCCCTGGGTGGCTCAGTGGTTTAGCGCCGCCTTCAGCCCAGGGCCTGATCCTAGAGACCTGGGATGGAGTCCCACGTCAGGCTCCCTGCATGGAGCCTGCTTCTCCCTCTGCCTGTGTCTCTGCCTCTCTCTGTCTCTCGTGAATAAATAAATAAAAAATCTTTTAAAAAAGTGTAAATCTTTTTAATCTTTCTACAACTTAAAATACAAAAATTTGATTTGTTATAAATACTGGCCACAAAGTAAGACTCACTATGGCAGATGTTATAACTAATTTTGGATATGGACAAAATGAGTTGATAAATCAAATCTTACATATGGTTTACATAAAGAAAAATAAACCCCAATTAAATATATGTTGGTAAAATAAAAAATAGAAATTGTTTAATAATACTTAGTAAGAAATTGATCAAGAAGTTAAATTGGCTTAATGAGTTGACTAGTAAAATACTCAATAGAAAATTAATCACTGTCTACAATTTTTCAATTAAACTGTTTGCATTTTCTGCTTCCAGACAGGATGAGACTAGATTTATCTTGCTGCCTGAAACAAAAGTACACAGAATATGTGAAACAATGTCTTTTAAGAAACTAGACATAAGGCAATGAGTGACAGTGATCACTGGGTGATGGAAAACAGTTTAGACACAGTGATTACTGCTATGAGGTAGTTTCTAGGATATGGAATAGAAATGAACCCATGCAAAGTCTAAACCTGAGCCAAAGAGATGGAACTGAGAATCTGTGGAGATAAAGATAGCTAGAGTTTGAAGAGCAGCAGGAAAAAAAACCCAAAACCCCCAAAACAACCAGCTGCATAGAAAGAGAACATGGGAGATAGGAAGGTTGTCCACTGAATACTGATGTACATGTTAGTCTTGGAAAAGAACCACAGAAAAGGATTATGTGTTAGTAGCACCTGGGCCTAACACAGAGTTGGGAAGACTGCCTGTTTTGCCAGACAGAAAGGGAAATTTCATGACTGAAAGGTATTGGGTAGAGCATATAAATGGGTCTTTCCTTGGTGGAAGGAATAATTAGATCTATATTAAACACTACTCCAGTTCCTAAGTCCTAAAAGCAAGCCCCAGAAGAATGAAGCTGCTTAAGATAGCCTTAAAACTTTCAGAACAAATTTCAAAAATACTTTAAAAACTCTCAATCCAAATTAAAATATACATATACCATTCAATAAAAAAAATTACCAAACATCCAAAGAATCAAGAAAATATTAAGCCATAATGTAGTGGAAATCAGTAAATTTAAACTGCTTCAGAACTAATAAAAATGTTACAATTAGTAAACAAGAGCATTAAAACAGAACTACATTTTATATGCTCAGAATCTTTTTTTTTTTTTTTAAGATGGTATTTATTTATTCATGAGAGACAGAGAGGCAGAGACACAGGCAGAGGGAGAAGCAGGCTCCATGCAGGGAGCCCGACGTGGGACTCGATTCCAGGTCCCCAGGATCAGGCCTTGGGCTGATGTAGGACTTGATTCCAGGAACTCTGGGATCACGCCCTGAGTAGAAGGCAGATGCCCAACCACTGAGCCACCCAGGCGTTCCCAATATATGCTCAGAATCTTAGGTAGTTGTGTGAAACATATAAAAGAACCCCAAATCAGTGTTTTAGGGATGAACATTAGACATTAATAATGAAAATATCTCTGCAAATTCTTTTTTTTTTTTGAAGATTTTATTTATTCATGAGAGATACAGAGAAAGAAGCAGAGACATAGAGCGAGAAGAAGTCTTCCTGTGGGGAACATGATGCAGGACTTGATCCCAGGGCTCTAGGGTCACAATCTGAGCCAAAGGCAGATGCTCAACCATCGAGCCACTCAGGTGTCCCAGTATCTCTACAAATTTTCCAAATATTTAGAAACAAAATAATACACTGCTAAATAACCAATAGTCAAAAAAATTAAAAGGGAAATCAGAAAATATTTTGAACATAATGAAAATGAAAAAAATTACATATAAAATGTTTCATACATCTAAGGCAGTACATAGAAGAAATATTACTACATACCTATTTTACGGGGGAAATAATTTATCAACTGCACCTAAAAAAATTGAAAACTAGAAAATGAAAAGCAAATCTAAGGTAAGTAAAAGGAAGGATTAATAAAGATCAGATTGAATTAAATTAAATGAAAGGTAAAAAATAAAATATGAAACCAAAAACTAATTTGTTGAAAGCTCAATGAAGTTTATATACCTCTTGCCAAATAAATAAGGGAAAATGGAGGGGAGAATAAATAAACCAATATCTTGAGTTATATATTCCATAGATATTAAATGAATACACGATAATATTATGAACAACTTTATTCATATAAATTTGTCAACATAGATTAAATGAACAAACGTTATGAAAGGCACAAACCACCAAAATTTACTTAAGAAAAATATAAAACCTAAATATTTGTATATCCACCAGAGAGACTGAAACTAGAATTGAAAACAGTTCTGCAAAGAAAAATTCAGTTCTAAATTACTTTGTTAATTTATGGAAGGAAATATAAATGTTACACCAATTCTGGCAATTTGAAAAAGGGAATACTTTGATATTATAGCAGTCAGCATTACTGTAATAATCTTACAAAGATATTACAAGAAAATAAAACTATAGATCAATATCCCACATGCACTTAGAATGTAAAAATTCTACAGATAAGTTTTGCAAGATAAACCCAAAATATTAGAAAAAAGGATATGATATAATGGCCAGGAGTACATTTATCCCAAGGATGGAAACTGAAAGAATGAAAAAATGAGCAGAGCCCACTGGAAAGTGGTATACCATTAAGTACACCAACATATGTACAGTAGGAGGATCAAAAGGAGAGAATAGATAGAAAAAAAAAAAAAGAATGCCTGAAAACTTTCAAATTTTATGAAAAACATTGACCTGTGCTTTCAAGAATCTCAATAAACTCCAAGTAGGATGAAAGGAATGAGATTGACACTGGGACACATCAGAGTAAAAATATTGAAACTCATTTACTGTAAGTTCTATTTTTTTAGTGAATTCCACAGGCCTATCTATTCTTATATATAGTATATAGATTTTACAAGGTAACAGGGTACACAGTCTATACACAAAAGTATACAAGATTGATTTATAAAAATAAATTGTATTTCTCTATAAAAGAAATAAATAATCCAAAGATGAAATTAAGAAATTAAGGGTATTTATAATAGCACCAGAATTAGTAAAAATACTTAGGTTTAATAAAGAATTGCAAAGCTTACACTTGGGAAAATACGAAACACTCTTGAAATATATTCTAAAACTTAAAGGGAGGTTAAAAAATTTAGATAGGTAAAACAGCTTTATAAAAGAATAGCACATTGGGAGACCTAAAAATACATGATTTCAAGGACTTATTTTAAATGCATGACATATTAACTGTTGGTGAGAATGTAGAGGAATTGTAACTCTCATGCACTGCTGGTGACAATGAAATGATACTGTCACTTTAGAAAGAAGTTTGAGCAGATTCTTTAAATTAAATATATCCTTACCATATGATCCAGCCATTTCAACCCTAGTAATCTATACAAAAGAGATGAAAACATATGCCCATACCAGGCTTGTATATTAATATTCACAGCACCTTTATTTGTAGCAGCCAAAATTGATAATTCAGATGTCCAAGGATAGGGAATGGAGAAACCATGGTAAATTTATACAATGGACTATTACTCTGGAATAAAAAGGAATATACTGTGGATATACATAACAGCATGAATCTCAAGATATTTTTGTGTAAAATTAGCACAACCATTGAAGTACAATTGTATGATGCTATTAATGCAAACTTTGAGGAAATTCAAACAAATTGAGAATGACATAAAAAATCAGTAGTTACTGTGTCTTAATGGGAAGAGGGTGAGGGCAGAAATGTATTTACTGGAGGATAGGAATATAAAGGGGAATAAACATTTCAAGGGTGAAAAAAAAAACATTTCAAGGGTGATGGATCTGTTCATGTGTTTATTGCTGAGATGGTTTCACAAATTATGTATATGTCAAAATTATCAAATCGTACACATTAAATATGTGCAGTTTATTGTATATCAGCTATATCTTAATGCAGTTGTTTAAAAAGCATTTGCATTTAAAACTTTCTCAAAGAAAAAAAAACAATGAAATCAAATATCACTTTAAAATTGGCAGTTTTACATATCTACTGAGTCATTTTTTTTTACTGAGTCATTTCTGAAGAAGAGTGACATCAGAATAACACTTCAGATTTTCTTTTTTTTTTTAAGGCAAAATTAATTATAGAGAGATCACTTCAAAGCCTTTTGCACTAGTTTCAGGTGAGAAATGATGGTGCGTTGAATTAATGATGTTTTCAGGGGTTTAGAGATATGCGGATGGTATCCAGAAATTTTTAGAAGGGAAAAATAGATGATACTGGGAACTAATGTGTGAGGAATGGATATGAAGAACTCCAGGAACTTTCAAATTTCTCATTTGGGGAACTGAGCAGGCGGTGGTGTGCATTAAAAACACTGTTGCTTTCATAGAAAAGCATTACTCTGTTTTAGTCAAGGAAATGGAGAGATTTTAGTGGCAAATTTGAAGGATCGATGTGATGTTGGGTGAGATTATAATCAGTTGAGAGTTTGAAACAGATGATGATGGATAACCATAGATGCTCATTGCCTGAGTTGTGAAAAGATAACAAAGCTACGAGTAGAGTGTGCTTACAGCAAGATTTCCACAACAGTCATTCCAGAAATCCCCAGTAGTTAGGTACAGAGTCACAGAATTGGTTGTCTAGTCTCTAGGTTCTTGTACATCATCTAATATGTATCTTACCGAATGTGGGCCTCTACTCTAAAATATCGCCACTAAGTGATGATTACACTTCTGTGTGAAAATACATTGGGTGCCTGGGTGGCTCAGGCAGTTAAGCCTCTGGCTCTTGATTTCAGCTCAAGTCACAATCTCAGGTTTGGGAGATGCAGCCCTATATCTGTCTCTGGGCTCAGTGCAGTCTGCTTGGGATGACCCCTTCCTCTCTCTCTGCTCCTCCCCCCACTCGTTAGATAGATGATAGATAGATAGATAGATAGATAGATAGATAGATAGATAGATAGATAGATAAAATCTTTTTAAAAAGGAAAAGACAATATACAGTGACAGGAACAGCTTCTCTGGAAATAGCAGTTTGTCTCAAACTGCTGCTAAAAGTATTGAAAGATCCAATTTGTATATTAAATCACAAATATACCACCTGGGGACCCCTGGATGGTTCAGTGGTTGAGCGCCTGCCTTTGGCTCACAGTGTGATCCTGGGATCCAGGATTGAGTCCCACATTGGGCTCCCTGCATGGAGCCTGCTTCTCATTCTGCTTCTGTCTCTGCCTCTCTCTCTCTCTCTCTTTGTGTCTTTCATGATAAATAAGTAAAATCTTTTTTAAATAAATAAATTAATATAATATATAATTATATATAATATATATTATTATATATTATATATTAATATACCATATATTATAATTATATATTAACATATAATATATATTATTATATATTAATTATATTAATATATCATATATATTCATAATATCTAATATATAAAATATATAATATAATCATATATATAATATATATAATTTATATATAAATATATAAAAAATAAATAAATAAATAAATAAGTAAAATCTTTTTTTAATCTTTTTTTAAAAAGTACACCACCTCATTAATTCAGATCCGATATTGCAGTTCCATTCATTTGAGGTACTACATGGAGCATTATGATTGGATAGAATAAAGAATAAGAAATTGTACCTGTCCTTAACTGGCTCAAAACCTACTGAATTCCTTATTGATTCTTTTCTGTCCATCAGCACAAAATTTAAGGTATATTTATTCTATTTATTACCTCTTCAAATATTTTATAACAATGCTCAAATTCTTAAACTAAATGTTTGCAGTTTTTCAACTTTTCTTGAAACAACAGGTCTTGAATTCAACCTGATATTTATTATATAGATATGCCTTCAGTTTATTAATGTTCTCCTAGTGTCAGGAAGATCTGATTACCAGTTCAAATAGGACTTACAAATATTAATGCAATCTAACATGGTTTCAGATCATGTGGCCAGCACAATCATTGTGTCACATTTGACCCTTTAAGCAAATGAATATGGAGTGATGGAGAAACATTTGCTTTATTATTTAGTGTTCTTACTTACACTCAGCAGAATAGACTCAAATTTAAGCTTAGTATTTAGGGATATATAGAAAAGTCACTGAATTATGGGAAGGCTGAAAAAATAAACTCCAGACTGAGCTTCCTGGGATGACTTTTAATAAGTGCACTAGCCCTCCAAAGGCTGCCACCATTACCACAATTAAGAAGCTGTAGCTCAGGAGGCAACCATAGAACTGTCACAGCTACTAGTGACAGAAATACATAACTTCAGCCACAATTCAGATAATCCTAATTAGGAGCTTCTCCACCAGCTACCAATTTCAGAATATGCTTTCACTGGTATAATCAGTATGAGAAAAAAAAAAATGGATGGCTCTGGTTTGGCATATAAGAAGCTGGGTATTACCACTCCACCCTAACAACAAGTAAAAAGATGAACAAACTTGAAAATCAACAACTCTTCCTACATCCTTCAGATGAGTGAGGTCCCAGGGCAAGCCGCTAACCCCCAAATTGGAGAGACCAAATGATGAGTACCGAGAATCAAAACTCACAGAGCATAAACCCACAGCATAAATATTAATAGATTTCAGAGCTGAGATAAGGAAACTTGAACTATAATTGGTGAATTTCTAGGTGCTTAGTGTAGAAAAGTCCAAGAGATAAAAATTATAGAGGAGCTCCGTCATTAGGGGTTCCCATACTTTTGTGAATTTTACATGTAGGAGCTCAACCAGGTTCTCAAAGGAATGTCAAAGAAAAAATCCCCTGTGCTTCCATCAGAGGGAGGGGAAATGGAACTATTTAAAGAGTCAAACCATCCTGGGGTTTTATCAGAGCCTAATGGAACTAGATGAAGAGAAATACCCAATTCTGACCATTCTATTTTATTCCTCATAAGGATGTGGTAACTGGGAAGCAAATAGGAAGTTCACAACCCAGAAGCGAAGTTCGCAGCCCAGCTCAGTCACTAAAAGACTGAGACCTACTCATAGGGCTATATAATCCTTTCCTTTCCCCAATACTTCACCACCCTATTACTAAAGATCCAGTTATAGCAGTTTTGTTTACCCATACCATCATGTCCAGCTCTCATGAAAATAATACAAGACATACTAAAAGGCAAAAACACAGTTTGAAGAGATAGATTGACCATCAGAACCAGACTCAGGTATGAAATGGATTATAGAATTATCAGACCGGAAATATAAAACTGTGATTAAGATGCTAAGGGCACTAACAGATAAATGAGACAGCCTGCAAGAACAGACAGATAATGTTAGTAGACAAAGGAATGTCAAAGAATGAATAACAATAACAACAACAACAAAGCTAGGGATTAAAAAAGACTGTCATAAAAATGAGGAATATCTCTGGCAAGATTATTATAATGCATGTAACCACAAAAGTACTATGAACTTAAGGATATGGTGAAAAGCAAGTAGAGAGAGAGAAAGAGAGAGAGAGAGGAGTCGAATATCCAAGAACCCTGGGGCAACTACAAAAGGTATAACATACATATAATGGGGATTTCAGAAGGAGGAGAGAGACAAAGAAACAAAAGAAACATTTGAAACAATGATGACTAAGAATTTCTTCTAAATTAATGTCTGACACCACACTGCAGACCCAGGAAGTTCAAAGAACACCAAACACAAGGAGGGCCAGAAAGTTACCACTAGACATAATCATTTTCAAACTGCAGAAAAAACAATGATGAAAACATCCTGAAAGAAGTCAGAGGGAAAAGACGCATTGCTTATAAAGGACCAAAGATAACAATTGTATCTAATTTCACAGAATCCACATGACGGTTAGTGTTATGTGTCAATTTGACTTAATCGTGTGGTGCCCTGGCTTTTGGGGTAGACCAAGCAAAGCAGTTTGCTCTTCCCAATGTTGATGGGCATTGTCCAACCAACTGAGGGCCTGAATAATGACAACAACAAAAAAGTTGGAGGAAGAATTTAGCCCTTCTCACTGTTTTGCTTAAACTGTAACATTGATCCTGTCTTGCCCTCTGCACTCCTGGTTCTCAGGCCTTCATATCCAGACTGGAATCTAAATCATCATCTTGCCTGGTTCTCAGACATCTGGACTTGGACTAACTTACACCACCGGCTTTCCTGGGTTTTCAGCCTGCAGGTGACAGATCTTGGGACTTTTCAGTCACCAGAATTATGTGAGCCAATTCTTTACAAGGCCCTTGTATTTATACAAGAGACTCTTTTATGTAATATGTATAGATATGTACCTCATTTGTTGTGTTTCTCTAGAAAGCCTTGACTATACACTATGAAAGCAAGAAGAGAGTGAAGTGAAATATTTACAGTGTCGAGAGAAAGAAACTCATCAACCTAGAATTCTGTTCTCTGTAAAATTATCCTTCAAAAGTGAAAGAGAAATAATTTTTTTCATACAAACAAAAGTTGAAAGAATTTGCTGTCAATAAACTTCCCTTGCCAGAAATGTGAAAAAGAATTTCCATGGGGCATCTGGGTGGCTCAGTGGTTGAGCGTCTGCCTTTGGTTCAGGTCATGACCTGGGATCCCCGGATCAAGTCCCACATTGGGCTCCCTGCATGGAGCCTGCTTCTCCCTCTGCCTGTGTCTCTGCCTCTCTCTATGTGTGTCTCTCAATGAATGAATGAATGAATAAATAAATATTTTATAAAAATAAGTTCCTCAAAGAGAAAGAAAATTCAGAAATTTAGATGTACGTAAGAAAGGAAGTGTATCATTTTAATTTAAGGTTCTGCACAGTGAAGTGTATCATTTTACTGAAGGTAAAAATAAAAACTTCTATTTTTACTTATTCTTAATTGTTCTGACAGATAACTGTTCAAAATAATAGTAACAATGTATTATGTATGCTTATATATAAGTGAAATAAATGACAATGATGATTAAAAGGACAGGAGCAAGAGATTAGGACTATTTTGTTATTATAAGGCACACACTACCTGTGAAGTAGTATAGTGTTATATGAAAGTGGACTTGGATTATCTGTATATGTATATTACATATGTATTTTTAATATTTTTTTAAATTCAATTTGCCAGCATATAGTATAAAACCCAGTGCTCATCCCATCAAGTGCCCTCCTCAGGGATGGTCACCCAGTTACCCCATCTCCCCACCAACCTCCTCTTCTACTACCCTTTGTTTGTTTTCCTGAATTAGGATTCTTTCATAGTTTTTCTCCCTCTCTAATTTTCTCCACTCAGTTCCCCTCTTTTCCCTTATAATCCCTTTCACTATTTCTTATATTCCCCATATGAGTGAAACCATATGATTGTCCTTCTCCGATTTACTTCACTCAACATAATGCCCTCCAGTTCCATCCATGCTGAAGTAGATGGTGGGTATTCATCCTTTCTGATGCTAATATTCCATTGCATATATAGACTACATCTTCTTTATCCATTCATCTGTCGAAAGGACATTGTGGCTCCTTCCACAGTTTGGCTATTGTGGACACTGCTGCTATAAACATCGGGATGCAAGTGTCCCAGCATTTCACTACATCTGTATCTTTGGGATAAATCCCTAGTAGTTCAATTGCTGGGTGATAGAGTAGCTTTATTTTTAACTCTTTGAGGAACTTCCACACTGTTTTCCAAAGTGGCTGCAGCAGTTCACATTCCCACCAACAGTAGAAGAGGGTTCCCCTTTCTCCACATCCTCACCAACATTTGTTGTTTCCTTTCTTGTTAATTTTAGCCATTCTGACAGGTGTCGAGGTGGTAGAATTGTCTGTTCATGTCTTCTGCCCATTTCATGACTGGATTGTTTGTTTCTTAGGTGTTGAATTTGGTAAATTCTTTATAGATCTTGGAAGCTAGCCCTTTATCTGTTATGTCATCTGCAAATATCTTCTCTCATTCTGATGGTTGTCTTTTAGTTTTGTTGACTGCTTCCTTCTCTGTGCAGAAGCTTTTTATCTTGACAAAGTCCCAATAGTTCATTTTTGCTTTTGTTTCTCTTGACTTCATAGATGTGTCTTGCAAGAAGTTGCTGCGGCCAACTTCAAAAAGGTTGTTGCCTGTGTTCTCCTCTAGGATTTTGATGGATTCTTGTCTCACATTGGATCTTTCAACCATTTTGTGTTTATCTTTGTGTGTGGTATAAATTGATCCAGTTTCATTCTTCTGCATGTAGCTGTCCAATTTTCCCAACACCATTTATTGAAGAGACTCTTTTTTCCAGTGTATTTTTTTTCTGCTTTGTCAAAGATGAAGTACCATAGAGTTGAAGGTCCATTTCTGGGTTCTCTATTCTGTTCCATTGACTTATGTGTCTGTTTTGTGCCAGCATCACACTGTTTTGATGATCACAGCTTTGTAATACAGCTTCAAGTTAAGCATTGTGATGCTCCCAGCTTTGGTTTTCTTTTTCAACCTTCCTCTGGCTATTCTATTTACATATATTTATAGCAGGAAATATATAGTGCAAACTCTTGTGCAACCAGTAAAAATAAGTAAAAAAGAAAAACAAACATAATTCACATGTTTAGAGAGAAATGGAATCGTATAAAATGTTCAGTTAAAACCACAAAGGTTAGAAAAGGAGTGGAACACATAATAAGAACTAAGAATAAGGGCAATACATAAAACAGTAATAAATATGATAGACATATTGCAACCATATCAATAATCACTTCAAATGTCAGTGATCTAAATATGCAAAGTAAAAGATATTGTCAGACTGGATCAAAAGCCAAGATGCAAGTATAGGTTGTCTACAAGAAACCCATTTGGATGACAAAGACACATAAATTATAAGTAAATGGATAGAGAGAAATATACCATGCTGACACTAATCAAAAGAAAACAGGAGTAGCTATATTAATTTTATAGAAGACTTCATGACAGGGATAGTTATCAGGATAAGGAGGGATATTATATAATGAATAAGGTGTCAATTCACCAAGAAGACATATCCTTAATGTATATGCACCTAAAACAGAGGATCAAAGTATGTGACACCAAAGCTGATAGAAATGCAAGAAGAAATAGATAAATCTTCTATTATATTTGGATACTGTAACACAACTCTATCAGAAATAGACAGATGGCTGGCAGGAAATCAGTAAGGACAGAGTTGATCTCAATGTCACCATCATTCAAATGGATATAATGGATATCCATACTCTTATTTATGCAAAACCAGCTGAATACATTTTATTCCCAAGCTCACAGAAACATTCACCAAAATAGATCATGTATTGGGCCATAAAACACATCTTAACAAATTTAAAGGAATAGAAATTACATAATGTCTGCTCTCAGCCCACATTGATATTAAACTAGATATCAATAACAGAAAGATAACTGTAAAGTTCCAAAAAATACTTGGAGATTAAATAACACACTTCTGAATAACACATGAGTGAAAGGAGAAATCTTAAGGGAAATTTAAAAAAAATGAAAATGAAAACACAACTTTTTAAAAAAATTTGTGAGATTCTGTAAAAGCAGTGAAATTAGAGGGTATTTTGTATCATTGAACACAAGTATAAAGAAAGATATAAAATCAATCATCAAAACTTCTATTTAGGAAACTAGAAAAATAAGAGCAAACTAAGTCCAAGGTAAACAGCAGAAAAGAAATATTAAAATATAGAACAAAAATCAATTAAGTAGAAAACAGAAAATTGATAGAGAGCATCAATATAACCAAAAGCTGAGTCTTTGAAAAGATCAATAAAATCAATAAAACTCTATCCAGGCTAACTAGGAAAAAAGAAAGAGGACACAAATGGCTGATATCAGAAATGAAAGAGAGGAGATCACCACAGATACCATTTGCACTAAAAGGATAGTGAAGGAATACTATGAGCAACTCTGTGCTCTCAAATTTGATAAACTAGATTAAATGGGCCAATTTTTAGAAAGATACAATCTGCTAGAACCCACACAAGAAGTAGACAATCTAAATAGGCCTATACCTATTAGTGAGATTGAATCAGTAAGTAATAGCTTTCCCAAAGAGCACAATATTTCGCTGGTAAAATCTACCAAGTATTAAAGGAAGAAATCACAGAAATTCTCTAGGAGCTCTTGCAGAAGTAATAGCAGAGTCAAACTCATCTGCAAAGTCAAAAATTACCCTACTAGCAAATACAAAGACATTAAAAGAAAATAAAACTATAGACCAATAACTCATGATCATAGATATAAAAATTCAAAACCAAATATTAGCAAGTCTAATAAAAAATGTATACAAAGAATTGTACGCCAGGACCAAATGAGTTTATTCCAAGTAGGCAAGGCTGGTTCAGCAATCAAAAATTAGTTAGTTAATCTATCACATGAACAGGCTAATGGAAAAAAAATCACATTAGTCAATGCAGAAAAGAAAAAAAAAATCGACAAAACCAACACCCATTCATGATAAAAGCTTTCAATGAACCAGGAATAGAGGAGTTTTCCTAACCTTGACAAAGAATCTACAAAAACTTATAGCTAACTTCAACTTCATGGTGAGAAACTTGAAGCTTCCTACTTAGAGGAGGAATAAGGCAAGGACATCCTCTCTCACCACAGCCTTACAACAGGGAAGTGGAAGTACTAGCTAATGCAATAATACAAACATACAATGAGAAATAAGAGTTATAGAACTTTGGAAGGAAATCCAAAAATACCTGAGACAAATGAAAATTGAAACACAATGTTCCAATATCTTTGAGATACAGCAGAAGTTGTTGTAAGAGGGAAATTTATAGTGGTTCAGACCTACATCAAGAAATAAGAAAAATCTCAAAAAAATCTAATTTTACACCTAAAGGAACTAGAAAAAGAACAAATGAAGCTCAAAGTTAATAGAAAAAATAAAGATCAGAATGGAGATAAATTATATAGAGACTGAATACAAAACAACAAAGATCAAGAAAACTAGAGCTGGTTCTTTGAACTGATAAAATTGATAAATCTTCAGTTAGACTAAGAATAAAAGAGAGGACTTAATCAGAAATGAAAGAGAAGTTACAACTAATATCAAAGAAATAGAATGGATCATAAGATACTACTATGAATAATTATATGCTTACAAATTGAAAAATCTAGAAGAAGTAGATAAATTCCTAGTAACATTCCAAGATTGGATCTTGAAGTAATAGAAAATTTGAATAGACTTACTAGTAAGGAGATTGAATCAATAATCAAAAACTCCCCAAAGCTCCTTGTAGTTTTCAGGGCCAGAGCTTCACTGGTAAATTCTACCAAATGTTCATAGATTTAATACCACTCCTTCTCTAAGTGTTCCAAAAATTGAAGAGAAGTGAATGCTTCCAAACTTTTTTTTTTTTTTAAGGCAAGCATTCCCCTGATAGCTAACATATATAGACAGTGCACACACACACACACACACACACATGAAAATTTTAGGCCAGTATCTATGATGAACATAGATGCAGAAATCCTTAACAAAATATTAACAAACTAAATTCAATTTATGTTAAAAGAATAGTACACTATGATCAAGTAAGACTTAATCTTATAAGCAAGTATGGTTCAATATCTGCAAATCAATCAATATAGCACATTGACAAAGAATAAAAATCATCATCATAATAGATCCAGAAAAAGAGTTTCATAAAATTCAATGTTCATGTATGATAAAAACTCTCAAAAAAGTGGGTAGAGAGGGGATTTACCTGAAGATAATAAAGGCCATATATAACAAGTCCACAATTAACATAATCAGGAACAAGACAAGGATGCCCACTCTTGCCACTTTTGTACATTATACTATTGGAAGTCCTAGATAGAGAAATGATTAGGAAAAATAAATGAAATGCATCCCAATGGGAAAGAAAGAAATAAAATTCTGTCTGCAAACAACATGATTTTATACATATAAAATTCCAAAGACCCAACCAAAAACAAAAAACAACAACCAAAAAACAAAATACAAACCTGTTAGAACTAATACATTCAGTAGAGTTGAGTCCCACATAAATATATGAAAATCTATTATGTTTTTGTATATCAATAAGAAACTATCAAAATAAGTAATTAAGAAAACAGTCTCATTTATAATTACATCAAAAAGAATAAAGTACCTAGGGATAAATTGAACCAAAGTGGTGAAAGACCTATGCAATGAAAAGTAGAAGAATAAAGTACCTAGGGATAAATTGAACCAAAGTGGTGAAAGACCTATGCAATGAAAAGTAGAAGACATGGATGAAAGTAATTGAAGAAGACACAAATAAATGGGAAGATATTTTGTGCTCATGGATTGGTATAATTAATATTGTTAAAATGTCCATGCTACCCAAAGTAATCTATAGAGTCACTGCAATCTCTATCAGGATTCAAATGGCACTTTTTACCGAAATAGAACAAATAATATCAAAAGATCCTGAGTGGCCAAAACAATCTTGAGAAGGAAGAACAAAGCTGGAGGAATCATATTTTCTGATTTCAAACAATATTACAAAGCAGTAGTAATCAAAACAGTATGGTATTGGCATAAAACCAGACAATAGATCAAAGGAGAAAAATAGAAAAGAAATGAACTCATTCTAAATGGTTAATTATTTATGTCAAAAGAGTCAAAAATAAAATAGAGAAAGGACAATCTCTTCAATAAACAGTTCTGGGAACACTGGATGCACAAAAAACATGAAATCAGACCAGTACTTTACAGCATACACAAAAATTAATGTGGATTAGACTTGATTGTAAGACATGAAATCATACAAATTCTAGAGGAAAATGTGGGTGGTAAATTCCTTGACATAAGTCTGAGTGATAATTTTTTAGACCTGACTCCACGTGCAGGGGCAACAAAAGCAAAAATAAGTGGGATTACATCAAAGTAAAAAGCTTTGCACAGTGAAGGAAACCATCAAACAAAAAGAAAAGGCTACTTACTGAGTAAGAGAAAATACTTGCCAGTCCTATATCCAGTGAGGGGATAATACCTAAAATGTATAGAGAATTCATACAACTCAATAACCAAAAAACAAATAATTTGATTTAAAAAATGAGCAGACATGAATAGACAGTTTTCCCAAGAAGAAACACTGATTGCCAAAAGGCATATGAAAATATTCACATTATTTCTAATCGGCAGGGAAATTCAAATCAAAACCACAATAAGATACCATCTCAAGCCTATCAGAAAGGTTATTGTCAAAAAAAAAGAATGAAAAAAATGAATAAATGGCAAATGTTGGCAGAGATGTGGAGAATAGGAAACGCTTGTTCACTGTTGTCGGGACTTTGAATTGGTGAAGTCACTATTGAAAACATTATGGAGTTTTCTCAAAATAAATTAAAATAGAACTGTTATTTAGTCCAGTATTCCACTTATGCATATTTATTTGAAGAAAACACAAATACTAATTCAAAAAAACACATGCACCTTTTATGTTCATTGAAGCATTACTTATGATAGCCAAGACCTGAAAACAACTGAAGTGGTCATCACTGCATGCGTGGATAATGATGTGGCACATATATGCAATGGAATACAGCACGGCCATTAAAAACATGAATCTTGCCATTTGAAACAAGATGGTTTGTCCTCGAGGATATTATGGTAAGTGAGATAAATTGGAGAAAGACAAATCCTGTATGACTTCACTTATATGTGGAATTAAAAAAAAAATCAATAAACAAAACAAAACTCACAGATGCAGAGGACAGATTGGTGGTTGCCAGAGAGGAAGAGGGTAGGAGGTAGACAACATGGGTGAAAGGAATCCAGAGGTACAATCTTCTAGTTACAAAATAAGTCATGGGACTGTAATGTCCAGCATGACACCTCTAGTCACTAATTTTGTGTTATATATTTGAAAACTGCTGAGAGTAGATTTTTAAAGTTCTTGTCGTGACAAAATTGTGACTTTGTATGGTGATAGATTATAACTAATTTTATTGTGGTAATCATTCCACACTGTACAAAAAGATCAAATCATTATGTTGTACACCTGAAACTAATATAATGCCATATATCAATTATATGTCAATAAACGTGTGTCTTTGCATATATAAAATTCAGTTACATCGAAACATATTCCTGCCTGTCTTGGCCACAAGTAAATCCTGTGAATCTTCTCTCTGGTCTTCCCAAGAGGGACTTAATGGTCATCTCACCAGTGTAACTTCCCACTGGGCATATGGTAGTACTCAGAATTTTCAGAATATAAATATTGACTCTAAATTGATGTCAATCTCTAGAGAATTGGAAAAACCACTGTGTGTTCCACTGGACAGCTTGAGGGCAGCTGGTATCAGGGGATAAATGGAATTAACAGTCTGACCATGTACTTAGTGGAACTACAGACCAATCCTTTTGATTATATTTCCAGTCCAAGCATGTAGATTGTTAGAAACTGGCCGAAGAGCACATGAGTAACCTAACAAGTGTGAGGACATGGGAAGGGTCTAGAATGAGTTTCTGAAATAACTCTGCCTACCCGTAGCACCTTCTAAGACTGCAATACTCTGTCCCTGGGGAAAATTAGATAAGTACCAAAATAAAGAATTACAAATGTAGATGCAGTGATCCCTATCCTGTTCCCATTTTCTCTCCATGTTTGGTTCATGAATAAGCCACATAAGTCATGAGGATCGGCCACAGATGATCTCGAATGCAGTCAGATGGTGATTCCAGTCACAGCTGTAGTTCCATATGTGGTATCTTTATAGGAGCAAATAAACACAGCTCACAGTGTACGTTACCCAGTTACTGGCCCAGAAAAAAAAAAAAAAAACAAAAAACAACTTTTTCCTCTCATAACCATGATAGTAGATAATCATAAATAAAAGTAGAGAAAATAATCTTGCCTTAGGCTATGTCAGAGACCCTGCTCTCTGTTACGATGTAGACTGAAGAGAAGTTCAGTTCCATAATATCTCAAAGAATATCCTATCAATTCACTACACTGATAACATGTTAATAGGACCTAATGAAAAGAAAGTCGCAAGAACTCTACAGGCCATAGGAACCAGCCCCATAGGTAAGATTTCAACTTGTCTGGTTAAGTGTGGTAAATAAAATAGTCTCCTTTCAGGTGTGAGGTGCATTGCTTCACCTTGTGTTTGTTTAAGACACCAAGAGATTGTGAAGATAACATATCCTGCACTTTGGAACGCTGTTATGCATTTACTGGTTTATAACACACAGGAGCGACTTGGTCTCCGAGCAAGTGAAGATTCTGGTTCAGTTCTAGACTATATTTCAAACTGCTCAGCCACCTGTGATTTTTGACCCAGTAGACCCAGTAGTAATGGAAATACTGTAGGTGGAGTTTTTATGGAACTTCTAGAAAACTGTCATATAAGGATAGCAGCATAGACCTATGTATTTGTCTACCAATGACTATTCTTCATTTGAAACATAGTTCTGCCTTGTTACTGGGAGTTTGTAGAGTGAACACCTGTTCATGGGATACCACAACTATGCACCTTGTATTGCAAATCATGAATTGTGTGATCTGATCCACTGAACCATAAAATTGGATGTGCACAGTAGCATTTTATTGTAAAATGAAAATGGTATATATTAGACTTGGTCACATAGATCTGGGAAGGCACAAATAAACTGTATAAACAGATGGCTCAGACCCCCATGGCACCTGCTCCTACTGCTTCACTGCCTTTCCCTGAACTATAGTTATGACCTCTGGGGTGTTTCCCATGATTAGTTAATGGACTACAAAAAGGTTTGAGTCTGGTTTCCTTTTAGATCTCCAAGATATATTGTACTGACCAGAAGTAGATGGCCACTGCCTACAATGGCACTCAGTGACAACTCTTGAAAACAGTGGTGAAGGGAAATGTTCCTAATGTTTAACTTCCTACAGCAGGAGAGATGACCCAAAAATATGCATCTATCATGATTTATGAGGAGGGGCTAATAAATTGGCTGCTATCTAAGACCCTGACAGACTGGAAAAAAATAAGATCGGATTGTTCCTCCTGGGTATCTGGAGAATAAGAATACAGATGGACATTTTAGAATGGGCATAGTGTGGAGACACGTGTGTCCCACCTAACTTTGCACTAGAAAAATAATCCTGTTTGGTGTAAGCTATCAATAATCTGGAAGATAAGATGATCCATCCTGTGGATGAGTGTGCATCTCCATAGACCAAAATAGAGAGCTCAGAAAAAAAAACCCAAAAAAACAAAACACACTTCTATGGTCAATTAAGGTATGCCAAAGGATGCAAGAATATATGATGAGGGAGAAGAGAGTATCTTCTATAAATGGTGCTGGGAAAACTGGACAGCTTCATGTGAAAGAATGAAATTGGACCACTTTTTTACATCATACACAAAAATAAACTCAAAATGGATTAAAGACATAAGTGTGAGGCCCAAAACCATAAAACTCCTAGAAGAAAACATTGGCAGTAATTTCTTTGACATTGGCCATAGAAACATTTTTCTACATATGTCTCCTTAGGCAAGGCAAACAAAAGTAAAATTAAACTATTGGGATCACACCAAAATAAAAAGCTTTTCTACAGTAAAGAAAACACATCAACAAAATAATAAGGTAACCTACTGAGGGGGAGAAGATATTTGATGTATCTGTTAAGAGGTTACTACCCAAAATATATAAAGAACTTACACAACTCAACACCAATAAAAACAAATAACCCAATTAACAATGGGCAGAGGGCTTGAATAGACATTTTTCTAAAGAAGCCATACAATGACCAGCAGACAGGAAAAGATGGTCACCATCATTCATCATCAAATAAAAAAGACAAGAAATAACAAGTGTTGGCAAGTATGTAGAGAAAACAAAACCCTCATGCACAAATTGCTGCAGCCACTGTGGAAAATGGTATGGAGGTTCTAATAACATTAAAAATAGAATTACCATATGATTCAGTTAATTCCATTACTGAGCATTATCACAAAGAAAATGAAAATGCTAATTAGAAAAGATACATGCTGGGATCCCTGGGTGGCGCAGCGGTTTGGCGCCTGCCTTTGGCCCAGGGCGCGATCCTGGAGACCCAGGATCGAATCCCACGTCGGGCTCCCGGTGCATGGAGCCTGCTTCTCCCTCTGCCTGTGTGTCTCTGCCTCTCTCTCTCTCTCTCTCTCTCTCTCTCACTATCATAAATAAATAAAAAAAATTAAAAAAAAAAGATACATGCACTCCTCTGTTTATTGCAGTATTATTTACAGTAGCCAAGGTATGGAAGCAACCCAAGTGTCTATCAATAGATGAATTGATTAAGAAGACATGATTTTTTATATATATCTATATCATCTATATCTATATCTATATATATATATATCACACAAAATGGGATATTACTCAGACATAATAACAATGAGATTTTGCCATTTGGAACAAGGTGGGTGGGTCTAGGGGATATAATGCTAAGTGAAGTTACACAGGAAAAGGCAAATATATGATTTCACCATATGTGGAATTTGAGAAAGAAAGCAAATAAGCAAATAAAGAAAATCTGACTCTTAAATATAGAGAACAAATTGTGGTTGCCAGAGGGAAGGTGGCTGGGGGGATGGGTGACATAGATAAAGATTAAGGTACATTTAATGTAATGAGTCCTGAGTAACATAGAGAATTGTTGAATCACAGTGTACACCTGAAACTATATAACACTGTATATTAATTATATTTCAATGAAAAAAAAGCTTTTTCCCAAATCATATTTCTTGCCTAATGAGTCCATGAACAAAATGGCCATGGTGAAGACTGTGTATGTGCCTGACAGTATAGATTTCTCCTCAACAGAGTTGACCTGAGCGTCTACTTTGTCAAAAGCAGAGGCTAATGGTTCCTCAATATCAAATTGTTCTGTAAAACTTCAGATATCTACGTGGAAAGGTTGGTTATTTTCAATCCTCATCCTCATGGTTGAGTAGCACCTTGTACTTAATAAGAATAGCCTGAAGCACTTCTATCAATAGCAATCTTCACAGATTTAGATAATATCTTATGCATTACTATTTTATGTCACATATATCATTTCTGATTAAGGGATAAACTTTTGAAGAAAAGCAGTAGATAAAGATAGCAATGCCAAGAGTACTCACTAGTGTTACCACATGCCCAATGAGCCCAAAATAGTTTCCTTGATAGAATGGACCTGCTAATGACTCAGGCCTAGTACCTGATGAGAAATAACTCCTGGTATTATAAACCTTAAGAAAGTGAACACATAGGTTATTTCTTCCACATTTCAGTGGAGAAAAATAAGGCTCATAGAGGCAAGGTGCTTGTTATCCTGGTATAACCATCAAGTGGCATAACTCGGCTACTAATCAGTATCTACAATTTTAAACCTACAATCTTTAATTATGTGACACTTAAAAATTACTTCAAATCTTATGTAATTTGCCTATTAAGCTTGGCTTTCATGACTACTTGAAAAAAACTGTTTTGTATTCCCATCAAAATATTCTGTAAAAAATTACTCATTGTATATGTCTATGTCAAATACTCTGTGAGATGCCAGGGATACAGATGTAAAATATGTAGTTCCTTATATGTCTAGATTCCTTTGGGTAGTATAGATATTTTGATAATATTTGTTTTTCCCATCCATGAGCATGGGATGCCTTTCCATTTCTTTGTGTCATCTTTCAGTTTCTTTCATCAGTGTTTTATAGTTTTCAGAATACAGGTCTTTCACCTGCTTGGTTAGGTTTATTTCTAGGTATTTTATGTGTTTTGGTGTAATTATATATGGATTGATGCCTTAATTTTTCTTTTTCCTGCTTCATTATTGGTGTTTAGAAGTGAAACAGATTTCTGCATGTTGATTTCGTATCCTGAGACTTTACTGAATGCAACTGTCAATTCTAGCCAGTTTTTGGGTGGAGTCATTGGGTATTCCACATAGAGTATCATGTCATCTGAAAATAATGAAAGTTTTACTTCTTCTTTGACATTTTGGATACTTTTTATTTCTTTTTGTTGTCTGATTACTGCAATTAGGACTTCCAGTTAAATAATATGGAAGTGGACATCTTTGTCTTGTTCCTGATAGTGGAGGAAAAGCTCTCAGTTTTCCCTAGTGAGGATGATATTAACTGTGAATTTTTCATACATGCCTTTTATTATGTTGAGGGTGTTCCCTCTAAGTGTACTTTGTTGAGAATTTTTATCATAAAGGGTGTTGTACTTTGCAAAATGCTTTTTCTGCATCTCTTATCATAATATGCTTCTTATCCTTTCTTTTATCAATGTGGTATATCATTGATTTGCAAACATTGAACCACCCTTGCAACCCAGGAATAAATCCCACAGGATGATAGTGAATTATTTTTTAATGTGTTGTTGGATTTGATTTGCTAGTATTTTATTGAGAACTTTGCATCCATGTTCACCAGGGATATTGTCTACAGCTCTCTTTATTTGTAGTCTTTTCTGATTTTTTGTATCAGGGTAATGCAAGGCTCCATAGAATGATTTTGGAAATTTTCCTTCCTTTTCTATCTTTTGTAATCATTTGAAAAGAATAGGTATTATCTTTTCTTTAAATGTTTGGTAGAATTTGCCTGTGAAGGCAACTGGCCTTATACTTTGTTGGGAGATTTTTGATTACTGATTCAATTTTTTTGTGATTATTGATCTGTTAAAGTTTCTATTTCTTCCTGTTTCAGTTTTGGTAGTTTATATGTTTGTAGGAATTTATCCATGTCTCCTAGGTTGCCCAATTTGTTGGCATATAGTTCTTCATAATATCTTTTTATAATTATATTTCTGTGGTGTTGTGATTTCTCCTTTCTCATTTGTGATTTTATTTGGGTCCTCTTTTCATTTTGATAAGTCTGGCTAGAGAGCTTTTATTATTATTATTTTTTTTTAAAGAACAAGCTCCTGCTTTCATTGATCTATTACATTGCTTTTGTTTTTTGTCTTTTTTATGCTTTTGGGTTTTTTTTTGTTTCTATATCACTTATTTTTGGTCTTTACTATTTCATTTCTTCCTCTGGCTTTATGCTTCCTTTGCTGCTCTTGTTAGAGCAATCCATATCAAAATACCAAGAGCATTTTTCACATAGATGAACAAACAATCCTAAAATTTCTATGGAATCACGGAAGATCTAGAATAGCAAGAACAGCATTGGAGGCATCACAATTCTGGATTTCAAGTTATATTACAAAGCTTTATTAATCAACACTGTATGGTAGTGGCACAAAAATAGACACATAGATATATGGTACAGAATAGAAAAGCCAGAAATGAACCCACAGCTATATGGTGAGTTAATCTTTGACAAGGCAGGAAAGAATATCCAATAGGAAAAAGTCTTTTCAACAAATGATGTGGGGAAAACCAGACAGCCACGTGCAAAAGAATGAAACTTCTTTCTAGATAAGTCTCCTGAGGCAAGGGAAACAAAAGCAAAAACAAACTAATGGGACTTCATCAAAATAAGACACTTTCACTCAGTGAAGGAAGTAATAATCAAAACTAAAAGGCAACCTACAGAATGGGTGAAGATATTTGCAAATGACATATATGATAAAGGGTTAATTATCCAAAATAAATAAATAACTTGTAAAACTCAACACCCAAAACATGAATAATGCATTTAAAAATGGAAGAAGACATGAATAGACATTTTTCCAATGAAGAACTACAAATAGTCAATAGCCATGTGAAAAGATGCTCAACATCACTCATCATCAGGGAAATACAAATCAAAACCACAATGAAATATCTCTCCATACCTGTCAAAATAGCTACAATTAACAACACAAGAAACAACAGATGTTGCTGAGGATGTGAAGAAAAGGGAACCGTCTTCCACCATTGTTGGCAATGCAAACTGTGCAGCCACTGTGTGGAAAACAGTGTGGAGGTTCCTCAAAAAGTGGAAATAGAGCTACCCTATGACTTAGCAATTGCACTACTAGGTTTTTGCCCAAAGAACACAAAAATACTAATTCAAAGAGATACATGACCCCGATGTTTATTATAGCAGCATGATCTATGATCTGTTATCTATTATGGAAACAGCCCAAGTGTCCATCAACTGATGAATGGATAAATAAGAGGTAATATATATATATACATATATGTGTATATACACACACACACAAAATGGAATGTTACTCAGCCATAAAAAATGATTTTTTACCATTTGCAATGACATGGATGGAGATAGTATTTTTTAAAGATTTATTTATTTATTTTAGAAAAAGAGAATGTGTGGGAGAGAGGAGCAGAGGGAGAGGGAGAGAGTATCTCTAGCAGACTCCCAGCTGAGCAAGGAGCCTGATGCAAGGCTCAATCCCACGACCTGGATATCATGGCCTGAGCCAAAATCAAGAGTCAGGCCTTAACTGACTGAGCCACCCAGGTGTCCTTCAATAGTATTTTTTAACCTTTTTTTTTTTTTTTTAAAGAGGGTGAGAGTGGAGAGAGAAAGAATTTTAAGCAGGCTCCACACCCAGCATGGAGCTCAATGTGAAGCTTGATCTCCCAACCCTGAGATCGTGACTGAGCCAAAATTGAGCCAGATGCTTAAATGACTGAACCACTGAGGTGCCCCATAGACAGCATTATGCTAAGCAAAATAAGTCGGCCGGGGAAGGACACATACCATATGATTTCACTCATATGTGGAATTTAAGAAACAAATAAGCAAAGGAGAAAAAAAAGGGAGAGAGAAAGGCAACCCAAGAAACAGACTCTTAATAGAATGAGAAAACTGGTAGTTAGTAGAGGGGAGGTGGATGGTTTAATAGGTGATGGGGATTAAGGCGTGCACTCGTGAGGAGCACAGGGTATCCTATGGAAGTGTTGAATCACTCTATTGTACATCTGAAGCTAATATTACACTGTATGTAACTGGAATTTAAATAAAAACTTTTAAAAATTAAATATGTACTTCCTGTCTTCAAAAAAAAAAAAAAAACATGCACCTTAGTGTTGATAAATGACCAAGAGAGACACATGTAAAAATATGGAGTTTATATCAAACTGTGTCACAATTCCAGTTTCTGATTTTTCAGGATGAAGTTCATCTTTTGTGTTAAGAAAGGGCATACTCATTTGATATGTCATGCCTATCATTTATAAATTGCAAAACACAACAGTGAAGAAGGCTGACATATCATCCTTAAATTTTAACCTGTTGGCATCTGTCAAATAACTTATAATTTAAACTAGTTTAAATATAGGGTGATTGCTTCCTTTTTTCTTTTTCTTTAATTTTAAAATGGAAACAATAAGAGGAATGATTGATGGGTGTTTTTTTTTTTTTTTCAAGTAGCAGGAAATGGAGAAACTTCAGTACAACTCTCAAGTCTTAATGCAACATAGAAGTTTAAGTCATTAATATAGCTCAGCTGGGTTCTTCTGAAGTATTTTAAAAATAAAATTTGATAGAGAAGTTGTGAGAGAGAAAACAGAATTTCCTAATGAATTATGTCCTAATGGTAGGCAAAATAATTGAGCACATATAGGCTATTGAGTCATTGTGGGTGGAGTTGTGGAGAAGGAATCGCAAACTATTGTTTTTTATATAAGCTCTAAGTTATAAGAATACGTGTGAACATTTATTGCTCATAGTTTGACCATGAATACCCTTAGAGTCCGAATGGAAATTTTAAAAGGCCAGATTGTTTGGCCACAGAGCCAAGATCTTCGCACTAACAGTATCTTACAGAAATATTTCAAGATGGAATTTTGATTTACTGATTCTGATTTCTATTTCTCCAAGTTTTTATTATTACTGAGATGGTAAACCAATGGCAGCTATCTGGTTTAATATGAGTCACTAAGTGTTTAATTCTGTATATTAAACCAATCTATTTTACTCTGGTATTAAACCAGTCTTATGACACACTATCAAAGGCTTTTATGCTTGTACAAGTTTCCTATAAAACATCTGAGTCGTCGACAATGTCACTAGTATTAAGAACAATTTTTATTTGAGTATTTTAAGAATTTTAAAATAATAGGTAATAAAATCTGACTTGACTTTTTACTACTTTCCTGAAGTTACCCCCTAAAAACAACATAATCATTTCTGAGAGTCTATTTTCTGGATACTATGCTCTGTGCTTAATGCTGTTGTGGAATGCCTGGTTTGAATCTCAAAACAACTTCTTTATGATCCTCATTTATTCAAGCTCAGAGTGGTTACACTCCTGTTATGCTGTAGAGCCTATGCTTTTCCAAAAGCAGTGGTCTTTATTTCCATTTTTACTATTTTTCTTCTGGATTTCAGAATTTTACCAAAACTTTCCTCTTACCTTTGTTTGTTATTCATTTGACTAGACTGGCTTTGTTCCTTAACCTCATAGCCCCTACCTTCTGATCTATATTTCTATGACAATTGTCTTCTCTGTTGGGAATTTCTACTCAGGAATCATCAATTTTCGAATTTCTTGTTCAAAAGTCCTTATTACAGAAAGATTTGTGAATTAAAATCATGAATATCACAGCACTGAAAAATAAAAGTTGAACACATGGGGAATTTTCCTAAACAGAACTGCCTATAACTTCTCTGTTTTTACAACTTACATCAACAACCAAAGCTGAATATTAACCTTCTAATTTTACCTTATATTCAAATATCTTCACTTTAATTTATATTCCTGTCTTCTGTTACTGATGCTTTTTATTTATTACATTACATGTAATTTTTATACACAATGCATAATTTTTCTTGCTAGATTGTAGTTTGTAGATCGCTATTATTTCCAACGCTTAATTTTATCATGACCTTTTTATTCACCTTTATGATTTCACATTCTCTTCCATTTAACTTATGCTGTATTTCAGAAAAATCTTCATGAGGTCTTAAAATAACAAACACTTACTCAAATTGCTTACATGATTCTAATTCCCTTTCTGGGCTAAGACAAGAAAAGAATAATAAGGCATTTGTAATGAAAACAATTTTCATATTTAATCCAATGAATTTCAGAGTCTTTGAAGAGACTTAATATTTGATTGACTTAATATTTGATTAATACGATACTATACTTAAATTCTGTTTAAAAAAAAAATTAAAAGGCAGCCTGGGTGGCTCAGCAGAGGATCAAGTCCCACATCAGGCTCCCTGAATGGGGCCTGCTTCTCCCTCTGCCTGTGTCTCTGCCTCTCTCTCTTTGTGTGTGTGTGTGTGTGTGTGTGTGTGTGTGTCTCATGAATAAATAATTAAAATCTTTAGGAAAAAAAAAGGAAAAAAATTTCTCTGTCTTAAGAATTCACAACAGATGGTATTTGCAAACATTTTTACTAATTTTAACTGCATGAGCTGTTAAGAAATGTTTTTAAAGGTAATTAAACTATGCTATTATATATCAAAGTCAACATTTTAAAACTGAATAATCCTGGTGAAAACTTGGCAACATAGGTGTACATGTTAATTTTATCATTTTATGTGTGAATGGTGTTTTATTCAACTTGGAAGTTAAATTTAATAATTCATTAATTTACTAGACAATTCTCACCGATTATTTCACACATAAAACATGTTTAATCTGAAAAGATACAGATTAATAGATTTGCTGGTAAGTGTTTCAATTTTCCAATGAAATTAACAGAGCAAGGAAGGAAGAAATTGCTTGAATATGATGCTATTGCTTCAGAATATGGGAAATATAAAAATATTTAAGATATTTCATTTTAGCCAAAGTAACATACATGTTGATTTATGGCATAATGTCTATTAATAATTGATCAGGCCCATGGTATTTATCTTCTCAAAATAGAGATATGAAACTTTATAAAACAGGAGGATCCTGCCTATGGAGACATTTTGTGGGTCTGCGTTACACAAAACTAGTTTCAAAATCATATAAGGATTAAATTATAAAAGTTTGTATATTGAACTAGTCACATTTTGCATGAAGAAAAGCAACTATATTTCCCCCAACTACCTTACAGAAACCAAAGATTATCTTCACCTGTACTAGGAGTCCCACAGTGGCTTGGGCAAAGTGGGGGTGAAATGGAAAATGTAGTTCAGGAAATGGGATTGGCAGGAACTATGTCACTAAGAAAATCTAATTCCCACAGTCATTCTCTGGGTTTAGGGTAGTAGAATTTTTCTGTTTAGTTGGCTGGTGGGTTTTTTTGTTTGTTTCTTTGTTTTTGTTCTTGTTTGACATTTGCTTAGTTATGCCCTAAGAGCACTTTGAAAAACAGTGTATCTCCTTACACATTTTAGAATTGATACATGAAAAATTCAATTAAGATTTTTAAGATTTAAATGCTGCTCTTCCAATTCTCTCGATAGAGCGGGCAACGATACCAAATGGAAAAACATCAATTCAGAAACGGTGGGCTGAAACGTGACTCAGAAGAATTGGCCTGTAAATGTGAAGATGATTTAGGAATTCTGTAACCAATTGCTTTTGCATATATATTCATACACAGGAGTGAATGATGATGAAAAGTTCATGTCTAAATAACTTTAAAGTACCTCAGTATAAAACAACTTCCTAGGTGATTACAATACATTGTATTGTCATTTGATAGGTAACATGTTTTTCACGTCCTTGGATCTTAATAATAAAATTGTGATTGGGGGCATCTTAGTGGCTCAGTCTGTTGAACAGCCAACGAGGTGTTGACTCAGGTCATGATTGAGCACCTCCTTCCTCCCCTGTGGGGTTCCACACTCAAGGAGCAGTCTGCCTCAGATTCTCTTGCCCTCTGCCTCATGCACACTCCCTCTTTCTCTCTCTCTCTCTCTCTCTCTCTCTCTCAAATAAATAAAACCTTTAAAAATAGTAACAGTAATAAAATTGTGATTTATAATTTATGGAATCTTGGATGTTATAAAAGAGACAGTCCCTCTAGTCACTGAGCAAGGGATGGACTTGAGAGGCTGACTGACCCTGGAGACAATGAAAGGGCAGATAAGGAACTCTCAGTGAGAGATGTTGGTGAGCCTGAATGGGGAACAATGGGGCTTGGGGATGAACAAGACAAGGTACATCTGAGAAAGCTCCATAGGAAATAAAATAGAAAAACTCTAGTGATGGATTCATATGTCATGGGTAAGAGGAAGAAAGATTTAAGGATAATGTCCTGAGCTATTAGTAACTATTGGTATATTTTTAGGATGATATATTATTTTAAAAATGTTGAATATCTACAAGGATACAGTACAAAAAGTCTATAATTGCAAAATGAAAAAAAAAATTAGAACACAAAGTAGTATCTGATGCCGATTATAGTAATGCTAGTACAAGGGTAAACATAGGAGGGGTCATAGAGATTAATAAATCAATGTGTTTTGGCAGGAAATTTCTTTGCATTTTATTCATCTTCTACTTTGAAGGCAAGTTAATTATGTGTGAAAGAAGCATATTCACCAAGGGCAGTATTGGAGGTAGGACCTAGTATATGTAAAAAATTAAAAAAATCAAAAAATAAAATAAAAAAAATTAAAAAATAAAAAAAAATAAAAAAAAATAAAAAAATCTAAATATTAACCTAACATTCATTTGGTAGAACATTAATCTTTTATATTTGGAAATAAATAATGAGTACCCTTTTAGAGTCTCCTGCTAGACGATCTAAATAATTTCACAATACCCTACTTGTAAATGTCGAAGTAAAATTGTATTAATAGAAATGGTACGTTCTGTAATTGCTCCCTTATATCCTTGAGGTTCTATTTCATATTTTTAATTCAAAATTTTAATTATTTTATAGTACAAATCCTAGTTTAATTCCAAATCCCAGTTTAATGCTCAGAGCTTGTTTGATTGACTAGGGAGCTATGCCTCAAGCTAAAAGGACATGCATGGTTTGTTTTGTTTGGAAGATGCTTTATTCTCCAATTGTATTGTCATATTGTTCAACCGGCTACTCTTCCAGCTGGGGCATTGGCTATTGTTTCCTAATAAGTGGCATAAACTGCTGAGGTTCTATTCATTGCTAGGGATTTCCCAGTCTTTGATGAAATATAATATGATTTGTTCACGGTGCACATCTGGCAAAGAGGTTTGCAGATTTCTTTGGGGCTGAAATTCACTCATTGCTGTCTTGTCGGTTTATGTAATAAATCATTTATCTCATCAAATTTTTTACAATGTAAACTAGTATATATTTGCCCAAACACATTAAGCTTCAAAGGCTAAATAATATATTTTATTTTGTGAATTAGGTATAATTTATTTTTCTAAGAAAGAACATAGCCAACGTGATAGAAAATGAAAATGGGAACTCAGGTTAGGTACATGTTTCTGTATATACACAAATGTGCGGGAGGCCTGATGACCATGAGAATGGGACCACGTAACTTTGAAGGACTGTTTGGTGGTGGTTTCAGTTCAGTTCTTTATTAGCAAATCTTTTCTCAGCTCTTGGGTTAATCTTTCATATTATATTACCTTTCTGTGTTCATCTCACACTTTTTCTCTTGGGAAAAACAATGGAATCTTTGTACTACACTTTATACCTATGAGAGAAATAGATAATATGCCACACTTGTCTCGAGTGTGAGAACTTTCAAATATTTTCAACATATTGAACTCCTATAGTGCTTGATTTACAACAAATTCAAGATAAATGTTCGCTCTCACTTTCAGAATAAATTAATCATTCTTAATCTCTAAAGTGTTTACCATCATAAACAGTAAAGTTCTGCTTTCTATAAATGTGCCATTAAGATAGCCTTATTGACAAAAGAACACAACAGAGGGGAGAAAAATTATAAAATTTTGTTTTGCTTTGTTTTCCTTTTACATATAAGATTGATTTTTTTAAAGCCTTGCTTTTATAAAAAGCTATTAACACATTACAATTTTCTTTAAGCTGAAGCCTTAATTTTGATTTGAAAACATTGAGAATTTTGAACATAATATGAGAATCAATGACTTTTGTATAAAATAAGACCAAATCCAATAATTGGTGTTTATAAATTGCCACTTGCCAGTGGTACCTGAAACAAGTAATGAAGGTGACTTAAGTCAAACTTGGATGACTATCACACCTGTTTCTTTGGCAGCACATTGCTAAATAGGTAGGGATATCCTCAAAACAAGGAAGTAAAAATTGGAAAGTTGATTTTTTTTGCAAGTGCATTGAGTATTTGACCATGCTGTAATGTTTCAGTATTTTGAAATAGTCTATAATATTGATTATGATTGGTTCATTGTTTAACAAACTGTATGTCAAATGTGTTGATACAATAGTTTGAAGGGTACCAAAATACTTCCCAAAGTGTAGAAAATTAGTTTTACTCAATTATGTTGAAGGTTTATGATTGTCTCTAATTGGCAGGCTATACAAATATGACATTTTCTATTATGGGTTCTGACTTCTTCAAGGCTGTTCACTTCATCACAATTTGAAATAAAAAGTATTTTTCTTTGACACAGAAAATTAACTTTAAAAAGTATTGGTTTTTCATTTTGTTTTCATATTCTTTTTTTTGGGTATAAAATTTGTTACGCGCATTATAATAAAGTGTCATATTTCCATTAGTGTATACGATGTCGTGAGTGTGCATGATTGTGTATAAAGGACTAGAGTCAGGCAGGCCTGGACCAGGATGGGTATAATAAATTCATTGGTGATACAATGATTAGGAAAATATTGTCCAAAAGTACAAATCAGGGAGAAAAAAAAAGTATTTGACCAAAATATATAAGTAGGGCTGTTGGATTGGGTTAAGGTAATGTAATAATTTTCATGTTACCTTATGAGTTTCAGACAATGATATCCAAATGGAAGACTCCTATCCAGTTGAAACATCTTCTAAATAGGCATTTAGACTGGAGAATACATGAAGATGGTAAAATTAGAGGTTCATAAAGATTTTAGAGTTAGAAATGAAAATTTTAAGGAATGAGAATGATTATCTGAGGAAGAAAATGTGAATATAAACAAAAAAGAGCATCAGGGATCAAATTTTTTCAAATAATCTATACAGATTATTAGAGAAAAAATTAGAAAAGGTGATAAAGAAGTTATTGGGAAGGTAGGAAAATATCCCAAATAATGCATTGTTAGAACTAAAAGAGAACTTAGGTATTTTCTTACTAGTATCTCTCATTCTAATTTTTAAATTTTTAATTTATTTTTTTAAAATTAGGCTGTGAATAAATGAATAGAGAGAACTTGGCAACTAATCCGCCCACCCCCCCTCCTCTGTAGGATGAGGTTTCTCCTTCTCATTTCTCCCGTGTTGTTTACGAGTGCCTAGTACAAGCCTACAACTGCTTGCAGACTTGGCCAATCGCCTCATTGTTCCTCATGGCACTTCACATCAGAATTCCTGATTTCTGAATCTTTGGGTCTGGCCAGGGCTTTTCTCTCTATCCAACTACTTCTAAATAATCAATGTCCATCTATCCCATACCCTGACGATCATTCCTAGAGATTCCAGACCTACTGATCTTTTCTTTATTCAAATTCTTATAATCTTTGATTTCTCTCTTTCTTTCTTTTCTTATTTTTTCTTTCTGTTTTATTTATTTAAGTAATCTCTACACCCAGTGTGGAGCTCAAACTCACAACCCTGAGATGGAGTCGATGCTTTTGCAACTGAACCAGTTGGTGCCCCATATTTCTAAATTTAGAAATTGCAACTCTTTTGAGTGCTATTTAGTCACTTATATATATTTAAAATCAGTCTTGTGTGTATGGCAAGGATGCATGTGTTATGAGGAGCAGCCTAGATCATATCTTCTATCTTTTCATACAATGCCTATCAGGGTATTTAATATAGAGTTGGTCCTTAGTATATGGATGAAATGATGTGGGAAGTGGCATTTCCATATTTCCCAAAAGATAGGACCTAAATCAGTGGAATGAAATTATTTGTTCTTGTTTAAATTTACTCCATTAATATGTACAGGGCTTTGTTTTTTTCTTTTAAAATCTTATCTCCATTGGCTATTAATTCACTGGATAAAAATGCATTGGTTGGCATTTACAACCTTCCCTTTCATTTGGCTGCTTGGATACAACTATAAGGGATAAAGACTGAGTCTCAAATTAAAGCAGAATTAGTGTTCTGATAAGCCTGTTCTGTTTTATATGATATTTTGATGCACTTTAAAAGGGAATAAATCTCAAGTTTTCTCTAATGTGGTTAATTTTAAAGATGGATATCTAAAGCCAGCTCTAAAATAGAATTATGGCGATGAAATAATAAGGCAATTATATATTGCCTACATGCATATGTCTGCATTTTCTTCACAAAAGTGTTCCTTCTGAAAAACAAGCACTTAATGAAATTCTTAGCTCAGTCCACAATAACTTAATTGACAGAGTGAAGCTGTTAGAAAGACATAAGGATAGCCATTATAAGAAACTGGTGATTAATAATAACTTCTGATGAATACATAGTAACTATTTATCGTGGTACTAGCAGTTGATTACATACTGAGCCTATTGTACGATGCTTCAGTATAAATTAGATAAATTTTTTTTGTAAAGAATTTTAAAGGGCAAATAACATTGATTATATTTATATAGCTAGAAGCCAATGAAACAAACATTTTCTATCCCCCAAACCAAGAGCTAACGGGGTATTTTAAGTGCATTGCATTTTTAGATGGACATAGGAATTTTGGGTCAAATCTCCTTTCATTAAGGCACCAGTCAGGCTTAACTTTGATGGCATGATGGGCTTCTGTCATAAACAACATAACCCACGAAACTTCTGGATACATATTGAAAAGGTCAGGCATAGGCCATGCAAACCCGCACAATGCCTTTCAATTTTCTTCTTTCTCTCTCTCTCTCTCTCTCTCTCTTTTAAGTGATAGTCAATCCTTACCCTCCATGGAAAGTTCTTTTAGTGCAAACGTATAATATACATGGAGACATGTATGCAGCCATAAGCATTGATGTTTCCTTATAAGCAAAATAACGGAGATGTTTTTCATGTATTTTGGCAAGCTAAAGGCAGATGCCTTACAGATGCTTTTCTATAGAGAAAAATAAAAACTTTGATTGGTTTGGTTAAAATGCATTTACCCAACCTCATAACAAGTTATTGTTAGTATTTACAGGCTCTGCTAACTCTGCCCACAGTCACTTTGAAGGATGCCAAGGTGCTTTAAATCTCTCCCAAAAAATCTCTCCCAGTGAAAACTCCACAGGAGTTGAACTCACATCCATGGAGCAAGCCCAGGCAACATTGTGACTAAAACAAACAAATCAGCCTTTGCTACCTTCTCATTTACCAAATCTGTTCTCCCCCATGTATTCATTGTCCTATTACTCCCTGAAGGAAGAGAGTTTCTACCCTCAATTCCTAGCTGTTAGGAAGGCCTGAAGCTCACAGCCTCACTGGTAGCACTTGTCCTCAAGGGTAGCCTGTCTTCAAGCCCTTCAAGCGCTAAGCCCATCCCTTCACCTAGGGGTCACCACACATGATTCTAGGTTGTGCCGACTGGGCCCCGTCTCATGACACCCCACTACAGGGATCAATTATGAGCAGAAATCCATCCACTCTTCCAGTTGCCAAGCCAGTGGTGGCCCGTCTTTCCTCGTCCTTTTGCAGCCTACCTCTGTTTTCTACATAATACCACTCGTGATTTTCTGAAATTTATTTCTGCAAAGTACCCTTGTATGATGATAGCTTAGCCTAATGAGTTGTATCTCCTGAATGTAACAGCATTTTTTGTAAGTGACTTCTGGAAACCTACTTTCATGATCCAAAGAATCGAAGCTACGAGTAGTGACATTTCAAGATGGAGGTAGGTCGATGTGGCAATGTTTTTAGATCTGTGGATGCTGTAGGGGTTACTGGTTACCAATTTACATTTTATCTATTAAAACATATATAGATATAAACTGAATATATATTAATTCTTCCTTTTTTTGTGCATGAGAAAATCAATGAACTCTATTTTAGCTTTAAGATAAGTGAACAAAGCCATAAAAATTTGAGGCAAATCTAATGTTAGGTGGATTCCTGGGAAAATGAGTGTATCTGTGTTTATAAAGCACAACCATCTAACTACTTTCTTACGAATTATTGTTTTCTTTCATTTAAACTAATAGCCAACTTGTCCAGACATAGGGAGGAGAATATAATTCCTGGGAGAGGGGTCAAACTCCAACATTATGTGGAAATAATACCAGAATTTTATTGTGTATACAAAACAAACAAAAAATTTATCTACTGCCTAATATTATTCTTGCCAAATTGTGTGGAACCTAATTGTTGTAACAGTAGGTAGGCTGTGTACTTCTTCTCATTCCCACTAATGAACAATATTTAAATTGCTGAAACACCTCCCCTCATTTTCCTATATCTTACTAACCTCCTTTTCCTCTGTCATTCCAATTAGAACGTGTATTGTTTAATTGAGTCTTTATTTCACTACTTGGTTCACCTTTGCCTTGTGAGTTCCTAAGAAGGAGAGAGCACTCTATATTTTTTGAACAGATGCTTCATTATGGGAGGTGAGTAGCTCAGTTACATCGCCATTTCACCTTTTCCCCCATGTCTGGCAGTTGTTGTGGGCTGTTAAACAGCTTTAATAGAAGATGAGACCAGCCTCTTGCTCTAAGGGCATGAAAACTCTTTTTTATGGGTCTTACTATCTTCATGGTTCGTTAAATACAATGTAGAGTCATTTTACTGCAGCTAGTGGACCCCAGAAGGACCTGACAGTTAAATGAAAGTTGTCAGTCTTCCTTCTGTTCTAGCTAGATTGGGTAATAAAAGGGCAGAACCTGGAAGTAAGGACCAGAATTGAGATCAATGTGCCAAACAAATAAAAGAAATGTAATGAGTTCTTGAGAAATGCTGAAAAGAAGGCATGGGTATTTAAGTGTCTAGACAAATAGAGGCCAGTGATAATAAATGTATAATGAATGGCTTTAAGAATTACAACTGTGCTTTGCATAATAGATAAATGGAAGGCTTGTGGTCTAAAATTTACAAAGAGGAATTCCAATCGGTTGCAATGGAAAAATAGCGTTTGGGTATAGAAACTGCTAAGAAATTAACAATGGTACATCATGCTACACCAGATATATAAAGAACTAGAGATTGTTGAAATCTATTCTCACCCAAAAGAGAAGACATGGAGTTCCATTTAAATGCCTTTGCATTTTTAAAAATAAGATTCCAGTGATTAATCATCATTGTATCTATAAATAATTAAACAGTGCTTAAATTAGAAGACACTTTCCTAAAAATAAATAAAAAATTAAAAAAAAAAACAGTTTCCTGCTTGACAATAGATAGTACTTCCGAATGAAACCTCAAGAATTTGCTAAAAATATTGCTGTAGGCAAAAAAAAAAAAAATGTAAGAAGAGTATTTAAAGAGTCCAAATAGGGTTTTTGTTCATGTCTTCCAAAATTCAAGGCAGAATTTATGCTATAGGGAGGAAAGGACACCAAAGCTTCACTCCCAAAATTATAATTTATTATACACCTTTGTTTTTCCTTTGTCCAAACTCTGTAACTCACTTTATAAGTATTAAAGTTTGAAGGGGATACTTTCTAACATTTGCATTGCCAGAGTAAGAAAGGAAGTGAGACAGAATTGACATTGAGTTTTCATTCATTAAAATACGAAAACTATCATTATTAAAGGGCAAAGACTCATCATGTTTAAAAGAGTTTTGGGAGACTATCAAGAATTATTGATAACTGGCAGGTATCACAAAAGTTTAAATAATGTAAGCTAATATCATATTTATAATTCTATTATTTACTCCTTCCATCACTTTTGAGAAGCTGTTGAAAAAAAAATGATGTCAATATGTACAAGATGAGTAACTGAAATACCAAAAAAAAAACAGTTCAATTTAAAATATTTGGAGATATTTCACTTTCCTTATACACACATACCAAGACAAATTTAGGGGGACTTTTTGATTATTATTCAGGTTTTGAAACAGACTACACTTTATTTTTAAAACTTTTTTAAAGATTTAAAAATATATTTATTGATGAGAGACACACACAGAAAGACAGAGACACAGGGTAGAGGGAGAAGCAGGTTCCCTGTGGGGAGCCCTATGTGGGACTCAATCTACGACCCTGGGATCACAACCTGAGCTGAAGGCAGACGCTCAACTGCTGAGCCACCCAGGCGTCCCCGAAACTACATTTTTAAAGAAAGCTGTTGGTGTCCATCTCCCACTGATGATTTAGGCCAATCTACGAAACAGAATTTTCCACAATGTTGGAAGTGTTCTTTATCACTATTGTTCAATATGACAGCTACTACCCACATGTGGCTTTAGAGCATTTAAAATATGGCCAGTGTGGTTGAGGAACTGAATTTTTAATTTTACTCATTTTTGTTCATTTAAACATAAATCTAAATGGTCACAGAAAGTCGCTACAATATTAGTACAGATTTAAGCTTTCTATGTAAATGTGATCAAGATGGTCTCTCTAATGCTGTCTTCATCTAGCTCATCATGATTTGCTGTATTGTGATGATGCATGGCAAGTGAAAAAACTCAAAGCAACAGTCTTCCTATGTTAATTTCATTCAAGTGGTTATCATGAGATTTAACTGATGTATTTTGATGATCCTACATCTAATATTCTCTGTGAAAATAACCTAGTCACCATGCTTACCTGGTCTATTAGTCTGGGTTCTCCAGAAAGACAGAATGGATGATATGTATGTATATAACATACATGGAATCGGCAGAATCGGCTCATGCAGTTGTTACGAAGGCTGAGAATTCCCAGTATCTGAAGTTGGCAAACTGAAGACCCAGGAGAGCAGATGCTGCTTCGCTCTAAGTCTGGGCAAGAGAACACCAATGTTCTGGCTCAGACTGTTGAGCAGAGAGCAAATTATCCCTAACTCAGCCTTTTCTGGATCCTATGAAGGCCTTCAGTAGATTGGAGAAGGCCCACCCACATTTGGGAGAACAATCTATTTTATTCCATTTACTGATGCAAATGATAACCTCATCCAGAAACAACCTCACAGACATACCCAGAACAATATTTAATCAAATATTAAGAACCTGTACCCCAGTCAAGTTACATAAAATACATAAAATTAATCATCGCACCTGGTATTATGAAGAGGCTTCTTTTTTTCCTCTCCTCCCACCCCCATCACTTTCAATCATGAATATCCAAGTTAAAAAGCACCCCTTTTATGTAGGTAAAAAAGCACCCCTTTATCTAGTTAATTAAACTATGAGTCCTCTTCGACAGTCCTAAACAGCAGGAGAGGTTTTCGACAAAAAGGGAACAGATACTGTATTAGGAGTTCCCAGACTGTTTAATTTCACTCTCTGACTTCTAGTCCTTATCACAGTGCCTAGAAATGTTTCTAGGACCTGGTCGGCTCTGAGAAATATTTGTTGACAAAATGATTTAATGATTAGTACCTAATATTGGAGAATAATGGTCTCTCAGCAACTGCTTTGGCTTTTCCCTCAACTCTCTCATAAGCTGCTTGTTTGATGGATATTCCCAAGTGACTTTGATTACCAAATATATTTTGGAGCAATGCTCTTCAATACTTAACATATATATGAATCATTTCTATGAAAATGCACAGTAAGTATAGGGTCAAAGCTGGCTTTCTGGAATTATAACAAGCTCCTAGATAGTGTCCATGAGAGCATGAAGACCATACTCTTAATAGCAAAGATTAGAGACTACTCTGAAGGAAGAGAAGAAATACAACCTTGTTTATAAATAATAGTCATCACAGCCATTAGCTTGTCTCAGATATGCGAGAATAATGTTTACAAAACAAAATCTATTCACTCACTCATTCAGTGAATATTCCTTGAGTATCTAGTGTGTGGCAGATATTATGCTAAGCCCAAGGAAGGAAAGGTTTAAAGCAAACACAGTTCCTTCCCTTAGGTTGAATTTAGACTAGTGAGGGGGGAGTGGGTCAAAAGCAAACACACACACACAATAAGTTCTTTAAAAGGATTACATTTCAGAACAGAATTTTATGAAAGCTCAAAATTGGGACAATCATTTCAAGCTTAGTATGCCCCTGAGAAGGTGGTATCTAATATTCGTTTTGAAGGAAAAATAGCCATAATATAAGGAGTCCATTCCAGATAAGGTTAGCGGCCTTAGAATATACGTGGAAATGGCAAGGGGGAGACATAGGTAGGAAGATTATGCAGATGGAAGCACTATCATTTCCCATGTCAGGTCTCCTCTTTTTATTTGCTAAGTGAAATATTTGATAAGTTGCTAAAAGTAAGGCAGAAATGAAGTGATGGTATAGAGATTTGTAAAGAATTTGGAAAATGCAATTTGAGGACTGATGGAGACTGGCCACGTCAAAGACCAGCTGAAGTTGGAAGCATAAAGTTGGCCTTGGCCCTAATTCTGGAAATGAAAATGGGTTCAGTTGGATTTGTTTTAGCCTAAGACTTGGCCAGAAGGATATAATAGAAGGATCAAAGATTAAGAAGTACATGGCATCTACTCTGTAAAGGGGAAAAGATGGAACCAGGCTAGTAGGTCAGGTAAAGTTAAAGGAATCAATGAATGTCAGGAGAGAAGATTGAAAAAAAAAATCAATATGTAGAATGATTGATTAAGGTATCTTGAATGATAGACTATGGTCATAGAAAGAGAAGTTTGAAATCGAGATTCCAGAACTTGGGCCGCAGAGCTGTTGAAAGGGATAATTTACCTGGGATTGGATCCCTCTCTGTACCTGGTTCTAGTACCTGTCCTGTGACCTCACATGCCCCACTGTCTTACAAATAAAAGTCTAATGATGCTTATAGTGGAATAAAGGGGATTTAGTTTTGAACATGGCTGCTTTTAATTAAATTTATTCAATGCTATTATCCTCCCTTCATGATTTCTTTTCTTGAAACAACCATATCTGTGTAATTGAAAAAATGTTGATTTGGAATGTCACCATTACAAAAATCTTTGTAACAAGAATTTCTGTAGTAAAGTTATTAACATCCACTGTTCAGCAAAACAGAATATGGCAAACACTGAAAAAAATTCCTTAGCCAGATATTAAAAACAGCTCATAATCTGTGTACCTAGCTTTATCCACCCAACTTTTAATGATTTTTTACATAAAACGTCAACCTGAAGTAATAGTAGCTAGCATCAATCAAGTGATTATTATCTCATTTAATCCTCTTCTCTAATCCATTTATTCTGGTATAAGTACTACCGTTTTCTAATTTTTTCTGATGAGTAAACTGAGGCATGGGCAAATTCAAGACCAAACACCCAGTAGAACCAGTGTTGGAAACCAGGCAGTCTGTCTCCAGAGCCTGAAAGCTTAAACACTATCTACAATAAACCTTGAATGTAAATTTCCATTTAGTACTCCTTACGTTTTCTTGTACCATTGTGGCACTGACACCTGCTTGGAGTGTTATTCGTATTCCCTCTCTGCCTTTCTGAACTTTAGTCACTCTCAATTTCAGCTTAATTTCTATTACCTGTAAGAAACCTTCCTTTGGCATGTGAAACTGCTTTCTGACTACTTTTGAAGTTCTTTAGTGTTCGTTATGGATCCATGGAATTTCTAGGCCACATGCACCTAAGGCGTGACTTTAATTTTTTTTTCTTTTTTACAAATACATGATATTTATGTTGTAGCTTTTCTCTCTTCATCCACGGCAGGCACTTATATGTTTCATCTTTTTTTTTTTAATATGTTTCATCTTGAATCCTAGCTCTGATTCCTTGTAGTGAAGAATCCAAGATCTTCCCTAGATAAATGCAAAAGCATGCTGCTATTTTAAGTGCCTTAAGGTGGTGGCATTGAACGGTCTAGAGACTTGTGAGGTCATACAAATTAACAGCACAGTTAGCCCTTTATTTTTTTTTCCCTTATATTTTCTGAACCTCATGTCTGGTGCCTAGTGTACTTTCAAAACAGTAAGGTAGACTGGAAGTGAAAGTAGCGAAAGTATTCTAAAAGCATCTGGGATCTAAGATTGTTATAATAAAAATAATCCAGAGCTCTCTTTTTCTCTTTTACTCTCTCACTTCCAATACTTTTAAACTCTGTGCCAGACAATTCAAATGAGTTTACTTCTTATTGAAACTCCTTTTCACATGTATCTAGATTATAAATTCATTGAAGGCGAGAAACAAATCAAAGTGCGTTCTTTATATAATGAAGACTCAAAGATGGGTCATGAAATTCTTTTACGTGGCTTTGGTAACTGGAAAACATTAAACAAAAAGAAATCAGCATTCTTGAGCAGCACCAAAAATACACAATTTTAGCTATGTTTTAATTAGATCAGATGCTTTCCCTGTTTCTAGCCTTTCTGTATATTTTTAGACCCCCACTTTGCGTTTAGATATGAATTCCTTTCCCACTGGGAAAACCAGTTTTATAGCCATAATATATTTACAGCAGAAATATGAGTAATAAACCCCCTGTAGATTGAAAATAATATTTACGTAGTAGGCAATTATCCTCACATCATTTAAAAACTTTCTGCACTATTATTTTACCTGCATTCCTCATTTTGATTATTATGCCACATTTGGGTGTTGGCAGGCTTAGCAGAAACATATATCTTTTATACTTCAATGGTTTTGAATGGCCTCTCTCTCTTTCCCTCTCCAATTTACAAACAGGAGTCATGAACGGCTTTTTAAAATGATCATTCACTTGGTCAGAAGCAAAAGACTCCAACGCGTTATATTTTTGATTGAGTCAATGCGATGTTACTTACCAGATTCAAGTTAGAGATATGGTAAAAAAAAAAATAATAATAAATAAATTAATTAATTAATTAAAAAGGATTAGAAGGCCTGTTGTCCTGGTGTTAAATGTGTTATCTCTTACAATTAACCTTAAGATTTTCCACTGCCATTAACAAAAGAAATATGTTAAAAAAAAAAAAAAAACTCACTACGTACGCATAGCTAATAGCTTCTTTTCCAAAGCCATCTTTAAGTTAATCCTGAACATAATCATGGTCTCACTGATTTGTTTGCCAACCCACTTCTGCTTGTTAGAAAATTGAGGACCTGAAAGGTTAAGTTGTCCCAGTTTTTCCAGCTAATAGTTGGCAGAGCTGGAATCTGAACCTAGTTTCCTGACAAAATTCATCACTGTTGCTACTACATTATGTTGCCTTCCCGTGTATAAATACAATTAGGCCTAGAGGCCCAGCTTTTCCTTCCCTTTGTAGTTTCTGCACAGCTGTCCACTGCAACACATTAGTTACGTAACTTCTGATTAATTTTGTCTTGAAGGAGAGCTTCTTTCAAGATCTGCATAGTTATTTGAGCAGATGCTCAGATGTCTGAAAAGTATTACCAAACTTTACAGTTATCTTGATATTGAGGAGCCTGGGGATTTTCTATGTGGATCGTAGAAGGAAAATCCACCTTCTAAAAAAGGTTCAACTGCTAAAGGCTGGACTGTGTCAACTGCACACTGGCAACTAGTTGAAATTTCCCCCTTTTAGGTGCACATTTTCTATATTCCCTTTGAAGAGGTCACCTCTTGCTACATAAAGGTGAAATCCAAAAAAAAAAAAAAAAACAAACATAAAAACATACGTGAGAAGTTTTACATGCTCATGTATTATCAAACACCGTCCCTATGAATTACATATAAACCCAAGGAAGAACTAGAATCTGAAAGAATGAATGATGTATGTATTTTCATTGATTTTAATGTAAAATGGATCAGCCCACATTTTGAATTCAGTCAGATGATTTCATATAGACAAAGCTACGTTTTTTAAAGTGAATTTCTCAGAATGTTATCTCTGGAGGATACGGGTAGGCTTTCTGTGGAAAGAAAAGAAAACGTTGTTAGATATTGGTTGCTGTTGTTTTGCACAGATTTTTTTTTAAGAATTTATTTATGGGGTCCCTGGGTGGCTCAGTGGTTGGGCGCCTGCTTCGGACCAAGGTGTGATCCTGGAGACCTGGAATCGAGTCCCACATTGGGCTCCCTGCAGGAGCCTGCTTCTCCCTCTGCCTGCGTCTCTGCCTCTCTTTCTCTCTGTCTCTCATGAATAAATAAATAAATAAGTATTAAAAAGATAAAGATTTTATTTATTTCAGAGATAGAGACAGAGATGGAGCATGAGCAGGGGAGCAGCAGAGGGAGAGGGAGAAGCAGGGAGCCTGATGTGGAGCTTGATTCCATGACCCCGGGATCATGACCAGACTCAAAGGCAGACATTTAACTGACTGAGCCCCTCAGGTGCACAAATTTAAACCAAGGTTTACTTATCCCAGGACACACTCATATACTAATGGCTTTCAAGGGGGGAGAGGCAGTAGACTTTCTTCAACTATATCTTAACATGCAAAAAGTTTTCATGAGAAATCTCGAGTAACTCATCTACCTTACATATTTACATAGGAGGTTTTTTTTCCCCTCCAGAGGCAATTTATACAGTTCCATGTGACCAAGCTAATCTAAATGGATGCTTGCTTTGCATTTTATTTTTTCCAGACTTCATCCCTTCTTTTCCTTTTATTTTTCAAATCAATGAAGCTTATGTGGATTTACAAGAATCGCCAAAAGACGTTGGTTTTGGTACTCAATAGTAAGCATAATTCACCCTCTATTTCATATTCATTCACAAAATAGATTAAACAAAAAAACACTCCACATCTACATCAATCTACCTGCTTCCTATCGGAAGATGATTTTCATGTAGCAAAGGGTATATCATCTATAATCCTCCCCAAATCCCAGTCCTGATCTAACCTTAATTCATCTTAATATTTTATCATTGACTTAAAAAAGCAAGAATATTCACATATATTTAAAAATATATCAGGAGGAAAATTTCCCACAATATTTACCTATAAAGATATTTACTTTGATCCAATGTAATCTATGGAATGTTCATTCATTAGAAGATAACAAAAATAAAACTATGCTCTGTGTCTTTTTCTCCATCTGCAAAATAAGGAAAATGCTCACTTATAGCTTTTTGCCATTGGTGGTTACAGATAATCTGTATGAAGAACATAGTGTGATGCTTGGCCCATTATAAGCCTCAATACATGTCATTTTTTAATTTTTATTTATAATAGCCAAGTATGAGCATCACAGGTGATTTTTCCTGCCTCCAACATTTAGTTATAGACATTGCTGGAATTAATTCATGCAGTTATTCATTTAGCTGAGCAAAGCTGACAAAAATCCTTATCTTCCAGGGAGGGTACAAGAAAATTAAAAGGAAATTACATAGCACTTTGAAAATGAGTACTGCAGAAAAAGGGTGCAGATTGTAGAAAAGGTAGTTTGAGGTTGGAGTGTTTGATAGTCTAGATGGAGTTGTCAGTGTATGGCTTCCGTGTCAGAGTGACCTTGGAATACAGGCGTGAAGGAGATGACGGAGCCACACGTTGGCTTCATGGAATAGAAGTACTCCAGCCAGGTGAAGAGTCCATGAGCCTCCCGCCTAGGCTGAGGGGATGCTGCTTGACGTTGAGGAATATTGAGGAGATCCCTGCAACATAACGAGCAAGGGAGAGTAGCAAAAGGAACGGTCAGAGAAGTAATGGGGAGCTAGACCCTGTAGGCCTTGATGGGACAACAGCACGACCTGGGCTTTAATTTTGAATGAACTGAGAAAATAAGGTTTCAAGTACAGAGATGATATTATCTGACTACTACCTGGCAGGAACTTGCGAGCTATTTTGTCAATAATCAACTGTACAGGAGCAAGTGTGGTTGCAAGGAGGCCAGGTTGAAGGCTAGGACAAATTTAGAGAAGAGATGATGAAGATTGAAGAACTAGTAATTTTTTGAATTAGTTATCTTATCTGTTCTTATGTCTCCTTAAAGTGTCATTGATTCTTCAAGTGTTTACCTACAGGCTTTTGGTTTACTGTCTTACTTTGCTTGTCAGTTCAGACAAAATTCTACACTTTAACATCGATTCGGTGACTGATAAACAAAAATAAATTGTATTATGTTCACTTCTAATATGTTATCCTAATTTTATGTGGAAAATGAGTCATGTCCAAAGGTGTTCATTGTAGTGTATTCTGGAATATATATACTGGGAGTCAGAGTAGGTCAATACCGAACAGTACAAGCAAACCGTGATTTCTTCAGATTGCATAACCAAGTGATAAAGCATTAACATTTTAGCAGGCATGAGAAAAAGATTTTGAACAGGGACTCCCATGCTCTAACTCCTGCTTTACCTGTGTTACTATGATTCAGGATCAAGAACAGGTGGCAAGGGATCAAGGAAAAGGGTGGAAGCAAATCTGGAGGTTTCTTTACAGTAATCCAGCAAGTATATATTGGTGTTGGTCCAGAGTGGTCGGTCCCTCAAAGCTTCATGTTGTAAATCCTGCCACTTTAGCATTTGGTAAAAGTCCCGGGTGGGAGCTATCATTGTTCTATATTACACTTTTAGATAACACAAACCAGAAGGGGGTGGCCATTTCATTAGGTGACACGACTAAATTTCAGCATAATTTTGGTTGCTGAGAATGATGGACCAAAATTAACAGAGTAGAGTCTTGAATTCGGGTCAAAACAAATGAGTTGCACAAGCACAGTATATGGAAACCTGACTGGGCTGCACTTTATGTTTAAAAAAAGGACACACACCCACACACACCGGCACACCCAGAGGATGTATTGGCTCACAAATTCAGTATGAGCCAACAACAGCGATGCAACCACCAAAAATAATAATTCATTCCAAGGGTGAATTTGTGGAATAGAAGTAACTTCTTTTTAATGAGTTAAAAAGATTTTAGAAGACCAAAAGCATCTTGTTTTTTTTTTTTTTAATAAGCAAATAACTTGGAACATTTTACAATTTCTTTCATTCCTTTTCTTGACAAATCCAACAATAACAGGAGTAGGATTTGGATCATTGGATCAAAAACATATAATTGATAATTGTGTCATTTCAAACCTGTGGCTGTCTTTATGGTGTGAAACACAGTAGTAGGTGTACATCTAGATCTAATAAACCATAGTAATTGTAGCATTTCCTTTTTTGAGATTTGGGAATGTATAATAAATGCGGAAAGATAAATTATGGGTTTCTGAGAGCAAACAAACATCTGACATTTCTGACAGATATTTTTGGATTATACACAAATCCTGGATTCTACTAGTTCAACAAATAAAATGAAATCTCCCTCCTATGTTATTTCTAGTCCTGCCTCTTAGATAAGACATCAGTTTGTCAAAAAATCATATCACAAGAGGCTAAAGCAGCTGTTATTTATGCCAAACTAATCTGTGAGGCTAGTGTCAGTATAAGAAGTTCAAGTCCAAGGGACAGAGGAGGCCTCCCAGCAGCCTGCCTGTCATTGCTAAGGGAAAGAAGATTAGGAAAGCAGCTGCTAAAGGCAGAGGAAGCGCAGGTTCTCGAGCTTCCCTGGGTTTTTAATAGTGATTGTGAATCTGACCTACTCAATGTGGGTCACTTAACAAATATAACCTCAGAGGGGAGTACATATCATTCGGTTTTCAATTTACTCTCGGCAATATACCAGGAAGGGTGGATGGTGGTGGAAAGTCAGTCAGAGCCATTTCTTCCTGTAGGAAAACCCAATAACACAAAAACAAAGCAAAACAAACAAAACAAAACCAAAAATGCATAAATAGAGGAGAGATCATTATTATTTGCTTTACCATATAAATGACAGATTTTTTTTTCTCAAAATGATGAAATTCTACAGTAACAATATAACATGATTCAGTTTAAGAAAAAAAAAATGTATGTTTTCAGGAATGGGAAGGTTCACCAGTTTCATGAACATTTATTGAGAGTCTGCTACATTTAAGTTACTACGTCAGGCCTTTAAAAAAATATAAGAATGAAAAAAAAATATAAGAATGATACAGCATCATTGCCAGACAAAGGGATTGTGAGTGTATCAACAACCCTTTGTTGATTGGAATGGAAATTAAATGTAATTTCATCAGGGAGAAAAATAGTGGCACATGTATTGTATCACTAGGCAGAGTATGATACAAAACCCACGACGGGAGTTCAAGAAGAAGATTCGTATAAAAATACAAGGATAGATGTTTAACTGGAGGAATCATGGCCAACTTCATAGCAAAAACCTCATTATATCATTTCTGTCAGATAAATACAATATTGAGAAAAAGGAACTCTAAGTGGAAGAAATGGGCTACGAGTATAAAGTGGGTTTAGGAAAGACCAATAAAATGCGTTGGCAGAGGGGCTCCTGGGGGGCTCAGCAGGTGAGCGTCTGCCTTTGGCTCAGGTCGTGACCCCGGGGTCCCGGGATTGAGTCCCACGTTGGGCTCTCTGCGGGTGTCTGCCTATGTCTCTGCCTCTCTCTCTGTGTCTCTCATGAAAAAATAAACAAAATCTTAAAAAAAAATGCTTTGGCAGAGCAAGGGGATGGCTTGGTGAGGTCTTTCCTCACAGGGCTTTCATTTTAATGGGGAGATAGATGACAAACAACTCAAAAGAAATATTTAATTGCAGATGGTGATAAATCTTATGAAGAAAGATAAAATCAGCCAGGCAGAGAAAGATGGAGCAAAAATAAGTAGTGAGGAGGCCATTTTACTCCAGGAGAGTGCTGTCTTAGAGGAGGTAACATTTGAGCACAAACCTAAATAAATTGAGGACATTGAGGACACAGGTCATGTACAGTCTCAGGGAAGAACGTTTCTCCAAGAGGAAGAGGAAGTGCAAAGAACTTATTTGGGGAATAAGTTGGAATTGTAGTTGGAAGGCTAATGCAAATGGGCTTAGGAGGAAACTCAAAGATCAGTTTCCATTCTGATATGTTTGCTTTTTAGACGTATGTGAGGCTTTCAGATGCAGATGTTGCGTGAGAAGTTGGGAAATAAGAGTGGAGCTCAGCAAAGAAGTCAGGGCTGGAGATATATGATCTGTATATGATCTGTATCATGTAATGGATAAAGGTAGGAGCTGGGGAGCCAAATATCCAGAATTTGAATCCCTGAACTACTGTGTACTTACTAACTTTGTAAATTTAGCCAGGATACTATACTTCTCGGTTTGTGCTCAGCTTTATCACCTGCAAAGTGAAATTAATTTAGCTCTGAGGATTACATTAGTGATAACAGTGCATGTTATTATTATTACTATTGTAGAGAAATGATGATTAAAGTCATGAGATTAGATGACACCATCTAGAAAGTAAGCATAGAAGGAAAGAGCAAAGAACTCAGGAAAGCTCCTATATGTAAAAATCAGGAAATGATGAATAAGGCAATGAAGGTCAAAAAAAAAAAAATAGATTGCTCAATGTCTGCTGTCTTGCCAAAAAAAAAAAAAAAATGTTTTGAGAAGGAAAGATTGTGTTAGGAGTTTGTTGGACAGTTAGGTAGTCTGGGCCAGGGTCCCCAGCAAGAAAATAGGAAGTCCAAACAGCTAAGATGAAACACTGACATCCTGTTTTGCAGCTTAGACAAGACCCTAGTAGCATTCTGCAAAATGCACTAAAATAAAACAGTTAACCACAAAATATTTGTCACTATTATGAGCAAGGCAAAGTTAAGACATAAGCCCTCAGATGTCAGCCCCAAAAGACCATCAGCATGTAAATATTACCAATAATAAGTAGATAGATGCATGATCAAAGCCCTGATTGGCATGACTCAGCACATCTTGGCTGCTTAAATAGTTCCAGGAAAGAGCTCATAAAAACCCCTAGATTGGAACGCTGAAATGCCAGCCCTCTCCTAGAGAGGGATGGGACCCCGTACTATGGCTCCATACACTTTGCCTTGCTGCCTACCACTCCTTGTCTGGTCCACCTCTTCTTCACTCTTCCAAGCAGCATGACCAAGAACCCAGAAGTAGAAGTTCTGTGATAACTGGGTCATTGAAAATTGCTGAGGATCTGCGTAGCATGAGGGAAAGAGAATTGTCCAAAGGGTTGGTTCAACAGGATAGGCTCATTGGCATCTTGGACAAATGTGATATCAGTTGAGTTGGGCAGAGGAGGGGTGGTCCAGTGGCTGGTTAAAGGGAGAAGTAGGGCCCAGGTATTCAAGCAGTTGGGGGACTGTAGAGGCTACTGTCGATAATACTGTTCCATGGGGGAGCACGGGGTCTGGAATATAGCTATAAAGTAGCATAGTAGCCAGGGAGTTTGGTTTTTTTTTTTTTTTTTTTTCCTTTTAAGATGTGAGCATGTCTGTGGACTGATAGAAATGAGACAATAGACAGCAGAAATAAGGTTTCTGAGTTGGCGATAGTAGATGTCATCCAAAGTGCAGTGGGAGGGTTGATCTTAAATAGAAACTTGGATGATTTGTGCAGGGACCATGTAACGATGGCAGGGACATATGAATACAGATGGTTTTTGATAAACTTGATAGTGAGAAGATGCTAATTTTTTTTTAAAAAATTGCATGTGTTTTCTTAGTAAAATAAGAAGCAAGGCCAGCAATCGAGATTTGAAGGGGAGAGACTATAAATGTTATAGTTTTTCTGATAAAAGCAAGGCTTACCAAGTCCCCTCACCCCTGAATGTATTTCTCATATTTTTTCTACACCACTATAGACTGGGAGAGCAGAAGTTTTAGGAGATGTATGCATGTAGAGTATTAAAGCAAATGTACCTGGACTTTAATGAGAATGTGGAATAAAAGGGTGAGGAGAGGCTAGAGGTATAATTAAGAAATAATTGCCCATCAAATCATTGATGTGGATGCAATTATCGATAGAAAGAGAAATGCAGACTGAATGAAAAAAAATCTTATAAAACCTTGTTGAGGGAACAGAACAGAAAACTTGAAAAAGTGTCCAAGAGGTTAGAAGACCAAGCAACAGAAAGTAGTAGCAACTGATAAAACAAGACTGAAGTTTCAAATAAGATTTGTCAATGTATCCAGTTTTCAAGGTGGTTAAAATGATAAGGAGTATTAAGAGGACATTTGGTTATTAATGGCTTAAGATAAACTTTTGTCATGAGAAAAGTCATGAAAACTAACAAAAAGAGGTCAAATCATCCGTTCACTTTGTTGGAATTCACAAAACATTCAGTAAAAACACCAGAAGTTCAGAAGCTTCTGCTGGCAAATAAGGGATAAATAGGCACCAAGAAAGAGTAATTAATCAATATGTCTAAGGGGTTCCAAAATTTTCAGCAAAAGTCATAAAAATGTATATAGCAAAATAAAAAGTAAGTGAATGAACAAAAGCATAAAAGGTTTGGGGTCACCATGTAAATATCACATTCAAATTTGTTCTATAGTAAGATAGGTAGGAAAACAAATTTTATATTATTCTTTTTTTTTTAAACATTTTTTAAATTTTTATTTATTTATGATAGTCACAGAGAGAGAGAGAGAGAGGCAGAGACACAGGCAGAGGGAGAAGCAGGCTCCTTGCACCGAGAGCCCTATGTGGGATTCGATCCCGGGTCTCCAGGATCGCACCCTGGGCCAAAGGCAGGCGCTAACCTGCTGCGCCACCCAGGGATCCCCTTATATTATTCTAAAATAAATTAAAAAAAAAAAACTCCCTATACATCAAAAATACATTCTCTTCTCTATGCCAGGCTCATTACTCTGGAAAGAGTGCATATCTCCACTTTTCCCCTTCGGCGGCCAAAAGGTTCTGTGAACAGTGAAGACTATCAAGTGTCTTGGGTGTTGGTAAGGTTAGAGGATGAAAAAAGGGAGATCCTACACCTTACAAGAACGGAGCTCATTGACATGGGATGATTGTTACTCAGATTTAAAAAGAAAGGCACCTACTATATGTTGGGTTAAACCTGCTTAGGTGGTTCAGGAAAACATAATATCATGAAAACATTAAAAAAAATAAATCCAGCGAATTGATAAGAAGTGCTGATGTAGGTGGTTCAAACTTATAATTACTTCCTGAAAACCTTCTATGCTAAAAGCTGCATCTTAAAATTAAATTATCCATGGTCAGAGGAAGCAAAAAAGGGTATGTATGATTTTCAGATAGATGTTAAGTGCCTATAAGAAAGCATGATGGCTTAAAAAATTTATCCCAAAGAAAACTGTTAATGGAATGTCATAAGGTGGTTTGAGCTATTATCTTCCATAAAACCCTTAGAGACTTATGGAGCCATTCTGCTGACTCTAAATTTTATGTCCTCAACTAACCCTAGTGCAGATTGTATATGCACAATAGAAAGTCTCTTTTATTAAAATATTCAGAGTGTATACGTGCCTCCCTGGAGTTGTGTCAAGAATTTTTAGGGAGCAGATTTGCAACTTCTAAACAGTTAGTAATATGTAATCACAGCTGGGTTATTTTTGTGTTTGTGTGGGAAAGCTATAAACAGATATATAAATAAATGTAACTCATGCGATATCCAATGTGAATCAAAATATTAAAAAAAATGATTTCAAGGGAAGGAATAAGATTTTGTGATTATAGGACTTTAAATAAAATTCAATCTGTTTTGAGATTTTTAAATTGTCATTTTTATTAGGACCTACTCAGGTTTTGAGAAAAACTTAGCCAGGTATTCTCTACCTTTCAATGTTTTGCTTTCACCTCTAGAACTTGAGCTATTGGGTTCTGGGAGGGTCTGGAGTCAAAGAGAATGGGAAGTTCTTCTCCCATCAACTCTGAACATTATTTCTTCCCTGGAGAGAAAGAGAAAAAAAAAAAAAAAAGGAAAGAGAAGTAACATTTTTTCAATCCATTCACCTTTACATTATTTTTTGAATCCAAAAAGTCACTAGGCCATCAAAATCTGACTGTAACTGCCCCCCACAAAGCTCTATTTGCTAAAAATCACATTGGTTCTATGAAAACAAAGGATATTTTATAGGGTTCATTGTACCCACAGTATCGAAGAATGTAACTGTCCATCTCTGCTTTTTATGTTGTTTGGTTTAAATGTCGTTCAGCTTTCCTTAAAATGCTCTGTTCGCCTGTTCTTATTGTTACAGGATTCCTAGTCCTCTAGTGTCCTTGGTTCTGGGTCATGCCTCTGGGGGGCATGGAGGTGGAGACCAGAGGGAGAGCTCTGGGCAGCAAGGCCAAGTGTGTGGAGCCCGAGGGCAAGGCCCCTGAGAGGGAGGGCACTCGAGAGGGCTGCCTTTGGGGTTCCTAAGGTGAGGAGGTTTCGTGAGCTCTTTGGTGGAACGATCTTAAGCAACCAGGCTGTCCTGAGTCGTGCCAATCAGGGCTTTGATCATGCATTTGTGTTATGTGCTGATGGTCTTCTTGGGCTGACATCTGGGGGCTTATGTCTTAACCGCCCCCCTTGCTTGTGGTAGTGACCCATATCTCGTAGAACATTTTGCAGAAAGCCATTTCTGCAAAGGTTGCAAAACCAAAGTAGTAGGATCCTGTCTAAACTCCCAAACAGGATATTAGTGCTGCTTTGCCTCAGTTGTCCTGAATCCACATCTTCTGGTTGGAGACCGTGGCCCTGTCTGCCTAGCTGTCCAACTCCTAACATTATGACACACACACTCCTGTTACTGTCCTTCTCTACCAAATTTTTTTTTTTTTTTTTTTTTTTTTTTGCAGATCCTTCCCCTCTGCCCAACCCATAAAATATACTAGATCCCAATGGTTATTTATATGGTGAACTAGAAGTTTTATCTCAGAATAGTTAGGAGGTCCAGGTACCAAGGCCCTCGACAGTTTCATACAGTATCTTGGGACCTGTTTTAAAGTGAATCCTGTGCTTTCCTGGATCCACTGCACTGTCGTCTCCTCTGCTCTGCGGTTCAGCAACTGTAACCAAATATGGGGCCCAGCGTCCAACCTGACTCTTCATCTTCCCCTTTTCCTCTCCCACCCCTGAAATCCAATCTAACTCAAATCGCCTAGATTTCAGAGCAGAGGAGGTATTTCTGCCTGCCTCTCTGCTTACCCACTTAAGATGATTCTATCATTTCTCACTCCTCCCCAAACAGGACGATTTGTAACTCTGACAGGAGCAGAGTCTGAGCCATCGCTCGGGTCCTCTTCACTAGTGGGTGCAGTCCCTAGTGTGCTCAGGAATGGCACCTCAGGCTTCTCGTCCTTTGTATGGACACGATTTGCCCTGCTCTGGGTTCCTAAACCATACAGACGGCGGGAACGTGGTGCAGCAACACAATTTGGGTTTGGATTTAAGGGGATTTAGAACTCGTGTAGGCCATACTTGAATCTCAGTTTTCTTTCTCACTTCCGTGCCTCTCCTTGTGTTCCTTTCTCCCCCTTCAGGACGTGGCACCACCAATAACCCAGCTGTTCTTGTGAATCCTGACCATAATACTTTTGATTTCTGGCTTCCATCTTCTTCCCTCACATTTAATTCAATAATTCATTGAATTATTCAATGTAATTATTCAATTACATTTAATTAATATTATTATTAATTCAATGTAAGATCACACCGTAGACTATCCTCCCTTAATAGATACCAAATCAATTAATTATTTCCTCCTTTGTTTCCACTTATTCTAAGTGGTCATCATCTCTAATCTCTAGGATTGTGATCCTTTCCCAATTCCTTTTGTGCTTCCACACTAGCCCCCACTCCAAGCCACTCTCCTGTAGCATGGGAGTGGGAGTCATTAACAAATGAAATAAAGACACACAACCGGTGAAAGTAGAAAGACAGAAAGTAAGAGTGATAAGGAGACGAGACGGAAAATCAGTATTGCATAGATCTCCTATTATTTCTGCTTGAAAACTGGCTAATATTTTCTCCCAAAATTATTCTTTTTCCCAAAATCTCTCCATACACAGTAAATAATAATCAGTATGTACTGACATTCTGACATTTCCCTGAAGCTGTGAAGGATTTTATTAGACTTTGTTCTTTTTTTAAAAGATTTCATTTATTTGAGAGACAGCGAGAGAGAGAGAGAGAGAGAGAGTACAAGCAGAAGCAGAGGCAGGAGAGGGAGAAGCAGATTCTCCGCTAAACAGGGAGACTGGCTAGGGGTGAGGTGGGGGGCCCCATCCCAGGCACCCAGGATCATGACCTGAGCTGAAGGCAGGCAGACATGTAACCAACTAAGCCACCCAGGTGCCCCATCTTTTTGGACTTTGAAATGATTCCCATCTGGAGTCTTATCTGTTTTGCTAGAAAATCACAGATGTCCAGTTTTCCATTTCACTGTATCTGTTGCATTGCTGTCCTCCACTAAACTGCTGAGCTAACGTCATGAATATTATATTTGGCAACAGCTCAGTTTAAAATTAAATTTTTATTAGGAAGAATAACATCAATTGCTATAACTTATATGCCCCCAAATATATACATATAATGACTCAAATAATGCAAAAGCTTATTCCCAAGGATCATAAAATTAAAAGGAGTTCCTACTAGGTGGGGGAAGTTTTCCTCTAAGGGACTTAAGGACTCAGAATTTTTTCTCCTTATTTCAAGGTTCTTCTATCCTCTGAGTACCTATCATCATCTGCATCTAGGTAGTACAAGGAGAAAGAGATATTAAGAGATATCTGCTTAATAGCTTTGGCCTAGAAAAGATATACATAATTTCCATTCTTAAGCCATTGAAGGAAACTCAGCCACGTGGTTCCATCTAATGCAAGAGTGTCTGGGAATCATACTGCTGCTCTGTGTCCTGAAAAAAAAATAAATAAAGAAATGAGTTTTTTTTTTTTTTTTTTTTGCTTGAAAAAGCTAGCCATCACCGGATCAATAACACATAGTGTAACTTTTAGAGTAGTTTTTAAAAGCTAAAAACAGAGTTCTGTAATTTATAATCTAATATGGGATGAGCCAAGAAAGGAAGGAAAATGAAACCTAAGAAGATGGGAAAATAGAAATCATAAAAGAAGATATGTTAAATTTAAATATATTAATAGTTGTATTAAATAGAAATGTGTGAGCTTTTCTAATTAAAGGACAACGTTTACGAGATTGAATCCAAATACACACACATATACCAATCAGCCTATGAGAAGTTTGTGAGTCACAACTGAAACGAAAGGATGCAGAAAGATTGAAAACAAAACATTGTAAAAAGTCATAAAATGGAAATAACAAAAAGACACCCATCAAAGCTACTGTAATGTTAAGAAGAAAGTATAATATAAAAAAGCATAATTAGATATAAGTAGGAAATTTTATGGGATAAAATGCACAATTGTCTACTTATTAAATTTAAATGTGTAATCAGACAAAAATATCAGAAAAGGGTATATAATATTTGAATGTTATTATATACAAGCTTGTATGTGAAAAATGTACAGGGAATAATGTACTTGAAAATTGAAGAATATACATTTTTAAGTTAATATGGATCATAAAAAATATACTGAAACATAATCTCAAGAAATTCCAAAGGATTTAAATCATAGAATGTTTTCTGACATGATATAGTTTTTACACATGAGTAGAAAAAATATGCTAAGAAAATTCTTACAGGTTTGGACATTTTTTATTTTGAAATAATACTCTAAATAATTCACAGGGCCATGAAAGTAAAAAAGAAATATTTTGAACTTAATTATAATAAAGACTTACTGGATACTGTATTAAGTATATTTAATGTAATTTTTAGCCTTGAATGCATTTATTAGAAAATAAGCCTGAAAATGTAATGAGCTAGGTATTTAATTCATGAAATAATAATAATAAAACCCTGGCAACACGAACCTCCAAAAACAATGTGAGTAATATAATACTAACATTAGGAGGGAAATCAATAAAATAGGAAAAGTGCAGTCAAGAGTCTCAACAAGACGATTCAGAAAGATAATGAATTTGTAAACTTGTGACTGAGACCAAGGATAAGAAAGTGAAAGGAACGACTAATCACTATTTGAAATTCCAAGAAAATAGCTTAATACCAACCCCCAGCCCCAAAGTAAGGAGATAGCAGATATAACTTTATGCCAATAAATTAGAAAATGTCTTCCCAGATTTTATTTTAACTTAATTTTTTAATTTATTTTTTCTTTATTGAGAGAGAGAGAGAGTGGGGCGGGGGCAGAGGAAGAAGGAGAGAGAGAGAGAGAGTGAGAGAGAGAGAGAGAGAATCTTCAGCAGGCTCCAAGCTCAGCAAGAGCCCGAGGCAAGGGCTCAACTCCTTGACTCAGGACCCTGATTTCATAGCCTGAGCTGAAATCAAGAGTCAGATAGATGCTTAACTGACTGAGACAGTTGGGTGCACCCTGTCTTCCCAGATTTTATTGAATTAAATCTACTAACCTGACATAATTGGGAAACATAAATAAACCCATAAGTATTAAAGAAATCAATAATTTAAAATATTTCTAAAAGAAAACACAAGGCTTAGATGGCTTCACTGAGGATACCTCAATGAGAACAGTTAATCAGGAATTAATTATCATCTTACACAAATTCCTCCAGAACTATTTGTGAATTAATCTTTGGGATAGTATAACCTTGACACCAAAACCAAAAACTGACAGCTGAATATTTTTAAAAAAGAAAATCTTAGGCCAAAATCTGATGTTAACATAGATTCAAAAACCTTAACAAGTTCGCTCCCTTAACGTAATACTTTACTCAACTCAGTGTCATAAAGATAAATTGTATTGTGACCAAGTTATTTTTATTAAAGATATAAACTGTAGTCTAGCTTTAAAAATCAACGAAGTTCTCCATGTCAACAGATTAAATGAGAAAAACTGCATGATCTCAAAAAAAAAAAATTGTATTTGGTAAAATTCAAAATCCCCTTATAATAAGAAAAAAAATCCTTCTTAACTAGGAATAAAGAATAGATCATATAGGGATGCCTGGGTGGCCCAGCGGTTGAGCGTATGCTTTTGGCCTAGGGTATGATACCGGGATCTGGAATCGAGTCCCACGTCAGGTTCCCTGCATGGAGCCTGCTTCTCCCTCTGCCTGTGTCTCTGTCCCCCCCTCTCTCTGTGTCTCTCATGAATCAATACGTAAAATCTTAAAAAAAAAGAATATAATATATATTAGATAATAGAAATAGAAAATTTCTTGGTTTTTATAAAAGATGACTATGGAAAACATCAATAAACATCACAATTAGGGTGGAAATATAGACTTCATAAAGAACATTCTATTACTTCTATTACCTGTCCCATTTAAAAAAAAAAAAAGGCAAGAGACTGTTATAAGGATAGAATGGGAGCAAAATTGCCATATTTGCAGATAAGATGATTCTAAATATAGAAAATTCTAATTACTGCACAAACTATCCCAACTAATAAGATAGCAACATCCTGGAAACAAATTAATCACAGTTCATTATGCAACCAATCCAAATATTTTTAAAAAATAACAATAGTTTTAAAATAGTAGGTGCCTTGAAATAAATGGAATAAAACCGGTGCAAGACCTTTCTGTGAAAAACAGGCTATAAATCATATTATGCCACACACCTGATTAAAACTCTTCCATAACTTCCTTTACACTTATACAAAATTTAATCTTGATGCCTATCCTAAGTGTTCCTTCATATCTGACCCTTGCCATCTTTCCTATTTCTCGTTCAGTTCTTTCTCTTGATCACTTTACTCTCGCTACACTGATAACTTCGAATTCTCCAATTCTGCCCAGCATGTGCCTTGCCTTCCTTTGGACATCCATGCCTACGCCATTTGCTCTGCCGGAAATGGTGACCCTTTCTGTGGCTGCCTCCTCCTCATCTTGAGGCATCGGTTGAAATGCTCGTTCTTTAAGAATTCTTCCCTGATTTCCCTTTCTGGAACAGGTAACCTGCATTATATTACCTGGTTCTTCTTCTTCCTCATAGAACATAGCACACTGTGGAACTCTATGTTCCTTTACTAATTTATTGTTGGTTGTATCTCCCATTACAACATGGTTTCCACGAAGGGAGGCTCAGTGTTTTATGGACTGCTCTGGTGCCTGAATCCTCTTTACCATTCAAATATTATGTAGAATAAATATGAGAGACTAAAAAGCAGTTTTGTGAGTGCTTTGCAAACACTAGTAATAATAATGTTGTATTTGCCCCTATTTGGACATTTTTTCTTCTGTATAAGTTCTGTTTTTTTTTTTTAAGTTTTGATTCATTTATTCATGAGAAACACAGAGAAGAGGCAGAGACACAAGCAGAGGGAGAAGCAAGCTCCATGCAGGGAACCTGATGTGGGAATCGATCCCAGAACTCCAGGATCATGCCCTGAGTCAAAGGTAGATGCTCAACCGCTGAGCCACCCAGGGATCCCTTCTGTATATGTTCTTTAGAAATTCAGGATTTGGTAATTCCGGAGTCGCTGCATAATACCATGAAATTCCTGGAAAACCACACCTACAGCCACCAGTAATTCTAACCAGATACCTACTTTTAAAATGGTTTACCTTTACAGAGTATTCCATATCATCTAGAACTTATTGGTCTTATAACTGGAAATTTGTAACTCCAGACCATCTTCACCCAATTTCCCCACCCCTCACCCCCATCTCTGGCAACCAAGAGTGTCTTTGACTTTGTTTCCTTAGACTCCACATATAAATGAGACCATATAGTATTTGTCTTTCTCTGTCTCAGTTATTTCACTTAGGATATATATGCCCTCAAGGTCCATCATTTTGTTACAAGTAGCAGGATTTTTCCTTTCCTTTCTTTTTTTTTTAATGGGTGAATAGTATCTCATTGTGTGTGTATATATTTTCTTTATACATTAATCTGTCAATAAGCAATTAGGTCATTCCCATGGCCTGGCTATTGTAAAGAATGCAGCAATGAACGTGAGGGTACAGACATCTCTCCGGGATACTGATTGCATTTCCTTAAGCTATATTCCCAGACGTGGATTATTGTGGAAACGTAGGTTTAAAGAATGATCTCAAACATATGTTTGCTAGGCAAACTTAGGAGGTATGTTTATTTGGAGTGGCTGAAGGTGTCCAATAGCAATCGTAGAGGATCTCGTGGAGGCACAAAATCTTACCTTCACTCATCTGTGCCAACACTATGTGCAATTCTAAACTAGGTTTAGAAAGATGAATCCAACAGAAACGGCCCAGTGCCACATGGAGTTTACTGAGATGTTTTCAGTTCTCCCAGTGGATTGATGTGCCTGGAGATTGTAGACTTTCCCTAATTTGAGGCTGATGTTATCACCAAATGGCAGTTTCATCACTACACAATCCCCAGCCACCCTCCTGGCCTCAGTCTTTACACCATGACCAGTCATGAGACTATCAGCTGGGTATCAGCTTCATTTCCTATAAACAGTTGAAGATACATTATAGGCAAGGCCCTATTTTTCCATCTATTGCTGATCCTAGAATGATGCCCCAATACCACCCCAGCTGCTTTCCATTGGGCATTTCTAATTCACAGAACCTGCACATCCTTAAGATTATTTTCTGAAGATATTTTTACAACTGAAAGCCTTTCACTATTCTGAAAATGAAACGGAACCTTTATCGAAATAGAAAATTCCTCACTGTATCTTAAGAGTTCAACTAGTCGTAAGTTAATTCAGAAGTCATTTTGACTTTATAAGTTTTTTTTCATTGAAAGATTGTATTTATTCTAAGGAGAATGCCCACACATGTGGGAGAGGGGCGGAGAGAGAGAGAGAGAAGGGGGAGAGAGAATCTCAAGCAGACTCCATGCTGAGCAGGGCTGAGATCATGACCTGAGCGGAAATCAAGTCCGACACTCAACTGACTGAGCCACCCAGGTGCCCCTTGACTTTAAGGATGTAGCAAGTACATTATTTTACAAATGCATATTACATTAATTCTAAATAAAAATGGATTAAAAAGAGGCTTTTATTGAATCCAGCTTTAATTTAGAAATCTCTGCATGTACTCAAATATTATTTCACAAGTGTCTCATGTTAAGTGAATGCCATAATCAAAACAAAGCCTTCAATTGAAACAGTGAAGTGCAATCTGAAGTCCGAAATACTCATTATCAAAAACATCTTTAAAATCATCTAAGGAAAGGAGCTGCAGAACATAATGAACTAAACCTCCAGTTGGATGGATAGTATCCCATGAGCAGGGTAGGAACTTATGTAATTGACATCTTTATTTCTATCTCTGGAAAAATGATTTGGTCATTTAGTCGGTATCATTAAAAAGGAACCCTGTCGATTCTCCTATAGTCAGTAACGGGAACATTTACACATTTCAGCCATGGGAAAGTTTTGGGGCTAAAATTTGCTTGGGACTGTGTCGCACATCACCAAGGACCCCACACAGGAGGAAGGTACTTTACTGGCGTACACTGAGGGACAAATTCTGAGTAGCTCGAGTATGATCTCCGTCCATCATCCAAATTGTTACTAAAATTATTATGGTAAGCATCTGTGTAGGAACCTCACACTAATAAAGGAAATAGAGGGATTTGAATCTGGGATGAAAGATGGAAAAAAAACTGTCTTTTCGTTAGCCCTCTGAAAAAGCCAGGGCAAATGGAAAGGATCGAGGATGGATGATTTTCCTCAACTATGTGAGAGACTATGGTTTGGTGGTTCGGTGGGAGAAGTTATACTCAACATGAGTAAAAGTATTGAAACAAGCGTAGTGTTTAATAGAAGTGAAGTGCCTGATTTTCCATATTCTCACTGAGAGATTACTGGACTAAATTTCCATGATTTTTTTTCCTAGCTCAGAATACAATTGTTGTTATACAAATTTGCCTGATAAAAAAGAAAAGCGACTAGAAAACACCTGTTTTTTGCTCCAGAGCATAAGAGAACTTAAAGTGTTTACAACTGAATACGCTTCTTCCTTTTCATTTCACAACTAAATAGTAGCATCGATATCTAGTGGCATGTTTTTATCGGGCAAGTTTTTTTTTTTTTGTAAGAATAAATAGTTAAAATGCTCATTTATAAGGACATTCTCATGTACAAATATATTTGTATCAACGTATATGTCTATCGACTTTGCAAATGCCTACACTCCACCGATGTCTACGGTGTCTTTGTTATCTCTACTACACACATATCTATATGGAATATTAAAGCCATTAGAATTAAATTTACAAACTACTTTCCAGGATATGTTGTTGGTACATAAGCATTTTACAAATGTGCGCTGAACTACCACTGCCCATCCTTTGATGGGAACGAGTCCTTTCCCTCTAAGTAAATGAGCTTCTTTAGGTAAACAATTGTTATTTTCCTATTCATTTAGATTTAGACCGGAAGGGGCTTTACATAAACACATGACTGTTTGCTCCTGAAGATCACTGTCATATTATAATTCCAAAGATGTTTTTTTTTTTTCTCCCTGATGGATTAGTCCAGATGTGTCCCAAACCTGTCACAAAGCAGAAAAAGGTTAAAGATCATACATTTCTGTGTTGGACCCTCTGTCAAGTCATGTTTACTGTCACCGAAAGGTTAGGCTAGAGAAGAAGAGAATAAGGTCGACGAATAGCACAGAATGTGTGTCAGTGAAGTGAAAGAGATGGTGTATACCTGTTTTCGACAGTGGTGAGCCATCTAGATTTCGCCCTGTCACTTTTAGGTTTTCAAAAGTGCACTGCTTTTAGGTCGGGATCCTGAGCATGCCTTACGGCCCTGGGACCTTAGAAACAAATAATTCATTAATACATCTCCTGCCAGTCCTTTGAAGATGTGGGCCTTTCCCTTGGTTGATACGTGTGCCTCACTTCAGTGGGTGTTGCCACCTCCAAATCTTTTGAGTGAACAGCTATAATTAAGCCAGGCTCTCTAGTCTCTCTCTTAGAAGAAAATGGTAGTAAGGAAAACCAGAGACTGCGAAATTTATTCTATTATGGCTCATATGTAAATGTGTTCCAATATAGAGGACTTTAAATTACAAACCAAACTAAATGTAGGCATTCATCTTTTCATATCTTGGTTAAGAACTTTTGCAAAACAGAAAGGCAAAAATTACCCATGATACGAGAACACGTGGGGGTGTTTTGTGCCCTCCGATCTTAGGGCCAAGAAGGCACAGCTAACCCACTGAGTTTCTGGGAGGGGGGAAAGTGGATTTAATCCTGAATGGCCCCTTTCTTTACCTGTAGGAGAGGAGCGGCACTCTAAAGGAATTTAATTAACTTGCAAAGCTTAAAAATACCACCATGTACTCTGGCAAATATGCTAGTATATGTGACTCCAACGTCAACTTAATTTCTTATGATATATAACTAGTACTCAAACTACAGTCCCCAGATGAGCACTATCAGCAGCACTTAGGAAATTGTGAGAAATACAAATTCTCAGACCTCACCACAGACTCACTGATCGGAAGGTATAGGGGTGCAACTCCGGAATCTGTCTTGTAACAAGCTCTCCTGGTGACGCTGATGCATGCTGATGCAATCTAACCCTGTCTGGATCCAACTCTAACAAAGTGTTAAGCTATTCTTTAATTTAGAATTTGTCATCTCACGTAAAAATGTATTGAGAATGGATAAGTCGGTGGGATGATAAATACCGCATATGCTTCCACACACAGGTTTATACAATGAATGATAAAAGATGCACCTACCTCCTGTCTTAGAAACTCATAGTAACCGAGATGTATCGTGGTTTGGAAACAGTTCTGAATCTGGATCATTTCCTATATTGTATTTGTGAGTCCAGTTTCTCTGGACTATGGGAAATATGGAACCTCTGGCTCCTATTTCCTACTTGGTAACAAGTATTCACTTACTAACATTTCATGGAAAGATGGGTTCTCCAGTAATACAGTTTTCGACGTGCCAGCTATGGTTGTGTAATGTCGCTGTCCTCTATTTCTCTAACTTAGGTGTTTTACTTTGCTCCTTTTTCTTTCTGTTCCTCCGACTAGATGATATAAAATACGTCTTTAAGTTCACAGATCCTTTCTCCTGCTTGACCAAGTCAAGCTCTTTATTGATGTTTTTGTTTTGCTTTATTTTCAGTTTAGTCGTTATCCTCCTTAGCATTTTAATTCTGTTTGGTACTTTTTAATAGTTTCTAACTCCTCATTGATATTCTCATTTCATTCATGTATGAGTTTCCTGATTTTGTTTAGTCTTCTGTGCTTTCTTTTAGCTTGTTGAGCTTCATTAATATAATTATTGTGAATTCTTTGTCAGGCAGCTTATAGGTCTCCATTTCTTTAGAGTTAATAATGATTGATTTATTTTTTTTCCTTCGCTAGGATCATATTTCCATGATTCTTCGTGTTTCTTGTAGCTATGTGTTAGTGTCTGTGCATTTGAAAGAAGCAGCCACCTCTTCCAGACCTATTAGCCTCACTAGGGATTCTAGAAACCTCTTGATTTTATAAGAACATGCATATTCCACACCTGTCCCTTCCTTCTAAGGGATAAGTCAGGAGTATACCTTTTCTCCAAATCCACGGAGCGATGCTTGGTGCTAAGAGCTACCTGGCCCTTTCCCTTGGGGAAAGGGAACTAGAATGTTAGATGTAAGCCCAACCTCTTTCTCTCCCACCTGAAGGAGAAAATTCAGTATTGTGCATCTTCTCTATATCCTAGTGAGCTGAGCCAGCCGCTCAGACCCTTGATAATTATTGATAATCCACAGCCATTCTATATTAGTGCTTCCTCCATTTGACTGTATTACTGGTGTTATGCTGATGTCCAATATGATAGGGAAAAAAATCTTCAAAAACCATTCCTAGACAGGAGTCTTCATATGTTCAGCACATGACACCCCTTTTTTGACTTACTAAATATCTTCAAACATAAGTAGCTGAAGATCTATTTAATCACCTCATGTCGCAATAGAATATGAGCCACTCAATCAATAAATGATTACTCCTTGTGTAGTTCAGACACCATATATCCATTTCGTAGTATGATAGGACTTTAGTTATAGGGCATATTTTAGTTGATTTTCCATTTTTACGGATCAGTGCTTATATATCCCTATCTTCCAAAACTTCCTTCAAGTGGTACTTCATTTATTATCAATATATAAATGTTTAGTTGTTAAATAATGACTGTGTTTATATACTTTTTGGAATCATCATATTCACAGTGAATATATATGTCTTTTTAACATTAAGATTCAATTTACAAATCCTGGAAAAAATTCTCTCTCGAGGATGATGCTAGCATAGCATCATCATCATTTTGTATTAGTTTCTACACTTGCATATATCATATATCTAAAGAAAATAACCATTCACAAAGGAGTAAATCAAGCTGATTCAGCTGTTCAGTTATACCAGAATTAGCATTAAGTTGATTCTACTGGGAAGTTGGAACACTATGGCAAACTATGGCTTCTTCTCCTTTCTCTTCAGACTACAGTAGATGATAAGTTCCACAAAATATTATGACTTTTTTTTTTTTTTAATGAGCCTGGGTTTTGTAAACACTCAAGTCTGGAACTAAAACCTAGTTCTGCCATTTATTGGCTAGAGAAACTTCAGAGACTTACTCAGCTTCTATGAATTTCATTTTTCCACTTGTCAAATAGGAAAAATTTCAAGTTTTTGAGAGTTTCATTGAGGTGACCAATGCAATATGAAGACTTATAAACTGCACAGTTTCTCATAATTCCTCCTATTTCATGGATTCCAGCAGAGATGATCCAGGACTTCTGCAGAGTGATGTCTTAGGGGCTATAGTTCTGGAATCAGAATGTCTGCATCTGAATCCCAAGTTCCAGGCCATGTGATTCTGTGCTCCTCTTCTAGGACTGTGTAAGAGTTAAGGGAACATGCAGAGTAAGGTGCTTTAATGCAAAACTGACACATAGAAACAATAATTCCATGTTAGCTATTGTCACCATTGCATTCTTTGCATCTGGGCTGAAATGCTCCACCTATTACATGGCTTGGGGAATAGCTTATAGTTGTCCTGTATTTGGGTGTTTCACTAACAATGTTGATTCTCAAAAGCAATGCATGGTGGTCATTATTAACAAAGATAGCTACACCTATTAAGAGAATTATTTCCAAATGGAAGCATTATTTAGTGTGTCTTTTAGCCTTTTATTCCCAGAACCCATAGTTTAAAAAGTTATTAAAGTTGGTAGGTATTTGACTGGCTTGAATTAATGAAAAAAAAAAAAAACACTTTTTTTTCCAACATATTATCCATTGTTATAGGGAGCATGCTTCTCTTTCTTTCCTTCTTTCTTTCCCTGCCTCCTTCCCTCACTCCTTCCTTCCCTCCCTCACTAGTTCCCTTCCTTCTTCACTACTCTCTTTCTCTCCTCTATTCACACATCCATACAGTCATTTAACAGGTTCCTTTACATGGGCTCAGGAGTGGAAAGGCCAAGGTTTGAGTCCTAATACCAGATTAATTTATTTTATGACACTGAATAAGTTAGTTCACCTCTCTAAGCTTCAGGTCTCCATCTGCCAACTTAAAACTATAGTAGCACTTACCTCTAAAGATTATTTTAAAAACATAACGAGATAATGCAAATCCCCTTACTCAGTGCCAGGCATACAAGGCTCAACCACATTAGCTATTATAAGTATCATTTTTTTAAGTATCATTTTTATTATTCAATAATTTTGTTATTCCTCCCCCGATCTTCCTCCTCCTCCTCTCACTGCTGTCTCCACTACCATTTGCCAGCACTCTACCAGATGCTGAGTTTATACTTACAGAAACAAACAAAAGATTGAACAAAACAAAATCAATGTCTTTGTCCTTATGAAATGCACATCCTGTGAGTAGACAAAGAAAAAATGTAGTATTATAATTTTTGATAATTGAAGGATGAACACTTCAATTGGGGGATAATTGGGAATGGCTGGCGGGGGCTGACTTAGGTTGTTGGAGAAGGCCCTGTGCACCTTTCATGAAAGTTGTGTGTAAGTTAAGACCTGAAGAGCTTGAATGTGTAAGGCAGTGAAAGCAAATTCAGTAGGTGGAATGCGAGATGGCATGTTAGATCTCAGACGATTCAGAACTCATGTGTAGGGGAAAAGGTAGATTTCATTTGAAGTGTTTATTTGAAACATTTGTCCTTATTCTTGAAGGGATTGTGTGTCTATTGCTGATGTTATAGATTTTGCTCTTTTTTTTTATAGTCTTTAAGCCTGTTGGAATGTTTATTGGGCATTTTGCTACACTGAACATGTACAAAATATGATACCTGCCATGAGAAAAATAAATGAATAAATATGCCACGTTTCAAATAAACAACGTTAAAAAATCTTCAAATTATGCATCGGTTAAGGTTTTTAATTTACTAAAGCTGTTTTCTTAATTCTGTAGGCTTTGTTCACAGATGGCAATATTTAAATCATGGAGTTAACATAAAGTGATAAAAGAAAAAGATCTTGGTGGTGTGATGTATCCAGTAAACCAGAACTGTGCAAATTCACCAATTAAATTTGACAACTCCTTAAAAGATTTAATCCCACAGATGCAATATGACAATCCCAAAGTGGGAACAGTACATGAAATACCACATCCTGCTCATTCACTTAGCTGTTCTTTGTAAAGGCTGTACAATCAGAATTGCATTTAAGGAGTAGATGCTGGAAAATTCAGTTAGTACACAGACACCATATGCAAAACCCTGTCTTTGTCACTCGGAGGATGCAAATGAAAATCTTTGAATCTTAAATACTTCCTATTGAACTGATTTTGTTTCTTCATGCTTTTTTCTTGTTCATGCTAAACTGTAACAGCGATGAGATTCCACTCCCTCCAAATGATTTAGCAAATTTTTTATGTTTTTTTCTAGAAATAATTTCCTAAAATGAAATGAAAAAACATAATTGTGTTTTGCTGTTCCTGGACAATAATCTCTGTATTTGTAAAGCTCTTTAATTTAGCCCTAGGGTTTAAATTAAACTTTCTAATAGCGGTGGTTTTACATTCTTTTCAGGTAGACACGTTGTTCAGTGCTGTGATTAATTGGGCAAGCCTGATTCCTTATATTTAGAGCCCACTTGTAAGTGGAAGTGAGAAATGAATTGTGCCAAGAGCCTTCAGTTCTATTTTTATTAATAGAGTAGATTACATAGATCATGAAAACAATCTTCTAATTTATAAGAGTCAATCTAATATCTTGTTAAACAAGAGTTATTATTATTGAGCTTAAACTATTGAAGTGTGTTATACCAAAGGACCACTTCCCACATTGAAGAATACTGCCGTGAACACTAGCATATTAACCACATGCTAATGGGCTCTCAGCAGCCTGATAAGTTATTGATTATCTTCGCTGGCATAATTCGTATCAGGAAGAGACAGTGTAGTTAACTGGAATGTAAGTTCTTCCTTTTTGCAACTTGAAACTGACTCACATGCTCATCAGTCACTTTATTCAGGGCCATGGTAACAGACAGAAGGCTTTGTCCACAGGTGGATGGGTCCTTTCAGAGAGGAGCAGTGCTGAGCACCATTAAACTCTGGCCCAGAAAATTTCAACTCCTATTGTACCTATTAATCTAAACAGTAACTGAAATGCCAGATGGAAGAGCAATTCAAAGCCACTTGCCATTGTTCTCTTGCTAATGCGAATGGTAAAATTATACTGAATTTTGTATTTTGTTCATTTTTACCAAGACAGAACTGAAATGGAAAGGGATAAAGAGTATATGTGATTATAAAGAGCTATGTTAAAAAAAAAAAAAAAAGCATTCGCATGGAAACAGTCAGCCATATTATTTTAAAGCTTCTCTATAGAAAAGATTTTCCATTGTGAATAATATTTAAACATATGCAAAAAAGTAATTTTACAGAGGATTTTCTCCACACAAAGTTGTGATCAGTGTGGTTTGTTATGTTCACTGGAAATTGGAACCCTTACAGCCTCTGCTTCAGCTGACACCTTTCTCTGAACATTACTGATTTTTATAATGGGAAGAGAAATGCACATTGAAAATTGTAAAGCAGCAATAAAATAGCTTTTAAATAAAGAAATATATTATTGTGAAGTAATGTAGGCATTGTAAATTGGCAAGATTTCATGACACATTGCTATGTCTATTCATTTGTGGAAATGTTTGAAATTGCTCAAAAGGGCTTAGTTTCGTGTTTTGGAGGAATGGTTAAGTTTAGTATGACAGTTTGCTAAAAAGAGGAATAGTAACAGGAAAAAAGAATTATGGTCTCTTGGTGAATAATTCACCTTTTAATAGTTTTTTTTTTGAGACAAATTATATAATATTTTGCCAAATAGAGGATCAGATCTCAGTTGCGGCTATTTATGACAGCTAGGTGAATCAAGTTTCATCTGGTATTCCTCACTAATATCATCCAAGAAGGGCTTGTTCAATTGTTTTGATCAGAAACTCTTTTCCTCTCTCATCTGCATATTTGTGATAGCAGCCACAAAAATTCTTAGGGTGTATGTCAGTTAAAGTGGCAGCAGGTCTGAAACAATGAGCTACTTAAAGTAATACAGTAGGGTGATTAAGAGGTAGGGCTTGGCAGTCAAAAATACCCATATTAAATATCAGCAGTGTGCCTTAAACAAGGTAATTGAGCTCCATGGTCCCCAGTTGCAACAACCAAGTCGGAATAAAGTACCTATATGGTATAAATTGTGTTAAGAATGATGGGGAGCCTGGGTGGGTCATCGATTAAGCATCTGCCTTTAGCTCAGGTGATAATTCCAAGAACCCGGGATCGAGTCCTGCATCGGGCTCCCTGCAGGGAGCCTGCTTCTCCTTTTGCCTGTGTCTCTGCCTCTGTCTCTGTGTTTCTCAGGAATAAATAAATAAAATCTTTAAAAATAAAGAATTAAAGGAGGTGATGCATATAAATCCAATCAATACATGGATTGAACATATTATTTTAAAATATTAAAATAATTATGAGTGTAATCTAGTCCAAATTTCCTGAGTTAACAATGGAACTGGACAGCCAAGGTACTTATAGTTAATCATCATTAACCATATACATAAAAACTTATAATTAATAGCAATGTCACGACTACAAAGGAGCAGCCTCTAAGAAGCAAGTTGCATTTTAGATTGTACTACTCAGGAAATGTGAGATCAAGTTCTTCTGCCTTATATGAGTATATTGTCGAATTGTATTATGCCTATATATTTATTTATTAGGATATATATATACATAATTTTAAAAAATTATATAAAATATATATATACGTAATTTTAAAAAAATTTCTGTGGCTAATTAGGAAACTCTATCATAGTTCCTAAGTGTTATAGGTTCTCATTAACTCTGCTCTATCTGCTGACCATGAGTTTTTTTCTTAACTTAGCCTTTCAGTGGTTACACAAGAAAATATAGTGTCTATTTCTAACTCTCTCCCCACTCATAGGAAAACTCATCCCCTCCACTGACCCCTCAAACTAAGTAGTGGCATTATGTTGATATGCCATCATCTCATTTTTTACTAACAAAGCTATCAATCCTATTTATGGAACTTTGCTCCAAAGAATTTAGTACAGGGTATGAATTTTTATTATCACACCTGCCAGTCAGCTTAAGTTACAAGGGATGAATATACCATGGCCTTGAGCTAATATTAAACTTAAAGGAAACAAAAACAATGTAGCTTCATTAATAGCTAGAAATGATGGAATTAGTGGATTTAGCTAACATTGCTATTATAACAGCATTTGAACTTTAAAATCTAAAGCCATCCCTCTTTCACAGATTGGGAAATCAAGATTTCAAGTAGTTTAATGAATTGTCCAAGGACCCATACATAGTATTAGGGTGGGAATGAAGGCTCAAAAGTTTTAAAAGTTTGGAGACTCAGATTCAGCAATTCCAACCCTTACAAATTCCTGGAAGACCTTTTTCCTAATTGGGTTACTGAGCCATTAACTCTGATATATCATCTTTCACTTTCACAAACTGAGAGGTGCCATAGCATTAGAACCCAAAAGACATTGAGTACAATTTATAATATGTTTAGCAGCAATTTTATTTTGATGTTATTTAGCTTTATTTGGCTTCTCCATATTTTTTTCTTCAGTGGCATAGATCCATAAGTCCACTTTTTTTCATAAAGCTACTTTTAAAAATTCAAAACTTGCCTGCAAGATTCTGATCTCACAAATTAAAAAATGTCTGAACCTATATAAATTGCACACTCTTTTTCTACATACTCATTCATCTTCCTGAATGCTACATAATATGGTTCTATTTGTATAAATGTAAAAGTTAAGCAGTATTTATTGACTACCTATTTTCCCGCAATAGTTACATCATTAATTTTGCTGGTATTTTGTATTTAAAAGATCAACAAGAAGAACAGGAGGTACATTGAAGTTTTGAATTGTTATCAAACCTTCAGATCAACAATATTCTGAAATAGCAGAAAATTTAGAAATGAGAGAGATTTCAATTTGACAAAATCAGCACATATCAATAGTTAAGAACTTGGGTCTCTGGTTAATGAGAGCTCGGTTTCATACTGTCTGTAGAACCTTAAGCACATTTTGCTCACCTACAGATTTCTAAATTATCCTAAAGGGATACAAAAAATGGATAATACTCCATGGTATTCTGACCCTCACTTTCCCTTCTTCCTTCTCTGTGAAGATAAGATCTAGAACTTCATCACTACTAGTTCTGTGGCTTTTGAACAAATTAGATGATCTATTTTGGCTCATTGTTCACAAAAAACTTGGTAAAATTAATGAAATAATGTAAGTAAAACCTCTAATGCACTGGCCCCAAAACTATGACTCTCCAGCCAAATCCGCCTTGCTACCTATTTACAGTTTTATTGGAGCAAGGCGTTATTTTGTGCGACAATGACAGAGTCAAGTAGTTAGAACAGAAACTGTATGGCTCACAAAGCTTAAAATATTTACTATCTGATCTTTTAAAGACAAGTTGTCAACCACTGATCGAATGCATTATCTAATGTGATATTTTTCTTCTTCCCATCTTCCTATCTTTCCTTCTTTATTTTCCTTCCTTCCTTCCTTCCTTCCTTCCTTCCTTCCTTCCTTCCTTCCTTCCTTCCTTCCTTCCTTCCTTCCTTCCTTCCTTCCTTCCTTTTTCCTTTCTTCCTTCCTTCCTTCCTTCCTTCCTTCCTTCCTTCCTTCCTTCCTTCCTTCCTTCCTTCCTCCCTTCCTCCCCTCCCTCCTTTCTCCCTACCTTCCTCTTTCCCTCCATCCTTCCCTCCCTCTCTTCTTCTGGAAAAATATATAATGCATTATGTAAGCTGAGCTCTAAGCTGAGCTCTGAAAAAATATCAACAAGATTCAAAACAATCTTGAGAAATAATAAAGCCAGAGGTTCAGTTGCCCTGATTTCAAACTATACTATAAACTATAGTAATCAAAACAGTATAGTATTGACATAGAAATAGAGACATTGATCAATTGAATGGAATAAAGATCCCAGAAACAAACACACACACACACACACACACACACACACACACACACACACACATACAGTTGGTTAATTTGTGCCAAAGGAGGCAAGAATATACAATAGAGAAAGGGCAGTCTCTTCAATAATTGGTGTTGGGAAGCCGTATACACTATATTTAAAATCTTATACTTCATGCAAAAATCAGCTCAATATAGATTACAGGCTTGAATGTAAGACCTTAAACCATAACCTCCTAGAAGAAAATGTAGTCAGTAAGCTCCTTCACATCAGACTTAGGAAAAAAAATTTGGGATTTGACTCCAAAGACAAGGGTAACAAAGGTAAAAATAAACACATAAGACTACATCAAGCTAAATGACTTCTTCACACTGAAGGACCATCACAAAAGGAAAAGGCAACCTACTGAAAAGGAGAAGATATTTGCAAGTTATATATCTGATAAGGAGTTATACTACTTAGTAGCCAAAAAACAATCCAATGAAAAAATAGGCAGAGGATCTGATCAGACATGTTTCCAAAGAAGACACACAGAGGGCCAACAGGCAGACAAAAGGTCACGCCACGTCATTAATCATCATGGAAATACAAACTGAAGCCACAATGGGGTACTCTCTTACAACTGTCAGGAAGACAAAAAAATAACATGTGTTGATAAGGATGCAGAGAAAAGGGAACCCTTGTGTACTGTTAGTAATAATGTAAATTGGTGTAGCCACTATCAAAAACAGTGTGGAGTTCCCTCCAAAAATAAAAATAGAGCTACCACATGATCTAGTGATTCCAGTACTGTCTATCTACCCACAGCAATTTGAAAAAACGCATGCACCCCTATGTTTATTGCAGCATTATTTACAATAGTCACAATATGGTAACAACCTAAGCATCCACTGATGGATGAATGGATGCAGAAGATATAACGGAACACTATTCATCCATAAAAAGAAGGAAGTCTTGACCTTGCAACAACATGAATGGACCTTGAGGGTATTAAGCTAAGTGAAATCAGCCAGTCACAGACAGATACTGTGTGATTTTACTTATATGTGGAATCTAAAAGACAAAACAAGACAAAACCCAAACTCAGATTCAGAGAACAGGTTGTTAGTTGCCAAAGAGAAGGCTGGCTGGGTGATGGGGAGAGGAATAAATAAAGAAGAAATATAAAGCTCCAGTTATAAATAAGTCTATAAACTTTGGGATGGGGATATGGTCAATAGCATTGTATTAACTTTGTAATGTGACAGATGGTAACCAGGCTTATTGTGACATCCATTCTGCAGTGTATACAAAAGTCAAGTTCACTGTGCTATATACCTAAAACTAATATATTATTATATGTCAGTTATGCCTCAATAAATTAAAAAAGACCTATTTTCAACAATGTAGTCATGGGCATAGACAAATAACATAATTAGAATAAGGTCAGTGCTATGATAAAATAATTGCTTATAGATTGGTTTCCTAAGCAGATCTTAGGGATTCAGAGAAGGCTTTCTAGAAGAAAAGATCTACAAGGTGAAATCTGGAAAATGAGTGGAAATTAGTAAGAAAGGAGAGGAGAGAAAGAATGTTCCACAGGTGGGGGTAATAATCATAAAAGCAAGATCACAGAGAACAGGCCACCTTCCAGAACTTCAAATAGTTCAGTGTATTGGAAGCTTTAGGCAGAGGGATTTTGCAGACGCATGAGATTAAACAGAGACCAGACTCTTCAGGGCCTTATAAGTCATGATCCAGAAAACAGAATTTAAAAGCTGTACGAATGGGATGCAGACAGAAGAGGTTCTTGGCATCAAAGTAAGATAGCCAAATTAGTCATTTAAAAGATTATCTGGTTGTGGTTTCAGAAAGTGGGTTGAGGCAAACAATTTAGGCATGGGGACGAGCTGGGAATGTAATGTGCATCGTGATGACTATAGTCAACAACACTGTATTGTGTGTTTGAAATTTGTTTGCAAAGCAGTTCTTAACAGTTCTCATCACAAGCAAAAAAAAATTGTAACTGTGTGAGGTGATGGATGTTAACTAAGCTGACTGTGGATATAATCATTCGGTGATACATACATATGTCAAATCATTATGTTGTTTACCTTAAAGTTATGCAACGTTATGTGTCAACTATATCTCAAAGTCTGGAAAAAAAAAAAACCCTAGGTTCTGCCTTCATAGAAATTCTGAAGCTTTAAATAATCGTACAGAGTAGGCACTTAAGAAATATTTGTTGATTGAATAAAAGTGTTAAAAAGTGAGCCACACTAAAGGTTCCTAATTTAAAATCTCAGCATTTCTCTTGTGGTTAGTGTGAGGGTAGGGCAGTAATATGCTCATAGAACATTTTAACAAATGCCTGGCCTAAGTGAAAGGGAACAACTCGGTCATTTAAGCTGAATTAAGTTCTGTGAGAGGCTCTTTATGTAATGGTAAATCAATATAAATCAACATGGGATGCTAGACAAATTCAGAATTTGTTTTCAGGTATGTAGCATCAACAAACAAAATGAAATCAGTGTTTTCCTAAAGAAATTTCAGGAGCTTTGACTAAGAGTTAGATCATTGCCTAACAGTAAATAAACAATGGGATTCTTTGCTCAGATGGGGGAAGGAGGATTGGGGAGTTTAGGATTATAACAAAGAATAGTAATATATAAAAAAGGAAGTCAATAATATTTTGTAGAAAACAAACCAGAATTCCTTGCTGAATTCTGTCAATAAAAGTCTACACAGCATAAGGAACCAACACGATTAACGGGGAGCCTAGAACGAAATGTTCCACAAGTTGTGTCACTCTGCAATAATAACTCTTAAGAGAATAGGCCTCATTTGAAATACCATCAAAGTGTATCTAATATCTAGCAAGAATATGAATGATAAAAAAGGAAAAGGATATACAATGTTTAGGAAATCCTAAATTGGGGGCTTGTTGACCTTTGACCTAATTGAATTTACTTACCAAAAAACATGGCCATTTTTTTCCCCCTTAGAGAAAACTCAAGGCCAAAAGACTGATTACATAAGTGAAATGCAATGTCAGAAAAAAATTGGCACGTAATACCTCCAATACTAGTGATACAAGTTCCCAGAATTGATTTTGGAATTGATTTAGAGAAATTCTAGATATGTGTCGTCCCTTAGAGATTAGAGATTTACCTTCCTAGGATATATTATATTCTCAATCATGAATTTTTGTTGTTGGTAGAATTGCAGTTTCTCTTTGGAGGCTTTATATCTCTTCTGTATTAATGCTTTTAATAAGTAGGTGGAAACAATGTTTGAGTTTTGTATTTTAAGCTTCTCAGAAGATCATCTATATGTTCTAAAAGAGGGAAGTTGCAAGTAATTTTATGACCCTTAGGTCTTGATTAAGAGGTAGAAGAGGACTTCTATGAATCACTGATATATAATAGACCTGGCATGTTGCTGATTTTCTCATAAGACAAATGGATATTGAGGTTGGGATCTAGAGGGACAGTAGAAGGAAATAGCACCAGTACACAACAGTAAGGAGACGGCTTTAGGTAGCACCGAGAACAATATTACAATTGGATTTGGGACCAGTGGGAAACAGGGGATCATGTGTCATTTGTAACCATAAGATCTGTGCAAATCTGCATCTATGCATATTTGTTTGTTTTTATTTCCTACAAGAAACAGGAATATTTCAGGTGCGAGCACAAAGAATAAAAGGGTCACATTTTGATAAGTATTCCCACAACAGAACCACTCTTTACCTTGCTTTGGGCTTCACAGGATATCAGGCAAGGCTGGGTAAGAGCTTGGATCAATCATTTATTAAAAGGAATCCATAATAAATGTGTTTGTGTTATCACAGTGGAGGAAGGTTGGCTCACGAGAAGCCTGAAAATTATTGCCACACAATCAATGGGTGAGGGGGAGAGTCTGAGTGTATGTGAAGAATCTACTGCTTCAGTAGGTCTGGAGATTCCTAGGACTGGTGTGAAAATGGTGGTAGAGTCAGTCGTTAACAGAATAGCCCTGTTTTATCTAGAAAGTTTTGCTCCCGTCCTTCCAAGGCCTCACCTGGCAACAGTCCAAAACAAAACCATGAGAAACCAGATCAAAAGGGTCAAGCCCAGCCCAAGATGGCTGATGAAGGAGGCTCAAGTTCTTATTAGTCCTTCATCCTACCACCTCAACATACTAAAATCTCCTCCCTAGGGCTGCCACTACAGGAAACCCTGACCAAATAAGGAAGAAAAAAACGCTTGCATCACCCTGCTTCCAAGAAATCCCCACCTCAAGTAATGAATACCCCACCCCCTTCTTAACAACCCTCAACCTGTAGAAACCCAAACCACAGGGAGCGCAGCCTCCCCGTGCCCACCTGCCCTCACATCTCGAGAGTGTACTTCGGCTTTAGTAAACTTTCCTGTTGTGCTGCTAGTCTGCGTGCCCTTGACTTCTTTCCTTGGGTAAGACAAAGAGCCTCCCAGGACACCTTTTGGCTGGGCCTGGCCAAGGCCTCGGGAGACCCGGGATCCCGAGCCTACCAGGCCACACTATTACCAGAGACGGCTTCTATTTAATAGTTTTAACAAATCGTTGGAAAGTGGGTGCTACGTTCTCCCTTTCTAACGCTCAGGATCCTCTAGTTCTTTTCTGTTTGTTGTTGTTGTTAACATGGGGTTTTTTATTATCGAAATGATTTTTCAATTCATTTTCTGTTGGCCTTTTTGTTCACAAAACCAACAAAGGTCTTGGTAAACAGAATTTTTATTGTTTTTTAAGGGGATGGCAGTTCTCTCTTCATCTACTTATTTTTAAATTCATGTTTTTAGCTTGAGAGTTTTTCCCCCCATCTAAATACCCTTCAATGCACTCTGCCAAAGGCTGAAGCTTATACGATGCGATGACTGCCATTCAAGGGGGGTTTTTAGTTTGAGGGAGGGGGGAGGGAGGGAGGGGGGGGGAGGGAGGGGAGGAGGGAGGGAGGAAGGAAGGAAGGAAGGAAGGAAGGAAGGAAGGAGGGGGAGGGAGGGAGGGAGGGAGGGAGGGAGGGGAGGGAGGGAGGGAGGGGAGGGAGGGGAGGGAGGAGGGAGGAGGGAGGAGGGAGGGAGGGAGAGAGAGAGAGAGGGAGGGGGGAGGGAAGGAGAGAGAGGGAGGGGGGGAGGGAGAGGAGAGGAGAGGAGAGGAGAGGAGAGGAGAGGGAGAAGGGAGAGAAAAGAAACACACGAAAGAAAGCCAAGCAATACACTAACAGACTATAGGGGATTATTCTATGCTGTCTTACTATGCTTTAGTCTTTCTCTTCTCTTCTCTTCTCTTCTCTTCTCTCTTCTCCTCTTCTCTTCTTCTTTCTTTCACCTAGCAGATCAGCAATTGTTGGTTTTAGGTCAACTACAAAAATGTTGGAGAGAATAGTGGAAATGTTAACAACCGGGCCTCATGCTAAATGTTATCTAGAGGCATGCATTATCTCTGAGGCCTCCTATGAATCTACTCTTTTGCTCCTTGTAAGATCGAACCAGGGCTCATATTACTTTACCAAGACATGAGATAGAGCTCCTCAAGTAGGTTATCCTAACTTATGTACCTGTAGATATTTCATTACAGAAAAGCTTATTTCATTAACTTTCAAATCCTTTTCAGGGTCCTGCAATGAGCTTTTTGCAAGCAAAGTTTTGCACCGTCTGGCTCCACCAAAAAGTGTATGAATTGATACAGGTCAGGGGGACCTCACGTGTACATGCCCAGGACAGTCCTGAGTACTCTAGCAAAACTTTGTTTTTTTTTCCTTTCCAACCCGGGATATAGCTGATTTTCTTTAAAGATTATTTATTTATTTATTCATGAGAGAGAGAGAGAGAGAGAGGCAGAGACATAGGCAGAGGCAGAAGCAGGCTCCATGCAGGGAGCCCGATGTGGGACTCCATCCGGGAACTCCAGGATCACATCCTGAGCCAAAGACATGCTCAACCACTGAGCCACCCAGGTGCCCCTATAGCTAATTTTTAACAACATCACAAAGATATGCAGTGATAGGGTATGAAGTCCATGCACAAGAATTTCATTCATAAGCAGTTTAAATTTATAATGACAACAACATCACAAAGATATGCAGTGATAGGGTATGAAGTCCATGCACAAGAATTTCATTCATAAGCAGTTTAAATTTATAATGAATGTTTCAGGAGAGAGAGGGGAAGAAAGAATAACGAATCCACTGGATTGGATTAAATTTGTCTTTGGAACAAGAGGAGGGAAGGGAAAGGTGGGACACAGCAGGAAAAGTCAAACTGATTTTGCCTCTTGTGTCTTCCTAGGGGGTCTTTTAGGGAAGCAGTATTGCAGTTCAGATTGTGTGTGAAAGCCTCACCATGCTATTTAAAGAATGTGGACCACTGAGTAGTCCATATTTCATTCCCTTTTGTTTGAAGGCTTCTCTCATCTGAATATTCCTTCCTTCCTTCCTTCCTTCCTTCCTTCCTTCCTTCCTTCCTTCCTTCCTTCCTTCCTTCCTTCCTTCCATTTATTTATTTATTTATTTATTTATTTATTTATTTATTCATTCATTCATTCATTCGAGACACATAGAGAGAGAGAGAGAGGCAGAGACACAGGCAGAGGGAGAAGCAGGCTCCCTGCAGGGAGCCCCATGTGGGACTAGATCCTGGGACCCCAGAATCACACCCTGGGCCAAAGGGAGGCGCTCAACCACTGAGCCACCCAGGGATCCCTATTCCTGTTTATATTTAAAAGTTCCCCAAACCGTTCACTGTAATTTGAAATTGTCTTTCACCAGTGTGAAATTGCCCCATTTAGAGGTGAGGCATGCATGAATCGGCAACATGGAATTCACAGCAGTTCTAATGGAAACAAAGACGAGATTGAGGAAGGATCTTATAAGATTTTGCAAATGTGACGCAAGGGCCAGGTTTGTCTAAAGCATGTTAGTATAGTGAGATGGACTGAGCTCAGATCTGACGTCAGGAGGAAACTTAGTGGCCATGTCTGTCCTTTCACTATTGACTTCCTCTCATAGACAAACACAACTTGACAAACTGTACAAACAGATAGATGGTAAGAGAAATGCTCATAGTCAAATTTTTCAAGGCTGAAATATAATCTGATCAGAATTCAAAGCCTCAAAATAAATAGAAAGTTATAGGGCTGAATGAAATGTTTAGAGATCAGATTCAGTGCGTACTTACTTTGGTTTCAAACCCTTTAACAGGTGGATTCAAAGGAAGTGGCAGCTGCACCCGCTGTTGCTGGGTTGGATGCCCGAGTCTGCAGTGACAGGTGTCTTAGATGAATTTTGGTGGAAATTCCACCTCTGTCAAATCCCAACAGCCAAAGACTACCACGAACTCATTGGTTCCAACACACAACATTAGCTGCAGCAAGAGAAGGCTCAGCCCGGAGGGACCATGGGAGCATCTCAAGGAGTGTAGGAGCCTCGTAGGTTCGGGCTGCGTCACGCTCTGAGTCTTGTTCCTTTTCCATTGGAAATATCATTATCTGATTGTCAGCAGGGGGGTGGGGGGTGGGTAGTCTTTACTTTCTGTGATTGTCAGAGAATATATTTCAGGTTCCCACACTAGTGGGACTACATTGTAGACGAAGGCAACGCCTTAACCTGATTTTTCATTAATGAGTTTTTTATGGGGGAGGAGCAAGATGGCGGAAGAGCAGGGTCCCCAAATCACCTGTCTCCACCAAACTACCTAGAAAACCTTCAAATTATCCTGAAAATCTATGAATTCGGCCTGAGATTTAAAGAGAGACCAGCTGGAAGGCTACAGTGAGAAGAGTTCGCGCTTCTATCAAGGTAGGAAGACGGGGAAAAAGAAGTAAAGACACAAAGGCCTCCAAGGGGGAGGGGCCCGCGAGGAGCCGGGCTGAGGCCGGGGCGAGTGTCCCCAGGACAGGAGAGCCCCGTCCCGGAGGAGCAGGAGCTGCACCGACCTTCCCGGGCGGAAAGAGGCTCCAGGGAGGTGGAGCAGGACCCAGGAGGGCGGGGATGCCCTCGGGCTCCCGGGGACACTAACAGAGCAACTGCGCGCCCCGGGAGATGCGCCGAGCTCCCCAAGGGCTGCAGCGCGCGCGGCGGGACCCGGCGGGACCCGGAGCAGCTCGGAGGGGCTCGGGCGGCGGCTCCGCGGAGGGGGCTGCGCGGCCCCGGGAGCAGCTCGGAGGGGCTCGGGCAGAGGAAGAGGCTCCGTGCAGAGGGGCCTGCGCGGTTCCAGGAGCAGCTCGGAGGGGCTCGGGCGGCGGCTCCGCGGAGGGGGCTGCGCGGCCCGGGAGCGCGAATCCACCAGCGCAGGCCCCGGAGCACAGGGCGCCGGGACACAGCCCAGGATCCCGCCTCCCCCGGGACAGGCAGAGGCCGGGAGGGCCCAGGACAGCGAGGACGCTCCTGCCCCAGCTGAGCAGATCAGCGGCCCCGCCCCGGAGCCTCCAGGCCCTGCAGACGGAGTTCCTGCCGGAGCTGAATCCAGGTTTCCAGAGCTGCCCCGCCACTGGGGCTATTCCTCCTGCGGCCTCACGGGGTAAACAACCCCCACCGAGCCCTGCACCAGGCAGGGGCACAGCAGCTCCCCCAACTGCTAACACCTGAAAATCAGCACAACAGGCCCCTCCCCCAGAACACCAGCTAGACGGACAACTTCCAGGAGAAGCCAAGGGACTTAAAGTACACAGAATCAGAAGATACTCCCCGGTGGTTCTTTTTTTGTTTGTTTGTTTTTGTTTTTGTTTTTGTTTTTGTTTTGTTTTGCTTTTTGATTTGTTTCCCTCCCCCACCCCCTTTTTTTTTCTCCTTTCTTTTTCTTTCTCTTTTTCTTCTTTTTTTTTTTTTTTTTCGTTTTTTTTTTTCTTTTTCTTCCCTTTTCTTTTCTCTTTCTCTTTTCTTTCCTTCTTTCTCTCCTCTCTTTTTCTCTTTTTCCCAATACAACTTGCTTTTGGCCACTCTGCACTGAGCAAAATGACTAGAAGGAAAACCTCACCTCAAAAGAAAGAATCAGAAACAGTCCTCTCTCCCACAGAGTTACAAAATCTGGATTACAATTCAATGTCAGAAAGCCAATTCAGAAGCACTATTATACAGCTACTGGTGGCTCTAGAAAAAAGTATAAAGGACTCAAGAGACTTCATGACTGCAGAATTTAGAGCTAATCAGGCAGAAATTAAAAATCAATTGAATGAGATGCAATCCAAACTAGAAGTCCTAACGACGAGGGTTAACGAGGTGGAAGAACGAGTGAGTGACATAGAAGACAAGTTGATAGCAAAGAGGGAAACTGAGGAAAAAAGAGACAAACAATTAAAAGACCATGAAGATAGATTAAGGGAAATAAACGACAGCCTGAGGAAGAAAAACCTACGTTTAATTGGGGTTCCCGAGGGCGCCGAAAGGGACAGAGGGCCAGAATATGTATTTGAACAAATTCTAGCTGAAAACTTTCCTAATCTGGGAAGGGAAACAGGCATTCAGATCCAGGAAATAGAGAGATCCCCCCCTAAAATCAATAAAAACCGTTCAACACCTCGACATTTAATTGTGAAGCTTGCAAATTCCAAAGATAAAGAGAAGATCCTTAAAGCAGCAAGAGACAAGAAATCCCTGACTTTTATGGGGAGGAGTATTAGGGTAACAGCAGACCTCTCCACAGAGACCTGGCAGGCCAGAAAGGGCTGGCAGGATATATTCAGGGTCCTAAATGAGAAGAACATGCAACCAAGAATACTTTATCCAGCAAGGCTCTCATTCAAAATGGAAGGAGAGATAAAGAGCTTCCAAGACAGGCAGCAACTAAAAGAATATGTGACCTCCAAACCAGCTCTGCAAGAAATTTTAAGGGGGCCTCTTAAAATTCCCCTTTAAGAAGAAGTTCAGTGGAACAGTCCACAAAAACAAAGACTGAATAGATATCATGATGACACTAAACTCATATCTCTCAATAGTAACTCTGAATGTGAACGGGCTTAATGACCCCATCAAAAGGCGCAGGGTTTCAGACTGGATAAAAAAGCAGGACCCATCTATTTGCTGTCTACAAGAGACTCATTTTAGACAGAAGGACACCTACAGCCTGAAAATAAAAGGTTGGAGAACCATTTACCATTCGAATGGTCCTCAAAAGAAAGCAGGGGTAGCCATCCTTATATCAGATAAACTAAAATTTACCCCAAAGACTGTAGTGAGAGATGAAGAGGGACACTATATCATACTTAAAGGATCTATTCAACAAGAGGACTTAACAATCCTCAATATATATGCTCCGAATGTGGGAGCTGCCAAATATATAAATCAATTATTAACCAAAGTGAAGAAATACTTAGATAATAATACACTTATACTTGGTGACTTCAATCTAGCTCTTTCTATACTCGATAGGTCTTCTAAGCAAAACATCTCCAAAGAAACGAGAGCTTTAAATGATACACTGGACCAGATGGATTTCACAGATATCTACAGAACTTTACATCCAAACTCAACTGAATACACATTCTTCTCAAGCGCACATGGAACTTTCTCCAGAATAGACCACATATTGGGTCACAAATCGGGTCTGAACCGATACCAAAAGATTGGGATTGTCCCCTGCATATTCTCAGACCATAATGCCTTGAAATTAGAACTAAATCACAACAAGAAGTTTGGAAGGACCTCAAACACATGGAGGTTAAGGACCATCCTGCTAAAAGATAAAAGGGTCAACCAGGAAATTAAGGAAGAATTAAAAAGATTCATGGAAACTAATGAGAATGAAGATACAACCGTTCAAAATCTTTGGGATGCAGCAAAAGCAGTCCTAAGGGGGAAATACATCGCAATACAAGCATCCATTCAAAAACTGGAAAGAACTCAAATACAAAAGCTAACCTTACACATAAAGGAGCTAGAGAAAAAACAGCAAATAGATCCTACACCCAAGAGAAGAAGGGAGTTAATAAAGATTCGAGCAGAGCTCAACGAAATCGAGACCAGAAGAACTGTGGAACAGATCAACAGAACCAGGAGTTGGTTCTTTGAAAGAATTAATAAGATAGATAAACCATTAGCCAGCCTTATTAAAAAGAAGAGAGAGAAGACTCAAATTAATAAAATCATGAATGAGAAAGGAGAGATCACTACCAACACCAAGGAAATACAAACGATTTTAAAAACATATTATGAACAGCTATACGCCAATAAATTAGGCAATCTAGAAGAAATGGACGCATTCCTGGAAAGCCACAAATTACCAAAACTGGAACAGGAAGAAATAGAAAACCTGAACAGGCCAATAACCAGGGAGGAAATTGAAGCAGTCATCAAAAACCTCCCAAGACACAAGAGTCCAGGGCCAGATGGCTTCCCAGGGGAATTTTATCAAACGTTTAAAGAAGAAATCATACCTATTCTCCTAAAGCTGTTTGGAAAGATAGAAAGAGATGGAGTACTTCCAAATTCGTTCTATGAAGCCAGCATCACCTTAATTCCAAAGCCAGACAAAGACCCCGTCAAAAAGGAGAATTACAGACCAATATCCCTGATGAACATGGATGCAAAAATTCTCAACAAGATACTGGCCAATAGGATCCAACAATACATTAAGAAAATTATTCACCATGACCAAGTAGGATTTATCCCTGGGACACAAGGCTGGTACAACACCCGTAAAACAATCAATGTGATTCATCATATCAGCAAGAGAAAAACCAAGAACCATATGATCCTCTCATTGGATGCAGAGAAAGCATTTGACAAAATACAGCATCCATTCCTGATCAAAACTCTTCAGAGTGTAGGGATAGAGGGAACATTCCTCGACATCTTAAAAGCCATCTATGAAAAGCCCACAGCAAATATCATTCTCAATGGGGAAGCACTGGGAGCCTTTCCCCTAAGATCAGGAACAAGACAGGGATGTCCACTCTCACCAATGCTATTCAACATAGTACTGGAAGTCCTAGCCTCAGCAATCAGACAACAAAAAGACATTAAAGGCATTCAAATTGGCAAAGAAGAAGTCAAACTCTCCCTCTTCGCCGATGACATGATACTCTACATAGAAAACCCAAAAGTCTCCACCCCAAGATTGCTAGAACTCATACAGCAATTCGGTAGCGTGGCAGGATACAAAATCAATGCCCAGAAGTCAGTGGCATTTCTATACACTAACAATGAGACTGAAGAAAGAGAAATTAAGGAGTCAATCCCATTTACAATTGCACCCAAAAGCATAAGATACCTAGGAATAAACCTCACCAAAGATGTAAAGGATCTATACCCTCAAAACTATAGAACACTTCTGAAAGAAATTGAGGAAGACACAAAGAGATGGAAAAATATTCCATGCTCATGGATTGGCAGAATTAATATTGTGAAAATGTCAATGTTACCCAGGGCAATATACACGTTTAATGCAATCCCTATCAAAATACCATGGACTTTCTTCAGAGAGTTAGAACAAATTATTTTAAGATTTGTGTGGAATCAGAAAAGACCCCGAATAGCCAGGGGAATTTTAAAAAAGAAAACCATATCTGGGGGCATCACAATGCCAGATTTCAGGTTGTACTACAAAGCTGTGGTCATCAAGACAGTGTGGTACTGGCACAAAAACAGACACATAGATCAGTGGAACAGAATAGAGAATCCAGAAGTGGACCCTGAACTTTATGGGCAACTAATATTCGATAAAGGAGGAAAGACTATCCATTGGAAGAAAGACAGTCTCTTCAATAAATGGTGCTGGGAACATTGGACATCCACATGCAGAAGAATGAAACTAGACCACTCTCTTTCACCATACACAAAGATAAACTCAAAATGGATGAAAGATCTAAATGTGAGACAAGATTCCATCAAAATCCTAGAGACCAACACAGGCAACACCCTTTTTGAACTCGGCCATAGTAACTTCTTGCAAGATACATCCACGAAGGCAAAAGAAACAAAAGCAAAAATGAACTATTGGGACTTCATCAAGATAAGAAGCTTTTGCACAGCAAAGGATACGGTCAACAAAACTCAAAGACAACCTACAGAATGGGAGAAGATATTTGCAAATGACATATCAGATAAAGGGCTAGTTTCCAAGATCTATAAAGAACTTATTAAACTCAACACCAAAGAAACAAACAGTCCAATCATGAAATGGGCAAAAGACATGAACAGAAATCTCACAGAGGAAGACATAGACATGGCCAACATGCATATGAGAAAATGCTCTGCATCACTTGCCATCAGGGAAATACAAATCAAAACCACAATGAGATACCACCTCACACCAGTGAGAATGGGGAAAATTAACAAGGCAGGAAACAACAAATGTTGGAGAGGATGTGGAGAAAAGGGAACCCTCTTACACTGTTGGTGGGAATGTGAACTGGTGCAGCCACTCTGGAAAACTGTGTGGAGGTTCCTCAAACAGTTAAAAATATACCTGCCCTACGACCCAGCAATTGCACTGTTGGGGATTTACCCCAAAGATACAAATGCAATGAAACGCCGGGACACCTGCACCCCGATGTTTCTAGCAGCAATGGCCACGATAGCCAAACTGTGGAAGGAGCCTCGGTGTCCACCGAAAGATGAATGGATAAAGAAGATGTGGTTTATGTATACAATGGAATATTCCTCAGCTATTAGAAATGACAAATACCCACCATTTGCTTCAACGTGGATGGAACTGGAGGGTATTATGCTGAGTGAAGTAAGTCAGTCGGAGAAGGACAAACATTATATGTTCTCATTCATTTGGGGAATATAAATAATAGTGAAAGGGAAAATAAGGGAAGGTAGAAGAAATGTGTGGGAAATATCAGAAAGGGAGACAGAACGTAAAGACTGCTAACTCTGGGAAACGAACTAGGGGTGGTAGAAGGGGAGGAGGGTGGGGGGTGGGAGTGAAAGGGTGACGGGCACTGGGTGTTATTCTGTATGTTAGTAAATTGAACACCAATAAAAAAAAATAAAATAAAAAAAAAAAAGAGTTTTTTATGTGGTATATCCAGTTTGAGGTCATGACATCCAAATGTTCCTACTACTTTTCAATTCTTTGTTTTTTCTTACCATGTGCCAAGCACCGTTCTCACGTCTAGACATGGAATAGTGTTTGAAACAGAAACATCATATCTTTGCTGTTTTAATGGAGCTCCTCTTCTACTGTCCTAGTGGGAGGGGTAGTAAATGAAGTAAACGAGCCATGTACAACTGAATACACTTTGGGCAACGGTAGTGCTATTATTAGGGCGAATAAAGAAGGGTGTGGTGATAGAGGATCCAGCGTAGGGTTTGTGAATTGTGTGTTATTTTAAAGAGTCAACAAGAGGACTTCTCTGAAGTGGTGACTTTGGGCGAAGATCTGAGTGAAAGAAAGGAGCAATCCTTTTGAAGATCTAAATAGTGTTGCAAGTAAAGAGCAGAAGAGAGGCCAGGGTGGCTTGAGCAGAATAAAATGGAAAGCATCATGAGATGAGGTCAGAGAGGTAAGCGATAACTAGATCACACGGAGTCTTGGATACAGTGTGATAAAGGGTTTGGATTTCCTCCTTAGTTGTGAGAGATTATGAGAAGTCATGGGGATTTTTGAGCAGGAGATTGGCATAATCTGATGTTTTCTTTCTTTTTTCTTTTATCTATCACTGTGGTTGCTGAGTGTATGACTGGCAATAGGGATTATAAACGAAAGCAAGGAATAAAAATCAGCTGCAATAACCACATGAGAGATGGTAGGGCCTTGACCGGTTTGACGGGAGAGTTGTCAGAGGAGCTTGTCAGGAAATGACTTGAAGGACCAGCGGATTCGATGCAGTGGTTATAGGGAAAAATAAAGGATCACCACTGAGTTTGGGGCCAACTTAATTGAGTAAATAGTGGAGCCATTTCAGAATGAGAGAAGCTAGGAGGAGTTGGGGGGAAGATCCAGAGCTCTGCTTTGAGAGTGCTGTACTTGAAATACTTCTTCAAAGTGTGTTGTCACTGTCCACTAGGCTCAGGGGAGAGGGTGGAATTGGTGATACGCTGGGAACCGCTGGTGTATAGATAAGAATTAAAGCTCTGAGTAGAGGAGATCACTGTGGATAAGTGTAAATAGGCATAAAAAGGGGACTGAGTTCTGGGGCCTCAAAATATAGAATTCTAGAAGAGGAAGAGTGCCCAGCCAAAGACCCAAAGTGGAGCAGATAGTGAACGTAAAACATAATCCAGGGTACAGCTCTTCTGGATTTACGGTGGGCTTACCTCCTGATAGACCCATGCTAAGCTGAAAATATCATAAGTCAATAATGTACTTAACACACTCAGACCAGCAAACATCAGAGTCTAGCCCAGCCGACCTTAAATATGCTCAGAATGCTTCACGTTAGCCTACAGGAGAACCAAACCATCTAACACAGAGCCTGCTGAGAGCAAATTATCGGGTATCTGATGTAATTTATTGAAGACTGTACTAGAAGTAAAAACAGAATTGCTGTGTGGGTATGGAAGGATGGTCAGCGGATTGGCTGTTTACCCTGGTGACCGCATAGATGACCCGGGGGCTGCAGCTCCCTGCCAGCATCGGGAGAGAGGACTGTGCAGTGTATCCCCAGCCTGGGGAAAAGGGAAAAGAGCAAAATTCAAAATTCAAAGTACGGTTTCTACTGAATGCCCATAGCTTCTGCACCATCATAAAGTCAGAACATCGTAGGTTGAACCATGATAGGTTGGGGACCATCTGTATACAACCTCCTGAAAGCAAACTGAAGACAGTGCTTCTGACTGAGGGAGTGATCAATGGATCGCTTCTCCAAGCTGGCCTTGGCACCATGTAGAAGTTTTCAAAATATTTCTCTAGATGAAAGGAAAAGAATTCATGTCATATTATTGATTTACTGTGTATATTTTATGTATATATTTTCTAATCAATTTCACTTTAATTTGATGACAAAAAATTGAGCTATTTTGTGCCTCCGTAGTATTTGAGATTTAGGTAAATAAATAGGGTTGGTGAGTTAACTTAGGGAATGATGATTCGAAATTAGAAAGAGGTTAGAAACTGAGATCTGTGGGATGTCTGGGCGGCTCAGGGGTTGAGCATCTGCCTTGGGCTCAGGGCGTGACCCTGGATTCCCAGGATCAAGCCCCACATGGGGCTCCCCGCAGGGACCCTGCTTCTCCCTCTGCCTGTGTCGCCGCCTCTCTCTGTGTCTCTCATGAATAAATAAATAAAACCTTGAAAAAAAAAAACAAAAACAAAGGAAAGAAACTGACATCTGCTTGAATCTCCTCTACATGACCCTCCCCACCCTCCTAATGACTATCTCTAACGTGCCAGATAATCTTATACTGTCAACTTAAATAACTGAAATCAAGGTATATGCACTACTAGCAAGTTTTTAAACTATTTATTATTTTTTGAAAACATTTGTTAAAAGAAGATTCTTATTTAGGTTAACTCCAATGTTGTTTTTTTTTTTTTCCTCCCTCAGCTTTTACTTATTAGTCCTAGGTTTATCCCCAAAGTAGAACAAAATAGGTTAAGTAAGTGTTTATTATCTCAAAGCTTCAAAAACTATGCTCAAAGTAAGTCTTCTCTAAGCAATATGTGTCATAGTTTTAACTATTGTGGTGACCAGCTTTTGGTAATCATCCAATTTGTAAATTTTCTCTTTCAAATGTGTCTACCAGTGGACCGTGAAGGTAATCAGTACTAACATCCCCTCTCACTTTTTTTGGCAATATATTTTTTTAACGTATTAGTCACATTATTAGTAGTAGTCATACTAGTATTAATATTATTGTTATTATCAGCAATAGTCACATAATTAGTAATCATACTAGTATTAATATTATGGTTATTAGCAATAATAACAGCGGCCCAGATGTAGGAATATTAACAGAGGTAATCTTTTGTTATTTTCTTGTTCAATATACATCACTCTGTATTTTTTTTGAGCTTCCAGATGACTAAAACTCTTAAGTATACATTCTATTCCAAGCAGAGATTACTGGACACGTTTGTTCCCCTGGAAGACTGTTAACTTTATATGCATTATCCTTGTAATTTCTATGACTGGAATCTCTTAGTTTCACCTTTAATCACAATGGGCAAAAAGCACAGTGGTTAGAAATATGTTCTTTGGACCATTTTAAAATCCTGGACCCAATACTTACTGTATAATTTCAGGGAAGTCAGTTACATTTCTGTACCATAGTATTTCTTCATCCGTTAAATGAAGATAAGGAAATAAAAATTTGGCACTTGTTATATCACTGAAATCCTGTTTATAAATTGATTTTGCAATTGTTTGTCCTGTAAGCACAACTGCATCTCCAGAAACTTGCCATCTGCTGCATTCAAACACAAGTCCCTACTTTGAGAAGGCAAATGGTTCTCTTCTGTGCTTGCTTAGTCGTTAACACACTCTTGCTGGATCCCTTTGTTGTCTCACTAAACTTCATCATAATTCACCCACAGACACAACCATCAGACTGCCCTGTACCTCTGCCCCATCCCGACACCAACAATTATGTCAATAACAAATGTATTGAGTATTGATATATACCATCCTCGTGAGAAAATCTTCTAATCTTGCCATTTCATTAATCAAAGAGTTAGATACTTTTATTAATTTCTTTTTACAGATATGAAAAATGAGGTTTGGGGATGTTAAAATCAATTGCCCAAAGTCATTATTGGCAAGTGATAAAACAAGATTTAAAACAATGACCATATGACCCCCAGGCCTAAAATTTTCATGAGTTTATGCTGTCCCCGTAAAGGGTACTGAGCTTGCACAGTCTTGAGCCATAAACATTTTTTATGTTAAGAGAGTTCTGCTTACCAGGAATCTGTAGGAATCTTAGGTTAACACATTTACTGCTTTTGCTGCTTTGAGAACTGTCACCATGCTCTTCACATATCTTACCCCATCTTACCCCCCCTAAAATGCAACACTTTATCTACATACTGGGTTATTTCTAGGTCCTGATCCTTCTCAGCTGCTCCTCCCTTGTGTTGAGGTACCATTCTTGTGCCCTATTTGAGAAGGGCTAAGTAGCTAGGTAACTGGCTATATGATCTAGCAAAAGAGGTCCACTGATTTGATCTCAGAAAGTTTTGTGACACTGTGTGCCACTCACAACCAAAAATAGAACCGGGGAATTGAAACCTCCGGAATTTAAGTGGCAAGTAGTTTGTCACTGTTAAATGTAGGCTTATTTCAACAGTTCATATTTTTCTTCTGAGTCTATATTATACATAAGCTGAAAGATGCTTTTTTCTAACAAAAATGTTTCATGTCAAAATTCTCCCAGCACCATTTGGGAAAGTCATTGAATAAACTAATAGTAGGCTTCCAAGCCAAGAGTAATTATGTTACATTGCTCTTTTTTGGCAGGGAGCTATTTTTTCCTGTAAATGAAGCACTTTAACATAAGCACACTTTTGCACTGTAAAGTGGAGGAGGATTTGATGCAGATGTCTTTCAGGTGAGAAAGAAGATCATATTTTTCCCCACTTCTAGATTAATGTAATGAAGTGATCTATCAATCAATTAATCAATCAACTACTTTTCCTGATAATCACTGTAGCAAATAGTGATTAGAAATGGAAACGTACACCTGTACAAGTTAAGTCTCTTTCTTGATAGCTGAACATTATGTGATATTTTATATTCAGAAAACACTTTAAAATCTCATTCATATTAGTTTTTCCTTTAAGCCAAATTTTGAGGAGAGTTATTTCACTGATTGCCATTTTTAGAGGAGCAAACTGGTTCAGGAAGGTTAAATAACTTGCCCAAATATGCTTAGCACCTTGATGGCAAAAGTGGAGCTAGCAATCTAGTTTGTAGGCCATCTATTTTAGCATAGGTCACTATAACCGATGTGTTATCTTCATTTCTCATTTTCTCCAGAAGAGAAACTTGAAGACATCATGAAAGTTTATGAAATTGAGTTTACATATTGTGAGGGTCAAGAAAAACCCATTTTATAAATTTATATCATTTTCATATTAATATATATATTACGTCTATGGGGAGAGAACTGAGCATTTAAAAATATCTATCAAATAAATCTATTGAACAGAGAGTTTAGTGGAAGTCCATAAATTATCTTTAGGAATATTAATATTAATTATGGCTAAAATGTATTGACAGTCTATAAGGTAACATTCGGTAGGCCAAACACTTAAATTATATGATTTGAGTCTCACCGGACACAGCAAGTATTGTTACTCTGAAGAAAGTGAGGACGTATGCAATTTACTCAAGCTCAAAAAGCAAGGGTTACAGATAGGGCAGAGAAAAAGATTTATCTATTGTCCTAAAGTTCAAATGCTTAAGCCCTATATGATATTGTTTTCCACTGCAGCCTACACCTTTAGGTAAATAACACCCTTTCTATGAACTCTAATTCCGATTTGTATTATTGGGAGGGTATATACCTTTACAGTAGTAGAACAAATGATCCCATTGTTTTGTCAGTCAATAAACAAATATCTCACTATGTTCTAGAAAATATTCTACGTGCTAAGTCTGAATTTGTTTCTTACACGGTTAGAAAACGCACTTGTGTGTGTGTGTGTGCAATAGTGTTATGATAAATCTAGCATACGGCACGTACAGCCGAGGCCAGACTTAGACAAACGAAACCTCTGCAAGCCCCCAAACTCGACATGCTATCAAATAAATTATAACAAAACATTTATTCAATATACAATCCTCATTGAGGCAGTGATCCACAGGGCCGGTTTGGGAAGGACCGCCTGGGACACCATTTGTTCTCTGTTGTGCCCTGAGCAATTCAGTTCTGACCCCAAATTTGCATTTCCCAACAACACCAAAAAAATGTGTTTAATCAGATCCACCGTTCTTCTAGGCCATTTTAAGAATTTGCATTACAGGTGCATACTGTTCAGAGCTTCCCACCCACGACTCCTACCCAAAGCAACTCAAAGCAATTTAAAATAAAACAAAACATTTCCTTCCACTTACATGAGGAGGCTTCCTTCCAAGTGTGTGATTTCCAGGGATCCATAGCCTTCGTCGATGAACACTCTTGTCATAAGGCTGCTTGCTTCACATAGGTTAGATCTCCTTTGATAGAAGAGACTGGGAAGAACTGCCTAACATGGCACATGTATCAGTTAGGGTAGCACGATAGCTGGTGCGGCAACAACAGCAAAATGTAGAATGACTTTACAAAATAAACGCTCTTTCTTGGACACACAAAATTTAACTGGCATGTTCTGACTGGGGGTGGGAGGGGGGCTTCCATCCAAATGAGCACCTTTCCTTCCTATGGCCCTGCAATTTCCTCAGAGCTTGATCCTCTGAATCCAGCCTATGGACAGGGAAGAAAGAGCAGGAGTGGTGGAGGCATAACCACTTTTAATCAAATCGCTCTCCAAGAAGTGACATAGCACCCAGCTCCTAGTCCATCGCTGTGATCGAGCCACGGTGCCTCACATAGATCCAGATGGGGCTGGGGAATGCAGACGCTGGGTTGGCATCCCCTTCTCAAGTCTGCTCTCTGAAAAGGAACAGCATTTTTGTCTCTGCCAAAGGAGGCAGAGGTGGCACAGGAAGATAAGGCGTTAACCAAATGAAGAGCGGACGGGAGGGCATTCCAGGGAGAGGGAACAGCATGCTCAAAGATTGCGAAAGCATAATTGTGCAATATTATTATAAAAGTGGGAGATCAGAAGAGGCCTAATGCCCACCGCAATTTGATCAGGAAATAGCACTGTACATGTGCTGGGCATTTCGTACTAGAAGCAGAGAGTATTGAGTTTAACAGAATGTTGTCCCTAATATAAAGAATTTCCTAATTCTTGCATGAGAGGCAGACACTTGGTTAATCGATTATTTTTCCCAAGGTCCCTTCTACTTTTGATTTCTTCCTTTTTTCTTTTTTCTTTTTCTTTTTCTTTTTCTTTTCTTTTTTTTTTTACTTTTGATTTCTAATACATTGTAGGTTACTAGTCAATGTTAATTTCAACATTTTGAATTCTGGGAAAATCCTGAGCTCTATTACTATTTAATTGATTCATTGACCTAAAACTCACTTTTATAGAATGTTTACAAAATGCTGAATTCTCTTATTCGAGAATGAATAAGAGAATAAGAATGAATGAGAATGAATAAGAATGAATAAGAGTGAGGTACTAAACAAGATAGATAGTATCCCATCTCTCAAAGAATTTTCATACTTGTGGAAGCCTTATGGGTTGGGGATTATGTCTAAATTGACTGACAGCTGGTTTGAGTTTGAAGTAAGCGTATTGATAGTATAAACAAAAATGACATCTTATTATAAGAGGCCCTTCACATGTAGCTTTTCATTATTATTTTACAGGTTTCCTGAAGATGATTTTTCAGTGAACGGTGTTATGAAAAATACTACACAAAAATAAGATTCACGTATAAGTTTATTTTAAAGATGCTTTGTTTTCCTTTGTACTCTGGAATGGAAAATAAATACTAAAAATGAGATTAGAATGAAACACTGGATGGATATTTTTAACTACTTCATTCTTAGGAGCAGGTATTTGATGATTAAATTAGAGATGAGCTAGAGACTTCATGAGATTAACCTGATACATTTGGTTAGATCTAAATCTTCATATACTTGTCATCCAATGTAACTTCAAAGCCATCTTATTGGCCAACACCTGATTTCTCTTAATTGATTCCAGTAGCTGAATTCTGAATTAAAATTCATCTTTCCATTTAAATGTAGTTTCAGATTTTCTACCTGGGGTGGGGGGTGGTGGTGAGTCATTTCTTCTGACTGAAATACCAATGTATAGGGAGTTTCATTTACATGACTATTCCTTCCCAGCACAGGTCTTTTCTTTTGATAACTAGAATATTTATGGCAATAATTTTATAACCTCCTTGTATTTGTTTCATCTTTTATGCTGTAATTTCATATGCTAAATAGTAGAGACACATACACATGAAACTTCCAGTGGGCATTTGGAAAAGTATACGGGAATTGTAAAAGTGGGGGGGGGGGGGCGAATGAGACAAGTGAGCAAATCAAAACTGAAATAGAAGATACTGAGAAGCTAAGCACATTAATATCCTGACAGGGATATAATATGTAGAGCCATTTTTATGCATTTTCTTTCATTTCCTGTTTGAAAAAATTTCTCTAAGAATTGTATCCTAGTAGGAGTGTTTTAAAATATACAGCCTTGAGTTATGTATGACAACTCATCTAATGTATACCTGAAAAGCTGCTACACTTATCTCCAATGTGGAGATTTATAACACAGAGGAAATCAAAGAGTGGAGATAAATCATTGTAAAAGAGTCATATTAGCATCTTACTAAATGATTTCTTATTGTACCGAATAAAAGCTGAAGAGATAGTTCCATTTTATTGAGAGCACATGACAAATTTTGCCAGTTCAGACACTATGAGAATCTAAGTTCAAATGTGTATATAGGAAATAGCTTTTTTTTTTTTCTAGGATAATATTTTCATGTGAGCAAAATTTGGTTAGAAAACAATCTCTACCTCAGATATTTAATAGAAAATTTTACAAAGTTATTTTTATAATGTATCTCCTCCCTCAGAAGAGAGTCCATCTGGAAGAATATTATTTATGGCAAAGAGTACAGTTTGTTATTACCAAGGCTCGAACATTTTCATGCATTCATTAAACAAAAAGAAATTTGAGTACATTTTATGTGCTACGTGCTGGAGATTTGGAGGTTGAACAACTAGTCTATGAAGCAGGTAGCTTACAACCAAAGTGAAAAAACAAATTTTCAGTACACTGTGTTTTATAAGATTTGACTTGAAACTTGTAAGGTGGAAACACCATAACGTTGGCCTCCTTGACACCCTCCTCATTTTTTCTGTGTGTGATTTTTCTAGTTGGTACTTGTAGGTTTCCTTAAGGACTCCACTTCTTTTGGGGGTATTCCATTTCATTCTGAACTTCGGTGCTTTTGTCACTCTATACCATCCTTGAGGGCTATTACCTAGGTGCACACCTTTATCCATCATCTCTAGCCAGGATTATCAAAATATGGTGCACCTGGGTGGCTCCATTGGTTAAGCGTCTGCCTTCAGCTCAGGTCATGATCTCAGGGTCCTGGGATCGAGCCCCATGTGGGGTTCCCTGCTCAGTGAGGAGTCTGCTTCTACCTCTCCCTCAGCTCCTCCCTGCCCACTCATGCACTCTCTCAAATAAATTTAAAATGTTAAAAAACATAAAAGATAAATAAAATAATGTACTCAATATTTAAACTTCACTACTTCTGTTTTGCACTATGTGGTATTGCTTGTAAATCATAAGAGCAGAAAGTTTGCATTTAGTAAATGTGAATACTCATTAAATATAAACAAAAAGTACTATTTAATTCTTAACAGAGGCTACGGTTTCATACCATGATAATGATTTCAATCATTTCATGAATGGTTATCGTTTGGGGGTAATTTACCCCTCTGCAACAAATGTACTTGAGAGAATCATTCTATGTACCCAAAGCTTCACTAGGCCAGTTTTCTCAAAGACATACAGAAAAGAAAAGTGTCAAATAATGACGTGGACTGTCCTTTTCAGAGCATTCTTATTTCAGTGAGAGAGAAGAGTTTTTTTTTTTTTACGAGAAAGCATTAGAAACTGAGTAGATTTTGTCCCATTTGTACTCAACAAAAGAAAAGTCCATCGTTCTCAATTTTCAGATTTTCAAAACCTCAACAAAAAATGTTCTTTTAAAAGAGAGCCATTTAAACAGTTTTCTGGGACTAGATCAAGACTTTTCTATGTATTGTGACTGAAAACAGTGATCGAGATATTCTGAGTAAGTTCCATAATAGAAAATACCAATATCAATTTTAGATCCATTAAAACAAAGCTTTTCCTAATTGACTGTAGTAGCAATTGATCTCCAAATGTCACAAGATGCCATGGGGCTCCTAGAATTGATGATGGATAGCAATTTTAGCAAAATTAGGCATAGACATCACAAAGCAGAAACAGCATCTGTTACATGAATAAGGAGTTATTGGTGTATGAAAATAGCTGAAAAACAATATTTTGGGACTAGATGGGAAAATGTGCATTTTCCCTTCTAATGATATTCAAAAGTAAAGGAATATATAATGGGGAAATAGCAGATAATGGCAAATGGTATTTTTTCATTGAACAAATGCTTGCTGAGGCCCAGGTGTGTGCCGGTATTAATATTCTCTGCTTTGAGTGGGATATGTATAAGGAGCAAAGAATAGAGGGACTAACGTTTGATGAAGCAGCACCAATTATCCCCCTGTTGATGTCTTGTGATTCCTAGATTTGAAGGCAATGTGAATACTGATGGGCACTGAGTTTCTGTTTTGTGTTTTGTGCCTTTATAAATAACGTAAATCTGTTTCTCTCCATCCAAGAACGTGCAATGACCATAATCCTCATGCTACCACGCACTCAGCAACCTCACTTCCACCATCGATTATCAAATATTCTCTTCATCTGGCTCCTTCTTGCCATTCCTACTGCTGTGTTTCCTGTGAAGGCTGTCTTTTTTTTTTGTTCTTGTTCTAATTTCCTATCTTCTAAATTTCCAGTCTATGAGACAAGTGATTTATCCCCTTTGCTCACAGTTGCAACCTCCAAATCATCTCACCCCCTTGAATACGTGTACAGACACAACAATCAAAATAATAATGGCAGCAAAATTCTTATTCTTTTGAAACTCTGCCTTTTGCTTCAGTCACCCACCATGCTTCCTCTTTGCCCTCTTACCTTGACCTCTTATTCATTCTTGTCATTAAATGAAGAATTAAATTTATAAATGATAGTCTTCTCTGTACCTTAACTCCTGTCTCCATTTTCATGACTTCAGTCTTTAGCTAAGGGAAACATCCAAGTTCTGTACTCTCGATTTCTCTACTTCTTTATCTCCAATGAATATTTATTCACTTCATTTCTGCCATTCACTTCCAATGATGCAAGCTCCATTGGGACCTTATCATTTGCAGAAACTGTGCCACTTCTCAGTTCTCTGTTTCAAATATTTCCATCTCTAACTACATTTTTTTTCTAATCTTTTAGCTCACCTGGTGAATTACCTTTAACAGCATAATTCTCTGGTTACCTTGACCATGTCGGTCCCTTAATCACATCCATCTCTCACTTTCTACTAGCTCCTTTTCTCTTGATCCCTATATCTCAGTCATTATAATTAGTCCATTGCAAATACCATGAATGCACTTGCCTCCCTTCTCTGTCTCACTCATTAGAAATTTCCCAGTCTGGATCAGTCATGTATCAGAAAAACCACACCATTTTGGAGAAAATCACATGATTATTTTAAGCTGATTGATATTACTTTAAATTTAGCAAAATCATTGTGAAATGGATTAGCATTCTTCTATATTTTGTTCATTTATTCAATATTTACGTAAACTGTGTACCAGGAGCTGTTCTGGTGCTAGAATTATGAATGAAGAATTCAAAGCAGACCTTGCTTTCATATGGATTATATTCTACTGGGGTCTAGAAAGAAAGGCAGAAAAAACTGAGTAAAGAAATAAGCATTCAGTAAACAGAAGATCACACTATAGGCTGTCTTTTCACTGAAAAAAAAATATCTGTTTAATATATATATATATGTATATGTCAGGTATAACATTTTAGAAATAATAAAATAGGGTAAAGATATAAAAAGCTTGGGGTAGGGAAAAACTTTATAAACACTCCATAATGTCTCTGGATGGGGGAACATTTTTGCTGAGACCTGATTGTGGAGGTTGATAGGAGAGTATTTAATGAGGGAGAGATCAGTCTTCTGAAACCCTGATTCAGGGGAAAACATGTCCTGTCCAAAGACTGAAGAAAATACAGAAGGAAAATCAGTGTGGCTGGAGCTTTGTGGCCCTGTGATAGAAGCTCAGTTTGGAGAGGTAGGAAGAGACCTTGATAAAATAGTGTCAGCCATGGGATAGTTTCTCCTTTGGCAGGTAGCTATGAGGCAGGGAAGAAATGCCTTCCTCAAATACCTTCGCCTTTCACTTTAAGCTAATGCCTTCCCTTTAGACGTCATTTAGAAAATAGAATCCGTAATACAACATACCTCCCTCATCTTTCCACCCATAATATACCATATTTTTTTTTCTCACCTGTTATAAATAAGTGTTGTGTTCCGTCTTGTGGTTTTGGCCTAACTCTCCTACACACTTTCCTTCCCAGTCTTCCATTCTTCCATTATAACTTCTATATTTAATGTCGTTAATATCTTCATCTCCATCATTCCAATTCAATGCTGAAACATTTGCTAATGTCTCCCCACTTGAACTCCCGACTCCACCACAACTTAATATACCCCCTTCAAAATTATCAACAGCCTCCATGTTTCAATTTTATTCTATTTTTTTAAGTTTTGTTGTTGTTGTTGTTTTTTTTTTTTTTAAGATTTTACGTATTTATGAGAAACACAGAAAGGGAGAGAGAGAGAGAGAGGCAGAGACACAGGCAGAGGGAGAAGCAGGCTCCATGCAAGGACCCTGATGTGGGACTCCATCCTGGGTCTCTAGGATCATGCCCTGGGCTAAAGGCGATGCTAAACTGCTAAGCCACCCAGGCTGCCCCCCATGTTTCAATTTTAAAGGACTTGCCATCATTTCCTTCTTACTTATTCTCCCAGCAGCATTCCACAGAAGGGAACATACATAGTGAAGTAGCAAATAGAGAATGTCTCTCTTTCAGTGCTCACAAATACATTCTTCCCATGTCTCTCTCTCTATTCCTACCCCTGTCTCTATCATCTCTCTCTCTCTCTCTCTCTCTCTCTCTCATCTCTGCCTATATAATAACCAAGAGCTCTGAGATTTTCTTCCTAGTGTCAGTTCTCTGGATGGTCAAGTAAGTCCCTGTGTTGAAAAAAAGTAAAAGACCCTAATTATAGTATAGAATAAACATAGTTTCCTCAAGAATATTACTGGCATCCCACTCTCTACAATATATTAATACATATGTGTATATGTGAATACATTTTTCTCCTAAAATGTTTTAAGAAAAAATGTAGATGATAATATAAAGACTGCTGTGAAAAAAAGTGACTGATATGATTATAAAGTGTGTGTCCTTATGACCTTAATCTCTCAGTGTTCTTTACAGAAATGTCTCTTCTACAATGTCTGAGTCAAGCCTTTCCCCCATTCAACTTGCTTTTGCTGATTAGAAGGGGTCTTCTGCGGCATTCAAATTAGAATTGGGTTTTACAAAGCAGTGCAATTCTAGAAGCTGAAAAAGAAAAGTGGAAAATAAGTGGCAAATATTTTAAAGCCAGAACTTCTTATGTTCATGACATTTTAAAGGACTGAATTTTTTCAGAATATCTAAAATGCAAAGTAGATAATTTCTTTCAACATTTTGTTTTAAATTAAATAAATTTTCAAAGAAATCTCAGTATGTTTGTTTTTTTACTGCCTCTTTCTCCATCAACTAATGCTATTTTTGTAGCCCAAAGCAGGCTTTTAAAAAGTGTAGTGTAGTAATTGCTTTATTCTGACAGGAACTTCCATATGCTGAAGATGCGAGCATAATTCTTTGATTGGCCTATTCAGATGTAAACATGCCCAGTGGGTAAATGAGTTCAGATTATTAATCATTTTCTGAATAGTTATGTATTTGTGAAATTGTTAATGTGATTTTACAGTTTTCTTCCTCATACCTGTCAGAGATAACTGGTCAACACGAGGACATGTTGGAGAAGTTTGGTAGTGCCGGAAGACAAAGTGGCTTTCTGTTTTCTCTGCTGGCAACTCTAGGGCAGCAGGGTTCTTTGTCAACTTTCTGTACTGTTTTAGTTCCTTGAGGCCACCGACAGTTATGCGGTTTTCAGTTTCCTTGGCTTTGCATGATAGACTGCTCAGATCCTGAGGCATCAGAACCAAGCTAGTGTTTACATCTAAATGGCTTCCTTCATTAAACTCCAACTTTGATTTTCAATATATTAAATTTGCGTGTTGTTCAAAGGAAACAAAGGGATCTCAGGCATTTATTTAATTGGCTTTGTTTGTATAATTATTAAATTAAGATTGTCACTATTCATCTGGAATGATAATTTCAGAGTTGTCATTTTACAAGCAATTTCAAAAGAATAGCAGAATAAGTCGATTTTAGTGAATAAAAGTCTTTTCTTACTATGTGATACAATGAAACTGAACCAAATAATTCAATTTGGAAGTAAAGCCAAATTGAATTCACAAAACATACAAACTGTAGAACATTTTTAAAAGACTGAGATTAAATTTTAAAAATAGATTTTTAAAGAGTTGATATCTTCTCAAGTACATACCGTAACACAAGCCAATGGCTAAGAGTGTTGTTAATTTAAAACACTTCAAACTTACTTCACTGCATGAGTAAGAATCATTTGAATTGAGCATTTTTTTTGTTTATAAGTAAATGGCAATTCTAAGCCACCAGAAAGAAGTTTCTTCTCATAAATAGGTTTTACATTCCAGATCGCTTTTTATATATTTTAATCTAGTAAGTAGATATTTTTTTCAAAGACAATGTAAAGAAGAATTTGCTTATGGACTCCAAAAGTTTTACAATAGTTAAAATTCTATTCTTCAGTGTATATTGGGATATCTCTATAAATAATGCATTGATCACAAAAAGGAAATGGATCTTTGTAAAGATATTACAGCATGGTCATGTATAAATGCCTATTTAAAGGGAAACTATTTCAGAAGAGAGAGAATGGAATGTAGATAGATTCACCTTCCATTATCATGTGATACGAACAGAGGAATGACCTTCAATGTCTTCCCAAACCTGAGATAAAATGACATTTTCTGGACGTGTAGGGAAAAAAAAAGTAAAAAACATGACTTGCACTTACTGTGCCAATTCATCTTCTGTAACCTGTCAGAAATGGTCAATTCGGGATTATCAAGAACTCATTTTAATCTTGGTTTCAATTTCTTTTCCCAGAAGCGTTTTGCCAGGGAAAACAAAAGTAGCAAAGTTTCCTGCTCCGACTTGCAATTTGCCTCCCTTTCCCCTTATACTCAGATTAAGGACAAAATCTGGAAGACCTTGGAATTACTTTCAGCCTCTTCACCATTTCATATTTCCAACCCCCTCTGGATGCGAAAAAGAGAAATTGGATCACTGATTCCATTCTGGCCATTGATAATGCCTATGGTTAAATTTACTTTGAAAATGCCAGTTTTCTATTTCAAAAGCAGCTCCTCATTCTGTGCCTTGTACTAAAACTTATTAAAACTAGCAGATGCCTCTTATATATCTGATTTTGCATTAAAGATCAAATTTCTGATTTTTGCTTCAGAAATTTATACAACATGCCATTTGGAAAAGGCCAATATTTTGGTTCACTTGTCAATGATAATCAGTGTTTAATGAAGCAAAGTGTAGCTGTGTTGATGTTTTTATTGTGGCACTTGATCATTCTTTTGCTGGCAGACCCACAGATGGCCTTTTTTAATCCAGAAAATATCTGGCTAAATACATTCTATTTTTGGTCTGTTTGTTGTATGCATGTTCTTTGGGAACCTCTGCTGCATTTGCTTTTTACTATGGAAGCTTTGAGAATGAGATATTTACATTTACTGCCCAGCCTTCTTGAAAGCCCTACCCAAGGTGCATCCCGACCCACCTTTCCAAACTTTGTTTTACTGCTCCCTTCATATTTCCTCCGCTTTAGCTAAACTGAACTGATCATCATTCCACATGAAAATCTGTCATTGTTTCTTCATTCAGGAGCTTCCCTCTGTTGGAATTTTCTTCATCTCCACCAACCTACACTAACCTTTATCTAGGCAACATGGCTATGTACTCAAAGCGCTGCGCGTCCAGTCCTCAATGGTCTAAGTAAGGTACTGACTTCCTTTTGCAGATTTATTTTTCTTTTTTGAACTCTGGAAGCAATGCCTTATCTTTTAGGATAATTTTCTGTGTCCAAACTGTGGACTTTGTCACCTCTCTCCTTTCCGAGTACTTATTCCGGAACCATCATTACAATGATTCTGAAATCTCATCATGGCATTCCTGTTCTTTTACTGATCGCTCTCCTTTGTCTCAATCTTTTCAACTCTCCTTTCTTTTCATTAGTTTGGACTTCATGGTGCTCAATATTATTCATATCCCCTAACGCTGAGTCGGGAGCCCAACGTGGGGCTTTATCCCATGACCCTGAGATCATGACCTGAGCTCAAATCAAAAGGACATTCAACCGACTGAGCAACCCAGGAGCCCCTAAAGCTTCTATCTTTATTTTAAACCAATCTTAGATGAATCCTCTATACTGTGACTATCTTCTACTTTACTAAAAAATATATCTATATAGGAGCAATCAGGTGAAGCCTCTCTGATTGTTTCTGCACGTCCGTACCTCCATTCCAGTGGAGTTGTTCTGCATGCTCTTGTCTGAAGAAACCCTCCCCTGTGTCTGTCGATCCCATCCACTCCTGTGCTTACAGATACCTCATCCTACTCTGACAAGCTTATCCTTTGCGTCTCATACATACAATTCCTCTTCATTGTCCCAGAGATCCTAAACATAGTCAAATTTCTCTAATGAAACTAACAAACAAACAAGTAAAATCTATAAAAAAAAAAAAAAAAAAATCCAAACCTCAGTTACTCAGGCTAATCTGTCTTCCCTCCTTTAGATGGTCAGGTAGTGGCCTATACCCAAGGTCTCAATTTCCTTGGTTCTTATTTACTATTCAACTCATGCCAACAAGGCTTCAGTCATTGGTGAAATAATTTTCATCAATGCTACCAATGGCTTCATGTTGATAAAGGTAATGAATACTATAAAAGTACTTTTTTCATATCTTTGTAGCAGTTGATACAGTTAACCACTGCCTTAAAACACTATCCCTTCCCTTCATTTCTGACATGATTTTCTCCTAACCCTCTGGCTACTCTTTCTCTGTCTATTGTAGTCTCATTCCTTCCCTACCTAGCCAATAAATTTAGACTTTCCTCCAGACTCAATTCAAATTCTCTTCTCTTACTTTATACTCTCTTCCCAGGTAATCTCAACGACCCTCAGGGATTTCATCACCACCAATGCACTTCTCTATCTCAGAACTTGTCTTCTGAGCTAGACCTACTCCTCTGAGTCTTATCTAATCTATTTTCTACACGATAGCTTAAGGGATATTTTCAAAATCAGAATTTGTCTTTTGAGGCCCTCTAGTCCAGATTCTCTCCTTCCTGCTTAAAATCCTAATAATAATTTTCCCATGGATGTCTTCTCATGCTAAGTCCTTCCCCCTTCAATCACGCAGATATGTTTTTGATCCTTTATGATCATTATGATTCCTCCTACTACAGAATTTACACATGCCATTTCCTTTCTCCTTTCTAGATGCTGTCCCCTTGACCCTTTAAATGAAGTCTAACTGATCTTTTAGATGTCAGCTAAAGTATAACTTCTTCAAGGAAGATTGTCTTGACCTTTCTGACTAGAATAGCCCCTCATATATGTATGGCACATGTCTCCTTCATACTACTTAGCAGAGTCGTCAATTTATCTTTATTAGTAAGATGATTTGATTAATATCTCTCTTCCTTCCCAAGGGTAGTTGCAAGATCTTTCCTTTTTTGGAAATAAATCCCCAATATCTAAAACAGATCTCGACACAAAATAGTAGTTCAATAAATGTCTGGTGGATGAGGGGGTGAATACATGACACATTCTTCTTTTAGTCTATGTTACTCATAAAAACATAGTATATATTTCATGGTAAGAGTTCCACAAGTACTCATAGAATCACATATATATGTGTGTGTGTGTATATGTATATACACACATATATATATATTTGCATAATTGAATGAATTTGAAAGAATATAAATATAGAGTAGAATCTGTAACTTAGAACAACAGATTTGTATTCAATTTTGCTCATGATTATTTTCATATTGTTTTATGTGGCATTTGAGCAAGATTCATGGCAATTGGTTTTCTTTTGGATTAAGAAATATACAATATTGTCCTTCAACTCATTTATTAGAACATCTGATTAAGGTTGGCTATAGCAGTTTCTGTTTAAATTGAAATGTCACTTTGTTGTCCTTTTAGACTGACATGAATTGACTAATAATTTACATTTTACATTATATTAAACCTCAAGTTCTTTCAAGGAAAAAGCTAGTACTGTCACACTTTTGGAATGTGGTTTTGATGAATATATTTTTCCTACTCCCCAGGAAAAAAATGGTTTATAAAAACTCAATATAACATTATTCATTTTCCAAGCACCACACATCTTGTTTTTGAGAGCAGCACGCATAAAACAGTAACAAAAAAGTTATTTCTTAGGGATGATTCATTTTAACACATTTTAAAGTAATCATTAGTTTGTGACCTTTTATTAAGAGGAGATGCAGAAACCACAAGCAATAACCACTAATCACTAATTAAAGTCACTGATGAGAGAAATTTGAAAGAAACGCTGTTTACAATTTGCTTTGGAAGAAAATTCAGAAGTATGGCCAGGCTCTGGTTAAGGTTACATATTTTATCTAATCCAGGCTATCGAATACCCAAATTGCACACTCTATAGTAATCATCACTTCTAATTAAAACTCGAGAATATAACTTTGCCTTTTTATCAAACAAAAATGGATATCAATTCCCACTAATTAAAAAGGAAATTATTATCACAGGATGGGGTTCCAGGAAATCCTAAAAAAATTCTCCAAATTGTTGATTTTGTAATAAATATTTAATACAAACATCAATGAAAATATATTAAATGATTAAAAATGAATGAGCAGAATGTACCTTCCTCCTTATATAATTATAAAGTAACATTTAATCTTCTGACGTCTTGCTGCCTCCAATCTGATTATATCAAAGCTCTACTCCTCTCTGTAGTCAGAGTGGTCTTTCTAAATGACAATCAGATCATGTCTTTTTCTTTGTTCAAGTTCTTTGATTTCTCTTCTACCATTCAGAATTAAGTTCAATGTCTTCAGTTAAAAATGCCAGCCCCTCATGACCTAGATAGAAGCTGCCTATCATTCTAGCTTTAGGTAAAGCCAGAAACACACATATGCACGACCTCACGCTCCAGTTACGTGCGACTGAGTATCACTTCCCAAAGGCTTCATGTTGTTTTCTTCCTCTGGTCATTCACACATTCTGTTTCCATTCCATGGTAAAGCCTCTCCATTTCTTCATCAAATTTCTGCTTTTTTTTTTTTTCCCAAAACGTTTTCCAAATTAAACTGAATATTATTCAGTTCAAATATCACCTCCTCCAGGATGCTGATTCAAGATGCCCCCATTTCTTTTAGAATTCCAGAGCATTTGGCAGTAAATCTCAGTCACAGACTTGCTAACTGTAAGCATCGATTTACTTGTCTGCCTAGGGGCACAATTGTGTATACCCTGAGGGTTAAATCTTCTTTAGTTTAATACCAGCTGGCCTCTGGCATAGTGTGTTCATTTGCTCCTTACCTATCGCATGTTATATGCCAGTCCCTTCTTCGCTTGGAGCTGCGGTTACGAAGATTAAAGACTCACGGTCCCCATCCCAGACAGTGGATCGTCCATAGACAGAGAAACAGCCAAGATACAACATTTAGTTTTTAATTGAAGAAATAAACACATTTCAATTTTGAAAACTGACTAAAAAGAAAGCTGAAAACTATAACCATGAAATGGTGATGAGAATTTATTGTTATAAGATACGATTAAATACTTGCACTCTAAATTGGTAAGTACGTTGTACAACTTTAAGTTAATGTCATGGACCAAAATGGAATCTCAAACTCTTCTCCTTCTTTGTCTTGTACTAATTCCTATCACACATGGCGTATGCGTATTTTGTTTGTTGGAATCTTTGACTTCAAGAACCAGTCCTACCCAGCCACCTTGTTGCTATCTCCTTCCTTATCTGGCAGTACATGTAAAGCTTAAAGACTAAGACAGAAGCATTTGTCTGATTTTTCACTTGGAACCTACATAGAAAATTTTGGCATTGGTGGTAGAGCCTGAGATTGGTGTTGGGTGGGGAAAAAATAACTTTATGCCGCTGAGGGGGGAGGCAAATGAGACCCTTGCTCCTGGCAACTTCCCCAGCCTACCAGTGGTAGATACTTGTTACATCTCTTAACAGTTTCAGGAGTACAACTTTTGTCCCGGAGTGTGCTGACAGGTGCTCGGTGGATGGAAGGATTATCACTGAAATATCAGCTTTCTATTGGGATGCCCCCAGGTTGAGAATTTGTCTCTAAAATAACAACGGTGCTACTTCCAGACCACACTCAAAATAATATGCGGTGAGCTGATCTTGTTACTTGTGGGCATCATCTGTGGGTTTGGGATGGTCAAATTCCCATCAGTGACTGGAGAGGGAAACATTTTATTTCAGCCCACAAGCATTCTTTCAAAGGTAAGAGATGTAATTAACATTGCTCTTAAGAGCATGGAAACGTGCACTTTGCTTTATCTGTTTCTAAATAGTATTAGTCTTACTGTGCAACTGGGAGAGCTCTCCCAAGCGGTGGTACCCACACAAGTCGGGGTTTAGGTTTTGGTGAAACTGGTCAGTGATAACTGCCTTCCATTGATAAATTCTACAAGAATATCTTTGGGTATTTGCTTAAAAATGGAATGATAGGTGTGCCTAGGTGGCTCAGTCAGTTCAGCGTCTGACTCGTGATTTCGGCTCAGGTCATGATCTCAGGGTCCTGAGATGGAGCCTCTCGTTGGGCGCTGCAGGAGTCAGCTTGAGATTCTCTCTCCCTCTCTCTGTGCCCCTCCCCTTGCATATGTTCTCTCTCTAAAATGAATAAATAAGTCTTTCAAAAATGAAATTATAAGAGAAAGAGGGTTACTCATGTAAAGTACCATGCAGAAGGTATTTCAACTGAAACTTTTTTTTTTTTTTTTTTTTTTTTTCTTTTTCTCTCTCTCTCTTTGCCCATTTTTGGGTGACAAGGAGAGATTACTGACAGAACATTTTCTGACTTATCTCGTATATTCAAATTGAAGATACAAAGGAATCCTAATCAAAGTGCTGTATGCTGTGTGGCAAGTGGTGCTGTGAGGATACACAGGCAAGTAACTCCACAAATTGGATAGATCTCGAAATGAGGGAAACTCCATGATACTGAAACCTTTTTTTAAAAAAAATATATATATCTGGCATTGTTCCTAGAGCTAGTGGCTCTGTGCCACTTAATGAAACACTCATGATAGATGAGCAGTCTCCCTGTCATGCCTATAAAGGAACGCTTGATGATTTTATTAACACAGGCAGTGCTGAAACCTCTATTTGATGAACATTCTAATAAGGATGCCCTCTATGCTAGCGAAAGTTCAAGGAAATAACAAGGAATAACAAATAGATGAAAGAAGACGTAGTTTTGATCATAACATCACAACACGTTGCAGGTGTCTGACTCAAATAATCATGTGCCCTGAAACAGTATGCGATATATAGATTTAGGCCCAGAGAAAGAGAATGTGTGATTTTCGACTTGCAAACGGCAATGGCACGATACAATCACCCTTAAAAAGCAACATCTTGATTCTGAGAATGTGTGTTCTTTAAATCACAATCTGAATTGTTTATTATAGTATTGTATGGTGATTGAGAATTCCTTCACTGGAATTAGGAACCTAACACAAAAGGATCAATTAAATGTTTTGCTTGCTCAATGAGAGACTAACAAGCCAGTGCAGGAATCACTGTAGCCTAGATGTGGACATTGTCTAAAGTCCGTTAACCTGTTTCGGTGAAAACTTTAGACTTGGTTATTAGCTATTAATAAGTAATACTTTGGAAATAAAGGAATTGGAGAGGTGCAAATAACATCCTTTTTGTATTTGGCCTGCGTGCTCATTGCAGAACTATTAATGTTGCTTATCAATACCACTGTGGCCTGCTTCAATACCACCCGCCATCTGCTTAGCCCATTGCTGCTGGTAATCCCTTAGGATCTAGCTTAGAAGTCAATACACATTCTTGGAAACTTCCTTTAGACCTGCAACTGCCTGCCTCTCTAATAGGCCTCTCTCTGTTTACCTTCTTACATGCTATTTAAATTTCCTGTTTACTTCCTTGTCTCAATGAAATTATGACCTCCTAGAGTATAGAACTATTGCCCTTTTTGAAATCATGAGTTTACCACCTAACATAATATTTTTGGATGAATACGTTAATGAAGATATAAACGGATGTCTGCATTCGTTATGCAAACCATCCTTGATTTGTAAAATCATATTCTGAAATAACATGTATTTTGTATATCGTAGAGTTAAGGTGCAATACTTTATGGACTGCAAAACAACTAATCATATAATACGTTCACTGGATGCAAAAATGCAAAAGGAACAATCATGTGATGTCTCTGGGATATAGAAACACACATATGTTGGAATGGGTTTTATATAAATGTATAGGTATTTTTCCGTATCTCTGATATAACCTAGTAGTCTATATCTATATACTTATATCTCTACTATCTGTATCTATCTAGATACATAGAGAAGTTTGCAACAACACCTCCGCAACATTAGCATTTATTATACCCCAAAGACTTATGATATATTTACTTTCTTGGACATGGAACATCCAGGAAAAACTTCTAGTTATCTCAGCTCTATAAAAAATGAAAATATATTGAACAATATTTTATTTTACCCTAAAACATAAAGGGCTTAAAAGATACATATTTTAAGGCATAAATTCTTATTGATTAAATCCGAGCAACCCTTGAAGTTCATCTTTAGCCATAATTCAGGAAATTTAATTGTTTCTTTTCTGGGGGGAGGATTACTGTGTGAATATACATATTTATATATCATTCATTCCATAGCTTTCACTGAATTTCACCGAAAGTGATTTTTTTTCTTTTTTGGTAAAAGTTATGAACTCAATTATAAAACATATAACATTTTGAAAAAAGAACATGGGAGATCAAGTTTATGCTACAATAAAAATTTGGTAAATGTACACAATACTGAATGCAAAAATTAGATTTAGATGTTAGATCATTTATAAGTATATAATTTACAGTGCTGCCAATTACAAGAGAAAAACCAACCATCTTTGGCAATTGCTTTATGTTCACTGGCTTCTTGTTTTCTTTGTAACTATTACTTTGAAATATTCTTAGAAAATATTTACTTTACTTTTGGAGAATACATATTGTTGATGTAGTACATGTATTAAATATTTTCAGAATAAGTATAAAACGTGAATCTTAATATATATTCAGTCTTGTTACATCATTGAAAATAATATCAATCCCACTATTAACTCAAAATATATATAAATATAAATTTATATAAATAATCATTCCATTCCGAATTTATGATTTCAATTAATCATTTTATGAATATAGTCTATTTCTCTCAAGATAATATGTGAAATCTGATTCAACATGATTATTCCTTTAATTGAGGTATTCTTCTGATGATACTTTTGTTAGCGAATTGTTCAGTATGTTTACAAAGGCTCTGTTTAAAATTTAAGTTAAAACTAGTAGACACAAAAGTATTTAACAAGGCCATTCTTTAAATTTGAAGAGTTCCTGCACTTTGCAATGCATCAAACAGTAATTTGTAACTGACAGTTTTCTTACCTAGAGTGCTTCTCAGTCAAGAGATTGTTCTCCAAAGACAGTCAGCTGGGTAAATGTCAGGAGCTCAAAAAGTAAATTATAGTGCAAACAGCGTTGATATTTCTATGAATGGAAGAAAAGCATATTTATTTTTAAAATGTAGAATTTTATTTAAAACAAGTGAAAACCTTCTATTGTGACCTTTACAAGATTCCAAACAGTGACGAATTTGGTCATTACAAATAACCTTTTCCAGAAAGAGCTTTACCATTCGGGACTTTCATTTGGTAATATATGTGAATTAATTTCCTTTCTACAAAATAACTCATGATATTAAATTTTTTATGAGATATTTTATCCCTGATATTACAGTTCCATACAAATTTTAGAAGGAAAAAAGTGAAGGAGAAACTATATGGCAGTCTATCATTTTAACTTGTTTGGAGGAAATCATTCAGTCATTTTCTTTTCTTGCTTCTCTACAGAATGATATTGTATTTGTGTAAGCTTTGTTGGTAGTTATTTCTCCCAACCTTCTTTATAGAACTTAGTAGAATTCTATTCAGAAGCTTCATTCTAAAGCAGTTTGCTCCATAACAAACAGGTTGGATTCTCTGAATGCGTTAAGTCTTTTGTTTGGAATCCGGTACTACTACTTTTGGCCATATAAATAATATTGTGTATGGTGGTTTAAGGGCATGTCCAGGTTACTCTTCACTATATTTTTAAGCTCTGGGGACTCAAAGTGAATATATATGTATATATATTCTAGAATGTATAAGTATATAAGATTATATAAAACTAAATATAAAATTATGAAAATAAATAAGAGTGGACAAATATTATAAGTCATAAATAGGCTGCATATAACATACCTGTTGGAATATGGATTTAGACCTTTTTTCAGTTATATATAAAAGTTAAGGAACTTTCTTAACCACTGTCTAAAATGTTAGCCACAAATTCTATCCTCTTACCCATTTTTCATTTCTTCATATCCTTTATCATTATTGATATTATATTTGTTTATTTTCTTCTTCCACTGGAATAAAAGCTTCATTGATGCAGTTATGTTTGTATCCCCAGAAGCTAGAACAATGACTAGCATATGGTAGGCACTAAATAAATATTTGTTGAATGAGTGAATAAATGAATGAATACTAATCCAAAAGCTTAGTTGCTTTGAAATATGATTCACCTTGATAATACATGCTTATATACATTTTTATCGTCCACACTGCAGACAGGAATAAACTGTATCTTACTGGGAAGACATTTTTAGACACCTAGTTGATAACTGCTTTGCAGATAGACTTCTTGTCTGAAGAACAAGACATTTTCCCCTGATCCAATTCTCCTTCCACTGCAATTGTCTGGCTTGCCCCTTTTCTCATTGGCCTGACTTCAAAGCCATGACTCACATAGGCCACCTGTTTTCTCTGCCTCACGAATCAGCCACGACACAGTTTGAAGTTTCATAGGAAGATAATGAAGAGGATGAGAGGAAGAAAGTTACCGTGAAGCCCTCTATTCAGAAGTAACCAAAAAACATGACTCGGAAAATAAAATTAGAAAGAATGTCCATAATCTGCCTAAATTAGACCACATTGCATAAATGAGCTATGGGTTCATTTAGTCTGTTTGGAACCTGAAAAACTGAGAAATCTCCTCATAACTTTACCCATGTGTGTCAAAGAGGACTATGGCAGTCACAGAGGTGATAATATGCTGGGCAACCGTATTTCCTGATTTCTTTGTTTCAGAGACAAGCATGCTACTCATGCCTACAGAAATGTGTCCCCTTATTGGAACAGAAAAGATACATAAAAACATAAAATATTAATTTTGCAATGCTCTTATTTAACAGAGATGATATGGGAATTAAACTTTACCCTGATGAATACTTACCCAGAAGTCTATTAGTTTTGAGAATCAGCCTGATTCCACATAGGAAATGCATACACTGCAAAACACTGGTAAAAGAATAATAATGAATCAGAATCAGGCAAACTGTGCACTAGTGTGCAAAGGCCAGAAGTTAAATATAAGTATCAAATCTGACTGTTGAGTCACAATCCCCACACTTAAGCACCAACTCATGCAAAGTGAAAAATAAGGAAAGCAATTGAACGTGATGGAAATCCTGATTTCAATTCCACAAACTTAATTTTTGTGAGCATCTAGGATGTTCCAGGCATTACGAAAAGCACTGACGATTCCAAGACAACTACCCTACTAAAATTTGGCATATGCCCTCCATGCCAATTCTAGTTCCATGTTACAATTCATTTCTACTTTTTCCTCATTTAAATACTTTTATATTTATATTTTATTTTTAAAGATTTTATTTACTTATTTGAGAGAGAGCAAAGGGGAGGAAATCACAGAGGTAGAGAGAGAAGCAGGTTCCCCACTAAGCAGGGAGCCAGATGCGAGGCTCCATCCCAGGACCCTGGGATCATGACCTGAGCCAAAGGCAGATGCTTAACCAACTGAGCCACCCAGAGGCCCCTATTTTTGTATTTTAAAAACATTTCGTAGACACGTAATTACCTAATATATTTAGCGTGATACTGGTCAAGTGTAGTAAAGTCACATGTACTGTAATAGTTTTCTTTTACCACATATACTTACATCTTGAGTATATAGACACAATATAAACTCAAATTAGTATACACCTCTAGTATCAGGTACTTTGTGAGATTTTATGCCTAGAACCGTATTCTGATTTGAAAAATATTTTCAGTGAAGATGACAGGCGTATATAATCTGAAAAATGAAAATTCGAAGAGAAGATCATAAGAGTGTCTGTGGAAGACATGCATGTTTTGAAAGTGTTTGACTAAGAACCTAACACAATGGGGTGTTTAGGTTGCAGCTTAAAATAATAGTCGCTACTCAGGGGGAATGTATATCCTGCCCCTAATCTTAAAAACAATTCTGATGATAGATATTTTTCTGATTTTAGAAAAAGTGAATTTAGCCTTAGGGAGTTTAAGACCCGCTAGAAATCAGTTAAAACTAGAACAGCTGGGTTTCATTTCTCAAGGTTTCCTTAAGACTTCAAAGTCTCAGCCCTTTCCATTAAAGTACGCTGACTCTCGATCCTTAATTGATTGAACTAATCAAAAATGACACTTAACACTAGATGACACTTAGCCCTTTAAAATCCTCCATGAAAACACTGATCCCACCAATCAAATATAATATTACTGTCTAAAGGCTCCCAAACGTTTTAGCATTGTTACCTTTTTAGAAATTGCTTGTCTCTAGCATTATTTACTTACCAGTTTTGGCTCTATTACTAAATTATATGGAATACTGACATCAAGTTTAAGCATATATTAGACTAAAAAAATTAGAAGCCTGTGTAAATCTTTATCCTCTGGCCAACTCAGCATATCAAAAGGATATTTACATATTAGCTTATCACAGCAAAACTCAATACCGATTATATAATATTAAAAGGCTTCTTTTTCCCAAGCTGCCTGGATCACTGAGGTGCCTAGCTTGCACCTCTCCTGATGTCCTCAAATAGGAAAGGGCATTCTTATTTGCTTGTCGCTACAGGCACAGTAATCCCCTGCAATGTGGACAGTCTTCCTGTGGTTGACAGGATAAGGATTCCCTCCTTTCCAAAGATGTCTACATCTTTTTTTTTTTTTAAATAAATTTATTTTTTATTGGTGCTCAATTTGTCTACATCTTAATCTCTGGAATTTGTGATTTTGCCATGTTACCTGGCAAAGCTGAGTTAACATTGCAGATAGAATAAAGATTGCTAATCAGTTGATTTTGAGAAGTTATTCCTGTGTTATCCAGGATCCAGTGTGATTGCCAGAGGAATTCAGAGAGACAGGGGACTGTGGAAAGTATCAGAGTGAATGCGATAAAGGTTGGATCAGCCATTCTTGCTCTGAAGATGGCAGAAGGGCAGCATGAGCTACGGGACGAAGGCAGACTCTAGAATCTGGAAAGGCAAGAAAAAAATGGACTATCTCCTGGAACCCCCCAAAAGGAATATAGCCCTTGCAACATTTTGATTTTAGCCCATTGAGACCTCGTTTTGGATTTCTGAACCATAGAAAAGGAATATAATAAACGTGTGTTGTTTTAAGCCACTACACTTAGAGTAATTTGTTACACAGCCATAGAAAATTGATAATCCTCCCTTGACTGCTGTTCCTTCTAGGCCAATTGCAATCTTGGTGGACGTCAGCATGAAAGGATGCGTCATATTCAGACTTCCTTTATTACACTTTTTGTTTAGTTCTTGGACAACTGGTAATTTTTGTGCTGGAAGGTCAGGACACAGACATTTTCCCACAGTAAACTTCTGGCCTTTTGCTATAGACAGAGGTCACAGGTACAGATCTTGCTTATATGCTTTGAAAGAGCGTTTCAATCTTCCGTGTTAATCTTAAACATACTTTTTTGAGAGAATGAATTACTGAATGACTAAGCATACAAGCAACCTAACGGTTATCCTCCTTCTAGTATATGTGTAAATTTTTCTTCCCAAGACAGAGTGAATTCTGATTTTTTTTCCAATGGAACGAAAATAATTTGCTTAGCAATATACACACTTGAATTACTTTAACCCTAAATTACTCATGTTTTCTAATTTTTAGAAGAGGGTAAAAATAAGAATATCAGAGCAAGTTCTGCTCCAAACGACATTTAGAAGTTACAATGCAAATTTCAACTTCTGCAACTATTTTCCCAAATGCAATTATCTTCCCCAAATTATATTTCCAAGCTAGACCAATATTGCTTTCATATTCCAGAAGCAGATAGTGTTATATGGTAAAGGAGAAAGGGAGAGACAGAGAGATTGTAAAAGAGAGAGAAAGAACACGTGTAAACTTTAGCCCAACCAGGATGTTCTTCAGCCTGTGTAATGTCTAGGAATGAACAAAGGAAAACTCCATTTAACTTTTGCCCATTTGGAAAAATCTACAATCTAGATTTTCACTTTTTTAAGATTTTACTTATTTATTCATTATAGACAGACAGAGAGAGAGAGAGAGAGAGAGAGAGAGAGGCAGAGACACAGGAGGAGGAAGAAGCAGACTCTATGCAGGGAGCCCGACGCAGGACTTGATCCCGGGACTCCAGGATCAGGCCCTGGGCCAAAGGCAGGCACTAAACCACTGAGCCACCCAGGGATCCCCTAGATTTTCATTTTTATAAAATATTTTCATATTCTTGGGCTGACATGGCAAGTGAGACACTCCAGCTTTCTAGGAAATTCAGAGAGGGGCCTCTTGTGTTCCATTACCCTTTGTCATTTCCACTCACTTTTCAAACTGAACCAGCTGTGCTTTTACAATATTTTACCTGCTTTCTGTGCTGGCCTCCTGTCTTCTCCACTAAATATGATGGAAAGCTTAGCCTCTCGTCCCTCCCACAAAGAAATACTACTTGTTGCAGGATAAACGTTTAATTATTTATTTTCTTCTTTACTTTGCTTTTTGGACCAGACATACGTGTTTTAGCATCCTCCTCTGAGTCATGAAGAGTTATGAAGTTAAGAGATGAAGCCAATGACTTCCGAATGTGACAGCACCTGCTGTTTACGTGAATCATCTCCGTCTTCCCTCAGGAATGGCTGTTCTCTACAGAAGGAATCTACCTGTTAGAAAGCCAGCCCCTAACGCAGCCCTCCAATCCATTTCATGTTCTCATCCCTGGTATGTGGCTCATTTTCCCTGTTTGGCTCCATGAGTCTAAACTTCAAATATTTCCCAGGGGTCTGTGAATAGGACATGTAGATAAGCCAGAGAGCAAACATGGATCAAACTACCTGCCTTCTTAATGGGTAGTCAACATCCTATCGTTCCCTCATTGTCTCATTCCATTCATTATTATTTAGCAAACAATTCAATTGTGGTGGATAAAACAATTTTTAAGAGTCAGGTATGGTAAGTTTTATGAAAAAAATAATAAAGCAGATGAAGGAGAATAGGGAGCTATGGGGGAAGGAAGGCTGTTCTTCTATGAGCAACCCAAGGCTTCTTTTTTATCTTCTCAACAGAAAAGTAAAGAACGTGAATACCTTGGTAATGACTGTTGAGACTGAAGAAACAGCTTATACTTGTTGGTGGCCAAGCAAGGAATGAGAGAGATGGGGGAAATAATGGGTAAAAGTCTCAGAGAGGAGGGAGGACCTAATTAGTAATACCCTAAAAGGAGAGCTCTTGAGTAAAAGACTGGATGGGCAGCTGGAGTGGCTCCGTGGTTTAGCGTCGCCTTCAACCCAGGGCCTCATCCTGGAGTCCCGGGATCGAATCCCACGTCGGGCTCCCTGCATGGAGCCTGCTTTTCCCTCTGCCTGTGTCTCTGCCTCTCTCTCTCTCTCTCTCTCTCTCTCTCTCTCTCTCTCTGTGTGTCTCTGATAAATAAATAAATAAAATCTAAAAAAAAAAAAAAAAAAAAAAAAAGACTGGAGTCAGGTCTTCTACTTCCCCAGGCCAAAACTTGAGATCTGTCCACTTACATGTTCCCTCAGAGTGTAATAGCTTAAGAGCAGTGATTAGTAGTCCAGGTAGTTGGCTCATCTTAATGAATCATGGGCAGACAGTGATCTAGGAAGTAGCAAATACAATAGGGCACCCAAAAAACCTGGTTCTGTCCAGTAGAAATGTGTCCCAGGAGCTAGTAGTAAGCTTTGATAAGTCATTATTTCTCTTTTGGGAAAGAGCAAGTAAATGAGTGAAGATGGAAAGAACAAGCATGTACACTCCAACCCTTCGTTATCCCACGATGTGGAGAGCTGTGTAGAAATCTCTTTAATGAAAAGTGAGTCTAGGAATAAAAATATGTCCTATTAAAACTTATCATTAGCTAGTAATGATGCAGCTCATCATTTTGAAAGTCAGCTGATATATGGGAAGTGCCATGGTATGAACCTTCTAAATAACACTGCTTTCTATCACTTGCCAGTGATGCTTATTTGCTTTCGTCGGCCATAAGAAGACTGCCGCACAGCCATTAATTGAGAAATATTAACACAATATAGCTTTTTTTTTTAATGATTCCAGACAAGAATGTGATAGTTTATTGGTCATTACTGTATTAGGAATTTCTTAACATTGATTTTCTATAAATTTTATGAGGATAATCTCAGGGAAATGTAAAGATCATAAGTCTTAAAGGAAATCAATATTGGGTCAATATTTTTCTTTTTAAATTTTTTTTTAAATTTAAATTCAATTTTCCAACATATAGTATAACACCCAGTGCTCATCCCATCAAGTGCATTCCTCAGTGCCTGTCGCCCAGTTACCCCATCCCTCCCACCCACCTCCCCTTCTGCAACCCTTTTTTTGTTTCTCAGAGTTAGGAGTCTCTCATGGTTTATCTGCCTCTCTAATTTTTCCCACTCAGTTCCCCTCCTTTCCCTTATAATCCCTTTCACTATTTCTTATATTCCCCTTGTGAGTGAAACCATATGTTGAGTGTCCTTCTCTGATTGACTTACTTCACTCAGCATAATACCCTCCAGTTCCACCCACGTCCAAGCAAATGGTGGGTATTCGTCTCTTCTGATGGTTGAGTAGTATTCCAGGGTATACATAGACCACATCTTCTTTATCCATTCGTCTGTCAAAGGACACTGAGGCTCCTTCCACAGTTTGGCTATTGTGGACATTGCTGCTAGAAACATCGGGGTGCAGGTGTCCCGGCGTTTCACTGCATCTGCACCTTTGGGGTAAATCCCCAGCAGTGTAATTGCTGGGTCTTAGGGCAGGTCTATTTTTAACTCTTTGAGGAACCTCCACACAGTTTTCCAGAGTGGCTGCACCAGTTCACATTCCCACCAACAGTGCAAGAGGGTTCCCCTTTCTCCACATCCTCTCCAACATTTGTTGTTTCCTGCCTTGTTAATTTTCCCCATTCTCACTGGTGTGAGGTGGGATCTCATTGTGGTTTTGATGTGTATTTCCCTGATGGCAAGTGATGCGGAGCATTTTCTCATGTGCTTTTTGGCCAAGTGTATGTCTTCTTTGGAGAAATGTCTGTTCATGTCCCCTGCCCATTTCATGATTGGATTGTTTGTTTCTTGGGTGTTGAGTTTGGTAAATTCTTTATAGATCTTGGAAACTAGCCCTTTATCTGATATGTCATTTGCAAATATCTTCTCCCATTCTGTTGGTTGTTTTTGTTGATTGTTTCCTTCTCTTTTCAGAAGTTTTTTATCTTGATTAAGTCTCAATAATTCATTTTTGCTTTTGTTTCTCTTGGCTTCGTGGATGTATCTTGCAAGAAGTTGCTGTGGCCGAGTTCAAAAAGGGTGTTGCCTGTGTTCTCCTCTAGGATTTTGATGGATTCTTGTCTCACATTTAGATCTTTCATCCATTTTGAGTTTATTTTTGTGTCTGGTATAAGAGAATGGTCTAGTTTCATTCTCCTGCACATGGCTGTCCAATTTTCCCAACAACATTTATTGAAGAGACTGTCCTGTTTGCAGTGGATAGTCTTTCTTGCTTTGTTGCAGATGAATCAACCATGTAGTTGAGGGTCCATTTCTGGGTTTTCTCTTCTGTTCCATTGATCTAAGTGTCTGTTTTTGTGCTGGTACCACACTGTCTTGATCACAGCTTTGTAATATAGCTTGAAGTCATCATTGTCATGCCCCTGGCATTGGTTTTCTTTTTCAATATTCCTCTGGCTTTCAGGGTCTTTTCTGATTCCATACAAATCTTAAGATGATTTGTTCCAACTCTCTGAGGAAAGTCCATAGTACTTTGATAGGGATTGCATTGAATGTGTAAATTGCCCTTATAGCATAGACATTTTCACAATGTTAATTCTTCCAATCCATGAGCATGGAATGTTTTTCCATCTCTTCGTGTCTTCTTCAATTTCTTTCAGAAGTGTTCTGTAGTTTTTAGGGTATAGATCCTTTACCTCTTTGGTCAGGTGTATGTCCAGATATCTTCTGGTTTTGGGTGCAATTGTAAATGGGACTGACCCCTTAATCTCTCTTTCTTCAGTCTCAATGCTACTGTACAGAAATGCCACCAATTTCTGGGTATTGATTTTGTATCCTGCCACATTGCCAAATTGCTGTACGAGTTCTAGCAATCTTGGGTCTTTGGGTTTTCTATGCACAGTATTCGTCATCTGCAAAGAGGAAGAGTTTGACTTCTTCTTTACCAACACAAATGCCTTTTATTTCTTTTTGTTGCCTGATTGCTGAGGCTGGGACTCCTAGTACTATGTTGAATAGCAGTGGTGAGAGTGGACATCCCTGGCATGTTCCTGATCTTAGGGGAAAGGCTCCGAGTGTTTCCCCATTGAGAATGATATTCACTGTGGGCTTTTTGTAGATGGCTTTTAAGATGCTGAGGAATGTTCTCTCTCTCCCTACACTCTGAAGAGTGTTGATCAGGAATGAATGCTGTACTTTGTCAAACGCTTTCTCTGCATCTATTGAGAGGATCATATGGTTCTTGTTTTTTCTCTTATTGATGTGATCTATCACATTGATTGCTTTACAAATTGAACCAGCCTTGCATCCCGGGGATAAATCCCACTTGGTCATAGTGAATAATCTTCCTAATGTACAGTTAGATCCTACTGGCTAGTATCTTGGTGAGAATGTTTGCATCCATGTTCATCAGGGATATTGGTCTGTAATTCTCCTTTTTGGTGGGGTCTTTGTTTGGTTTTGGGATCAAGGTGGTTACACTGGCCTTGGGTCAATATTTTTCTTACCTATATTTAACTGTCTACTGGAAATGATTAAGTACAATAATATTAACCTCCGTATGTCTAATAATTAGAACTCAATCCCAGAGATGAACTAGTCTTTTAACAAAGGTAAGATATTGCATGATAACATGACCACTCTTTCATATAAACTTCAACTCAGTTTTTTCAATAGTTTTTGATGGTTTGGGATGAATTGCAAATATAATTACAAAGTTTTTTGTTTTGATCATAGAAAAAAGAAGATGCTTGTGAATGAGTCATACAAATGAGAGGAAGTTAATTTTTTTCTAACCAATAAAAGTAGGTTTGCTTGTTCCTATTTATTGAAAATAATCATTTGTTAATAAATTCACACCAAATAGATGAATATAGAAAAAAGGCTTATAATACACACTTAAAAATAATCATTGTTAATGGTTCTCAGTATATTCTTCCAACTGTTCTCCCCCACCCCCCGCCCGGCATATATGGGTTTCAAGAAAAATAGAATAATAATGTACATATTACTCTAACTACTCTCTCACCCCGCCCCTGCAATACAATATACTGTGGTTCTATTTCCATGTCAAAAAATATGCATCTGGTCAGCCTGGGTGGCTCAGCGATTTAGCAGCACCTTCAGCCCATGGCCTGATCCTGGAGACCTGGAATCGAGTCCCATGTCTGGTTCCCAGCATGGAGCCTGCTTTTCCCTCTGCCTATGTCTCTGCCTCTCTCTCTGTCTCTCTCATGAATAAATAAATAAAATATTTTTAAAAATATGCATCTATGCCATCTTTATAAATTGATTTATTCCTATAGTGGATATTCCAAATATATATATTTCATATAATATATAATTATGGTATATATTTATGATGTATAATATGTCATAGATATGTATATAGTTAGCATACATGTTAAATATAGTCACATATTCTAAAATGTAAACATTCCACATTTTAACCATATTACTATAATAAAAATTGTAGTGAACATCAATGCATAGTTATGTTTGCAGACTTTTGACAGGGCAGTGTGGAAAGAAAATTATTACAAGAAAAATTTATTCATATTTTATAATTTTGGGCAAATATTGTTAAGTTTTTTGCAGCAGAAAATTTGTATGATTTTCCCCACTATTAATGTATGAGAGTGCTTATTGCAAGACTGTTTATACTGGAAAATATTGTTAATTTCTTCAGCACACAAGAAGGGCAGTTAAATGTTTTCTGCAAAATAACTGGATTTGGAAATAAATCTTTCTTAAAAATTAAATTTTATTGTTTTTTTATTATGAAAACAATTTCTCATTTTATTTTATACATTTAGTTGTGAGTGAAGCTAAATATCTACATATTGGTAATGTTTTTAAAAATTTTCTATTTGTGTCCTTTACTTATTTTTTTAAAGTTTATTTATTTATTTATTTATTTATTTATTTATTTATTTATTTATTTATTCATGAGAGACACAGAGAGAGAGAGAGAGGCAGAGAGATAGATAGGGGGAGGAGAAAGCTCCCTGAGGGGAGCCTGATAAGGGACTTGATCCCAGGACCCCAGGATCAAGGCCGGAGCCAAAAACAGATGCTCAACCCCTGAACAATACAGGCACCTTCCTTTACCTATTTTAAAGGGCTTTTCATATTTACTTATTTATTAGTACTTTCTATATTTTATGAACATTCACTATGTTATGATCTCTTTTTACATTTTCACTACTTGACTGTGACATTTTTGTTAAATTGTCATTCTGCATCTGAAATACACAAATTTATGATAATTCCCTTTCATTACATCTGCCTCTGTTGAGATCATATGTTGTTTGTTTGCCATGTTTTACTGTGGATGAATCTCATCAAACAACTAAAGATTTTAATTGTTCTTGTAAGTTCTCTGATTTCATGGAGAAATGATTCAGTTACAATGAATACTATAGGTAATTTGTATCTGGCTTACAAATATATTTCCTCAGAAAAGAAAAAAAGGAATATCCAATTTTCTGAATCCTACTATGCATTAATTCCTGATCTATTTTTTTCATCAACTAATTATCAAACATCTCCAATATGTATCTATACTATCTGGAATATAATGTCTGTTCCTATTTCTGGCTATGGTAACCTACTAGGTGAAGAATTTCTGGGCCTCTTAACTGTTTTCATCCCACTTGAGCATTCTGTCAGGTAAAACTGTATCTTACAAAGATTTTTTTTTTTCCCTTGGCAGTATCTTCCTTATATAAATCTGCTCTTGGTTTAGGTCCTACACAGTCTCCTTCAGTGACTTCTCTTCGTCCTCAGTTAAGTTATGCTTTCATCCCCCTGCTTGTCTCTATTAACAGGACCATCTTAAATGATGGCATATGCTCATGTGTGTTTAACTATCACCGCTGTGTAGTTGATTCTTGGATCTGTAACCTTGACTTATGGCATGGAACCTCTTTGGAGGCCTAATAAATGTTGAATAGAATTAATGAGCCAATGAATACGAAGGGTAACAACACACAACTTGGAATCAGGAAATCTATGGTTTGTAGGGCTATTAAGGCATTTATTCAACAACTATTTACTGAACACTTACTGTTAATGAGGCAATATGTGGTTATGGTGACAGATTGTTAATATATGAATCCTAGGTAAAGTCACTTCACTCAATTTTAAAATGGGATTTATAATGCTTTCTTACATTCAGGGATTCTTAAGCCTCAAAAATATAATGTATATTAAAGTAATTTGCTTAATTACATATAATGTTACTGTTAAGAGAAACAGAATGTAGAAACAGAAAGTAGACTTTTCCAAAATAATTTGAGAAAACAGAAGAAAATTTGGAATAAGGTATTCGGAGCTGAAAGCTATCATGAAACCCATCTATTAAAATAGCCAGAGTGAAATTCAAGCTAGAGAGAAGAATTCCAAATTTTCTATTAAGGTGTGCAACTGCATTGCCTTAAGACAGAATATTGGAATGTCTATAATATAATGTGGTATGAAATTAAGAGCAGATAAAATAGAATCCTGTCGTGTAATTTGAGAATGCTCTTACGTGAAAAGACATATATTACTTGATAAAATCCTCATAATAAAATAAAAGTCACCAGGAAGCCTAAGAATGAAATTCCCTTGATCTCTAAGTTAGAAACCTTTCAGCCATCTGACTCAGGACCTATCCTTATGCACACACACCTAGCACTTCCTCTGAAATGGAAGTAGATTGGGGAGAAATTGTTGTACCACTAACCATAAGCCTCCCCCGAGTTTACGTAAGTTAAAGATGAATTAGATCAGGAAAGCTTTATGAGTCTCACACATGCGTTACATACTCAAAGTGACTAAATAGAGACAAAAGAATTGCCAGTATCTCCAACCCTTTGCCTAGTACAGCTTTGGACTTGCAGTATGGCTTTTAGAAAGACTTTTTCCAAGTTTCCCCACACATGAACTAAGAATGCTCCTTCTGCAAATCTCTGTTCCTGAAACAAGTTGAAGAAAAATCAGAGAATATCAGAAGCAGACAGTATGTGATTACTGTCTTTTTGTTGAAATTTGACTTTGAACTAGTCTTATCACCAGTAAAGATGCACTCTTTAAAAAAAAAAAGGAAATATCTATTTTTCTGAGGAATAAATATTAATGATGAAAATATAGTTGCAGACATTTTAAAGAAATATCAAGAACTTACCAAGAAAAAAAAAGAACTCACCAAGAAAGGAGAGATCATTCTAAAAATTTATTTTCATATTTTTAAATATTTTTTTCTGCTTTAACAGTATGATACATACATTTCATTGTTTTTTGTAATACTTTTGAATACTTGTTTTGAATAAAGTATTCTTAATAATGTATGGTAGCCTATCCTTAAATACATTTCAATTTCTTAGGTTGAACTATATGAAATTGTTGTGTACCAGAAAGCTGAATATCAGTAATTACATATCACAAACCTAATATATACCTATCTTTTAAAGACTGATTATTGAAGTTGTTTCTAATGTTTTAAGAGTGTACATTTTACTTTTTTATGTTATTGGGAAGTCAGTTGCCTAAATAGCAAAAAGAAATAACTATGTAAAACTTACTCCTAGGATGCTATTAAGCATTTTTATCCCATTGGCGTTTGTATTAGTCCTGAAGTACTAGACTGAAAGATAGAATATTTAATAATAGTATAATCGAATCTGTAGTAATATATATAATCATAAAAAATAACTGAAATTTAACTGTATGGAATTTATCTTTTATCACTGAGTATGTGAGATTCATGTTTCTTATGTATAATTAATTTGTTGTGTTTTCAGGTGTTCTGGAGATGACAAATTCTGTTTATATTTGGACAAATTACTCTAAAAACATTCAGCGACCCATTGCTGACCCAGACAGGCATAGTGGCTAATTGTAGTTTCATGATTGGAGCAGTCAGTCAACAGAGGCAATTAAAATTCTGCCTTGATATTTATCTCTGAACATCCACCTTAATGTGTTCCCCAAGGGGCAGCTGAATCACAAAGTGGTGGGAATCTGTGAATATATATCTATATATTTAGATACACATATGTGTGTTCATGCATTTGTGTGCGTATAGCTAACTCCTCATGATATGTGTTGTTAGATGCTGATTTTTCTTTTTTGTTTCTTCCAAAGAATTAAGATCACCTTATTAAAATGTTTTGTAGGATGAGACTGGTATCTATCAGTTATTTGCATTTGTTTTGATTTTATTCTTTATGTTAGAGGATTAGCTTTTTGACTTGAAGAACAAGAATAGATGAATGAAAACTTTTGCCTTCCCTCTCCCAACTCTTTCAAGTTGTCCCCTTTTACCATGTTGGACATTGTCCTATTTTTTCATTTTCTTTCTTTTTCCCTTCCTTTACTTTCCTGCCATGTATTTCTTGATATTCAAAATATGGTCAGTGGGCAACTATTGGCTTCACCTGGCAATTCGTTAGTAACTAACAACACAAATTATACTCTTACTGACAGCCTCTGTTGATTGACTGCACCAATTGTGAAAGTACAATTAGCCACTATGCCTGTCAGAGTCAGCGATGGTTCACTGGGAAAGGCAAAGATGAGAGCAGGGTAATAAAGGAAAGCAGGGTATTGGGAAATGCAGAGAGTCAAAGAAATGTCTAGTGTAACTATCTGGTAGGGATTGAAGCATCTGTTCATCTTCTTTTTGAGAAAAGAGGAGGTAGGATTAAAAGAAGTGAGGAGAGATGGAGAAAGATGAAAGAGAGAAGAAACTTTAAACCTGCTACCCAACAATGAGGTTTTAGATTGTAGGGAATTGCATAATGCATTTTATTTCCTGGAATTTAGTATGCCCCTCCACCCTGGACAGGTGTTCAGGAGCTTGTGGACGCAGAGAATTCAACACAGAGACCAAGGTACATAGCTGTGGGAACCTCCGTCAAATCAATGAAATAATTACACCCATGCAGTTAAAAATCCTGCTAATTCCAAATAGGTATTTTGAGAAGGATTAATCCATATGGTCATGCTTAAAGTTACATAATTTTTTCTTGGCTTAAAATGATTCCACTTAGAAAGTTGAAATTGATTTTCTTCTATTAAAAGCAGCATTTTAATCTGTGTAAACAGTTTGCTAGCAATTTGCCTTTCAAAAATATCAGTTCAAAATAAGGATGAGTTTTGTAAGGGCAATGCCTACTGAAATTGTAGCAGTATATGCTAAGGATCACTACCATTAAAAAAAATAGGAAAATCACCAGTACTAAGAAAAAAAAAAAAAAAAAGCGAGCTCAATATTCCCTTATCCAGAGTTGCCTGACCCGAAAATAACCCTATATATATCTATCTTTCATTCACTGTGGACTATGAACTTTTGATTTTTTATAAATTCTGGAATAAAGTGAAGCTTGATTTGCTTAAGCCAGTGGTTCTCAAAGTGTGGCTGGGTATAACAGCATAGTATAATACGCAGAACTTGGGAACTTGTTAGAAATGCAAATGACTGGGCTCCATCCCAGACCTCTTTAAAGAGAAACTCTTTGGTGTGGGATCAAGAAATATCTATTTAAATGCCTCCAGGGCATTCTCATTTTTGCTACAGTTTGAGAACCAAAGGCTCAAGCAATGATTGCTTCCTTTTTTAAGATTTTCTTTCCTTCTGCATGTTTCTGAAAACCCCTAACCATGAGAATTCCCTAGGGGTATAAGCGACTGGACCATCAAGGTGAGCCAGTGACTACCTTAGGCAACCTGTTTGTGATTGTGAAGTAACTTTTAATCCTCTAACTCTACTAGCATTCCGAAATAGTAATGTCCCTACTTCATGCTCACAAATATGGCTTGTGAAAACAGAATTATATTATGTAAATCTGTAGCTTTTCTGAAAAAGTGAAACTGATCTAAGGTTTAGGAATATTTTGTTTGCAGAATTTGTTTACAAATAGCAACTCAAAAATGTATGTATGCATTATATAAAATAGACACCAGTTACACCATTACTTCATGGAAACTATGGTTATTGCAACTTGTACTATTGAAATCTTATCTTTGAATTACATTCAGAACACTCATAAAATGAAGTGAGTCCAAATTTTGCAGTGACTCAGGTCGTGATCCTGGGGTCCTGGGATCCAGTCCCGCATCAGGCTCCCTGCAGGGAGCCTGCTTCTCCCTCTGTCCTGTGTCTCTGCCTCTCTGTGTCTCTCATGAATAAATAAATAAAATCTGTAAGAAAAAAGAAGTTTATAGTGTCTTGATTACCTATAGTTAAGGAATGGAGTGGTTTATTTAAGATTGGCATCAGGAAAATTAGCTCACAATATTGGGGCTAGCACTCAGCATGGCTCTAAATGACCAACTCATACCCACTACAAGAGTGAATCTCCCATAGTTGGTAACCAGAATGCAGTTGGTAAAGTGTCTGTGGTTATGTACGTAAGGCAAACAAAGATCTCTTGAATAAGGTTATGCAAAAAGGCAAAAGTTAATGACTTAAGAAAAATACATCTGGCATCTTCTCAAGTTGTATAATTAGAGCTTTTTAGAGAAAAATTAAAAAGAGGTTCCAAACTACAGATATGTGCACATTTCCCACCCTTGTTTGACCTCACTACTGATAGGCAACTAGGCCAAGGGTATTGAATTTTCTAATTTGCTTAATTTTCCTAAATTTATTTATTTATCTTAGTAATCTCTACGCCCAAGGTGGAGCTCAAACCCATGACTCCAAGATCAAGACTCACTTGCTATTCAGACTGAGCCAAACAGGCACCCCTGCTTCTTGTTACTTTAAACACATCTCACTCACCTGGCATCAGTAAGTGTAGTGATGATTAAAATATTCTTGGAGATGTTCCAATTGCTTACAATCCCTTCAAGCAAGGGCACTGTTTTGATAGATACATTCAGTATTTATCAAAATCACACAGTTATTTAAATTTGATACATGCCATGATTTAGAATTATAGTTTTTACTAATTCGATGTAAAACTTACATAAGATTTACGATGTTCACATTTGTGACAGGCGTTACACTTATGGTAATAAACTCACTAAGAATTGCCGATGCTGACAACACAAATGTATTCAGTAAGGATACTTTAGAATATATTTTTGTTAATTAGGATAAAATCATTTGTTAAATTTCTATTATTTTTCAAACAATTTGGTGTAATTTAGGAATTAATTGAATGTGACAATAAGCTTAAGAGTGTTGTTCATCAACAACTATGGTTTTGACACTGTTCCATAAGGCCACATTCTTGTTTGTTTTATTTAGTGAGATTGGGAGGTACAGACCTGTCACTTCATTAAACTTGTAACAGAAATATGAAATGTTATACCTGTTAAGTTATTGCCAATGATTATTTAATAATAGAAATAATAAAGCAAGAATTAGATTATGGTTATTGATGTAATTAAATGTTATAAATTAATCTAAGTAATTAATCGCACCAGTCTTTCAGACATGAAGTGTGAAGCATTTTATAAAATTAGCATCTCAAATATTCCAGGACTCATTAGATCAAGAAAGTGCATTTAAATTTGTGGTCAAAAAGTTGAGAGTGTTAGAAGTCAAATTTTGTAGGGAATATGCATAAATGGGCTTCAGAGTGAAATCCTTAGAATGTAGACCATCTAGCCCCCAGGAATTATGACAATCTTAAAATACCTCATTATTTAAGTTTTAGATTGCCACCACTCCAGCAAATTGCTGTATGACGATGGATATATAAGTAAGATGGACTATTTTTTTTTATTTTATTTTTTTTAAGATGGACTATTAGTATTTAAGGATGAAGGTGAAAATGGTGAGGAAATATTAAAGACATTGGTCATAAAGCACTGCCTGGGATTCACCCTGACTTTAAAATCAGCCCCAGATAAATATGTCAATGGATAAGAAATACTACAGCAACCTTTCATCTAGCCAAATCATGAGATTGCTATCAAAGATAAAATAAACCCATGGACAATTTCTAAACTTTATCTTTCTCTAAACCTAAGATTTTTCTTCCTGGAACTTATATAACTTTGGAAAAAAAATATCCTTGCAAAAAAATAAAATAAATTTCTCTTCTTTCAGCACTGACATTTTCCCAGTCTGGGTCAATTGCTCTAGAGTTAGAATCACTTGGCCTTATGCATGTAGGTTCAGCCCTGCCCCATTGTACTGCCTATACTGATTCTTTTTTATTTTTTATAATATTTCTTTTTTTTTTCCTTCCAAGATTTTATTTAAATTCAAGTTAGTTAACATATAGTGTAATATCAGTTTCAGGAGTAGAATTTAGTGATTCTTCACTTTCATATAACACACAGTGCTCATTACTTCAAGTGCCCTCTGTACTGTCCACCACCCATTTAGCCCATTCCCCCACCCACCTGCCCTCTAACGACACTCAATTTGTTATCTGTAGTCAAGAATCTCTTATGGTTTGCCTCCCTCTCTGTTTTTCTATTTAATTTTTACTTTCCTTCCCCTATGTTCATCTGTTTTGTTTATGAAATTCCATATATGAGTGAAATCATATGATATTTGTCTTTCTCTGACTTACTTCAATTAGTGTAATACCCCCTAGTTCCACCTGTGTCATTGCAAATGGCAAGATTTCATCCTTTCTGGTGACTGAGTAATATTCCATTATGTGTGTATGTGTATATATTATATTGGAATATAATGGAATATATATATTATATGGAATGGAATATTCCATTATGTGTGTATAATACAATATAAATGGTGTATATATATATATATATACCATTTCTTCTTTATCCATTCATCAGTTGATGGGCATATGGGCTCTTTCCATAATTTGGTTATTGTTGATAAAGCTGCTATAAACATGAGGATGCATGAGTCCCTTTGAATCATTATATTTGTATTTTTTGAATAAATACCTAGTAGTACAATTGCTGGTACTAGTAGTACATAGCGTAGCTCTATTTTTAACTCTGAGGAATTTCCATACTGTTCTCCAGAATGGCGGCACCAGCTTGGATTCCCACCAACAGTGCAAGAGGGTTTCCCTTTCTCCTCATCCTCACCAACATTTGTTGTCCCTGAGTTGTTAATTTTAGCCATCTGACAGGTGTGAGGTGGTATCTCATTGTGGTTTTGATTTGACTTGTATTTCCCTGATGATGAGTGATGTTGAGTATTTTTTCATGTGTCTGCTATTGGGATGCCTTCTTTGGAGAAATCTGTGTTCATGTCTTCTGCCCATTTCTTAACTAGATTATTTATTTTGGGGGTGTTGATTCTAAAAAGATAGATTTTGGATACTAGCCCTTTATCTGATATGCCATTTGCAAATATCTTCTCCCATCCAGTAAGCTGCCTTTTAGTTTTGTTGAATGTTTCCTTCCATGTGCAGAAGCTTTTTATCTTGATGAAGTCACAATAATTCAGTTTTGCTTTTGTTTTCCTTGTCCTTGGAGACATGACTAGTAAGAAGTTGCTATGGGCAAGGTCAAAGAGGTTACTGATTGTGTTCTTCTTTAAGATTTTAATGGTTTCCTGTCTCCTGTTTAGGTCTTATGTGAATTATACTATCTTTGTGTATGGTGTAAGAGATTTGTCCAGTTTCCTTGTTCTGCATGTGGCTGTCCAATTTTCCCAACACCATTTGTTGAAGAGACTTTTTTTCCATTGGATGGTCTTTCCTGCTTCTCAAAGATTAGTTGAGGGTGGGGATCCCTGGGTGGCTCAGCAGTTTAGTGCTGCCTTGGGCCCAGGGCGTGATCCTGGAGACCCGGGATCGAGTCCCACATCAGGCTCCCTGCATGGGGCCTGCTTCTCCCTTGCCTGTGTCTCTGCCTCTCTCTGTGTCTCTCATGAATAAATAAAATCTTAAAAAAAAAAAAAAAAAGATTAGTTGAGGGTCAATTTCTGGATTCTCTATTCTGCTCCATTGTTCTATGTGTTTGTTTTTGTGCAAGTCCCTGCTATCTTGATGATCACAGCTTTGTAATATAGTTTGAAGTCCAGGATTATGTTGGCTTCAGCTTTGGTTTTCTTTTTCAATATTACTTTGGCTATTCAGTCTCTTTTCTGGTTCCATATGAATTTTAGAATTATTTGTTCCATCTCTGTGAAAAATGCTGGTGTCATTTTGATAGGGATTACATTGAACGTGTAGATTGCTTAGAGTAGTATAGACATTTTAATATTATTTGTTCTTCTAGTTCACAAGTATGGAATGCTTTTCCAATTCTTTGTGTTTTCTTCATTTTCTTTCATAAGAGTTGTATAGTTTTCAGAATACAGATCTTTTACCTTTTTAGTTAGGTTCATTCCCAGGTATTTTATGGTTTTTACTGTAATTGTAAATAGGACAGATTCTTTGATTTTTCTTTCTGCTGCTTCATTGTTGGTGTATAAAATGCAGCAGATTTCTGTATGTTGATCTTATATCCTACAACACTGCTGAATTTCTGTATCAGTTCTAGCAATTTTTTGGTGGAGTCTTTGGGTTTTCTACCTAGGATAGCATTGCCTCTGGAAAGAGTGAAAGTTTGCTTTCTTCCTAGTTGAATTGGATACCTTTTATTTCTTTTCGTTGTCTGATTCCCGAGGCTAGGATTTCCAACACTATGTTGAACAACAGTGGTGAGAATGGACATCCCTGTCTTTGGCCTGACCCTTGGGAAAGCTGTCAGTTTTTCCCCATAGAGGATGATATTAGCTGTGAGTCTTTCATTTATGACCTTTATTGATGTAGCAGTATATTCCTTTTATCCCTACATTCCTGAGGGTTTTTTTTTTATCAAGAAAAGATGCTATATTTTGTCAAATGCTATTCCTCAATCGATTGAGAGGATCATATCGGTTTTATCCTTTCTTTTACTAATGTGGTGTATCATGTTGACTGATTTGTGGATACTGAACCACCCCGGCAGCCCAGAAATAAATCCCATTTGATCATGGCAGATAATCCTTTTAATGTACTGTTGGATTTGAGTAGCTAGTATCACGTTGAGAACTTTTGCATCCATGTTCATAAGGGATATTGGTCTGTAATTCTTTTTAGTGGGGTATTTGTATGGTTTTGGGATCAAAGTAATGCTGGTCTCATAGAATGAGTTTGGAAATTTTCCTTCCACTTCTATTTTTTTTTTTTTTTTTGGAACAGTTTCAGAAGAACAGGTATTAATTCTTCTTTAAAGTTTGGTAGAATTCCTCTGAGAAGCCATCGGCCCTGGACTCTTGTTTGTTGGGAGATCTTTGATTACTGATTCCATTTTTGGCTGGAAATGGGTTTGTTCAAATTTTTTATTTCTCCCTGTTTCCATTTTGGTAGTTTATATATTTCTAGGAATTTATCCATTTCTTCCAGATTGCCCAATTTGTCGGCTTGTAATTGCTCATAATATCCTGCTATAATTGTTTTTTTTAAAGATTTATTTATTTATTCCTGAGAGACACAGAGAGAGAGAGGCAGAGACACAGGCAGAGGGAGAAGCAGGCTCCATGCAGGGAGCCTGACGTGGGACTTGATCCTGGGACTCCAGGATCACGCCCTGGGCTGAAGGCAGGCGCTAAACCACTGAGCCACCCGGGTGTCCCACCTGTTGTTTGTGTTTCGTTGGTGTTGGTTGTGATCATTCCTCTTCCATTCATGATTTTATTTTTGGGGGGTCTTTTTTCTTTTTGGTAAGTCTAGTTAGAGGCTTATTAGTTTTGTTAATTCTTTCAAAGAACCAGCTCCTAGTTTCATTAATCTGTTCTGTTCTTTTTTTTTTTTTTTTAATTTCTGTATCATTGATTCCTGCTCTAATCTTAATTATTTCCCTTCTGTTGGTTTTAGGCTTTAAGTAGCTCCTTTAGGTATAGGGTTAGGTTGTATATTTGAGACTTTTCTTACTTCTTGAGGAAGGCTTGTATTGCTATATACTTCCCTCCTATGACGGCCTTTGTTGTGTCCCAAAAGTTTTGAACTGTCCTATTTTCAGTTTCGTTTGCTTTCATGTATTTTTTTTTAATTTCCTCTTTAATTTCCTGGTTACCTCTTCATTCTTCAGTAGGATGCTCTTTAACCTCCATATATTTATGATCTTTCCAATTTTTTTCTTGTGGTTGACTTCAAGTTTCTTGGCATTCTGGTCTGAATATGCATGGTATGACCAATCTTTTTGTACCAGGTGAGGCCTGATTTGTGGCCCAGTATGTGATCTCTTCTGGAGAATGTCCTGTGTGCACTTGAAAAGAATGTCTATTCTGCTGTTTTAGGATGAAATGCTCTGAATGTATCTGTGAAGTCCTTCTGATCCAGTGTGTCATTCAAAGTGCTTGTTTCCTTGTTGATCTTCTGCTTAGATGATCACACTTGATTCTTAGTTGAGAGACACTTGAGGAACTATGCAGGCGCTTATGTAATAAAGTGGGGGTATTTAATTCAATTGTGATTAATTCTCAGCTGGTACCCTATCCTGATAACTGAGCTTCTGTCACTGAATTTTGCCCTGCCTCTAAATTCCTCTGCCCCTCTTAGGACCCTGGTCTTCTAGTCCTGATCTCTCTGCTCATTTCAGTGTTTAATCTGTCTTAGTGTTTGTCTTCTTATGATAGAAATAATATTATTTGCCTCTTGATGCTCCTCTTTTCCCCAATACTCACCTTCCTTTACTATTCAAAATCTAAACCAGAGGTTAAGTCCCGGACACCTGATGAGAGACAATCTGGACACAAACCCTTTGCTTTGCTAAGGAGACTTCTGGTGCTAATTCATCCTATATTCTCCAGAACTGTGAGTCACTTATCTTTTGGGATACTTCACTCCCCCATGTAAGACTGCTTGGCTGGGTCATTGCTTGAAGTATGGGACTCTCTAATATTCAGGCAAATGAGAAACGAAGTTGCTTTAAGGCAAGAAAGAAAGAGGAGCCACAGATGTACATTAAGTGGCAGGTATGTTCAGTATACAGGGTGTCAGATGAGGGTATATTATGCACCTACCATGTTAATTAAGGCACATTATTGTTAGTATCATCCACTGTGTTACTAGACTAAATTAGAAATTGTAGAGAGATACAAAAGTGTATAATTTCCATTTTTGAGGACGTGTATTCTAGCAATGGAGGCAGAACAAAGATGAGAAACAAACAAAAATGCTTAGAAGACAGCTTTAACAATAAGAGCCAGAATTGTCTCCTGTTAAAAATAAATAAATAAAAGAGATGCACAAACATTTTTGGCAAATGACGTAGGATGACAGTGGGGGTGGGGAGTGGGACAGCATGTTTGAAATATAACCAGACCTGTAATCATTTTAATTTTTGCAACTGTGAAATCCCATGTTCACTGCTTTAGTTTTCGAGTCAAGAGATAAAGGCTTCTTTGCTCTCTCCATACGTGGCGTCTCTATCTCTAGCACTACACCCTTGTGAAAGGTAAAGGGTGATGTTATCACCGAGTAGATTGCACATGCCTGGTACGTAAACAAGGCAGCAATCCAAACACCCAAGGCTGACACTAACTCTTCAGTGTGTAATACCTTCAGCATTTTAAATCTGGTTTGTAAATCAAACATTATCAGCCGAAACTATCGGAAGCAAACATTGCATAAATCTTCTCATTCTGAGACCTCAGGAACTAAATACTTCTTAAATGGTAATACAGTTTTCTAAATACTGATGATATACGTTGCTCAAAAGACATAACTAGGTTATAGCAACATCTGTAAGAAGCCAAGTGAAAACCATCAAGTATATGTCAACAGCAGCAGCAACACCTCTCCGAAACCAGGTGCGTCCACTAATAAGCATTCTGTAAAAGAACCATTCCATTTCCAGAAATCGAGAGGCGCCCAGATCTCAATGTCTGCTACAATAAAAAACGAATATCAGAGCGTACATCCCTCAAAAGTATAGTATGATAAATTCATCAGGGAGGAAAGTTTCCTGCAAATCTCCACAAGGGAAGCCCCTGGGAGCATATAAACAAAAAGCAGAGAGAGGGAAGAGCAAATCCCCTGGGAACAGCATTAACATAATTGAGCACTTAAATGCATAAGAAACAAATTGAGACCACTTAAGTAAATAAGGAGAAAGCTATGCAAAGACAGCATCAAGATGCTACAATTGATCTTTAACTGCTACCAGCTCTGGAATTAAGTAAGGCTGACACCTCTAAGAACTAGTTTCGGAGCATCGAGCTAATCGGTTATGTGCCTGAGCTTCTGCAGTGACAGCTTGGATTTGAACCCAACCACTAGCACCTGGCAGTTGTATCATCCTGGGCCAGGTTCCTTTTATCTTCAAGACCCAGTTTCCTATTAAAAAAAAAAAAAAAAGACTCAGTTTCCTTATCCATAAATAGGACAAAATAATAACACTGTCTAATAGAGTGCTGTGATTTTTAAATGACATGAATCGTTCGCTGTGATGCATGGTTCGTAATAAATATTCTATATTTTATTTATTATTATTACCACTACTATCACCAGGTATAACGGGGCATGGAAACGTAAAATACATACTCATGTAAGTAAGTGCAAAAGAGTGGATTTGTAGTTAATATAATTTTCTTTATATTAAAAATAAATCAACTCACAAGATAAATATTGAATCAAGACTATTTGGATCTCTATTAAATTTTTACTTTCCTTATGCAAAATTGAAAGGGAATTGGCTAATTAGATTATAAATCTTGTAACATTATAACCAAGAAGGGAAAATTAAGAAGGTGAAGTTTTGCAAATTGATTTATGAACTGTAACTGACTACTTCAAAATAGAGCATCAATCTTGGTTAATATAACGATATTTGGACACAAATTATTAAGCTGAATAGTGCATCAACCTTCTACAAAGTGGTCTGATGTAGTTAAGAAAAGTGATTATAGATACTTGATTATGATGCTTATGTATTATGTTATTTATTAAATAATTTTGGCAAAGTTTTTATTGAAGTGACAAATATATATAATAAAGTCATACATCTTAAGTTTGCAGGCTGGTGAGTTTTTATAAAGTGAGGATAGCAAGTGCCACCATCACGGTATGGAACATTACCAGCACCCAGATGTGTCTCCTGGCCCTGTTCCTCAATCATTACACACCTCCAAAGATGCCACTATTCTGACTTCTATCGCCACACATAAATTTCAACTCATTTTGTGGTTTTTACACACGGAAGCATGTAGGATGTGCAATTTTTTCATTTGGGGTTCTTTGGCTCAGCATGAGTCCATGGGTTGTGTACATTATTGCCTGAAGTAGTAAGTTCTTCTATTTCATCGCAGTAGAGTAGTTTATTGCATGAATGTATGATGTAACATGTATTTCCGGTGCTATTATCGATGGTGGTTATCTCCAGGTTCTAGGTGCTATGAATTGTGCTCAATGAACATTCTTGTACGTGCCTAGGCTGCATATGAATTGCTTGATTATAGGGTATGCAAACGTTTAGTTACAGGAGGTACTGTCAACAATTTTATACACTTGTACCAACTTACAACACCATCAGAAATGTATAAGAACATACTTGATCCATATAACTGCCCAAAATTGGTATTGTGAGTTTCTTTAAGTTGTAATCATTCTGGTGGACATGCAGCAGTATCTCATTGTGGTGTTGATTGGTGTTTCCTATGGGTTTATACCACCAAGCACTTTTTCATATGCTTATTGGTCATTTTCTTTTTTTTTTTCATTTTGATATCATTTTTTGTGAAAAGCCTGCTCAAGTTTTTCCAATCATTTTTTTAAGAAGTTTGTTATTTGTTCATTAATTTGTAGGATTTATTGAATTAAAGTTCTTCTACGGATATAGGTATGACAAATATTTTCTCCTTTTCTGGCATTTGTCTTTTGAATTTCTTAAAAGTATCTTAACAAACATAGGTTTTCAAATCTCATGAAATCCAGTCCATCGATCTTTTCCTTTATGATCAGTGATTTTTTTGTGTCCTGTTTAAAAACTTTGTACCAATTTCAAAGTCATGAGGATTTTGCACTACAATAATTTCTAGAAGTTCCATTCTATTACCTTTACCTTAACTCTAGAATCCATTTCTATTGATTTTTTTAGTATGTTGTTTCCAGTAAGATTCAAGGTTCATTTTTATTTTTTTATTTTTTTTGTTTTTTTGTTTTGTTTTTTTTTAATTTTTTTTCAAGGTTCATTTTTAAAAATACCATTTTTAAAGATTTATTCAAGTCATGAAGTCATTCAATACCTAGGAATAATTTCCCTTCTCTTTTTTAAAAAAAATAATATTGCAAATCCTTTGATATCTAACAATTCAAACATTTTTCTATGGTGATGTGGGAAACAAAAGCAGAAGAAAAAAAAATAAATTTCCTTACTACCTACAGCCCATTGACAAATTCTTAAAACAGGCAGTGTGACCTTCCTGTAGGGACTCAATTACTTCCATGTTAATACTTTGCTAAGGGCAAAAAATAAGCTTAGCCTGACCTCCAGGATCCTGTAAATCTACTTTAGCATTAAAAAGTTCCTTTAGAAATTTCCTTTATCTCTACACCTCCAAGATACATGTTGGAAATCATCCCTCAAGCATATGACCCACTAATAGACATCTGAAGGGTCTCCTCACTCAGGTTTTATTAGATGATAATGTTCCCCCAACAACAGCTAGGCCCCTCAGGGTCCTGGAAATCTTGCTTCCAAAATTCCTTAGAGACTCACACTCTCCCTAATTCCCTCCCAACTTGAAAGTATATGATGGGCCACTCCTCCCCACCCGCGTGCAGCTCTTTCTGCCCACGGGTCCTGTCCCAATGCTTTAATAAAATCAGCTTTTTGGACCAAAGATGTGACAAGAATTCTTTCTTGCCTATCAGCTTCAAACCCTAACGTCTCTTTCTACATCATTTGGCAGCAACTTATTTTTAATAGTCTCAGTTGCTAGGATCATCAAGGTAGTATATCCTTTGCTTAGTCTACTATCTTTTAAACTAATTTCTTTCAGATTCTATCATACCCTAGCAGTAATGTTTCAAAGCCATTGTTTTGTATCCTTTCGATTCTAATAGCGTTAACTTCTTTGAACATGTGCTTTGATAGGGATGGCCTACCAAACTCTTCTCCAGCAGAAGAGATATAATCATGTCCTAAGTAACCAAAACGTTCTTATGTATGCCCCATTTGAAATATTATGAGGATTTGCATATTGTAAAAATTTATCAGTGTATTTTAGTTTTCATATTAATAAAACTGGCCTCAGGTACTGACTATTTGGATTCACTGATGCATTTACCTATATACTCATTTAACAAACATGGTTAAAGTACAGGTTCAGTGTTAGGTTTTGTGGATACAGTATTGTATTATAAAAATATGTTTATATGTTATATAATATAGACAATATAGTTCCTTCTCCCAAGAGCTTACAGCCTAGCATTAGAAGTAAGCATTATTGAGTGATTTACTCTACATAAACTATATACTACCTTCTTGTTTTTAACTATATGAAGTTTTGTCTTATATTTTCATATAAGCTTGAGAAATTTTATAAATAATGAATGAACCATAACATACTAAATTGAGTATTTTTCAAGTAAGCATGAGAATTAGTTTTTAAACAGCTAGTACTCCATCCCCAATTTCAAGGAACATTTTAAAAGTGTACATTTTTTTTTCTGGCTATAATTATTTTATGCATTTGAAACCTGCAGTTTGTGAAAATACCAGTGTGTGGTAAAGTGCCAAAATTCAAAAATAAATAAATAAATAAATAGCCAAAATTCTTTAAGAAAAAAAGTTAAGTTGCAGAATAAATTCAAGAATAGAGGAATTTGAGATTATTTTTTAATTGTGGTATAAGTGTGACAAAATATGAAGTTTTGGCTTCTCATGTGTAAATATGCAATGCAATGTTCCAGTGATATTGTGTTGTATTAATGGTAGACAAAAGCAATTAAAAAATACCTTATATATCAAATAGAATATATAAGGCAGAAAATAAAGAAAGACATGAAGTTAATGTTTTTTTAGTATTACAAAGCATGCTGAAACAAAGTAAGTAGTTGTCTTAGCTTAATTATAGCTTAGTTAAAAATTCAGTATAGGCTAAGCCAAATAAAGTAGGCTGGGGGAAATTATGGATTTAGGTCCCATACCCATTGTTCATGCAGCAAAAAGCATGCTTTGTTAGCATTAACCATGTGGCCACCGTCAAATCAGAATCTGAGCCGCCCAACCCAATGAAGGCAAAAAGACTGGAGTATGACCAGTTTCTCAGAATAATTGTGAATTAGCATGGAAAACTACACTAAAGAAAACAAATTCTAAACTTGATCTAGAATGAGGTTCAAATGGAAATCCTACAGACTATAAAATGAGGAGATAATAGGGAAAATTTAACGATATGTTTAGACAATCAGTGAAATTATTCTTGCACAAAATCAAGCTGTCAAGATTACTTTGTGTGGAACAGAATAGGGAATGACCTGATCTTTTCAGAAAATTACAAGTTTAGGATAAAGAATTTTCTAAGTCTTCAACCGATCCTTACTCTCTTATGAATATTCATAAAAGCTTAGCATTTCCCTTTTTCAATCTTGATATCCAATTCATCATTAAGCCCTATGCAGATGATCTTTGAGATCGCTCTACTCCAACTGTCATAACTTAAACGTACTCTTATTTCACTTGTGGTTGAATTAAATGCAAAGAACTTAATGATAACCTTGCCTCAAGTCTATTTGTTGAGTCCATCTAAACTGTGCAGCATTTCTGGGCAAAGCTCTTGTCTTATTAGACCAACTTATCTTACAAAAATGCCTGATTTCCAGTTGTATCAAATATAATCCCCCGTCTTCCATTTTCTGGCTTCACTCTCCAACCACACTTCTGACATTCACTGATATGTGCTTTTTGCTGTTAAAATGGCTGAATAGTTCTTTCTGCTGCATCATTCATGGAAATGATTGAGTTATGTATCTGCTGCTTTTAGGTAATGTTGGCAACTTATTGGCCGCTTGTAATATCATTTCCTTGTGAAGATGTGGTTTGAATTCTAACAAACCTATCTTTGCAATGAACTTTTCAAATATAATTTTTCATATATTGGGTACTGCAAATAATTCTTATCTTACAATTTTTGTTCTAGAAGTCATATTTTCACAAATATATTAGCTACCAGTTTTTACAGTATTATACTGCAGCATGAGTTTTCATTATTTTATACTTATCTGATTTTTCCCTCCTATTTTGTATCTTATTCTCCTGTTTTTAGACATTTATTTATAATTTATTTTTTAAATAGAAGTCAGGTAACTTTTCTTTTTTTTTTTTTAATTTGAAAGAGAGGGAAAGAGAGTGGGCAACTGTGCAAGCAGGGGGAAGGGCAGATGGGGAAGGAGAGAGAGAATCTTAAGCAGGCTTCGTGCTGAGTACCCAATGCAGGGCTTGATCTCATGCACTTGAGATCACAACCAGAGCAGAAATCAAGAGTTGCCCACTCAGCTGACTGAGCCCCCAGGATGTGTCTTTTCAGAATTTTATTTATTTTAAACATTTATAAATTTCAGTTCTGTTTATTCATTAATTCACTAATATGTATTAAGTGTTCAGAAGGAACCAGGTACTACATTAGATACTAGAAATTCACTAGTGAATTGATTAGATGTACCCTCTGTAACCCATAGAGCAGTTATACTCCAAGAAAAACACTTAAACATGTTGAGTTAGATTTCTATTGCTTTTTAAACATATTACCACAAATCTAGAGGCATAAGCCACCACCACCCTTATTATTTTACAGTTTTGTGGGTCAGAGGTCTAGTCACCATGCAACTCAACGCAGTGGGGCCTCGCAAGACCAAAATCGCATTATCCGTTGTGCTGAGCTTTGATCTGGTTAAGATCCCATTTCCAAACTCTTTTAGGTTATTGATAGAATTCAGTTACTTGGAATCATATGACAAAAGCTCCAATTTTCTCGCCATTTCATTTGCGGGTCAACAGCAACACATTGAATCCTCCTTGTGCTTCAAATCTCTGACTTCCTCCTCTGCTGGCAGCAGAGAAAGAGCTCGGCTTTGAAGGGTGCATGCGAGCCCACCCACATGATGCAGGATATTTTTCCTAACTTGAGCTGATGAGCAGCCTTAATTACATCTGCAAAAACCCTTTCTGCCAAGTAATATAACAGACTTATAACCGTATCACTGACATGCAGAGTTCACAGAAGTCAAAAACCTGCTTAACACATTTGTGGACTAGAAAATATGCATAATGGAATCTTTGCTGCTAAGCACAAAAAACTGGAAACAACCCAAACACTTACCTAAAGTGCGTAAGTGAATAGTGAAATGTTTGTCCAATAAAATATTATCCAGAATTGAAAGCTAATAAGCTATAGGTACAAAATATAGTATAGATGCATTTTAACATCACAACATGTAAAAATACAAGAAAATTCAAGTTAAAACTAAACCAAATAAGCTAAAAATAAATGTGAAGATTAAAAAAAAAAAAAAAAAAAAGATGGACGCCTGAATGACTCAGTGGTTGAGCGTCTGCCTTTGGCCCAGAGCGTGATCCCAGGAATCTGGGATCGAGTCCCACATCAGGCTCCCTGCATGGAGCAAACTTCTCTCTCTGCCTGTGTCTCTGCCTCTCTCTCTCTGTCTTATGAACAACTAAATAAAAATAAATTAATAAATAAAAAAACATAAGAATGATAAACATGATTTATAAATAGTTGTCTCCACAGGGCAATTTAAAGGAAAATTGGGGTAGGAAATTATAGACATAAAAAGACTCATTCTAAAAAAAAAAAAAAAAAAAAAAAAACAAAAAACTGGAGGATTTGGTTTGGTGTAGTGTTGGGTAGTGGATTCATGAGTACTTTTTGCCTTATAAATTGGTACATGCATACAAGACAGTTAGGGACCAAATTACCAAGAATGTCATGAACCAAAAACTAAGATTAATTTTGATTTCTGAATCTGTGTCTATATGTATAGAACTTCCGAAATATTAACAGTTATATATGAAGCAGTTACAGGATGCTTTGAGACAGTGGAACACAGATCCTGACCGAAGATAAGGGAACAAAGGCAACCTTTTTTATGGAAATGATATTTAAGCTGAGATGTGAAGGTTTATGACAATAAGGAATTGGTAGGAGTGCAGGAAAAAGCAGGTGTGTCGCTCTAGAAATCAGTGTGAAGCCCCTGAGTCTAGAAAAATGATTAGAAAAGGAGTGTGTGTGTGTCTGGCGTGTGGAGAACCGCACAATACAGCCAGAAGGGGCAGGGCCCGATGCAGCAGAGAGCAGAGAGTGACACGATCAAACATGTTTCAAAAAGACTTTTTCAGCTAAAAGACTTGCAACTGGACAATAAAGAAAATAGAAATTTATGTCCTGAGACCAGGGAGACTTGTGTGGAGGACAGCCACTACTGAAAATGGGCATGTAGCTAATTAAAATAAAATATTTAAGGAAAACCACCACCATACTCAAAGGGCTTTCACCGGAGTGAATGGAAGGAGGGAATTATCATTTACAAAGATAGGAAATATTGAGGGGAGAGTAAATTTGAAAAGTCATTAAAAATTCAAAATTGAATTTAAGCTTGGAGAGCTTACAGCCCATTCAAAGGGAAATGTCAAGTAGGCAATTGTATGCATCAATGTGGACTTCAGGGAAGTGTCAGATGTAAATTTGTGAATTATCAGAATAAATGTGGCATTTAGAAGCAAGCTGCTGGCTGAGAATAAGGAAGGAGTCAGGGTACATTGAATGTAAACTGAGTCCTGGGATGCCCCGACAGGCATAAACATAAAAAAAAAAAAAAAAAAGTTGTGTGAGTTTGATCAAGTTGTATAAAGTATGTATGATAATATACAAGAGATAAAGTTTTAATAAATGCAAAAAAAAAAACAACCCTGTGTGTGTGGTTTGCAGTGTGAATATAAAACACGTGGACAGGAAGAGATGCACAAAAATGTCAGGATAAAGAAAAATGTCAGGATAACAGATGCCTCTGAGGAGAGTGGGAAAAGAATGAGATGGGGAGAACTATACAAGCACCTTTCCATCTTGACAGGTTTAATTTCTAAGGAAAACAATTTGAAACATAGGAAAATTGATTAAATGGCTGGTAAGAGAGTAGACAAGATGACTGCGTGAAAGGAATTCTATTCAGAAGTTTGTCTTCAGAATAAATGAACTAAGGAGATGGGGCCATCATTGAAGAAGATTGTGACTTTTGAGTTTTTTTTTTTTTTTTTTTCTATTATGAGTTTGTGGTTTGTTTAACTTTGCGAGAAGAGTGGTAAGAACTCTGTGTTTTACTACTGACCAAGAGGCAGCTTTGGTTAGGCAAGAGATACTTCCTTTGTTGGTTTGTTTTTGTTGCTGTTGTTGTCGTTGCATTTGCTGTTTATTAAAAAAAAGTTGCTTTGCAAAGTCCTTCAAGGCATCTGCAGCAGCGAAATTATTTATCTATGAACAATTTGAATGCAGTCCTGTTGGCTCCATTACAAAACGCTAAAAAAAACGATAAGGATCTCCTTTTTTCTTTAGATTTTCATTTGAAGACATTTAACTTTTTGAAGTTTTTATTTCAATTCCTGTGAGTTAACCTACAGTTTAATACTAGTTTCAGGTGTACACTATAGTGATTCAGTGTAGCCATACGTCACCTTGTGCTCATCACAAGTGCATTCTTTGAACCTCATCATCTATTTCATCCATTCCCCCGACCCCGCTGCCCTCCGGCAACCATCAGTTGGTTTGCTATAGTTGAGTCTGTTTCTTGATTTGCCTCTCTTTCTCTTTTTCACCCCTTTACTCATTTGTTTTGTTTCTTAAATTCCACATATGAGTGAAATCACATAGTATTTGTCTTTCTCTGACTGACTTACTTCATTTAGCATAATAGTCTCTAGCCCCACCCATGTCTTTGCAAATGGCAAAATTTCATCCTTTTATACAGCCGAGAGACATTCCATTGTGTGTGTGTGTGTATGACTTCTTCATCCATTTATTAGTCGATGGACACTTGGGTTGATTCCATCATTTGGCTGTTGTAGATAATGCTGCTATAAACATCGGGCGCAGGTATCCCTTTGAATTAGTATTTTTGCATCCTTTGGTTAAATACCTAGTAGTGTGATTGCTGGATCATAAAGTCATTCTATTTCTAACTTTCTGAGGAAACTCCAGATTATTTTCTACAGTGGCTACACCAGTTTTCATTCCCACCAACAGTGCAAGAGGGATCCTATTTCTTGCCAACATGTATTATTTCTTGGGTTGTTGATTGTAGCCATTCTGACAGGTGTGAGGTGATAGCTCATTGTAGTTCTGAGTTGCATTTCCCTGAAGATAAATAATATTGAACATTTTTTCATGTGTCTGTTGGTCACCTGTATGTATGCCTTTGGAAAACAATGTCTATTCATGATTCTGCCCATTTTCAATTGGATTATTCATTTTTGGTTGTTGAGTTTTGTAAGTTCTTTGCAGATTTTGAACATTAACTTCTTATCGGAGATGTCATTTGCAGATATCTTCTCCCATTCCATAGGTTACCTTTTAGATTTGTTGATTATTTCCTTTGCTGTATAGAACTCTTTATTTTGATGAAGTCCCAATAGTTTAGTTTTGCTTTTGTTTCCCTTGCCTCCCTTTATACAGAAAGAAGTGGCTACAGGCAATTTTTTTAAAGGTCACTACCTGTGTTCTCCTCTAGGATTTTGATGGATTCCTGTCTCACATTTAGGTATTTAATCCATTTTAAATTTATTTTTGTGTCTGGTGTAAGAAAGTGGTCCAGTTTCATTCTGCGTGTGGCTGTCCAGTTTTCCCAACACCATTTGTTGATGACACTGTCTTTTTCCCATTGGATATTCTTTCCACTTTTGTCAAAGATTAATTGACCATATAATTGTGGGTTCCTTTCTGGGTTTTGTATTCTGTTCTATTGATCTACGTGTCTATTTTTTGTGCCAGTACCATACTGTTTTGATTACTATAACCTTGTAATATAACTTGAAGTCCAGAATTGTGATGGCTCCATCTTTTTTTTTTTTTCTTTTTTAAGTCTGCTTTGACTATTTGGGGTAGTTTGTGGTTTCATATAAGTTTTAGGTTTGTTTGTTCTAGCTCTGTGAAAAATGCTGGTGTTATTTTGATAGGGATTGCATTAAATCTGTAGATTGTTTTTGGTAGTGTACACATTTTAAGAATCTGTTCTTCCCATCCATGAGCATAGAATGCCTTTCCATTTCCTTGTGTCATCTTCAATTTTTTTTAAATCAGGGTTTTATAGTTTTCAGAATACAGATATTTCACCTCTTTGGTTAGGTTTATTCCTAGGTATCATTGTTTTTGATGTCATTGTAAATGAGACTGATTTATTAATTTCTCTTTCTGCTGCTTCATTATTGGTGTACAGAAATGAAACATATCTGTACATTGATTATTGTATCCTGCAACTTTTCTGAATTTGTTTATCAGTTCTAGAAGTGTTTTTTGGAGCAGTCTTTCATGTCTTCTATATAGAGTATCATGTTGTCTGAAAATAGTGAAAGTTTTACTTCTTCCTTAGGCAAGAGATAATTTCATCATTATAATGGGAGCAGAAAAGAGAAAAGATAGTGATAGATGCAATCAAATTGGTGTACAGGTTGCTCCCACTTTCTCAAAATCAGAGTTGTGCCCCTTGGTTTTACAGAAGGCCTACGTTAGTATGGTAATGGTATTTTTCATAAAAGCAAAAATCCTCTTCTGATTTCTTTCAGTTAAAGAAAACAGGTACTATTGTAAGTTTTTCACAAAAGCGAAGTGCTATAACACAAACTTTTGGAAAGCGGGGGGGTGAATAGGGGACACTCTGCCTTATGCCATTTCCAATTAGGAAAGTTTTCATATGAATGCACTACTTTGCGATAGTGGGAGAAGCCTGTATTTGGTTTTGGCAAGATTAAAAATTCCTTGTCTTTTTGGCTTTTAATTTCTCTAAAGCAAGAAGCAGAGACAAAAACTGGCAGCAGTGGAGATGCTGGAAATTTGAGGTACATGCATATGTGAAATAGTAATTGTGGACACTGGCAAAGCAAAATTATTATAGAAATATTTAAAATTTCTATGTGGTTTTTAAGGCCCAGTTGAGTCTGAGGATGTTGGTAACAATTGGCAACAATTTTTATGTATATTTTTTCTCAGATTACTTGTCTGCAGTTACTAGGTAGATTGTTGGGTTGATCTAGATTTGTTCTGTCTCTGGGAATTTTACTGAAGAGAAAAGAGGCTATTATCTGAAGAGAGAAAAGGCAGCCCCAGCTGATGTCTTGGTTACTTTAGGGTGTCATCTGCAATTAGCTGAGCAATAGCATGGCCCTGATTTCGCAAGGTCTATGTGGGCACCAGATGACAACGCACAATTGCTAATACTACCAGGGGGAATGTTTGCTTCCAACTAGGAAAGGGATGAATATTAGACTATTCTCTGAAAAGATGGAAAATGAATTTGGGGGCTTTGAAAGCTTGGTATCTAGTTCTGTTTGGCCAGGACTTTGTCCTCTTTCCAAACAAGTGCTCCAACTCCTTGAGTGGGATTGACCTAGTGACATTTCAGGAATTAGATGGAATCGAAGGTTTGCAGTTTCACATTTTAACATAAACCTTGATTCATTAAAGTTTGTCCTATTCCATGGCAATATATCTATGAGGAGTGCTGTTCTAAATGCTGGGTCAGGTGGAAGCAGTTTGTTGCTCATTGTTTGTTTTTAAATGCAGTAATCAAATCTACTACCACTTAGGACTGTTTCAAAAACATGGTTATGTAAGGTGAATGACTATTGTGTACTTGTTCTTCATTTATTGTCCAATAAGCCACGTTTTGGAGAAAGTGTTGAGGTTCATCATGTTGTGTTTTTTTTTTTTTTCCAGAGAACTATTTCACAAATGACATTATTATTTTATTTGGAAGTACCCCAGTTTAAAAACAAATAATTTTAACATCTTAAGCTTCAACCCCATGTAGTCAAGACTATTTGTAGCAACCCATTCAAGTTAATTTAGGCAGGAGAGGTATGTATAGGCTCAATAATATGGAGGGATTCAGTGCAAGTCATGTTTTACACTTGGGTACAAGCAGAGATCAAATGGTGTTTTTAAGAGTATTCCTCTATACCATTATTTCTTGCCTCTTGACTTAGCTCGGGCTTCTGTAAGAAAACACCAAAGACTGCGTGGCTTAAACAACAGCATTTATTTCTCACAGTTTTGGAGGTTGGGAAATCCACTATCAAGGTGGTGACGGATTCGGTTCCTGGTGAAAGCCCTGTCGCTGGCTTGCAGGTGGCTGTGTTCTTGCTGTATCCTCACAGGGAGGAGATTAATGTTCCTTCCTATTCTTATAAGGGCGCAAATCTCACCAACTGGGCTCTACCCTCAGGATCCTCTCCAAAACCAGTTAGCTCCCAAAGGCCCAACTCTTAATACTATTACATTTAGGATTAGGGCTTCAACATATGAATTTGAAATGAGGGAAATGAACATTCAGTCCATAACACCTCTCTGTTTTTTGTTTTTTTTTTTTTTTCTCTCAGATTCCTATTGTAGACAAACTTTTCTTAATGTGGCAGGGCATGACTCCTAAGGCCCTGGGTGTATATCTTTACAATTGTTAAGCCGTCCTATAGAGATGACACTGATATTTACTTGGCTAATGTCATGTATTGTAAATGTAGAAAAGGGTTAATTGAAAAAAAAAAATTGTGGAGAGACTATACACAATCTTCCGAGCTCTCATTATCCCACAGAGAAATGTACTTAGGCCAAGCAAATCTTGAGAATAAGATGGACTCTGGCAGAAGGATTCCAGCCTCCCTGAATCACTCTCTATATTTATATGAAAGGGAGGCAGGAGAATTCTATTGAGCATATTAACAACAGGAACTGGTCAAAGAGAGCCTCTGGATCTGAGATGAGGAACTGCACCTGCTCCTCCCTTGAGATGGCCAGTTGAGACTTGCTGAGCATCTTCTCGATAAACTTTCTAATTAATTTCACCACATAATTCAAAAGAAAGAGCTATATTCCATACCAGTTGTTCAATTCTTGTCTCTCATCAGTTCCAACCTTACCTTTCTGTATTCCATTCTGTGATTCTGAGGCTGATATTGGCAAGCCACGTTTCTGCTACGTCAGCTGGCTCTGCCAAACACGGACACTAGAGGGATACAGTAGGGCTATAAGCATAAGAGGGACTAAGACTTTTCTCTTTGTTCCCTGTGGGCTTCTGGACTGCTTCCTGTTCCTGTAAGCATCACCCCATCAATAGCTTCCAGCAGGAGCAGGGCCTTCCCATTAGAGCAGCTGAATCCAGTGTGCAGTGTTCCCAATATTTGCAAGTCTAGCCTCATCCCCCAACGCTCAGAGACACCAATGCCATCTGCTAGTGTGCTATCCTTGGAGGCCTCATTGCAGACCCAAGGATAACACCTCCAAACTCAGAGACACCAGTCCCAGTGGGGCAATGCATCCTTTTCAGTACTCCAATTTTCAACTCTTGGGGCTCTTCCTCTAAGTCTCTGTTTTAATAATTCCAGTCTCTTTTGTTCCGTTGGCTCTAGGGTGTAGCTGCTTTCTCTGCTTTCTCTTACTCTGTGAGACCTTACAGTTACCTTCTTCACTTTGCCATATATTTGTAGATAGTTAAAACTATTTCTAGACGAAATGCTCCTATTCAAGGACTGGCATGGGAGGACTGGATCCTGCCTGATACACGTTCTAAAATCAACTCGAAAAAATTCAGGATAGGATTCTAATTCAGGTTCAGGTCTGGTGTCTCTCTGGGCCATTTGCTATGTAGGATACAGTGGGACTATGATTGACCCAATTGGGTCAACTGTTCAGGCTTGTTGCTGAGATGAGGGGGCACCATGATTGATTGTCTCAGCAGGACCATATGGAGTAACAGAGATATTTTCCAAAGAAACAGATTGCTGCCACCAAAATAGTGGGAATGGGAATGCCTCCTGGAGTGGAGGGGGAAGCTTTAGCTACCACACAGACAACATAGCACTGCCTATGCCCTTAGAAGTGTAATGGTTTATTAAGTGGTTCAAAGTTAGGTTATAAACATAGTGATGATATTTATTTATTTATTTACTCTAGTCATTGTTGCAACCGTAATCTGCAAAACATTTGATAACTCTCAAAAATGCATTGGGTGGGTTTCAGAACTTCCTGTCACTTTCAATTAGGACAAATCTGTGCTGTTGTAGTCTTCGATCTCATCCTCATTTCAACATTTATTCCCTTCTCTGCCATCTGAAAATATCATCCCTCTGCCCTCTACCTTTAGAGGTAAGAGAGAAAGGCATGGCTGTCCTCCAGATGTCTCCTTTCCCCATCTTCTCTGAATTCTGTGTTCTGCAGTGTATCAGGGTACACCGATGGGAGACGGAAAGTTATAGACTCCTTTATTCACAGGTGCTGCTGTAGATTTCTTTCTTGGTCGATCGTGACAGCTTTTTTTGGCACCACAGGATTTCTCCATGTGGTCAGCATGCAATGATCTGGAGCACATTATAAGTTCTTACGGGGGTGTTATGGGTCCTCCCTACTGCACAGGGCCCTGATTTGGAAGCTCTGGCACAGGCATCCTTGGTAACCACTGTGCCAATTGCTGTGTTTTTTTACACAACTCGTGAAGTTGCCAACAAAGTGGTTCAAATATAACTACTTCTAATTTCCCTCGGCTTATAGGAAACTCAGACATTTATGTGGAGCGAGCATAGTGGATGTCACAGTTTCCTCCTCCTCATATCCCCATGAAGACATTAGCCACGCAATTCATTATTACAGTAAACTATTTGATGGCTAATTTCATGTGGTCAAACATTGTTCTGGGTGTTTTTGTGAGGATTTTTGGCCAGAATTTTCATTTAAGTTGATGGGCTTTGAATAAAGCAGCTTGTTCTCCATAATGTGAGTCGGCCTCATCCAGTCAGCTAAAGGCCTAAAAAGAATAAAAGACTTCTCCCCAGTTCCTCATAATAACCTTGGGACTTGACCTGCAGCATCAGCTCTTGCCTGGGTCTCCAGCCAGGCTGCCTATCCTGTAGGTTTTGGATACACTAGCCTCCAAAACCATGTGAGCCAAATCCTTCAAATCTCTTTCCATAGGTAGATAGATGACAGATAAAGATGCAGATGGAGATAGAGATAGAGATACATACACACAATTAATTCTCTTTCTCTGGAGAGCCCTGCCTAATACAGAAATATCAATCAACACAGAATACTCTCCTGCAAGACTGCAGTAATGGTCTTGGATAACCGGAGGTGGGATAGATCTTTTGCTCTTGTGGTCTACATTAGTAAACGTGCCAATGCTCTTGTTTCCTCTACGTTGGTCCCACAGCCATGTTTGCCCCCCTGCTCAGGGCAGATTAGCATATATGGGGCATGTTTAATAAAGGAATGAAATGTCAGCCATTTGTCTATTAGGCTCTTTTTATCTCTATAAGCAAATATTTTAGATAACTTCTCACTTGGCTTAGAGATAGGTGAGCATGAACATGGCATTCCCAAGGAATAGCCACCTGGTGCACACGCTCCTCTTGACAATTCCCAGCGTAAAAAGAGGAGCTCCCCAGTAATAGCATAGCTGGTTATGCTCCCTTTTAGTAAGCCCTAAGGGAATTGCTTCTCCCGACTGTTTGGGGTTTTCATTAGAAAGTGGAGTACTTTATAGTCCTTTGAGCACAGTATTGATGATTTAGGCAATGGGAAAGGCCAAGACGTCACATCTCCTTGTTACCCAACACTGTTTTTGTCTAATAATCTTGTAGAGAGTAATTTGATTTCACTGGAGCATCTTACCATAATGATGAGATTGCTCTTGCCTGTGCCTCTCTGGATACCACACCTCTCACAATGGCTACCTGAATTCTTGCCAGTGGAAACACACACACATTTACCTCATCGTGAAAGTAGAGCAAGAAAATGTGGGTGGCCACCTGGCTAGAGTGCTGGCTTGGCCTTTGTTATAGGAGTGAATGTTGGCAGGATTATTGGCTTTTGTGTGTCTCTGGGGGAAACTCAACCTGTGCAATTTCTTCCTTTGCTGTGCGGGCAGCCACTAGGAAACAGAAGGATTGGCACAATGATGGATTTAAGCCACAAAAGCAAGTCGAGACTGTGTATAAGCTTTAGAAATACAAAGTCCTCCACAGATTTTATCAGAAGATTTCTGCATCTGGACAATACACATATATAATCCTTAATTTACAACTACTAGAGAGGATTAGGAATCTCTTCAATGTTGCAGTTTTAACGTTATCTTTAACCAGTGTATTATTTTGTTTGAGAGTATCATATACTGAAATAGCTCATGTGAGCTTCTCTGATCCTTTTAAATCAATATCCATTAAAAATTATTGACAGAATATTGAGAAAGTTTTAAAATAGCAAAATCAATCCTATTCTTTGTTTAGCAAACAGGTTGTGGTGTGCTCATATGAGAACTTCAAAATTGTATCATGTAAGAAGTCAGGTCAGGGAATTCATAATTTTTCATAATTCGTGAATCATGAAAAATTTAGTAAAATAGGCGTAATGGTGGAAGATAAATTACAATTATCCCTAGCACTTTTTGGAAATAGAAATATAAATGTGTCTTCATTAAAAAATAGAAGTGCATTTGTAACTATTATCCTTAGATGCCAAATGACAGAAAACAAGATGCATTAATGGCAAAGAATTTGACAGTAGTTAAAATAGCCTGCAGCCACTATCAGTACCCTTCCTGTGAATGTGAGCATTGAGAAGTACAGCCCTTAAAATGTGTTCCTTTCAAAATTCACATTTTCTTCTGAAAAAAAAAAAAGTACAGAGAAAAATAATGTCAATATAAGCATCTGGATTCTCACATTTTGAGAACTGTGTTTACTTTAGTATTCCAGCTTTCCCTTATTCTACAGTACACTGAAAAGGACCTGTTTTAGAACATTTTAATTGTTGGCATAATCGGCCCAGGTGTCTTACAGCAAAGTAGGATAGGAAAAAAATAGCAATTATCAAGGGGGAAATATCTCATTAGTGACTCAATTCTTTGAACTTTTTGGTGGAACCTGAATTAAATGACATTGCATTTGAACAGCAAACTGAGGTGGGTGTTCAAATGTAAATGTGTCATTGTGTATTGCATTATAATTTGAAAAGGTAAATTTTTAGGTTAAATTAAATGATTTTGTAGGCTACCCAAACATAATATAAAATTGAGGATATAAGGATATAAGAAAGTTTGACAAACAAAATGGTTTATAAATTATCTCATCTTTTTATATGGAAAAAAATCTACCAAAACAACCAATAATATTTAACATATTGACACATAAATTACTGGTATGACACAGGAGTGGGGATGACTTTCATTAAATTTTTTGGAAATTCTGCATTCTCCAAAATTTAATTGAAAAAAACATAGAAGCAACCGAAGGTATTTGTTGGTGCCTTTACTATAATTGATGTTTTCTTAATGCACTGAAAAGGATAAATTTTTTTTTTTTTTGGTAAATAAAAACCCCACAAAATAGGACAGGAAGTAAACAGCTTTAGGAATCAGAGTCTTGACATCACTCTGCCTTTTGTCACCTTAAGCCAGTACCGTTTAATTGCTTGTAGAAACAGATTATTGCTCCAGAACAAATGAAATAATATATATGTGTATAAAACTGCTTTGTGCAAAAATCAAAAGTGCTTTGTGCATTATAACATGCAATATGGGATTAAGTTAAACATAGAATTGTAGGTTCTCTTCTGGAGGCTGTACCCAACCAACCAGAGAGATTTGTTAGAATATAGGAGGGGGCAATGAGGAGGTGTGAAAATACTAGGATAGGATTTGTTAGAAAAACAAAAGTACCACATTTTTATAATAGAAATATTTGAAAGAATGTAAATTTTATTTTTATTTTTTAAAGATTTTATTTATTTATTCTTAAGACACAGAGAGAGAGAGGCAGAGACACAGGCAGAGGGAGAGGCAGGCTCTCTGTGGGGAGTCTGATGTGGGACTTGAACCCAGGACCCCGGGGTCACGCCCTGGGCCAAAGGCAGATGCTGAACCACTAAGCCACCCAGGTGCCCTGAGAATGTAAGTTTTATGTTTTTATAAAAGAGATTAGTTTAAAACTATAAGCCTCATGGATTTAGTATATAATATTTTATTCTAATTTTTTGAAAAGTGTCCATTTTAGTGTGAAACTCATTCAGATATTGTAAGTTAATCAACATATTATATTCTCCACAAATGATAGTTTTCTATAGGTAAACATTTAACTTCAGAGAAAAGAATAGTGTTTGTTCATCTGGTAATCCAGTGGACACATTAGTTCAATGATTATAATTCACATTACTATAATAATTATAACTTATTATAATAAACGTTATAATATTGGAAATCAGGACAGTGATCCTGGGCTATCATAAACTGTAAGAAGAAGGAAAAATGTATCTAGCAGAATTCCAGGCATGGGGTTTTCCATGGGAGAGAAGCCATGACAAAGAGATAGGGACTGTAATTTCAGAGGCCTGTCTTTGGTAGGGACAGTCACTTTCCAGAACCTGGGTTTTGGCACAAGTGCGCGGGAAGGGGTGCTTGAACAAGCAGTGCTGAGACGTAAAGGAATACAAGAGCAGAACATCGTACTGAGGGTGAAGAACAAAAAAAATGAAGATTTTAGCAGAGTCCAAGAAAGCGTATTTCACTAAGACTGATGGAATAGAAATAGAAATTTCTAAATAGAAATTTTAAGAAGCTCTACTAGGCATCTGCAGTGGGAAATACTCATATCTACAAGAAACCTATAATTAAATATACACATATATATAAATATATTTACACTTTATATATATTTCATTATATTATATATAATATATTATATTATTTCAATATATTATAGCATATATTATATAATATATATTATACATAAAGATTATATAATCTTTATATAATAATATAATATATATTATACATAAAAATTATATAATCTTTATATAATAATATAATATATATTATACATAAAAATTATATATATATATATATATATACATAAAGAATCTTGGACTTAGATTTAAGATTTAAGGGCATGGCTATTTGTTTTAGAAGCAGTAGAGATATCAAATGGCCCCAAAGTGACTCACATTATATTCAAGATCAAAAATGAAAAATATATGCATATTTCACAGCACACTACGTCATTGTAGGATAATAGAAATCTTTTCTGTAGTCAACGCTGTTGAAAGCGGGTCCATTAACTCTACGCATGCTTTCCTGTAGGCTGTTAGGTATTGGGCTCAATACCCAAGTTTATTCATATATATCCTTTCTTTTGTTTAGTCATATCTTCTTCAGAGTTGTAATATCTCACTTTAATATTTGTTCGGTAGAAAATATAACTCATTAAAATTTCTTATTGTTTTTCGATTTCAGCTTATCTAGCAGTTGAAAGGGTTCAAAAACTCAATTTTAACGTTTTCCTTACTTTTATTAACTCGGTCTTTAAGCCTTTTATAACTGTTCCTTTTTCTATGGGAACAACATTTCATGTATTTAGATATATTTTTATAAAGTTACTTTGCATCATGTTTGAAACTTCAACCCAAACACACTTAGCTTTATTTGCTTATAACATTGTTTGGTTAGCTAATCAGTATTTTTCAAAGCACCATATCTATTTCTGATATACTTAAAAATAAATTTAATAACATTTAAACAATTAGTGATAGATGGTGCAAGAAGATTAAGGCACCAACTTTTATAGTGAACCTTGAAGATGTGTGAATTGATTTTGAATCTGCATTAAAATTACAAAATTGTTTGAAACTATTATTGTTGTCATTATTATTTTAATAGGCTTTACGTATTAGAGCAGTTTTAGGATTACAGCAAAATTAACCTTAAGGTACATGGATTTTTTTTTTTTTAAGATTTTATTTATTTATTTCAAAGAGAGAGCAAGCACAGGGGCGGGGGGAAGAGCAGGGCGAGAGGGACAAACAGGCTCTGCAGTGATCCCGTGTGTATTTTTTGTCAATGCTGGGCATGGTGTATTGGGTAAAAGGCCCTTCTCTAAATGGGGTCTTTAGTAATGTGGTGTTAAGGGGAGTGGGCAGGAATAGTGTCCTATAGCCCTATGATTAAATCTCAGGCTTTAGGTGGACACGGGCTTGCCTCATTCTTGCTCCTTAGGGCCCCTCTTCCCTTTCTGTGGGGCAGGATGGCTAGAGTGGGCTGCAGTTGGCTATTTCCCTGCTCCTACCTGGAAAACAGAGTTAGCTAGGGGTGGGGTTTTTGTTTCCCTCCAGGTGCTTTGGGTTCTGGTTAAATAGCTTTCACCTGAGGGCAGGTCTTATTAAGAACAACGTGTCCTAGCATATTGCAAAAACGGTTCCTTTTCCCCTCTTGCTGAAGGTGCAGGGGGAGGTTTTTTTCTCTGTTTACCTTCATAAGTTGTTAGAACTTGAGGAGGTAAAACTCACAGGGGTGTGGGGGCCTCTCTGATGACCGTGTCCCCCCTGGAGATGGTATCTTACACACTGAGCCTCCAGAAATCCATCGGTTGCAGTCCAAGGTCTCCTACGCTGGCCCTGGCTCCCACGAAGATTCCTGCTCCCAGGTTTCTGTCCCAGTAAGTTGTGATTCTCTGGGTTTATCTGTTCTCTCCGGTTTTGAGGGCAGCAATGTGCCCTGTGACCTTACTTCTCTGTCGGATGTAAGAAGAGTAGTTAATGTTTCAGTCCGTTCAGCTTATTACTTGTTAGGATGGAGTGGCCACGTCTACGCTTGTTATGTGTCGGGCCGGATCTCCAATCATTTTTATAAGGCGAAATCTCTTGATTCTAGAAAAAAGTTATCCCTTTTCGCACCTGTAAGACCGGACTGCCCAGCTGACACCACCACATAGCTACTAATTCTTTACCTTCCAAGTTATGGTAAACGTTTTAAAACAAGGACTAGTTTCATAATGTTGAAGACAAAATCAGTTTTCTAGTACATCTTGAAGTATTGCATTTGCCTTGAAAATAAATTTAAATAAAATACGTTTAGTCCTACCAATTATATGCTTAAACAATACTGTCGGCTGATTCCCTTTGCCCCTATTTTGGCCCCTATTTTAAGTAACTCTCCAACCTTAAGTAGCTGCATTAAAGATACCAAGGAATCTCACCTAATTAGTTTCACAAAAATGCTTTACCTTTTTCCTTCCATTTCTATATATTTATACATAGATTTTCTGGCTGAAATATCTTCAAGCTATCACTGCCTGTCACCTTTCTTAACCAGGCACTAAGGCTTAGTTTAAATACTGCATCCGACATGAATCTTCTTTATTTCAGTCTGCATTGATCACTACTGCTTTCGTTATGTAGTTTTTTCAGCTATATTCGACAGTTTGCAGTCGTACCTTCTCCATGTGTTATAGGTAGGGCTTTGCTTATGAATATTGTGTTGTTGAAGATAAACCACACGAAGAGCCAAAGGTGAAAATTTCACAGAGGTCTCAGTACAAGAAAAACTTAGAATTTCCATAAACATTGGGCTATGCGTGTGTGTGTGTGTGTGTATATATATATATATACATATACACATTTATATATATATAAATATACATATATACATATATATGATGTATAAAAAGGTTTATTTAGTTAGGGGGAGAGAGAGGTGGATGCTTAACCCACTGAGCCACCCTGGAGGCCCACGTTGAGTGTATTTTTAATTCAGAGACGTTAGCCTTGGTAATAGCTCATATTTTCTCTTTCTTTCTTTTCTTTTCTTTTCTTTTCTTTTCTTTTCTTTTCTTTTCTTTTCTTTTCTTTTCTTTTCTTTTCTTTCTTTCCTTTCTTTCCTTTCTTTCCTTTCTTTCCTTTTCTTTCCTTTCTTTCCTTTCTTTCTTTTCTTTCTTTCTTTCTTTCTTTCTTTCTTTCTTTCTTTCTTTCTTTCTTTCTTTCTTTTCTTGGAAGCTAAATATCAAACTTGCACCTCATGTGTTGGAATGTAGAGCATCTTGTGGCCTTCTTTTTGTAGGACTCCATTAGCTTTACTATTTTTTTTTTCATATTTTTTTCCTTTTCTAATTTCCTCTTTGTCCTGGTAGCTTTCATTTTCTCTTTTACATTCTTATATTCTTGAAACCTCTCTGTAAACCACCTCAAACTATCTTTATATCAGAGAGTAGTATGAGCAAATAAAGTGTGTGAAAATTATCTGGAGAATTACAAAGTAGGGAGTGCATGAGAAAAATAACTTGAGATTTAGAAAATAGATTTAAACTTCCATATATTTTATTTTAAAAGTAAAACGCAAATTTAGAAATATTTAATATGCAAATGAAAGTACATGTATGTGATTTAAAGTGAGGGACCAACTGCTGCAGAAGACCTCACACTGTCCCAGCATTGCCCCTACCTAAAGTAGATGGCCTTGCCCAAGGCCATGCAGCCTTCTTAAGGGCAGCCTACATCCAATAATTAGTTGATATTGGGATTTTTAAAAACCTGGCTCCCTTGTCCCACTCAGTACAGCTCTGCGGTACCATTATAGCTTCAGAGCTGAGCTCCCTGTGGAGTAAATGGGTGCTCTTGCCATGACTGCCTCATAATCCACCTGGGGCTGCCGCTGCTCAGTTCTGCTTCATCACATCCCCTATGGGTGTAAACCCTGAGGATTCTTCCTAACTTCCTACATGCTATCCCCGTCTCAGAACCTGTTTCTCAGTGAGGTCAACCAGAGGGATGAATGGATGCACAGATGAATTGTAGATAGAAATAGAGACTAATCAATCGATCCGTAGATACAGAGCAGATACCTAGGTGCACACATAGATACTACATTCGTGTTTAGCAAAAAGTTAGAGAAGTGATGCATGCGTGTGTAGATCGATGGACAAAGAAGTCTGGCTTCTGCCTGCAGTACAAGGTAAGTAACTACAACAGAACCAAGTGGGCGAACCTCCATGACACTGGGAAATCACCTAAAAATCCAAGTCATGAATTATTCTTTAAAAAAAAAAATCATGTATTTATGGGAGTGAGAGAGAGAGCAAGAGAACAGGAGCATGGGGATGGGAGCTGGCGGACAAGCAGACCCCCCCCCCCAACTGAGCAGGGAGCCTGATGCAGGGCTCGATCCCAGGACCCTGAGATCATGACTTGAGCTGAAAGCAGATGCTGAGCACACTGAGCCACCCAGGTGCCCCAAAACTATCACTACTTATTCATGCAGGAATGTATTTAATCTTTTCACGTTACTTTATGGTCAAGGGCTCATTTTCATCCAGCTGATAAAAGAACCGATCTTGCTAACTGGGAAGCAACAGTTAAGGCCTCTAGGGCCAGCTGCTTGGGTTTGAATCTCAGCTGCTCCACTTACTGAATGCGTGCCCTTGGGGCAGCTAATTATACTCTCTGGGTCTCAGTTTCCTTATTTGTGACATGAATATAATAAGAACTATGTCACAGGGTTGTCGGAACACTACACTCCCCTAATTTAAAATACTTAGGGAAAGAGGCAGGCAGATATAAACGCTAACTATAATTTTTCAGAACTTGGAGTTTGCATCACACAGTTCTGTACATGAAGCTCTTTTGGGGCGGGGGTATTATCCTAGCTGTTCCGGACGGCTCCTATAGCTAACACTCCAGAGAGCATGCTATGACTAATGGCAATAAAAAGGGAGACCTGTAAATTGTTTCTTTCACATTTAAATATTATAAGAGAAAAAGATTTTGAAAACTAGCGTAGTTGAAAAAAGATTTAATTTCTTGGAGAGAGAGAAAGAGAAAGATTGAGCTAGTGGGGGGGGGGGGGGTGCGCGGAGGGGCCACATCTGAAATGACTCTGCACTGAGCTTGGAGCCAGACTTGGGCTTGATCCCACAACCATGACCTGAGCCTAAACCAAGTAGGACTCTTAACTGACTGCGCCACCCAGATGCCCCAGATTTTATTCATTTTAAAACTGGGAGTTTATCATCCTTAACCACCTTCACTTATTTTCCCCACTCCCTAACCCTCATTCCTGGAAACCACCTTTCTATTTTGTTTCTGTGAGGTTTTAAGATTTCACACAGAAGGGAGATACAGTATTTCCCTCTCTCTGACTTCTATCACTTAGTGTAACACCCTCAGGGTCCATCTGTTCTTGCAAATGACAGGATCTCTTTCTTTTATAAGGCTAATATTCCACACCATTATTAAAAAAAAAATATCTTAGAGCCCATTGTGCACAAGTGGAGGGAGGGGCAGAGTGAGAGAAAACTTCAAGCAGACTCCCTGCTGAGCAAAGAGCCAGACGTGGACCTTGATCTTATGACTCATAAGATCATGATCTGAGCCAAAACCAAGATTTGGAGGTTTCACTGACTGAGCCACTCAGGTGCCCTGAAATACCATATTTGTTTTTATCTGTTCATCCATCAGGGGATACTTAGGTTAGTTCCAAGTCTTGGCTATTGTAAATAATGTTGGAATAAACAACGAGGTGCAGATAGCTCTTTGAGGTGGTGACTTTGTGTCCTTCAGAGAGGTACCCAGGAGTGGGATTGCTGGATCATATGGCCATTGTATTTTTAATTGTTTTTTTTTTAAGGAACCCTCCTGTTTCTCACAGTGACTGTACCAACATACATTCCTATGAACTATGTAGAAGGTTCTCGTCTCCACACCCTTGCTAACACTTATCTCAGGTAATAGACATTTTAACAAGTGTAAGGCAATATCTCATAGGGGTTTTGATTTGCATTTCCTTGGGGATTAGTGATGATGAACATTTTTTTTTTTCAAGGACAAGTTGGTCACTTGATTATGCTTTTTGGAATAATTTGGGTCCTTTGTCCACTTTTAAATTGGATTATTTGCTTCTTAGCTATTGAGTTGAATGAATTCCTTATGTATCTTGGGTATTAACCCCTAATCAGACATATGGTTTGCAAATATTTTCTCCTATCTCATAGGAAGCCCTTTTACTTGGTTGATCATTTCTTTTGCTATGCAGAAAATTTTTAGTTTGATATAGTCCCATATTTACTTTTGATTTTATTGCTTATGCTTTGGGTATCCTATCCATAAAATCATGGCCAAGCTCAATGAAAAGGAGCTTCCCTCCTATGTTTTCTACTATGGGTTTTATGGTTTCAGGACTTAAATTTAAGTCCTCAGCCTATTTTTAATTAATTTTTACAAGTGGTTTAAGATAAGGACCTGGTCATTCTTTTGCATGAGAATGTCCAGTTTCCCCAGCACCATTTATTAAAGAGATTATCTTTTAACCCCTGAGTATTCTTGGGTCCTTTCTCAAATATTAGTTGACAATACATGCAAAGGCTTATTCTGGGCTCTTGATTCTGTTCCATTGGTTTATGTGACAGATGTTTTTATGTCCGTGCCATACTTTTTTCATTACTATAGCTTTGTACTATAATTTGAAATCAGGAAGTATAATCCTCCACCTTTGTTCGTTATCAGAATTGTTATGTCCGGTTAGGGATCCTTTGTGGTTTCATATGAATTTTAGAATGTTTTTTCTTGTTTCTGTAAAAAATGTCATTAGAATCTTGATAGAGATTGCATTGAATCTACACACTGATTTGGGCAGTATGGATATTTTAACAATATTCATTCTTCCAACCTATGAACATGGATGTCCTTCCACTTAATTTTATCTTTTTCAACTTCTTTCTTCAATCTTACTGTTGTCACTGCATGGATCTTTCAACTCCTTGGTTAAATTTATCCCTAAATATTTTATTGTTTTTAGTGCTATTGCAAGTAGAATTATTTTCTCTATTTCTCTTTCAGGTACCTCATTATTAGTGTGTAACTGATTTTTTATCTGTTGACTTTATATCCTGCAACTTTACAGAATATGCTTATTATTTCTAACAGTGTTTTGTTGGCATCTTTAGGATTTTTTTTTTTTTTTTTTGTATAATGTCATCTGCAAAAACAGTGACAATTTTACTTCTTTCTTTCTGATGTGGAAGCCTTATTTCTTTTTCTTGTCTGATTGCTCTTTCTAGGACTTCCAGTACTGTTTAATAGGAGTGGTGAGACTGGGAACGCTTATTTTTTCTTGATCTTTGAGGGAACGTTTTCATCCTTACTATTGAATGTAATGTTAGCTACGGGCTACTCTTGCATGGCTTTCTTTTCTTTTTTTTCATGCATGGCTTTTATCATGTTGAGAGATTTTATTATGAAGGGATGGTAAATTTTGTCCAATAATTTTTCTGCATCTATTGAAATAATCATATGTTTATATATCTTATTCTATTAATATGATATATCACATTTATTGTTTTACATATGTTAACTCATTCTTACAGCCTAAGGTTGAATCCACTTGATCATGGTGCATTATCCTTCCACTGTGTTGTTGAATTCAGTTTCATCGTTATTTTGATGATAATTTTTCCATCTGTATTCATCAGGTATATCAGCTTATATATAGCTGTCTCTTTTTGTATTGTCCTCACCTGGCTTTGGTGTCAGCGTAATGCTAGCCTCAAAAATGAGTTTGGGGTGTTCCCTTCTATTCAGTTTTTTTTTTTTTTTAAGTATTTGAGAAGGATTGTCATTAATCCTTAAATGTTTGGGAACATTCATAAGTGAACCTACCTGGTACTGGGCTTTTTTGGGTGGTTATTGTTAGAAAGTTTTTGATTACTGATTCAATCTCCTTAATCATTATTGGTCTATGCAGATTTATAATTTATTTCTAACTCAGTCTCAGTAGGTTGTATGATTCTAGGAATTTTTGCATTTTCTCTAGGTTGTCCAAGTTGTTGGCGTATAGTGATTCATAGTAGTCTCATGATTCTTTGTGTTTCTGTGGCATCAGTTTTAATGTGCACTTAACTTGCAATTTTATTTATTAAGGTCCTTTCCCTTTTTTTCTTGTTTGGTCTAGCTAAAATTTGTCTATTTTGTTTACCTCTTCAAAAGATCAAATCTTGCTTTTGTTAATCTTTTCTACTGTTTTCCTATTCTCTATTTCATTTATTTCTGCTCTAATCTTCATTATTTCCTTTCTTATGCTAACTTTGGGCTTTATTCTTTTTCTATTCCTTGAGGTATAAAGTTAGGTTGCTTATTTGAGATCTTTCACTTTTCTTGATGTGTGCATTTGTCACTACAATCTTCCCTCTTAGGGCTACTTTTGTTGCAGTCCATAAATTTTGGTATGTTGTATTCCTATTCTTGTCTTTTCCGAGATTTTTTAAATTGTCTTTCCTTTTTCTTCTTTGTTATCTTGCTTGTTCAGGTGTTTGTAAATTCTGATACACTTTCCCTGTTCAAAAGAGGAGTTAATGTCCCCTCTCCTTGAAAATGGGCCATGCTCTGGGACAGCAAAGAGGAACAGAATGTGATATAAATGACACTGTTGTTTCTATATTAGCAAAGGACATGCATATTTTCCTGCTATCTCTCTGAATGTTAGCTATGAAACATTCACTATGAAAGAAGTCTAATTACCATGTGACTGCAATTTGGGAAGACTAGAGAGAGGGGAAGAGACAGAAATGCAAGAAGAGGCTTACCTGTTCCAATTCCTATTGGAACCTTCCTAGCCCAGGTGCCAGACAAATATACAAGTGAAGAAGCTTCAAGATGATCCCATGGGAGAACCCAAGCAAGAATTGCAAAGCCAGTCATTCCCAAGTCTTGAGCAAATCATGCTCATATTTTAAGCCACTCTGCTGTAGTGATTACCACACAGCATAAAATAACTATAATAGACACTCCCCTTTCTACATTCAGAATTGATTAGTTGATTATCTTTCTATGTAAAGGAATGAATACAAGAATCAAAACTCCTATAACAGGTATTAGTCAAAAATATTTTTCATTTTTTTATGTTTTTAAATTTTAAAGATACAATTAAATATCTTAAACTTCTACAAAGCAGTAATTAAATATCCTCCTTGTTGACTCAATTACTACTACCATGGAGATTCTTTTATTTATTTCAGAAGTCTGAATGGGAGATGACTTTTTCATCACTCTATACATATACACACTATACACCCCATCTCACCCTAACCCATTCTTGGTTTTTGGTGGGCAAATAAGGGAATGTTTTTTCATTACTAAGATCCATGGGCACTGCTTGGTCAATTCTTTGCAGAGGTAAGATAATCTATTTTAACTTAAAATTGAGCAACTAAAACAAGAATCGCATCAAGTTACAAATTTTATTTGGGGTCATAAGAAACTCACTATCTAGTCTAATAGAATTATTATAAAATAGTATGCATAATATTTCAAGACAGAAAGAGAGAGTTTTCTAGTATGGTTTGTGTTTTCATGTTTTTCATTGTAAGTCATGGAAATTATCTTTTTGGAATAAAATAGTTTGTGATTCCAATGAAGCAGGAACACTACTGACAATTTATGAAGCCTACTCTTTCTCTAAGGGTAAAGGAACAGACACATGGCTAATGGCCAAGAGTCTTGGTGTGCAAGCTCAGACTTTCCCAAGGGGGCCCTGGCTCAATAACAGTTTCTATCTTCTAATGGAAATGCATATAGATTTTTAGATGCTAGGATAAGCACTTGAAATTATACATTATATTGATACTTTCTATAGTAATTTATAAAGCAATTGGATCTATTTATTCCTGGATAGGAGAGGCTGAACTATTGGCATATTTTCTTCCCAGATATTCCTTTGCATATGTAGTCTCAAAGCACATTCAAAAGAGACTGGTTTAATGAATGTACTATGCTTGATTGGTTGTTCCTTTAAACAATAGGGGTTGGAAAGTGAAGGTTTTATTAAGGGATTGCTATCTCAGTTTTAAACCGTAAAACTTGTTTTTATTGTAGGTAAGCACATCTTTATAAATGAATTCAAAAGTACGATTCTCTCAGGCATTTGGAGGCAGATACTAATGCTCTGAAGTCTCTACTGAGACTTGTTTTGTCACCTGTGGAAAACTAATTCTGAATAAGTAGCACTGAGATTAGTCATTCTGGCCTCTACTGAATTGTGGTTGTTCAAGCTTCACTAGAACCTTCCGCATCTTCTGGCACCTGAGAATTGTACATCTCACTTGTGACCAAAACCTGAAACTGAACCGATAGAACTGACATGCCCAGAATGGAAACACTCATGCTGGCATTTGTGGGGGAGGATTCTCAGAGGAGGTCCAAGTTAATATGACAACTCCACTGAAGCAAATCATCACTAAAGGAAAGAGACTCTAGCATATGCAAGCTGTTTTTCATCATTATGCAGAATTTCTAGAAGAGGAATGATATTAAGTTTCTTTACAACATACAGTACTTATTTCCTCAGCATTTCTTCAAGTTAGTTACATGGTGAGGGTTCTGAAACTCCAATGGTTTTATGTGCACTCAGAAATCTAGTAGCCAGGTGTGTTGAAGCCCCCAAAAGGAAGGGGACAGCAGTAGCAGTATTCTACCCCAAACTGCGTCAGGTAATTATATGCCTTCAGACTAAGAGTCAAGGTAACAACTGAACACCCCTTCCCACAGATCTTTTAATATTAACTCAATTTTCCCTCTTTAGGAACAGAATTTCCATTTTCTTAAAATGGAGTTTTCTGTCTCTTGCCCTCCTACTTTGGTTTTTGTTTTTTTTTTTTTTTTTTTTTTTTTTTTTTTTTTTTTTTTTGCCCTCTTACTTTGTACTTTGTCTATTTATTCGTTAAAGCCTTGGACTTGGTATATTGTCAAATTAAATGTATCCTGGTCAAAAATTAAATGAATTTAGGAGACACTATTATCTTTTGGGGTGGGGCATGAAAAAGGCCCAAGTGTCCTTTGGAATGCAGAGAAAATGAAATAACTTTGGTCTTTACTTCATTCACCTCTCTCACATACCTGAATGTGTGTGTGTGCGCACATATGTTTGTGTGTATTTATATGCATGTAACTTTCTCTTCATAGAAAGTTTCAGCTCGGGTAGATGTTAAAAATACTTTTGTGTCTTTATACGTAAGTATGTGTAGACCCATATGTGTAGACCCGTGTGAAGAAGCATGAGGTCTCGAAAGGGCAGTGTCATGCTTCTATACTAAGGAGAAAGCAGTCGATGCTCATCAAAATGTAATACACCAAGAAAGAGGGAAACGAAGGCATATGCCATTTAAATAGAAGTTTTGGAATAGAACCTAGTTCTTGAACTTCAACTTGTATTTCATTAAGTGGCTTTGATTTTTCTAAAGCTGAGAGGATGGACCATAAAAAGTTGTCTATATGTCTCTACCTGGGCTCCTTTGTCTTTATGGTGACTGTAGGATTTCCCCAAAAGGGTTTTGGCCGGATATTTCTCTTATACTTCCAATGGATTCTTCAGCTACTTAAAAAAACTATTGACTGATTTATTTTTTAGTCCTAGTAAAGAGATATATTATAAAAACTATAGTTATACTAAAATATTTTGACTTCTTTGAATAAAGATATAATAAATAAATATTGGACACCACACCTGTAATCTTATACTTCAGTGATTTTAATATAATTAATATGGATATGTAATTTCAACTTTCAACTCTAGTAAGAGATGGATTTGTCCCTGCCACTTAGAATTTAGATTTATGCCTTTAGCTCATTCAGGATCATTCCGAGGTAGGAATATGTCAGTCATTGAAATGTTCAGATTTGCTTTTGATTACTTGATTTTTCCCCCCCACTGGAAGTGTTTATGTTCTTGGTTGTACATAGTTCCAGAGAGATTCTGGGTACAGAATGATTGAAAGACAGTTCAGCTCAGTATAAAAAAGTAAACATTCTTCCTTAACTCTATTAGATGGTCAATATCTCCATAAGAAGTAGTTCTCAAAGTGGTCTCCAGAATCATAGCAGTGACATTATCTGTGGAAATAAAAATATTCAAGAAAAAAAAATTTCTCAGACCTTATGAAGAAATACAGATTCCAAAACTCTGGGGGTGCGACTCCGCATTCTGTATTAATGGCTCATCAGATGATGCTGATGTGTGGTTAAGTTGGGTGGCACTGGTATAACAACAAACAGGATTGAAACAGATAAGATTGCTCTCAGATATCTCACTGTATTGGTTTCTTAAAATAAATGACCTTCTGAGTTAGAAGAAACAGGAAGTTGATCCTAACATATAAGTAAGAAACTCAAAAGTTCTGTCAAAGTCACCCAGTTGGAGGTAGTTTTAGAACCCCTCTTTTTTTCCCCCTCTGGGGCATCTTGTAACATACCATGTACCACATTTTAATCATTCTACATCAGTAATATTTCCAAGTTTGGTTCTTATAGTAAGTGATGTATTAAAGTCTATCGGAGGAAATATCTTCACTTGTTAGAACTTTCATGATCTGCATGGTGTGATTTATTGAGAAATTTAATTGCTTACATACACTTCATTTAAAGTTCATCTTCTGTTGAGGTATTGTCATATTGTGAAATTTATGACTAAATACCGATAATTCAAGAAAAGTTTAGTCTTATTTTACTTCCTGCCTCACACTGAAACTTTGTTGTCAAGTCATGACTGTTTTATTCACTCTGAGACATTTTTGAGTGTTTACTTTGTGGCATGTCCTCTTCTAGGCATAAGGAAAGTAAATACACACTCTAAGTCTTGCACTCCAGGAGCTTCCTTTATCTAGAAACAAAACAAGAGTTAGGAAAGAGTAAGCCACCATCCCTGCCCTACAGTACAGCAATAGCCTCCTCAACTTCCTTCCTGCATGATATCTTTTCCCTGCTCAGCCTACAATGAACCTTTTCAAACATGAATGATTTCCTATCATTTCTCTAAAACTCTCCAGAGGGTTCTCATTACATTTAAACAATAAGATACTAAGTATTTTCCATAAGATACAAGATTCCACATTATCTGACTCCTCTGAGCCCTTCTGACTTACTATGATTTAACTATTTATTGCTCCCTCAATATGCTAAGTATATGCCTAACCTAGGCCCTTTGTTCCATCTGGTCATTTGGTCTGGAACACTTTTGCCCTAAAGATTAGCATAGCTCATTATTTTATTTCACTCTCATCTATATTCAAATGTTACCCCTTTACAAAGGCCGCCTTTGACTGACAACTTTATGTAAAATAGTCCCACATACTCCCAATCTAGTTACTTTTAAACCCTTCATCTTGCCAGACTTCTTTTTTAAGGTGTTAACAGCTTTATATACCTGACAGTATATCATATGCATAAGTTATATGCTGTTTACTTAACAGAATCTACCAATTATTAGATATTAATTTTTTTACAATTAGTTTTTTTCACTAGTAGTTGCATTTGATAAAGGTTGAGATTTTTGTCATTGTATCAATCACTTTTGTGTATCTCTGAGACTAAGATCTAAAAGCTATGAACAAACACTAAATTATGCATTAAAATAATCAGGTGATTTTCTAATGGAAAATTTCATTAATGATAAAAAGTTGCACATGGCACAATTATACCCTGAATAACATTAATACCAGGGATACACAAGACAAATAGACTTGAAGGAGAAAATAGACATAGAAAGGTAGCAGTAGAATTCTTTCCATTGTAAGATGCAAACTGATCTAGCAAATACACTTAATTAAAACCTATGAAAATAGTGAAAATATATGTATTTAATATATAGTGAAAATACGTAAGTTACATAGTGAAAAAATAATAAATTAGGTAGAACTACAAAAGAAAACTACATAACATGATAAGAGACCCCTTTATCTCACTATTTTTATTTATATTTGTTGGTTCCTGGTAGGAAAAATAAAAATTTGGGAGAAATTGCAAATATTCATATTTTTTTCATATTCTATAAATGAATGACGTTTTTGTTGAACAATGTATTTAAAGTGTAGTACTTTCTACGTTTTATAAAAAGCCTTTGGTGGAATACAATATGTTTGTGATTTCTTCTAAGGCACAAGTTCATTGAAGTATGATTTTTTTTTTTCTTATTCATCATGAAATCCCGATAACGCCTAATAAAAGATTTCTAGGGGACACCTGGGGGGCTCAGCAGTTAAGCACCTGCCTTCAGCTCAGGGCATGATCCTGAGGTCCTGGGATCCAGTCCCACATCGGGCTCCCTGCATGGAGCCTGCTTCTCTCTCTGCCTGTGTTTCGGCCTCTCCCTCTCTCTCTCTCTCTCCCTCTCTCATGAATAAATGAAATCCTTGAAAAAATTATTTTTAGGTAATAGGTTCTGTGTATACAAATGGAAGAATAGCATGAATTTATATTATTATTTCCAAATGACTTCAAGTTCTTTTTCTTTTGGTATTTGAGGTCAGCTTCCCCCTATCCTTCCCCAGTGGTAAGGCATTTTTCACTCCAATTTAGTGTAAGTCCTTACTCTCTGGTGCTGTCAGCCTGTAGGTAATGTTTCCATTACTCATCAATCATTTTCCTCTTCCTAGTTATACAGGAGTGGTGCATAACCTACAAGATTCTGTACAAGAAAAATGTCCCTTATAAGTCAGGTGCCAATCTTTTGGAACTAGTGCACTAGTGAATGAAGACCTTTGTAAATAGGTGGGCAATTAGAAACCCTCCGAGACACATTTGGAAGCAGCCTATTTTAACTACGTTCTTATAGGTAACCCTGATAGCTTGAAAACAAATAAGGAGAGAAAGCTTTCCAATATTCATTCTCCATGAATTGATGTGAATCATTTGATTTTTAAGGAACATAGTTCTGTGTTCGGTGTTTCTCTTTGGGATGTATATATAGATGAGAATTAAACAAAATTATATTTGGAAATCCTGTCTAACAGGGGAATATTAATATCCAGCATCAGTATTATAACTTACAGTGAATAACAAAAGAATGTAAGTTCCTGCTGGTTTCTCTCAATGGAGGATAACTATACATCTGTTCGAAGAGGAACTAGAGAGTTCTGAACTCTCTAAAATAGAGGTGTTTTTTTTTTTTTTTTGTCTCAAACAATTAAGTGGACTTATTTTTTTGCAAATAGAGGAACTTAAATATTCTTGGTCTTTTTCTGCTTAGTCACACTCTTACATCCTTTCAGAAATATCTTTTAAAGATTCAAAGTTCAAAGTGGTGATCTCAAAATACATATTTAAAAGTTCAAAAGTGCTATAAAAACATTGGTGATGATATTAATAAGTAATAGGATTTGTGTGGAAACTGTACTTCCATGTGGATTTAATACACATATTTGTGAATATATTTTTAACACCTCTGCCATTGTTAAAATTTAGATAGGGACTCTCTATTTAATTTAAATTTCTATTATGTAGTACATAAAATTATTTCTTTTCTTTCAACCCTATGGATTAACACATAATAAGCCAAAGAAATATAGTGCGTAGCAGCCAAGAAATTGGATAAGTAATATTTGTCCTTGAGGGAAATTAAAATAGTTTTATCGTCTATTTGATATATAATTTTCAGGGAGATTTGCCAATATCATCTTTATGGTTTGTGGCATGTAAACATAATGACTTGTTTGACCATTAACTGTCATTATTAACAAAGATGATGCTCTCCATTGTTGAACGTGTCCTATGTACTAGGCAGATGGTACATGTCCTTTGACTATACCCCACCACATCACTGTGAGATAATTGATCTCATGCCTGTTTTACCAATGATACTTCACTAGGGTTTATACCAATTCTACTGGGGCTCCAAGGGGTAAGTTGATATCCTAAAATGAGATACAGAGAAGAGAAGCAAGAATTCAAAACCTGACACATCTGACTTTAAATCTCCTGCTTTTTTTTTTTTTTTTTCCCCACATTGTCAGACTAAGGACTCTATAAATGTTTCCTATTAAGGTATTTTCTCTATTCTCTTCATGTTTCACTGAGTGATTACTCATACCTTAAAAAAAAGAACCTCCTTGTTTGTCATCAGAGATGATAATGAGAGACCATAAAGCTATTGTTCCATGTAGTCATTTTGCAAGATTTTGGGAATGGGTAACAGCAGAACTCCCTGGAAACAAATGGACAATGGTAGCTGAAAGCAAGGAGGCTGGTTGAACATCTTGTTTTTAAGGAATTGGTGGAGTTTAGGGCTAAGCAAGAGCTGCTTGAATGAGAAATTTAACAGCTCATTTGTCCCTCAACTGTCCTAGGTAGTCAGTTGAGCTGGAAGTGGCACCCAAGGCACTTGGGAATTTTGTTAACTTGGGTGTAGAATCAAAGTGAATAATAAGAACAAAATTAATACATTTGATGACTAGGGCAGTTGGAGCAAGTGTGAGATCCTTAATTTTTATGGACGAACTATCTCAACAATATCTTGAAGCACACGCTGTTGAAATCTACCCCATAGCCCTTTGCCTACCTGAATTGCCCAAGGCTATCTATGATAGTTTCCTGCATTCTGAAAAATTCTCATCTCAACACTTTATCCCTTCCTCCAGAAGATATTAAGGAAGTTGCCCAGCCACAAGCCAGGTATAACCTAGAAGTAGAGGAGAATTTATATCCTCAGGAACAACTGTCACCCAATGGGGAGTTGTAGTCACTTGTCAAAATTCTTTAGCTAACCTGCTGTTCAGCAGTCTTGTGTAGTGATTCTGTTTCAAGTTTCACTGTTTCTCAGACAGTTCTCAGTTGGACTGAGCTGCAGTTACTCATGGCTGGAACTCCCTCATTAATGAACACCTTTCATTTTGTTGTTGTTTTGTTTTTGTTTTTGCTTTGCGGTGTCACTTTCCCATGTCCTTCTCAAGTCCTATCCCAAATAAACTATATGCTTGAAGTTCTTGCCTTCGGATCTCTTTTTGGTGAACCCAATTTAAGACTGTTCTCTAAAGAATGCCTTTAAATGCAGGGAAATCTCTAATGAAAGTGCTTTTCACTTATTATTACTTTTGATCCTATGAATCATTTAAATTTGTTCTTCCCATAGACTACAACCTCTGCATGGGTAGGTACAGCATCTGTGTTCTTTTCCTCTCTCTCCCCCCTTCCCCTTTTCTACGCCTATAGATATTTTCTTTTTGCCCCTAGCAGAGTAGCTGATGCATATTAGGTTCTTCATAAATCCTTTATGATAAACTGAAGTTTCTACCACACTTATATGTGGTTGGTGTTACTGGATTATTTTATAAAAGTAGTTAAATACTTTGCCACCTGTCACATTGACAATTGACAGAGACCAGATTCTAATTCAGGTCTGTCCACCTAAAACCCACCCCCTTTCCACTAAGTGTCATCCTTCGACAGCCTAGATCGGAGAGAAAGTTGTCATGTCCTTAGCCCTTGTTTGAAATTCTAGTTTTCTGGCTATCAAAGAAAAAGAATGATCAAATCCGAAAACTTTAAGATCTTGTCATAAATCTCAGTAGTATTTCATATGTAAATGGAACCAGTTTCAACAAAAGATGCTTTTATGCGGTAACTTGTGATCTGTTGCTCCTGTGTATGCCCTGGAGATTAGGAGAGAATGTCCTGTGTATAGTTTAGTATGGATGGCAGTGTGACACCAACAACAGAATGGATTCATATTTGAGCTATTTCTCACTCCTATTTCCTTTCCCTAGAATTCCTCTTTTGTATTTGAAGAGTGTCCTACATTCAATATTTTTGATGAGATGTAGAATTATCTTCTCCTATTTTATAAAACCATGGCACGTTTATCAACCCAAATAATGAAAGCACCGAAGAGGGACCATCCTTTTGGGAACCAAATATTTGCTATGATAAAAAATATCAGGAGAATCTCAGGATATTTCTATGAAATATTTTTACTTGTCTAGTTTAATGACGTATGCTCTAAAGTATTTTAGATGTTCATATATGGGATCTTCTAATTGTGACTAGCCAGACACAAACTTTTTTTTGGCAAGAATATATAAACAGACCTATTAAACACGTGCATTTAGAAATTTATTTATAATATGGGATTTAATTATATAGGCATTTAAAATTACATATGAAATATTAAATTAATTTGGAACAGTTACTTTTGTCAGTTTCACAATATACTGAGTTTTTTTTTTTCATGCCATCACCTGCACATTTAGCATTACTGTCATTACCTGCAGTTGCATATGTTGGGTCATCCAGCTTCATCCTATTTCTGAGTTCTCTGAGACATAACACTTTTTGAACCAATGGGAATTTTCTCTCCATTACAGGATATCATTTACCTAGCAGGAGGACAATTATTATCATTATCACTTCTTTTTAAATTCTGAGAATGCATACTTGTGGTCTTTTTTTAAAGTCACTCTCTGCTTCCTCTCTCCATTTCCAAACTGTTCTCTAAAAGACTTCCTTTTTAAAGATATCTCACACAACTGTTAATCAATTTCTCTGTAAATGCCAAATTTCAGTTCTTTTCCTATTTTTCTTTTTATTGTATTACGTCTATGAGATCCCAAACTAGCATTGATTGAGGTTATTTCTGGCTGTTGTGCCTTTCTCAAGCAGAACATTGCTGTTTAGGATTCAGTCATTGAGAGAGTGCCCTTTAAATAGAGAATATTTTAAGAGTATAAAAAGGCAAATCTGCTTTAAAAAAATGTTGGTAAAAAGTTCTCATATTTGAGTAGATTGACAAATTAGTTTCCTAACTAGAGTGGTCTCTTGGCCCAGTTTTCCTGCATTCATAGTAAATGAATCATTTCTTTTTTTTTTTTTAACAAAAACATTTTGTTAGCATAGGTGCTAGCAGTATTTTCAAATACAGGAATTTTATACTTTTTATTTTTAAAGATGAATTTTACAGATATTTTGCTTTACATGTGTATGTGCTTATATGTATATACATGTGAATGTATATGTACATGTATGTGCATATTTGTAGGAGCAGTAGGAGCTGTTTTTGAAAGGTATTTGTTTTATTCCTGAGCTAATCTATGAGACCAGATAAAAATAGTAATAATGATATAACTAACATAATAGGCTAATGCTTACTTCATGGTAGAGATAGCTCTAGGAACAATATATAAATTATTTTATATATTCCATGTTTTAGCAGAGTGAGCTTAGGTGATAGAGAATAAAGTTATATTTCTCTAACTTAGCTCAATCTGCTGTATTCTTATTATTCAGTTGTCCTCCTGGAGGTAAGTAAGGCTTGATCCCTTTTGTCTTTTAATTACAGCAACCCTCTTTGGGGTAAAGTTGTTGCCAAGAAAGAAGAGTAACAAAATGGTGCCCATCAAAAACATGTGCCATTGACAGTCTTCATTTATAATATTTAGAAGCATTAAGGCCAATTACAGTAAAGAGCAGTCACCGATACTATGGGTGCATGCTAGGTAGCTCTTCTGTGAATGCCATAACTAATTGCACACACAGATTTGAAAAAAAAAAAAATCTTTTTGTATACGATAAAGATTAACTTACCAGTCATTATTTGTTTTTGCTTTTTTACTGTTTTCTTGTTTTAATGAATCACTTGGTCAGCCTGCTCTTTCCAGAAATAAATGAATCTACATACTAGCCGTATGGGTCACATTTTTATAATTCTTGACCCTGAAGCAAATTTCCAGACAATATCACAGGCAGCAAAGCCATTTTATGCCATCTTATTTCCTCCTGTTTTTCTGCTATCCCCCATCTAGATGAAAACCGATAAGACTGGTGCCATTCCATGAAAAACCTATTGGATAATGTTTTTTTATTAGCCATGCTTCACTTATTTGGATTCACTCAATAAAAAATTATGACAAAATCTAATCAAAAGAATATTAAAAGGAAATTGTCACTCTTTTCTGCAAAATGTAAAACAATTGCTAGTGTGGGTGCTGGAATGATTTACTGTATATATCAGTGAATGGGCAAACTGAAGAGCAGCTATTTGATGGGTAGGAGTGATAAATATTCATAAATATAGTTAATACTAAAACATTTTCTTCTCTACTACTTATTCTACTTTACTTATTTCTACTTGCTGGAGTGGTAGACATATTAAAATATTAATTTTCCGCTTTACTGGAATGATTTCAGAGTCAAGTGCCATTAAAATTTTGAATGTAAATATGAAAAAAAAAGGATATGGCTCATTCTAATCCTCTTCATTGGTTTTTTTAAACTATTTGCTTTTTTTTTTTTTTTTACAGCTACTATTTCAAAAATTTTAATTGCTTTGGGATACTTATGCAGAGGCCAGAAGAGGTGTCACAGTTTTGTGAAATATTGTCTGTCACTCAGAAAGCATTTGGATAGTCCCTTACCAAGTGAATTTAAGCTTGTAAAACAAACCACAGCTTTTGGGAGTCAGGGAGACATGTGATGGTCAAGGCTACATTTCACTGCCATACAGAGCACTTCTGTACTCTTCTCTTTTTAAGCTACTGCATATTTCAATTAGAGGGATAGGCTGAAAAACTTCACGCAGGGCAAGTCCACCTGTATGAAGCCGTCGTGCACTCTCAGTGGCCTAGAGCACTGATCAAAAATGGAATGAAGAGCTCTGATGAAGGGACTAGCCAAAAGAGATTAGAAACTATGGATTATGAATTTAACCTGATGTGAAGGAGAGGTCATGATTTCCATCATCTTTTAAAATCCTTTATAATTTTCTTTTCACTGCTTCCTTAGTTGGCTTATTGGTTATAATATCACATTGAATCTGTTACAAGCTTCTCCAAGCAGAGGCACTTATTGGAGGTAAATGGCTATAGTAAGACCATTTTAATAAATGTTATTAAAAAAATCTGCACCCTTTCCCAATAGTCATTTGGTTACCAGTTCTGAGACCTGTTCCCTTGGTGGCCATGCCACGTTAGGACCCCCGTATGCCATCAAATATTTAGCTATGGATCACAAATTGCCTGTGAGGCTTCTGGTGTATTGGAAACAGCCATGTTCTGAACTAAGCCTGACTCTGAAGAAAACAGCTGTTGACAGGGCATTCCCACACTCTATAACAATTCTCAGTTCTTTTGTCACCCGCCTGTGTACCTCAGTACAGCCCATGTTCCGTTAATAACAAATAGCGAAAACGTGTTGATCCAGTTCTAAACACTTTGCATACATTTAATTTAATACTTACAATCACCTTGTAAGTCATTGTCTCTATTTAGAGACAGATTAATTTCCTCAAAGTGCCATAGCTAAGAAACAAAGAAGGAATCCCAACCCAAGCAGCCTGACGGAAGCATTGCTACTTCTAACCACAGCGAATACTGCCTCCCCTTAGCTAGAGGATAAAGGAAAGTTCCTCCATGTAATTTGTCTTTCTGATATCATAGACATTTATCTGAGACTCTTCAACTTTTGATTACCTAAATTCATCTAAACTTAAACTCTGGTCATTTCAGAGGGACCAAAAACACTGAATAGATGACTATTTGGGGGGAAAAAAGTAGCAAAGGAACTCCATTAGGACAATGTAAGGCATTCAGTTACTTACCGCTTTGGAGGTAATAGAAGTTTCCAAGATCTGGACACACAAAAGTTGTTCAAATTACCATATTTTAATTAATTAGATTCTTTTGGATATCGTACTTTAATGTTAGACATCACTATGACTAATATCAGGTGACTTTAGCATCAATTTATGTAATCTTTTATGTTCTTCTGCATGTGAAAATGTTTGAAATTTCTCTATGACAGGTTACCATTTAATATAGAGATCATTATTGTCAATGTTTGGAGTAGAACTTATCTTTTGCCTTCTAAATTAACCTTAGGAAATTTTTTAAAAAATCCCTTTAGGAAACATTGTTTTTTACTGTGTGTCATAAGATATTGACTTTAGCCATAACACTAGTTGCTGTAACCCAATCTGATGTCTGTGATCTAGCTCTAACTAATTCAATATAATTCATCCTAGTTCTAATTGAGTCAATATAGATTTTATTAGTATCAGGTTTATAGCTAAAACTACGTTTACCATCCTAGGCGCTCTTACCTCCAGAATATCAAACTCTGTACTTTTTAAAAATTTCTTATAGTAGTTCTTATCTACCTTCTCACATAACTTTTCCCCTTTTGAGAATTCTCTTAATTCACTTATGCAGCAGGTTCCCACATAGTCTTTAAAACCTAAAATATCCATTTACAATGAGTTCTTCACCCTGCTATCCAAATTACATCCCCTTCCTTTATGCTGTTTACATTCTATTAATCTTGAAAAAAAAATGGGTCTTGAACTATTATATAGATTTTATGACCTATTGAAGGATTTTAACCTATAATGTGAACACCGCCCTGGACTTTCCGATAAATAAAGCAAAACATGCAACTTAAAAATAACTTCAAATTCCTTGCTTCTTGGTAGAATTTGTGTGTGGGGGTGGGGGGGCAATGAAATCCTAAATCTAGTTGAGAATTTATGGGCTTTATTGTAAAACACACACACACACACACACACACACACACACACACACAACCCCACCACAAAACAAAACAAAAAAATATCTGGTCCCTAGTTCTTCATAAAATTTTGTCACCTCTCTGACCTTTAATTTTTTTTCTAAGAATGATAATTCTTACAATGGGGCACCTGGGTGGCTCAGTCAGTTAAATGTCCATCTCTTGATTTCAGCTCATGTCATGATCTAAGGGTCCTTGGGATCTAGCTTCAAGTTGGGCTCTGTGCTCAGCAGGTCTGCCTGAGGATTCTCATTCTCTCTCTCTCTCTCCTGGAGCGCAGGGTAAGCAGCCCGGAGACCCAGCCACAGGAAAAGTCGAAGAGAGAGAAAGAGAGTAGGAGAAGAGGAGAGAAAGAGAGAGAGAGAGAAAGGAGAGAAAGGCGAGAAGAAGAGAGAGAAGAAAAAGAAAAGAGAGAGAGAGAAAGAGAAGAGAGAAAGAGAGAGAGAGAAAAGAGAGAGAGAAAGTCGCCTTTCTGCCTTCCTCTCCTCGAGAGATCTCTCTCAAGTCAGCGACGAGGAGAGCTCCTAGACGAAAAGGCGCCTCTCTCGCCTCTCTCTCTCCCCTCTCTCTCTCCCTCTCTCCCTCTCTCTCCCTCTCCCCCCTCCCCCCTTCCCCCCACACACTCACACATTCTCTTCCTCTCTCTCTAAAAATAAATAAATCTTTAAAACAAAGCTAATGCATTTTTATAATTTGCTGTAAACAACAATACCAGAAATAGCCACAGCCTCCAATTATGCCTGTGTTGTTCGAGGAATGCACAAGTATAGTAATTACGAATGGCTCTAGCTTTATTGGTAGAAATCTTACGGTTCAGTGAAAATCACCTTACCAATCTCTCTGATCTCTAGGTGTGGACAGTTTCAGGTAAACAAGACTAAAATTTGAGACAAACTTGACTTTGTGCAAATTGTATTTCTTGGCCCATTTTCTTTCTGAGTTACAATTTCTCTTCTCACTTTAAAGAGATCTATGTGGTTATCCCAGAAGTTTTAACTCTCCTTTCCAACTAGGAGAGTCTCCCTAACCAGCCATTTATACGTGTTAGGAAACAGATCACACCTGCGTGTGAAGAAACAATGCAAAATGTGTTGCTCCCAGACCATTCCCTTTAACTCTGAAGGTGGAGTCAAATTTTGATTCTATTATGATTTTTCACTATGGACAGGAGAAGAGTAAGACTTTAAAGACTTTGGGTAGAGGTATGAACTAAAATTATACTTCATTTTCTCAGAAAGCTGACCAGATGGTGACTATAGAGGCCGGGCAGAAGGGAAGGCCTTTAGATGATCCAGCCTCCCCAGGGAGGGCAAGCTCCTTAATCTTTCATGGTCCCTGAAGGGTACTTTATGAGAGCCCCTATTAAATGGAGGGCATGTTCCATTTTCCTCTTGCCAGTTCTTCCGGTAATAGTGCAATTGGGATGTTACCCATATCTTTCTTTTAGCCTTTGTTAGCCTTGTGTAGAACATACACTGTTAAAATTAGAAGTATGACCTTTAAGGCAGACACACCAGGTTTCAATTTTACCCCCTACTCCTTTACTGATTATTTCCTGATTGACCCTGGACTTCACTTTTATGATATTCAGCCTTTTCCTTTGTAAAATTAAGCTAATAATGCTAATCACATAGAATCACTTTTTTCAATTAAATTAAATAGCGTTTATAAAGCATCTCTCATATAGCATGTAGAGATGCATATTAAATGCCAGCTATCATCCTTATTATTTCATGTTTAATGGAGATCCAGTTCTTTTCCCTTATTCCCTAACCTCAGCAAAAGATTGAAAATACTATTATTAAATACCTATGATAAGGTAAGCACCATTTTTATAAAGTAAAATTTATTATTCCAAAATTTTATATGAGGCGATTGAGGTGCAAAGAAATCACATAGATGTATCGTAAATCAGACCCTAAACTTAACTATGTGACTAAAAGCCCCTGCTCTTCCACACCATGTTGTCCTTCCCCGATCCTCTTCCAATATGCATTTTTAAGGCTAGATGTATTTTGTGCTTTGGAGACTCATTTGCCTAATTCAGAACTGTATGTATGAGATATTTACTACCATTTATTTTCACTTACTTTGCCGCTTAAGAGAGCATCCATATTCTTCCAGTGATATTTTTACTACTGATAAGAATACTTATTTACTTTTTAATAATCGAGGTGTGGAATGCGTCTACATGTAAAAAAAGGGATTCCAATGAACCAATATTTATGTGATTGTTTTAAAACATTTTCAAAGAGTGTCCAATCTATCATTCAATCTACTTTTTACATCCATCTTATAAAATAGGCTCAGTAGATCTAATTCAACTTCTAAGAGTTAGATGCAGAAAAACAAGATACAATAAAATACACTAATTCCATGTATGTAATTCAAGACTCCTTGAGAATTAAAGTGAAAGCAAGCATTAATTACATGCTAGTCCTTACACAGATTAACTTGGATGAGTATCTTAGAGGTACCCTTCCTTGGGAAGGCCACGCCAGGCAACAAAACACTTTTTTTCTACATGGGCAGATAAGTTGGGAAATCCTAGTGGCAGTCTTCTCCTTCTTCTTCTTGGATAAAAGGGTTATTGAATTATAAACCCAATAACTATAAACCCCAGACTGTCCAAGAAACTAAAACTAGAAACTATGAATTATAAACCCAGACTGTCCAAGAAACTAAAACGAGAAACTACTTATACAGAATATTTATTGGAGGATATACTGGAGGAAAATAGGGAGACAACTGGAGGAGCATAGGAAAATCATGAGTCTGCAATGATGTTTGATCCCTGTTGAAGGACAAGGGAAAGGCAGAAAGGGAAGAAAGTTGTAAACTGCAATGCGGTTCTAGGAACGTTTGAGCAAACCTGAAAAAAGCGAGTTGTGAATCGAAGCATCTCATTAGATGAGTCCTCTATATTCCATCAGTGGGCCTGTCTTAGTTTCCTTAGTATCCGGTTTAGTCATTGGCTGGAAGAGCCCTTGAAAAGCATAGTTTTGGCTTAAATAAGGAAGTAGATTTCAGAGCACTGCAGAGTATAGTAGCAATTACTTAGGCTTCCCATGCTAGAGTGTCTGACAGATAGACTTCATGGTCATCACATGAAGGGTACCCTGCCCAATATGTTGGAAGTCACCCTATTTTCCTTATAGCAAAAAGACTTTGGAAACAAATTGATAGGAGATTTAATCCTAGTTGCCAATTTTCTATCTTTCTGTTTTTGAGCAATTACCTAACCATTCTATGCCAGTTGATTATATCTGGAGAGGATATTTTGGTTGCCATCGCTCCATTTTGCAGGTGTGTATAATGAAATCATAGGGTTGTAACAATCGAAAAGACAATACGTATTAAGGACTTAATCATTAGGTAAATAAATAATAGCTATTTTCATTATAATAGAAGCTCTTATTACTGACTTCTACCATCCTTCTCCATTACTGTTGCCTCTTGCATGCTGAATATTTGAGAATATTAAACTTTTCTCTGTAATACCCATTCTGTTGCCACAAGTTCAGATATGTGAAAACCAAGGATCCTTTTTGTTTCTTTTTTTTAATAATACATTTATTTTTTATTAGTGTTCAATTTGCCAAAATACAGAATAACACCCAGTGCTCATCCTGTCAAGTGCCCCCCTCAGTGCCCGTCACCCAGTCACCCCCACCCCCACCCTCCTCCCCTTCCACCACCCCTAGTTCATTTCCCAGAGTTAGGAGTCTTCATGTTCTGTCTCCCTTTCTGATATTTCCTACCCATTTCTTCTCCCTTCCCTTCTATTCCCTTTCACTATTATTTATATTCCCCAAATGAATGAGAACATATAATGTTTGTCCTTCTCCGATTGACTTATTTCACTCAGCATAATACCCTCCAGTTCCATCCACGTTGAAGCAAATGGGTGGGTATTTGTCATTTCTAATGGCTGAGGAATATTCCATTGTATACATAAACCACATCTTCTTTATCCATTCATCTTTCGATGGACACTGAGGCTCCTTCCACAGTTTGGCTATTGTGGACATTGCTACTAGAAACATCGGGGTGCAGGTGTCCTGGTGTTTCATTGCATCTGTATCTTTGGGGTAAATCCCCAGCAGTGCAATTGCTGGGTTGTAGGGCAGGTCTATTTTTAACTCTTTGAGGAACCTCTACACAGTTTTCCAGAGTGGCTGCACCAGTTCACATTCCCACCAACAGTGCAAGAGGGTTCACTTTTCTGGGAAAATTGGACATCCACATGCAGAAGAATGAAACTAGACCACTCTCTTTCACCATACACAAAGATAAACTCAAAATGGATGAAAGATCTAAGTCCTTTTTTTTCTTTCCAAATATCCTTATACCATATAATTGGATACTCTACTTATTATAAAGTTGTTTATTATTTCTAAGAAAACATTCTGGTTTTTATGAAAGTAATTAATGCTATGGAAGTGTTGAGAAAAAAATTTCTTCTTACATTTAAGGTTCTTTTCACTGGACTAAGAAATAAATTGATATGAAAGCAATTGAGAGGAGAAAATAAAATTTAATTTTGTATGTATTGGTGATCCACATAGATATGAGATTCTAAAACAGACAAAATGAAGTATATATGTCATTCTAAGAAGGAGGAGGTAGGGGTCTGGGACAACAAAGGGAAGGAATGTCCTTTATAAGAAGATGAAAAGAGTAAATATTTGGTAAACCAATGTTGGCAGGGCCACTCAGAAACAATGGGCCACAGAGAGGACTTTGATCAAATAGGCCTCACTAGTTTCCTCCCTATTACACCTAATTTATATCCTACTACAGTTATCTATGGGGTTAGTGCCCTTCCTGGAGCAGGTCCTCTATCTAAATTATTTTAGACAGTTGAAGGGGGACAGGTCAAAGTTTCTTCTAAGTCTTAAGGGCCATGATTATTTTCAGAATGGCATAATCTCCATGCCAAAGTGGACCATCTTAGGGTGGCCTGACTTTGTCCCTTATATTTGGCATCCAAAAAAGGTGTATCTAAAACTCGATTTTAAATTAGATATGAGTAAGGAAAATGAAAAGATTTGAGACTAATAATAAAAACTCAGGATTCAGAATTTTGATCTCATGATTGCTTGCTTTAACTGACTTCTATCCATAGCAATAACTTTATGATCTTATTGTGGAAGACAGCTTCTATTCTATTACAGTTGGCCTGAGTGTCGTCATTTTATAAAGCAGGATTAATAACAACTGCCTGCCTCAGGTGGTTAAGATTAATTGAGACTGCTTATGTAAAAGCACTAAGTGCTGTATCTGTGGCAGATACTTTGCACAATACCTATTAAATTTGACCCTCTAATTCTTCCCTTTTGCTTCCTTGTACTTTATTTTTTGCCATGCTGCTTTACCTCATCATACCTTTCATTCTTCCAATAGTCTCATAATTTTATAGCTGGAAAATATTAATTTCAAAGCTTAGTTTTACTTTAGTTTTCTATCAGAATGGTTGCATTCAGAAGAAAGTGCTGGTGGTTTAAATCAGAAAAGTGGTCTTCCATTTAAATTAAATATCACATAAAAGCACAGCCACTCATTCATTTTCTAATGGTGATCCAATTACTTCAAAATCATCTAGGGAATTTTGGTGTTTCTTGATGAATTTAGGGGAGAGGGGCATATAACACCAATTATCTTCATCTTTTCCTTTTTAAGTGATATGATTTTCAAGGAACAACTTATCTTCATAAATCCAGTTTTCTAGCCTAAAGTATTCCTTTTGAGAAACTGTTTAAAATTAATATCAAGTTGAATTTATTTTAAAAATCAAGATTTACAGCACATTGGTGGTACAATTCATTATGTAGGTTAAAAAAAAATCAGGTCCATTAATAATCTTGCAAGATAAGTAGTAGGGGAAGCTGACCTTTAACAAATTCACCCTAATCAGTATTAAGTTATTTGTTAAATATCTTGTTAGAATTAAGTCATCTAGGAAGAACTTGAATCTATGGATCAAGCACAAAATCGTTAGTTTATTTGTGCCATAGTCAATAACTAAAATTTATTTTGTCATAAAATGCTTTGTCCTCAAAGATCATATTTCTAATGCACACACAAGAGGCTTTTGCTGAAACTTGATAGAATTCATTATGCTAAACATCTTAATATTTTATGTGATAGGAATATAATATGAATTTTATGAATGAACAAAAGGTATATATCTGGTTTACTTGATTGCATTGAAAACATTTCTTATGGTGGTAACTTTAGTTCTTTTGAGGAGAAATTCCTGAACAATAATATTATCCAAGGAAGTGAGAGGCCATCAGTTTTAACTTCCAATGTGTTGGGTTTATATTGCATTGTGCCATTAAAAAGCCATTTTCTCTCTGTGATTCTGTGCCTCCTAATAGACAGATATTAGGATATTTATCTACCTGGCAATATTCTCAGCCAATATTTGTCAGTCTTACTCTGCACAATTACAACAGAAAAGGATTGGAAAAGAAGGGAATAAAGAATAGACCACTAAGAAAGTAAATATGTATACTACAGAAGGGTTACTGTTTTTACTTTTCTGAACATTTTCTTGCTGCATGTATTTTTTTTTTCACATGGTGAAATTTCTTTAAGATAACTACGTAGTTTCTTCACCCATAAATAATTGTTTTATGAAGGGCATTAGCCTCTCTAGGTATGAGAGGAAAAACAGAATAAATGTAAAAGAAACTCTTTGAATGTAAGATTTTTTTTTTTTTTTAATTTGAAGTTTTATGTGTTCTCTTGGAAAACTTCATGGGCAGAAAGATGTTTAGATGAGTGGGAGGGAGGTGAAATAAGTCAACTTGGATGTGCCTTTCAAGAGCTTTCTCCTATGGCTTCAAAACTCTAACTAGTGGTCTCTCATTTCCTAAGTCCATGGAGAGGAAAACATTCATGTTGGTAATTAAAGCCCATGCCATTAGGCAAAGGGAATTCTTTTAGAGGGGGGAACATTATTGAACAGACCCAGGAACTGCTCAGTGTAGACGTTACAACAAGAAATGATTGTAGCCAAGATTATGACATGCCAAAATCTATCCATTTAAAGACCTCTAATATAGTAGGTATTTCTCAAATAGGAGAATGAGAATATAAACAAAACAAAAGCAAAACCACACATAAGTATTCCCCCCGCTAAAGGGTTTAGCTCATAAAATAAAACTGCTTAAATGGTAATAAGAGATCTTACAGAGTTAGTAAAATAAATGATCATTTCAAGTGAAATAAAAAAAAATTACAAAAACCACCTTAGACTGTCATTCTAATATAATCCACAGAGCATTGGAAAAGGTCTAGATGTTATATAAAGTCCTCTAACACGTCTCAGTGTAGTAGATATTTATGCTAATGTTAATATAGTCAAATATTCAAGACATTTTTCTTTATTTCCTTTGTCAGGATATGATTTTGTTGAATACAGTGACCTTTGGAGACAAATAATTTTATATTTGGAGTTGTTTATATTAGTTGAAGACTAAGATATTAAGCAGTCTATACTACCATTGCAAACAAATACGTAACAAAAGGACTTAATGACACAGACATGTGATTGACATAAACATAACATCCATGGGCCATGGCTCAAATTCAGGGATAAGGGAGTAGGGGAGGGCAGTGGAGGTGGGCTGTTACATGTATTAAATCAGGGATTCTTTGTGATTCTTTCACCTTCAGCAAGTGACTTCCAAGTTGCTCTGGACAATCATGATCTGGTCAGCCAGCAAGGAAAAGAAACAATAACAAAATTTGTATGATTCATGTCTGTAAGTGACACACATCAATTCTGCTTACATGCCATTGGCCATATATCATTCACATGGCTGTAAATAAGGGGGAAAAAAAAACCCCACAAAACCCAAAACAGAACAACTTTGAGGGAAGCAGAGAAGAACATCTAGCTCAATGCAACTGTGTGATGCATCGTCTCCTTGTTAGATCAGAATGTGGTTACTTATTGTCTCAAGACCTGTGCATTCGAAAGAAGAGTCATCTGCTTCTTCAAACTCAATGTATGACTGTAGATTGGGGAAAGGCTAGCCATACAAAAGTACTTAAGTTGCAATAGTGAGAAATGGGAAGGCACTGAAATTGTGAGGATGAAGAAAATAATGCTACTATTTTGTAGGGAGGCATTAGGAAGAATTATCCCCTGGCAATGAAGGAGATTCTTTGACTAAAAACTGAAGGTTCTCTCAAGGAGAAACTTCCTCCTCGGTGGCTCCGACTTTGCCTTCTGGGGAGTTTCCCTCGCTTGTTAGTCTCCATGCCCGCTGTTGTAGTGAGTGTTGAGAATCGAATGCTCTCACAGGCTAGTACAGCTTTTCTTGTGTTTCCTGCTGGTGCACCCTTGGAAGCCAGAATTTATTTCTAGCTGTAACAGAGATTTGGGGGACTGCCTTCTTGTTTCCTTGATAAAATAATTTCCCTTAAAATCATGATCGATTACTGATCTACTTCTTAGTTATTTGCAAATGCTGAAAACTACATAAATCCAAAGTTTTCTCCTAGACATAGTTCTTAAAAAAAAAAAATAGAGCAAACATGCACAAACAGAGGGAGAGGCAGGCAGAGGGAGAGGGAGAAGCAGGCTCTCCACAGGAGCAGGAAACCCGATGTGGGACTTGATCCCAGGATCCTGAGATCATGACCTGAGCTAAAAGTAGACATTTAACTGACTGAACCACCCAGGCGCCCCTAGACATAGTTCTTATAGCTTTTCTGTTTTTGTTGTTTTTGGCCCCATCACTTTCTCATGCTATCTACTTAATGGTAACTACCATGAGATCATCTAAAGGAAAATAGTCTTAAGTGGGAAGATAAACCCTTTATCTTACATTTGCCAGAGATTTAAATGGGTCTTAAGAAGTCTTAATGAGATTTTGTTGTTCAAAGCCTTTTTCAGTCTTATATTCTTCAGGGTCTAGAATCAGTTGTTTTCTCTAGTCTTTTGTGGACTTGGTCTTTGTTTTAAAAAGTGAATAATTATTTCCTTGAGCTCATCTTGATCTTGTAATACCATGCCAAAGGCACTAAGGAGTATCCATACTTAAGAACAGTTGACTTTTTCCAACTATTTTTCCTAAAGCTATAGGTACATTGATTAACTTTTTAAAAAAGATTTTATTTATTTATTCATGAGAGACACACAGAGAGAGGCAGAGACACAGGCAGACCCGATGCAGAACTCGATCCCAGGACCCCGGGATCACAACCTGGGTCAAAGGCAGATGCTCAACTACTGAACCACCCAGGTGCCCCCATTGGTTAACTTTCATATTTTCTCCGGTAGTAGTTCTACAAAATATTTTGCCATTGCATAAAATAAGTCCTCAGATTTCTAACCTGAAGTTTCTTTTCCCTGTTGTCTGCTTCTTTTTTTTTTTTTTTTTGATAAAAAGATTTATTGAAATCTATCAATGACAGACATAACACTGAAAGTTTGCCTTTCTAAGAGGCAAGAGGAAAAACCAGAGCAGATGTTCCTTTATACGGATGATCCACAGGCTAGGAAATAACGCATCACTTCTAAAGCAATCCAGAAGAGGGACATGAAAGCAAACTGTACATTCAGTAGGAATTGTAGTAATTTTAGATTTCCACCAGGTAAGGAAATACAATTTTGGGTTAGTTTTTCTGTGCTTGGGTGTTTGAAAAACAAAAACAAACCCAGCCAACACACAGTGATGTCTCCTGCACTTAGGCTTATAAAAATGGTTTAAACACAGAAGTACATGTGGGAGAGTTCTCCTGTCATTTTGTAAAACAGAGCATTGTAAATATTTTACAAAACGAGATTGGGAAGTTTTAAAAAATCTTTTAAAGAGGTTGAAGTTTGAAGGTTTGCTTCTTTTTAAATTATAATGACCAAATCCATTTTTACTCATAATTCATAAGCCTGCTGTTTTCAGCTCCCTGGCTCATGGCTCTGAAGAGCGACAGTCTCCTCCCTAGAGCAGAGCCCACCACCATCTGAGAGGAGGGAAAGAAATGAGAGTGGGGGGAAGTCCCCAGCCACTGCCCAAATAGGCCTTGGTGAACCAGGGGATGGGAAGCCTTTGATAAACACAAGAAATACAGAAATCACAGGCACTTGAACAAGAGGTAAGACATGGCTGGTGCTCAGTCCCTTCTGGGCTTGGGGAAACCAAACAGAGGTCAGCCATGACCTTCCTACCCACTCCAGAGACTAAGGAAATACCGGGAGATGTAAGAACCTCCAAACCACCTCTTTGGAGAGTAAGGAACAAAAGCTCACTTGGTGTGTCCCCTATTTATAGGGACAAAATCAGACACAAAGAAAAAGTTGGGAGAAATAGTGGCAGTAAAAATAGTATTTTATTCTACCCCCCCCACCCATAACCCCCAGTACACTTTTCCCCTCTCATTCTCAAGCAACAAGATTCAGTGGGCAGGATTTTGATATGTGTGTGTGTGTGTGTGTGTGTGTGTGCGCGCGCGCGCACTCGCGCACGTATGGGGTGTGTGTGGTATGGTAAAAACAGTCAAATCACAATAGGAATTTTTCAAAATAGGTTATGCCACTTAGTTATCATCTTCTTCCTCATCTTGAGGTTCTCATTTTTGATTCTGATCCCATTATTTTCCCATTAACATCTTTGTTTTCCTCATCTTCTGGTTCCCTGTAGTTATAACCCTCTTCGTCCTCTTCCTTTTTCTTCCTCCTCCTCCTCCACTTCTTCATCCTCCTCGTCTTCCACTACCTTCCATCTATCTATCTGTGAGGTCTTCAATTTTGCTCTCAGTTATTGAGTAATTGTCCAGGACAAACTCTTTCATATCAGAGGTCATCCTGTTCCCCAGTTCTAAATGAATCTGTCCACGTTCATCTCTTGCACTTGTCCTCTGCAGAGGCTCCCAGCATTGCTGGAATTCAATCATTCTGCTTCCTAATCATCATGACAAAACCACAAATTTTACATTTTCTTTTGCAGCAACTTTACACTTTACAGCCTCAAAACAGACCCCATGTAATGTAATGACTAAATAAGATAGAAGTATATTTCTTGCTTACTAGTATAGGACTGCTCCAGAGCATAGTGCTAGGAAAATATTTCCCTACAAAAAGGTACTCAGAGACTCAGGTCAATGACATCTTTGGATCTTAAAAAAGTGACTTCAAGGTTATCATCCATTCTACTTAAATAAGCTGGGAGGATTAAGATCATGGAGGGATTCTCATTGAAAATGTTCTGAGCTGTACCTGAAAGTGACACATAATAATTTAACAGGGAGCATGAAGCCACATGATCACACCTATCTACAGGAGAAGAAATATAGTCAGTGTCGCTTAGAAGAATAAAATGGTTTTCATGGGAAGCTAGCATTTTCTATAACATCAGTTTTATTAAAGGAAATTGTAGTGATTAATTTGAGAAATGTTTTTAGGGTTAGGCATAAAGTGTATGGCATTATTAACTGTTCAAGTCATATGTTAATATTATCATCAATATGACAGATTATTTTTCCTGAGGCTTTAGTCAAGATCCAAGTTAATTAATTCTGTAATATGTTTATGCATCATATACAGATATCAAATGCTCGACTATCACTTTCAAATTCTTTTGTGCATGAAATAGAGGGAAGATGGTTGGATTATGCAATGACATACATAATGTAAACATTGCTATTTTGAAACGATACAACTTAACTTTTCCTTATTCCACATACAATAAATTCCAAATAAATATTTAAAGTATAACATCTATAATAGGAGATCCAAAAGAGAAGAGAAAGGAGCAGAATGAATATTCGATGAAATAATGGACACAAATTCCCAAATTTGATGAAAAACATGAATATGTACATTTAAGAAACTCCGTGAACTTTGTGGAATATAAAATAAAAAAATCCACACCTAGATACACCTAGATATCAAACTCTCAAGAGCCAAAGACAAGAGATGGAAAGAAGCAAAAGAAAAATAACATCATTTCTATCTTTAAGATGAACAATACTTTTTTCATCAAAGACAAGGATGCTAGGAGTTAGTGGAAAACCATTCAAAGTGCTGAAAGCTAAAGACTGTCAACCAAGAACTCTATGTCTAGCAAAACTATTTGTTAAAGACAAAACAGAAATTAAGACTTTCTGAGATAAACAAAGCTGAGATGATTTATCACTAGCAGACCCATACTAAAAGATATACTAAAAGGAGTTCTTTAGACTGTAATGACATGACACTAGATGATAATTTAAATCCATATGAACAGGAGCACCTGGGTGACCCAGTTGGTTGAGCATCCAACACCTGGTTTCAGCTGTGGTCACCATCTCATGGTTGTGGGATTGAGCCCTGCATTGGGCTGCATGTTCAACAGAGTCTCTTTGTCCCTCTCCTTCTCCCTCTCCCTCTGTCCCTCCACCCACTCACACATGTGCATTCCCTCTAATTAAAAATTTAAAATATCCATACAGTGAGAGTTCCAATAAAAGTAAACTACATATGTCTACATAAAAAACCATATAAACATATTTTTATTTTTAACTGTTATCCTTATTTTAGACAACTACATGAAATGTTTATAAAACTGTTGATTAAATTATATATAAAGATATAATTTGTATGACAATAATAGCATAAAAGAGGAAGAGTGGAGAGAGATATATTGAAGCAAACTTTTATTATCAATGTGTTAAAATCTGAAGTTGATTGTTTTAAGTTACTGTGGTCATTGTAATCCACAGAGAAAATACTAAGAAAGCACCTCAAGATCTAAGATAAAACAAGAGTTAAAATGGCAATTATTAAATATCTATTTAAAGCAAAAGAAGGCTGTACTGTGGGAATAAAGGAGTAGAAAAGACATAAAATATAAAAAATGGCACAATGTCAGACGTAAATACTATAGTATCAGTGATTATGTTAAATGTGAATGGGCTAACCATTCCAATCAAAAGAGATTGAAAGAATGGATTAAAAAATGATAAAATTATACTGCGTAAAGGAGACAATCTTCAGGTCGAAAGTAAAGAGTGGAAAGAGCTATCTCATGCAAACAGTAACTAAAGTGAGTTGGAGCACCTTCATTACAAAAAACAGAATTTAAGACAAAAATATTTCTAGAGATAATAAAGGGCATTTTCTAATAAATACAAATATATATGCAACTATCAAAGGGGATCTAAAATATACGAAGAAACAAAGGAAAGAGATACATAAACAAGAATACTGGGATCCCTGGGTGGCTCGGGGGTTTAGCCCCTGCCTTCAGTCAGGGCCTGACCTGGAGTCCTGGGATCGAGTCCAGCATCAGGTTCCCTTCATGTAGCCTGCTTCTTCCTCTGCCTGTGTCTCTACTTCTCTCTCACTCTGTGTCTCATGAATAAATCTTTTTAAAAAAATTTCAATATCCAATTTCAATAATGAATAGAACAAGACATAAAATTAACAAAGGAACAGAAGGTTTGAACAATGTTATAAATCAACCACAACGTTATAAATCAACTACACCTAACAAATATTTATGGATTACTAAACCCCAAAACAGCACAATATACATCCTTAAGTACGCAAAAAAGTTGTCCAAAATAGACATGGCTAGGACACAAAATCTAGCACATTCAAATAATTTTGTAATTTAAAAATTTTGAGTAATACAATCTCCCACCACAATGAAATGAAGTCAACATAACTGAGATACTGAAAAACATGGGGATTTCACATGCCTTAAGCATTGCGTCAAAGACAAAAATCATAAAGGAAAATAGAAAATACATTTAGATGAATAGAAACTAAAACAGCACCAACACTTATGGAATGCAGCAAAATATTGCTTGGCAAAAAAATTTAAACCTGTAAACACCCATATTCAAAAGGAAGAAACTTGGTAACTTAACCTTACATCTTAGGAAAGTAGAGAAAAGATCAAACTAAATCAAAAGCAAGTGTAAGGTAAGTAATAATAAAGGTAAGGGCCAAACAGAAAAATGCAGTCAATGAAACCAAATATTACTTTTCCTAGATCAATAAAATTTATAAACCTTTAGCCAGACCAAGAAAAGGGGAGAGAAGATTCAAACTAGTAAAATTAGGAGTGAAACGGGATATCACTCCTGGGCTTATAGAAGCACAAAGGGAAATAAGGAACAATAATGATTGCATGGCAACAAATTATATAACCTAAGTGAAATGGGAAATTCCTAAGAAGAAACAAGCTAATAAAACTGACTCAAGAAGAAATAGAAAATGCAAAGTAACCTATAACAAGTAAAGATATTGAACTAGTAATTAAAAAAAAAAAATCACATGCACACACACACTCAAAAATAGTTCCAGATGGCTTCAGAGGTAAATTTTATTAAACATTTAAGGCAGCGTTAACATAAGTCCTTCACAAATTCTCTGACAAAGTAGAAGAGGGAGTTAATACTTCCCAACTCAGTGTAAATGGAAACTATAAAGCATGAAAAATACTAAGAAAGGAGAGTCTGGGTGGTGAAGTTGCTAGTTGCTTCAGTTTCTGAGTCTTGGTTTTGTCTTGACCATGATCTCAGGGTCATGAGATCAAGCCTTGCATCTGGCTCTGCTGGGGGGGGGGGCGGTCTGCTTCCTTCCCTCTGCTCCTCCTCTCACTTTCCTCGTAAATCTTTAGGGGCTCTTGGGTGGCTCAGTTAAGTATTTGCCTTCAGCTCAGGTCATGAGCCCAGGGGCCTGAGATTGAGCCCTGCAACAGGCTCCCCCTCCTCAGTGTAGAGTCTGCTTCTCCCTTTCTTTGTCCCTCTGCCTTTCCCCCTGCTTGTGCTCATGCTCTGTGTCTCAAATCTTTTTAAAAAATAAGTGAATTAAAAAAAATAAGATCTAAATAAATGAAAGGATAGCCAATATACATGGTTTATAGCTATATTGTTAAATTGGCCATAGTCCCCACATTGATTTACAGATTTAGTGTAATCCTCTGTCAAAATCGCATCCTTTTTTTTTTTGATATCAGCATGGTTTTAAAATTCATACAGAAATGCAAAGAGCCTGGGATAGACAAAACAGTCTTGAAAAAGAACAATAAATTTTGGGGGATTCACACTTCAATACTTACTATTAGGCTATAGTGTGGTAATGACAGAATGATAGACACATAGGTTAATGAAGTAAAACTAAAAGTCCCACCAATTACCACTTACAGTAATAGTCCATTGATTTTCAACACAAGTGCTGATAAAATGTAGTGGGGGAAATAAGAACCATTTGATAATGGTTCAAATGCAAGTGAAAGCAGTTGAGCCCCAATATCACACCATATAAAAATTTTAAGTCAAAATATAGATGTGAATTCAGAATCAAAGGTATAAAACTCTTAGAAGTGATTCTTAGAAGAAATTAGACCTGAAACAAACAAACAAAAGTGAAAAGTTGATTTCACCAAAAAATTTTTATTTGAAAAACTTGTGCTTCAAAGGATTTTACTGAGTGAAAAGATAATCCACAGAGTGGGGTAAGATATTTGCAAGTCATATGTCTGATGAGAGACTTGAATCTAGAATAATATATATATATATATATAAATACTAATACAAGTCAACAATGAAAAGACAACCCAATATAAAATGGGAAAAGATTTGAATAAACATTTTCCAGGGATAATATACAAATGGCCAATAAGCATATGAAGAGATGCTGAGCACATTAGTCATTAGGGAAATGCAAGTGAAAAGCACAATTAGATAACACTCCCTTCCAGGAAGATGGAAATAACAGTTGCAAAATGTGGAAAACTTGGAACTCTCATACTTTGCTGATGAGAAATCCAAAATGTTGTAGTTATTTTGTAAAACAGTTCTTCAAAGTATTAAAGTTACCATATGACCCAGCAATTCCACTTCTAGTTATGTATAAGAACTTAAAATATATATACACATAAAATTTGTTCACGACTGATCATATTGGCATTATCTATAATAGCCTATAACAAAAATAGAAACAGCCTGAAGCTCCATCAACTATTGAGTTAAAAATACAATGTGACGCATCCATACAAGGGGATATTAGCCATCAAAATGAATTAATGACAGATACTACAACATAGATAAACCTTGGAAAAATCTGCTCATTGAAATCGACCAGGCAACTCCCTAGAGATAGAAATTCGATTTGTCTTTGCTAGGAGCTGGAGAGAGGGTGAATGGCGAACAATGGCTGATGGCTGCAGGATTTCTTTTGGAATGATGAAGTGTTTTAAAATTAATGGTAGTAGCTGAATATATTAAAAACCACTCATTTGTACTCTTTAAAATGATTAATGCTATGTGAATTATGTCTCAACAAAAAAAAGTTTTTAAGACTTTATTCATGAGAGACACAGAGAGGCAGAGACACAGGCAGAGGGAGAAGCAGGCTCCCTGCAGGGAGCCCAGTGTGGGACTCGATCTCAGGACCCCGGGATCACGCCCTGAAGGCAGGTGCTCAACTGCTGAGCCACCCAGGCATCCCACAACAAAATTATTTTAAAAAGAGATTATACTCAAAGTATTATTTTTCTGCTCAAAGACACATGTATCTATTTAGTCTTCAATATTTGATCAAACCATTTTTTTCCTTCCTTTATGAGTCTCTCTATGCTCTCCTCTCCTTTCTCAGATTTAAATATCATTGTCCATTATTAGAATGCCTTCACCTCTCCCACTCATTTCTACTTTCCACGAATGCTCTCGATGGGTAAGGTCCAAATCGTGTTTGCAGGCTGCTCTACTCACACTCTACACCTGCCCTGTGACAGCCTGACCCTTGTACATGAAAACACACATGCTTGCTTCCTGAGATAACGTCAAATTACTGACCATAAACCTTAAATAGCTTTCTGTGTTCTCCAGTAGTTGTATCGCTTGCTAGCTCAGTCTCCCCTCCAACCTCTGAGAAACCATTAGAAGCTAGCAAAGGAGGATTTACATGGGCTTTCACCACCAAATCTGTCAACTTCCTTGTACCTGTAACCCCCATACTCTCCATTTTCTAGATACGGTGGGTCAAATGGGAACACTCCTGCTTGCACTGAATCCCAATCTTTTCACTTAATTAAGGGACTTCCTGCCACATTTTTCTCCTTAGTAATTTTCTTCTATTTGATTATTCCCAAACACCTACAAGCATGGAACCTTACAAAGGTTAAAATTCTCCCTGGATGTCCCTTGAGCATTGTTCCTTTCCCTGACAGAAAAATCTCCTCCGCATTCCTGTAATGACATTTTTAGTTTCTACTCGCCCATTCATCGATGGATCTGGTTTGATCTGATAGTTGATTTCTAACTCAGCTGCTCTGGTAAAAGACCTTGTCAAGATTTCTGATGACTCCCGCATTGCTGAAGCTGGCAAATAATTCAGAGCCATCATCTTTCTAGACTTGTGACTTGGGTTTAATACGATTTATTGCTCCCTCAGTCTTTCCTCTCCATTTGGCCTGAACATCTAGGTCTCTTGTTTTTATGACCACCTCACTGCTGCTTTTCAACTTCCTCTGCTCCATCCTCCTTATCAGTTCAGATTGCTAAATTTAGTACTCAGGGCTCAAATTTTAAGTCTTTTGTTTAATAATATAAATCTCTAGATAATCTCATTTAGCCCCATGACTTTAAATAACAGCTTCAGGTTGATGGGTAACTTAATTTCATTGCAAGCCCCAACCATTTCATGGAATTCCAGACTTGTGTATCCTCCTGCCCGTTTGATCTTTCAACCTGGATGTTTAATAGACATCTGGGATTTAACATATTCTGAATCAAACTGGAGAATTTGAATTCTCTGCAGCCCCTCCAAATATGTTTTCCCCAAATATCTTCTCTCTCATTGGTTTCAACTCTATGATATTATTTGTTCAGGCCTATATTAGAATTCTCTAGAGAGAACAAAATATGCTATATATTTATGAATTTATTTCTTATATTAATATTATATAAATATTAACCATTATATATATATGGCATATTATATAGATAATATATATATGACATATATCTATATATGACATACCTGTATGAAATAAGGGAAAGGGTTCACATGATTATGGAGGCTAAGAAGTTCCAAAATCTGCATTTGGCAGGCTGGAGACCCAGGAGAGCCAATGGTTTACGTTGCAGTCTGAAAGCTGGCAGACTGGAGATCCAAGAGCTGATTGTTCCATTTGTGTATGAGGACGGGAAATTGAACTCAGATGAAGCAGTCAGGCAGGAGGAGTTCTCTCTTATTCAGCTTTTTTGTTCTATTTATGTCTTCAATCAATTGGATGAGGCCTACACACATTAGTGAGGGCAATTGGCTTTACTCAGACTACTGATTTAAATGTTAATCTCATCCAGAAACAACCTTACAGACTCAACCAGAATAATGTTTGACCAAATGTCTGGACACCCTTTGGCTCAGTAGGTTAATATATAAAATTAATCATCATAAAGCCTTCATCTCGGAATCTTATCGGACTCCCCTATTTTTATCACACCCCACAACTAGTCCATCAGCAAATTTTCTCAGGACTGTTTAATGTATTCCATATATATCTACTTCTCATAAATTCCAGCAGAGTAGTTTATATCAAGCCACCTTCATTTTTTTATTTGATTATGGAATAGTCTCCTAGTTGATCTGTTTCCACTATCATTCTGTAGTTTCTTTTCACAGTCGGCAGAGTGTTTCTTTGAATATAAAGGTGGACTTTTGGTCACCTTTCTGAATGTGTTTCCTAACACTCTGTCTGCCATTCATTCCACTACAGCGTCGTTGGCCTCCTTGCTGCATCTCGTCATCATATTGGACATGGGAGTTCAGTAGTCCTCCCTTATCCCTGGTTTTACTTTCCATGGTTTCAGTTACCCATGCGCAACTGTGGCCCAAAAGCAGATGGTCCTCCTGTAGTATTATCAGAAGGTCAATAGTAGCCTAATGCTGTCACAGCTCCCACGTCATTCACCTCCCCTCATCCCATAGCATAGGCGTTTTATTGCCTCACATCATTACAAAAAGGAGGGTGAGTATGTTACAATGAGATATTTTGAGAGAGACATTCATGTAACTTTCATTATAACATATTATTATATCTGTTCCAATTTATTATTGGTTATTGTTCATCACTTCCTGTCCCTAATCCCTCCCTGTCCTGAATATCTCTGAATAGATTAAACTTCATCATAGGTATGTACATATGGGAAATAAGCATAGTGTGTGTGTGTATATATAATTATTAAATTATATATATATATATATATATATATATGGTTTTGTACTATTCATGGGTTCAGGGATTCACTGGGGGTCTTGAAATATCCCTCACAGATAAAGGGAGGATGACTATATTTCCTAGCTAGAATGATCTCTTGTCAGATAATCCCATCTTTATTTTTTTTTTATTCTATTCTGCATATTGCCTCAGTGGGATTAGTCTAAAACTACTAACCCTTTTCCCATTAATGTTACCCAGTTTTGTTTTTTTTTTTCATAACATTTGCTATTACCCAACATGTTACTTTATTTCTTACTATGTTTCTCTGCCTATGAAAAGAAAGCTCCTTGCATGCAGGGACTTGGCCTATTTTGATAATTTTTATATTCTTAATCCTTAGTTTTGGTATTATATGTTGAATTATTATATATTGAATACTACAAGAAAGAATGTTTTATCTAAATGTTCTTAATATACCTCTCAATTTTTAAATACATATGTATATTTTTGCTGTTTTGGCATTGTAACTACACAGTAAAATTTGAGCTATATAAGAACTGGTAGCATGATTTCAATATGTATGGTGCCCCTATATTTAGCATCTTATATATGTATGAACTTCTAAATAATGATTAGATGAATTTAATAATAAATAGAATCTATTGATGAAAAGCACTCTAAAAGATGATCACAAATACCTACAAAAATCCAATTATTGGGGCACCTGCCTGGCTTAGTTGGTTTAACAACCGATTCTTAATATTAGTGTAGATCAAGATTTTGGGGTTTGGAGATGGAGGCCTACATCAGGTTCTGTACTGGAGTGTGTGGAGTCTTGGGCTTCTCTCTCTCTCTTACTCTCTGCCATCTCCCCTCATTCTCAAAAAAAAAAAAAAATCCAATTATTTTTCATTGTAATCTTTGATTTATAAAGTTTTTAAATTTTGGGGGGACAATGCTTGCTCATAATCCCAACCACAAAGTAAATATGAGAGTATAAGTAACTCTAATACAAAGAACAATTTCTTGTGATAGTTCAAGATGAAGCTGGTGTAAAGATTACAATGTTTAGGGAAAATTTTATTAATACTATAAATGTCTGAAGGGAGTTGTATGATTAATGAAGTACTGCATTAAATATGTTCAACTTACTGATTCCTAACTAGTATACTAGTGAACAAATTTCTTATTTGTAAACATCCATCAAGAAATTTTGTTTTACATTATTTTATGTGACTCAGTGGGGTTGTAACACAGTATTTAATTCTGAATCTCTTAAAAATATTCTTAAAAAAAAACTTCTTGGAATAGAGGGGTGCCTAGCTGGCTCAGTTAATAGAGTGTAAGACTCTTGATCTCAGGTTTGTGAATTTGTGCTCCATGTTGGGTGTGGAGGCTAGTTAAAAAAAAAAAATCTTGGAATGAAAACCAGTGGTCTAGAGATTTTCTCATTTCCTTTAATCAGAGAATATATTTTCCTCCTTAGGAGTTAAACAAGTAATGAACTAAATAAAAAAATACAAATATCTTTTAAATACAATAATGGTGTTTATTTTTTTAATTCCTAAAGGTGAAAAAACTCTCATTGAGAGATTTGCATATATTATATCATATTATTTATATGTATTATATGTATATATAATGGTATCATATAATTTCATATTATGTATATTACTATATATTTGTTATTTACATTTACTAAGCATAAAGCAAAATCAAAATTTGGAGTCATTTCTAAAGAAAATTCAAAGCTATAAAGATATTTCCCTGATTTTTATATTCAGTAAAGTAGAATAAAAAACATGGTAGTTTATAGATAGTAACTAATATTTCAGTGATCTGTTATTTCCTATCCATTTTCATGCTTTAATAAAGTGAAATTTTCTAATCAGAGTAAAATGACATGGTAAGGCATAAATAATATATTTGGATGAAGGTTTTTAATAAATGTTGTATTAAGACACAATCCATTAAAAGAACACTTACATGGTTGTCTTACGTTATTTCATTGATTTTTATTTCATGCATGATTAAAGGTGAGAATTATTCTTTATAAGAACTACTTTCATTTCTAATCTTTAACTTGATAATGCTGTCCTTGTAGTGTGGTTTAGAATCTTTCACAGGTATAAGCTTTACATGTCCTAATAACTATAACTTTGAAATGGATAAACATAACTGGCACAATGGTAGACATTTAAGGGTTTCAGTATATAAACCATTTTCTTTCCTGATAACTTTTTCCTTTTCTTTTCTTTTTTTTTTAATATAGTGACAGAATATAGTAGTCCAGTTCTCTTCTTTTTTTAATTGAAAATTTGAAGAGCTGAACATGTCAACAGCAAGTATGTCATTGGTAATGCCATTACAAGGATTTAAAATGAACTACAAAATTAAGCTTTCATGTAATTTAAGAATCATTCGACAGGCTCACCAAAGTTTATATCCCCATATTAAGGAGTTGTTTAAACCCCCACGCCACACATGCACAACTTCTATTCTGGTAACAAGATGCCTACACATAAAATGTAAAATAGAGAATTAAGACAATTTTCTGGGTAATGCAACCCTAAATAACAATCTTAACTGTCTAGAGAATTGTCTCAATTTTCCACTTCACTTTGTGTGTGAAACTACATCTCAAATAACAGTCCTTAGAAAGAAAACCTGTCACTGAGTTTGCAATTTTTGTAAGGTCAGACTGTGAAAATCTCACCTTATCAGGTAAATCATAGGCACAAAGCAATTGCCCTTTAGAATCGTCCAACACCTCGCCCATTGTGTGCAAATGTGGATTGATTATTAATGAAAAATGACATATACTCTACCATCCCAGTTTGAAAAAGAATAATTGCATACAACATATGGAGTGTTAGTTTTTTTCTTTTTTCCTCTCCCCTTACCAGGACATGAAATAATGGCCTTATTTATCTCTTTATCCTTGGTTCCTTGAATAGCATGAATATAGACAAACTTTAATACATGACATTTTTATTTATTTTTATTTTTTAAAAGATTTTATTTATTCATGGGAGACAGAGAGAGAGAGGCAGAGACCCAGGCAGAGGAAGCAGCAGTCTTCCTGCAAGGAGCCCGACGTGGTACTCGATCCCCGGGATCCTGCCCTGAGCCGAAGGCAGATGCTCAACCACTGAGCCACCCGGGTGTCCCACATAACATTTTTAAAGATGAATATATAAGTAAAGGAAAGAAAAAAATGACATGTAGAAACATCAGCCTATAAGGCATTAATACCACAAGGTTTTGTTGATGCTAGCCAAATTGAATTCCTGAATCTCTGTCAGTGAAGTATAAGAGAAAGGATTAATATCTTTCCTGTGAAAATTTTAGTAATGAAAGTAGATGGCCACACACCCAAATAGACTGAATTGATTAGTAATCATTTTGAAAACAGGTCATACTGACCATGTCATAAACTATATGTTCAAATATTTAGAAATTGATAATAATAATAAACTGAGAACAATAATAGAACAATTAGGGAGCCAAGTACATCATTTACGTTAATTATCAGTAAATAAGACAGGGTGTCCTTGCTGTTATAGATTTCGATCACTTTCAGATTGCTAACGGCACCAGTCATATTTTAGTATTTACACGGATGTTTAAGCATCATTTTGCAACAATGAATCAAAAAAAATGACAATAAGCAGAAGGTTAATTATCTTAAACCTACCTGTTCAGCCGTATTCCTCATAAGCTAACAAATGATTATAAGACATACCAAGAAAACCTACCCTTTAACTACTTTTATAGCTTCCTTTTCTGTCTCAAAAGCTATAAATGGCCAATAGAAACTATAAGAGTATATATAAACAATTTCACATCCTTAATCTGAAGTAAAACATAGCTGTTTTTTTTAAATATTAATTTATTCATGAGAGACACAAGGAGAGAGAGAGAGAGAGGCAGAGACACAGGCAGAGGGAGAAGCAGGCTCCATGCAGGAGCCTGATGTGAGACTCCATCCCGGGTCTCCAGGACCATGCCCTGGGCCAAAGGCAGCGCCAAACCACTGAGCCACCCAGGGCTGTTGGTGGTTGTTTTCTAATTAAAAAATTGTTCATATCCATTGTAGAAAATTCATGAACATTGTAGAAAATTCTACAAAACAAATGTCCTCCAATATCTAAAGATAGCACTATTAACAGAATTACGCATGCACAGAAACATACAAGCATACATACATTTTAAATAAGATTGCTATCTTCATGCATGACTGATTTGGAAATAGCCTTCTATCACCTGAAAACATATATAGTTTTCTTCTAGTTAAGATGGAAGTAAAAGACTGGTTTTACCTTCCCATCTTGAGCAATAACAAAAAAACAGACAAAATACAGGTTTCCCTTGCTATCCAAAAGTAGAGCATTTCTAAGAAAATTTTATCAGCTAAAATGGTGTAAAATAAAGAAACAGTTTCCATGAATTTATAGAGAAAACATTCAGAGTGTTCCTAGGCCCTAAAAAAAGATAACCTCTCTTAAGCTTTTCTGATACCTTAGGAAACAGCTTGCTAGCAGATGCACAAAATAAATCGAGATAAAACGCAGATGCTCACAAACACAATTGGGCTATGGTGGTTTGATACTGAGATACTGAATGTAGTTCTCTGGAAGCTTGGTTGTATGTCTGTCACTACTTAGGGTGTACACTGGCTCTAAAAGGGCTTGGCTTGGTGCAAAACAAGTGCTAAGCACTTCCCGTTTTGTCCTTTTTTTGTAAAAGCAAAAACCCTCTCTGTATTTCCTTTGGTTAGTGAAAACAAGTACTAACGCACACCCTTGTAAAAGTGAAGGATACCTTTTATAAGAAACAATGGCACTCTAGATGTGGGTCATCAGGTAATGAAGAACAGTGATTCCCAAAAGACAAAAAATAGACAAGGACCTAATACGGACCCAGTTTAGTGCCTGAAAAAAGCTTCTAGGTTGCAATGTCAAGAGAGGTAACTCAGTCAGAAACTGGCAGCCTCCTTGAGTTGAGAAAATAGATATGGATTCTGGAAAAAAGACAAACCCACTAGAATTTGAAAACTGGAGAACCAGAGAGGAGAGAGCTGCATTGATGAGAGAACTCTGGAGAGCTCCTGAGGATCTCCCTTGAACATTCTGTTGAGTAGCATCCAGTGGACACATGTGAGGAAATTATCCAAACCTAAGGAAAGATCACTTGAAAGGATTAGAGGAAACTGTGTCTGCAATGCTGTTTTAGTCTCGACTTAGAAATAGTACCATTTCAGCCAAACTAGAAGACCTCACAATTAATGGGAATTGATTTAGAATGTTTCAAAAGTTGGAAAAAAATTAGCCCTATGTTTTTTTGGTCCTAGTAAAAAATTTAAAAAGCAAGACCAAAAAGGAAAAAAAAAAAACTGCTTTCAAGAAATAATCATATTCCAAAACAAACCTGTAGTATATAGAATACAAAAATACTCAGCACACAAGATAAAATTCATAATGCTTGACATCTAACAAAATTACCCAGCATGAACAAAGCACATATTGAGGAAAATCAATCAAATCTGACCCAGAAATGACACATAATTTGTAGACAAGAATATTAAATTATTGTGATTGTACTCCCTGCAGTCAAAAGTCTAGAAGGAAAGTTACACATATTAAAGACAGGGAATATATAGAACATGACCAAGATGAAAACTTTTACGCCTGAGATAAAAATTAGAGTAAATGGCATCAGCAGCAGATTCAACAGTGTAGAAGAAAAGATTAGTGTACATGAAGATATAGCAATGGAAACTATTCAAAATGAAGCACAGAGAGAAAAAAGATGGCAAAAAATGAACACTTAAGGAATTGTGGAGCAATTTCAAATAAATGTGTAGCTGTTTTTCCTGAAGGAGAGGAGAAGTGAAAACTACTTGATGAACTAATGGTTGAAGACATTTTATATTGGAAGAAAACAGGAAACCTACAGATCCAAGAAGTTGAATGAGAAACCTTAAGCACTAGAAATATGGAAAAAAATTACAAAAGATACATTATAATCTCATTGTTTAAAACCAGTTATAAACAGAGAATCTTAAGCCAAAGAAGACACATTATGCAAACAGAACCAAAGAAGGACAGCATCTTTCTTATTGGAGACAATGCAAGTGAGGAGACAATAGGATGGCATCTCTGAAATACTGAAAAAAAAAAAAAAAATCTGTCAACCTCGAATACTAAACCAGGCAAAAGTGTCATTCAAAAATGAAGGGGAAATAAAGACTTTTTCAGACATATAATAGGTAGTCTTCATCACAAGAAGTCCTGCAATATAAAAATGTTAACGGAATTCCTTTAAGTGGAAGCGCAAAAGTACGAAATGGAAACCTGAATATACACAGAGTAATAAAGAGCCCTAGAGAAGGTAACACCGTTTGTAAATTTAAGATGATTTTTCTTACTATGTAATTTACTTTAGAAGACAGTTGAATGTTCAATGTAAAAATAATAGTACATTGAGATGTTCAGAATATGGGCAGAAGTAACATGTATAATAACAATAGCTCAAAATCTAGAAGTGGAGAAACTGAAGTATACTGTTGTCAAGCTCTTATGCCATGTGTAAAGTAATTTGATATCATGTAAAGTAGACATAACAAAAAAAATTATAAATCCTAAAGTCATCTCAAATGAACAAATGCAAAATCAGTAATAGCAAAGGAGTGGTAACAAGTCCACAAAAAATGAGGTTAATCTAAAAATAGGACATAAATATGTAAGAAGTGATCAGTGGGAAATGGGAAATAGAAACAAAAACAAATTTTGACACAATCATAGTAAGTATAAATGGTTGAAATACCCTTATTTCTCTAACTGCCAGTGATTGCAAGATTAATGTTAAGTTCTCCTAACATATTTAGGTTTTTAATTTTTTTTATGAAAAATTCTTTTATAATTTGTGTCCTTTGTTCATTCTAATTCATTACAGTTCATGACTGATTTAGTGCTATCATTGATCTACCTATTTTTTTTACATAAATATACAGTAAAATGGTTTCTGGTGTGCATTCTATAAATTTTAATACAGGTAGAGACACAGAGAATCATCATTATCACCCCACACATTCCCGGTTGCTAGCCCATCAAACTTAGCCCTAGAGAGCTATTGATCTGTTTTTATTCTAAACAGATTATTTAGAAGAAAATAAGTCAAGGGTGAGTTTGTTTACTTGTAACATAGTGTATTGCAACATGTTTGTGGTTTGGAATAATTCGATGTTGAGAATAAAACTAGTGAAACATATGTCAACTGAAAGGAAACCAACCTTAATGTAGGTTAGTAAATACTCATTAAGTGTCATGCTAGCCTAGGAAACAGTCTTTCCAGATGGATCTGAAGAACTGCTCTGAAGCTTGTTAGCTACAGAAGGTTATATATACTATTAGGGAAGGGGTCTGCGTGCCTGCCAGTGATCCTCCATATTATTTGTGCCATCGCAGTGTTTGATCTGTTATGGTTGCTAAAAGTAAGGCTTACTGGGGTTTCTGGGTGGCTGAGTCAGTTAAGCATTTGACTCTTGATTTCAGCTCAGGTCATGATCTCAGGGTTGGGAGAAGGAGCAGCTCATGGGGCTCTTTGCTAGGTGTGGAGCTTGTTTAAGATTCTTCCTCTCATCCTTCCTCCCTCTCTAAAATAAATATATAAATAAATAAGGTTTACTGATTTCCACAGAGGCATGAGAAACACTCTAGGTCTTCTTAATAAAGTGTTTCTATCGTATCTGATTTTTAAAATATATTGCTTGCATGCCTCTGCCTAAGTGATTTTCTGGCTCTTCCTGTTTTAATTCCTTCATGAGGTCACTTGAGATGGTCACTGAAGGCTGATTGACATCAGTTGCCTACTGAAGTTTTAGTGCACACATAATAGAAGGGAGAGAGAAGAGGGGGAAATATGCAAAAGTGAGTGGCAATTCCTGGAATATGTGATATGGGTTTATATCTATGTCAAGAGAACAAGAGAACAAGTAGAGGTCAGACTTTAGACATGAGCCCGTACGATTCGTTCATAGTAGTTGAATAGATTACACAGAACGTATGGACATAGATTCATGGTCAATGTTCAATATTGATTTAAAAAGTATAAGGAGATAAGCAGTTTAGTATATTTCAAAGTGAAGGAAAATCATAGTTTCCTACACCCAGCTATCACTCCCATTTCTTGGCATTTGTTAAAAATAGGAAGTTTTACATGTAAATTATTTATACACTTTATCTCTGTTATATTTATATATTATATTTTTATTTATTATAAAATCTACTTATAGCACTTTTCTTCTGAGGAATATAATGTATTCATTGCCTGTCTTCCCCCCCACCCCCCACCTGGGATCTGTAAATTAAGTAGCGGTGGAAAAATGGAATAAACATTCTACCATTTCAGAAAGTACCGTCTGTCATCTGTGCAAGAAAGTTTTTTCTTAGGTAGAGGACCTGGGTATCTGACACTATGGTCACACTTCGGGATAAGTGATAAATGCAGGATTATCTACTCATCCAGGTAGATGAGAGCCCCATGTTCATTGAGATGAAGTTTATATAGGCCACTGATGGTTCAGTCCCACTGTTCTTTTCATTGCTGTACATTTCTTCAAATTTTTTGCTGTTGTCCCTGGTATAGCTGTCTTCCTGTCCCTGCCCCCAGCTTCTTCATCATTAGGTTTGTGTGAATGTTGAGAGAGAATTTTAGACAACTCTGACTATATTGAGTAGGGAGGAAATAAGGAGCTTGAGCCACTGATCAAATTATAAATACTGGAGAGCTCTAGGATGTCATTTCAAATTATAGCTCATTATGGAAAATAAAAAAAATAAAACTTATGAGATTTTTTTTTTAAAGCAGGGAATTGTTGCCTAGAAGTTGATTACTGGAGAGATAGAAAAACTGTGTTCCAAAACCTACTGTGCTATTATATGAGTCTGTTTTTATTGACTAAGATTTATCTGCAAACCATATATCTGTACTCCACTATTTTCATCTTGATTAGCACCAAAATTTTCTAGCTTCAAAATCTAGGGATGGCAATTCAGATTTAAATCATTGTCTTAATCGACATAGGTGGCATAGGATCCTGGTTTACTTCTCTTTCCTCATTGCTGGATTAAAATTTTCACTGACTGAATACACCCTGAATGTTTTGTATCAGCACATTTGGCTTGGGCTTAATGTCTCTCTGTGTTGATATTGTTCCCATGGGTTTGGAGAGGACACAATAGAATGTTTCAGACAAGATTTCTTTAGCAACAAAACACAAGGACCTAGGCAAAATATTCTAAGGGTTCATAATATAAACCTGACATTCACTGATGAATCAATATAAAGGCAATGACTCTGGAGAGTAACATTATTGTGAATAAATAACTTCACTTTGTAAAAGATCTAATGGGGCAAAAAGTAGAATATTTCAAGATAAATTCAAGAATTCTTGTTCAGAAATCATTGAAAGAAAATAATACTTCAAGTATTTTTAAGTATTTAAAGGGGGTAATGCGTCATTAAAAATGCCTTAAATATAGTAGGAAAGAATTTTTTTAGGAAATAAGAATTGTATTAAAAGTGAGAAATTAGGACTAGAGATGCATGTTGGAATTATGTATATTCACTCACAGATCATTTGCCATTATTCAACGCAGTTCTATAAAGTTGCATATTTTCAACCAAAGCCCAAATAGAAAAAAAAAATGAAAAATCAGAAAAGAGAAAAGGGACACGTGAAAGACACACTAAAAATTTCTAAATATGCGTAATTGGAGCGCTTGAAAGAAGAGAAGAGAGAGAATGTGGCTGTACTAATGTTCAAAAATTGTTTAGATAAAATACCAAAGTGGGTGAAAGATGTCAACTCACTATTAAAGGTCAGTGAAACAGAAGCAAGATAAATATAATGTAAATCAGACAAATATTTTTAAATCTCATAGCAAAACTTCTGAAATGCAAGGATAAAAACAGCATTTTAAAAGTAGCCAGAGAGAAAAAGATATATTCATGTAACAATAACAATAATAGCTCACATTTCAGTAGAAACAATGAAAGACTCAAAACAATAGAATTATATCCTTAAAGTGTTGGGGAAGGACTGGAATTGCCAAAATAGAATTCTATACATAAATAAGAATTAAAAGACTCAATGAAGATGTATTCAGAAAAACACAAGTTATTGTTAACACAATGGAATTGGAAAAATGCTTAGGACTAGGGGAATATAATGATCCTCAAAAGAGACATGGAATTTAAAGATGAAGAATAAAGCAGTGGTTGTGAATGCAAATAATTAAAATGAATATTGACTATATTAAGTGGTGATGATAATTGTGTAGTTTACATGAAATGAAGATTTTAAATATGTCAAAAATAAAGCAAGAAAACAAAGGTAATTGGATTCAAAAAATGTATTTTTCCATCTCTTCCAAAAGTATATTATCTGAAAACTAAAACTATTTCTTTTTTTTTTTAAACATTTTTTTTAATTTATTTATTTATTTATGATAGTCATACAGAGAGAGAGAGAGGCAGAGACACAGGCAGAGGGAGAAGCAGGCTCCATGCACCGGGAGCCCGACGTGGGATTCGATCCCGGGTCTCCAGGATCGCGCCCTGGGCCAAAGGCAGGCGCCAAACCGCTGCGCCACCCAGCGATCCCTAAAACTATTTCTAATAAGCTACAGTAAATCAAGGATTCAAGTTTTCATCTCTACTGTAATCATTAAAAGTGATAGAATTTATAAATTACATGTTAGAAAGAAAATAACAATAAAGCAAGATATATGGAAAATCCAAAATATTACAAGATATAAAAGGTTAAAAATATGAAACAGATTATTTAAGTAAAAAATAATAAAGGGCAAACAAACTAATTATAGTAAGTGTAAATGGATTAGTTTTCCAAATAAGTGAAAATAATGTAAAAACAATTGGACAGGAAATAATTCACAGTATAAGTTAGAAAATATTATAAACTGAATGATAATAAAGTAATGCCACATTAGGCTTATGAGATGCAGCGACAGCAGTGCTTTGAGAGAAATGTTTAGTGTCTTGTGCATTCATTAGGAAAGGAAAAAAAAAAAAAAAGAAAAAAAGAAAATTTGAATTGAATGGACCAGAGCTTCTAGCTCAGTGAGACAGAAAGAGAAATGCAAACCCATTCCAAAGAAAATTTAAGTAGCCAAGTTGTAAAGATAAGAGAAATCAAGGAACCTAAAAACAATTAAAATCAATTTAGCTGAAGTTGATTATTTGACCAAAAAATGGAGAAAAATACAAATTACAAATATATGAAATTAAGATAATTAGATCATCTTGTAACAAATGGGTACTAACGAATTTGACATTTTAGATAAAATATATGTTCTTTGAAAAGTTGAATTTACCAAAACGGATATAAAAAGCAATAGAAGGGATGCCTGGGTTGCTCAGTGGTTGAGCGTCTGCCTTTGGCTCAGGGTGTGATCCTGGGATCTTGGGATCGAGTTCCTCATCAGGCTCCCTGTAGGGAGCCTGCTTCTCCCTCTGCCTGTGTCTCTGTCTCTCATAAATAAATAAATAAAAACTTAAAAAAAAAAAAGGCAATAGAAAATTTGAATAATTGGACAATTGTTTTTTCCTGGTTTTAAGTTTATTGTAAGCAATTTTCATAAGGAGAATTCTCCATATAAGTTTTATATGTGGAATATATATATTTGAGAAAAAAATCATACCAACATCACACAAATTCTTCCAAAAGAGAAAGTGGACACGCTTCCTAATCCTTTTACTATAAGCAGAAATATCTTAATACCAAAAATCTGCAGACATTATAAAAGGAAAATTGGAAAATAATTTCTCAATCAAAAATTAAAAACTCCAATGTAAAACATTAACATGTTAAATCTAGAAATATATAAAAGAAAATGCATTATGATTCTCTGGTGTTTATACCTGGAATGCTAGGTTGGTGGAGAAGGGGGACAGTGGCACAAGTAGGGGGGGCTTAGGCTTGTCTCTGCCCATGAAAACAACTAGATAACTATCAAGTCATCCTATATCCCCAGAAATCAACCTGAAGACTAATAGAACAAACTCCACAATTGAAGGGAAAGAAGAAGTCACACTGAAGAAGGTAGAAATGTGGTTTAGAGATGTGGTTTAGGGGAGAAACATCCTCAGCTGCTATAGAGGAGAGAGAGCTGTGGTCATGAAGAAGGACGAGAGAGAAAGGAGCACAGAGGGGAATGCACATGGAGAATGTTTCCCTGAAGCCATTGGCTTGGAAAATGAGAGGGGCTGAATGTTATGAGTTCTTGGAGCCGTTGAGGCTTAAAGCCTAGAGATTTAAAGGCTGGTGGGCTTGGCTGGGATAGAGCCAGGAGGACACTGCACTGCTCCTGGAAGGAAGGCAGGCCAACAACTCAAGGGCAGACAGTATGGAAAGAGTGATCTGAAAAACTCCTGGGGCACACAACAGGGAGATGATTTGCTCTTCTTGGAGCATGTCCCTGAGAGTTTGTGTTCATTGAGATGCCTTTCTGGAAACAAAGGTGTTGACTGATGCCATTTTCCTCCCCCATCTTTCAGAATAATAACAGAGCCACCTTTGAGAAGCAGCACAGTGTGGACACTGGATGTCTAATTGGGTTATACCAAGCCCTACACTCTGGCAGGACTGTTCTTCTCAGTCAACCCTGCTTCAGTCCTACCACAGCAAGACCTTACCCCAGAAGACCAGCACAAAGCCCTGCCCAAACCATGTCCCCAGACCAGAGAGTTCTGCAGAGTTCTGAGGGTGTTGGTATCAAAACTCATTTCACAAGCAGACCAGAGAACACAGTTAAAACTCACCACATTCAAGCCAGGGACCAAACACTGCTAAAAACAGATGAGGAGAGACTCTGCAAACAACTGGCCTGAATGATAGAAGAGCCAAAACACAGCAAAGAGTATGCATCATAGACCAGAGAAATTCCCTGATGCACCAGACCCTAGACACTATAAGGCCTTTTCTTCGTAAGGCCATTTCAGGAGTAGGAGACAACTGGCTTTCATAACATACAAAAGAAGGCAGAGACTTAGACAGAATGCCAAGATGGAGGAATTTATTCCAATTGAAAGAACAAGAGAAGGCCATGACCAGACATCTAAGTGGTGAAACAGAACTAACATGCCTGATGGAGAATATACAATAACAGTCATAAGGATATTCATTGGGCTTGAGAAAAGAAGACAATCAGTGATGCTTACCACAGAGATAAAATAATTTAAAAAGAATCAGGTGAATGTAATAAACAAGATTGTAAACAGGCTTGATGCAAAGAACAGCATACTAAAAGAAGCAGAGGAATGAATTAGTCAACTTGAAGACAAAATAATGGAAAATAAGCTGAACAAGAAGAAAAATTATGCAACACAAGAATAGATTTGAAGAGCTCATTGATTCCATCAAACACAATAACAGGAGTCCCAGAAGAAAACAGAAAAGGGAGCAGAAAATTTATTTCAAGAAATAATAGGAGAAAATTTTCTTAATCTGGGAAAGGAAACAGACACCTAGATTCAGGAAGTACAGGAAATGCCCATCAAAATCAGCTAAAGCAGACCAGTGACAGGACGTATTATAATTAAGTTTGCAAAATATAGTGATAGACAATCTTAAAAGCAGTAAAACAAGAGAAGTCCTTAACTTACAAGGGAGAAACCTTCCGGGCTAGCTGGAGATTTCTCAACAGAAACTTGGCAAGCCAGAAGAGAGCGACATGATACATTCAAAGTGCTGAATGGGAAAAATCTGCAGCCAAGAATCCTCTATTCAGCAAGGCTACCATTCAGAATAGAAGGAGAAATACAGAGTTCTCCAGACAAACACAGTCTAAAGGAGTTTGTAATCACTAAACCAGCCTTGCAAGAAATACTAAAGGGGACTCTTTAGAAACCAAAGGTGACAAAGACAAGAAAGAATCAGAGAAATTTCCAGAAACAAAGATAAAACAAGTAACAAAATTACAACACTTTTCCATCAATGCTTACTTTGAATTTAAATGGACTGAATGCCCTAATCCAATATCATAGATCGTGAAAATGGATTTAAAAAAAAGACAAACCTCTATATGGTGCCTACAGCGGACTCATTTTAGACCTAAAGACACTTGCAGATTGAATGTGAGTGGGTGGAAAAACATCACACAATTGGATGTTAAAGCCAAGTAGCAATACTTACGTTGGACAAATTAGACTTTAAAATTAAGATTGCAAAAAAGAGAGAAGAGCATTATATGATCATAAAGGGGATAATCCAACAAGAAGATATAACATGTGTAAATATTTATGCACCCAACGTGAAAGCACCTATATAAAAAAGAGCAAACATGAAGGGACCAATTGGCAATAACACAATAATAGTAGGAGACTTTCACACCCCACTTACATCAATGGGCATATCATCTAAACAGAATATCAACAAGGAAACAATGGCTTTGATGACACAATGGAAAAGATGGACTTAACAGATGTATCAGAACATTCCATCCTAAAGCAGCAGAATGCACATTCTTTTCAAGTGCACATAGGACATTCTCCAGAAGAGATCACATACTGGGTCACAAATCAGGTTTCACCTGGAACAAAAAGATTGGTCATACCATGCATATTCAGACCAGAATGCTATGAAACTTGAAGTAACCACAAGAAAGAACTATCAAAACTGAAACAAGAAGAACTAGAAAATGTGAACAGACCAATAGCCAACAAAGAAGTTGAACCAGTAATCAAAATTCTCCCAACAAAGTCTAGGGCCAGATGCCTTCTCAGGGGATTATACCAAATATTTAAAGAAGAGTTAATCCTATTCCAAAAAATGAAAAGTTAGTAAACTCCTGAATTCTTTCTATAAGGCCAGCATTACCCTGATTTCAAAACAAGATAGACTCCACTAAAAAAGAGAACTACTGTCCAATATCCTGATGAACACAGATGCAAAAAACCTCGACAAAATACTAGCAAACTGAATCCAACAATATGTTAAAAAAAATAATTCACCGTAATTAAGTGGGATTTATACCTGGATTACAAGGGTGATTCAGTATTCACAAATCAATCAATATGATACACCACATTAATAAAGGATAAGAACCATATGATCATTTCAATAATGCAGAAAAAGGATTTGACAAAGTAAAACATCCATTTATGATAAAAACCCTTAACTAAGTAGGTTTAAGGAAACTGCCTCAACATAATAAAGGCCATATATGAAAATTCTATAGCTAATATCATCCTCAGTAGGGGGAAAAACAGAGCTTTTCCTCTACTATCAGGAACAAAACATGTCTGTCCACTCTCACCACTGTTAGTTAACATAGTGCAGGCAGTCCTGGCATAGCAATCAGATAACAAAAAGTAATAAAAGACATTTAAATTGGCAAGGAAGAAGTAAAACTTTCATGATTTCCAGGTGATGTGATACTCTATATAGAAAACCTGAAAGACTCCACCAAAGAACTGCTAGAACTGATAAAGCCACAGGATATGAAACATACAGAAATCTGTTTCATTTCTATACACCAATAATGAAGCAGCAAAAAGAGAAATTAAGGCATCAGTTCCATTTGCAAGTGCCTAAAAACCATAAAATGCCTATGAATAAATCTAACCAAAGATGTGAAAGACATGTGCTCAAAAACTCTTAAGGTATTGTGAAAGAAATTCAAGATGGCACAAGGAAATGGAAAAACATTGTATGCTCATGGATTGAAAGGATAGATAATGTTAAAATGTATATATTACCAAAAGCAATCTACAAATTTAATGTAACCCTTATCAAAAACCATCAGCATTTTTCACAGACCTAGAACAATCTGAAAATTTGTATGCAACCACATAAGACTCCAAGTATTCAAAGCAGCCTAGACAAAGAAAAACAAAGCTGTGGAGGCATCACGATCGTGACTTCGAGTTGTACTACAGAGCTGCAGTGATCAAAACTGTACGGTAATGGCACAAAAATAGACTAATAGATCAATAGAACAGAATAGAAGCCTCAAAAATGAACCCACAGTTATATGGTCAATTAATCTTTGGCAAGGCAGGAAAGAATATCCAAAGGGAAAAAGGCAGTTTCCTCAACAAATGATGCTGGGAAAAGTGAAGAGTAACATGCAAAATAATGAAACTGGACCACATTCTTACACCATACACAAAAATAAATTCAAAATGGATGAAATACTTAAATGTCAGACCTGAAACCATAAAAATCCTAGAGATAGGAACCTCTTCGACATGGGCCATAGCAACTTCTTTCTAAATGTGTCTCCTGAAGCAAGGGAAATAAAAGTGGAAATAAACCATTGGGACTTCATCAAAATAAAAACCTTCTGCACAGCAGAGGGAATAATCAACAAAACTAAAAGGCAACTTATGGAATGGGAGAAGATGTTTGCAAATGACATATCTGATAAAGGGTTAATATGTAAAATAAGAGCTTATAAAACTCAACACCCAAAAATAAATGATCCAGTTTAAAAATAGGCAGAAGTCACGATAAGACATTTTTCCAAAAAAGACATACAGATGGTCATAGCCACGTGAAAAGATGCTCAACATGACTCATCATCAGGGAAATACACATTAAAACTATAGCGGGATATCACCTCACACCTGTCAGAACGGCTAAAATAAAAAACACAAGAAACAACAGATGTCAGCCAGGATTTAGAGAAATGGGACCCCTCTTGCACAGTTGGCAGCAGTGCAAACTGGGGCAGCCACTCTGGAAAACATTATAGAGGCTCCTCAAAAAGTTAAAACTAGAACTACTCTGTGTTCTAGTAATTGATTACTATGTATTTACCCAAAGAATCCAAAACCACTAATTCAAAGGGGTACATGCGCCCTGGTGTTTATAACATCATTATTCATAATAGCAAAATTATAGAAACAGCCCAAGTGTCCATCGACTGACAAACGGTGATAAATGGATAGGGAAGAAGTGGTACATGTATATAATGGAGTATTACCCAGCCATCAAAAAGAATGAAATCTCACCATTTGCAATGACGTGGTTGGAGCTAGAGTGTGTTACGCTGAACAAAGTAAATCAGAGAATGACACATACCGTATGATTTCACTCATATGTAGAACGTAATAACAAAACAACTGAGCAAAGGGGCAAAAAGAGAGTGAGCCAAACAAAGAAACAGACTCTATAGTGAACAAACCAACCATTACCAGAGGGGAAGTGGGTGGGGGAATAGATGATGGGGATTAAGGAGGGCACTGTTGTGATGAGCACCGGGTGTTCTATAGAAGTGTTGAATTACTATATGGTAGCCCTGAAATAGTATTACGCTGTATGTTAACTAACTGGGATTGAAATATAAACTTAAAAAAATCGTCGATGCTATTCAACACTAAAAATACATTGCAAGACAACAATCATGTAAGTAAATAGATGGGGGAAATTATTTGATAAAATTCAAAACACATTCAGATAAATAAATTTACAAGTTGGGAATGGAAGGAAACATCCTAATTGTAAAAATAGGTACTTAAATATAAATATATATATATATATATAATATATATTTATTTATGTATTTGTGTATTTGCGTATACACACACACAGCAGATATCATATGGAATGGTAAACCTTGTAAGCCTATCCCTTGAGGTCAGCAATGAGAGAAGGATGCTGTGATAAACTGCCATCCCAAAGGATATCCACATCCTAATTCCTGGAGCCTGTGGTGTTACGTGACCCACCCACTGCACTTGTGATTAAGTAAACAACACTGAGATGGTAAACTATCCCGGATTATCTGGATGGGCCCTAAATGGAATCATACATTCTTGATAAGATAGAGGCAGAAGATCTCATACAGAAGAGGAAGGAGACGCTATGAGGACGGAGGCAGAGATCAGAGCGACGAGGCCACCAGAACCTGGACGAATCATGGAACAGATTCTCCCCCTAGAAGCTCCAGAGAAGTGCAGCCTCCTGCCCCTTTGGTTTCATCCCACTGAAACTGATTTTGTATTTCTTGCCTCTCAAATTTTAAGAGGATAATTTTCTATCATCTCTAACTAGTAAGTTTGTGGTGACTTCTTATAACATCCCAGCCCAGATTTACTGTCATAGACGCAAGTTTCCAAGAATAGCAAGAAAGCAAGCCCCATGTCCTGACAGTTCTCAAGTATGCTTTTGTCACATTTATTATCATATGTTGGCCAAAGGGATTCTTGTGGCCAAGCTCAGAGTCAGTGAGGACACAGGGGGAGGGAGGTATGAATAAATTGGAGATAGTGCTGTACCCAGTCCATTACAGAAACACTGTATTCGGATCAATTTACATGAGATGACTGAACCTGGGGTGAATAGAGGCTGGGTAGCAAAATCAAAAGATACCTGTTAAAAGTTATTTAGAAACAGAAGACCAAGGGTATAACTTTAAAAGACACTTGCCGTTGAGAGGATGATGACAGTGCAAAGAGAAGAAAAAGCAGAGAAATTCTATTTTTCTTATATAATTAGCCTATCTAAGATTTTGTAGCACAGTGTTGTATAGAAATAAGCAAATGATAATTTTATTACAGTAGGTGCCAGTTCTAAGAATTCTTAGTCATCATTTCCTCTTAATTATACTGTTTTTATTATTTGCTTTTAAGTCTGTTTCCTATTCCATATCTGAGATAGATAGATAGATAGATAGATAGATAGATAGATAGATAGATATAGATGTATCAGGGATATATCTGAAATATCTGATATATATCTATATCATCTATATCTATATATATATATATCAGAAATAAACACAAATACACACATATATATTTCACTTAATATGGTGTTAAAAGTTAATTCACTAAGATGTTTTTCAGGCCCAGAAATAAATTGTATTTTTTTTCATGCAAAGAGAAAAAGTTTGTTCATGAGTTTTTATATTGTCCTGAAGTTTTCTTTTGATATCGGTAGCAAGAGAATTCCATTTATGGACAATTATACTGTGTAGTATGAAAGTAAAACTTCCCCAGTGGTAATTATTTTTAAATTCCATTTCCATTACCCAGTATCTCATAGACCTAGTCAAATGGAACTGGGTAAAATTTGTTTGTGTAGAAATAAATAAACTTCATCTGTATACCGTAATATTGCAAACCCTAATTACAATAATTTGAAAACAAGGAGAGGAATCCAAAAGGGTAAATTCACTATTTTCAGAATTTATGGCAAATATGTTGAATTTATAGGTTAAAAATTCTTCCTTGTATAGCTTTATTCAAGATCCAGAGAACTCTAGATATAGGGTAAAATACACATATTGTTAGATAAACGGGGAGTAACTTAGATATCACAAAGAAAAGATCTGGATTTCATAAAGGATGTATGACTTCGGTTTGAACTGCATTGTACAGGCATATACACACTCACACACGTACACACATACACCTGGCAGTTTAATCCGATGGGGATTTAGTATTATCTACAACGTACTGGGAGTTCTGCTATATAAATAAGTATGGAACTGATGCTGAAGAAAAGCATGACTGCTTAGACTATCTTGGCTGTTTATATAACTTGAAATCTTGTCTAGATCAAGAGATGATTTTAAACTAATGAGAAAAGGTAAACAATGTCACTGATTAACAACATCATTATTGAGGTTGTTACTACTCATATATTGTGAATCTGTGGGAATAAAAAATTAGATTTTTTTTATTATAAACTTTTTTGCCCCCATGAGAGGTGGTGAGCAGAGTGCAGGCTAGATTTCAGTACCCCCCCTCCAAAAAAAAAACCACACTTCACCATTACCACATCTGAGTGCCTCTTTAGAGGGCATAAGGTACACACCTGGATGTGCAGTCCTGGAGTTAGTTAAGCCTGTTGCACAGGCCCAGCATTCTAGGAACAAACTGAAATCACATTAACATTCAATGTACATTCAAAATGTGATGCATAGAGTTTTCTTCTATGGAGAAGAACCACAGCACTGATCAGATATTCAGGGCAGATCATCGTCCCCACAAAACGTTAGAAACTAACAGATTATAGGATCAGGCAATTCCATTCTTTTTTTTTTTTAATTTTTATTTATTTACGATAGTCACAGAGAGAGAGAGAGAGAGAGGCAGAGACACAGGCAGAGGGAGAAGCAGGCTCCATGCACTGGGAGCCTGACGTGGGATTCGATCCCGGGTCTCCAGGATCGCGCCCTGGGCCAAAGGCAGGCGCCAAACCGCTGCGCCACCCAGGGATCCCAGGCAATTCCATTCTTAAAAATGAAATTCATTATTTTACGAATTTACCAGTGTTCCAGTTGTTTGGTCCTGGCAATAATGATGTTGAAGTAACAAACATATAAAGGCAACCATACAGCAGTATCTGCTATAGGAAACTTCCAAAGTTGTGGATTTATACAAAGGACTTGCAAATACAGATGATGAAACGTAAAGGGAGGACTCTTCCTCTGGGCCTTATACACAGAAATTCTATACCGAACCTAAATGAGACAAGAAGATTGAAAGGAAAATTGTTTATTAGTGAAATCAAAGGGCATATCCTCTGGGTCTGTTTGATTTGGCTAGATTCTAGCTCTTAAAAATCATTTAAAAAAGATAATAGTCATTAAAATAACATTTTCCTTAAAAAATAGGGATGACTACCTGTTTTAACAAATCTCTAAACTTTTATTCTCAAAATCTGTGTATCTCTAGCCACTTTACATAATGTTCACTTAAATTCTCTGCACAGAAATACAACTGATCTTTTAAATGATGTTTTTTAGATAAGTGGCAACACCAGATGTCTGCTTTTATCAGTAATTGTTTCACTTAAGAGGTATACATCCTATTAAGTACCGTTTGAAAAATGCTTTTCATTTGACACAGTGGGAAGGCGTCGAATCTCTTATCTGTAAATTTCTCCTATCAGCTCATAATTTAAAAAAGAAAAAGTATTTTTGTCCAATCTTGAATATGACCATTTGGGAGAGAACAGGAAGTTTCTCTCCCTCTCAGACCCACTTGGCTTTGCATGTTCAAAAAGAAATATATATATATAAAAAGACAGTGCAAGTGATTTTGAATGATTTTGACCTCAACTTGAGTCTTTCCTAAGATGTGCAGTCCTGTTTTCTCTTGTTCTTTTGACAGATGTAAGGGATTCTGCGTTGTGGACTGCATGATTCACTATGATTGACTTAGGCAGGGTGTGAATAGGGCTGCAAAGCAGGGGAGCGACGTTCAGCTTTCAAAGTGACAGACTGGTTACAGAGTGATTGAAGAGGTGTATGTCCTAGCATGCATGTGATGGGCTTGGGGAGAAAAAAGGAGGGGTGGAGGGAAGGACCACATCACTTGTATCCATACCAGTTTCTTCTTTCTCATTGCATGACTGCCACAGGGTAAGAAGAAACATATAATTAGATAATCTGGTTCAATCTTCTTTTCATGAAAGGAATAGAAGAAAATTTGTGAGAAAATAGGTGACATTTCAAATTTAAGATGAATATCTAGAGAGACAAATTTAAGACGAATATATGCACATATATACACACAAATAAGCACCTAAAAATGCTCAAGATCATTAATCATTAAGGAAGTGCAAATTAAATTCGCAATTAGACTCTAGGACACTTATATTAGAATGGAAGTGACTGAAGAATGACTATATTAAGTGTCTCAGTCAGTTTGGGCTGCTACAATAAAGTGCCGTAAATTCATTTCTCATAGTTCTACAGACTAGAATTCTGAAATCCGGGTGCCAGCATGATCCAGCCCTGGTGAAGCTCTTCCATTTTTTTTTTTTTTAAGATTTTATTTATTCATTTGAGAAAGAGAGAGTGAGAGAGAGAGAGAGAGAGAGAGAAGAGCAGGAAGGGCAGAGAGAGGGAGAAGCAGACTCCCCACTGAGCAGAGAGCCTCATGCAGGGCTTCATCCCAGCACCCTGAAACCCCAGAACCCTGAGATTATGGCCTGAGCCAAAAGCAGATGCTTCACCGACTGAGACACCCAAGTGCCCCTAGTAAGGCTCTTCTTTTAGATTTCAACTTTGCATTGTACCTTCACCTGATGGAAAGAGGGTGAGGGAGGTCTCTGGGGTCCCTTATATTAGGGTGCTAAGTAATTGCATTCATTAGAGTTCTACCCTCATGCTCTACTTACCTTCCCAAGGTCCCATGTCCTAACAGCATCATGTTGTGGAGGAAGGTTTCAACATATGAATTTTGGGGTAAACAAAAACATGTAGTGTATAGCGCCAAGCATTCATGACTATCTAGAGGACCTGGATCTCTGTTACATTCCTGATGAGAATATAAGTGGTATAGTTTATATAATAGTTTAAATACCGTGTGACCGTTCTTAAAAAAAAAAAAAAGAGGGAAGCAAGTCATAAGAAACAGTTAACTATAGAGAATAAACTGAGGGTGGCTGGAGGGGAAGTGGGCAGGGGATGGGCTACATGAGTGACAGGGAGTAAGGAGGGTGCTTGTTGTGATGAGCAATGAGTATTACACCTAAGTGACGAATCACTAAATTCTACTCCTGGAACAAATATTACACTATACACTATATTACACTATACACTATGCACAAATATTACACTATATGCTACTTACTAGAATTTAAATAAAAACTTGAAATATAAAAGTAAACCTACCATGTAACCCAGTCATTCCACTCTCCTGGGTGTTTAACCCAAAAAGAAATAAATTGTATATTCAAAAACAGATTTTTACACCACGTTTGTAGCTGCTTCCTTTATGTTAGCCAGAATTTGGAAGAAGAGCATCAATGGGGAAATGAATAGAGCTGTGGCATATCCATACAATGAGATCTCAGGGGTCAAAAGAAATGAACCCGTGATACACACAATAGCATGGATGAATCTCGATTAATGGTTATGACTGGAAGAAATTAGACTGAAGAGTTATATACTCTATCATGCCATTTATATAAAATACAACTCATTCATGTTGCATTTATGTAATACGATTAACAGTTATTGTTATATGCAACTTAATTTACCACAACAGAAAGGGGTGAATAGCTTGCTGTGAAAGGAAGGTGGGGAGGGGTGAGGTGGGGAGTCACATGAAGAGAATATTTGGGAGTAATGGATCTGTTTATTACCTCGATAGTGCTGACAATTTTATGAGAATATAAATACGTCAAAATTTACTGAATTGTATAGTCTAAATATGTACAATTTATTAGTGTATCAATTATACTTGCAAAATATAAAATCGATAAAACTGGGTAAATGGAGTAAAGCCACATTGTGTTATTAGAGACAGTGGTCGTATGGAAAAGTCTGAGGGGAGAAGAGAATGAAGACCACAGGGCCAACTATGTAGTGTCATATTTTCCAAACCCAAAATGATTTAGTGGTGGGAGCGCTTGCGATTCAACAGATAGTAAGCCACTTTCCTAAAACTCCATCTCAGTAATGATGGTGTAAGGACTTAGAAAATGTGAGACCCTGAAGACATATTTTTAAATCGTTCATGCAGATAATCCTCTTCTTAATTAGACAATATTTAGAACTTAAAATACAGAGGGTCAACTGGCCTAAGTAATTCCTTGGGCATTACCCTGTTCTTGGAATTCTTTCTCTGCCTAGCTAGAAGTTTTTAAATTTTTACATACTCATTAGGTGAAAAACTGGTTCCAAAATGCGCAGAAACAATAATTCTAAAAGTTACTGAAGTCAAAGAACAAATTTCAATTCAAGCCTTTCTCAGTTTCTTTTGTCATAAGGTTTATGATATTCTGATGGTTGCCTTTGGAAGAATACCTATTTTCCAGCTTAAAAAAAAAAAAAAAAAAAAAAAAAAGCTAACATAGCTCCTAAGACCCTTAAAATCAGGCTTTTACTCTCTAGATCTGGATATATCTCAACTATACACTGTAACTCTCAGTGGTAAGGAACATAAGAATATCCTGGGTTACAATTCTTGGTCAAATTGCATTCCCATTGCAAAAAATGCATATTCAATGAAAAATTGTGAGGTATAAATGGAAGAGAGTTTTTTTTCTTTTAGTCAAGAAACACATGTTTTTTGAGCATCACCAGTTGTGTTACAGATGTCAGTGTTTGGGGTGGGAAGACCATAAATAACAGCATAAACAGCCTGCTACAAGAGGGAGGATTCTCGGTGGAGTTGATAAATCTGGGGTTTAAGTAGGTGCCCCATGTGATTCTGATCCAGAGATAAGCAGATGGTGTGGAGAAAAATTAACATAGTGCTTTCAGAATCAACAATCCACTCACTACATAAGAAGTGTCTCCTAGACGTCTTGATATTTTATGGAATTCTCTCATAAAACTTGAGAGGGAAGCATGAGGACACTTTCTTTTTTCCTGAAAGTGACCTATGGACTCGGAATAAGACCAACAATAATAATAATCACAAAATATTCATCTTATGTAAATAAGACACACTCTAATGACTTACAACTAGGTAAAACTCTCACTGAACTCATTATAGTGTCTATACCATCATGAGTGTTCAATTTATTAAAACTATTTTAGCATCTTTACTGCTTTATCCAAAAATACTTTTCATTTGACTTAGTTCTCACAAGTTAAATATTTCTCATACATTTTCTTTACATACTATTATGTAGATCTTAAAAATCCTCTTTTGTTTCGTGTTCAAAAGTCAGTACGTTTTTCAGGCCATCTGGGGGAACTTAGTTGGTTAAGCATCTGGTTCTTGAGTTTGGCCCAGGTCATGCTCTCAGGGTCATGAGATCAAACTCCACATTGGGCTCCATGCTGGGCACGGAGCCTGCTTGATTCTCTCTCTCCCTCTGCCCCTCGACCCCATACTCTCTCTTCCTCTCTCTCTCTCAAAAAAAAAAAAAAAAGAAAGACAAGAAAAGAAATCAATACAGTTTCCATCATCTTTTTGATGAAGTCACTACTCAAATATTGTTTTCCATTTTTATAGTCAGGTTGCTTGTTTACTTATTGAATTTTAAGCATTCTTTACATATTCTGGATATGAGTACTTTATCAGACAGAGAATTTAAAAATATTTTCCCTTAGTATATAATTCTTTTTATTCTTTCAACAATGTCTTTAGAAGAGCCAAAGTTTTATGGATTCTAATGTTTCAAGTCTTTCTTTCAAATATAGTGCTTTGGTGTTGTATCTAAACCATCATCGCTTAACCAAAAGTCAAAAAGAACTTCTCTGTTATCTTATTGAAGTTTTATAGTTTTAAGTTTCACATTTAGGACTATGACTTGTGTTATGTTTTCTTGATGGTTCAAGGAATGAGTCAAAGCTTGTTTGTTTAGTGTATGAATATCCAGTTGTTCCAACACCACTGGATAAAAAGATCATTATTTTTTTTTTCATGAAGAAATACTTTGCCAAAAATGTAGCCTTTCCAAAAATGAGATGTCAGTTTATGAGATGGTCTATTTCTGGGCTCTCTATGTTGCTCCCTTGGTCTACTTTTTCAATATTGCTGCTAGTTACATGCTGTTGGTAATTATAGCTTTAAAGTAAGTCAGAATCAAGTTTGGTTGCTCAACCAACTTTGTTCTTCTTAAAGTTGTTTTAGCTATTTAGCTATTTGCCACATTAATTTTAGAATCGCATTGTCAATTCCTACTTTTAGGACTTCTGATTGGAATGGTTTTGAAACTATAAATTAATTTGGAGAGAATTGCCATATTGAATTTCCAAGCCAAAAGCAAGCTCTATATCTCTATTTATTTAGATCTTCTTTCATTTCTCTTAGCAATGTTTTATAATTTTCAGTGTACAGATTTTACATATTTATGTCAGACTTTTCCTTTAGTATTTCATGTTATTTTATACTATTGGAACTTATACTGCTTCATTAAATTTTAATTCCAATTTTCAATTGTTAGAAATGCAATTCACTTTTGTATATTGATCTTTTGTCCTGCAACCTTGACAAATGCACGTATTAGGTCTCATAGCTTTTATTTTTTGGACACCCACTGAATCTTCTTTATTACAACCATGTTATCTGTGATAAAAGATGTTTCACATCTTTTCAAACTGGGTAACTTTCCCCTCTTTGTTCTTTATGTATAGTACTGGCTGGCCCCTTCAGCATGATGTTAAAAATAATTGGAGAGGGTAAACACCCTTGGTTTGTTCCTAGTCTTTCCTAGAGTGAAAGCATTCAGCTACAATTCACAATTAAATATGATAGTAGCTGCATGATTTTTCGTAGATCCCTTATGTGCCTAAGGATATTCCCTTTTATTCCTGATTTTCTGAACCTTTAACAAGAACAAATATTGGATTTTTGTCAAATGCTTATTTCCTAACTATTGAGATAATCCTATGCTCATTCTTGTTAATTGAATTGACTTATTTTTTAAATTAAACCCACTTTCATTCCTGGGCTAACCCCTACTTGGTAACCATGTTTTCTTTAAAGCCCCTTTCTTACCTGATATAAAGGCGATGCTGGCCTCATAGAATGTGTTGGGAAGAATTTCCTCCTATTTAATTTTCTGGAAGAGATTCTGTAGAAGTGGTATTATTTATTCTTTAAATATTTGACGGAATTCACTAGTGAAGTTATCTTGCTCTTGAGTTTTCCTTACAGGAAAGCTTTGCTTTACGTATTTAATTTCTTCAATACATAAAGAACTATTACCTGTCCTCTTTGAGTGAACGTTTATAGTCGTGTCTTTCAAAGAATTTTCTCCTTTCATGTAAGTTGTTGAATATTGGCACAATGGTCATAAGATCCCCTGTTGTCTCAGCTTCACAATCATCTTTCTAAAATCTTCGTAATTTTAGATTTGAGATGAACACATCTTATTTCTGCTTTGCCAGCTGGTTTTCCCTGTAGGTTCTGTCAATAGAGAGCACTAGAAAGAGTGGGAAGAAAGTTTGGTCTCATAATGTGCTTCCTACTTCCTTTCTATTCCCATCAGTAACACCTACCAAAACTTCACAGCAATAATTAATTCCAACTCATATTCCCCAGCCCCACCCCTAATACTTACCACACCAGGCTTGAAGCCTTTAGGGACATCAGTACCATCTGCTTGATGCATATTCCTCAGAGGTCTGTGTGCTAGACCCACCGAGTACCTCTGTCCCCTCAGAGACACCAGCCCCAGGCTTTCTCAAAGGTCTGAATTTCAACTCCAGGGGACCTTCCTCTAAAACCCTTAAGTTTTTTTTTTTTTTTTCCCCAGACACAGGGCAACCTTAGCCCTGCTTGTTCCTGTTACTATCTCATGACATTTCTGTTATTGTTCCCAGTCTGTCTTTTCTGTTGTTCAATCCTTAGTTAACAATTATTTACATTAAATTCTATTTGTTAAAACAACTGGGATGATTTCTGCTTTCTACCTATACCCTGATTAGTCAAATAATTATACATTTATTTCTATTTTATTTAAATTCTCATATTACTTTTAATTTCTTTATAGTTGAAGTAGTGACAAAACAAAGTTTAAGCAAAATAAAACATTTTTGTTAATTCAAATACATAGGCTTCCTAAATATGAGTGTAAGGAAAGAAATAGCTTAACTTTTTTCAAGCTTTTGCCTCTAACATGACACATAATGCAAACTATAAAACAACAACAACAAGAATTGTGAGTAAAAATGGATAAGTACACTTGTTTTATTAGTCTGGGTAAAGAACAGTCCAGACAAGAGACATACTTTATTGTCTTAAGCATTAGAAATCAGAATTGTATTAAATCAGACTCCCGAATTATTCATGAGATTTGATTTGAGGAATAAGGCATGATGAGAAGAAAGATCCACAATTGAGATATAGTCTGATTGTCTCAAATTTCCTGGTGATGCCCATGAATTTGCTTATATTTGTGGGATTATTGCAAAAGCTCTGGCATTCATTGCCTTTGTTTGCAACTTGGGATATGAGGAAATACAAAGGTAGCTTAGAAACATTTTATTTCCTGCTCAATTATCGTCTTGTATCTTGCATGCCAGTCAAAGTGCGGGACTGTTTAGTATGGCAAACTTATATACATACATATACATATTTTTTTTTCTTTCTAGGGATTATATCCCCCTCTTATTTTTCTCTAAATCTTCTGAGTTACTTGGATAGCTATGTTATATCATGTCAGGTGTTACTGGATAGTTTCATTTTCATTAAGGTGCTGTTTTCAAAATTGCATTGAAGCTTATATCCTCAAAAGTATATGCAACTGCTTCGGTTTCAATAAGAAAACAACTGGTTGAACATTGCAGATTAACTAGGGGATCACCACTGCCATTAGAAATAAATTCTGCATATGTATAAAATTGGATTGAGAACTTCTTAGACTTACCTATACAATCGGAGCTAAAATTTAGGACTGAATATTTTATTGTGCTGATTCATCACTTCAGAGAAGAAATCATGAACATCTATAACATCTATAGTTTACATCTCATAATCCTCTGATTTCATCATCTTCCATTTGTAGACTAGTGATGTTCTTGTGACTATGAAAAAAGTATATACTTACTGAAGACACTTTGTTAAAGAACTTTATGCAGTAACAGGGATACTGCTTCTCTTCAGCCTGTAGAACTCCTATACCGAGGCAAACCTCAACGATACGGAAGAGTTTGGGGAAATGTGCTTCTGCTTCATATAATTTTACTTGTTTCATTCGTTACGTTTGATGTAGGTGATGGAGAGAGAAAAACAAAACTGAAATTATTTTTTTCTGTCAATTGGAATGTCAAAAAGATCCAGTGAAATTCTAGTCAGGGTTCTGTTCAACAACCGCAAAATGATTAAAAACCATCAGTTAGCCGTAAGGTAGAAAAATGAACCTATTCTTGGCTTCCATGATTATATTATTTTATGTAGGACAAACTATGTAATGTGCTCAGAGAAAAAGAGTGTATCATTTGGAAAGCCTAACACCCCTGGGGAAAAATATATTTGGAGACCTCACAATAAAGAGAGTTCTACTAGTTTCTTTCTCTTGACAGTAATGCTTTGCAAAATAGCCATCAGACCTTCTTAGTCCCAATGAAGTAATTTCAACAGAATTGATTAAAATGAAATAGTGGCTAAATAAGAACTGAAACAGCATTATTGAGATTGCTAATGTGACCACGTTATGATTCTTACTGGCCAATTTTGTAAAATAGCATGGAAATAACCGTGATACTTATCATTATAGGCAAGCATAAAATCCTTCAAGGTTGTCAGCTCCAAATCTATCAATACTTAAGAGTAATAACATTTATACATCACCATGATATTAAAATAATAATTAAGTTCCCAATAATTAGAAATGTCAAAGCATTTTCTTGTTTTTAGTGGGACAAAACAAATTTCTAAGTTAGCTGAAGTTTAATGTTTTCACCTATTCTTGGTCTGGAATTGATGGTAAAAAGTTAATTTTTTCTTGTTTTGACCCATTGTACAATTTTCCATTTGACTATGTACTAGCGGATCTAATTAACTTCTCATGCTATAGTTAGTAAAATCTAAAGGAGGGCTGATTTTGTTTAGTGCCTTCAAGTTTCACTGGTAAATATTTATTTATTTATTTATTTATTTATTTATTTATTTATTATTTTTTATTTATTTTTTGGTAAATATTTAGAGTGAAGGAGACAGTTTATGCATCTAGGTAGTTATTGAAGCGTGTTATTATGCCCATTACAAATCTTTCTCTAGGGAACCTTGCTAACTAAAATCCTTAGCCAGAAGTTGTGAGATTAGTTTGTTCTGTTCCTGTCTAGAATATTTCTTTCTAGTATGATTTTGATTACATCAGTGTGCATAATCTACATGTGTCTGTTAGAGTTCCAGCAGGCTTCTGGATGGTTCCTCAAGCTTCAACCTTTAAAAGCTTTATATCTTCACTATACAATGAATAAACTATATGTTTATAAAATTTGTTTACATTCCAGTCGTTGCCAAATACATGCAGAATAGAAAATTGAAAAGTTGTGATACTCTTTGAATATTTAAATGCCCACAACTTCCTTTGCACAGTCTTTGTTGCTTGCCAATTTTCTGCAAAATGGCTTCCACAACAGTGGTTGAGAACTTTATATAATTCTCTTGAAATTATATTAGAAAGAGAACACATTGAGCTGAGTTCTGATGAAACACTCTCCCATAACTAAATCTTTTCCCTTAGGTTTGCCCTCTAGTCTCTTGGAACCACTGGTGAGAAACTTGGGAACAGACCTCTGTTTGCTTCCTTGTTGCTGTTGTTTTATGTTTCATTCTAAGTATAGGAATCATAAGATCAGTATATTATAAGATCACAAATATTAGTAAGATTCACTTCTCTACAGTATTTAGGTATATCAGAAACTAAGATTTTCCATTGATAATGTTTTAAAGTCATCTCTAGGCTAGTAAAGACCAACAAAACAAAACAAAAACACCTCTCACATTCTTTTGTGTTGTGTTTGTAGACTGTAGACAAAATATTTCTATATCTATCTTTTTCTTTTTTTTTGGTCAGAAGTTCTATGAGTTGCATTACTATACCTATTTTTAATCAATAACTTTAATTTTAGGACGTTAGTCTTTTGTAGACTTTTAGAGTGGCTTAAATCTGAGTCTGACTATTCCTTTAGTATATAGAATCATATTTGTAAGTTGATATTTAATTCTTTCTCAAAAATATGCTTTGCTTGCTACTCTGAATAGAACACTGGGAGTTTTATTTACATCCATGTTTTATGATTATATTTTGTTCACCTGAAATTGATTTGGCATGGCTGGTCATTTTAAAGATCTTAGACATTTAACACTTCTTTTTTCTCACTTTCTCTTTATTGAACAAAATTGTATAATCAACCAAGAGGAGTTCAATGTCTGTAGATCCTAAAACTAGAAAATGATCTAAGCTTTTATTTTTAATAAATAATGTTTCATTATTAGTAGAATTATATCTTCCCAAAAGCATGCAACCTTAAATTAATTGTAGTTAAAGTTTGTTAAAATATGGCGAGCCTGGGTGGCTCAGATGGCTAAGCGTCTGCCATCAGCTCAGATAGTGATCCCAGGACCCTGAGATGGAGCCCCATGTCTGGCTCCCTGCTCAGAGGGGAGCCTCCTTCTCCCTGACCCTGCCACTCTGCCTGCTTGTGTGCTCTCTCTCTGTCAAATAAATATGTGAAATATTTTTTAAAAAATAAAAATAATAATAAAGTTAGTTAAAATACAGTGAATCCTCACCCAACAGTTTTCCTGTGGTTTCTCATTTAATCTTTGTTATTTCATAGAAATGTCGGTATTTTTATTCCTATTTCCAAATGAGAAAACAGAAGTTCAGGGGGGTTGGAGAGGGTTAGAATGCTAACTTTCATGTATTATAATACAAGTACTAATTGGAAAGCTGTATCTACTAACATTAAAACCAATGAATGGTTCCATCTAAGAGCCTTTTGGAATAGCTCCCTGATTAATCAAAAACGTCACATCATAGGGCACCTCAATCCATACTGACTTGAGTCTGTCAGTCTGAGGACGCTTTACTTTGAGCTTTCATAAAAAGGATAATTTGCAATTCAAAATTGGATTCACCTTTTCTAATTAGGTGAAATTACAGTTGCCATATTATAATTAAAGGTTATGTGACAGACAGGAGTGTTTATTTGGATTATATCAGATTATTTTTCTGGTTTTCTGAAAATTGTAGCTTTTGATGAACATGTATTTTTAAAACCTTCCGACAAATATCTATTTTTATTTAGAAGTAGAGCTGTTCCCTCTCTGAACTTGAAACGCTGCTATGATTGTCTATATTATGGGACTCATATTCAAATGCATTTCTCCCTCTACTAAGCTGCCTAAAGGTATTGATGTCAGAATATTTCCCTTCTAATGAGCACAGGATGTCTCCCAGAGATGCTATGAAACATATCACTGTGCCTCAAACTGAATTATAGTAATACTGCTTAATAATGCCTTTTAAAATGCCTCAAATTATATATCATAGGATTATTGAAATATAGAGGTATTATACAGGATTTGCAATCCCGAAAAATAGCTTATAGTTTTTGCCCATTGGAAAGTTTAAAATGTATGAAAAAAATCTCTGCCAAAAAATCTCTGCTTAGACCTTGTGATGTCTCCCTCATACCTCATAAACTTGAATAATCTAGGGGGAGTTAGTTTAGAGTATTGCATAGAATCTAAAGGCAGATTGCTTGGTGTGCAATTTAGAAAGTACACCCCCCCCCAAAAAAAAAAAGTGAGGCAAATACTTAGAATAATGTTAAGAATTAAGAGTTAATACGTACAGACTCAATATCACAAATCATCATGGAAATGTAAATCGAAACCACAATGAGATATCACCATACACCAATCAGGATGACTATTATCAAAAAGTAAAGAAATAATAAATGTTGATAAGGATACAGAGGAAAGGGAACGCTTGTACCCTGTTGGTGGAAATGTAAATGTGCAACCACTAAGGAAAACAGTATGAAGGTTCCTCAAAGAATTAAAACTGGAAATATCATATGATCCAGTAATTCCACTACTGGGTATTTATCCCAAAGGAATGAAAATATTAGTTCAGAACGATATGTGTACTCCTTTGTTCATTGCAGTATTCTTCACAATAGCCAAAATATGAAATAACTTAGGTGTCCCTTGATAGATGAATGAATAAAGATGTGTTAACTATATATACATATACAATGGAACATTACTCAGCCATAAAAAAGAACGAAATCTTGCCATTTGCAACAACATAGATGGATCTAGAGGGTATTATGCTAAGTGAAATGAGCCCATCATAAAGACAAATATCATATGGTTCCATGTATATATCATATCTTAAAAACAAAACAAAAAAATCTAAGACTCATAGATACAGAGAACAAACTGGTGATTGACGGAAGGAAGAAGAGCAGGGAGATGGCTGAAATAGATAAAGGAGATTAAGAGGTACAAACTTTTAGTTATAGAATAAGTCATGGAGATGAAAAGTAAAATATAGGAAATAATCGTCAATAATATTTTAATAACATTGTATGGTGACTATACTTATCACAGTGAGCAATGGGTAGTGTGTAACATTGCTGAGTCATTATTATTTTATATCCCTGAAACTAACAAAACATTGTATGTCAACTAAATAAAATTTTTTAAAGAAGAGCTAATAGAGGGGATCCCTGGGTGGCGCAGTGGTTTAGCGCCTGCCTTTGGCCCAGGGCACGATCCTGGAGACCCGGGATCGAATCCCAGGTCGGGCTCCCAGTGCATGGAGCCTGCTTCTCCCTCTGTCCTATGTCTCTGCCTCTCTCTCTCTCTCTGTGACTATCATAAAAAAAAAAAAAAAAAAAAAAAAAAAAAAAAGAGCTAATAGCTATACAGTGCCTAAAAATATTTGCTTTCCAGAAATGCTAATTATCTCTCTTTTGGACAGAGAATGTGTCATAGAAGTTTTATTTACAATTCTCTTTTGAAGCTAAGGCAATCTTAATTTATTCAAATGTTTTATCTATCAGGTTTCTTTGAAAGTAAGCTTTTTGGTATCATGTGATTTGTGAGTAACTAAATTAATCCCAACATTACATAAGTCTTATCTTATAGCTTTTCTTGGAGTTTTAATCAATATTTTGCCCTTAGTTAATAAAATAGATCTAGTCCAGGATTAAACTCCAATGACCTCAAACAAACAAAAAAAAAAGTGTAAAATTTATGCTATGTTGATTATATTCCTTACAGATTTTTTATTTTAAAAATTGTCTACTTTAATATTTCAACATGTTTAATGACTTAAAACAATAAAAATTCATAACCAGTTTCTATTAGATTATATGAAAATATAGCACAACTGCATTCTGAAACTCAGGACCAATGAGAAAAACCAATTAAATATAAATTCAAGTTTTATTAGGATTTAAATGAGCATTTTTTTTTCTATTCATTCAACAGATTTACTGAGTACATACTCTATGTAAGGCCTTGCATTTAGAATATTAACATTAGGACTAGGCTAAAATACCAGAAATCATTACAAATGGCACTGCAGTTTTCCTTTGTTTGGCATTTTGTATTTTCAGTTCTTATCATAAGGTTTATAATGTGTTTTATGCCACTGTAAATATCAGATAATTGCTTAGAAGTGTTTTTCTTGGGATTATTTAGAGACTATTTATTTTGCACACTGAGATATTACAGCAACAAGTTTATTCAATCAAAATATTTCATTTCTGTGTGTTGTCCCCAAAAAGTTTTTATAAAAATGAACAGCTACTTTCTCTAATAATTTTGCCACCATGGCAACTGAAGCTCTCAGTAATGATAGCGTACAAACAACGGGATTGGATTGTTATGTTAATAGAATTTTTGAAGTAATTAGATTATGAAGACGCTTTGTCTTTTCTAGTTCAGAGATTTGTGTAACATTGCTAAACAAATTATTCTGAAATATTAACTTGTTTACTTTAATCAGTTATTGTCATCTGACTCTATTATCACTGTCTTACCATCTCCCATCATATACATGCTACAGAATTGCCGAGCTTGATTCTTGTCAATTCACTGATTATCTCCTGTTTTAAATTTCATTTGATGTCTCTTGCTGGCATCTTTTTGATTTTGTGGATATGTTTCAGTACATGGAGCAACAACAGATTTTATATGTAATAGGAATCATCTCATTTAGCTCAGACAAGCTGACACATCAGGGAATAGGATTGGGGACAGTTACCCTTTATTTCTTGCGATTTTGCAAGGGCTTTCTATTCATATGTGGATTCTTAGGACATTTGTGTCATTCTGATTTTCACAAAACGTGTTTAAAGTTGGACCTGTGTCTATATGTAGAGGATGTCAACAGCAAATTCTTTGGTCTGAGTTGCTGAGTGATGTTGGGGCTGGGGAAACAGACCTGGCTGGGAATCTGTCACTTACACATCTGTACTGTCACTTTTTCCATCATTGTAGATGGGCAAGTGTAAACGAGTGTCAGAAAATAGATTGCTTGGACTATGTTTTCCTTAGGATATTGAAGTTGCCTGGAGAACATTTTAGTTTGTTATTGGAACAGAGCTATTAATCCAGACATAGCAAATAAAAGGTTATGGTATTCAAAGCACAGGGATGAACTACCAAGTTAGGTCAAAGATACAGCCGCCTATGGGCCCTTCCCCATTTGCAAAGAGCGCACACAAAATGTGGAGTTAACGGCAACTAACGGGAGGAATGAAAGCTAAGCAAATACTCTTCCTGAATATCTAGCTAACCTTCAGCAAAGCCTTTTTGTTTTGATAATTGGAGAAATTTGCCGAGGCTTACGTGATAGATACGTAGAGAGAGATAGGTATAGATATGTATACATATAGAGAGTGTAAATGAAATTTTGATGTATTAAAAGTATCTCTTGTTGTTAGATACAATTATTGCTTTCAGAAAAAGTGTTCAACTACCAATCAATACGATTGTTTACGTTGATTAATTAAAAAAAGATTAATGCTTTAAAAATCTCAGTTGAGGGACACCTGGCTGGCTCAGTGGTTGAGCGTCTGCCTTGGGCTCAGGGCATGATCCCAGGGTCCTGCTTCTCCCTCTGCCTGTGTCTCTGTCTCTGTCTCTCTCTCTCTCTGTGTCTCTCATGAGTAAATAAATAAATAAAATCTTTAAAAAAAATAAAAATAAAAATCTCAATTGACTAGAAACAATATAAACCTATTTATTTGCTAAATTAATAAATTTGGCCCCATTAACCACATATCTAATACATGCAAATAAGGTGATTTATATTTTAAATTTAGAAATTGTCCACACCTTAAATGCAGTCTTACTAAAAGTAATCATTATATGAAGTCAATCTCTACATGTATTCAACCTCTCCAAAACTTTTTTCTGAATCTCAAATTTTTATGTGTAATTTTGAATTCATATTTGTTTGTTAGGCTTATTGCTTCGTGGTTCTTGAACTTTCTTCTTATATCTTAAAATTATCTACTATTCAGGTAAATCAATCTCACCTGCACAACCTGATGCAGAAATAATTTCAAACATCATGGAACTGGTTTTAATTCAGGGATATATTCTCTAATTGTTGAAGTAGAGAATATACTAATTAGGCTTTCTAATTTGAAGTTGAACCTACAAGAATTCCTCATATTGTAAGAAGGAAAAAGGTGACGAAAGCTGAGTATGAAAAGGATTTCCTAAAACCAGGGAGAAATCAAAGAAATAATATTTTTCCATAAAGAGCCAAAGACAAGTCACTGGAAACTAGAAATTGGGAATAATTGACTTTCCTACATAGTTGGACAAAGAATCAACAAATATAAATGGAAAATTTACTTTGAGCAAGGGGCTATTTGCTGGAGTTGGAGAGCTGAGAAAGTCACTGACATTGGTCTCAAAGAACTTATTTAAGTGGAAGAGGTTAATGGTATCAGTTCAAAAGTCATTATGACTTTGTCGTGTTTGGTTAGAATTTTTAAAGAAGTAAATAAAGAAAATGCTGCCAGAAAATTAATATCCACATATGCAGATTGTATAAAAAGCTTAAAAATGATTTGTGAAAATCCAAGGAGAAGGAAAGATCACTAGAGCTGTAGAATGCAAAGAAGTGATGGAGCCCTTTCCAGGGATTTGTGTACTCAGGTTTTCTCCTCTTTACCTTCCTCACACCACCCAATATCTGCTAACCTCTCAGGTGCATCTGACTCCTGCACTTTTGTTTTATAAAGCATCACCTTCTTAGACAAGTTTATCAAAGTACAATTGATGTTCAGTAAACAGTATATATTTAATGTGCAAAATGTGGTAAGTCATAACACACCTGTGGAGCCATCACTACAATCAAGATCATTAACGTGTCTGTCACTGGTTAAAGTTTCCTCGTGACCTGGCGTCATCCATCCTTCTCTGTGCCTCCGCCACCTCATCCCCAGACAATCACTGATCTGCTTTCTGTCACGATAGATTAATCTGTATTGTTGGGGAAGAAAAGTTTTCCTCTATTCTCCAAGATTCTTCTGGCTGGTCTAAAAATTAAATTGGCATAAGGCAGGCTAACAGGAGAAAATAAAATTTAATTACCTAAGTATGGGGCACCCACGTAAACGTGAAGATTCCCAAGACAGGTAAATGAGGTATATGCCATCCTGAACTAAGGAGAGTGAGTAGGGATCTGGGACATTGAAGGGAAGGAAACAATTCACAGGAAGATGACAAGGAGTAAATGGTAAACAATGTTCATCATACCTAGTTCATATTATAATATAGTGACCTATGTGGATCGCTCCTTTCTTAGAACAGGTATCCTGTATCAAGATTCCTTCAGGGAGTTAGTGGGAAGGTGAAAGTTTCTTTCCCCATCTTTTGGGTCTTGATTTTTTCAGTTTGAAACCTGCATACCAAACTGACATATCTTGGGTCAATTTATCCTGAACCCCTACGTTATTTTTAAACATTTTTGTAAATGGAGTTATAAAATATGTGTTTCATTTGGTGCGTGCCTGGCTTACTTCAATCACCACAACCCTTTAAGTTTCATCCACGTTGCTGCAAAGAGCAAGGACAGGTCCTTTCAATTGCCAAGCAGATTTCACCTCGTGTGGTGTGAAAGACCACATGTTGTTTAGTCCCTGTAAATGGAAGTTGGTTTGCAAATAAAATTATAACATTTGCATATGCTTGTTTTGCGGATATGCTTTCATTTCTCTTGTAAGATTGTGGAATGGCTGGGTCATTATATTGGCATATCTTTAACTTTTTAAGAAAATATTAAAAAAAATAAAAATAAAAAATAAAAATAAATAAAAAAATAAAAAAAAGAAAATATTAATGTTTTCCAAAATAACAGTACCATTTTACATTCTCACCAGCCATATATGTGAGTTATAAAATCGACATTTTTGTGAATACTTGGATCAGCAATGGCCTTTTTAATTTTAGCCACTCTAATAGGTGGATGGTGGTATCTGATTGTGGTTTGATTTGGGTTTTCCGAATGATAAATGATGCTGAGCTTGTTTACATGTGCCCATTTGCTATCCATATATCTTCTTTGGGGAAGTGTGTAAATCATTTGCTTATTGGGGGGAGGTTATTGTCTTTTTATTATTGCATGGTAAAAAATCTGTATATATATTATAGATGCAGGTCTTTTATAGGATTTTTTTGGCAGACATTTTCTCTCATTCTGTAGCTACCCTTTTCATTTTTCTTAAAGGTATCATTTGAAGAGAAAACATTTTGTTTGACTTCCAATACATCTAATAGAAAGAAAAAATATTTTAAATTTTTTTTTTTTTTTTTTGTCCTCTGGAGACCATTCTAAATCCTCTATTTAATTCTGTATAAGTGAACCCTTTCTGGGTGGTGAGAATACAAAGTATTCTCACTCTCTGTGTAAACACTGGTAATTGTTTGACTTGCCCTCTTCTGTCTTGTGGTTCTTTGCCCAGCTTTTGGCAACTTTCTTATACCCACGTTCAGCTGAACCCTTGAAGGATTCTTCTGTATACATTCTGTCTCCTTAATTTAGAGAGACCACTGGGTCTGCCTTGCATCCTCCCTCCAAGCTCTTTGGCCTAAATACTCTCTTTAGTCCATAGGTGGGAGCAGTTGTAGTGCCTACCTTATTCATTTTCCTTTCAGGATCACTCTGCAGAGCAGCCTACCACCCAGTGATTGAAAATCATTTTGTAAATTTTGTCCAATTTTTTAATTCTTTGAGGCAAGAGAATAAATGTAGTCTGTTAGTCCATCATGGCCAGGAGCAGAGTTTTTAATTGTCTTTTTATGGGTCTGTGTCCCTCAATAAAATTTGAACTCCTGCAGGCATAATCCATATTTAGTATTCAACTAATCTTTGTTGAATAAAAGAAATGCATTTTCCCTGAATCTATGTGATTTATTTGGAAATGAGAAGGCCTGCTTTTATTTTGTTCTTCTGTTTTAACCCCAATCTATTCTACGGGAGAGTGCTGAGATGGTGAAGAAGCTTAAGATGAAAACTAGAACACAAGCCCTTTGCTGTTATTTTCATTTATTTGTTGTAGTTTTTAAATTGCTCAGCCTTGGAAATAGAGCAAGGCAAACGTGGTATCTAACTTCAAGGAGCTTGAGTGACTGAATATACAAATGGACAAGAGCTAGACCATGTATTAAAATACAACTCTGACTTATACAGCCTGCATCAGTCAGCGAGCGCAGGAAGACAAACCACAGCCTCTGTAGCTTTTGGCCTAAAACAGTCAGGACTTGATCGAACTGATAGCCTTCCCTAATTTTTGCCTCTGCTTACAATTCAGGACTACCCAGAGAAAGCCAAATGTACTTCCCTAACCAATCACATATGATGTTCCATTTCTCTTTAGCTTGTCTCTAGCTTCCTCATGCCAATATCTTCAATCAAGGCATACCTGAAGCTTTCCCCTTTTTTGTTGTTGTTGTAATTTTTTTTTTCCTATAAAGCTTTTCCATTCCTCTGCCTGCCTTTGAGTCTCTGCCAAATGCAAGTGATGTTGGCTGACTCCCTTGCTTTAGCAGGCTCTGAATAAATAGCCTGTGCTTGTTCTCATTTGGGTGGTCTTCATTTATTTTCACAATCTTACAGTTCAGTAGGAAATGTAGTCCTAAACAGATAAGTACATGTGTGATAAACCAGGAGGAAGAGGAACTGCCTATAGAAGGAAACATAACCTAATATTTTGGTGATGAGAAAAGGCATTGAATAAAAGAGTATAAGTATTAATGCAATTAAAGCGATCTACTCATTGGTATTTTAGATTAGAAAATTCTCCCTCTCTCATTTATTTCTGTGCCCACTGTTTGTTTGATTTATTTATTTATAGACATATTTATTTGAAAGAGAGAGTGAGAGTGTGTGTGAGCACCCGCAGCGAGGAAGGGTTGAGGGATAAGCAGACTCCCCGCTGAGCGAGGAGCCTGTTGCTGGGCTCCATCCCAGGACTCTGAGATCATGACCTGAGCTGCAGTCAGACCTTTATCCAAATGATGACCATTTATTTCTATTATCGATTTATTTAGGCAAGAATTTTTGGCATGTTCATGTACTATGAAGGTTATGACATTTTTTCCAACTCATAGACCTTCACATAGAAAGTAGAAAAAAAATCAAGGTATATTTTCTTCATTATATGCTATTGCTTTATTTTACTCCATGCCCAGCTTACATTTTGGAAGGAAAGAAAAAGTAACATCTATTGCATACAGTCTGGCCCTGTATGCCAGACTGAAAGAGTCTGGGGATTTTTTTTTTTTTTTTATAACATACGAAATCTCACTTAATTCTTAGAAGTCCTAATTTTATGTAAATATTGTTATCCTCATTTTTTAAGTGAGGAAACTGAGGCACAAAGAACTGAAATAACTTGGCTAAGATCACACAGCTAGCAAAGTGCCAAACCCCAGCATAAACACACGTCTCTCTACCTACAGTCAAGGTGTCTCGACCTCTGTGCTATTGGCAGTTTGTGCCAGGTAATTCTTTGTTGTGCTGCCCCATATGTTGCAAGATGTTTAGTAATATCCCTGACCTCTCCCCACTAGATGCCAGTTGCACTCCTCACAGGACAATCAAAATGTCTCTAGGTATTGCCCTATGTCCCACTGTGGGAGGGGCGTTCAAAAATTGCTCCCGGTGAGAACCATGGCTGTAGATCAATTATTCTATTAGCTTCCTATCCGCTAACCTAATCTTTCATAAGGATCATTTCCATAATATGTTCAGTCAACTCCTTGAAACACATGTGCACGCGTGCCCACACACACACACACTGGCTTCCCTCTCCCCCCACTTCCTAGAAGTTCCCTAATGAAATTAGAATTGATTCATTTTCAGCAGGGAATTCTCTTTAAGTTTTGTAATTGTTGTCTCGGGAGTTGATGTATTTAACAAGAAGGCCCCGAAGGAAATTCTGACAAAAGAGCTGACTGTCGCTGTCTTCAATTGCTTGGGAAGGAGCCTAAATTTATCATCACCTTCCTACTGAACATTCCTTTGTTTTTAGATCCTTTCAATTATTCAAGCCCCCTTGTTCTCTGTTACTTTTCCAGCGTCCTTTCCCACTTGGTCTCTTCCTGCCTTGACTTCTCCCCTTTCCCTCTTCTCTTCTCCCTTCACTCCCAGTCCCTTTTCTTCCTCTACCCACCTCCCCTACTTTCCTCTCCTTTCTCCTCCCCGAGAATCCTGCAGGGCACTAAAATACATGGATTCAGGATCCCATTCTCTCCTTCTCCCTCTCCCTCCCCACCCCCTCACTCTCCCGTTCTCTCTCTCCTTCTCTCTCTTGCCTTTGTAGCTCCCTGCCAGTGCAGCTGTCCCATACAGCCTTTGATGCTACTCTGTTATCTTTGGCACCAGCTCACAGGCTCCACTGGGCTGAAATTGGAACTCTTCCATCTCCATCTCCTTTCTTTTGTCCTGCAATATGGTTATCCTGGAGGCCACTCAGCTGCCTCCCAATATTAGAGTAGGTGACAAGAACAGGGAATAGATTCTCTGAAGCCAGAGCGAGGCTACGGAACATCTTACAGTAGTGAACACCTTTGTTGTTGCTAATACTTTTCCCCCCTCAAACACTTGCAGGGGGTATTTTGAAATGCATTTCAGCATCTCTCACTTTTCCCATAGCAAGCCATGGTATCTGGCAGTGTTTTTCAAGAAAGTACTTATCTTTGAAAATCAGACTGAGCTGAAATTATACTGATTTCATTGTAAAACCTCAGACTTGAAGCAATGTTTTTTTTTTTTCTTCCAAATTCCATGGGGTGTGCCAAATATTTTTCAACTGCACAGTAAAATTGAGCTGAATAAAAGGATATGGAAAACCCGAAATAAAGCATTTCTTGTGACTAATTCGACACTGCTTTAAGCCTACCTCCTCCTTTAAAGAAAAAAAAAAAACTCATTTCCTATTTAGAGCTGAATAAAAAGTATATATCAACCCTGAACCTTGGACAAACTCTTTGATAAGAGAGAATTGACTCTGATCTTAGGGTGGATGGCACAGCATCAAAGAACACGGATTTATTTTGGCCTGTAACATCTCAACACTGACTCAGAATTGGCTTAGATGATTTGGAGGAATAGAAAGTTAAAATTATATACTGCTCCAGTTCCACATTATAGTAAGAAGTTCCTGTGGAGAAAAATCTAATTTTAAGCCTACCATGATTTTCCTGCATAAACATGAGGAGTTAGGAACCCGAAGCTTCTCTTTAGAACACTGCTTGTACAAAAGATCTTTATCTGGTTCATCCTTGTTTGGTGTTATTCTGTGCGGGGAAAACCATGTGCTACACTTAGTTCCATTTGCTTATCCCTCTATGCAGCCACCTGCAGACTGATTATTTCCTTTTAAAGCAAAAGTAAAATCTCCACTTCCCTCCCTCCTCCAGGCAGCCTCAGCGAAAAGGCAGCTTATACAATGATGTTTTGTGAGAATAGATCCCATTAACAACAACAGCAACTTAGATTTATATAGTGCCTTATCACACATACAGCAAAGCAATCCAGGCATTTTCTAAAATGGAAAGCATTTCCTTTTAGGCTTTCAAAAAATCCTTATTAAACAACAATGACAACAACAAAGACTTAACTTGAACATGTGAACCAAAAAGGTGGAAAAATGTGTTCCCTTTACTTTAAATTAGGGGGAGGCCGACTTAAAATCAAATTGTCCATTTCATTATTTTGTAAACAGATAACACTGGCTTGATGAGAAAGACAACTTATTGAAAGAGGTTTTGTTCAAATTTAAATCACCGCTTTCCCTAATCTAAGTGCTTTGTTAAGTGTAGCATTTCTTTAGCAGGATTTTTAAGAACTTTGATGTATTGCTATGATGTGTTATGACATTTTTTGAGGATAAATTTAAGGTGGCATGCTGGTCTTTATTTTTCTGTGTGACTAAGAATTTAGGTGGTTAGTATTTAGTCTTTATAGAATCATTTTTGAATTCTTTTCTTTTATGATGGCATCTAGCTGCTGTGGTTTTGGGTAACAAAATCAACCAATGGATGTTGAAGACTTTTAATTGCAAAATAAATAATCTGTATTAGCATATGCCCCAACTGATAATGATTAGAAAATTATAAATGCTTCTGTAGTAGAAATATCACAATATTTTTATATTTAAACCTTTTCAATGTTTTTGTTTCTAGTTTTTGATTAATACATAGGTTCACATAGGATCACACCTTCAATATCCAAAATTAACTTTATTTTTATGATTGGAACATTTCTAGTACAGGCTTATTTATGGTAAGGAGCATGGTATTTGAAGTCAGGTATATATTTAGTCTGAATGTCTGACTTAGCTATTCATGATTTGTTTGACCTTGAAAAATAACTGATTCCTTTTTAAGTCTCAGATTTTCATTCTATAAAATATAATAAAATTGCAAGGAAAAATTGAGATGTTATGTTTGAAGAATTTGGTATGATGTCTAGAACTGATTGGGATTGAAAGTAAAATGATGATGCAAGATTAAGGGAGAAAGAAAGAAAAAAAAAAGGGAGAAAGAAAGAGACTGCTGTCTTGAAATATAACCATTAGAAAATTAAACACTCAACTGTAGGAGTCCAGAGAATATTCATTTCAAGTTGAACAATCACTGAAGGTCCAATGCAAAACTTATTTTATTCAATGAAAAAAATGGGGTTACAAAGCGTGAAATCAGGAGGTGGACCTGGTTTAACTCAGAGATTCAGAAGAAGTGAGGCTGGATGATAAAAATACATGAAAATTGCCATATCTTTTGGAAGTGACCTATACTTGAGAGAGACAGAAGAAGAGAGACCTTCAATGGCAATAGTTAAATTGAATGCAAACTATGTGGGGAGATTTAAAATCTGAAGGTATCTACCTACCCAATTCTCAGTCACCTAGAACATCTTCTTATTCCCTGAAGATGGCCCTGGTCTCTACCTTCAGCAAATAGGCCAATAGAAATTCCCCTTATTTAAAGATCATTAATTGAAAAGCAATCAGCTCTAGGTATGTGTCACAAACTAAGATGAATCTGGAAAAGAAGAAAATAACAAACAGCCAATGAGAAAACAAAAAGTTGTTACCATACAGATGATGCAATTGTTACTGAACATTTTGCCAGGAATGAAGAATAGCTGATTAGACCAAATTTATTACTAGAAGCAGAAGGCAGAAGTACTGTATGGGAAGGGATGAAAAATAAGCAGGAACGAGCCAGCACAAGGAAGCAGGAAAAAACACCCCACTCCCCTCCATTGAATTGGTTAACCAAAAATAAAACCAAAAATAAATAGAGCTAAAAAGATACAGTGAAGCAACAGGAGAGAAGCAAATGAAAAAGGGATTGAAAGTAAGGAAAAAATTAAAAGATTACAAAGGAAAATGAACAATTAGCATCTTTCACATTAATTTAGGATTAGAAATATGTACATTCATATGGATTAAATACATTATTATTCATCAGTGCAAGAAATATTAGGAAGCAGAAAAAAAAGGACAATATAGAAAGGCAGTTATACACTAACACAGAGCACTTGGATATAATGTTAAATGAGATAGCAAGACATTTAATATGTATATCTGTTGGGGAGGAGGAAATAGTCCTCTGTCCAAGGTTGTTCTAAGTGGAATAAAAATTACATTTACATGAGATTAATGGGAGAAAATAAAATTTTACTCTGTACTCTATGCTGAATTCACACAGACGTGAAATTCCAAAGACAGGCCAAATGCCATATATGTGGCATCCTGAGTTTAGATGAGGGGTGGGAGTCTAGGGATACCAAGGCGGGAGAGGCCTTGAGCAGGAAGGTGAGAGGAGTTGTTTGCAAACAAAGGCTGCCCTGTGGTGCAGATAAATTGCTTAGGTAAAAAGGAATGTCAGTTAGTAGCTCTCTTCTGGGGGCACCTGGGTGGCTCAGTGGTTGTCTCTGCCTCTCTCTCTCTCTCTGTGTCTCTCATGAATAAATAAATAAAATATTTTTAAAAATAGCTATCTTCCTGGGACAAGTCCTCTATCTTCAGTTCTTTTTTAGGCTGTTGATGGAGGTGTACTTAAAGTTTCTTCCTGGGATGCCTGGGTAGCTCAGCGGTTGGGTGTCTGCCTTCGGCTCAGGTCATGATTCTGGGATCTGGGATCAAGTCCTACATCAGGCTTCCTGCAAGGACCTGCTTCTCCCTCTGCCTGTGTCTCTGCCTCTCTCTCTCAGTCTGTGTCTCCATGAATAAATAAATAACTCTTTTTTTTTTTTTTTAAGTTTCTTCCTGAGTCTTTTGAGCCTTGATGATTTTCAGCTCAGAATAACCTGCATACCACTGTGGCCTGTGTTGGGGTGGCGTGCTCTTGGCTTTTCTATACTATTACCATCTGTGTAATATGTTTGTGTGTATGTATGGATATTTGTAAGCATTTTTCTTTTGGGAACCTGTACTACTAGTATAAATAAGATTAATAGTACTGATGGCCCAAGAGAGGAGGAATGGGTGGCTAAAAAAAAATTGGGAGACACATGACTTGCCAATGACTAAATGGCAATTTGCCTCAAATAACCACATTTATAGGAAATCTGACTGTTTACATTATGGTCCTATAACTGAGGTACTGTCTTTTATTATATAGTCAATTTTAAGTCTATTTCTAATGCCCAAGATAATACTTACCACCCTATGAATTACAAATCACTCCTAAATATGGGCATGCAGAGCTGGAAACATGGAACCATTTCATGAACCTGAACATGGAAACATCCATTACTTTTTTCTCTTTCTTTCTTAAATTATGTTCCTTTACTTGTGTCTGCAAGATCATCTCCTTCATTAACATTTTTCTTCAAATTTAAAAAAATAAAACAATAAAACGACTCATATTCCAAAAATAACCCTTTTATCTAGCCACTGCCTCTTAATATTAAACTTGAAACTTTTGGGACACGTGGGGGGCTCAGCGGTTGAACGTCTGCCTTTGGCTCAGGGTGTGATCCCCGGATCCAGGTTTAAGTCCCACATCAGGCTCCTTGTGGGAGCCTGTTTCTCCCTCTGCCTGTGTCTCTGCCTCTCTCTCTCTCTCTCTCTCTCTATGTGTCTCTCATGAATAAATAAATAAAATCTTAAAAAAAAAAGAACTTGAAACTTTTAAAGAGATCTACACTTGCTACCTATACATTTTCCCTTCCTTTTGTATAAAATCAATTCCAATCTCACTTCAATCCTGGCGTTGTTGCAAAAACTGGTGGTACTAAAGGTGAGCTTTATCCCAACTTTCCTGCCCCATTTAGCGTTGACCTTTCTCAAATTTATTTTCTTTTGTCAGTTCTGCACAATATTCCCGATTCTCTTTCTGATTCTGCCTATACTGTCTCAACACTCTGTTCCTTCTTTCTTTCTCCTTAAATAGTCATATTCTCAATTCCCATATTTTCCCCTTCTCTTTCCTACCTCTATATATCATTTGGGAGATTTTTTTACTCCCAATGTTTACTACTATAAGCGTGAAGTTGACCGTCAGCACCTTCAGACCTTTGGCTTATAGGAACCATTAGAGAGGTCTACCTCAAACTCTCTTATATTAAACTATTCTTGTCTTCAATCTTCTCCTTATTCCACTACCATTTAAATTGGTTAATCAAGATCTGAATTTTTTACCTTCCAAGTGTTTCTAGTATCTGTCTTTTCTTCTCAAAACTCCTCAGCCATTGTCCAAATTCAGAACCTTTTATCCTTTACCTGAACAGTGGCCACATAGGAATTGGAGTTTCACCTTCAATCTACTATAAATTGACTTCTAACTTTGCCAATTCTGTTGTTTTCATTGTATCTTCCATTTTGTCAGTGAATACAACTTTCACATATCCAAGTTTATTCTGTTACTCCTTTATATTAACAATTTTATTATCTCATTATGTTTGTAGGCTTGTGGTTAAAGGCCTTAAATGTGTGTAGAGAACCTTTCATAGTCTGAATCCAGATTGTCTTACTTGCATTACTCCTTGATAATTCTTCTTAAGGCCCTAGTTTAGCTTAAGTTTTAGAGCTTTCACAAATACACCATTTCCTTTCTAGATTGTATTAAAAAAAAAAAAAACTTGTCAAAGCACTCTACCTCTTTCTGACCAGTTGAATATCACCAAAATTTTATTTGTTTTTTAAAGATTTTTAATTATTTATTTATTCATGAGAGACACAGAGAGAGGCAGAAACACAGACAGAGGGAGAAGCAGGCTCCCTGTAGGGAGCCTGACAGGGGACTCGATACAGGGCTTCTAGGATCACACCCTGGATCAAAGGCACATGCTCAACCACTGCTGAGCCACCCAGGCATCCCAAAACTTCCTAACTGGATTTAATTATCATACCCTTCCTGATGCTATCTCTGACTTCTTCAAATTATCACATTCTTCATTATTTAGTATTAGTTATTAGAATATTTTTTTCAAAATTAGAGTATTAATTACATCAGTGATTTTGAATCCCTGTGTTTCCTTACCACACTTTAATGCAAGCTCTTTTAACAGCATGAGATAGGCCTCAGCCATTTTATAGTCTCCATGCATAGCTTATTGCCAAGCACATTAAAAACCCTCTAGGAATGTTTTTTGAATTAATAAATAATGTTCTATTAATATTTGAAAAATCCTTCCCATTTTGCTGTAAAATTTTACAAATATTATCTCAATTGATTTTATTATTTTGAAACTTTAAATATTACCAGTTTTTAACATAGTAAAAAAGAGTTTTTAAGGTGGTAGCACTACTGAAGAAAGATAAAAATTCTGTGAATTAGGAAAAAAAAAAAAAAGAAATCCAATGATTGAAGTAAAAAACTTGATGGATAGTGGAATTCTACTTTCATCCATGATGTAAACCTGGTTCTGAACTTGTCTTCCTGTGAATGAATGGATGAATGAATGGATGAGAGGAAGGAAGGAAGGAAGGAAGGAAGGAAGGAAGGAAGGAAGGGAAAGGGAGGCAAGGGAGGAGGAAGAAGGAAAGAGGGAAAGAGGGAGGTAGGAGGGAAGGAAGAACAGATATTTGACACAACCATGTTGTCTGAGCTCAGAGCTCATAGAAATGGAATAAGCTTGAATTTGTCCAGTAGAGTAAAGGAGAAAGAGCCAAGCAGTGAAGTGAGTCCATGAATTCACATCTTTGCACAGCTTAATTGAGCGCCTTTGGCTCAGGGTGGAGCACAGGGCTCTAATCAAGGTGTGAGATGAGGCTACAGTAATCTTAAATTTCTTCTCGGGAGAGTATGCTCCAGGATCATCCCTGTGGCCATGGAAGGCCTTCAGCCCTCCCCACGTGTTGCCTGGAGACTTCAGTGCTACAGCCCGTGGCCTTCTCCGTAGGAAAGCTCTCATAATGACGGCCTGCTTTCCCCAGAGCAAAGGTTCCAAGACAGAGTAAGGACCTGAATGAGAGCAGGAGGGAGAGAGAAATGGAAGCCAGCCTTTCCACAGCCTGATTTGTGGATATTTTTTCTTCCTACGAGGCTTACACTTACTTCCCAGAGACTTTCAAGGTACTGAAAACTACCATATTTATTCTTCTAGGATAATTGAAGAATAAATTTCTTAGTGGATTTTCATGACATTTTATTTCAAACCCATTAGCACTGGTCATAAATCTATTATCTTCTAAATCTGAGTCTATGTTAGACCCGAGGTGTGGCAGGGTTTGCTCTGCCCTTGTGCCCGTTGTTCTTGGTGGGGTTACTTCAAAGAATAAAGAGGTAGGCCAGGTGAAGAGCGGTGGGCAGCAAAGCAACACTTGTTGAGCAGCAGTATAAACTCCAGGGGCTGTGGTGGCTAGAGGGTTTCTAAGTTTAAGGGTTTTAGGAGTTCTTTTGCAGAACTACCTGAAGCAATCAGGGTGTGCAGAGTCGTGCCCATCAGGGCCTTGGTCACATATGTGCCTACCTATTAGGTTAAATGTGCTGATGATGGTTTTTTACTGACATCTGGGGGCTCGTGTCCTGCCTGCCCCTAGCCCCTGATACTGACAAGTGCTTTGTGGTTAAGTGCCTTATTTTAGGATGTTTTGCAGGACTCATTTCCACAAAGGCTGGAAGCAGAAAGCTAGCGTGGTCCTGTCTAAGCTGTATATAATGCTGTCTTGTCTTAGCTGTCCTGGCTCCAAATTTTCTTGCTGGGGACCCTGGCCTTGAAGCTTCACTGTCTGTGTAACTCCTACCATTGGTATATGATTAAGCATATTTTAGACTTTTTAAAAGTCTCACACCATGTGATATAATTCAGCACTTGAAAAGAGCCTTTGTTGTATTGCCATTGTTTTCTTTGTATATTTTATCTCCTGCCAAATTGTATGTTTTTGATAAGAGAGTGCACATTTTTGCTATATTCCCTCGCATGTATACCTGCCCCTTCCCAATCCTGGTCAAGCTCCATATAACTCAGTATTGACAAAACATTAGGCATTCCACAAGTATTTCTATATTTTGGCTTGGGGTTGTTTAAATAAATAAATAAATAAATAAATAAATAAATAAATAAATAAATAAATAAATAAATAAAGCAGGAAAAATGGCCCAGAAGAGAAAAATAAGTAGAAAAGCATGGCAAGGTCAAAACTCTGAGTGAAAGAAGAGGGAGTTTATCCCAGAGCATGATGAAAAGAGGAGGAAAGAGAGTGGGGGTGGTGGCTGTCTCTGAGCCAAGCCCCAGCAGCCAGCTCTCTTGGAAAGCCTGAATCACCAGCCTCATGGACCTAAATGAAACATTTTGCTAATATATAATTCTCTTCATTTTATCTAATTTTATTCGGGTATTAAGTAAATCAGATGTGGGCAAACCTTATGCCAAATTAGCGAGTAGCTTTCAAATAACAAGAAAAATGATCATTTGCAATAGTCATTGAATCTTGTTAACATGAATTATAGTGAACGGAGTCTGCAGCAAGGTTCACTAAAATTTTATTTATTTTTTTTTAAGATTTTATTTATTCATGAGAGACACAGAGAGAGAGAGAGAGGCAGAGACACAGGCAGAGGGAGAAGCAGGCTCCACACAGGGAGCCGGATGCAGGACTTGATCCGGGGACCCCAGGACCACGCCCTGGGTGGAAGGCAGACGCTCAACCACTGAGCCACCCGGGCAGCCCGGTTTACTAAAATTTTAAATTTTTGACAGTTGCAGCAAGGATTTGGCTATTGACATGTTGGAGAAGACCAAAAAGAGTCTTTCGACTTTGTGAATTAACTTGGTTAATCAGATGCATGGGAAAAGAATAGGGATCCAAATGTTTTCTTACATTTAATAGAAGATTTGCAAAATGATCGAGCCCGTACCTTGGAGCATTTTGGGGGCATATGGCATTTCCATCTTAAAACCAAGCAATTAGACAAACTTGCAATTTGAAAAATATTTATTGTCTCAAAAATTAGTGAGTGTAACCAAAATTATCATCGCAGTTCTGAAAGTTTGCTAAGTATTAAACGAAGGCATATTTATACTTAGGATTTTATATTTATATTTCCTGCAGGTACAATGGCCATCATAGGCCATTGAATTTTTTGTTGTGCTCAGTTGGATTTGCAACCTCCCAGTCTAGTAAACAACTAATTCTCCCAACACTGCTTACAGTGAGTTGAAGCCACTGCTCTTGCCTATTCAGCATCTCTTTAATTTATAAGCAGTCCCATAAATCTTTCCTGGCTTCTAGGGACATAAAGACTTCTATGATGAAGTGGCCAGCATGGTGGCTTAACAAGCTGAAGGCTAGCTTTTTCCCTCCATGCATCCTAGGGACCACTGTCTTATTCCTGGCAAAGTAGATCAGATTTTGAATTCCAGCCAGGGTAATTAGCACGCTTTAGGATCTCAATACACAAAGCAGAATGGTCAGCGTTAGCAAAGATGTCTTGTGAATGTTTTCTGAGTGGTAGAAAAGAAAAAGGAAGGGCCAGCTGCGGCAGGTCTTTGGGATTCTAATGAAAGTGACCCATTAAATACAATTCCACCTTGGGGAGGATTGTATTTATCAACACTCTAAGCTTTGAGGGAATGTCTTTATCTGTTTTTCTTTTTTTTTTTTTTTTTTTAATCTGTTTTTCAAACGTATTCTGAAAACTAAGAATAAAGAAAGAGCTGGGGTATCCCTAAAATTCCCTAGACAGTAAATTCCCCTTGGAAAGTTACATTCCCTAAAATAGAAGCATCACCAAAAAAAAAAATGAGTTGTTTTTTTTTTTTTCCTAATTCTAGTAAGAGCAACCTTCCCTTAGCTTACTATACTCTGACATTGAAAAATTGCAAACTGTCCTGAAATAGGGATGGATCTAAAAGGGCTGGATGTTTGACAGGTTTGCTATCAACTCTTCAGAAAAGTTGCATGTTCTAGATTTTGAAGCAGTGTTTTGGAAATTTGGCAAATATGGTGAAAAACTTTGGAATTCTTAGGGAAACTCAAGATCAATGATAACATTCAACATTCCAGGCCTTAGGCTTCAGGCTACTTCATTGGTTTCCTACCCTTGTGTCCTCCAGGGGAGATGAATCAAAGTTTTATGTGTCACTTTATTCTTTTTTTTTTTTTTTTTTTTAGAGCAGTTTTAGGTTCACAAGAGAATTAAGGAGAAGGTACAGAGATTTCCCATGTATCTCCTGCCTCCCCCACTATTGGATTTTGACAATTAGGAACAAAGCTACAATAAACATTCATGTGCATTTTTTTTTTTTTTTTTACATAAGGTTTCCACTTTTTTGGGTAAATAACCAAGGGAGTGCAATTTCTGGATTATATGGTTAAGAGAGAGTTTAGCTTTGTAAGAAACTGCTGAACTATCTTCCAAAATGACTATACTAGTTTGCATTTCTCAGCAATGCGCGAGAGTTCCTGTTGCTACCATTTGGTAGCTGTCAGTGTTTTGGAGTTTGGCCATCTGTCATATTTTTTGGAAGTGAGTTCCTTTGGTCAGCTCAGGTATAGATTCTAACATATATGTGGTAATATGTAACTTAATATGATGTTATGTATGTTTACAGATGCGTACATATGCATGTGTGTGTTGCGTATGTGCATTTAAATTACATTTTCATTTGGATATTTAGCCACATGAAAAAAAGACAAAAGGTTATATTGTCATTTCTATAAAGAGCAAGTGACTGATTGCACATTTAAGATAGAGAGGCCTGTACCTCTCAGGTATGGGACTGTTGGTATTTGAATTTGGCAATAGGTACCGTACAGTGGACATAGCTAACTAACAAAGCCATCTCAGAGCAGGTGTCTGATATGAAGCTCTAAATCACACTTTTTACTGGCCGTTTTGCATTGCTTATTTTCCTTCGAAAAAAGTACTTGATAGATGCTCCAAATTATTAGTTTGAATGAGGAGAAGCAGGACAAATCCTCTTGGTATGTTTTTGGTTATTACTATCTATTTCTAATTAACCTCTTGGCCAAGTAGTGGGAGTTACTGATCCGTGTAGTAAAGATGAGAAAAATGTCAGTCAGTCTATCAAATTAAAAAATACGCATCAAAAACTAATTTCCAGTGAAAGCCACAGCAGGTCACACATTTTTTTTCAAACTCCTGGTAATGGTTATTTCTACTATTTTGCTCTTTTATAAATAGAAGGATATAAAAAAAAATCCCACATGTTAAGGTTAAGGCAAGATAATTATTTGTCTGGGTCATTCCTTTATGATTCTAAATGAAAATTAAACCCCAATTATAGAGACATAAAGAATTTGCTGAAGAATAGAGGTAATAAACTCTTCAAGGACTAGGTTCCTTTTTTAGCTCGAATGACACTGTTTTCATTGAAGCAGTCAGCTAAAGATAGTGTGTTTCTGTGTGTGTGTGTGTGTGTGTGTCCCCTCATGTGTACTGCACCCGGCAAGAATAGTCCAATATATACAATCATTTTCGTAAAGTTAGAAGTCATAAATCCATAGATGTAATTACTTTGAATCTGAAATGTTTTAAACAAAAGTTCAACAAATCTCCCTGTAATTGTGAGTCATGTACTATAGTAATGCCTGTGTGACTTCCATTCCCCTAAGTGTGAAAAAGAACTAAGAAAGACATGCTTAGATATAGACTCAGATACATATTCACAATTCAAAAAATCATGTCCTCTACCATGTATGGGGCTAATAAATGAGATTATTTTGTTAATTTAATAATAATTTCAAATATAAGATGGGTGTATATATATATACATGTTAGCCTTATGTCTCTTTTTAAGATATCACACACACACACACCTAAAAATATCTCTGTCTTACACATTATCCATCAGCATATTATTTACATATGTTAATATGGTTAATCTTTTGATTATTTTCTTTTTTTTTAAAGTAAACTCTATGCCCAACATCGGGCTTGAACTCAAGATCAAGAGGTGCATGCTTCACCAACTGAGCCAGCCAAGTGCCCCACTCTTGGTTATTCTCTTATTGATCATCAGTATATTCCTTTGCTGTCTTTCAAAGTGTTTATTCCTTAGAAGTAATACAGGTATGCTAAAGAAAATTAGGGAGCACTAATAAGCGAAACAAAGATAATAAACATCAAAATCTTCCAAAGATATCTACTATTAAAGTGTTATTAACTTATAGAAGAGATGTGTACTTGTTGTTTGGATCAGAAATCTAGATCTGAAACCTGCTCAACAACTTATAGGCTCCTTTACTCTTGATCAATTTGCCTCACTAGACTAGGGCTCACTTTTATCATCGGCACAATACAAATGGTAATCAGCATTTGGTGTGTGTGAAGAAAAAAAATGAGAAAATGTAGCTCTGGCTATTAATGGTTGTTCTTGCTATTATTATTAGCTCTTACTGTTTTTGCTCTAGATGCAACAATTCATTTATACCTATATACTATATACTTCCTTTATGTAAAATATCATACTTTTAAATATACTTTTTGGTAATTTTTCATTTCCATTTAATTGCATATCTTGAAAATTTTCCATGCCGAAAGAAATGGTATAATGACACTTTTTAAATGAGTCTCACAAATGCTTCGTTGACTAAATGTTGTCATTTAGTTAGGAAATACCTTATTTTCAACACTTATTCCTAACATTCCCTTTGTTAAATTATACTCTGATAAGCATTGTCCTAGATAAACCTTTGACTAAAATCTTAATTATCTTTAAGAATTATGATTATACTTTGACAAGCTTGTTTTTTATGATTTTAATAGATATTTCAAAATACCTCCTAGAAATGTTATACCAATTTACATCACATGTTCTAGCTGTATAAGAATATCCAGTACACCGATTATAACCATAAGAGTGGGATATTTGTTTTTTTTGTTTGTTTGTTTATTTTTTTTTTTTAAGGGTGGGATATTTGGAGGATGACCTAGCCACTTGGTAATATGGTTGGTTCTAAAGAGTTTCTACAGTCTCTTAAAGTACCATTGTCCTTGGAATCTAGAATTAAAGAATCTGGATTTAAGACAAACTTTTAAAAGCGTTTTTCCCCCCTTTATGCTAAAGAGGAGAGATCAACAGGATCTTGATTTTTCTCTTCCAGTTTTTCTGGCACTCTATTTAACGTCCTCTGTGATTTGTTAGGTTTTGCTGTTTCTTGTATTTCAATACTTTGAACATTAGTGATGCTCTTTAAGTGTTACACTATTAATTATTTCATGCTTCTTACCAGAAACATTACATTCTGTTACTTGGCCAGAAACAGAGAATTGGGGATATCATAAAGATGGGCTCATCTCTCCTTATAAGTAGATTTGTTTCTTAGCATGAATTTTTATTAGAAGCTTATCTTAAATAATGTTGTGTCAAATCCACAGTGGAGGCTTAGTAGATTTGGCCAAGCTATTGACTGATGTCTGTCAGACATATCATGTCATACATCTGTTCTTTGAACACATCAGAATTCAAAAAATGTATATAAATCTTTGCAGTCCAGCTAGGAAGTTAATTTAAGTATTGTGTAGGTGATATATTCATTAAAAACCAACATATTTGTAAGGAAAGGAAATGAGATAGTAATTTTATCACTACTGGTTTTCAACTGCTGAAAAATTACAGATTTGGTAAAAGAACAGAAAAATTAAATCGGTGATTAGGGATGAAAATAAGAACTCTGTAGGCATTTAGAGAGCCAGTTGAATTCTTGTACAGTGTCATTATTTAATTGATTTTATTTTTTAAATAAAATCTATCATTATTTAGTCAACATATTCCTGGTTGTTTTGTATCATCTCTTTTCCAGACATTATTTTATTTGTGCTCTAGATTATATCCTTTCCTGATTTCTCATAGATTTTATACTGAAATATACAACCTTTCTCCTTTATCTTTATTTTCCCTTGACCTAGTGTCCTTTCTATAATCACTCAACATGTATAAATCTCTGTCATCTAAAAAAAAAACAAGAAAAAGAGAAACCTATCCTTAGAAAGTTTCAAAGTGTTTCTCATTATAGACATTATTATCATTACCATTTTATCTAAGATTCAGAGATAGTGAGAGGTCACAAGAAACATCACCGACGTTGAAACTCTGGACTGTAGGATTGCAAAGACAGTGGTTTTCCAGTAACTCATATGCACATTTCCTCTCTCATATGTCTATGATACTGATCATATAGAATATGGTGTATTAAGATACCGAGAAGTTAATTTTCCCAAGATAGCCCTGAAATTTGCCAAATATTTTATCATTTTCTTTAAGGAACCCTGCCAGCATGGTGCTACCTGGTTCAATGAGTCATATTTTTTCTGTAAATCAAGTACATTTCTCAACTAATTCTCCTTGTTAAAGATTGGTGGAGAATTACACCAGCTGCGAATACATTGTGTTTGATTTTTGTGAATTAGCATGAAGACTAAAATTCCTAGAAAATTGATGGTTGGTGGAATTTACATAATTTTGGTCATATTAAGAACTTCTATTTATTTAAATATAATTTATCCCCCTCTGCTGTAATATCATGCTTTTTTTTGTGAAATGAAGATAACAGCTGAGGCCTAATTCATTTAAATTCCATTATACAGTCAGTGAGCAATAGAAGTATCTCTTCCATAAAAAAAAAAAAAAAAAAGATCCTTTAAGGCCAAGTCATCTATACTAATATTATTCATTAATGTAGTCACCGTTTATGGACCACTAGAAACTCCCGTACACATTTTCTTCATAGTAAATTAACCAAGTTCCTAAGTCATCCACATTACATAAATTGTTTTGTTTGGGGATCTAGTACATCTCTGTACACATAAAATGAAGAAAGACATTTCCAATTATGCGCTCCTTACTTTCTGAATTCTAATCAAAATTAACTTTTGTGCCTTGATGTTATCAATAGCAACGGGCTATACATCATCTATATATGTCCTGATCTTATTAAAGTTTTCCAACTTTGGTGGAAGAGTTATTTTTCCCCTCTAAAGCAAATGCTCCATCCGTGTTCTGCATTTCTTCCTCTCCTCCATTTCAGGTACATTTGATCCATCAATTATTCCCTCTCACAGCTGACTCTCAAACTCCACCTACATTCCTTCCTGCCCTTCAACATATAACCCAAATTTCCTCAGGTAAGGTAACACATACTCAGAATCTTTATATGTCAACCTCCTATATCTTTCCAGGCATTTCCCTGTATTTCTACCTTTTCCATTACAGCCTCCATTGTTCATTTCTAATACATTTCCCATTACTTTTTTTTTTCTTTATACAATGGTCTAACTTCTTACAATTCCACATGCAGTTTACTGTGGAATAGACAGACAAGTAATCTAGATGTGGGAGGATGATGGTTCTGAGGAGGTCACCGGAAAACAGGCCTATAGACAAATGGTCAGATTTGAAATATATTTTAGAAATAAAATCAACAGAACTTGGTCATGGCTCTTATGAGGGATAAGTTTGTTAATGTGGAAGAAAGCTATCAGGAAGGACTTCAGTGTATTAGGGTAGAGGAAACTGACCTTTATTAAGAAAGGTAAGCCTCAGACAACAGGTTTGTAGTAGCACACCAAGAGTTCATTTTTGGTCATAATAATTCTAAGATACCCAAGGCAACTACCAAAAGAATTAGATTCTGAAACTTAGAAGAAAAAAATCAGTTATACATTTGAGAGACATTAGGATTAGTGTGGTCTTTAAAACCTTGGAACTAGAATGACTTTCTGAGGCAGATCATTCTGAATGAGAGTAGAATTGGACTCGCCAACCGGCTCATGAGAACTGCCCATGTATATGCTTCACATTCTCAATGTAATATTCACTTATATCAATTTTAGTCAATTTATTTGAAACAAATAAAAAAAAAAAAACCCTCACTTGACAATGTCAGAATTTTGTTTGGGAAATTAATGTGTTAGACTAAAAACCTTCAGGTCATCATCTGGCTTTTCCATTTCTTTCACACAGCACATCTGACCTATCATTCATTTCCGCCAACACTAGTTTTGAACATGGTTCAAAAGATTTGTTGTTGTAACCCTTTTCCAAGCTACCATTACCTATCTTCCATGGAGGAGTGAGAGAGCGCCTTTTAACACAGGAGTGAATCAAGCCTGTGCAAAGCTCTCAAATTACTCACTCATGCTAGATTCCTCACGAAAGCCTGGAACATCTCTGCTGCTGCCATTCCTATGTTTCCAACCTCAACTCCTATGCTCCTCTTCATCATTCACTGCATTCCAGCCATACTGGACTTCTTCATATTCCTCCAAAGCTGTTGCTGCCTCTGGACATCCATCCTTGCAGTTCCCTCTGCTTATAAAGCGTATCCCTCACACATACCCAAAGCTTTCTCTTTATTCCAGTTCATGCCAAATTGTTAGGCCTTCCCCATCCGTTCTATCTGTGATACCACTTTCTCTTGTTCTCTCTTACTACATATACCCTCACTAGGTTTTGTATTTTCAAAAATAATTTTTATTAAGATCTTATTTTTTAGGGATGCTTTAGCACAAATTGAGCACAACATACAGAAATATCCCATTTACTCCCTTCTCCCGACACGCATAGACTCCCCCATTATGAACACTCCTCAGCAGGTTGGTACCTTTGTTACAATTACATTGACACATCAGAATCCCCCCCGAGTCCCTACGTACATGGAGCTTCACTCTGATGTTGTACATTCCATAGGCTTTGTCACACGTATCATGGAGAGTGTTATCACTGCCCTGAAGATCCTGTATCTTGTGCCAATTCATCCTTCTCATCCTCCAAACCCTTGACAACCAGTGACTTTTATATCTCTATAATTTTGCCTTTGCTGAAAATGTCATATAATAGGAATCATACAGTATGTAGTCTTTTTCATATTTGCCTCTTTCACTTTGTAATATACACTTATATACATTTAATAGTCTCCATGTCTTTTCATGGCCTGATGGCACTCACTCTTTCTCTCTCTCACTCTCTCTCTCTCTTTTGCTCTTTTTAAGTATTGAATACTATTTCCATTGCCTAGATGTACCATAGTTTATCTATTCGCCTACACAACAGCATCATTTTTTGCTTCCAAGTTTTGATACTCATGAGTAAAGCTTCTCTAAGTGTCTGTGTGCAAGCTTCTGAGTGGACATAAGCTTTATTCTTTTGAGTTAATACCAAGGAGTAAGTACGGTTGCTGGAATGTGTATTAAGTTTAGTTTTGTAAGAAACTGCCAAACTCTCTTCTAATTGTGTAATTCTGCATCCCCACTATCGATGAAGGAGAAGTCCTGTTGTTCTGTGTTCTTGTCATTTGGTGTTGTTGGTCTTCCAGATTTTGGCCACTCTAATAGGTCTACAGTGGTATCTCATTGTTTTAATTTGCATTTGCCTGGTGACATACAAAGTCGAGTAATCTATCATATGCTTATTTGCCATCTATGTATCTTTCCTGGTAATATGGCTGTTAAGGTCTTTGGCTTATTTTTCAATCTAATTGTTTATTTTGTTACTGAGTTTTAAGAGTTCTTTGTATATTTTGGATAACGGTACTTTATCAGAAGTCCCTCTGCAAATATTTTTTTTTCCCAGTCAGTAGTTATTTTCTCATTTCTTGGCATTATCTTTCTCAGACCAGGAGTTTTTAAAATTGTTTTTAGTAAAATCTACCTTATCAGTTATTTCTTTCATGAACCATGCATTTGGTTTCATGTCAAAAATCACTTCCATATTCAGAGTGATGTGATTTTTCTCCTATGTTATCTTCTAGGGGGTGTGTGGTTTTATCTTTTACATTCAGGGCTTTGTTTCATTTTGAGTTACTTTTTGTGAAGAATATAAGGTCTGTACCTAGGTTTGTTTGTTTGTTTATTTATTATTTATTTATTTATTATTATTTATTTTTTATTTTTCTGATGTCTGGTTGTTCTAGCATCATTTTTTTTTTAATTTTTATTTATTTATGATAGTCACAGAGAGAGAGAGGCGCAGAGACACAGGCAGAGGGAGAAGCAGGCTCCATGCACCGGGAGCCCGACGTGGGATTCGATCCCGGGTCTCCAGGATCACGCCCCGGGCCAAAGACAGGCGCCAAACCGCTGCGCCACCCAGGGATCCCCTAGCATCATTTGTTAAAGAGACTATCTTTTCTTCATTGTGTCATCTTTGTTCCTTTGTCAAAGATTAGTGGACTACATTTATGTGGGTCTATTTTTGAGGTCTCTATTTTGTTCCATTGATCTATTTGTTTATTATTTTGTTAATACCACACTGTCTTCTACTGTAGAATTATAGTAGATATTGATTCAGGTACTGTCAGGTCTCTCTCTTTATTCTATTTCAATATTGTGTTGGCTATTATGGGTTTTTTACCCTCCATATAAATTTTAGAATAAATCTGTTGATATCTAACTTGCTGGAATTTTATGAGATTGCCTTGAATGTAGACATCAAGTTGGGAAAAACTGACAATTTGATAATATTGAGTCTTCTTACCCATGAACATGGAATATCTCTCTATTCATTTAGTTCTTTTTTGATATTATTTATTAGAGTTTTGTAGTTTTCTTTATATGGATCTTGTACATATTTTCTTGATTCATATCAGAATTTTTGGGATGTAATATAAATGACACCATGTTTTTAATTTCAAATTCTACTTGTTCATTGCTTAAATATAGGAAAGCAATTGAGTTTCGTAGATTATTAGACTTATATCTTGCAAACTTTCTGTAATCATTTACTAGTTCCAGGAAGGTTTTTAGTTTGTTTGTGTGTTAATTCTTTCAGATTTTCTATGGACAATTATGTCCCTTATGAACAAAGACATTTTTGTTTTTTAGTTCCCAATCTGTGCTTTTCCTTTCTTATTGTATTAGCCAGTACATCTAGTGTGATGTTATAAACCAGCAATGAGGGGGGACATCCTTGCTTTGTTCCTAATCTTCGTGGGAAAAGCTTCATGTTCATTTAGTGTGATGTTAGGTATAAGATTTTTGTAGATGTTCATTATCAAGTAGAGGAACTTTTCTATTCCTACCCTAAACAGGATAACCGTTTTCATGGTACATATGCTCACCCACAATGATATGAAAACAGGGCTTAAAATATCCCTTGAAAGAATAACTATTAAAGTTTCCACATGTTAGCTGCTGTCTTAATGACTATCCTCAGGCAGATCAGGATTTTTATATCTTTATCTTTACTCAGTGAAGCAAGCCAGAGCCCACATTTGTATGCCTGAGGTTCTCTTAAAATTATATCTGTAAACATGTATCCAGTATAAAAACTATTTTTAATAAAAAGTTACGTGAAACAGAAAAAATAATGAATGGTGTTGGATTTTGTCAAATGCTTTTTCCACATCTCTGGTTATAATTATGTGATTTTTCTTTAGCTTATTGATATGATGGATTATATTAATTTATATTTGGATTGTGAACCAATCTTGCATATCTAGAATAAATCTCACTTGGCCATATGTATAATGCCTTATATACATTGTTTGATTCAATATGCTAGTATTATTTTATTGAGGATTTTTGCATATATGTTCATGAAAGATGTTGGTCTAGAATTTTAATGTCTTTATTTGGTTTTGGTATTAGAGCAATGCTAGCTTCATAAAATACACTGTGAAATTTTTCTTCTGCTTCTGTATTCTGAAAGAGATTATAGAGAATTGGTACCCCTAATCGGCTTTTGCTTTTTTTCTGTAACTCTTTATTAAAATCAATACTTACATGTTTATTTGTTTATTACCTTTCTTCCCCTCTCAGGAATGTGAACTTCATGAGATTAGGATTCTGTCCATTTTGGTTGCTCTTGCTTTAGTACTAATACAATATGTGACACACAGTAGGCATTCAGAAATCTGTGGAAAATAAATAAAAGGGGATACATTTAATAGCATTTATGAACTTAAGTACTAATGTCATTTATTTACTTTATCAATTAGTATTTATCATCTCCTTATGTCATTTTTAAAAATAAGGTACAAAAGAGAAGACCTCCTTAAATCCAGAATGAAAAAAGCAATTCAAAATTTCTTTGGTGAATAATCTTGTGACTTTATTTTATTTTTTTAAAGATTTATTTATTTATGATAGACACACACACACACACACACACACACACACACAGGCAGAGACTCAGGCAGAGGGAGAAGCAGGCTCCATGCACCGGGAGCCCGACGTGGGACTCGATCCCGGGTCTCCAGGATCGCGCCCTGGGCCAAAGGCAGGCCCCAAACCGCTGAGCCACCCAGGGATCCATCTTGTGACTTTATAATACTTCTCCCTAGTACTTCAGATTCTTATGAAATCACCCTCAACACATTTATTTTCAAATGTTAAGAAATGAACCTTTGAGGATTTTTCTTTTCTATTTGTCACAGATGTGTCTATAATATAGCTACGCTTAACAATATTTACTATCTTTATTGGCCTGTACTTTCTTTTTTCATTAACAAGGATTTTCCAAGACATGGTTTTGCTCCATTGGATAATTCAGATGCTCATTAAAATACAGTGAGATTTTGCTGAATCCGTTGAATACTGCTTATGTTTTAATGAGCATTAATGAGCTTTGTGATTGTCCTGTGGAGCAAAACTCATATCTCATTAGGTAGATTCCCAAAATGCCTAAAGGTGAGCAGACACAGCTTTAGATATATAAGGTAATTTCATACTTAATTAGTTCCTTCCTTGACACCACAGATACATACCCAGAACTGTGGCTTGACATGGCAAACGTGTTGTTTGCTGTGATGAGTCAATGAAATGATAGAACTCACAGAGCGCTTCTGTGACTGGTTTAAGGTCATCCTCTCTTATGTTAATAAATTGGTGTATTATGACTTGATTCACAGGAAATAGAGTACAAGAAAGGAGTTAAATGATTCTTAACTTGAATTGACGTTTTTATAATTTGTACGGAATATAGCATTGGAAGGACTTATGTGCACGTACTCAGATGCACACGTCAGTGGTATTGCTTATTTTCATTAACCGAGTGGTTACCACCTGACAAGAAATGTGCATACAATATTTTTCCTCCTATCAAAACTCTGAAAGCCAAAACTTTTTTTTTTTGTACTTTATGGGTGAAAAAGCTGATGTATGAAGTATTCAAATAATGTGCTCTGCTAGTTCACTAGTATTACTGTAACAAAAGACCACCGCCTAGGCGGCTTATAATAACCGGTAGAAGTTTATTTTCTCACAGTTTTGGAGACTGGATGTCCACAAAGTTTGTTTACTCCTGAGGCCTCACTCCTTGGCTTACAGATGGTTGCCTTTTCACCGTGTCCTCCCATGACCTCCCCACTATGTGCAAACATCCTTGGTGCCTCTTTCTCTTCTGAAACAAAAACCAGTCAGATTAGGGCCCCACTTTTAAGATATCATTTAATATCAATTACATCTTCCAAGGCCCTACCTTCAAATGCAGTCATGCTCTATGGTGTGGGAGTTGAGGGCTTCAATGTGAACTTTAAGAAATACATGCAGTCTATGACATTTGACAAATATCATACTGGTAATAAGTGCATATCAGTGATTTGAATTTAATTGTTTCTAGCTTCAAAGTTCGAGTTCCCATTCTATATACTCCATGACATAAATTTCATTGGATTCAGAGTAATCAATATGAAGTTAAAAGATACTTACATATTTGAAGTACCAAAATACAGTTCATTGTCATTGCAACAAATTAAAATTAAAATTAATCAAATGGTTTTTAAGTTCTCAGTTACTTTCAAAAATATTTATTTATGTGTATTGGAAAAAATAAACTCAAATATAGGGAATCCCTGGGTGGCGCAGAGGTTTAGCGCCTGTCTTTGGCCCAGGGCGCGATCCTGGAGACCCGGGATCGAATCCCACGTCGGGCTCCCGGTGCATGGAGCCTGCTTCTCCCTCTGCCTGTGTCTCTGCCTCTCTCTCTCTCTCTCTCTGTGACTATCATAAATAAATTTAAAAAAAAATTTAAAAAAAATATATAAATACGCTGATCAAACCTAGTTACTACTTATACCTACATGTAGAACATTAATCTTTAGTAAATTTTGAAGATCATTATTTCAGATTGGTTTATATAATATCATTCCCAATATACAATTTCAACAATGACTGGTATTATCACTGGGTATTAATAAGCAGAAAGTTTGGAATAAAGTTCTTTTTATTATTAATGGTTAATGTACCACAGCTTACAAGAATATAGGAAGCAGATTTGATTAGAATGGTGCTGCTCTCTTGGGGTAGGCTAACAGTCTTTATGGTCTCATTAAAAGTAGAAAGTCTCTGGGAATTCTTGTCAGTGGATCCTGGTTGTACTAGGCCTGGCTATCATGTTGTTACAAACACATGCTCACCCACCAAATTAATAGTGAATGGACATCTGTGAAATTATTGGTGGTGTTTAGAGGGTTTTGAGTTACAGTCACAACTTTCCAAATATGATGTCATTCCTGTAAAGTGTTTCTGAACACTGAAAAATCTGTGCACTTTTTAGTATAGCCTTTTGATTAAGAAGGGCTCTTGGACTCAAACAGATGTGAGATTGATCCCTGCTCTGCTGCTTACCCTCATTGTTTCCAGCGAGCTACCAGGCCTCTCTAGGCCCCAGTCAAATCATATGAATAATGGGGAAAATATCTATTTATCTAATAGGTCATGAGAATTAAGTAACTTAGCATTTATATCACCTAGCATAGTTTCTGAAGCATAGTAAATGCCTGGCTTAGTCAGTGGTAAATTGACGCAGTCGTTATGACAATTTATAATTTTCAATTTAATTGTATAGTGATTTTATTTAAGACCTCATATCTGTCTCGAGGCAAATTCCATGGAATTGCAGACTGTTTTTCTTCTTTAAATTTTTGCATAGCTAACTCTTGGTATAGTACTTGGCATATAGAAGCCCCAATAAATGGCTGTTGAATAAATAAGTTAATTAATTAATTGAATTTTATGATCTGCATGCTATGTTTAATTATAATGGTAAAACGCCAAGTCAAGTGCTTTAGAGAAGAGGAAGAAAAAATGGGATGCATCTCATTATCAGTAATAGTTCCTACAGCTTATCAACAGACTAAAAACACTATTGAACAAATGAATGATGATATTCAGCTGTAATAACAGCCTTGTTGATTCATTGCCTTTGATATGTTCCTTATGGCTAGTTTCAGCTCAAGGAGAGGGAAACTGCAGTTGAAAGATTCTTGTTCTTTCTCATGAACTGTACTATGCATATATTTTTTAAAAAAATCTTATCCAGGGGGCACTTGGGTGGCTCAGTTGGTTGAGCACCCACTCTTGGTTTTGCCTCAGGTCATGATCTCAGGGTGGTGAGATCAAGCCCTGTGTCAGAGTCTGTCTCACTGTGGAGTCTGCTTGAGATTCTCCCCCCACTCTCCCCTGTCCCTCTCTCTGTCTCTCTCTCTCAAACAAATAAATAAAACCTTTTAAAAGGAAATCTTACCCAGCATCTTCAATAGTTTGTAGTTGCAGAATCTTCAGGTTGACTCACTCTGCCATTTTACCGAAAGAGGACTTCAGAGAAAAACAGTAATTCTTTTTCTAGACAGTTTTTAATTTATTCAATAATTATGTGCCAGGCATTCATGTAGGCTCTTGGAAAACACCTCTGAAGAATGTAAACAAATTCCTGCCCTTGGAGGGTAGCAAAAGTAGAAAAAAAAAATATACATAGGTAAATACAATAGCATATTCTCAAATATTGATTACTATGGTGGAAAAATGAGTGGAAGAGGGTAAAAAAGTCTGAGGTAAATAAAACACAAGATGGTCAGGGTAGCCCTTTTTGAGGAACTTGAGATTTGAGTGAAATTTTGGGGAGCTGAGAGAGTAAATCAAAGAATATTTGAAAGGAAAGCCATTCCAGGCAGAGAGAACAGCTACACAAAGTCTCAGGTAGAGGACCTGGGACTGGATCAGGGTAGGAGGAAGAGTTAAAGTAGAAGAGGTGAGGTCATGCAGTCAGAAAGATTGAATTTTATGGGAAATTATCTTTGGCTTTTTGAAAACACTGAATACTGTAATCTAATTCTATAAGCTAATAAGTGTTGACTTCCAATTATATTATGATCCCTTTAGGGCATTCACTATTCCTCACTGAATATTTCCAGTGCATGTCATTGTGTCTGCGACAGTGTAGGTGACCGGTAAAACCTGTGGAAGAAATGATCCCTCACTTGGATACAGGTTATCCAATTTTTGTGCCAAAACCAAAAATCTGATTTCTAAAACTAATAATCTAAAATATCAAACATTTTGTCCAGTCAGTAAGTCCTTTTCATATGTATTGATGGCTGTGTCTTTGTCCTTTTTATAGAAAATATCAGAGGGAGCATGGATATGGCAAAAAAAAAAATTGTGTGCAGCTCCACAAGAAAGAGACAGAGCAAGATAGAGATGGAGGGAGAGAGGAGTTTAAGGGAAGCAGGAGAGGGGGAAGGAATTCTGTCAACTTGTAACCACATATTTGGTATTTCTTTGTGTGATTTATTTATTTATTTTTAAAGATCTTATTTCTTCATTTGAGGGAGAAAGACAGACCAAACAACAGGGGGAGGGGCCGAGGGAGAAGGAGAAGGTGAGCAGGAAGTCAGATGTGGGTCTCCACACCAGGATCCTGAGATCATGGCTTGAACCCAAGGCAACACTTCACCAACTGAGTCACTCACTCAGGTGCCTCTTCTTTGTGTGATTTAAAAAATCACAGTCTGTTTTTGTTCATTTTCAATTTGGTTTGTGAAAATAATGTAACTAAAATCTAATCCAATTTATTTGGGAGCCTTAGTATCACCCTCTATTTTATTCTCACAACAAAAAGGGAAATATCCTTGTCCATTACTGGAAGTATATCCAGTGCCCACCATGACTGGGTGGGGGGAAAAGCTGGTCAATTATATATGCATATATGATAAATAAAAACATTACTCTGATTTGTAGGTAAATATCACTTTTTTTTTTGTTAAAATATGGAGTATTTACCTAGTGCCAAATTTCCTAGGAGAAATCTAGTAATTTTCCTATGTATAGTTATCAGTTGAAATTATATATTTATAAGAAAAGGATACATTCTTGAGCAAATTTAACTCAACTTTATGATATTAAATATTAAATTATAGTATAATCGAAAAAATGTTTTCAGTAAAATTAGGTAATGTTAAGATGACTTGGGAATATTATAGTCATTTCAGAGTGCCTTTGCTTGATAGATTCCCTCATATATAAAAATGAATTTTTGCTACAAGTTAACCTTTCCTTTTTAAAAAAATGGGAATAAGTATGTATTTACCTATTACATATATATATGCATTTCTGTGTCATAAAATTGTTATTTAGTTATTCATACAACTTTGCATATAATCTTTATAATTAAACATCTATAATTTACTTAAGATTATAATGTTTTCACCTCTGAACTGTGAGTACTATAGGACTAGCAGATTGCTACACTAATTATTCTTGTACTTAAATAGTAAGATAATTACTGTAGCAATATTCTATTCAAAATGAAAATTGGATCCACCCCCTGGCACACTTAAATTAGGAATCTTTTTCTTTCAGTTTTGCAAAATGTTCTTCTTTTATCCTTTTTAAAAGCATATTTTCAATGTTAGAAAGAGCAACTCCATTCACAGGAGATTCCATGTTCGATAAGAATGTCATCACTGTGGTTGAGCTGCCTATGCTCAAATTCTAAGGGTATTCCACATATGAACAATAGTTCCATTAGAAACTGATTCTGCTGACTTTGCCCAGCCAGATGTCCATGAATAAAGCCATGACAATGAGAAGAGCATCAGCTAGGCTGAAGTTATTAACCCATTAGGAATTTGGAATGAATTAAACCATTAAGGCCATCCATATGTTGATGGGAAATCATTTATTTTCCATACCAAGGCACTACCCACCAACCGCAGGCTGAAATGAGTGCTCCCTATTTAGAGCCTCATCATATGATGAATGTTTTTCTATAAAACACCTTTAACATTTTGCTGCCATTTATTTTGCTTATGCTGTCCATTTGTTCTTGAAAGTGGGAACTATGCTTTCTTCTTTCCATATTCCAAATTCCTGAAAAGTCCCTGGCACACAGAATTGTGCCTCAGCTAAATTTGTTCCATTAATGAATTAATCTATGTTTTAAAAACAGATTAACATAATTAATACTGTCATCCAAAAGGACAAACCTCAAGAGCTTAGGGGTATAACACACATGTGCATATGTGCACAAGCACAGACACACACACCTGTACATTACCAGCTCAGGTCAGCGTCACTCCTCAACTCCTTTTGGCCATGCCTTATTTGGCATTTGGCCTGAAGGCTTCTGTGGTAGGAAAACAAAGATGTTGATGAACTGCAGGGGCTTTAATTACTTCTATTCCCAGTTCTTCAAGAAGCACCAATCACAAAATTCCAACTTGACTGCAGGGAGACTGGGAAGTATAAAAAAACTGGATTTATATTTAATAGCACACAGTCTCTGGCACAGTCTTCTTTTTCTTTAATCACTTCAGAAATATCTTTCGAAAGACATTCTAAGCATCAAGGACAAAATAGATCATCTCATTTTTTGTATCATTTTTTTTTGTGGTAGGTTTATAATATGTATGATATTTGGAGCTTATTATTTTGGAAATTTTTTTTGGCCAAAGTATAGTAATCACAATATAAATATCTATTTGTGTTAGTCTTTCCTGTAAAAATGAAGTGTAAGTGAAGATATTAGAAGTTTCTAAATAATTAACATTATGAAAACTATGGTGTTTCTTTGAGATGCTGAGAGGAAGGGGTAGTTGTTAAGATGTGAGCATAGCAATCACTTGAGGTGATTTTCCAAATGTATATGCTAGGGTTCTACCCCTGGAAAGCAATTTATTTTGGATGTGACCTTGGGGAATAGAATTTTTTAAAAGTCTAAATTATTGCTCAAATGCCCATTTTCTGAGAATTGGTAAACATTGTAAATTTTGAAGAATTAAACAATTTTATAGTTTAGAAAATGTTCTGAGAGCCTCGCCAAACTTTTGGAACCCAGAAAACCATGTAAACAAATATATTACCTATTTATGGGGAAGACTACACCCGATAATTTTTATGCCTTGGGTTAATCATGATTTTGCTGTCTCAAAATAGATAGTGAAGAATGAAACAACTGTGTTCCTTTGTTTACTCTTTTAGTATGTTTCTGAAGAGTGGCATTGATTTATTTTCCATGTAGTATTTGGGATCGTATGCCAGAAAATGTGAGCTGGGTTGATTCCTCGACACAGAAGTATAGATCATATGTCTCAACCTCCCTTGTGCTTATTCGTGAACTATAGTCAATGCAATGAGAGAAGTAATAAGTGCCAGTTTGAGGTCTAGATCACAAACAAACATATCCATGCTCCTTTCTCCTCTGGCTTCCATGGAAAAAGTATCAAAATTGTATTGGGAGTCCCATCAGACAGAAAAAGTCTTCATCCCTGAATCCTGAATTTGGAGATCTCCTCATCAAGAATACTTGCATTATCCTGGAACATAAGTTAGCAGAACATTGATAAGCGCCAAGTCCTTGAACTTTTGGAGTTTATTTGCTTCAGTAGTTTAAGATAGGCCTTTCCTTCACCATTAATCAGGTTATTTTTACTTATTTTAGGTGATCACTAATAGCATATTTTTAGTCTTAAACTTTGCCATTTTAAAAATCTGCATATTCCTTAAAATATCTGTCTCAGGGGCTTTTTTGGTGTTAAATTTCATTAGGTTACCATTTCTAAATCAGGGAAGTTCATGTACATAGTGTGTGTTATCAAAATGATATTTTACTTCTAGTGACTCAGTTTATGCTTCCAAGAAATGCTTGCTTGCTTATTTAGGTATTTATTTATCTATTTATTTATCTATTTATCTATTTATTTCTCTCTCTCCACTCAATACATACACACACACACACACACACACACACAGAAGCTCACACACAATCAATTCTATTTTTCACCATAAAATTGTAAAATGAGTCAAAGATACCATACCAATTGTGCTTGAGTCAATATATAAGCATTTGTATAGAACGGTAATCCTCACCCTTTTTCACTGGGAAATTCATGTCAGATGGAATTCACCTAAATCTTATGTTCCTAAAGATTGTGACATAGCTAAGATGTACTGCTGGCTGTGCACATTTCTATAGCTATAATTCAATTCATTTGCCTTCTTCTTAAGAAAGCATATGAGTTAGTGAGACATTAGAGCAATGGTCTCTGAATGTTCTTTTTTTTTTTTTTTTTTTTTTGGTCTCTGAAATGTTCTAAGTAAGTAAACCATTTTTAATTTTTTTAGTTAAATTGCTTAAAAGTGAGTTATCTTAACTATGATGAATAACACATTACTTGGGGGTCTCTTGTTTTGAGTATCATGACACGAGTGATCCTGTCTCTGGCCAGGTTCCAGTTTGGCTCTGCCATCAGCTAGCCTTCTAGAATTCTGTTTTCTCATCTATAAAAATGGGAGTAGTAATATTAATGATTTGAGAAAAAATCTATAAGGCATTTCTTCTTGTGATTTCTGCCTCATAGCAACCATTTGGAAAGTGTTAGCTGTTATATCAGTCAGGGATCGAAATTAACCTCACTTTATAAAGTAAAGAGTACTTTATAAAATTTGTTTTATTCTTCTTTAAGTCACTCCTGGTTTCCATATCTTTCTTCACTAGGTCTTTCACTATTTCTTATCCTAGCATATGTAGCAAGGAAAATGATCTAAGTTTGCAAAAAGACTACATACATGGCCAAAGGGCACACTGGGTTATCCTTATGGTGATGGAAGCCTGACAGGCACTCCCATTGGAGAGGATTTCTCTGCTCCAGGTCAGTGTGCACAAATATCAGTAACCTGAATGGGACTCAGCTATTGCACTTTAGATAGAGTAACCTTATCTTTAAGTAGATAGTTTTTCTATATAGGAAAACATATTTCTTTGTTTTCATAGATATCACCCTTATCCCTATGATATAATCACGATCATATCGGTGCACACAAAAGAAAGACTGTCTTCCTGCATTCCAGGGATAGATTTGTAAGTTTTATCATGATAAACAAGGGCCTGGTTGCACAATATCTCCCTAACAATGGGGCCAGATAGTATTTCCCGACACAATAATGCTCATAAAACTAAGAACTAAAGAATGGAGAACATAAGATGATTTTTTTCTCTTTATATTTTTTTGACCGTATATGACAAGCACTGAAGGTAAAAGTATAAATGATACAAGTTTCTCACTGTCTTTAGGACTGATAAGTAAATTTGGTATTTGTAAAATAATGTGCATCAATTCAATTTTGTTTGAATGTATATCGATAAAAGTATACCCGGCTAACAGATACAAAATAAGAAAAAAAAGATGTCTAAGAGAAGATATGGTAACAAGTTTCAAATATAAATATTAAAGGATTTCAGGGGGTAATGTAATTGATCTTCCTAATAGGAAGATGAAGATTTCATGGATGACAAAGTAAAAAAGTATGTGATGGTTAAACACCAAGATTTCTGACTAAAGATAGACACTAAATAGAGAGTACATCTATGCTCCCTTATGAGGCCACATAAAATGAGGATGTTTTAAAAAGATTTTATCTATTTATTCATGAGCAACACAGAGAGAGGCAGAGACACAGGCAGAGGGAGAAGCAGGCTCCATGCAGGGAACCCAATGTGAGACTTGATCCCAGGACTCCAGGATCACACCCTGGGCTTAAGGTAGATGCTCAACCACTGAGCCAACCGGGTGCCCCTAAAATTAGGATTTAAAAAGAATTAAATGCACACTAGTATAGGGAATAGTGCACCAGACAACGGCACCAGAATTTTGGAAGTTGGAAAGCAGATGGTTGAGTGATAAATAGCTAAATCAAGAACACTCAATGATAAGGACAAAGAGGGAAAAGTTAGAGGCAACCATGATTTATACTGGAGATTCCCTAAAAGACTCGAAAACTATCTGTACAGGATACTTTTGGAAACACGATGAAGATGGAACTAAAAGCCAAAGGAGTATTAGGAAGTCTAAGAATCACTTATGAGACTAAAACTCTGGAACCAAGATGACTAATATCTGAGGAAACATTCACTTTAGAAATCCTAACAGATTAGAAAAGTAATATCATCAGGCCCAACAGGCAGTCACATATAGACTTCAAAATAAGCATAATTTGTACAATATGAGGGAAGTTTGTGTAATATGAGGAAACAAGACATAATTTTAAAAAGGATCAAGTATCAATATTAAGTATGAAAACATGAAAATTTAGTTTTTTAAAAATGGGACAAATAACATAATGAGTTAGGGACTTTTAAGATCACTCTGAGTAACTCTTAAGAAAGGAGGTAAAAATAAAGGGATAGAGACGCCTTGGGGACTCAGTGGTTGAGCCTCTGCCTTCAGCTCAGGGTGTGACCCCGGGATCCTAGGATCAAGTTCCCCATTGGGCTCTCTTCATGGAGCCTGCTTCTCCCTCTGCCTGTGTATCTGCCTCTCTCTGTGTGTCTCCTGAGAATAAAAATTAATAAAATTTAAAAAAAATAAAAATAAAGGAATAGAAAAATATGAAAAGAAAAGATGTATAAAAGATATGAATAAAAGTGCCATCCAACATCATAAAAGGCTAATTGGAGTCCCAGGAAGGAGACAAAACTAAAATGTAAGGAATGAATTCTTTAAAGAATAACATAAATTTATCAGAATTGAAAATGAAACACATCAGATTGAAGGGCCCATGGAGCAATATAAGAAACAAATAATATAAGAAAAAAAGTTCTCAAAGTTTCCAGAGACAAAGAAGATATCACTTACAAAATGACAAGTATTTGACATCAGATGTACCAAGAACAATACTGAGTACAAGAAAACAAAGTAGACTTTTTGATATATTGAAGAAAAATAACTGAATGCAACATTTTATATCCAGTCATTGGCATTTAAATAAGACAGCAAAAACAAAAACCAAATAATATTCTCAGGCTACAATCTGATAGAAGATAGGAACCACCACCCTAAAACAACTTTTGAAAGTGATACTTTAAAAAAGGAAAAAAAAAAAAGATACTTAGATATGAGCTAATGATAAAATATTTTATAAAATTTGTTATCTACAGCAAAAAACCAAAGCAAAACAAAAAAAGCCTCCTTGAAAAAACAAAAACATCCATAGAAAAGAAAAAATGGACATGTATACATAATCCCAAGTTAAAATTCTATACAGCATCAGTGTGGTGTGGATTGAGCAGGGGAGAGTCTAAGTGGGGGGTATCAAGGGAAAGAAATTGATAATTACTAACATGTATGTATTTATGCATATTAACACGTACTTGGCTTTTATTTCAGTCCCTCTGATTGAAAATGACACACTGAAACAAAAATTTAAAATTGATAATTATTACCAATTCACAAAATAAAATATAAAGGATTTCAAATCTTCAAAATGTATACATTTTTACAGCGTCTATAGTTCTGAATTTGTATTAAGCTTGAAACTACCTTAAAACTTTTTTTGAGACATCCTGTTTTATGTGTGTGTGTGCATTGTATGTGTGTTTGCACACATGCGTAATGATCTGCGTGGGCCCCAAAGGGGTTGAGAAAGAAAGCATGGATGGGAAAGTCAGTTCAGGATCTTTGAGCTGAACTAAGATCATAAACATAAATCTAAATAAATATTTTAATATCACATACATACGTCCACACAGAGACGCACATACTTGTGCATCTCAGCATCATTTATGATCGGGCATGATGCAAGCTTTAAGTAAAATCAAAGGTTTTGGTCTTTCCTATCCCTCTGATGATAGTGAAAAGAGGAAAAAGGTAAAGACGCAATTGAAATCAGTTGGGAAATATGAGAGTTGACCTTCTGCCCCACAAATTCATATGTAATGTGTTTTGAGGTTGGAATGTCAGTCTCAGTGCATGTGCATGTGTGCATGTGTGTGCGTGTGTGTGCGTGTGTGTGCATGTGTGTGCATGTGTAATGAGTGTATACAGTTTTGTCCTCTGTAAATATTAAGATCCAGTGTTCAGATCTCTGCTTTCGAGTTACATGTTGCTTTGTGTAATAAACTCATTGATTGAAGGGGGTCTTGGCAAGTGTTTAAAAACATTTTTAGGAAAAGCTTAAAACAAGTGTTTTGAAAGGAAACATTTTCCACTGTGCTTTTCAACTATTCCGTGGCAGAACCGTTCCGTTCAACACAGCTTCTCATGACTTTCCCCAGCTTCTAAAAGACAGGGCTGAGCTTTCCCAGAGTTCTCCTTTGTGCTTGAGAAAATAATGAGTCAATCAATTAAAAACACCTCAAACACAACCTACGGAACATGCTTCTCTATTCTACAATCAACGACGTTGATCAATAATTGGGCTCTCTTTCTTTCTTTTCTTTTGAGCTTCATCAACAACCATTTTTTTTCCTACAAAAAAGAAAGTGAGGGAATAAAAAAAAAAATCAAAATTACACTGGAAAATGTGTAACCTTTCCACAGCAGGAGGGAAGTTAACTGTGCAAACAGGTTATTTAAAATGACTTACAACTGGCTTGCATCCGTGCCCCTTGAATGGAGTGATGATTATTTACAAAGCAGGTTTCCCCCGGACATGGACCTCTCAGGATGGCCACCAAGGAAACCCAGGGTTGCTATGACAGGTCCTTTATTAACACTAAAGTGATCATTTCAAACAAGTGGTCAGTTCAGGAACAAAGGACAAGGATAGCATTTGCTCATAATGCAATGTTCAGACCTTGGCCAGCATAACAAGGACAAGATCACAGGATGCATTTTATTTGCATATTATTCTATTAACATTTACATTGGCTAAGCAAATAGAGGCCACATATGGAGCTCAGAAGAAGTCATCACCCCTGCATGAAAGCTGTTTGACCTAATCTAGCCAGACTCAGGAATCACTGAAGAGAAGAGTATGAAGACAGGCATCTTGGCTAAATTCCAATGGCCTAATTACCTTCTGCCCATATAAAATTCTTCCTGCCATTCTCTTGAGAAGTTATTTTCCACCTCCTTTCCTGACTGCTCTTGTGCTGGGGAATGGCTGTCATAGTAGACCCCACAGGTGCCTGCCTTTCAGCTGTGAGTGAGTGATCCCTGGAGATAAACCCAGTACAGCGTTTGGAGATCCTTCCCTGTGAAAGGTGTAATATAAATGGAAAGCATTGTTCATTTCCCTGGGGAAGCTCACTTAACTTGGCAAACCCACACTTAGGCCATCGCAGCCGGGGAAACCCACTCCATTATCAGGACTTAGTTTCACATTAAAAGGGAGTTTTAGAGTAGAACTCTGGTTGTGCAAATACCTCCTAATACCACTACCTAGGACCTCAACTGCGCCTTCGCCTGAGAATGTCAAGATGCCACAGGAACTCTGTGCTTTCCTCTGCGGTTGTTAGGTGTAGGAGGGAACTTAGGTGAAAATAAGGAACTATTTTATTTTATTTTATTTATTTTATTTTATTTTATTTATTTTATTTTATTTTATTTTATTTTATTTATTTATTTATTTATTTTATTTTATTTTATTTTATTTTATTTATTTTATTTTATTTTATTTTATTTTATTATTTTATTTCATTTATTTTAATAAGGAACTATTTTAAACTGCTTCTGCTAAGATAAAAACTCTCTGGTGCTTAGGCTCCTTACAGAAAATGAATGAAAACCCCCCTCCGTTATTAGCAAATGAAGCAACAGTAGAACCCATTCAAGCTTTTTATGCTAGCTTTTTATGCTGGTGTTGAGGTTTTTGAATCTAGCTGAATCCTGGCAATGTATCCTCATGTTGCCCCGGAATTACAGGACTATCTCTGTGAGGGATGGTGATTTACCATCTGTCTATCTAACCTATGCCTTACCACAACATGTTGAAACACGGTCAACTTTTTAAGGCTTCACTTTCTCCTTCCCTGGGTATTTCAGAGGGTTCATTGCAGTAATTAAGTGAGAGACCTTCATTAAATGTATATAGTATAATCAATGCTCTATATGTGGCATATTTAGTAACATTATAATTACTGAAATTAATTAGTGATAATTTTAATTTCTATTTATTCCCGAAAAGAGTAAGATGCAAAGATGACATCCCTAGATGCATAAGATATTAAGAAAAGTATGAAAAGATACTTAGAAATCACAAAAAGAAAAAGAGGATAATGATGCTACCAGAAACTCAGAACTGAGAATTAAATTTGATTTTGAGTTGTTTAGCAGCAAAGATGAAGACTTGGAAACATGGAAAAAAATGAAAGTATGAAAAATTTAGATTACTTTATTGTTTGATAAAATAAACCTGCCAGATCATTAGCAGAAACAAAAACTTTGTGACATTAAGTGGTAGATTGGGTTTAAGTTAGTAGTTTAATTTAAAAAATACATTTAGCATCTTTGATGCAACTTTGTTCTAGAACCAAGCAAGGGATTTTGACCCTAGGAGTTTGAGTCTATCCAATGTTTACTATCAAAGCTGTTCAATGGAGATATAATAAAGAGAGTGATATGTGTCATTTTAAATTTTGTATAAGCTACATTAAGGAAGATAAAAATAAATAAGTAAAATTGATTTTATAATATATGTTATCTGGCCCATTATATTCAGAATACTAGTATTTCCATTTGTAATCAATATAAAAACTCTTAAATAAGATAAGATATCTTGTATTTTTTTCATACTAAGTTTTTAACATCTTTCATACTAAGGTACTTATAGTACCTTGTCATTTATATTAATCACGTTCTAAGTCCTTAATCATATTGAGATAGCATGGTTCTAGATTAACTTGTGCTTCCATGTCGGATAGTATTGCTCAAAATTAACTTGACATGAACATACAAAAAATTCAGTGATTTAGGAAAGTAAATATAGAAAATGATAAGTAGGCATGACTATGTGTATGTCTACACAGGCTCTTGTGATGGCATGATCATTGGTAACCATGTCTAAACTTGAGTTAATTTTTTGTTCTTATATTTAACAAATATTTGAGTACCCATTATATTTCTGAATACGCAGGAGAAATACTTGACCTTTCCAGAGTAGGAGTCCAACCATTAGCCTCCAATAGTACAGACAGTATTCTAGCCACTGAGGAAATAGCAGTAAGCAAAATGACATCTCTGCCTTTGAAGCTTAAATTCAAGGACAGGTAGGCAGTAAAAAATAATTGAGGGCACCTGGCTGGTTCAGCTGGTGGTGCATGTGACTCTGGATCTCAGAGTTGTGAGTTTAAGCCCCACGTTGGGTGGAGAGATTCCTTTAAAAAAAATAAAATAAGCAAATATATATTTGGTCAGGTGTTGATAATTGCTATAGAGAAAAAAAACGAAATAGAGTGCTACTGTTTCTTGAGCACTACTTTAGGTGGAGTGATTGGCAAAGGCCATTCTGATGAGGTAAAATGTGAGCAGAAACAGAAAATCTCAGAAGGAAACTCAAGATTGGCAAATTAGCAGACTCCAAGAACAAGAAGGGAGCTAGTGTGGTTGGAAAGCAGCAAGCAGGGTAGAGCTTATGTGGAGTTGGTGTCAAGTAAGAACTTTGGATGTTTCTGAGAGAGCTGGGAGTTCACTGGAGAGATAGGAATAGAGAAATAACATGATGCCATTTAGGTTTTGAAAGTCCATCTCTGACGGTACTTTTTTTTGGAGAAGTGAGGGTAGCAGAGGAGGAACGAAAGAGGTAACAGCCCAGATAAGAGACTATATTGTTTTGGCCCAGACTAGTAAAGATAGCAAACTATTTTGATAAGAATCAAAATCATATACTAAATACATAAAGTCAATGGGTTCTTTTTAAACTCACAAATGAAACCACTTTTGGATGAACTGTGCTATCAGCAGGGCAAGCCTATTCATATCTTGCAAATTTAGTTTCCTAGGTGGTATTATGTGCAAATTTCAATATTGAATTCAATACAGATTGTTCTTTTATGCCTTTAACATGCAGCACACTGTGCCGGATAAGAAGAAAACAATTCAGTGGTCCTCGCCTCCTTTCTTGCCTCCTGTCCAGGGGCTCGTGGTCTAGCAAGAAAGACGATGGTGTGTGTTATCAGAAAGGGAACATCAAAATAAAATGAGGAAACAAGAAAAGGATTAAATTAAACTGAAAGACTCGTTTATTCAGGCATCCATTCACACAGTGACTCTTTATTGTTTTGGAGACTGATATGTATTGGCTACATAAGGCCTCAGAGTTTGGAAATGGTTCATAGACAAAGATCCCAGCTGTGCGGGCTTTCCTTGCAGTATGAAGTCACAAGGTTGGGTGGGCTGCTTAGAATATATACCTAGGACAGTTGCAAGTAGCATAGTTTGAAAAAGACTCTAAAACATGGCTGCAGAAGGTGGCCACAGTTTCAATCCAGAAAAGCAGAACCGAGGACCATTTCCAAAGGACAATTTTAAGCAAGATATGGTGTAGCTCAGAGCAAGATGGCATGCCTGAGTCACATTCAGAGAAGATTGGGGGAATTAGGGGCAGGCCTTCAAGTTTAAAGGAGCTGCACTCCACCAGAGAGATTGTGCTTTTGGCGTATAATTAGGATTGGCAATGTGGGAGGACTCTGGTAGGTAGATCTGGATGGAAAGGAATTCCTTCCAGGAATAAAATCTGAACAGTGGTATGTACGCCAGAGATTGCAGGGCTTGACAGGGGAGCAGTAAATATTCAGTAGGAATGTAGCATGTCAGATATTTGGGGGAGGAGAGGTGAAAGTAAAACTAAGCCAAAGCCTCATTATGAAGGGTTTTCAACGTCACTCTTCCATGTGTGTCTTGGTGAAACAGTTTTATTGAAAGCGTGAGTGACCAAAACAAACAAACAAACAAACAACAACAAAAAAAAAAGGGAGGGGGGCTTGAGTGACATGATACAAATTGTTTATTTGGGAATATATTTCAGGGTTTAATGTGTAAGACAGATCACAGGGAGGGCACAGAAAGGTTGAGTTCCTGGGTCAGGTCCAAGAATGAGGTACTTAAGGATAAGGAATAGAAAAGAACAAAATGATGCAAGAAAAAAAAAAAAAAAAAGAGGTAAAGTCGATGTTAGCCAACAAAGGCAGATCATTGTAGTTATATAATTTTCACCTGGTCATGCCTTCTAGACTTCCTTTCATTCATTTAAGTGAAGTGGAAGAAATTACATATGTAACAAATTTAGACCTTGAGAGGATATGACTTTTGACAGTGGAAAGCATGGGAAACCCATGGGAAAAGAGGCAACCTAAGAATAGCAAGTTTTGCTGGATCACGTGATCCTTGTCTATTCATCACATCACGTCTTCTCCTACCTTAGCACTGACTATATTATATGCATTGATTTACTTTAGAAATATTGGTTGAGCATCTGCTGCTACCAGGCATTCTACTGGATATTTGACTATAGCTTTGAACGTTTTGCTTAAACCCTGTTTGATGAACTTTAGTTGAGGACACGATGGATGGATGGATGGATAGATGGATGGATGGATGGATAGATAGATATAAACCATTAATGCTATGAGAGAAATAAAGCACTCCGTGAGAAAATCATGCAGTCAGATCAGGGTGTAGATATTTAATTTAGATAGATTGGGCAGGGAAGAACGTGCTTTTCCACCCTTCCTTTCTTCTTCACTCCCTACGTTCTAGTCAGGGGAAATCAGAATTGGGAGGTAAAGTAGAATAGTAATTAAGATCATGGAACTGAATATTAATCATGGGATCTGATAAAATCTGAAAAAAAAATGTTTTTCTTCCTTTTCTTAGGCATAGGGTACTGCACCATCCCTTGTTATACTCTGCTTGTACTTGTAAATAATCCTTTATGAAAACTTTCAAATTACCGGATTGAGATGATATATATTTCCTTCTAGGACTGGAGCATGCTTTTAGGAAAGACGGAGCAAACAGGAGCTTTGGAACACTTGAACAGTTAGCATCCAAAGAGAGCGAGATGAGCCAGCTACGGACACTGCAGGATGATTAGGAGGCCATGGTATGAGGAAAGGCAAGCAAAGAACATAAAGAACAATAAAGAAGTTGGGAGTAGCTGATTTGGTCAAAACCCATTTGGAGTGGAGTTAGATAATAAGAAATATGGAACCCTTGACTGTATTGGTGTAGAAGGCACCAGAGGTTAAATCTTTAACCCATGACCCCTAATGCACCAAACTGCCTTAGCCTCTCAGTTTGTATCATCACACTCTTTATTTACCAACTACTGGAATTGAATAAAGGGTTCTCATTCTTCCAAAAACTACTCTTGCTAGGGTCACATCCTTTCTCTTAAGAGAAAGACTTAATCTTCCCTCTGCAGCCTTTTTACCTCTCAATTGGATTTTTCTCCTAAGCAAATGGTTATGCTCCTCTATCTTCTGTTTTTAAAATCAAGTATGCAGGGGTCCCTGGGCAGCTCAGTCGGTGAAGCACCTGCATTCCACTCAGGTCATGACCCTGGGTCCTGGGATTGAGCCCCACATCCCATTGGGCTCCCTGCTGAGGGAGGGCATCAGCTTTACCCTCTCCCTCTGCCACTCCCCCTGCTTATGTTCTCTCTCTCTCTCTCTCTCTCACACTCTCTCACTCTTTCTCCCTCAAATAAATAAATAAATAAATATCCAGTATACAAATAAACAAAGCTAACAAAGTTCATGATGGCGCCTTGTGATTTCTTTTACTTTGTCTTCCTTGAGAAACCAGTAAAATGGCTTTGGTTTCTTAATGAAGCATGAAGATATACCAGCAGCAGAGAATGAGGATCTGGTGATGGTTTGGACATTTTGAGAACCAGAAGGTAGAAAATAAAGTGGGAAAATGGAGGTTTTAGGGAGATATAGTACAAAGGCTGATAATGATGCTACTTCAGACAGAGCTCAAATTTTCACTTATTCTAAAGTTTAGGGCACTCAAGAAAGAATAAAAAAGAGTGAAGTGGAACTTTTTCTCCTTTTTTCCATCTGTGAAAAGACATTAAAGCCAGTGTGTGTGTGTGTGTGTGTTTATAAGCTATTTTGTTTAGAAATCTAAAGAAGTCAAGTTCTCTGTTTCTTTTTCAGACTCCAAAAAGATAAACAATAAAAAATTATCCACCAAACTCAACTAGTAATTAAATTAGAGTTACATAAGATGCATACATAACTCTGCACATACAAAAGGTGTGGTGAATTGAATTGAAGGCACAATTTTAAGGAAAATTATTACAGCCCCAATGAAATATTTATGTTAATATATCACAGGCCTAAAGCCAAATTTGCATGGTAAGGAGGCATGGTATCAGATTATAATTGAGGTCTACTAGATGTACAAATAGGGCAAAAAGAAAAAAAAAAAAAAATGACCTTTCTCCTGTGTCCAAAAGGGAGAACAGACCTGATTTCCTCAAAGTGAAATAATAATTCATGATCAAGAATTTAGATTAGGACTTTTTTCTTCTTAATTTTGCTGTTTTATCACCACTTTGTATTATCTTTACTCTCTTGTTTTCTTTCATCGGGAATTCTGCTCTTTTGGCCCATAAAATAGAGATGATCTGGGTTCTTCAGTAATCCCGCGCTGAGCTTGACCCCAGTTTGCCTCTGAAAAAAGTGATGACGTTACGGAATATTAGACAGAAGATAAGAACAGGAAAGATGTGTCCCTTTTTTGCTTGCTATTGTAGTAAGGCTACAGGCTTGCTATAGGCTTCCATATGGCCTATAGATCCACTGCCCACCCTTTTCCACCTACTTTGGGCTGAGGAAATTAACTGCCTCAGTGATCTTCCCTGCTCTCCATCTTCCTCTTGGGTTTTGACAATTGAAGTTCTCAGTAAGGTATCTGAAAGTGGGAGGAGCCAGGGGCCAGAGGGATGGGTTGGTTGCATTGAGTTGGTTGCGTCTTTTCTCTAGGAGTTCTTCTGCATATAGATCTGGACCCCCGGCTTGGTGAGCACTCCTACCACTGCCCCTTAAAGGCTTAGAAATGATATAATATGTATCTGCTTGTACTAGGCCTAGGGTATTTCATTATTTCTTGTTAAACCCTTCTCACATTTTGTAAATAATCTTTTATCAAAACCTTCAAATTACCAGATTGAGCATGATAGGTATTTCCTTCTGGGAGCCCAACAGATACCAAGGGCTCTCAGAAGACCGAAGATATTGAACTGGGAGGAGATTGGATATGATACGGCGAGGTTAGAGCTTATAGGGATTCTGAGTCAAGCTTAGAATAGTGCAGGCATGGTCTGACTCTTAAGATTCAGTGAGAGAAAAACTACTGCTTCTCTAGGTCCCCTCAAGATAAGAGGAGACCACAGCTTCTGAGAGAATTGAGCACAGAACTTCTAGCAAATTATTTCAAGAAATTAAAAATTCAATTCAATTCTAAGACCATGGCAGTAAAAACATACAAAGAGCCTGGAGCATCTTGTAGTACCTGTAGGAAGGAAGTGTTCAAAGTACAGAAGGATGGGGCATGTCAAAGGGACACAGGGAGCCAAAATGAAAGAGCTCCCAGAGGCCAAATCTGTAACATTTGAGCAACAGAATTAATAATAAATAAATAACACAGTATTAGACTATAACCCGAAGTAAAAAATAAATATACATGAGCCCATGATGATATAAATAAAAGATTGAATAAATAAATAAATGGGGGAGAAGATACAATATTATATAATATATGTAGGTATTCCCCTTTTGAGGAAGTAGAAGTTAGTCCCCCACTCTTCCCTTGAGGGAGGGCAAGGCTTCAATTTCTCTCAGCTCCTCAGCTCTACGGTTTGATTCTTCCCTGAGAAGAGTGTGATGGATTTTCTGAGGATTAAAACCATGTTATTCCTGCTAAACTCTGATACCTACAATCTCCCCCAGCCCACAGCCTCATATAATTTTGGCTTATACAAATGGCACTTATTATACTGGTGGGAGCAAGAAACAAATTGATCCAAATGAGAGTTTTTTGTTTTGTTTTGTTTTTTTAAAAAAGCCTCCACTCTACATTTTTTTTTTCTAAGAAAGGGAGAACAAACAGTAGTTTTGTGTGTTCCATTGATTTCTATAGACAAAGAAAAATGCACTTAATAGTTCATGTGCTAAGATGTATTGACTATGATTTCATCCTCTGACTTTAGGAAGGTAAAAGGAATGCATCTTTCTGGACATGGAAATGAGAAAACTTTCCTTCTGCTACTTACCCTCTGGCTGGTTCACAGGCGAATCCTGATCTGGCTGAAGACTCATTGTTCCTAAGGAATTTAAGAGGCACAATTTCCCTTTTTCTCTCAAAAAAGTATAGGGAATGGTTATCACAAACAGTGTACGACTGAAAAGAACAATAAATCAACTCAAATTTATTGAATACCTGCTTTTTTCAAGGCAATTTCCTAGATACCAGTAAATATGGAGGGTGGGGGGTTGGGAGAGAGATGATAAATGTTTCTAATATTATGTTATATATTTTAGAGAAATGGGGCTAGACAAATTTTATGAAAAGCAGAGTTCATTTCGATATGTAATGTATATAGCTAAACTGATTCAGAAGACAGGGTAAGTATGAATACACTCTATGATCATAAACTTCTATTTTTGTGGATGAAACCGAGGGGCCACGAGGAGTCCTATCGTACCCCCTGGCTGTTAGAGAGGTTGTGTATTGACTAGCATTAGAAGGCATCGCTCTTACTAATAGGAACTTTGAGGAACTTATTCTAAAAAACATTGATTTTAGAAGCAAATATGTCAGGTTCTCTTAGGTTGAGGAACTGAATACTCTAGCAAGCCTAAGCTGAGCAATGAAGATAAAATGTACTCTGAGAATTCTGATACACCTTCAAAAATGGCTCAAGTTTGCAGACCATAATTAACAAAAAATTGTTTCACATAAAGAAGATAAAATAGATCCCTGATGAAACCAACATGAAGCATCAGGTTGAATGCAAGATGGCAAAATATTGAAAAGATTAAAAACAAAAAAATCTCACAGAATTGTTAAATTAATAGTAATCCTGACCTAAGATTATTTCTTCCTACATTACTTTAGTTGATTGAAAAACAAATACAAACAGACATAATTAAGTAATGCATTTCTTCGTATATCATGTTAAACAAAAATTCTTTGGATAAATAGTCACAATTATTCTGAATGCTGGCAACATTTATAAGGAAGCGAGATGGCTAAATAAAATAACCGTAGCTAAAAATCTAGTGTCCCTTATGGACAGAGAAAGAGAAATTGTATTTATCATTAGTCTTCAAAAATGCTACAACTTTTATTTTTATTTTTTAGATGTCACCAGCATTTTTTGGTATATATTTGTCTCTGTGCCTCTAATACCTTACAAGTACCCTTTATAGAAAGGGTAGAAATCAGACAAAATCCTGGTTATCCCTAAAGCATTGCTCATGCATTTCTACTCCCCAATGATTTTTAAAAATCCTCTTGCCTCTTCTGGTATTTTCCACACCCATTCATTGACATCTTTCTATTTTTTTTTTTTTAATTCTGAAATGTATTGGTTATCTGTTGTATTTTTGTCTACCCAGATTTGGAATGTCTTTCCAAATGTCTCTTTTCCCAAGAGAGTTACTTCTGTCTTCTATAGCAAAAGCCTTGCCTCAGCCATTGAAGCTGTAATTCAAAAATCAGTAATTTTAAATGATTGGCTGGATGTCACGATATTATAGGAAGTACAGTAGTAGATCATTTAATAATCTAGCAATGAATTGGGCTGTACCAGTGGCTGTTTGTGTTTGTTCTTGGCTGCTCAGCTCACTGACAATCCTTTTTCTATAAAGAAAATGTGTTTATTCTCTCGAAAAAAGAGAAGAGCTTGAGAGGCAAAATTGATATAGGAAGCTGGTTCATGGCAGAGACTGGAGTTGACAGACTAAGATGGAATTCCAGTCCTACTACTTACTGCTGTATGAATTTGAGTAATTGCCACATTAAATTGATGATGAACTTGCCTTTCATGCCTTACTGGATTCTCTTTAAACCAAATCTCATCAAATCAATTAATATGAAAACAAAGATCTTATTTTATTGCAAACAGTTGAAGACAAGCATGGGCCTTATCATATCAGGGAAACACCAGCTGAATCACATTGCAAACATCCTAAAAAATCTGTTAGACTATGCCTGCCCTTTAACAGAAGTTGTACCTTGATGGCTGCTCTCCCAGTTCTCCTGGGTTTCCCTCCATGGAATTTTTTTTCAAATGCCTGCTTTTCTCTTCTCTTGGTTCCTCTGAATTCCTTCCTTGTCCACTCATCTGTGTCTCTCCAATCTATTATAAAGCAATTTTCCCTTCTCTTAACTTCCCCCATTCTACTCGGACTTCACTTGAATGTTCAGCTCAGTGGAAGAAAACCAAGAGTCAAGCATCCTGCTTGGAGATTTTGAGGATGCAAAGGAATCATCCTCTTTAGAAAGCAGAATGGGTCAATTTAATTAAATGCTTATACATTTTTGTATTCCAGTACATTTACTCTTTTTAAGTTTTAGAAACCTCATTTATAATGATAACAATAGAGCAATACACACCTCCTAAGAATGTTATTAGGATTTTAAATGTGATAATGTATACAAAACCTTTATAATCATCCCAGAAAAAAAGGGATCAATAAATGTTAACTCTGCAACGTCTCAGTCAACAGTGTCCATGGATTTAGTGGATACTTCTGATGATTAAATTATATTTCTACTTGGCTTACTAAGATTGTCCTGCTGACAAATCCCTTAAATTTGATGGAAACCATATTCCTTCTTCATCTAGAGTTTACTTTAACATTTCTAGGTTCTTGGTTTTTATCTAAAGGACACCTAGAGATTTAGCTCATGTGGTTTTCTAAGCTAAGTAGATGACCATGATTTCCCAAATGAAAAACAAAAAAATCAAATTCTTTGAACAATGCAGCACACTTGTGCCTCCCTCATACAATCTGAATTTTCTTATAATTAAAATTAATTGTTTTAATATTAAGTAAAAACCTCAATCATAAATCCCTTTTTTTGAAAGTGACATGACTTTTTTTTTTAAGATTCATTTATTTATGAGAGAGAGAGAGAGATAGAGAGAGAGAGAGAGAGAAGCAGAGACACAGGAGGAGGGAGAAGCAGGCTCCATGCCAGGAGCCCGATGTGGGACTCGATCCTGGGACTCCAGGATCACACCCTGGGCTGAAGGCAGGCGCTCAAACGCTGAGCCACCCAGGGATCCCCTACATGACTTTTGATGTTCATTAGCCCTGAGATCCTGGGAAATTATTTAATCTTTTATAGTTAATACACTGGATCATAATTTTCTATCTTGGATTGCCCTCACACCTTGTACTTATTTAAGTTGAATACATGAAGAAATGTTTCCATTTATAGTTTGGTAGCATGCATTTTTGTAGTATGCATTATGATATATTAACCTAGATTGTGCAACAAAGACAATCTGATTCCTAGGCATTTCTGTGAGTTGATTCAAAATGGTTAACTCAATAAATTTCTGCAGACCGAGTGACCATAGCTTCAGATCTTTTAATAAGGTAAGCAAAGACTAAGTACACTGAAATATGTAGAAAATCCCAGAATTAACAATACCTTCTTGACATTACACCTGTGCCAATATGGCTACATAATATATAAGAAAAGTTCTATATTTCTTTTTTTTTCTATTTTGGAAGACAGATTTACTCCAATTTCATGGCTTATATAGCTTGATGATTATACTTGATAGATGATATATTTGATCATATTGTAAATACAGTTTCTCTATACTGATAACCTGAAATGAAATATAATTTCCTTCTAAATGAAAAGAACTAAATATATCTTCCATTCTAATTGCTAAAATACATTAATAAGGCATGAAATCTATTATCCAGGTGCTCTAAGAATGAGGCTCAAGGTATAAATTCTCTATAGCTTGATATTTGATTATTTTAAAATACATTGCCTGATTGTAGTTCCAAAAATATATAACTTGATCCTGGTTTTATTTTTTTTACCATTTGTTGAGATATGGAATTCCCTTGTTTGAATAAAATGTACTCCAAAGTGAGAAATTACTCTTAATGTGAATTAACCAAACAAATGTTGCTTGAATATATCTTTAATAGTAAGATTAATTTTGCCATTTCTCAAGCAATTGTTCTAGGTAACATTAAACTTTTGCAAATTAAATGGAAATCCATAATGTTTAGATATATTTATTTCAAATAAACCAAAAGCACTAAGACCAATGAAAGGAAGTCTTGTTCCTTTTGGCTTTCTGTATTATTGATATACATTAGAAGTTAATTGTATTTTAATTGGAAAAGATATATCACAGAAACATGAAAAATGATCTGGGTTCAAGCCTATTTTTATTAAGTCTTGGTTAAATTACCTAGACTTATAAACCTTGTGTATTTCATCTTAAAATCTTTCAAAATTAGCTTTAATGGTGTCTGAAAATGGCAAGAAGACAATTTTGTCTGTTTTCAGATGCATGAGAGCATCAAATTATCCATGTAATGATTGACTTGATTAATCTGTTCTCCCACCATTAGTCAATTACTTATCTGCCTTCTGTAAATGATATTCTCTATCTCTAAAGATTTTAACTCTGTGAACAGTGACCACACACAATATCTCAATGCATTGAACTGTATGCTGCAAAACAAGCAAAGTGCTGAAAAAGCCCTAATAATAGACTAAGTAGCATATAAAAACTCATTAGCAAGTGTTTCCTGGCACTGGCTAGATGTTGACTAGAGTATTAGTCTAATCAATCCTGGACTTTTGGATGACAACTTAAGAAAGGAGAAATGTGGCACAGGAAATATGTTATCTTCCCATTTTGAAATGTAGAGTCTTGCCTCTGGTTTGAGATTTGAGATACTATATATTAAAGTGGTGAAGGAATTGGGTTTTCATTTAGAACCACTGGGTTTTGACTCTTCTTTCTGCCACTTACTATTTCATATTGGACAAGTTACTTAAACTAGGGATAAGTTTCCTCATGAGTAGTGTAATGCACATGCAAAAGCTCAAAAGTAAGGCAAATAAGATATTTAGTATTAGTATATATATAGCATGTGGTATTACCAAGTAAAATATTTGTCATAGTGCACATTGCACATGGAAAGTTAAAAAAATTAAATAGCTATTATTTATGTGTTATGTATTTGTTTACTTAAATGTGATGTGCCTCCTCCCTCTAATCTCTTTCTTCTATATTGCAGAACATTTTTTTTCTTCATTTTTTTCATTTGCAGGTTGGGCTCTCTGCACGCAGAGTCTAAGAAAGATTAGAGAGTAGGAAGTTTATGAGGGAGTGCAGTCAGAATCAGCACCTAGGCAGGAAAGGGAGAGAAACAGGGCCGTGGGAGAACTTGGGCAGCAGGGCAGTCACAACAAGGTTTCAGTCAACCCAACAGAGAGCTCTCCAGCTAGGAAGACCCATCGGAGTCATCTTTTATTGCAGCAAAACTCCTGGGTCTTTATTTTCCTATCGGCCAAATCATTGGGCATCGGCTTCCCAGGAAGGAGGCATAACAACACATGCTTCTCCAGCTAAGGGCAATTCTCTGAAATGACTTACAGCAGAGCATTGTTCTTTAGTAGCACTCCCAGCAGCTGGAAGTAGGAAGTCTTCCTTAAGGGGATCCAAGCAACAAATCACAACATCCATTACAGAAGTGCAATTCTTCATAGGCTGTTGTCCTGGTGCTTGTTCAAAAACTGATTTTTTTTTTTTCTGTTTTATTTTTAGTGACTTGATGCTCTACCTTTTTTGGAAACAACTAAAGAAAGGTAAGTCAGTTAGTAGTAGATGTCACAGAATTCTGGGAATCATCGCCCCTTTGACAATTTTCTTTGTTTCTTGAATGTACTGGGTGAGCTTACAATGTGAATCGCTATATACTGAGTTGTTGGCGTGACAGATAAGAAATACTCGACTGAAATGGACTTTGTAAAATAAAAACAAACAAACTGACAGGTAAGTGAAATCATGAATTTAAGGAAAAGGATTGTCATTAATTAGCCTGGAAAAGAAACTTTGCTCAGGATCTTGGACCAGAGATTAGTCATCCCTGTCATGTGCAGAAATGATAAAAATACCATTTTTTTTTGGTTTAAAACAAGTGGCAATTTGACAAAAATAAGGTAGGTTGTGCATCCACAGAGCCAAATAATGGGACAAACCAGAAGCCAAATTTTATTATTTAGGTTGATTTGTTTGCAGTGTTTTGTCAATATTTGGAGAAAGAAAACTTATTGGAAGGACACTTTTTTAAAAGACTTCACCATACTCCAAGGAGGAGTTGGGAAACCAAGCTACAGGATATTTTTTTCATGGACTCTTCAAAAGGATTTGTGATCTTTCTCTCTGAAGGACAGCCATGGCCAGCCCGGGTGACTCCGTGGTTTAGAGCCGCCTTCAGCCTAGGGCCTGATCCTGGGGTCCGGGATTCAGTCCTACGTCAGGCTCCCTGCATGGAGCCTGCTTCTCCCTCTGCCTGTCTGTCTGTCTGTCTCTCCATGTCTCTCATGAATAAATAAATAAAATATTAAAAAAAAATAAAGGACAGCCATTAGTGTGATTAACTTTCATGATTCCTAATATATTATTTCTTACTTTAAAGTTTGAGTTCATTCTGTGTGATTGTGACTGTCTTAGATTTAGTAAGGTGCCAATTCTGAATCCTACAATGGGTAGGAGCATGTGACTCCTTGTACGTACGCTTCATTGTGGTAAATGGTGTGCAAGGGAAAAGCAATTTCCACAAGGTTGAGGCTGTATTCTCAGCAGTTATTTATTTTATTTGAATTAACTATGAATGGCCAAAATGGAGCTGTATTCTACTTATTGTATGTAGGTAAATATCAAAGGGGTATGTGTGTGTGTGTGTAATAATATGGAAGTGAGAGGCAAAAAATAGGTATTCATTACGTGTGTGTGCATATATTCTTATAAATAGTTTTTAAATCACAGAATATCATTGTTTTTCACCTATGCATATTACAGTAAACCTTAGTATTTTTCAATTATTTAATTGGAAATATATCTATAGCCTTCACTATTTTACTGCCTACCATATTGGGCAAGTAGCTGTGCCATGTTGGTTGAATATACATATGGATTTAATAGCTAGAATTTTGTAGCTGGCTAGCTGACTAATGAGAGCCCATATCTAAAGTACAAATATATTTTTATAGCAGCTGTTAAACGTTTTAACCTACAACAAATGCTTAGCTTGACTATAAACCTTAGCCCAAAAATAAATTCACACGTTTCAGTAGACTCTTCATCTACAGAAAAAAAAAAAAATTGACAGAGAATTTTCTTTAATTAGTCAATTAGAAATAACACTGTAGCCCCATTGTAGGTTTATTGTCACCATTCTAGGTTAGCAAGCTTCTTTGCTTCCTTATATGTTACAGCAGTTTTTGGTTTAATATTTGAAATTAATTTCTGAAATAGCTTAGACAGGCTAAGCATTCAGCCTGTCATTTTTCTAAATCTGATAGGATGGAATAATAAGTAGCTGAAAAATTCTAGAGCTATATTACAGGCTTCAGTGATCACAAGGGCCTATGATTCATTCCCAAAACAAAGTTTGTTCCCTAATATGTCTGATGTATTGCTTTTTATTGGCGATTTTCATATCTGAGTTGGTGACCCTGCCATTTGTTTTTATTGTTATTGTTCCCTTTTTGTGATGAAGATAAGAAAACTAGTTCAGGCCCTCTGGTTGTTTATGTCTAAAGCCAGTTGCTAGTGTTGCTGCACTCCTTTGCTAGGTTCCTTTCTTGCCAATCCTTTCTTGGATACCTGCTTTCTGAGCAGATGTTCTTTTTAATTTCATCTCATGTGAATTTTAAGTATTTATTCATCAAATGTCTCCATTCTTCAGTCTACTAGGAATGGGTTTTTGTATTGCTTTTGTGGCAGTCATTGGACCATTGACCTGTGATTTGCATGTCTGTAAAGGAGTCTTTCAAAGGAGTGTTAGCTCAAAGAGGGCAAGAGTTGTATTTTCTTAAAGATTTTATTTATATATTTGGGAGAAAGAGAAAGGGGGGGCGAGGATCAGAGGGAGAGGGAGAGCAAGAATCTCAAGCGGATTCTGCATTGGGCACAGAGCCTGACACGGGGCTCTATCTCAGGACACTGTGATCATGATGTGAGCCGATCAAGAGTTAGATGCTCAACCAACTGAGCCACCCAGGTGCCCCAAGAGTTGTGTTTTTATCATTTCCACAGAACCAGATTCTGAGGATAGAAACTAATATACTCTAAACATCAGATAGCTTTTGACTGAAGGGGTAAGCAATAGAACATGACTGTGGAATTAGAATTTTAGTGGACAGAAATGAAAGAAATTAAAACCGTGGAGAATGGAATGGTACCATATTGTTGGTTTGGAGAGTGGTACATAGTTATCGTTTGAGTAGATCAGGGCTTGTGATTCTTTCCTTGTCTCTTTGGATGGATCTGACTAGTCTATGCATTATGACACATAGAAAAATTCAAGTCATCAGAAATCAGTATTCTTTGTTCTTTTAATTCTTCAAGAATGGCCATCCACATGCATGTTTGATCTAGTATTGTATTCCCTCTTCTCCATGACCCTTTCCATTCTCCTGACTCTGAACTTTTAAACCTGTATCTTAAACAAGATAAAGCCTACCTCCTTTATTTCCATATTTTGATGATGCTTTTTATATCTTTTTTCAACTTGCTGAATTTACATCTCATCCTCTACTCCTACCTTGTTCTAGATTTTCTTGCTGTTTTTATTTTTCTTCTTTTAGTTTCAGCAAATGTACAACTCGAACATTGTTACTAAGTAGCTACTCTAGGAAAGCCAAGGAGAGGGCTCCAAATATATAAATGGTGATATTTGTTTATTTGATGCTTAGGGCCTATAATTCTGTGAAATGAATCCTATATGTGGATGTTTTTTTTCCAGAACGAATCTTATATATGGAGAGGTTTTTTCCAGAATGGAAGTATGTATGATCCATGTTGATTAACACAGAACATACTTACTTCAGTCTCAAACATTTTGTGCCAAACTAGTAAGAGCTAACTCTTCAAAAGTACAATAAGGATCAGAAATTGAGGAATACAGAACCATATTTTCTGAGAAACTTCACCAGTTTATGTATACTGTGTACTGTTCATCAGCAACTAATGAACAAGATCCTATATGACAACTTATATAGAAGTGAAATGCTCATGAGTATGACTGCTAAAGTCAGAACACCTGAGAGCATCTCTCAGCTATGCTCTTTATTTGCTGGATGACCTTTGGCAAGGTGCTTACTTTCCCTGTATCTCATTTGCTTCATGATATTATGGAGAAGATCAAATATATAAACATATGTGAATTTCTTTACTGTGATATGTAAAGTGCTCAAAATAGAAGTTTTTACTATTATTATCTTTACTATTACAAAGTGTTCTTGGCCTATTCTCTAGACTTATTCCCCCCCCCCTTTTTTTTAAGATTCTATTTATTTATTCATGAGAGACAGAGAGAGAGAGAGACACACACACACACACACACACAGGCGGAGGGAGAAGCAGGCTCCATGGAGAAGCCCGATGAGGGACTCGATCCGGGACTCCAGGATCATGCCCTAGGCTGAAGGCAGGTGCTAAACCGCTGAGCTACCCAGAGATCCACTCTAGACTTTTTCTTAAGCAAGTCCTAGACCAACTATAATGGCACTGGAAAAAATATGCTTCTAATTCCAAATACAGTTTTCTAAGCTACAGTTTACCAACTGTGCTCTCATATTGTTGGAAAAATTGATGTTTCTGAAATCTAGTATCTTCAACTAAAACAAATATATTAAGCAATTAATGGAGTTTGTCTTCTTGGCCAAATTGCTTCAAAAATTTAGCTTTTCAACAAAAGAAACCTGTCTGTCTTTCTTTGGATAAAATGGAACTTTTAGCAGATGAATATCCCAATTATTCACCCTACCCTAATCTAGCCTAATCTTATGCCATTAAAATTACCACCTCTACAATAGTTGTAAAGTCGATTAATTCAAAGAAGGACCCAGATCCTGGTGATCTCTATCCTTGCTTCCAATTGTAAGGATGAATACTGTAGTCTGTTAAGTCAGCTTTCTAGGTGTGAATACACTGGATGAAGAGATCCTAGCACTGGTGAGATCTACTCTTTTATGTACACTCTCTTCTTAGCACCCACGCCATTCTTCTCCATACTGTAACAGTTTTGTTTAGGGGTGGGATTGATTCTACTTTTAATACAGTTGATAGGCTTCCAGTTATTTAAGTCAATTAGTATGGTCCTATTCCCCTTTACACAGATTTTCAGACAACCCAGATCTAAGCCAGTCAGAACATGACACTCCTCTCAACACAAGGATCTATTCAGAATAGTTTCAATTAATAGGAAAGTCAGATACCTACTTGATGATGATGCTCTCTTGCTGCATGAGAATGTAGCATGCATCTCACTTGCTGGCATCCACACCAGGACTCAAAGGGGAGCCAACTTTAGAATGAATCCATCTCTGTTTATGGCAGAACAAAGTCTGAAAAAAACTGAGTCCTCAATGACATTCTTGAACCACTAGACCTTCAAGTTTTATAAGCCAATGATTCCCCTTTATTGTTTAAGTCACTTAGGAAGGACTATTTCCTTTATAACTCAAACAATCAAAATGATATGCTTTCTTTGAGTGATGTGTGTATAAACTCATCACTCAATACTATTGCACAGTCACTGTCCTATGGGTTAGAAAACTAAATAACAAGAGAATGTCCCCATCTTTGAAATTCTTGTATCTGAGAATTTAGAAGTTATTTTTACTACTGTAATAGCTAACTAGCACAATTTAGCTTGGCAACAGGCCTGTGATTATATAGAGAATTGCTTGAATGAGACCCAGAGACACTTAGAGACAAGTCCAAGGTCCTCAAAGATCAGCAAGACATTTTAAATCAAGATGGCCTGGGGGGTATGTCCCTGTCAGGTAAAATTTCCTCCAAATACAGAAGCTTTGCGACACCACCACATTCCTAGGACTCCAGTCTATTTTAGAATCCTAAATCTCATTCACAATGACTATTTGTGGCACATAAAATCAGGCATAGTAAACTGACTCTGCTCAAGGCCCTCTGCTGGCCTTCCTTTTCACTCAAAGAAAGCATGTAGCTTTTAAATGATCTGTAAAATGCTATCTAATCTAATCCTCATTTAAATCTCTAAATTCATCTCCTAGCACTCTTCCTTTTACTATTTACCTCTAATTTTGCTGGGTAGCTTGTTTCCCTAGAAACATTGACACACTTTCTTTGCACTGGCTACTCCTTTGCCTAGAAGGTCCATCCTGCTAATGTTCAATTGTCTCTTAACTCTCTGCTACTATCATTTTCACATTCACTTTCTTTGGCTAATTTTTTAAAAAAAGCAAATACTGCTCTTAACACTCTCCCCCTCCCCACCTCCCCCCTGATTACATATGCCATCCTATTCTTGTTTCAGATTTATATTATTTTTAGTGCTTAGTTTCTAACATTTTAGATAGACCTAGCATTTTAGATAGATACAACATTTTAATATTATTGACATAACATTTTTAAATTGATGATCTTGTTTATTATTTATTTCCTTATTAAAATATTATTTCTATGGTCATCAAGGGAAAGATGGTATTATTAGACTTACCTACCTTCACTCACCTAACTAAATTAGACAAGATAACCAAGCAATGGACTTCAAGCACTGGATAACAGGCAGGACGGATTGTGAAAGAGAGTAAGCATATGAGGTGAACATAATGTTTTTATCCATCTTTTGTATGGGACACTTCCCTATACAGTATAGGGAATTGGAGCCAGCCCGTGAGTAGAAAGGGAGGTGAGGGGATAACTGAGATTTGTGGCAGAGCATTAAAAAGCAGAGAGCCTGTGATAAATGGACTAAGAAGACAAGAAAATAAAAAGAAATAAAGTTTCATTATGTACTGGGGCACAACTATAGGAATGATGGCTGAAGTCTCACCAGTAATGGTGGAAGCCAGAAGCCAAAGAAATCTCATCACTGAAGTTCAAAAGGAGGAAGAGGAGGAAGAGAAAGAGAGAAAAGGAGAGGAAGAGAGAGAATGTTAACCTAGATTTCTGTATCCATGAAGGTATCCTTCATGAATAAGATCCAATTAAGGATATTTTCAAATAAACCGAACAGTTGAAAAATATACATTGTTTACGTGCATGTGTAGGGAATTCCAACCAAGATAGATTGTACATTTGATGTCAGTATTATATAAGACTTGCTAAGTCTCAAAATATTGCAAAATAAAGTTTTATAGAATGTCTTTTGAACATAATTCAATGAGTTAGAAATCAAGGCATTAAGATATCTTTAAGAAGTCCCCAAATATTTTGAAATTAAGCAACATTATCCAAAATAGCTCATGGGTCAAAGAATAGTTTGCAAGAAAAATTAGAAAGTAATTCTAAAATTGGTAACACAGTATGTCAAAATTTATGTGATGTAGCTGAAGCAATGTATGAAGAGAAATCATGAATTTAGAAACCACTCAAGAGGTAAAAAGGCTAAAAATCAGTGATCTGGAGTTCCATTTTGAGGACCCAAAAAACTAAGGGCAAATTAAATAGAAGAAAGGATATAGTAAGGGTAAATTAGGAATAAATGAAATAGAAAATAAAAATAGAGAAAAGTAACAAAGTCCATAGTTGATTATACAAAAAGATGGATAATGCTGACAAAACTTATCATCCGCAAGATTAATCAAGACAAAAAGAGAGAAAAACAAACCAATAGTGAATAAAGAGGCTATCACTAAACATCGTATGGACTCTAAAAATTATAGAGAAATATTATAAACAACGTAATGCTAATACACTTGAGAATTTTACTAAATAGAGTGATTCTTTGGAAAACACAACTATCAAAACTGGCAAAAAATTACACATATAATCTATTAAAAAGGAATTGAGTATTATTGAAATATCCACACGCAGAAAACTACAGATCAGTTTCACTGGTCAATTCCACCAAATGTTTAAAGAAATATCAATTATATACAAACTTTCAGACAATGGAGAAGCAAGTACTTCTCATTTTATAAAGTTGACTTTATGCAAGTTCCTCGTTTTTCTTCCATACTTTGTTTTTCTTAATCAGCAAATGGAAAATTGATATCTCACAGACTTCTTGGGAGGAGCAAAGAAATAGCATGTACAATGCGGTTGTCGGATATTCCTGGGCGGGGCTGGCGTTGTTTAATTTGGATTGTTTTCTGCAAGTCGATTTCACAAGGGAAGAATGAGACACAGGGAAACAGTACCCATACGATATCTTTTATTTCAAAATTCTGATAGGCATTTGACAATTGAATATGATTTTTTGTACGTTCAAGATAACTCATTTAGAACACTAAGAAAAAAGTGTTTTATAGAAATTTTGCAATCTACAGTTTCTATGAAGAGACATCTTTTTCTAACCTGTCTTTGCTTCTTTCAACAATATATTTAAGTAGATTTGTTCTTCCTTGATGTATTGAGATGCTTGGTTTGTGGTAATTCAGGACCCCCACTGATTTATCCTCTGGTCAGGTTTTCATTCATGTTCTTACTCCTGTTATGATGAATATAAATAGCCCAAGGTTTTTAGCATGTGTGGTTCATGGATTTTTTTTACTGTTTTTTTCTTCTCTTATATATGAGTAGAAGAGGCAGCTCTTTCCTAAGTGAATCACAATGTGCTTTTGCTCGGTTTGTTTTTTTCCTAATTATCATTAATTTTGAGCTGAGACAAACACACTCATGTACGTACATGGAGGGAAATTAACTTTAAAGTCCTAGCAATTTTATATTGATGTATAGAAAACACAGGATTCCAAATTAACTTGTAAAATCTCTATTACTGCTGAAAATCATTGAAGTATATGGATAGTGAACTGATTCCAGAAAAATAGCTACGATAGCTGGCTTCTCGTCTCTACGCTAATAAGGAGAAGTTGAATGTATGTACAAATACACACGCATGCATACCTATAAATTCGATTTGTCTGTGTCTTACTTAAGTTAGATTGTTACAGACACAATGGGAAGATTGTGGATCTTGGAATCCAAGATTCCAAAATCTCAAAAGCACTGAAAGGAGATTTTAATATTTGTTTCTTTGTAGGGGGAAAAGAAAAACCCAAACCTCTATAACTAACCTTCTACATAAATTGTACCTCTCTGAGACTGCTGTTATTACCTTGATTACTAATATTTTTTTTTTCATGAGATTATGTGGAAGGGACAGTGAACCTGAAATTTCACCAAAGTTGAGAGTATGTAGCCAGTAGTGTGCCTTTTCATGCTCGATTCGATCTTCAAACTACAACTTTAACGACAAATATTACTGAGAATTTTATAGCAAAAGAAAGTGGTACAGAGAAGTCAGTCCACTTACTTCAAACCATGCAGCTTTAAAGGGCAGGATCGGGGTTCAAAGTCAGGCCTTTTGACTTTGGAGTTTATAATTCTTTCCTTTAAACCACTACTTGTTGGAAGGACTTTGAACAAATGATACTGTATTGTGGTAGACCCAGCAATAACACTTTGTTTCATGCTGTGTCAAATGACTATATTTGCGATATATAAAACAACATGACATACTGTCATATAGTCATTTTAAAATATTTTTAAAGCCACCACAAAATTGCTTTTCATAATTTCCATTGTGAATAATGGCAAGAGAGTTAACTCTTGAAGTGTTAAATTATGTGTGTACCCATGCTGTGTGTATATTCGTGTAAAATCCATTTTATGTAAAATAGATAATACATACATCTAATACTTCTCAAATGCCATTGTTTTTACTAGATTGAACTGTCATCTGCAAAAACTCTTATTCTACTGCAGTATCACAAACAGCTACACTATGTTTTTCTGACAAGCTGTATTTTTACTTTATGCTTCATTTTTGAAGCTTCAAAAATTGATACCAGTTCTTTTCAAGACGATATGTTCAACACAGTGGGGCGAACATTATTTTTTCTTGTGGTGTAGAGTAGAGGAATTCCAAGTGATAGAGTTCTAATATAAACTTTATCTCCACTCATAACTCAGAAGCTTGTAGGATACCTTGATAGTTGTGCAAGCTTATTAGATTTCAGTCATAAATTATTATGCTATATACCCAAGGGTACATTCCTATTTGGGAAGTATATGCATTTTTATAATTCAAAGTCTTATATATTATGTTCCTACTTCAATTCTCTTGAAGAAATTTCCTTTAATCTTATGTATAATGACAAATAATTATCATTTTGGGCAAAGCAGTGTTTTATGGAGACTTTACTGATTTTTTTAACTATCTACTTTTCACGCTAGCTACCTAGATTAAAAATCATCTATGCCTACACTTTTGTTGCACAATCTAATCTTATGTAATGCTAATAATCCAAATGCCAGCTGAAAAAAATCTCTGAATAATGAACGTAAGTATACACTATCTGAAATTAAAAATACATACTTACAAAAATGTGGGTTTTTTTTTTCATTAACATCTCTATGTACCTAAACAAATGTATGGTCATCTATGTATTTGTAATATACACATTAGCTATAAATACTAATATTTATCAAGCAATTACAATGTGACTGGTACAAATTCAGATTTTGTTGAGCCAGGGGCGTATGTAATTTAAAAAACTTTCAATAAGAACAAGAAATAAAACAACAAATACTTTCATACTAAAGAACAAACGTGAATGTATCTTAGAATATGAAAGTAAATCATTACCAGTTACATGATTTTAAAAGTTGAACTGTATGAAAGTTGCCTAATCCAGAAAAAAATAATACATTTAATAAAATATGTCTAAAATTTTATTTTTATTGCTGCGTGTTATTTGAGCATCTCTTCTTCACAAAAGAATGATTTTTTCATGGGACACCTGAGTGGCTCAGTTGGTTGAGTGACCAGCTCTTGATGTCAGCTCAGGTCATGGTCTCCCGTGGTGCACTTGAGCCTGGTGGTGTGGGGCTCCCCACTCAGCGGGGGTCTACTTCTTTACCTCTCCCTCACCCTCTGCCTCTCCCTGCCCCTCCATGCATGCTTTCTCTCTGTCGCTCAAATGAATAAATAAGCCTTTGAAAAAATTATTTTTATCATTTGTTTTTAAATAGAAAGATAAATAAGCCATTCCACTATGTTGGTAGATTTTTGTTTGTTTGTTTTGACCGATAATTTGGAAAAGATTCAGCCTCACAGTGTTTCCATGGTAATGCCATACAACTTTTTTGGATTGTGTCAAATTTGGAAAAGTTTTTTTGAATTTCTTTCATATATTTTTGTAAGATTTTAGAGTATTTTAGGTATTCTTTTGCAGTGACTCATCTTCAATACTTTGAATTGACAGTACTCATTAAACAATTTGTCAACCACATCTCCTCAATTCCAGGGGGTTATAATGAGTATCTTTTCTTTGCCATTGTCAGTATTTTGTGTCAAAGCAGTAAAAAAACAAAAACAAAACAAACAAAAACAAAAAAACTTCTCCAATGTGAAAAATCTTCATTAATTAAACTACCAAATAACTCAAGTCTATATTACTTTATCCAAATGTATTTTCTGCTTAATAAATCTCTAATTTCAGAATGATTTAAGGAAATATTTGACTTCACTTCTCATTGCTTGAATAATTTCTGCTGATTTTATATAACACATACAGAAATTGTTTTATTGTGCCACCCATATATAATTTTATATCCTGCTTTATCAAGTGTATTTCAAACAGGAGAAAAAAATCCATCTTTACTTAACATCTAAAAATTGAGCTCTCTGCTTACTGTTGTACATGTTTGGGCATTGGAAGAATTATTCACTGACTTGCTTCCGGCTTGTACATTTCAATTCTCATTTTTCCTCTACTCTCTGCATGCTTCTGTTGCAGATGCCAGAGGATATTTTCTACATTGGGACTCAACCTTTGGCCCTGCTTCTTTAGGTCAAAATGCTGGGTTAGATTTCAGAGTGAGCAGTATCAAGACTTTCCTGGAAGCTATTTCCACACTTCCATGACTAGCATATCTACCATAACTTCTGTGACTAGCAATATCACTATATAGAAAATGCCTACAGACCACACGTGTATATCCCACAGAAACGAGACACGTTAATTAATAAACTCAATTCCCTTCTATCAAAATCTACCAAATAGTAGTTGTCACTCTAATACTTATTAAAAAAGGGAAAGTATAATGAATGAGAAGACTGAGTGGGAAAAGTCCTTGGTCTTCATTAACTATAGTGAAACTTTATTTAAAAATTTTTCCCCCAAAATTATAACCAGTGGAGCACATTGTGTGGACTCTTTAGGGGACCTTGATGCATATTTATTTTCATAATAATATTACCTTTGGTGCTAAGCATTTCACATAAATTATTTGATCCAAGAATAATGCTTTTTTAAAGTATAAACCATTTTAGTTTCATTTTACAGAGAACAAAACAAGAAGAAAGAAATTAAGGTTACAGCAAGAACCCAGGCAATCTGAGTCAGAAGTTTGACCTGTTATCCCTCTCAGGCATTTTTATTTAGATAGGGAAAAGTGACTTCAGAACATGCCAGTGTCTATGATGGGTCTTGCATCTGATCAACTGCCTGGTGATTGTATTAAGCTTTATTTAGATTTTTATTCTCTTCACTCACACAAAATTGAATGGTGTGTAAAGCCTGATTTGGCCTTATCCTAGACAATCCTTTTATCACTCACAGGGATAAGAACTAGAAAAGTGACAGACACAAAGCTAATCCAGTGAATAACAGAACAAATGTTAAGATATCTTTTGGTATATATAGCCATGAAAATAAAGGAATTATAGCTACATGCATGACCATAGATAAAGCTGATGAAGATAATATTCATAATTAAAAACAGGTTGCTAAAGCCTGTCACAGTAGGATTCCATTTATACAAAATTCACAATATACACTGTGTGTGTGAAAATTGAGAAAATAAAAGTGATAATCACAGAATTCAAGGTTGTGGTTACCAAAGATGGTGTGGTTGGTGAGGTCAGAGGAAGAGAACCACAGAAGGGCACAAAGAAAACTCTAGAAGGTACTGTTGAGGTCTATTTTATTGTTCTTTGTTATGCTTTAGAAATGCATTTAAACTCTATTAGCTATTAAATATTTAATTAAAACAACCAATACATCTCAATGCGATTTGAAATAACCGGGTGGGTAATGTAATAGTTTCAAGCTGGAGATGACCAAGCCAAAGAACTATAGACAGGAGTAGAAGAACTAGGTAAAATTGGAGGTTTGAAAAAGGGTGTTCAGGCTGGACATTGTTACACAAAGAATGGCTTCATGTACATTGAAATGTAGGTCAGAATTTGAGAGAGAGTGGGCTCATGGAAAAGGCCAAGTGAGGTAAAAACATCCATGGCCAGCATCCAAGTTCAGTCAAATATCCTCAGTACAGAATGAAATAAGAATGGCTCTAAGATGAGTACAGCCTGAATGGCAAGTGTTTGAGAGCAATCTTGTGAGCTCGAGGGCTGAAACTGTAGTGTTTGGCAGCATTTTAGTCATTTCAGCAGATACATGTCAAACTTTCACTGTAGGCCGAAAGTAGTGCTGGGTCCTGTACTAAGATATTGAAGAAACAGCCTCATGGTTCCTGTGATTTTCAAAGCATGAATTTTCTTGCCTTTCAGGAAACATGCCTCAAAGGAGATGGAGAACAAAATGAAAACTTAGTTTCTGAAATATTGGGGCAGATGAATCCAGTTTGGCTAAAGTGAGTTGTGGACTTGAGATCCCAAATACCTACGAGCTGCTATTTAAGAACTCAGCAGTTGAGGACTTGGAGTTTAAGCTAGAATTCCAGGCATTAGCGAAGCAGAGTAAGAATGGAGACAGGAACAACAGCACCATGATAATTGAAGAAGGAAAACTTCAATATTGAGTTTGTAAACAGAGGGTTAAAGATGATTTGGTCTAGGCTTAAATAAAGTAGAATAGGCCATCCTAAAAGACACGTGGGAATAAAATGCTACGTGTCTGTGTGTGTTGTGTAGTAATGAGGGCGGGGATAATGTAAGGAATAAGGGTTGAGACGCTGTCAAAAGTGTGGGTTGAAAACAACTTGGTTTAAGAAAATATAAAACTTTAAATTTAGAAAATTTAAACTTTAGAGGTATTAGAAGTGAAAAGATTGGTTTAGCAATAATTCATATAAAATAAGCCAGATGTTTTAAGTAAATTGTAAGTTCAAAATAGTATTTTATTCAAAAGCCAATGAGATTAAATACACAATGTCATTGATCACATCCGCTTTTGTGATTCTATAGACTCCTTCCCTCATGACTGTTAAAATAAGAACCCCTTTTATGTTTGTTGATATATTAGATTTTCATCTTTCTCAGCGGTCTGTGAGGCTAATACAGTAATCTAGCATAATTTCTGACACTTACTGTGCTGATATTTTATTTATACTTTTTTTTTTCTGCTTTCCATCTTTCTCTTATTTTTTAGGTTTTTGTTTCAGTTCCAGTTAGTTAACATAGAGTGTAGCTTCAGGTGTACAGTACAGTGATTCAAGCCTTCCATATAACACCTGATGCCTCCCATCTTTCTTGGTCTTGCTCTGTGCCCAACAAGCTGACCTTTATGGCCTGCATCAATGAGCATTCTGCTTCTGGCTTCTGGTTGTATTTGACTAATAAGTCATTCAAAAGGCAGGGAGAAAAAAAAATTAAAAAAAAATATATAAAAATTAAAAGGCAGGGAGATAGTATGAAGAGGGCATTTAATTTCTTAACTCCCTCTGGCTGGGCCACTTTGGTCTCTACCAAAGGCTACAGCTCCTGCCAAGCAGTCCTCTCCTCTGGGTATAACTATGTCCACTGAGTAATGGTAATCACTCCTTCCTCTTGCCCCTTCAGGCCTAAGGTAAGAGACCTTCTCTGTTATAGGATCGAATTCTTCGCCTTTTCTTCTTGGTAATCCATGACTCTAACCACTCCTTGTAACACTCCCTTAAATAAAGCCTCCTTGAGAGTGATACATATTTCTTTCCAGAACCAGAATAAATCCAGAATAAAATTATTTGAATAAAGTTTGCTTTTCGGATTGAATGGGATAGCTATCTCTATTTACTTGCATTGGTTAACCCACACTAAGATAGTTATTTGGTTCTGGAGATTAATTTCAAAAGGAGAGTTATGTAGCATGCTAGATGGAAGCTTAAACCCCAGAGCTCCTAACCAACACACCAAAAGTACAGGCAAAGTTTTACTTATTTTTATTTCTATTTCTCTCAATAAAGGGCAGCATATTTTAGTGACTATAATTATCCAGTTATAAAATAGCAACCTTTTGATGTAAGGCACAGCTTTTCCACTGGAAATGTAGAAGCAGAGGCCCAAGCACCATTGTTAGGGCTATCTAAGGAATATTCCCACTTTAGATACAAGGTGAACATCCTGAGTTCTCAGGTCTCTTATTACTTTTTTCTTCCTCTTTCTTTTTCAGGGGATCACTTATATGTGTTCATAGAACAGATTACAGAAATGTAGGAAAATATTCTTAACCACCCTAATAATGGCATGATATAAATTGAGCCTTTTGAGCATAAAAATCCAATTCCAAGGGTACAGATTTGCAAGGTTAGGGATATTACAATACCTCATTCCTCGTCATACTATTTTTATTCTTTCAGAAAAAAAAAGTGTAAATAGACTATCACATTTTATTAAAAGAATATAAAGACCAAGAGACTTAGAACTGATTGAAGGAGGGGGAAGAGAAGTAACCTGATGTTTTTATATATTCATCAGATTAATAGTGATTTTATAAAATTTGGTTTTAATTACAGACTGTTTTTTTTTCTTTACAATATGGCCTTGTACCCAATTCTTTTAAACTCCATATGCCAAATCCAAAACACATAGAATGCAACATATGTTTTGAACAAGGATATTTCTAACCTAATGATTTAGGAAGGAAACTTGCTTTCCCGTGCTGTCAGAAGCAGTATTTTTTTTTTTTTCTGGCTTTATGAAGTGAACGTATGCAAGAATCCAATATCACCTAAGTCACTGGGGCATGCTGCCATCAAGTTGAAAATCATATTTTACCCGATGGTGCTTTCTCTCAAAAAATGAGAAAACAATGAACTTGCCTAACATTATGGAGAGTCTTAAGAAATGCTATCAGGGAAAGAGATCAGGGTCTGTCTAGGTGCAGTCACAAAACCTATCGCTTCTTAAACATCCCAAGTGTCAAAAACCAAGTGAAAGTAGATAGCTTCACCCCTAAAGATAGGGTGAACTTTCTCACTGGGTGGGTCTCTTTGCCTTTCAGAAGCCCAGGTCTGGGATATCAGGAATCGCAACCTTTTTAAACTAAAGCATCTCCTTTCATTATTTAACTCAGAGGCCCTGAAAAGACAGTCTTGTGCAATATGTTTCCTGTGAGTGCTAATTTATGATTGGCGTTCTGATGGAGAGCTGTCAGGTGGCCTTCTTTCTCCCTACTTTGTCTACATTGATTTATTGGGAGGACGAAGATGCGATTGCGGTGGCAACTTTTTCCATTTAGGCTCCACAGATACAGTGCACACAATTTCCAGTGATTAAACAGAAGGCACCTGACAGACTGCTGGCCGGCGGGCTTTCATTACTGAATCATGGGAGAGGAGGAGATGACACAATTTTTAATGGCACTAGCTTTTTCTCTCTTGGATATTTAGGTCACCAAGTGAGTATAATTTTGGCAGCTCCAGCCTTATCCCCATATGAACATACGAAATGTTCTAATTTGACACCCCAAATGTCACGCCTTGATTGGCAGCTTTAGTTTCAGAGGGATGGATAATCAGAATGAGACGTCCATTGCAAGGCAAGTGTGCTTGAAGAGATAGGCAGGGGAAGCTTCAAGTACTTGCCCAGCTCTACCTGATGCTTGCTGGGAATAAATATTGCGTTTAATTATTTTTCACAGAAGAAAATGGGGCAGACAGATTTTAGCACATAGACAACTAGGGTGGGATTCACAGTAGACCTTCTGTCCACCTCTATCCCTCAATCCATTTGTGTTTTTCTGCCTAAGTGCTTTTAGTTACTGGCAGAGCCAACAGAGTTCTTGGCCTAAGACGAACAGAGGCAGAGTTTAGGGGCACATGTCTATGGCAATTCAATTTGATTTGACTCGTTTAGTCAATGCAATATGAATCAACATCCTAGGAACTGAAATCAAGGAAAGTGATCCCTGACTTCCTGTCACTGCCTTGACCTCCTCCCCTGCTCGATAAGCCTACACTACAAAACTTTAGAGAGAGAAATTTAAGGGACTTTGCCTGAAAGCAAGAATGAATATTTTTGACTATTGGTAGCTACCCAAGGATGTTTTCAGGCAGCTAGTTACAGAGATTCTAGGCAAGTAGGCACTATTCTTTACATCAGGATAGAATATTGAAAGGCAATTGAGAGATATTTTAAAATGCATACATTTTAGCAGTTGTAATTCAACAATATGACTCAACTCAGGCTTTCTAGGCATCTCTTATGTGTAAGTTCTCTGCTAGTTATAGAAATAAAGATAATTTGAAGCAGATAAATAGCTGCTTTTTTCAAGGAGAGCATTAATCATTGTAGTGCAAAAAGAGAATCATCTTTATTGTTCTTATACTGACTATACACCCCACGTCTACGTTATCTCAGAGGAGAAAAAATTGTTTCCACATATCCACACACCAAGTCTCCCCAACCATTCTTTTCTATGAATATTGAGGAAAGTTCCATAGAGAAAATAGAACTTAGCGGAGCCTAGAAAAAAAAAATAGAGGCACTAAGGTGATTTTAATATATGGAAAAACAGCCAGGTCACAATAATGAACTGAACTACTCCCATATTAATATGCACAATATACCTACACATGCATACAATACAAATATGGGCTTATATGAAAAAAGTTTCCTCACATCAATCCATCTGAAGAGGTAGATAGTTAAACACCATGGGTATTTTCTTCAAAGGACTTAGTCATCTAAGAATAAATATAATTATATTCAGTAGAAGTAATATTTATAATTTCAGCTCTAGTGTTCAGAAAGGTAAGTAGACATCTGGACAAAGTAAATGCAATAATATATCTTCAGTGCAAAAATGGGATCTGGCTTCATGTTTCTAAGTTACATATAATTAGGTCAGGAGAATTAGGAAGATTTATGACTTTCAAAATTAACTTATTTGTTTCTTATACTGAGTTAATAAAGAATAATTTTTTTGAAACATGCTAGAATTCTCTCTGGGAAGAAACAAAACCCTAATCAATCTAAGGCATGGTTACAGGTTCATTTTGATCCCCTCATCCCTAGTTAAGTAGGAGGATAGAAATACGGGGGGCGAAGAAGTTTAACTTAGACTCATATTGATGGTTAGGAAATTGTCCTTTACACAATGCTCCTGTACCTATTCTCGGTTACTATGAACACTTTTATAGCACAGAGGACAGAACCAACCAGCAGTGCTCAATGCCCAAACTCTACTCCAAAATGAGGGTTGAAGGATTGGGATGAGAACCTTAGTTACCCGGTATAGGCTCTTAATTAAAATAATAATAATAATAACTAATAAAAAAAGAAAGCCTGCACCTAAATTAAAGTTAAATGCAGGGTAACTTGTGTGGAAGAGTATTAGTTTAGATGCCATTTGTTTTGAACTTGCTGCCAAGACTTCCTGCACTGAACAAACTTCTTCGAATATAAGTACATACACAAGTTTTGGAGAACAAATATTAGATCCAAATACACATGGGAAGAATAATTTGGAAGCAGCTGAGTTAGACCCAAAAGTTCACTAAGATAGAGATAATGAGACAGAGACAGAGAGAGAGAGAGAGAGGGGAGAGACCGAAACAGAAAGTCAAAGGACAAGCAGGGTCCTTGTTAGAATAAGGTCACACCATAGAGGAGGCTCAGAGGCATCACATAGAAGAGGCCAGGCAGTAATGTGCCCACCGGTGTGAGGAAACCATTCTCACGGACCACAGGAGTCATCTCTCTTACCGTGAGCTTCCTTTGAACCAAATGCCACATTGAGGGGAAAAACAAGGGCAGGAGCAAAGTCTTGAATAGGATTACTTTTAACTGAAATGTCTAATAAATGATATAAATGACTGAGTTTCCCCAGAAATTAGTATTTAACATAGAAATTGAGTTCTTTAAAAATATTTTTTTTTTCCCTATACGTGAATCTGTATGGATTTTCTATCATTTCCATCCCTTTTCTGGGATTCCTGACCCATATAGGCTGAAGGAGAAAATGCCATTACCCACTAGCACTTCTCCCAGTTGGAGAAACCCAAGTTCCTGTGCTTTGATTAAAGGTGATGAAGACTGGGGTGCTTGGGTGGCTCTGCTGGCTAAGCGTCTGACTCTTGATCTTAGCTTAGATCTTGATCTCAGGGTCATGGGTTCAAGCCCTGAGTTGGACTCCATGCTGGGTGTGGAGCCTACTTAAAAAAAAATAAAAAAAAAAAAAAAGAAAAAAAAAAGATGGCTGAATCTATAAACATTCACAAGAGAAATTAGCCATTTATTCATATCCACTTATATTGCTACCAAATGTTAGGTATACAGCACTGTTTTGGATAACAGGTTGATTCTGATTTTTGCTTATCTTAGCCATTATTTTCAGGGTAGATTTGACCCCTGAGCAACATGGGTTTAAAATGTGTGGGTCCACCTATATGTGGACTTTTTAAATACTGTACTATAAATATAGTACAGTATTGTAACTGTATTTTCTTTTCCTTATGGTGTTCTTAACATTTTCTTTTTTCTGGCTTATTTTATTGTAAGAACACAGTATATAATATACATATAGCATAAAAATATGTGCTAAGCAACTGTTTATGTTATTGATAAGGCTTCCGGTCAACAATAGGCTATTAGTAGTTAAGTTTAGGGAGAGTCAAATTATATGTAGACTTTTGCCTGCATGGGGGTTGGCATCCAACCTCCACATTGTTCAAGGGTCGGTTGTATTTGTTTTGCACTGATACTGCTTCATTCCTAATTAATTCAATTCAATCTTTCTAAGCATCTACTATATACTAGTTCTTTGATAGTGTTTAATATGAGCTAGAAACTGTGCCAGGTATAAAGGATACAAGGGTAAATGTTCCTTCCTTAAACAAGCTTCCACTCCAAAACATGCTTCTTTTATAATGGAGATGCTATGAATGATAAGAGAGTAGGTGAAGAAGAGGTGAAAAGAGGGAGATAGGGCCTTCCTGTGTTGGGACAATGGGCAAAGTTCTATGAGATCTTGCCTTTTATTCTCTATTGCCACTAATCAGATCCTTGGCATTCTTCCCTGGGTATATGGCTTTTTGAGCATATTCTCTGCTTTCAAAACAACTCATCTTGAGCTTGGTCTTCTGGAATGCCACAATAACTTCAAAATGATGTGAGACGAATGTACGTACAAGACAGAGATTAATTACAGATTAATTTAGTATAAATTAACAAGTTAGTTTTAACCAATATGGTTTTGAATTTTAATCAGTATCCTGAATTCTAATTCTGGTACTACTCCCCACAAGCCAAGTGTGGTAGGCAGGTTTCTAAAGATCACATCTGCTAGCTTCCTATCTTTTGGTTACTCAAACAGTAAGCTAAGTACTTCTATGAAAGGATTTTGCAGAGGTAATTATAATCTCATTTCAGTTCATCTTAAAATACAAAGATTATCTTCCTAGGCCTGACCCCACCAGGTTCACCCTTAAAAGCAGAGAGTTTCTCTTGCTGGTGGCAAAAAGAAGTTAAAGAGATTTGAGTCATGAGAAGGATTCAACATGCCATTGTTGGCTTTGAAAATGGTGGAGGCCATATGCCAATGAATGTAGCAATGCTAGCAGCTGAGAGCTGCCCCAAGCTCACAGATAGTAAGAGAAAAAAAAGAAAATCTTCCTCTACAACCATGTGGAACCAAATTCTGCCCAAAATTTCAGTAAATTTGAAAGTGAACTCTCCAACAGACCCTTCTGATAAGAGCCAAAGGCCAGCTAGTATCTTGCAACCAGAAAGAATTCATCCATAGTCTGTCAGGCTTATGGCCTACAGAACTTTGAGCTGATAAACAGATGTTGTTTTAAGGCCCTAAATTTGTGGTACTTTGTTCTATGACAGTAGGAAATGTATATATCAGGAAACCTTGTTGAACTAAATTACGAGTTCTGGGAGTCAGCCTCCTTATCTACAAAATGGAGGTAATTCTAGTACATACAAGTTTTTTGTGATACCTTGAATATATATGGGAAATGCTTAGTAGAGAGCGAAAATCTAATGCAGGGATATTGTCATTATTAAAAATATCCCCAGGGCATGAAGTATTCAGACTCTAGGTTTGCCAATTTTTACATGCATATTCTATATTCCATGTAGTTCCTGTTCTGGGGTCCTTTTGTGCAGGCCTTTCAATTCCCCTGTCTCCTTTAGCCTGTCAGTTTAGAGTTGCTATTTCTTTAAGTGCCTAACAAGTATTTATGTTAAAAGTTTTAATGACCTTTTTTACTTTCTTCTTTATAGAAATATTAATGATGTTTTTGCCCATTCCCATATTTATTCATGTAGTTGTGGATACAGTCTTGTTATCTGCACCTTCAACAGACGGGTTAGGCTTATACAACTGTGGATGAAATGGTCTGCTCAGGAGAACTCCTACGTTTATGCACCGGAATGGGTTACCTGCTCTTATACCTTCACATAGAAACTCATCATGCTCACAGTTGACTTTTCTCTACAAGTAGACATTAAACGGTTCAGGGGCTTCTGGGGTAGGGACAAGAGAAAAAGGAAATACTTTGTGAGAGGAATGATGATTACCTACTATACGAAGGAATATATATTCAAATTGATATCTTGGCTCCATGTGAAAAGGACAACATTTGGCAACCGTGGCAACGTTATTTCTGATATTATTTCATAAATATTATATTCTACTTATGCCTCACAAAACAGCATACATGTTTTATTGTAAATATTGAATCAATCTTTCCAGTATAAATTTGGAAAGTTGTAATAATATGGATAAGGCTATGTTTGGATTGAGCCAAAAGTGTTGATCCTGCTCCTTGAAATGAAATGAAATGATTCTCAATGTGCATCCCATTCAGGACAGCCAAGTGACTTTGTTCTTGTTCAGCAAGTGATTTTATTCATATCTATTATTTCTAGCAATATGAGACTAATTCCACTAATCCAAAAGTATTTTGAAATCATGTGGGCTGAACTTATATCCCAAATATGAATAATATTCTATTTCCAGACCATGCACTGGAAATAACCCTCTAGGGAATGAGGAAGCAAATGTTGGACCATTTGTATTTTCTCTGCTTAAATTAATCTGAAGTCTGTAACTTTAAACTGTCTCCAAATGAGAACAAAATGTCTGATTGTTTTGGGGAGTGTTAAATCTTAGCCAAAATATTCGTGTGCATTCCCAAATGTCTTTCTGCATTTTCAGAAGTTTTATCTGAGGAGATAGAGACACACCTTCCAAAATGCTGTGACCTATAGGACTGCTAGACCTTTCAGAGATTGTAAAGTTATACCACAAAGCAGCAGAAACATATCAAGAATGCATAGACAGCTGGTCTGCACTATTTGCCAATTACCGTGTCTGAGATTGCAGCCTGGCCTTCATGTACAGCTTTGCTGTGCCTGATATTATCTTTGATAGTGTGACAGTTTTGAAAAAGTTGGCCTAATAGTCAATTAAATTTCCAACTGTGAGAACTCATTGATTTGATGAACTTATATCATCAGGCTTTATCTCTGATTTATTTCAGTTTCTTACTGATTGACAATCAGGACTTCCATGTATTATTAAATTCCCTCTGGAAAAAAAATAAATAAATTCCTTCCCGTTGCAGACTCAGTTTTACAATTTGAAGACGCATAACTAACCCACAAGACTTGGGACTCAGAATCCTCTTGGTTGACATTAAGAGAGAATGCACGATTATGATGTGAAAAATATGAAGACCAAATAGAATAGGAACATTCCTCTTTGAACATTTAATGCAGTTCTGTGGAAAAAGGATTTTGTAATCATTTCCTCAACATCATGGCACAATAGTTCTCAGTGTGGTTGAAACTATGTGGAGATTAGTATTTTTTAGTATTGTTTTAGTAAGTTTGCTTCTATCTGTGTTTTTCTGCTGCTGTTTATACAGAGGAAGCAAAGCATATGCAAATATATTCAAAATATCAATTGCTGATGACCCTGAAATTGTGAAAGGCAATACTACATTCAATTATTCCAGCGTTTCAGCTGCACTGACTGCTGTGGACCAGTGCAGAAGAAATATCAGCACTACAGTTCTCCAATTACTGTCCATGTTTCCTACTATGGGGAATGCAAATGGTGGATTAATTACATCTTTGAGAGAAAGATGCCTTTTATCTCTTTGTATTGTCCCTTCCTAGCTGAGTGGCTGCTTATATTTTAATTTGAATGAAGGGAGCATCTTCCACACCAGAGAAAATTTCTCATTATACAGGAAAATCAGATAGAAAAAGAAACTAAAGACACTCTTGAACCATCACTGATACCGTATTGAACATATCAGCCCTGTGTGGTTTCAAAAATTGCATGCTCACATCACTTCTTTGCTGAAAATTCATTGTCTATAGAGCAAAATAGTAATTTATTTTAATGGCAATAAAACTCTTTTCATAGGCTAGTACAAACCTCCCATATTTCTGTTTCCAGAATTGTATCAGCCACTTGCTTCTTTCTCTGATTGATTCATTTGTAATTTGCTATCTCCCAGATGCCTCTTTTACTCTGGAGTGTCTTCTCCATGCCTCTGTTAATGTTGTTCCTTTGATCTGTAGAGTCCCTTTTGCCTATTTTTTTTTTTTTTTTTTGCTTATTTCTTCATGTGATGATCTTAAACTGCTATTTCAAGATCAATCTTAAATACTATAAACCATCTGGAACTTTCTCTAATCTCTCAAGGCAGAATTTCCAAGATGACCATATCTTTCCTAGAGACATCGATCATTATGATGATTCTGTATAATATACACTTGACTGTTTTTCTGGTGTGTTCATTAGACTGAAGAGTTCCTTTAGGTCGAGAACTATGTTCATCTCCTGTACTTATCTCTATTGATGTATAAACAAACCCATTCTAACAATAAGACATGAGATCCAAAGGTATAATTGCATGAATAATACAGCGGTTTATTTCTCTTGTGTGATATAGTCCAGTTGGCCCCTTGGCTTTAAGAGCTTTAAATCATTAAGAGACTCAAAATTTTTTTGCACTGCTTTATTCTGTGCATTCATTGGCTGTGGTTTTCATCCACATGGTTGAAGGTGGCTCCTGTCTTCTGTACATTTGGTAGAAAGAGAAAAGAAGCTTTAGTTTTAGAGATGACCTGAAGTCGCACACAATATATGCATCATAATGTATTATCATATCTATTGGTTTAAATCTGGTCTCAAGGCCATACTCAGTTGTAAGATGCGGTAGGAACTGGTGCTAGGATGGTTGGGTGCCAAACAAAATCCTGATGCACTGAGTGAATTTTATTGCTGAAAGGAAGAGCAGGATAATGTACACGGGGGAATGATTAGCAGTCCTTCCCAATGTACCTAAATAGGGTATTCCACATATACTAGGATGTCAGTGATTGTTGTTGAGTCAATGTTGTTGAGTAGGTAAATGAATGAGTGAATAAATGGAATTACATATAGAAATTAGCATAAAGGAAACTAAATTTTGTAGATATTTAAAGAAATATTAGGAAATGAAATTCCTAAAATTAGGAAGTATTAGGAAATACACCTTACAATTTGCAATATTTTAGCTAAACATAATTATTATGATGACTTATTTTAATGGGACTTCTTTTATCTGCCAAAACTTTATTGATGCAATATAAGATCTCTCAAAACCAAAAAGATAGTAAAACTAATTTAGTATTGGGTTAAGTGACCTAGTTTTGACAATATATTGAACATTTCAACTCACTGTAGGTGTTTTATGTTTAGCATTTTGAATGCCATCTTAATTAACTTCAGTGGAAACTGGGAGTTTCTTCACAAAGTAAAGGTAAGAGATAAAGCAAAAATATAAAGATTTCTAAAATCTAACTGTTAACGAATTATTTTCTCCTGAGAATAAACAATCATTGTAAGACCTTAATTATGCATTCATTATATATATTAGTTATAATTACCTAAGCATTTATAAATCTGTTCTATATATATTATGATAGCATATCAAGCTTTTGCCATTAAAGGTAGTCTTTTAAAATATCTCACTTTTCTGCCTTGTGGGGAAGTAAATGTAGATAACTGAAGACATTTACTCTTGAAATGATATATTAGTAAATAAGAATCAAAACAAATCTACCTGTGATTTACAATATCTGTAAACACTAGATGGAGCTCTATTACTAATGCCACTACTAATACTAATATATGTGCATTTGAGTATGTGTATGTTTGAAAACACACAAACTTAGGAAGGAACCTATTCTACAGATATTTTGAAAGTCAGAATGTAAATATGGACCTGTGTATGATTCGTCATTGTTTCTTGTTAAAGATTATATGAACAGCAGGCCTAGCTATTTTTCCATGCTACTCTCACCCTCCTCAAATCCTAATTGCTTATATGTGAAACACAAAAATATACAAGTAGGAAAGATTAGTTTTTCGTTAAATCCCTGGATCACTTTATTCTTCAAAATGACCTGTGTAATTTCAAGACACTGCAGGTGCATTCAAGATATCTGTTAAACAGAGTAGTGTACAGTAGAAAACACTTTTCATTCATATGCAAAGAAGCTAATTTAATAGGCAAAATGCCTGTGTATTGTGTCACACAAGACACAGTTTAGAACCAGCCACGGAACTCCAATATTAACCTACAGAAAATTCCAGAATAGAAATTTAATGACTCAAGTTGTGTTGTTTTGTTTTTGTGGCATAATGCTTAGCATTTTTTTTTCCTCCTAAAAAAGATATTAAATGGTTCAGAATAGTTATTTCCCTGGTTTTCTTCTTTAGTTTTTCTCTGATGATGCTTCATCCACCTAATCAAATAGAAGAATACAGAGATTATTGTGGTTGTAGACTCAGCTACGGATTATTTATCCAAAAAACGAAAACATTTCCTTTGCTTGTCACCCAGTATATAGTCTTCCTTTTTTATGTTTTGAAAGATTTTTGCTAAGTACCTACTCCAGGTTACAGGTTACATTTCCCAACCTTCTTTTGTTAGCCATAAAGCTAAATTATTTCTGTGACGTACGATGGTGTTTGCAACATCCATACTGTGACCTTAAAGGAAAGTGGTGTGCCCTCACCTTTTCCAGCAACCCCACCCAATGGCTTCAATGCAGATATCCAAGCTAGGGCAGAGTCCCTGAGTGGCAAAAGTAATATAATAAGATAGAAGAAACTATAATCCATGAATCCACTATACTTAGTTTGATTGCTTTTGACCAGATGATAACCTGAGAGAGAAATGAAATACTGCTTCCTTTAAGCCACTGTTATTTTGAGTTTCTTTGTTGTAACAACCAATCAATGATTATTGTAACAATCAATAGTCTAACTATTATGTGTTCCTTTGTTTTAGAAATGATTCCTAAGTGATTTGGTTTTATTTTCTACTAACACTTATTTTAAAATAAAACAGAATCCATTTAGTGCTGATTATTTACTTTTCTAAGCCAATGGAGAAGGAAAGAACCTCAAAGAACATCTTATTTGATGCTTTTATAGAGGAAAAAAGTTAATTTTAAAAAATGGAATACAGTATTTTCTAGTATGGTATTTTTTTTCTTCACAAATGAATTAGAGCACAGAATTGGATATCAGAGAGAACGTGGCTATTTCTCTTCTCTGACTGGACACTCAAAAGCCTTAGTTTTTCCATCTGTATCATGGGAAATAAAAACTTTTCCACAAAGTATTTGTGGGGATTAAATGAGATAAATAAAAGATGTAGTGTAGAGTTTGGTAAATCAGAGGCACTGAAAAAATGCATCATGGAGTCATTATGATGTTTCTCAAAAATTTAAATTATTTCTAAAAAAAGAAGTTTAATTATTTCTGCAAGAGACCCAGTTCTTTCCAGTTGCAGAATCCTAACACAGTTGTAATAATCTTGTGTTGGAATTCATAGAAACATTTATGTTCTTTTATCTCTTAGTAACCCTAAGTAGATATATCTTCATAAAAATGAGTAAACAGAAAAAAATAAATCAACTTGAAGCCTGTGTGGGGAAAAAGTGCTGAGGTGCAAGAGAAAAAGATAAAGATTTAGGGATAAGTATTTTCATTTGAAATAGGTATTTTGTAAGTAACATACCATAATATTTTATTAAAAATTTGAAGTAAAGAAAAATGGACTCTGAGTGTATGAAGCAAGATTAATTCACATCTAGAAAGCAGGATGAGAGATGAATCAATGCATGGGAAGTTTTTCTAAATAACTGCTGAGTCACCAGTTGTGCCAAACCAAACAAACAAACAACAAGAACAAAGCACCAAAAAAATAAAAAAATAAAAAATAATAAATAAATAAATAAACAATAACAAAGCACCTATGAAATTAAGAAAAGACTGAAAATTATTATCGTAATTTGAGAAAATAGTGCAAACATTTTATAAATAATAGAAAATAAGAACAACAAATAATTTACTCTTATGTAAGGAAGAAGCAAAATTAGCTAACTCAACTTGCAAGTCCCCCAAAAGAAAAAGAAAACCCAAATTCAATTGACCTAAAGAAAGCAAAACTGATAGAGTAATGAATGTGAGCGTAGTGAGAAATTTGTAATCTAAAAAATAAAACCAAGATATTAAGCCCAGTTCTCTATCCTTATAGACCTCTTTCTCTCTCTAGATCTTTAAAATGAAAAAAAAAAAGAAAAAAAACTTTACAAGTTAGATCAAAGAAAAACAATAAATAAAATAATAGAGGATGTAATAAAGCTAGTGAGGATGTCAGGTGTATGAACAATATATATTCAGAGTAAAATCTCAAGTTTAACATGGCTCTTGCTGATTTAACTGTCACTCCCTGACCTTCTGGCACCCTCTCTCCCTCTCCCTCACTCCAGTCCAGCCACTCAGGCTTTCTGGCTGTTGCTTAAACAAGTCAATCACTTCCAGCCTCAGGGCCTTTGCACTTTGTTTGCTCAGTCTGCCCCTACAGGTCAACCAGACTAATTTTCTTTGTTCTGTTGTCTGTTCCTGTTTTATCTTACCAGAGAGGCCTTCTTCAGCGGCTTTATATAGAACAAGCCACTTATATTCCTGTTGCTCTCTGTTTTCTTTAAGCACCTTTTTTTTTTTTTTTTTTATAATACCATGCTATATATTTTCTTGTTTTTGCTGCCCCCTCCTTAAAATGTAAGAAACTGTTGACAGTTTATTATTTTACTTAACGCTTTCCTGGTATTGACTATATTAATAAATGCGATAATTGTATGCTTAGCTAACACGGATATTTCACCAAAATAGTTATCTTGAAAATATAAATTATCATAATAGGTTATACAAGAAATAAGAAACCCAAATGTCTCAAATCTAAAGAAGCATTACAGAAAGTTTAAGACAGGGGATCCCTGGGTGGCTCAGTGGTTTAGTGCCTGCCTTCGGCCCAGGGCGTGATCCTGGAGACCCAGGATCAAGTCCTGTGTCAGGTTCCCAGCATGGGAACCTGCTTCTGCTCTCTCTGTGTCTCTCATGAATAAATAAAACCTTAAAAAAAAAAAAAAAAGAAAGGAAAAGAAAAGAAAGTTTAAGTCAGAATTTGTGAGGATTAAATGAGCTAAGTAAAGCATTTGCTGTAGAGTTTGACAAGTCATAGGTACTTGAAAAAACTGCTAAACATCATGGTATCATCGTGGTTTTCATCCTTTGGTATTGGGGACTCCTCACACCCACCTTGCCCCATCCAGGATGAAATTCACTTACCATAACCTGCTTTACAAGATAACTTTGATAAACACCTGGTATTTTAGCTCCTGCTACTTGGCACCCAAATAGTTTGCTTGTCTCCCTAGCAATAGCCTTTGTCTCAAACTATTCTATTAAAATGGAAAAAAAATAAATAAAGATGAGGAGATCTCTATTATATCCAACATTGCCTGGCCCCATCATCCCTCTTTCTGTGGGATGAGAAGATTGGGAGGCTTTAAGGTTCTGTTGCTGAAATGTGACTTGTAGATTTCCCTCGTAAAACCTACTACTTAACCATTATGAAATTGTGGACACAGGCTATGTTCCATGGTGCATGGTAGCCATAATGCAAGGTGGTACTTGTCTTCCCCTACCTTACAGGACAGTATGTTTTTTTACCTTAAAAATCACATTGATTTAAAGTTATGTCACTTTATAATCAGTTTTAGAAAACTGACCATGTAGAAAACAAATATGCAGATATTAATGGTATATCGTACTAGAAAAAGAAGAGAGAATGCTTACTTGATTGCCTTCTTAAAAACTAACTACATCTGAGTGTATTGCAGACTAAAAGGAATGCATCTCTTATCTATTTTTGAATTCTATTAGATTTAATTATTTTTTTTAAATCATTCTCTCAACAGACATTTTATTCTTGACAGTGCTTCAGGCACTTTCCTATAGTCCAAAAATCAATAAAGAGAGCATCTTCTCTACTTCTGTTTGTTTTGTTTGCATGTGTGAATGTGTGTGTGTGTGTGTGTGTGTGTGTGTGTGTGTGAGCTTGAAGAGAGAGGCTGAGATAAATCTTGCTGCCTAATAAACTGTGGAAAAAAGTGTGGTCTAACTAAAGGAATATTCTATTTAAATCTCTCCTGTAAGTTTTCTTAGGCCAGTTTTAGCTATCTCATGTCTGTTGGCAGAAACCTTAACACTCGATGATTTTGAGTTTCAGATGATGAATCCTCAAGATTCACTGAACAAATTTAGTTGGTCCTTTTTGTATACTAAACGCTTTACTAAGCTTCATTACATATGTTCTCCTGTTTAATGATATGTGCACTGGACCTTGAGAACTTTGAGGGGAGTCCTAGGAGGGAAATACAACTAACAGGATGTCCTATGGCTAATTAGCAACGTTTCTTCCTGTTTCTTTCTTCCATATATATTTATTTAGTGCTGCTTTTTGGCAGACACGTGCAGGGTCCAGGGGGCAACCGGGAAAAGGAGAATGTGTGCAGCCTGATGAGCGGCCTGGTTCACTGGTACCATTTGTTTGCACTTGGCATTCTTACTAATTAACTGGTTGTTAAATATTTTTCCTTATCATCCTGGCCATTGAGATCATTAGAATTAGCTTTGGACATCAATAAGATGGCAAATACAGCAAAAGCTTGACTTTGTGTATCCATACTTGAAGAAGTTTTCACTTTTGGCATATTTGACTGTATCATGGTATACATCTAACCATTTAAGTCATTTAACCATTGAAGAAACAATTGGTTATGGATTATTTTCTATAAACCATACTTGAAGTCTTTTAAGAAGAATACCAGTGCTACTAATGCCTTGTTTCTGCTACTGCAATTGATTGTACGCCTACATTTACTAGCGATACACTGGTCCTCAAATGACTTCTCAATATTTACCTAAGACCCAAACTCCTAACCATGGCCTCTCAGACTCAGTATGACCCAGTCCCTGCTTACTGCTCCTGATTCATCTTTCTTTGCCCTTCCTGCTGTTTTATTACTCTCAGGCCACAGTCGCCCTTCTCAGGATTTTTGTGCATGCTGTTATATCACTCTGGAATGTTCTTCTTCCAACTCTGATTTACCTCATTAAGTTTTAAATTAGGTGTCAGCTCCTCAGGGAGACTTCTATCCAACATCCTAAATATGAGAGTATCTCCCCTTCCTCAAAGTCAGCCCTTACTTTACCTTTTTAACTGAACCCAGAAATTGTCTTTTTTGGGCGTATTTATTAATTTGTTTATAGGTTTATTGTCTATCTCTTTATCATGGAGCTTATATTTCTCTAGGCAGATGATTTTGTCTGTCCTGTTATATCTATGTGGTAATGGACTTGCTACATTTATTGAACATTTATTTTTTGATAGGTAGTTGCTGAGATATATTACTCTGTCATGTAGCTTTCTTAACAACCACGTTGTGTGTTAACCTTACTAATATCAACCTCATTTTTCCAATGGAAAAGATTAAGGCTTAGAAATGTTAATAAATGCCCAAGGTCACAAAACTACTGTAGCCTGGAGCCAAGATGGTCTGACTGCTAAATTTAGCCTTTCTCCATTATTCTATTTGTGTGAAACTGCATTCATAAAAGCTTCAACCTGGTTGGGCATGAAAAAAACATAAAGAATATCTGCTTTGTATATATTCGTAGGGATTTAAGGAGATTTTTGCTATATATTTTAAAATATGACAATTTCTCTCAATTTAATTCTCTATTTAATATTAAATGCATGTCAATCATATCCTCCTCTCTGCAAAATCAGTTATTAATTTGCAGAAATGTTTCAAGAGAGTTGAAGGTAAAGAGAGGTATGAGGTATTGTTATTATTCTAATATTTATTATTTAGAACATTCTTCATATTTTGAAGATGAATTCTAGTCATTAATTATTCCCTGTCATGTTGCCTTGGTTACAATTACTCATAGTAACTGAAGCTGTCAGATGCTGCAGGCAGAGCATGAAGAGTATTGGGTCAGATTAACACTGAGTTATACAGAATGAAAGTCTAGTCATCTTCCAATTTAAAGCTCTCTAAATTCTCCTAAAATGGTTTTATTAGAAACATATGGCATAAATAAAATACGTGTTTGGGTAATTTCCTTATTAAAAGACAATCCCTTCAAGTTGATGCCCCTTATTCTACACTAGAACACCTTGCCTTTCATAAATAATCTCATATGGCCACACATTCAGATATTTTACACTTTACATCCATTTACAATAGACTTCAATTAGTGCGTTCCTGCTTAGGTAGTAAATATCTGGAACACAGAGTTCAAACGACAAAGATGGTACATAATTCCACCGTAAGTAACCTGGATATGCAATGGCAGCGCATGACTCCTAACTTGGAGAATAAGTGCCTACCCCCACCCCCGCCCAAAGATGTAGACTGCAAAGCATTTTAAAATCCCCGGCATCTATCAAAAAAACTACACTTGTAAACCCAGAAGGAAATGAAATTAAAGGAAAACCCATGATAATACTGTTCATTTTTATGTATGCTGATAAGCTTTAACTTTTATTGTATTTTCCCCTTAAGTCCTATTATACCAAATAAATGCAAGACAGCTGGTTTACAAGTGTTGGGTCAGTCTCCAATCACCAGCATTACAAAGGAACAACATTCTATCTCCATTATTTTTTTGTGTGTGTGTGGAATTATTATTACTTTATATCTACGATGTGTTTCTTTTTGTGTCACTGGTCATCTCTCATTTAGTAATAATAGTGTCAGCACCACTGATCCTCTAAGGTTGTCATAAAAGCGACACCTCAGGTTTGAGAACTATATTATACATCGGTAGGAATTGATAGTATGTACACAATGTGAGAATATTATCTGAAAACATGCTTCAGAAAAAAAAAATATGCTTAGATGTCAGGATAGACAGATTTTTAAGGCCATAGAACTCAATCGTGGTTTCTGCACAAAAATGATGGAGAAGATATTTGATAGAGCTACTCAACCATACAGCATGTGAAAATAAGGTAGACAAGATTATAACCTCTTATTCTAGGGACAAAACCTGAAAGCCTGGGTAGGAAACAGATGAGGTAGAAAGCTGATTTGGCTGTGTTGTCCTCTGATTGCGTGCTTTGGTTGTCAGTGCGAACAGTCTTATTCAAAGTCCCTGTAACCTGTTTCATGTAAATGTTTTACTAAAAATATGAAGTCACTGATGAAAAAAATACATTTCCTTAAAACCAAGAGTCATGACAAGAATTCTGAAAATGCCAGCAAAATGAGCTGAGGGAGATTATGGAACAGCATGTTCTAGTGCATCCTCAGACTGAATAGAATTCTTGACTGGCAAGAATTTCTGTAGAAACTTTGAGGTTGAGGACTGGTAATAGAGTAACATTTTGCCAAGGTCAGGTCAAATCTCAGCTCTTTGGGTTTAGATATGCCATTATAGCTGCTGCATCAATCCTGGGCACCACATGTGGAGGAGCGCTCCTTTTGTGTCTGTCTTCTCTCATATTCTAAGCTGAAGGCAACTCTAGAATCAGGACCATAATAGGCTCAATTGTCTACTTATTTAGACAGAACTTATACTACACGCATTCCTGAATCTACCGATCCTTCTTCTATTTCTCCAACTTTCACCTTCTCATGCCCACAAAATACCTTTTCCAACTTTTTCTGGAAAGTTGGTTCCAAATACTCCAGAGTATAATTACTTTAGGGACAGTGGTGGGGGCTCCTTTCCATGCCTTAAAGAAATTTTAGGTACCTAGGGCAATGGCTTCTCCCTTGTTCTTCTCCCCATGTTAAAAACCAACCAAACAAACAAACAAACAAAACACCTTTCTGTTTCCACATTTGCTTTGTATTCTGTACCAAACTATCTCATTTTTATAATAATCATATGAAATAGATATTTCTTTTTCCTCATCTCCTATAACTAAAGTGAAACTCAGAGAAATGTAATTCTTGGCCCTAAATCCCAAACCTGGACTTGACTACAGATCCTTTAATGTCAAATCAATGAGAATTTCTATGGTACATGAGCATTTTTTATTTCAAGAATGATAGTTCTATTTTTAAATGATTCTGAAAGGCAAATCATTCCCAAGGATGATAGGATTCTTAATTTATTGCACTTTCTTAAATTATTCCAAATTTTGTCTTAACTGTATTTAACACTCATACTGAATACTTTAGATTTGACAAAGTACTTTATAGTATTTCATATTTATTTTTCATACAATTTTCTTTGGGTGAAACCATCATAGTATTGTCTCCTTTCCAATAGTATACGTGATTTAACAAATCTTTTTCTATGTCCATTCTTAGGATATGCTAGCAAACAGTTTGTCTCCTGCCTTTAGCATTCCAACAACATTTAAAGGAGATTAATTTGAATTAAATTACTTCAGAGGACAATGTTTCTTTATGATAAGATCTTATTAATTTTCATGAAATATCTAGCTCTGTCTAACTGGATAACTGGAGACAAAGATAAAATAAGATATAAGACAAAGAAGTCCTAAAAATTCTGTCTAGTAGGGAGCATGTTCTCTATAGTCACTGTTTTTTTTTTTTTCATATTCTTAGAAATGGATTTGTATAATAGTTGTAAATCTAGAGCATTTCATTTTATATTAATGAATACATAGAGAAAATGATAACTAAATGTTCCTTTATGGTGCCATTCTGAAAGGGGCTGCTCTGATCAAGAAAGAAGGAAAGAGGAAAGAAAGAAGAGTTTTTTCTAACAAATAGGAATGTTCGATCACTTTCAGCATAAGCTAACTTAAATGACTTTTTTTCATATAAACCCAATTATTTTAGAAATGTTAAAAAGAAGAAACAGACAGGACTTCTGGCTATTGCCAAGTGAGGAGGCTGACAAGTTTTCTCCCAGAAAAGCAACTATAAAGCTGAGTAAAAGTGAGAAAAACAGCTATTCCCATGCTCTGTAAGTTGATCAAAGGCAATTTATAAGAAGCATTTATGCTTGAAATACTGCTGAATTGGGGGTATTAATAGTGAAAGTCTGTGGTGGTTTTTTGTTGTTGCTTTGTTTTGTTTTGTTTTGTTTTTCATCTATGGCTCTTCCTCACAGTTCAATCAATATAAAGATTTTACCAGAACAGAGCAAGCTGAGAGGACAATTTTGTTACTGTTGTTAAAAAGGTCTCAGTCTATTGGGAGAGATGAACAATGTCTATAACCAGTGACACTGTTGATAAAATAGATAATCTTTGTGGTATGTGAGTAAGGGTGGCTAATGGTTCAGTTTGCTTGAGGTTATGATTGTTATTGGTTGAGGCTCCATGCACAGTGCAGACCACAGAGAGCCCAAGCTGTCCACACACTGCTGGTCAATCCCAAGTCTGTGTTCATGCACAGAGGGTACTTGAAAAGGATCAATAGAAAGAAAAAAGTGTTATGTTAACTAACTATAATTTAAATAAAAACTTGGAAACCCCCACCAAAAAGAAAAGAAAAGAAAAGAAAAAAATGGCATCAGATTGAAACAACAACAAGAACAACCACAACTGTGAAGTTTGGATGTGCATCCTAAACCACAAACAGATATTTTTAAAGCTTTGCTAGCTCAACATTATGGAGCACAGTTTTTTCCTCATTTATTAGTAGCCATGACATTATTCAGAAATAGAGGTGACTCCTAGAAATCCTGGTTTAAAAATAAAGGAAAACTTAAAAACTAAACTAAATACAGTCATTAGAGACTATAAATTATGGAGCAGACTGATTTTACAGATTTAGTATGGGCAAGCTTCTAAGCAGTCCCCACACCATCCCCCACAAAAATGAAACAAAAACCTAAGCAATTTTTTAAAAGTAAAAAGAATAACACACGGTTGAAGCTAGAGAATATAATGCTGATTGAAATAAGTCAGTCAGAGAAAGACATATAGTATGATTTCACTCATGTGGAATTTAAGAAACAAACAAGGGGAAAAAAGAGAAAGATACAAGTCAAGAAAAGAGACTTAAATGTAGAGGACAAACTGAGAGTTAGGTCAGTTGGGGATGTATGAAATAGGTGATGGGGATTAAGGAGTACGCTTGTCATGATGAGCACTGGGTGATGTATGGAAGTATTGAATCATTATATTGTAACCTGAAACTAATATAACACTGTATATTAATTATACTGGAACAAAAGAAAAGAAAAAATAGTAAATGCATTAATTTACTTGGTTAAAAAAGAATCCAGAGTTGCTGCCATATATTATTTATAAAAAATTGAGACATGAAAAATTTTCCCAGGAAAGATAACTGGGAGCAACATTCAGTAGATGTTTAGAAGATAAAGATGTCAGAACAACTATTGAATTAAAGCCAAAGAATTAAAAGAAATCATGTTTAAAGAGTTAAAGGAAATTATAATGAAGGTGATCCAACAAATAGACTCAACATAGGGACATAAGAACTATTAAAAAGAACCAAATATGGTGTTAAAGAAATAAAACAATTGAGGGGCACCTGGATAGCTCAGTCGGTTAAGGGTCTGTCTTTGGCTCAGGTCAAGACTCCAGGGTTCTGGAATTGAGCCCTGAGCTAGGTTCCTTGCTCAGTGGGGAGTTGGCTTCTTCCTCCCCCTATCCATCAGCCCCTCCCTCTCCCCTTGTGTGTACACATGTTCTCTCTCTCAAATAAATGAATAAAATCTTTTTAAAAAATATAATTGAAATTAAAAAATTAACTAAAATAATTCAACATCAGATTTGAGATAACATTATTAGTGAGCTTAAAAATAGATTGGTAGTGAGCAGTCCTGGTGGCTCAGTGGTTTGGCGCAGCCTTCAGCCCAGGGTGTAATCCTGGAGACCCGGGATTGAGTCCCATGTCAGCCTCCTTACATGGAGTCTGCTTCTCCCTCTGCCTGTGTCTCTGACTCTCTCTATCTGTCATGAATAAATAAATAAATCTTTAAAAACTAAATAAGAGAAGAAATGAACAGAAAAATATTTGAAGAAATAATAGCAGAAAAACTCTTAAATTGGTAAAGAATATTTCTCTACACATTTGAATATAAAATATAAACCTTAAAGCCCAAGTAGAATAAATGCCTAGAGTCCTATATTTATATATATCACAATGTTAAAAACAAAAGGCAAAGATAAAATCTTGAAAGCAGCAAGAGAAAAACAACTCATTACATATAGGGGAGAGTATTAATAGATTTTGAATTCATTTGTCATCTGATATAATAGAAACAAGAAAGCGGTGTAATGAAATATTCAAAGTTTTTAAGCAAGCCAACAAACCATGAAAAAAGGAATTCTATCTTTGGAAAAACTATTCTTCAAAAATGAAGGGAAAATATGGATATTCAGCGATAAACCAAGACAGAAATAATGTTTGATAACAGACCCTAGACAAATACTAAAATAAGTCATTAAAACTGAAAGGAATTGACATAAAAATAAAGAAACTTAGACATGGTAAATATGTAAACTAATATAAAAAATGATACACCTCATTTTAACTTTCTTAAGACATATAAAATTGATTAAGCAAACAATTATAATACTGTATTATATGGCTTATAACTTGAAAGAGAGTAAACAACACCCAAAGGAAGCTGAAGAAAACAAATAATTGAGATTAGAATAGAAATCAATGAAATAGAGAAATACAATACACAAAGTTAATGCAATCAAAAGTCTACTCTTTGAAAAGATCAGCAGCTCTGACAAAAATGAGCTAACCTGATCAAGAAAAAAGTGAAGACACAGTTACCAAAATAAGAAACGAAACAAGAGACATCACTACCAACCATATAGACGTGAAAACCATATAAGGGGTACTGTGAACATTATGACAACAAATTAAACAACTTAGATGGAATAGACAAATTTCTAGAAAGACATAAATTACCAAAGGGACCAAAGAAAAACTGAAACACCTGAATAGACTATAACAAGGAAAGAAACTAAATTTGTAATTTAAATATTCCCATCAAGAAAAGTGTAGGCTCAGATGGCTTCATTGGTGAATTTTACCAAATATTTAAAGAAGGAATAATTCAGAGTTATTTTTCAGAAGCTCTAGAGAAGGAATACTTTTCATCTCATTATATAAGATCAGTATTATCCTGAAACCAAAGCCAGACAAAAGAAAATAAACATTAGAAAAGTATCCATCCTGAAAATAAGTGAAAAATCCTTAACACAATATTAGCAAATGGAATCAAATAATTTATTAAAAGCACTGTACACTATGACCCACCAGAATTTATCTCAGTGATGCAAAGTTGATTTAACATCTCCAAATGAATTAATGTGCTACAACCATTTTTTAAAAATAAATCAAATTTGGCAATTTTTTTCAATAATAGGCCAAATAGTAAATATTTTAGACTTTGAACTCTATGGAATAGCTGTGGGAACTACTGAACTATGCTGAATGGAATAAATATGACTGTGTCCACTAATATTTATAAAAATGTTGATTTACAGGTGGTAGGCTGGACTTGACTTGTGGATTGTATTTGAAAACCTCTGGAATAAAGGAGGAAAAGCACACAAACATCTCAATAGACAGAAAAAGCATCACAATCCAATATATTGCTGTGATAAAAACTGGCAACCAGTTAGGACTAGAAGGAGACTTTGTCAACTTGACAAAAGGCCTGCTTGAAAACCCACAGTTAACATTGTTGTCATAATATTTGTTCATGAAATCCCTTTATATATAATAGCAAGCAGTCAAAATTGAAAATGAATGTAAAATATTGCTCATTGACATGGAATAATCTTCCTCTGTGTCCCCTAATTCCTCTCTTCCATCTAATCCAAACTTAGTTGCTTTAAGAAAAAGATAATTAAGGGTGAAGCCAAAATCTTTCTTTCCCCAAAAGGGACCAAAGCCATATACATTCATCTGAATAAACTGAAGAATTTGGGTGAGGCAAGAGACCATTTGATGTAGGCAAACAGATCACCTCCTATGGGACAGGGATACCTGAATTCAACCAATAAAGTTTGGACAAATAGTGTGGTGGGGAGAGGAAGCAAATATGATTGTGTGGGTTGAGCCTTTTGGGCCAACTTAATGTCCTATTGTTATGGTTTCCAGTGCTGAAAATGTATTTTGTTTTGGTTTACATGTTTTTACTGTGAATATTCACAAAATGCCAGAAGGCGCTGTCCTGATATAGAAGGGCTACCTGTGGAGCAGTATCAATACCACTGGGACATCACAAGTCTAATGACCCTTGGAGCTTTAGGTCTCTGTGACTGATGATTTTGCTTATTAGAGCCTGTGACAAAGGGAGACTGACCCGGAGACCCTATTTAATATAAATCTTTTTTTTTTTTTTTTTTTTTGACATGGCTGTGTCTTTTGAATTAGCTTCCTATTAGCTCCCTACTGGGTTATTTTCAAAAACAGAATGCCTAACTGGTGCCTGGGTGGCTCAGTCGGTTAAGTGTCTGCCTTCTGCTCAGGTTATGATCTCAGGGTCCTGGGATCAAGTCCCTGTTTCTCTCTCTGCCCCTCTCTCTCATGAATAAATCAATAAAATCTTGTGATTCTCTGGTCTGATATTCCCAGCTGGAGCTAGGTCAATTCAGACTCAATGACTAACAAGACAGAAAGGACCAAAAAAAGCCTCTCAGCCAAATGGAAAATCAAGAATATGATTGACCTCTGGTGACACCTCAGCTTTGCATGAAAAAGTAGTAGTTAGGTGTTTGTGGGAAGCTCTCCAGCCATCCTGCTGTCTGAAACAGAACTGCTGGCTCAGTAAGAAGGGAGCCTGTTTCACTAATGGTTTGACTAAACTGAAAACAAATGGTGTCTATTAAATTGCTATAGTTGTTCAATCTCAGTACCACCTATTCAGAATTAAAAAAAAAAAAAAAATGCAAATGGCCACTTCACTCCATAGGCAGAACTCAAGTTCATTTTCATGACTCTGGGCAGTACTCCCTTTTTTGAAAGTTACTGTATTTTCTTGACTCATGGGCTGTTGCTTTTATCTTGCATTGTTGTCAACTTGGACAGTTATAGACTGGAAGATTAAAGACAGATCAAACAGTCTGGGTCACCCATAAAATGGCACCTAGGAAGGGTCCAGTTTCTGATGAGACTGAGTGGAATCAAGCTGCTGATAGAGACTGTGCCACCATTGTTGCCTGGACCCATTTTCCTACAGAATATGGAAATATATGCATTGTCATAGACTGGGTGCCAAATAAAGGGCTCTGTTTCTGATGCAAGGGCTACCATTGCATGGTAGGTTTGGGAGCCCCTGCAAAACTGGGCTGATCCCACCTTTCCAGGACTCTCAGGAAAGACTTTGGACATCAAGGCTTTGTTTAACTTTCTTGGTTGGTAGCACTTCAAACATGTAAGACAGCTTTGCTAGGAGAATTACGGGTGTATTCATGCAGTACCATTAGGAGGGGACATTTGAAGGCTTGTGCTCGGTTTCATTCAAGGGCCCTTTTCTCTTTTCTGATTTTGATTGATATCCTTTCACTGTAATAAGCCATAGCTTTGAGTATAATAGTTTTTCTGAGTCCTGTGAGTCATTCTAGTAAATCATTGAGCATGAAGGTGCTTTGGGGGTACGCCAGCACGTCTTCCATCCTCTGCTAGATTTCTCTAACCATAATTCGATTGCAATTTCCCTTAACTTTACTGAGAAGTCAATAGGAGAGATTGGGGGGGTTGGCCCCAGCTCTTGTACTTCCTTGCAAAACACCTCTTAGTCCCTCTAGATGTCTTCTACACCCGCTCCGATAGCTGTCACTCAAGTCATTCCATGGGGCAAAGGAATGCCATTTGTCTTGTGGTGTGTTTGAAACAGGACAGGTTGAAAAACTATACTCAGCTTCTTCACACAAGAATTTAACTCCCTTATTTTAACTACAAATTATTTAATTATAAATATAACAGCTAGCCAAGAGTACACATCGGAGGTAACGTCAGCCTGTGCCCACAGACTGATGAAGATCACACTAGGAGGCCTTCAACAATTATAAATAACACTTTCTTGGCAGAGACATGTGTGCCCCTTGAACTATACTTTTTGTGTGGATGTCAAGCATCGACTTGCAGTCCTCCCCAGAACACATCTTTCAACGTAAAAGTGGTCATAAGATAACGTTCAGTATTTAAGGAAACCACAGGAGTAGATAATGCAATCTGCAGACAACAGTAGAGATCTCTCCCTGAGGGAAAACAGAGTCACTATTTATGCAGACCCTGTGGTCATGTACTTCTACAAAGAGATCCATCCAATTTGAAAAGGTGGACTGAATTTGTTCCTGACTTTAGCTTAAGTGAATAGTTTTGCCACTTTAGCTCTAGAAAGCATTCCGATCTGACCCAGCCCACTGAATGATAGAATTGCCCTACGTTTCCTCCCTTCAGGCTAAAGCCACATTCATTACTAATTCCTGTTCCCCTGGATTAATACCTGGACCAAGGGTAGGACCAATGGAAAAGCTTAAGAAAAAGTCACCTGGCTTTTGAAGGTAGGCTATGAGGATTTAAGGAAGTTGTTAAGCTGGTTTATTTTGGGTCCCTAGGCCATGGATGGGTTCAATACTGCAGGTTAACCTCATCTCACTGATCATTGTACTGTTGACTGTAAACTTAATTGCTATATGAGAAAAATTGAACAGATATAGTCCCAAGCTTCTGTTATCCAGGTTAATCAGAGTGGCCAGCAGAATGGTAGCATCATGGGAAATCTCATCAGAAGACAAGAGAGTGTAGAAACAAAGGATGATATTATTAAGGGACAATTCTCCATGGTTTCCTATTTTCTGTGCATCTTGCAAGTCAGGCCCTAACTGCTCTTTGTTGTGAATATCTTTTCGGTTTCATTTTGCAAAATTAAGAGCCCTGGAAGACAGAGATAGTGCTTCCCACTGAAGGGAAAAAAAAAAAAAAAAAAAAAGACATGCTTGCTGACCATTTCAAATTTCAAAAGAACTGGTTTCCCCAAAGCTTAGGGCTCCTCTCCCGAGAACATATGCCAGGCATCTTCTGTGTCCATCTATGTCATTCCTCTAGAGCAGCAGGAAATGGAACAAGTAGGCTGACGTTTATGCTGCCTTTTGTGCCATGAGTACTAAAGACTTTAATTTCTGACGCAAGACTTGTGTCTTCTACCAGCAACTATGACTATGTGGCTAATTTGTTAGCTTATACGTAGAATAAAATAGCACAGTGATCACTTCTAGATTAAGAATAATTTTGCTTGGACTTCTCCAAAATATGCCCTCCTCAGCTATCTTTAAAAACAAACAAACAAGAAACCGACAACCAAAAGCATGCTTTAATATCCCCTGGGAAGCTGTTTTGTTAAATTTGAAAGATCATAGGCTTTAGAATCAGAATCACCTACAAAGAAAAGCCTGGCTTCCAGCTTGTAAAAGCACAATAACATCCATAACAAAGGGGTGTTGTGATGATGAAATGTTATGGTGTTGATAATCAAGCTCTTATTCAGCACCTGGCCTGCTAAAATCAATCAATGATCTTTTTTCTCTTAAAGTTCTTAAAGATTTGGGGACTAAATTGAGGCCATATAAAGGAGTGCAAATAAAAATATTTTATAGTATCCATATAAAAGTCATATACTTTAATAAAGAAACTGCAAGTACCCAGAAATAAAAAGAGAGAAAAACCAACTATAATTATATATATAGAACAAATACTTGTTAATAATTTAATGCCTTCTTTTTTATATGGTTCCAAAGAGAAGATTTTAGAAAATAAAGCATATACAATTTTGAATTCTAAAAAAGAACATTTTGGTAGTGTGGGTTTATTTTTAAGAAAAATATATATTAATATCACAAGTTGGAAAGCTTGACTGTTTAATTTTGGTTAAATCCACCAGTTAGAAACACAAATGAGACTTTCATAGAGACTTTTCTTTAGCCCAACCATCTGGACACTTGCTGTATTTTGATTAAAAGCAGAAAAACCCATTTGACAAAAACCTATAATACTGTTAAATTTCAGGCCTCTGTAGAGTGAAAACTAGAGATAAAATAATACATAAAAAAGTCTGAAAAAAAATCATTGTTGCATCAAAAAAATTCCATTAATTATAGTAATTATCCATGATTGGAACTTTTAAAACATCTGCAGTGAAACAAGTGGCTATACTTAAACATGCTCATTTCATTTTTCAATCACTTAAATGTAACTATTGTTAAGGAATTAGTTGGAAGTCAATTAAGAAAGTAACTTTCAAAAAACCAATTCTGGCATATGACAGAAACAAAATTGAAGGAAAATGTGCTCAAACATTATGATCTCAATCATTACATATAAATTAGTGTAAAAATGAAGAAAATCCAATTGACAATTGACTTCAATTATATGTCTTTATTTAGGTATTAAGATCGTTAATTCTATTAACTAATTAAAATATGCAATAATGCAATTGCAATGAATGCTGATTCAGTGAAGAGAAAGACCTTTTATTGATTTAACAAGCGTTTTGTCTACCATATGCATGGCCATGCGGTTGTCATTATAGCTACAGGGAAATTGTGGCAATGCTTTCAATTCTAATGACCTATTTGAATGAATCATGGTGTGCCTAGAATTAGAAATCTCCGGGTCGCCTGGGTGGCTCAACTGGTTAAGTGTTCAACTCTGGATTTTGGCTCAGGTCATGATCTCAGGGTTGTGAGACTGAGTCCCGGCTCAGGCTCCCTCTCCCTCTGCCCCTCCTCCTACTTCTCTCTCTTTCTCTCTCCCATTCTCTAAAAAAAAGAAAAAGAAATCCCTTTAAAACTGGAAGTACATATTATTGAAAACATCATTTTTTAATTGAAAACATCTTAAGAAATAGATATCACATAAAATAAATTTTTTGTGAAAATATAAAATTATTAAAAATGAAAAAATTCAAATATATTAGTAAATTGGAAGAATGAACAAAACAGTAATATAATCTCAATTTGTAAAATAAAGATTATTAAATAGATAAACTGGGAAGGATATTATACATAGGTGGAAGGGCTGCAGATAATCTTTGTGCCTTTTGGATTTCCAAAATTTCAGCCACAGACGAGTGTTTATTTTATCATCTAAAGCAGTTATATCTAACAGAAAAAGTCAGGATGTCTGGCTGGCTTAGTTGGAAGAGGATACAACCCTTGACCTCAGGGTCATGAGTTTGAGCTCCACCAGGGGTATAGAGATTACTTAAATGAATAAAACTTTAATAATAAATAGCTAAAAGGAAAAAGTCATATATATCTTATATCCCATTTTCTTAGATACTTATGTTGAATACAGTGATTAATGCTAATATATGAGTACAGTTAAGGCAGCAAGACTCAAATGAGATGATCTGGGTTTTGGTTTGAGTCCATTCATCAGCTTGTCTTTGATGGATTTGAACTGGATGAGTTCTATGTTCTTTTTCATCTCTGAGAAATGAATTATTATTCTTAAAGTAGCCAGGAGTCATATAGTGCCAGATTCCTTTTATTTTATTTTTAAAAAATTTTAAAAGATTTTATTTATTTATTCATGATTGACAGAGAGAGAGGGGCAGAGATTTAGGTAGAGGGAGAAGTAGGCTCCCTGCGAGGAGCCTGATGGAGGATCCCAATCCCGGACTCCAGGATCATGCCTTGGGCCAAAGGCAGGCACTAAGCCGCTGAACCATCCAGGCATCCTGCCAGATTCCTTTTAAAGTGTGTATGTATACTTTTTACACATTTACTTAATCTTGATGATAACTATATATCAGAGTCACTGATATTTTCCACATTTTAGAGATAATGGAAATTCAAGCTTAAACGTAATGAGGATAAACTTTAGAATCAGGTAGTCTGGCTTTAGAATCTAATCTTAACTCCTGTGTCATAATAATTCAATTTTGAATCTCTCTTCTTCACTAGTATTAAAACACTTATATTTCCCATAATAACTGTATTAGGGTTCACCAGAGAAACAGAATACATATACGTAGAGAGATTGGTTGATTAATTTTAAGGAACTGATTCACAGGTTATGGAGGCTTATATCCTTCAGATGTTAGACTAGATCCTGGAAAGATGGTGTAGCAGCTGAAGTCTGAAGGCTGTCTGCTGGTACAATTTCCTCTTGCTTAGGGAAAGTCCGTCTTTTGTTGTCTTCAGGCCTTCATCTGATTGGGTGAAGCCCACCTGCATTATGGAGAGTGATCTACTTTATTCAAAGTCCACTGATTTAAATATTATTCTCATCCCAAAACACCCTCACAGAATAATATTTTATCACCTATCTGGGGACTCTGGCCCAGGCAAGGTGAGATATGAAATTAACCATCACAATGACTAAGCACTAGTTATTTAAGGTCACGTCAGTCCTTGATATTTAGATATCACATTGGAGATGTATTGGTCCTCTTAATCAGGCATTACATGTCACTTTTCCAACCTCTGGGACTTTTACTTATCACAGTAACTTATATAATCAAACGAAATAGGTTTAGGTCCAGGTGTACTTTAGTTTACTAGTAGACTTACTCCTAAAGATCTGTGCATACATTGAATTCTATCACATAGTTCCCCATATAATGTCAGACATATTTCTATTTCACATTGATTTCCAATTGGATGTGCCTCTCAGACTTTCAAATTTTTAAACCTTTGCATTTCCATTTACTTACATTAAATAGTGAATAAATCTGTGAATAAACAATTAGGAATACTAAAACCCTGGGTGGCCCAGTGGGTTAAACACCCAACTCTTGGTTTTGGCTCATGTCATGATGTCAGGGTTGTGAGATGGAGCCCTGTGTCAGGCTCCACACTGGGTGCACAGCCTGCTTGAGTTTCTCTCTCTCCTTCTCCCTCTGCCCCTCTCCTCCTCTCCTTCTTGCTTTCTCTCTCTCAAAAAAACAAAAAACAAAGAAACAAAAAAAATAAACTTACCAATTTCACTGAGATCTGTAACAGTGATTTGCTTTGGCAAATGGAAAGATATGAGTAAAATATTCAACCCAGTGGTTATTTGTTTAATAACAAATATGATATGAAATGACATGAAATGAGGTTTACTTCCATAGATGAAATTAAAGTGAGAATTTTTTTAACCTAAGCTTTCATAAGATATTTAGTGTTTTAAATTATTAGTGCTCTGAAGTGTGTTTGTCTTGACTGAGTGATTCATTGACTCATTGAGAAAACTACTTATTGTGAGGGTACCATGTGTCAAGAACTGTTCTAGTTGCTGAGAATATGAATTGTGGGGAAAAAATGCTCCCTCCTCCCACAAAAGTCAGTGCCTTGATAAAGCTGCTTATCTATGTTAGTCATGAAGAATAAATACATATGTAACATGTGTAGAATATTTTTAATAATTGCTATAGAAAAAAAAACAGGAAAGAGATAAGAAGAGAAACGAGTAAAAGTACAGGTATGAGTAGAGTGGACTCAAAGGAGGACTCATTGAGAAAGTGACCTAAGTGATAGAAAGTGCAAATAAAAAGGTCCTGAGGCAGAAGCGTCCCCTGTGGTTCCTTAGGAAGGTCCAGCGGACCCATGAGGCTGTTGAGCAGCAAAAGTAAGAGCGAGAGAGTAGCAGGAGATGAGGTCAGAAGGGCAGCGGGGCGATGGGTTTGAGTTTGAGGAGAAACTGAGTCTTGTTAGGGACATTGGCTTTTACTCTGAGCAGTAAGAGATGCTCCTGGAAAGTTTTGAACGGTGGTGGGTTGATTGATGCTGACGGACTACAATTTTAAGCATGTCCCTTGGGCCAGAGAGAAATGTGTGAGGAGAACATTGTAGTGATTCAGAACCCAGCAAAACAGGATGGTGGCTCGGATGAGGGTTGGGTGAAGCGGGTGAAGAGTAGACTTTGAAGATGAAGACTTTTGCGTTTGCCAAGAGACCGTGAGAAGCCAAGAACTGCTTGACCAACTGTCCGAGTGGAAACAAAGGAAAAGCATGAGAAGAATAATTTCCAGATTTTTTTTTTCTTTTAACCAACACTTAAACACAATGATGAAGTGAATAAAAATACGTGGCTTCTCCTGCCATGCTCCAGGCAGCTTGTAGGGACAAGCAGTCAAAGTTCTTGAATCAATAATTGTTTTGATTATACCGTTGCAGAGAAACAATGTATAAAAACATATTCCAGTGCAATTTCTCTGTAATCTGTTCCTCCTGTCCCATCAAGTGTGACAGTGTATTATTATATATCGACAGAAAACATCAATATGGATGATGTTAGACAGTGGGAGGAAAGCATTTTGGTGTGCTGGTTTTGTCTTCATAATAACAGCATTGATCTGTGTTTCAGCTGACCCGCAGTCGGCAGCTCACAGTTAATTTGCCCGTGTCTACATTGGTATGAGCAATAATATGGCGAGGGTCACGTGGGATCTGCAATGCATAGGAACAGCTCTGCAGCCTCATGATTTTTGTCAATCGTGAATTAATTATTAATCTGATTTGTCCCGTTTGTTCTGATTTCTGCAAATGTTAGTAAATCAGGGTCCGCTCAAACTTTTGGTAGAATGGGTGTGATGATAGCAACCTTTATTCTTTTTTAGTTTGCTTACTTTCCTCTTGAGAAATGAATTATTCTGGTACTTTGATGGCCTGGGGACTGACGTTTTCTCAATGTTACAATTATTTATTCCAAATGAATTGTCTTCTTGGTGGTTTTCATATTTTACCCTCTTGTTGGTGTGGGACTCTTGGCTTTCTTCTTTAAATATCGTGAAGACTTTCATCCTATTTTTAGGTCAACAAACCATAGTAGCAACCAGGGAAGGGGCTTTGGAGGCTGAATTCACTCAGTTATAGGCAAGTCCCTGTAAAGAGTGTCAAGTTCTTTATCTATGTTATTTAATGAAAAACACTTACTTCTCAGTCTTATGAGCATTTAACAAGACGATATGTATAGAATTCCTTAGTTTCTGCCAATTGCTTTGTCATTGTGCCTATTATGCTTGGAATGGGAAGCAGATCCTATTCCCTTTAAATCAAGTTATTTCCAAAAAAAAAAAAAAAAAAATCAAGTTATTTCCCTTCAGGGATGACTAAGGGCATGACTCTCCATTGACACACAGCCTGTTATCAAATTATTAACTGAATTGGTAGAAAATCAGCACAATTCACTAATCGGCATACAAATGATTATGTTAGATACCATTATTGCACTATGCACCTCGTCTGCTCATCTTCCATAGATAGAACCTGTAAGGAAAGCTGTGCATTAAGGTGATTTACATTCTCTGGTTAAAAGCTAAGGATTCTTACGCCCTGCTGGGTTTGGGCTGCTTTGGTTTTTTTCACAGTGAATTTGAAAGCACCAAGAAGTCTAGAAGGCTGAGAGGGCCCTGTTAAATTCCAGCGCAACTGAGGTACAAACCAGGCTGGCTCCCGGAGGTTGTTCAAACAGCCTGGCTTTCCAGTTCATTCTCAGGAGTGTGACAAGCAGAAAATTAGACACCTGGCAGCTACAAGGGTTTTGGTTTTTGTTTTTAGATACGTGGCCAAGATTACTTTGTGAGTGCCAAATTGCTACCTTAATTTAAAGGCAGAAAAACACATTAGATTTTTTACCACCTAGAAAATCACATTATATCCTTGCTTAAAAATATATTCATAAACAAAAGAGAGGAGGTTTTGGGTTTTTTTGTTTTGTTTTGTTTTTGGTTTTTTTTGTTTTGTTTTTGTTGTTGTTGTTTTTTGTTTTGTTTTGTTTTCCCCCCAAATTACCTTCCATCCATTTTGTAGGATTTGGACTTTGAGAAATGTCTGACAATACTACTAAACTGTAGTAGTAGGTTCTGGGTTTTGAAATGTTCCTGTTATTACTGGAAGCCTATCAGAAACAAAGAGTATAACTGAATGGCGGAGGGATCGATGGTGATACATAAAAGTCAAGGGTCTGTTTTTGCTTTGTTTCTCATTTTGCTTTCCAGTATGGTCTTCTGCGGCTTGCCCATTAGACACAATCCTCAGATTGAACACAAGGTGGGAAAGTAAGCTGTTACGAGGTAGATCAAAACTCTACACAAGTTATACCTAACTCTAACAGCCACTTGAAAGAAAGCGTAAAACACAGTGTGTGTGAGCTAAACAAATTCCAAGAGACAAACAGGACACATATTTTTGCCCTGAGGTAATCAGTCAGAATAATGATAGAACATCTAATTATAAAGAAAAAGAAAGCTGGTGACAAAAGAATCTGAGACATGTGTCTTACTGCTTTATAACAAAGCTATCGCTGGGGGAGGAAAATGAATTTAGAGCCCAATTTCTGAGAGAAGGTTTTTTTCCTGTCCTTTAGGTTATATTTTCAAGTTTGTTTAAGCTGAGCAATTGTAACATGAATTTGGTTAAACAAGGGCAAGTACGCTTGGTGAAGCGTTTGGGGTTTTTGACTGCTTCCTAATTCCTACTCTTGTTTCCTCTGGTCCATCTATTTGCCTATGTAAAGTCATGCAAAATTTGTCCTCGCTGCCCCCTTCCCAGGCCACGCTCCTGTTCCTATTCAACATCCTCATCCCCTTAGATCTATTGCCTTGGAGTTAACTCCACCGATTTCCCTGGCCCTGTGCTTAAGCCAATTGTACCGATTTAGGGGGTATGTAACAGCTTTGGCTCCTACACAAGTCATTTTCCCAAACTTGTTCCATTTCCTCTCTAAATTTCTTCCAGTGCAAATCAAATACAGGATTTGCTACTCTTTTTTATTTTTTTTTAATAGGATTTGCTACTCTTAAAAATGGCCATGAGCTTCTCTACTGACAGCAGTCATAGTTCTCCCTCAACCCCTTGTTGGCCTCTTTTACTTGATGACTTCTCTTTTGATTTCCTTTCTAAGATTCTACTTGTTATCCTGCTAATTATCTCAGGCAACTTTCAAAGCTGGAGATCCTCCAGGAATCCAGAAGAGTGAGAAAGAACCTGTTACTTACCTTTTTCCTGCTTCCTATGTTAAAGCAAATAACCTTAACAATGTAATTCAGGATCCTTCCTGTTCTGTCTGCAATCTTGCTTTCAAATCTGATTGCCTTCCCCATCTGGTCCCCAGGGCACCATAAAGTGTTCCCTCCCTCATTACTATATGCGACTGCAGAACTTCCTTCCTTTCCTTAAGCTCTTTCCTCTGATGGGTTCTCCTTTTCTACTGTTTCTATTGTTTCCTACCCAACACACTTCTATTTATCTCTTAAAAGCTCTACCTAGTGTTACCTCCTCCATGAGGTCTTTTTCTCCTCTCTAAAGTCTTGTACTTTTAGAAAGAATTACTACTTCCCCCAAAATTTCGTAGCACTTTGAGCAGCTCTCAGAGAGGCTTTAGGATCCAGAAGATGATTGAATTGTTCGGAATGAGGTAGCTCCAGAAGACATTGGCAATGAAGCATGGAGAATTTTTAATCTACTCTCACCTTCAGCAATGCAAGATATGGCCCTGAGAAGAGAAGAGAATATATCGTACAAAAAACATATGAGTGATTTTATTTCTCAAAAAAAGAAGTTGAGGTTTAGAGATCGAATGATTTTTTTAAGATTTTATTTATTTATTCATGAAAGACAGAGAGAGAGAGAGAGAGAGAGGCAGAGATGTAGGCAGAGGGAGAAGCAGGCTCCAGGCAGAGAGCCTGATGTGGGACTCCATCCTGAGACTGCAGATAACATCCTGAGCCAGGGGCAGGTGCTCAACTGCTGAGCCACCCAGGTGTCCCAATTGAATGATTTCGAATCCAAAGTCAGTCTCTTTTACATGCCTAGGGACGGAATGCTTTTTGGATTTTATTATACTCTATGAACACTCTTGTAATAGTATGACTTCTTGTCAGGGATTGGAGAAAATGACTATGGCAAGAAGATTCAGATGGCAGACAAGGAAATTTCCTGGAGTCATTTCAAGATATGGAACAGAGGGGATATGCTTATGGAAGAAATGTCATAATCAATGACTGTGCTTTATTCTATCCTGAAAATCCTGTTTCAACAAAGGTCAAGGAAGTATCAGCATCATATGGGAGACCTGCTGCTTTAACGAAAAGATGGAGTGGAGAGCGCCTGGGTGGCTCAGTTGGTTGTGTCTGCCTTTGGCTCAGGTCATGATCCCAGAGTCCTGGGAGCCTACTCCTCCCTCTCACATTCCCCCTGCTTGTGCACTTGCTCTTGCTGGCTCTCTGTCAAGTAAATAAATAAAACCTAAAAAAAAAAAAAAAAAAAAAAACAAAAGAAGAAGAAGAAGAAGAAGAAGAAGAAGAAGAAGAAAAGAGAAGATTGAGTGCAACTTTCATTTAATCAGGGGTGGGAGTGATGCTCTCCTGCAATTTCCCCAGTCCTTCTTAAGAACAGATATAATAATTAGATGACTAATGAAAAAAAAATCTGAAACAAGGCAAAAAGGACAAAACATCGAGTCTCATACAATTTGTTATACACAGAGGAAAAAGGTTGGCTTCAGAAATGGATGGAGAAGTATTGTCTTATTAGCAGTCTCAGGGAAGAAGGAGGTGGTTTTCAGTAACTTGTAGTATCTGCTGCTCGATATTGGCCGTATCTTGGTCGGATTAAGTGAGAAACATTAGGAAACCAGGATGGGGCCAGAAAGTCAGTTATGGGCCAGTGCACACAAAAACAAATTGTCTTAGAAAGCCTCCTCAAAAATAAGACTTTATCAGGCAGTGCTTAAATTCCTCAGAATTGGTCAGAATCAGTCTCTCTTGTGGGGTAGAATTGAGCTTTTGGAGAATGAGGAAGATGGAGATAGGATAATTGGGATGGAGGCTGGTGGTCAGGCATTCTTTCCGTCAACACATACGGAAGAACTATAGAGGACGCATATACGACTCCACTAAGAGTATGGATGGGCAGATTTAGATTCAACAAAAGATTTCAGAAAAAAAACTAGTGGGCTTATTTCACCACCAGTTGGTTTATCTAAAACATAACAAGAAGGAAGAAAACTCTTAGTCCCTAATTCCATAAGATAACCACCACCTCTACACTGAAATCTTTTTTTTTTTTTTTTTGTCACAAAAAAATCGAACAAAGAATAAGAATTCTTTTCCTATGAAAAATGTCTTTCTTCTGGAAGAATTGTTATAGGACCAATAAATGAACTGTCTCAGATGATATTGGGTGACTCCTGACACCTGAGGAAAGTTTCTGCTATCTTAAATTCCAAGTTAATTTTCTTTTTTTTTTTTTTTCTAAAGAACTCATAAATTTCCTCCTTTGTTTATGACCTTCAGTGTATATGGAAATTTGCTTTAGAAAAGCTTACTTAGAGTTTGCATGCTCACCTAACCCATGAGCTTTTTAAATAATAGGACCAATTTGTTTTCCTTTGTTTTTTCTACATTTGTGGTATTTTCTTTTTCTGCTCAGCTAATCTCTGCAAACTTCCAATATGGCCAAAGGTATCTTACCCACTTATTTTATTAATTTCCCTTACTATTGTACTGGTATTGTGACCTCCAGAGAACAGAATTTGTATCTTTTTTTTTTATTTGTATGATCCTAGGATCTATTATAGAGCTTCATATTTATTATTTGATAAATTAATCCTTTAAGTCATTTTATATAAAATTCTGGGAAGTAGGATGACCCTTCTCACACAAAATTTTGGGAAGTCGGCTTTTCTACTCATACATATCTAAGTAATAAATTAGACCACACTTAGCATTTTAAAGCCACACTACAATTTTGTGGGTTGGGAATTCACAGAGGGCTCATCTGGGTGATACTTCTGCTCCAATTGCTGGTATTCATCTGGTGACTGGGCTGGGCTCACTTGGGCTCCCTCCATCTCAATGCAAGTTCAAGGCCTCTCCAGCAAGTCAGACCCTTTATATGAAGGCTGAGGGTTCCCAGAAAACAAGATAAAGGCCTACAGGACAATCTCTTTGAAGTCTAGGTTCAGATCTACATTGCTTTATTTCAGCCATAGCCATTGATTGGAATATTCACATATAAGCCCTGATTCAGGAGGGTGAAAAGAGATGGCATGACAATGGGAGGAGTATAAAGAATATATGGTCATTTCCAATCTGCCATATGTGAGAAGAGAGAGAAACACACTATATATTTGACCTTACTTTTTGTGCCTGCATTAGATCTATGTCTGGGGAACCGAGAATAGGAAACTTTTTTTTTTTTTTTAGAAAGGCAAAATATTTGTTCATCCTATTCCTCAAGCAAATTTGACATATATTTCTCTGGCCTAAATTATGCTAATAGCTTAAGGTTCTTCAACATTCAAGTCATTTTGAATTTATCTTTTTGCAATGCCTCTATCATTATCTTTTACATTTTCACACTGATGGCCATAGGCCCAAAGAAACCTAGTTAGGTTCACAGTTGTCCATTCATATGTCAATATTTTTCCCAATAGAAGCAAGGAGAACAAGGGTCAAAGCCTCTAGAATCCACCTCCAGTAATAATAACCCATCGCCCTTTGTCCATGACACTTCCAGATGTCCTTTATTTCAATTCTATATTATTAGTTCATGTCCTTGCTCATAAGCTTGTCAAGCGAAGTATTAGTGTTTCCCTCTACATTTCTGTTAATTTATTTTTATTCTAGTGTAAACATTTTTATAAGTGAAATCAAATCCATTTCAACATGAGACAGAGTAGTAACAAATGATAAGCTAGTTAAATGTAAACCAAGTTTAAACTTTGCAGCTTGGCATACAAGAACTTTGCAAATTCATTTCCAAATTATCTCACACTCTTCCTGCTGAATAAAGCTCTAGTTAGTCCATGTGATAGGCCTCGAGCACTCTGCATTTTCCCAGGTCTCTGCTTTCCTGCATTCCTCTGACTCCATTGATGCGACCCCAGTGATCTTTTGAGCCCCTGCCCAAATGTCAGCATTTTTGTGAAATTCTAAATCTCTCAATTAAAAGTATTCCTTCTTTCTAAGGATTCCTTTTTTTTTTTTTTTTTTTTTTTTTGTCCCCTAAGCATTCTTAAACAGCTTTATCTGTACTTCTTGATGCTATTCTTATAACTTTATCGTACTGGTATTTATGAAACAGTTTTCTTTACAAAAATAAAATGCTTCAGATGAGCAGACATTGTGTGATTTGCACAAGGTAAAAACTCCATAGAAGATGGAATTAATAATGGATGGATCAGTCAAGGACTCAATGGTAGGGTATTTTAATAGTTGTCTCTTAGTTAAAGATACATGTGCTATATTGGTAAAGTAATTTTTGGAAAAAATATCTAGGAGAAAGTTCAGCAGAGAATTCAGAATAAAATGAATAAAATTCATTTTATTAGGTAAAATTACTGCCTATGTTCTCCGAATCTTTTATCAAACACTAATAAAATACTCCTTCTACCACATTAAAAGTCCAAACATAAAAAAAAGATAGCAAATCATATTTGGTAAATTCAGCTATATTTGTGCAGTCTTGTTTATGCAAAAATAGCCTTGTACATAGTTATCAGTATTTGAAAACATTTAATCATTAATATGAATCATTAAAGAACATTAACAGTTTTATTTTGTCTTATAAATCTAAATATCAGCATTAGCAATGTTTGTATAATTTGCAAATCAACAATGCACAGATTTTATTAGGGCTGAGGTACAATATGCCTTGAATTTTTAAAATATTTGTTTTTCCCTAAATTAAGATAGGACTGAGGTTAGTAAAGCAATGATATTTTGTACACTTTATAGTGTAAAGGAAATATAGGCCTTTAACTTAATAAATGTTCTTCCTTCACTCTGTTTTGAACAAATGATACTAAATGCAACTGGAGAATTAGTTGTCCAAAACATCTATATGGATTGTGTTGAAATTTCACAAAAAGTTTAATCTGCGTTGATTTTCCAGTGACACTAGTCACTAATTCATGTCTGACTAACTAAAGCATATTACCGACTGCCTTGACTTAGGAACAAAGTTTAAAGTTTTTGCATGGCTAGAATAGATACGGATAACTTTAAGATATTATTCAAAGTCTTTTAAAAGTCTTTAACATTTACAGGAATGTCTCAATTTGTACTAATATAACCCATTTTCACTCTGTCAATGGTTTAAATGGCTTTAGTCCCATACTGAATGTCTCTTTAGGAGGAGCCCGGTCTCTCAGAGGCAGTATACATAATGACAAGGAAATTTAAATGACTTTTTTCCAGAAGTGTGGAACAATTTAGTAGTCTCTAGGAAATGAGTATCAATGGACAGCTTGGTAATCATATGAAACTTGTTCCAATTTGGTCAACTTATAACTCCCTGCAGTTCCCCCCTATAAAAGGTGCTCATATTTGTTTTTAGAATGCCTTTTCTTTTTTCCTTTGAAGTCGTAAGAATTCTCAATCTTACATTGCCTATTTTAATCTTTATCTTGACAGGTTTGTTCCTATTTCATTGTTGTATCTAGACTATTGCTGAAGAATCAGGTTTGGGGAATGTTTAAGGAGTAAAAATAAGAATATTTATGGTAACGATAATACTAATTGTAAAAACCTAACTAGGTTAATCCCTAATTCGTCAATACCAAATAATGACCATATGAGGAACACTGACTCTCCATTAAGTGCTATAGTGATCATTTCACATACATTATCTCCTTCTGTATTAGTGGTCTTATGGGAAGATAGTCTTTATTTTCTTCTCTGTAGATGAAGAAACAGAAGGTCAAGGAAGCTGAGCATCTGGACAAATTAAATGCCAATTAAGTGGTAGAAATGGGACTCAGACTCAGGCCTCATAGACTAAGTCATGTGTACACGTAAAGCCCATTCATTCATACACTTAGTCATTACAAGTCTGAGTTTCTAACATGTAGCAGGCTAAAAGGAGAACAATAAAAAGACAAGGTTCATGTTTAAGTTCAATTTAGGTCACCAAAATCTTATCAGTATTTACTAGGCTAGTTATTGTGTGAGCCGCCAGTGATAATTACTTAAATAATTAGAAAAGGTGTTAAATTTAATAGAATAATATATATGGAGGTCACTTTAAGGGAACAGAGGGGAGAGAGGAGACAGAAAGACAATGGAAGTGTCGATATTTAGTTGGGTTTTAAAGGATATTGGAAAAAATGAAGATGGGAGGGGTTTCTAAATGGAGTGAGAATATATGCAAAGACACAGGGACGAGGACGTCTGCATATAAACACTGCATACGATTTGATGCAGGATTTGAGATGAGGCTGGGGAAGTAGGGAGGAGTGCATATTGAGAAAAATGTGTCCAGGTCTGCCCAACGTATAATGCTATTGTATACCAAAGTCTTTGCTCAGGTTCTCCGGTTTTATTTGACAAACTCTCAAATCCTATTTTATCTAAATTACAAATTTATACCTATTAGAGGCTGAAGAGCCTAAGGCTTATGATTGTACACTCTACAATCCCACTAACCGGGTTCAAATTCCAATGTTGCCATTGATGCGTTGAGTGATCTGGGGCTAGTTTTTTCGTTGTTATTTATTGTCCATCTGACGGATGAACAGTATGTTCGTTCCTGTGTTCATATAATGCTATTGCTGCATTAAAGTAATTAATAAATGTTATTACAATTTTTTAGAACTGCAGCTTCTGCATTAAGCCTAACTATCCCCCCAAAAAAAAAAAAAAAAAAAAAGCCTAACTATCCCTACAGAAATAATTGTTCATTTATGTATCACTTCCATGTACATATAGTAGATAGAAAATAGAAGAATTGAATGAAAGAGTGAAGGCATCGTTTTTCAGTGTGTAAGCATTGAGTAGTTCAAGGTTTCATACTTTTCTCAAACAATTGAAATCAACATGTGACAGGGTTATCCTTTTGATATTTTAGAGATCGTACAACATATCTCATATAATTTCGCACACACGCATTCACATAAATAGAATGAAACAGTTAACAAAATTGTTTTGAATCTCTACAGAGCAGCTAGGGAATTGTAACCCAGGAAGTCCTTTTACTTCTTTAGGCAAGACTGATTAGAAGTCTCAGGAAACTATTTTCATAAAAATAGGAAATACCAGACTTATTTCATGAAACACTTTCCTGTGGAAATGTTTTTTTGGAGTCAAAAGTAAGAAAGTATTATCGTTCAAGTAACAGATGCAAAATTATACAAAGGAAACAATTCCGAACTGGTCAAAATCTCATTAAAATTGTATGAGGAGAATTATGTATGCCCCATTTACAATTTTTCTTTATAGCAGAATATCAAGTAATCCATGATTTGAGAGCAAACTTTAGTTTTATCCTAGACCTACTTGACCTTGTAAGTGTTTCTTGATTTTAAAGGATGACATTTAATTAAAGCTGCCTTGCTGAAGTGCAGTAATTATTGGTGCAGATAAAAAAGATTTACAGAAACCCAAGCCAGTGAATTGGTAAGAGCAACACAGATTTTTCTTAACATCATGATGTATCATTTGCAAATTGTGATATACTATCTAGCTTTGTATCATTTAAAAGCACATCAAGTTTGCTGGTTGAATTAGCACACACGATTGTGGAAGAGGCATTTCAATTAAGCCAAAGTCAAACAGACTTCAAGAATTTTCTACCTTTATTTGTAATGCTGCGCATAAAATTATTCAAGCATTACAATGAAGAATGAGAACTCATGGGGTATAAAATCGGACCAAAGTCTCTCTCCTTAATAGATGATATCTTCCCTTCTTCATAGTTTGCTGCTCTTCAATGAGTGACATTTAGTAATATGTATGAGTAATTGCTAAGTTTACCGCTCATTACCTCTTTAAAAATCCAAGGAAGTAGTAAGCACACTTTGATCTTTTTATGAGAAAACAGTTTTCATTATAAAGATTAAAACAAAATAAGTGATTTTTATTCATAGTTTAATAACGTAGCTACTGATTCTTTGTGATACCAAAGTACTATGATCACCCTTTCAATTATGTCTGTGCAGACTGTCAAAAAAAAATAAAAAAAAAACCCCAAAGTACTCAAAAGGCAATCTATTTCTTTTATACAAAAAATGACTTTAGAATCCTTCAAAATAATACTTTAGTAGCAAGAGATGTCCTAATGAAATTACGTCTCATTTATTTTCCCAGAAGCCTATGAGAACTATTCTTCCTACCTGTATTCATCATTAAAGATATTATGGGAAAATAATGTAAAGCGATCAACACACTGTAAATTTAGTGTGTGAAATCCAAGATAATATTGCTATTTTCCAGCTTGATGTTCTCTCAACATTACACACAGAAATTATCTAAACAGTTTTGACTTGTGTATAAACTATAATTTTGATGGCTAATATCACTACAAAGAAGAATTTTGTTAACGTTGTTTTTTAGATAATTGAACCTTCATTGATCACTATTCACTCTGGTCTCTCAACAGATTCTACATCTTAACATAGTACTTCATGATCATTTATTGTTGAGCCGAAGACAGCAGGTGTTTAGCACATTATATTCTGCTTGGTCCTTGAGGTATTTTATAGATGGTTTCAGAACTACCGCAATGACTAAGATGATAAATGGGTTTAAAATAACTTTAGCAAAAAATAAAAATAAAAAATAAAAAATAAAAAATAAAATAAAATAACTTTAGCTAATTATACCTTTTCTAATTTCAATAACAATGACATCTATCAGTTTGCCTACATAGATCCTAGGTTATAATTATTTGTTTGATTTCTATAATCTCTAAATCGGATAGAAAAAAAAGGCTATATCATTAGAGTAAGACTTGGTGGGTTTGGGCAGTCGTCACATTATGCTGTTAATCTCCTGCAGGATCAGCTATTGATTTTATTTCATGGTTCTGGAAGGCATAACTTTTCTTCCATAAAAGGCGACAGTGAATATTAAAGTAGCCTTTATTTTACGAGTGCAACATGATGATAATGAGGTAATATGGAACAAAAAATGATAATTAGGTAATAAGGAACAATAATAAAACCAGATACTTTGAGGTCCAAAATAAAATTAACAAAGGAAGACAAGATTCACAATTTAATGAAAATCTATTTCTTTTCTTATAAGTGTGTAGGTGAAGGACAGGTCAAAGTGGAAAGTTGCATATTAAGGAATGCATGGTATTCAAGTTGATCCTTACTACTCTTTTCATGGTAAAATAAAAGATGCAATACAAAACGCTTCTGCTAGAAAATTCCTTTACAAACATTGATTTAATGATGATTGAGTGCCAAGGAATGAGGTCCATTCCATGACTATTCTTTAAATCTTTTAACCACATTTACATTCCAAACTTTTGGCAACAGAATTGCGCCTCTTTGATTCTGCCAAGAAGAAAAAGAAGTAACACATAGGGTGCAAAAGTTAATTATCCTTACATTTTTTTAGTCATTCTTATCTTTCTTATTTTTGTTTTGAATTAATTTATCATTATAAATCTTTCAACTAAAAAAAGAAACATATTTTTCCCGGAATAGGAAATTAGGATTCAAAGAGATTACAAGATGTAATTAATATCTTAAAGACAGATTTTTCATATCCCATGTTTTTTTTTTTTTTCATAAAAGATTTCTCACAGCAAAGGTTAAATGAAGATAAGAGAGAGGTGATGGGACATTTGGTTAGAGGGACTCAGAGGAGCAGCAAGCTGTTTTCAAATAGAGGAGTTGTATAAACACTTTAGTAAACTAAGAACAAAAAAATCATTAAGAAGGAAAAGAGAAGATGCAGTAGAAAGAGGTGAGAGAGCCGGGTTGTGAAGGGAGAAGAAGCTAAGTCAAAAGAAACTTTTTTTGAGTGAAGATATCCTCCTCAGAGATAACACGAGAGATGAGGAAAGGATAAGTAAACCCAAAGAGACATACTCAACTAGAAAATGGAAAATTATCAAAACTTCACTAAAAATAAATAAAAGAAAAACAGAAAATTGAGAGCACATGCAATGAAAAGATGATCATATTATATATGATTAGAATACTGAGCTACTTTGTAGAGATTAAGATGGTTAGGTACTATAGGAGAATGAAAGTAGAGAGGAATCGACTAGAAAGTATAGGGAAATCAACTAAAACTATTGCTAAGTAACATTGAATGTCAGGTGAGAATCAGTATCTTTGATATCTAATTCTTTTTTATTTTTTAAATTTAAAAAAACTTATTCATGAGAGACACACACACACACAGAGGGAGAGACACAGGCAGAGGGAGAAGCAGGCTCCATGCAGGAAGCCTGATGTGGGACTGGATCCCGGATCCCAGGATCACGCCCTGAGCCAAAGGCACTCAACCGCTGAGCTATTCAGCATCCCATTGATATCTAATTCTTGAAGAAAATACACAAATGTCTTCAATCGGCTTCTTTCTAGGAAAATAACTGATTGGAAACAGAATATGTTCTCCCAATAATGGAACATGAAGCTAAACAACTGACTTTTAATAATAGTGGCTATAACTGATTGGTATTACTATATATGAAGTGGGTTTTTTTTTTGTTTTCTCAAATATTTATATTATCTCTATGAAGTAGAAATTATTATTCCCTTTTTTTAAGGTGATTAACAGAGGTGTGAAATGACATGCTCAATGCCACATAGCCATCAAATGTCAGAATCAGATTTTGAATCGAGGGAGCTCATCTGTCTACAAATTTTGTGTTCTTCCCGCAGCATAGCACTGCTTCATCCAGAGGGATGTGGATTTTAAAACAAATAATGTTGACTCAAGGATCCTGACAGTAGGTCACAATAGAAATTTATCAGTAAGGCAAGCAGGCTCTGCTTTTCACATTGGTGCAGAACTATCTCCGGATAATGTGCACATGTAAACACAAACCCTGGCGTTGCATTTTGGATTATGGAGGTTGAGAGAAATTACTGTCTGTTCAAGGAGTAATGTTGACTCCTTAGTGAATATGAGATTTTAAAAGACAGCATTAATTTTTGGTAAATTTTCAGGGATTAAAATGCACTTCCTTTGGGCACCTTTAACCCAAAAGTGGCTTTTTAAAAAGCTCAATAAAATAGAAACCTGCTCTCTGACATAGGCGAACTCTTGGCACTTAACTCAGAAGAGGCGTATAGATTGACCTTCTAAGAACTCCAGCTACTTAGTGCACAAATATAATTTATTGGGGGGGCATCTGGATGGCTCAGTTAAGCATTATGACCTCTGGGGTACTGGGATTGAGCCCTGTTAAGTGAGAGTGGGCTTCTCCTGCTGCCCCTCATGCTCTTTCTCTCAATCTCTCAATAATAATAATAATAATAATAATAATAATAATAATAATAGAATAATAATAGTAATAAAGACAGTTCATTTGGTTTTCTTTCTTGTGTTGGCCTAAATTAGAAGGTACAAATTCTGTTTTTGGTTTCTAGACCCCAGAGAGAGCAGATTCCGCTTTACCAGTGGGGAAAGCCTGGGGAAGGAAGGGAATTGGAGAATTGCTTGCTTCCATCACTGACACATGCTGTTGATGGACTCAGTATTTCTATCAAATGAGAAGATTTCTAGAATTGAGGATACTAAATATACTTCCTGTAAGTCAATGGAGACAATAAGAATAGAATTTCTGTTTCATCAGACCCTCCCGAGTAAGTAGACAATGAATCGGAAAGAACCAACCCAGGTTACAAAATATTAATAAATAGAACATTTCTTCCTGAACATTTCTCAAATTCTTAAAACTGCTCTAAGAGGCTCAACCCTCCAGACCTCTGAAAACCCCAAAAGGAGTATCTCAAAGATTCTCTGACAAGGGGGACATGTAAACACAGACACGATAGACATTGTAGACATGTAGTTATGTGTACGGCTAAACATTTAAAATAAAAATAAACAGAAATGTGTTCTTCACTTTTTTTGTCCAGGTAAGAAAGCCTCTTGAGAAGCAGGTTGGCCAGAGGTGGGGAAGAGAGAACCTAGCATACAGAGTTGAGTTTTGTCTTTTTGTTCCAATGAGTGCTACTTCAAGCTAGAGGATCTCACTGATGGTGCCTCTCCCTTGATGCTCCTAGTAGGGTGTAAGACGAAGGGTAGATATACCACGGTATAAACTGTGGTAGGGTATGTTTGATAAAGCAGAGACCCGGGAGCCTCCAATGCTGCAGCAGCCCTCCTCTTAGAGCACAAAATAGGTAAAGGAGAAGCAGTAATGCCAGGCTTGCAAGGATGCAGGAGATGAGTCTTTTCTACAGGCAGGCACCAGAACAAGGACCTAAGAGGAAGAGACAAGTAAATTTGCAGCAGCCGTTGGAACCCCAACTCTACGCTGAACCCACACTGTTTCTGAGCAAGGGAAGGCGACCTAACAAACACGCTGTATCCCCGTGTTATTACATGCAGCACAACCGGTAGGAACTGTTGGATTTGTTTGGGCAGGTGAAGGAGCTAGAGTACTAGAGTTTTATAATCGTACCCTAAAATATTCTGCTGGTTAGCTGCCAATGATTTCCAAAAGTAGGTCCTGATCTGACGCATCGTGTCTGTACCAGGAGTGCAGATACTTCGACTGCAATCCCTTTTTAGATCCATTCCAATTGCAGCAAGTCTTAGAAGACATTTTCAAATGGAAATATAGATCATTATATTTCCAACTCGGATTAATTTTTAATCAAGTCGCCTCCTGAGGAAGGCAGTGCAGGTATGGGTGGAAAACAAAACAAAACAAAACACACAAAAACACAAGTCTTTTAAAATTGTCCTCTGATATAAGTTCTGGTTCTGACAAATAAGTTTTGTGATCTTCAGCCAGTTACTTTTCTGAGCTATGGAAAATCTCTTAATGTATAAAATGGGCCTAAAATGTAATTTTGATGTTTAACTGCAGACAGTTTAAAAGTGCCGCCTCTTCCTCTTTAACTTTGCCTCGTATATGAGCAAACTGGAAAAAAAAAAAAAAAAAAGTGTTTGATCTGGGCAGAAAATTCAAGCCACACAGGATCCGTGACCCAGCCCCAAATCTAAGTACCATGAAAATGCCAAATTTGTTCTCCTTCCTTGTTTCTCAGGTCATTTTCAGTCCTGCTTGGGTTCTGCCCTGCACTCCCCGAAAAAGCCCCATCTTGTAAGTAATAAACATTTTCACATCCCCTTGGTATGTATGCATATGTTGCGTCATCGGGGTCGACATCTGAACCGAATTTTGGGCTGGGGAACCCCCACAGGGTGGACCGCAAGAGGGCGATTCAATAAAACCCTGCCACAAGGTAATTACTGAGGTCCAAAAATTCTATCAAGTAAACTGCAGGCTTTTATTACTGCCAGATTAATGACAAATGAAATCTTTTCATTCAATCTTCACCGTAGTGTAAGGCATAAAACAAAGACAGTGCAAGTTCCCTGCATGTAATTGATGATATCCTGAGAAAGCTCCAAGTGATCATGAAACCATCCATTCTAAATCAATCTTTTCCTTTCCAAAAGAAGACAGGAACATTAGCCTTCTCCTTTTTGAAAATATGAGCTGAGCTGAGGTAGGGAGCCCATCGAGTATATTTGCATTATCTCAGGGAATATATCTGTGGAAGTTTCCCTACTGCTTATCTTTTAAGAATGCTGGGAAGATTAAGAAGCAGTGTCTGATCAAAATAGTATGTCAGGCAAGTGTTTCTTCATGTCTCCTCCTACTTCAATACTCAAAAGATGTAGGCAGTCCTGAGCCTTACAAACTCATAAATCTGGCGATAGTATGTGAGATAGTGGACAGCCAGGTGGTTTCTATTAAATTTGAGAATAATTTCTAAATAAGGTATATTACGTAGACTTTCATTTACAGTGGCTGTAACTCTATGATAATATTCCTCCACCGAGGGAATCAAGAATTTAAATTTCGCCAACTCTTGTAAGCTTGTGAGAATAGAACTAATACAATTCTATAGCATCTCCCTGGGGAAGGAAATACAAATTCATAAAAATCTACGTTTGACTTTCTGAATGGCGTTTGTCTTAGCACTGCTTTTATAGGCCAAAATCATGGGAGTTGTCACAACAGAGCCAAAACGGCTGATTTAAAAACTCCGAAGCCATTTGTTGAGGAGCAAAATAGTTGCCAGTCTTTCATTTTTATACAACTCATATGAATTAAGGATATATGGTATAGTGAGCACTAAGGCCAGTGATATTTTTTTTTTAAATTTTTATTTATTTATGATAGTCTCACAGAGAGAGAGAGAGGCAGAGACACAGGCAGAGGGAGAAGCAGGCTCCATGCACCGGGAGCCCGACGTGGGATTCGATCCCAGGTCTCCAGGATCGCGCCCTGGGCCAAAGGCAGGCGCCAAACCGCTGCGCCACCCAGGGATCCCAGGCCAGTGATATTTAATGATTTTTAACACATTGGTTTAGGGATAGAAATACATGTGAACTAATTCGTGAAGACTAGCTCATTTCATCAAACAGAATAAGCACTTCCTGTATGCTGTCCACTGCAATGAGACCCATTTGATAGGATAAAAAGGGAAGTACATGTAGAGTTTGGACTCGATCCTCAAGCAATTGGAAATGTAGACGTAGGGGAGAGTTGCTGAAAATTTCTATGAATATATGTAAAGTAGTAGAGATGTGTGTTTTTAAAAAGGTTTGGCAAACGGAGTAGGCAAGTCAGATTTTGAGGTATAAACTAGAGACCTCAATACTTAGGCACTAGAACATAGCAATTTGAAATGATGGGCAGAAAGTAAAAATATAGGAGTGACATCAGGGAAAATGAGAATTACTGGAATGGAATAATGGAGAGCTAAAAAAGCAAGATGTGTGACACTGATAGCCTTTATTTATATAGAAAAAAGTGGTTTGTATGACAAAAAGAATAGTGATGATGAGTTCAGCTGTGCCATAATGAGTTTCAGGCACTGAACTAATATGTGTTTGTTAAGTAAAAATTTAAATATGAATCTAGAGCTCAAATGAAATCTGTGAACCATCCTGATATGAGTTCATAGCCACACTGAGATGACATAACTCTCTTAGAGGAAAATATAAGTCAAGAAGAACATGAGTATATTTTGAGGTGCATCTATGGATGGAGCGTGAGATACAAGGAAGGATCTTGCATAGGAATTGAAAGCAAGATGGTAAAGACTTAGGAGAATAGATGCCATAGACGCTAGGTTAAAAGAAGCAAGTGTTGATGTATCTAAGAGGATTCGTGTTGTAATGGCAATTTCATTGAATTCTCAGAAGGAATCCAGGAATATTATTCCTTTTGGGCTCTGGAAGCATTTTGTGAGTTCATTTAGACTAGCGGTATTCATGTATTGATTCACTTAGCAAAATACTTATTAGTGTTTTGCTCTTCTGTACGTGGAGGATGAAGATCACACCACCTGCCATTCTTGAATTTACGAAAGATAAACTAAGTCTACCGGGGGGGTGGTGAATTTGGGGAGAGTTCAGTAGAGTAGAAAAGATTCTACTCTACTTGGCAGCTGGGAAGGAGAAAAAAAAGACATTTTGGGATCTAGGATGGTATAAGCCAATAACCAGAGTGATAGAGGTGTGTATAATTTTCCAAGCATGTTGGCTTTTACAAGAGCATTGGCGCCATAGTGATAGGTACAGACAGGAGCAGGATATGAAACTGGATAGGTGGCTGATGGCAGATGGTGAAGGACCTTTTATACGATATCACAGAGATTACTGAGAGTCAATACCAGAACTGTGAGGATTTTATTAATTGATTGAATGATTGAGAGGGAGAGAAAATCAGAAGCTGGCTCCTTGCCCAGCACCAGCTGGATGCACAGTCTCGTTACACTGAGATCATGACCTGAGCTGAAATTAAGAGTTGAATGCTTACCCGACTGAGCCACTCAGGTGCCCCAAACCTTGAGGATTTTAAAATATGGAAGGATTACAAACAGATACATGTTATGGAAAGATAAGTGGCAAAACTCAGGAGAATGTATATGCAGCAGGGAGTCAGAGAGGAGAATAGTTTGAAGGTTATTATAAAGATTTATAGAAGAAATAGTGATCATCTGAGTCCTAATACTTAGTATAAGAAGGAGAAAGAATTATTTTTTTTAAATTATAAAAGTAAATCGTATTTCTCGAAGGATATTTGACACATAAAGCATGATATGGAGACTTGTCAATTTGGTGATGCTCTAATGAAAAACCATAATTAACATCGTGTGCATTTCCTGCCAACTGTATCTGCATGTGCACGCATATGTTTAATGCACGTGTGTCCATATAGATGTAAGGTAGATAAATATATAAACATGTTTGCAAACTGTATGAATAAATAGAGATAAATGCGAAATTGTCTCTGGTCCTAAGCTTCACACTATATCATAAGCACTTCCCCATTTACTGACATCAACTTCAAAACACATGGCATGATTCTGTAGTATTAAACATTACTGGACTATATCGTAACGTACCTAGCCATTGTTTGAAATTTAGATTGTTTCCAATTTTTCACTTGTGCAATATTGAGGATCTTGATTTACATTGACAACTGCTCAGCAGAAATGTTATAGTAATTTTCCTTTTTTCTCCTATATATGAAGTCCTCGTCTTTCTGCCCTCATCAGTTAGCAGTATCTTTTAAAAATTGCCCATTTGAGCGATGCCTGGGTGGCTCAGCAGTTGAGTGTCTGCCTTCGGCTCAGGTCGTGACCTGGGGTCCTGGGATCGAGTCCCGCATCGGGCTCCTTGCATGGCGCCTGCTTCTCCCCTTGCCTGTGTCTCTGTCTCTCTCTCTGTGTCTCTCATGAATAAATAAATAAAATCTTAAAAAAAAAAGTAAAATTCCCCATTTGATAAATGAAAGTGGTATCTTATTAATGATCATTCATAGAGGTCAACTTTTCTTACGGGTTTCTTTGTACTTATTCTATCAACTTCGATAAATTACTTGTTCATATAAAAATAAATTCTTTATGTTGTTATTGCTTGTGTATTATGGTGACTTGATAAATTCAGTGGGTATAGAATTCTAGAGAATCTCCTAAAATTTACTGACCAAATAAACTTTTTTTCTGTCCTTGATATGTACCAGGAACAGTTCCAAGTTGTTTATACTGCATGGGTGTTTAAAATTGTGAAGTTCAGCGTCGATACCATCTTCATTTATAAACAGTCCTCAGTTTTGCTTTGTGAAACACGGTTACCCTAACCTCAGCTCTTATGTGTTGGATGAAGCTGGTCTCATTTCTTCTGGTCACCAGAGTTGGAGCATGTGACTTGGGGAAAGCCCAATAGCACATTCCATCCTTCTTGCTAGGATTATTTCTTTCTTTATTTAAGATTTTATTTATTTATTCATGAGAAACAGAAAGAGAGAGAGAGAGAGAGAGAGAGAGGCATAGACACAGGCAAAGGGATAATAAGCAGGCTCCATGCAGGGAGCCCCATGTGGGACTAGATCCTGGGACCCCAGAATCACACCCTGGGCCAAAGGGAGGCACTCAACCACTGAGCCACCCAAGCGTCCCAAGGATTATTTCTTAGGGAGGGGCCCCAATCCCAGGAAAGTCAATCAAACCTACTGAGAACCGATATTCTATAAGGAAATAAAACTCTGGTCCACTTAGTTTGTGGATGTGGAAAAGCTGAAGAAACCTGGGGCAACTGAGTAGCACTTGGGAATGGCAGCAGCTCAATAGAAACAGACCGAGATGATTCTGAATTTAGCCACCCCAAAGCTACACCCACTGGCTTGGGTTTGATTTTCTGTTGTTTACAACACAAGAGTTTTAATTGACAAAGTAATGAAAACTTACAGTCCTTCCCTGAGCTTTTTAATGAAATATTCCAATCAGTTATTCATTTAATTTGAGAAAACATACATTTTTCAATTCCTTCAACATGTCAGAGTCTCAGGATCCTGGATATGGAGTTCACTTTTCGTCAGCATAAACATGGTATAATGATGTGTCCTAGAATCTGTCATTTTAATTTTTTGAATGAAGTATATCCTGATTGTTCTTGGAACAACTTCATTATGAACAGAGATTAAGATTCATGAATCTTTTATGAAACAGTAAAGGGGTTGACTCTGTATATTTAGAAGTCAGCTTCTGTGTCATGCCGTCGTTCAAGGATTACAGGTGTTTCCTACATCATAAGGGGGAAGCAAAAACATACCTCTTTAATCACATTAATAAATTCCTGTTTTCAATTCCCAACTTTCTTAGCTTATAGGAAAATATTAAAGGATTTAGATGAAAAATTCAATATAAACATAATCAGTGTGATTTCTTGTTCCATTGGAATTATCTTATTGGTGGAACCCATCTTTGCATTTATCATATAATGAGGAATATTAATAAGAAATGAGACATTTTTCTCTTTGATCATAGGTGTTTCTTCTCAAAAACATCTGATATTCTTATTCTAAAAAAGAGCATCAGCTTCCTGCCGTTGTCATCTGTTTCTTTCCTGTCTTATAACCTCAACATGAACAAAACTCATTTCTTTTCTCTCTGGCCCCATTATCTAGTTAAATTAATACCCCCCCAAAAAAAAAATAAATTCAGAAACCTGGATTTGTCCAGTGCTACTTTTCATAACCACATGGAATTATTCACTAGAACTTATTGTTTTATCTCCTAAATATCAATTGAAGCGGTCCCCTTTTCCATCCCTGAAGCTTTGTTTTTTTTTTCCCCTAATAATTTCATGTTTGGATCACTGAAATAGTTTTTTTTTTTTTTTTTCACTGAAATAGTTTGTACACATTGTTTACCAGATTCTCTTGTCTCCCTGAATCCCCTAATCCATCTTAAATCTGGCACTACAGGACGGAGTAGTTATTTATATGAATCACACAAGTCACACAGAATAGTGATTTATATAAATCACACAAATGTAATTATACATTTGTTTCTCATTTTAAGTTCTTTCATGCAGCAAGGATTTTGTCTTTTGTTTTTTTAAAATAATTGCTATATTCAGTATTAATTGGAAACTCCTATTATGGCGGCATTTTCTTGTCCTCCTCACTCTCTCCCTCATGCCTGCCCATCAAGTTCATGCTTACTGTGTCCTCCCATTTACCCTTTCTTTCAGCCATTTCACCATTATATAGTAAGTTTCTGCTTAAATAGTAGTACACTTGATGTACCTAATTCTCACATCAATCATACAGTGTAAGATTTATCACTTCAAGGTAAGAATTACTTTACAGATGGGAAACTTGAATGACAGGGACCCCAGAGAAAGAATGATAATGCTTTTGCAAAGGTTAGCGGGTGAAGGGGAGTTTGACTAACCCATCATACTATCAGCTTTAATCACATTGAATAAATTCATTTTTAAAAAAGCACCCTTCTTTTTCCTCCACGATTCCTTCTATTTGAAACACTCCTTCTTTCCAACCCACTTCAGTAACCATGCATGCACAGCTCAACGAAGTTGAGATGAATTTTTGATTTGGCGTATATGAAATGATGTTTACTTGGCTTGGAGAAAACCTGTATAACTTACTTTCTTCCTATTTGCGAGCACTTAAGAAGCTATTCGTGTAGGTTAATGATTCTCAACCCTTCAAAACACACTGGGGAACCTCTGAAGAATATTCCCACAGTTTTCAGAAATATTGCTCTTTCTAAAGACATTGTTTTAATGTTCAATTTCATTGTTTTGGATAAGTCTGTGGACTTGGAATCCAGGAAGATCTAGGTCAGAATGATGGCTCTTTCATTACCAGCTAGGAAGTCACTGGTGTTAATTAAGGCCTCTGAAATGCAATTTTCTCATGAGTGAAAAGAATAACAAAGGACTTTTCTTTTTGGCATTAGGTTATTGTGAAGATTAAATGAGATGGATCTTTTAAAAACTGATTAGAGCACAGTGTTTGCCACATATTATTTCCTTAATAAGTGTCATGTATTTATTACAAATGTTATTGACAATGTTTTGTTGTTATTTGGTTTTGGGAAACTTTGTTTTTCCAAAACACCTTTGTTAAAACATATAATATGCCGGTTATAATAAATATAATGTAATAACCTTCTCAGAACAATGTAAATATGCTAGGGAGACAGACGTAATATTCATCTCATCTAAAAACTGGTTAGATATTTTTCAGTAATTATTTGGTCTTCTTCCTGTCACTTTTATTTTACTTTCTTCTTCTTATTTTTTCTTCCTGTTTTTATTATTTTTTATTTTTATTTTTATTTTTATTTTTTTCATCCTCTTTTTAGAATAGCTTTCAGGTTTACAAATGAAGTCTGAATATACAAAAACTATTTTTATAATACTGTATTTTCTACATGATAATAAAAGAATTTGATGAGGAAAATTTGAAGGACACAAAAAGTAGTCATTAATTAGAACACATATGTTTTGCAATATGCTTGGGTTGATTTTTTTTTTTTTTAATGCTTCAAAAGTGTCAAATTACAAAGGCTAATATAACACCTTTTAAAAACCTAAAACACCAAAGAGGCATAATCCCTCTAAGGAAGAAAGAAAAACTCTTTAACAATAGTGTAAATTATTTGTAGACCTCCTGCTTGAACAAGATAAGTTATTAAGATTTTCTGAAATGATTAACTATTGTTTTAACTGCTATTTGTATTTCAACACAGGGGAGATAAAAACACTTTGGATTGGAAGTCCAGAAGCCTTGTCTCTCATTTGCTAATTGCATAGCATTCAGTAAGGCATGTTGTCTCTCTGTACCTCAGTTTCTCATCAGAGAAATTGGCAGTTTGAATACATAATGTCTGATCTATATTAATGGCCATACTGTGGTGTTAAAGGAAGATTCTGGAACCTCACAGATCTAGAGACCCTGTTGTTTACAAATTAGGCAATTTGGCATATTATTGAATCTAATTGAGACTCATTTTCCTAGTTAGAAAAATGTATATAACTGTGTATAAATTGCAGATTTGCTGTGAGAAATATACAATAACCTATTCTTTGCCTGGCAGTTGTAAGTATGCAATAAATGTTAACTAATATTAACATTTTTAAAAGATTTTATTTATTCATGAGAGACAGAGAGAGAGGCAGAGACACAGGCAGAGGGAGAAGCAGGCTCCCTGTCGGAAGCCCGATGTGGGACTCGATTCCAGGACCCTGGGGTCATGCCTTGAGCCAAAGGTAGATGCTCAACCACTGAGCCACCCAGGCATCCCTGATATTAATATTTTATAAAATATTTGAGGATATGTGGCCTCTAATTTTCCCCATTAATGTTGAATAAAAACCCATATCCTTTCCATCAATTATTTGAGCACTTTTCATTTATTTTTTTTTAACAACAATTTTATTTAGCTTTGACTATGTACTATGTTCTATACTACTCTCTGGTTATACTGTGAATAACAACATAGTCATAGACCTGCCTTCATGCAGGAAATAGGCAACATACCAGTAGCACATAGTGAAGTATTTAATTAGAAAGTACAATACATGCCAGAAATGAAAAAAAAATTACAAAAAAAAAAAAAAAAAACAGTGATAGTAAAGAATGGAAGAGATTTTTCAGATTGAATGGTCAGGGAAAGCCTCTCAAAAATATTGTTTAAAGCCTGGAAGAAAATAACAAAGATGAAGAATGATTGGATGGGTATTCCAGAAAGATTGACATGGGCAGGAGGGATGGGAGAAAGAGCTTTGCATGATTTAGATTAAAAAAAAAAAATCCCTCTTTCAGATAAGGGGTGTGAATGAGATATGATGAAGAGTAGCAAGGACTGTAGCTGGGACGATGGGCAGGGGCCAGATCATGACTATTTTCAAAATCAATCTAAGTGCAAAAGGCTATCACAAAGGATTTTCAATCAGAAGAATAATGCGATTCCAATTTCATTAAAAAAAAATCATTGCAGCTGCTGATTAGATATGCATAGGGAAGGGGCAACAGGGAAGGAGAAAAACCAGGTAAATGACACTGTAGAGGATGAGCTAGAGATGTGGGCTAGGGTCGTAGCATTGGCCCCGGAGCGATGATACTAACAATGACAATGACAAGAGTTATAATAGCTAACCTTTCCTGAGAGTTCCTGATGCGCCATCCTGCCTACACCTGTGTTTTCCTTTGAAGTTTGTGACTTATATTGTACCTTTATTATTATTTATTTTTAGCATGGATTACCCTTACACCCCCTGCCTCCCCCCCATGTGCATAGCCTCCATCATATGAATATCTCTCAGCAGAATGGCAACTTATGGTCTTATGTGGGTTTAGTTAGGTAGGGGGGGTATTTAGTGGGATTTAGGGATTTGGGGAGGGGGAGAGGGAGGAGGGAGGAGGGATGGGACGGGGAGGGAAGGAAGTAAGGAAGGAAGACAGGAAGGAGTAGGAAGGGAGGTAGGGAGGGTGTAGGTGATATGGAGGATGGGGCGGGTCTGATGGGAGGTGCGGTATGATTTCTTCGTCTGTCTTCTTTCTTTATTCTTCTTTCTTCTTTCTTCTTCTTTCTTTTTCTTTCTTGCTTTATTTCTTCTTTCTTTTCTTCTTCTTATTCTTTCTTTTTCTTTCTTCTTTCTCTTTTTCTTCTTCTTTCTTTCTTTTCTTTCTTTCTTTCTTTCTTCTTCTTCTTCTTCTTCTTCTTTTTTTTTTTTTTAATTTTACCAAGAAGGAATTTACATTAACATCCCAATCACTTAGATTCCAAAGTTTACCTTAGGGCTCACTCTCTGGGTTGTGCATTCTGAGTTCGAACGCGTGTGTGATGAAATTTATCCATCGTTATTGAATGGTATCAAGTATATTCACTGCTCTAAAAATCCTCTGTGCTCTCTTCATCTTGCTGGCCTTTTACCCCTAATCCTGGCCTTCTAAACCTGGACAACTCTCTGGTCTTCTACCACTGATCTTTCAGTCATCTCCAGAGTTTTGCCTTTTCCAGAATGTCATGTTGTTGGAATATTAAAGTGTGTAGCCTCTTCAGATGGACTTCTTCTACTTAATAAGATGAATTTCAGTTTCTTGCATGGCCTTTCAGGGCTTGATCGCTCATGCCTCTTTAGCACTTTCTAATACTCCATTTGCTACATAGACCACAGTTTATTTATCCTTCATTTACTAAGGGCATCTGATTTCTTCCAAGATTTGTCGGGTATGAATCAAGCTGTTATTCATGTCAACATGCAGGTTTTTATGTGGACAGAAGGTTTTGAGTGAATAAGGAGGAGAACAATTGGTGGGTCTTATGCTAGGAGTATGTTTACTTTTGTAAGCAACTGCCAAATTGCCTTCCCAAGTGGCTGAACCATCCTGCATTCCTATCTGCAGCAGTAAGTGAAAAGTTCTCTTGCTCCACATCCTCACTAACATTCATTGTTATCAATGTTCCAGATTTTGGTTATTCTAATAGTTGTGCAGGGGTGTCTTGTTGTTTTAATGTGCATGTCCCTGATGACATATGACAGGGAACATTTCTTTCATATGCTTATTTGCAATATTTTCTTTGTTCAGGTGTCTTTTATGGTCTTTAGCTCATTTTTATTTTCTTAAGATTTTATTTACTTATTCATGAGAGACACTGAGAGGAAGAGAGAGAGAGATTGAGAGAGAGAGAGAGAGAGAGAGAGGCAGAGACACAGGCAGAGGGAGGAGCAGGCTCCATGCAGGGAGCCCGATGTGGGACTCGATCCCGGATCTCCAGGATCACGCCCTGGGCTGAAGGCAGGCGCTAAACCACTGAGCCACCCGGGCTGTCCCTTTAGCTCATTTTTAAATCAGTGTTCTTGTTTTTCAATTTTAAGAGTTCTTTATATATTTTGGATGAACAATCCTTAATCAGATATGTATCTTGCTAATATTTTCTCCCATTCTGTGGCTTATCTTTTTATTCTTTTTTTAAATTTTTGTTTTTATTTATTCATGAGAGACACAGAAAGAGGCAGAGACACAGGCAGAGGGAGAAGCAGGCTCCCTGCTAGGAGCCTGATGTGGGACTTGATCCCAGAACCTCAGTATCACGACCAGATGCTTAACCATGGAGCCACGCAGGCGTCCCTTTAATTTTTTCATTGACCCATCACTCACATACAATGTTATATTAGTTTCAGGCACACAGCATATTTTTTAGGCATAAACATATTGATTCAACAGTTGTATACATTACTCAGTGCTCACCATGATAAGTATACTCACCATATGGTACCAAATACTGTTGTTGCACTTATTGACTATATTCCCTATGCTGTACTTTTTATCTCTGTGACTTATTCTATAATTAGAAGTTTACCTCTTAATCCCCTTTATTTCACTCATACCCCTATTCACCTCCCCTCTAGGAGTCTGTAACTCTTAAATTTAAGGAAGTCCAGCTTATCAGTTGTTCTTTTATGGATTGTACATTGGATGATAGATCTAAAAAGTCATATCCAAAGCCACTGCTGTTTTCTCCTATGTATCTTCTAGGAGTTAACAGTTTTGTGTTTGTTTGTTTAAGATTTTATTTATTTCACACAGTGAGAGAGAGAGCGAGAGAGCGAGAGAGCGAGCATAAGCAGGGGAAGCAGAGGGAGAGGGATAAGCAGGCTCCCGATGATCAGGGAGCCTGACCCGGGGAGATCCCAGGCCCCTGGGACCACGACCCGAGTCGAAGCCAGACTTTGACCTAACCAACTCACTCACCTGACCAACTGAGACACCCAGGCGCCCTAGTTTTGTGTTTTACATTTAGGTCCATTTCAATTAATTCCAGCGGATAGTGCAAGGTCTGCACATACTAAACATCTCATGTGTGAATTACTAGAGCTCATGTATGATGAAGAGATACAGTTTGGAGAGGCTGTCACTTCCTGCAGGCCATGCTGTTAATAATAGGACAGTCGATATCACGGAACATGCTCTTAATTATTATGCTCCACTACTGTAAATTGGTGAACTGATTAAAAATAGGTTTTAATATATTATATTTAGAACTTAGAAACCCGTTGGGGATGGGAGGTAACGAGAGGGAAGAGTCAAAGAGCCGAAGACGACTCTGAGGTTTTTAAGTTAAACCTTCTGTGTGTATGTTTCATTAACAAAACTTGTGCAAGAGTATTTTATGAGTAGTATGATATTTAGAGGCATGGGCTTGAATGAGCTTATCTACAGAAAGATGGTAGAGACCAAAAGAAGAGCCCGTATTTCCTTCCAAAAAAGAAATCCAGCATTTTTGTGTATGCTAGAGGAGGGAAGAAAGATACAGGATCCCAGGAGAAGCCAGAGAGGCAGGAGGATAAATCCAGAAGTGCGTGGGAGCAGCTCAAAGAGAGTTGACAACGGTTGACTACCCCTGAGATGTTCAGGAAAATGAGGAATTGCAAGTGTCTTATGTGGAAACGGAGGCGGTCTGTGTGCTGAGAGTGCTGTGGCTACTGGGGTGAGAAATGTTTCTGTCTTTCCATGAACATTTTTCTGTCACTAAAACAGACCAAGCCCTTTCTGATGTATCAGAACCTTTGTCTTGTGGGTTTGCTCTGTCTGGAGGGCACTAGCCTAGGAACTTTGCAGAGTACACTTCTTATCACTTGGTGCTTATCTCAAGTCCCACATCTCCAAAGAGTACCTCCTCCCTCATTTATTTTTTTTTATCCCATAATGGTACTTTATTTTTAAACTCTTTTAAATATCATATTTTTTCATTTATCTTTTTCTCTTTATCTCCCTCCCACCAATAGAATAGAGTTCATGGAAATTAGGAGCCGGTCTATTTGTTCAGCATTGCATCTCTAACACCTGTGATATTACCTAAATAGACGGATGGTCTATAAATTCTATGAAATGAATGCATGAAATGGTAAAAAAGATCGGTTATCACCAGATATTTGGGGGCGGGGGAGGGAGAGGGAAGAACAGGTGAAACACAGGGTACTTTTAAAGCGGTGAAACTGTTCTGTATGATCGGATGAATGCTATTACGCATTTGATAAAACCTATAGAATGTACAATACAGAGTGAACCCTAATCGAAACTACTGCCTTTGGTTAATAACAATGCGTTCATATTGGCTGATCAATTGTAGCAAATGGACCATATCAATGCAAGACGTTAACGGGAGAAACTGAAGGGGGATATATGGGAATTCTGTACTTCTCCACTTTCTGTGAGCCTTAAACTGCTCTAAAATGAAAGTCTGTTAATTTAAGCAAAATAAAAACCAAAAACCTGTGGATTTCCTATCTTCAGATCTTGTTTTCTTTCAACGGATCTTCCACACCTTTCCCATAGTATTTAAAATGCAAAAATAAATAAATAAATAAATAAATAAATAAATAAATAAATAAATAAATAAAATGCAACTCGTGTAGTTCTCCCCTTAAAATCCTCATAATCTTCAAAATAAGCAAAAAAATAAGCACAAGTGAAAAAGTAAAAAAATCTACGGTGCCAGATGTAGTAAATACTGTCATAAACAAGCCAACTATGCTTTTATTTTCCTATTTTTTTTAAAGATTTTATTTATTCATGAGAGACAGAGACAGAGACAGAGAGAGAGAGAGGCAGAGACACAGGCAGAGGGAGAAGCAGGCTCCATGCAGGGAGCCCAACATGGGACTTGAAACCAGGTCCCTAGGATCACACCCTGGGTCGAAGGTGGCACTAAACCGCTGAGCCACCCAAGGATCCCTATTCTCCTATAGTTTTAATTTACAGAGAAATTATAAATTCTAGTTTTAGAGTCATAGAGCACCCCTTTTATGTTTTGCTATTCATATACTTGTATTACTGTCATAATGCTCTTGAATTTTGGAGAAGTTAGTTTCTCTAAGGCTTAGTTTTTCTTGTCTGTTGACCTTTTTAGAGTGAACAAATATATATTAACACTCTAATATTAATGTTAAATATATATTGCATGTTATTTAAACATAATTCAAAATATATAGATCTGAAATATAATTAATAAGCTATGTCTTATAAATTTAAAATATTTGTAATTATGACATATATTAAATTTTATTTAACATTAAGATTAATTGCAATATTTTAAAAACTGTGTATTACCACTACCACGCTATTAATCTGTGCAATGTACTCTTTTGTATTTATTCTTTTGTGTGTATAATTCTTGCTTCCTAAACAGGTTAGTAGGCTCAGCTAGGGGTAGGAAGCACACATCATACTGCTCTCTTTTGATTTGTCCTCACCTTAAGTAGTCCCCTAAGATTTTTGAAATTTAAAGTAACTGGTCACTCTCTGATTTCTTAATTTTAGCTACTTGAGCACTAGTGCTACAACACTGAGCAAGTACAGATTTATTCCCCCTCTGTCCTCATGGAGCTTACCCTCTTGTGAAGGGCAGGGAATAAACATTAAGTAAAAACTTCTAAATGTTTGAAATTGAAGCTGTGCTAAAGCTCTCAAAAAGAAATGCCTATTGCTAAAGAATTTCATGACAGGCAGATTTTAACTGAGTGGCTTATCCAAGAAAACATTCTTGTGGCAAAGACAAATAAATATTATGGAGGAAGAGTCATAAATTTGGCAAAACAAGAAGTAAAAGATTTCAAGAGAGCAAGAATTGAATCTGCAAAACAATGGCAGGAATAATCAAAACGAGGGGGGCAGGGTACTGAGAGGAGTCCTGACTGCGACAGATGGGCACAGGACACAGTACCATGTGAGGTTAGAGACTGACAAGAGAGAGACTGAGCAGGTCTTCTTACTATGGGATTTAATCTTTTATTTTCTTAAATTAAAAAAAAAAATCTAGGAGTAATGAAAAGCCACAGAAGGGATTTCAGCAAATAGATATATTAACTTTTGTGCTTTCATAAGATCACTCTGGTTGCAATACGAAAAAGTGATTTCAAGGAGCTAGAGTGTGAGTTACCCTATAAGAGACTATTACAACAGTTCTAGCAAGAGGTAGATGGAATGATCTTTCTTAACTCAGTCTCCTCTGTATTGAAGTCTTTTAGAAAGTGAACCAGACAGTTCACCCTTAATGATATTCTCCTTGTCATTAGAAAGTGATGGGAAGAGTTTACCATAAGGACAATTGCTTCTCACTATATGCCATCTCCCTCTTAATATCCCACTTCATAACAGATACTGCAGTCATGTGACAAATACCTTGTTAGTGACAAAAACAAGTTACGATCACATGAATCCTCGTAGCTCATCTGCTCCTACTGTATTTTTGAATATGTCTCAATTTGTTTCTTAATGAGCTCTTACACAGTCCCTGTGTGTACTGCTGCTACCATCATGGCTGTATTTAAAAAGAATGCTTGGAAGGAATATCTACAGATTGCATATTCAAAAGGGGCAAAAATTAAAATAGTAAACAGGCACTGATAAATTCAAGGACAGTAACGTATTTAAGATTGATTGCAAAACCTGTGTAGGGGCCTGCAAGCCATAGATATGGTTCTGTGGACAGGAAAACCAGAGTGGTGGTTTCACGGTTTCGTCGCTGGTGGTGAGATCACTTCTTGATTATGTATGTGGAGTGCAATGTATTTCATTTTTTTCCTATAATATACAAAATTCCAGTTGAAAATCATATTAAATCATGATTATTAATTTTTAATACTGGCCCTCCAAGTACAAGTTTAATCCATGTTAGCCCAACCAGTATTTCTTGACCAATTTTTTTCCTGTGCCCTTATCTACCATCTTACTTAATGATTTGTCTTCATTTTTACTTTGTTTCAGCTTTCTTTGAACAGTCCTATTTAGAGAAGCCCTTCTTTATGTATAAATAATAGGTGATATTATTTTCCTAGGGGGCAATATATTCAGTAGGTCCTTTCTCTCCCTGCCTACTCAGGGTCGGAATTAATTGATTGGTTAATTCATTCATTTGTTCATTCATTTTGCTTCCACCTCTTTAAAGTTTTGACATTTGAGATCAGAGGTTTTCAACCTTTGTTTGAAGGTATTATATGATTAAATCTCTAATATATCTGGTTGTGTATACAATGAATTATTTTGTTCTTTGTGAAACATTTAACAAGGAGTTTGTTTCAACATTCTGATACCAGATTTATCTTCAATATTCAGGTATACCTTTTTTTTCTGTAATTCAGGTGTTAATGGTAAAATAACTAATATACATTTATTGGGTATATAGATTTAAATGGATGCTATTAATTTAATGGGATTTTCTCATTCTTGAAATGTTTCAAAATAGAAAAACTTTGAAATGTAATATTCCATTTTACATGCAATTATATGTCAAAAAATATAACTTTGAGGCTAGTTTTATTTTCTTCTTTAAAGATCAAATATATTTAGGAGATTTATCTTTTTACAAAGGACTATTTTTCTTAAGAATCCACTGAAGTCAAATGTGTGTGTGTGTGTTTCATGGGCATAAGAATAAAAAATGTCTTCAAACTGGCCGCTAGCCTTGATCTCTGATTTTGTTTGGTTGCTCAAAAAAGTTTTCCAAACGATTTTTATCAAAATAAGAGTATAAGATTAATAATCAGTCTGTCTTCTACTCTATTATAACAACAGAAATAATAAAGCCTCTAAACTTTATTTAAAATTAAAGCTTCTCTCCACCCTTTTGGGTTGATTACTTGTAGAAAAAGAAGAAGAAGAAAGAAGAAAGAAGAAAGAAGAAGAAGAAAGAAGAAGAAGAAAGAAGAAGAAGAAGAAGAAGAAGGAGGAGGAGGAGGAGGAGGAGGAGGAGGAGGAGGAGGAGGAGGAGGAGGAGGAGGAGAAGGAGAAGGAGAAGGAGAAGGAGAAGGAGAAGGAGAAGGAGAAGGAGAAGGAGAAGAAGAAGAAGAAAAAAAAGAAAAAGGTTGGGATCCCTGGGTGGTGCAGTGGTTTAGCGCCTGCCTTTGGCCCAGGGCGTGATCCTGGAGACCCGGGATCGAATCCCACGTCGGGCTCCCAGTCCATGGAGCCTGCTTCTCCCTCTGCCTATGTCTCTGCCTCTCTCTCTCTCTCTCTGTGACTATCATAAATAAATAAAAATTAAAAAAAAAAAAAAGAAAAAGGTAGGTTTTCTTATGTTACCTATGGAACCAATATGGCATTAGTTTTCTCAGGATGTGGCAAGCATTTATGGCTTTTTTTAGAGATACTTTTAAGGGTTACTTAGGAATTTCTCTCCTTAGGAGTCTCTCTCATCTCTACTTTCTTGATGTTTGTATCTCCATCGCTGGCCATTCAAGATTCCTCCCTCATTTCTTAAGCATTTGGCAAAGCTGTTCCAATCTCTATCTGCTGAGGTCCACTTGCCCCTCCACTTGTCCCTCTTTGCAGCATCTAAACCAATTCTGGCCAAATTTCTCTTATGTAGAGTATAGGAAATATGCCCCTTTGATCTGCCATCAGTAGGAGTGCAGTTATTTTCAATTATACCCTGCTTTTCATTTAGCTGCCCAGCAGGCAGCTTCAGCTACATCCTTTTGCCCTTTAAAATTCTCACTTGTGAGTCTGACCCTCATCCAGTGTGTCACTAGACTGCTGGGAATACAATCAAGCTTGCTGAGTTGTTTCTTTGAAGCTTCTCTCACTAAGATTAAGGTCAGAAGACAGCCATTCTACCCCAATCCCCCTTGGGAGATGGGACTCACAGAATAGCTCTTGTCAAAGAAACGCTTTAATTCCCAACTTACCTCTTGGCTTTTCCAAATTCTCTGACAGGCTGCAGATGGTTGGTCAGATGATAGCAGTAAAGCAGTTAATGTTCTTGCTCATCTCCTTGGCAAGTTGATATGGTCTTGAAAGTCATAAAGGTTTTGTTCTGAGACAGAGATAAGCTAATACTGCGATGGAGCATCTCATTTTATACATTTTTGCTGTGTCTATATATGTCACATAAAAGACTGTTTTTATATATCCTGCACATTATGAAGTACCAAATTGAGGAATATATATAGTAAATGTTAAATCATATATAAGAACATTAATATCTAAGTGATGTATTGTTTCTAGTGCCATCCTGTGTTTGCAAAAACTATGGAACCCTCTTACTGGTGCCTTACAGAACCAAATATTAGCAAAGGAATCTGGGTTGGATTTGTTGGAGACAAAGCAGGACATAAAAACACTGAAAATGGATAAATGGAGTATACCTGGGAGATAACAACACATTGGAGTTCAAATTCCAACTCCTCTTCATAGTGTAAGATATAAGGAATTCACTTAAATTTTGGGGGGAAAGAAGTCAAACTCTAGTTATTTTCTTTAAAGTGAGTTAATAATATCTATAGAATTATGAAAGTCAAACAAAATAATAGAGTAAAAGTTCTACAGAATGCAAGATACAGCCTTTATGTTAGACTAAGGCCTTCTAGCAGGCCTTCATAGGCATGGAGAGCCCGGGAGGTGCCTATAAAGGGAGACTTGAAATGTTCATCTGGTCACAACGTGTCAGATGGATTAGAGTAGGTGTAGACCAGAGGCAAGCAAATCAGTTAGGAAGCCGTTACACTCCTTCTCTTGTATAATAACAAGTGATAAATAAACAGGGATTGAAAGGAAAATATTCCATTACCTTAGTGCAGGAATGGAACACGGAGTAGAGCACAGAAGGTGTACTATTTCTCACATAAACTGGTATTTCCAAAATGCTTGCAGTGTGTTTTAAAACTATGGATGAGCTACAGCAAAGGGAGTAGACATAGTGACTGTCCCAAAGATATCCTCTTGGTGATCCACGGTCATAGCAGGTTGGAAGTATTTAGGAGTTAGTGTAGCCTGGAGTAGCCCTCAACCAATGTCAGGGGAGGAGCTAATGGATAAAGAGTTGGTCCTCTTTAGTCCTTTAGCACGATAATTCGGAAGTGTGTCCTAGACAGTCTCCCTGCACTTCTAGTGGTCATGTGCCGGGTTGCCATGGAGGAACCTGTTCATTTAATGCAGCCAGAACTGCCTGCCTTTCCTTTCTTGTCTCACTTCTTCATTCTCCTACCAGTGCTTTCTAAGATTACTTTTCAAATAAACTAACTCCTTGCACTCAAATCCATATTTTGGGGTCAACCTAAGATGAGGAAGGATGAGGGATGACATAACATTGTACTGACCTTAATGTGTCTTTATAATGTACCGATGGATTAACAGTAACTTGTAGTTCCTTCTATTATATTTAGATGTTTACCCATCCCGATAGATTTTAATCTCTTGGCGCAAAACCTATGCAGTACACACCTGTGATTTCTTTGGCATGTAGCATATGTGCCACCCAGAAAGATGCACCATAAATATTTTTGAAAGGACAAGTCCATAAAGAACTAAACTGCTTCTTTAATACAAACACCACTCCCGGTTGCTGTAATCAACTGATAACCTCTGCATTCAAACTCTTCTCATGTGATTTTCCTGCCCAGTGTATCTACTTTGTTCAGGAATTGGACTTCACATTTTCTTTTGACGCCAGGCAATATAATTATACAACAAAACACACAACTGTCCAGAGTTAGGTTGAGAGCAGATTCATCATAGCTCTTTTTCTGTGGCCTTTAGTGTATATTGACAGAATCATAAGTTAAATGCCAGACTCTCAAATGTAAAGCCAAGCCGCTTCCTAATACTGACTCAACAATCGTTGTGTTAGGCATTTCAGGCCGACACTTCACTCCACAGCTCTTGGTTTACTGCTCTGTGCACGCAGTTCAGGAGTACATCGTGATTCCAACAGGAAGACAAGGCTTAGTGTTTTTGAATGAAGCTGGAATTCTCTTCTCAGTGGAGGACACTAATGTGGAGATAAAACAGATTTAGAACCCAAAATTGGCAGAAAGTATTCCCTGCAGAGTTGCTCAGTACTGTCTGCCATATGCACCAATCTCTCGATTCATGCGTTCGCCTTGCCTGATTGAGAGCTGGCTAACCAAGTGGCAGCAATCCAGTTAATTGACATGAAGGAAAGAAACACCATACATGCAGGTAGAGAACACTGTGGCATTCTTAGAAGACTGTTTGATCTGCAAACAATAAAACTCTGCTACGCGTTTAGGGAAAACATAATTAGGATAGGAGGAAACATAAAGCTGAGTATGACATGTAAGCTTTATTTAATAGGCTATAAAGCATAGGATATGTGGGAAATAATTATTTCTAATCACCTCACTACAAAGAAAGAACAATATTCATTTATAGGCTGTTTTATGGTTAGATGATACTTTAAAGAAAAAAAAAGAAAAAGCTAGTGCATGTATTAACTGACAATTTAACTTTGCAGTGGGTTGGAAAAAACCACTACTTTTCTGTCAGAGCGAATTCATAGCGTTGGATGACCTCCACTGTGCATGCTGGACCAATTCTCATGATAGGAGAACCTGAGGAAGTTTCCAGGAATGGCTGGCTTCTGCAGCTCCCTTCCTGACACGGTGAGCACAGGTTAGCCCCTAGGCCAAGAGCTGAATGGCCCAGGTTTAGTGTAGTCTCACAAGAGTATCATTCTCATCTGAGGTCAGACTGGGAGGCATTAAGGAACCACTCAGGCCTCTCTGTAGCTGGCTGAGAGCATGTGGGATTTTTTCTGGTCTCTTTTCATAAGTGCAAGTGGATGAACAGTGAATTTTCTCTTGCAGCCTGCGTCCAAACAGAGCAAGTGGAGTGGAAAAGGAGAGAAATCACCCAGTTGTCTGTAAAAACTTGGAGTTATTATCAAAGCTTAAACCCATAATTGACTTCTCTTGTCTATACTTTCTTAAAAGCCATAACCTATCATACTTAGGGCAAAAGGCTTTTATCCTGACCGAGGAACATGAAAGGAGAGAAGTGTTGCTCACAGAGGATAGGGAAAAAGACAAAATTCTTGTTTTTCTAAGAAACAAATTCTCTAGTAAGGAATAGGCTCTTCATTTTAGAAAACAACGGATTCATCCTTCCAGCTCTCTCATGTTGAAGATGCAAAGTCTGACTCTGGGAGATTTTTTAATGTCTAGCATTATGCACGTCCGATATCATCCCGCTGGCAAATGTTGGAGATTGGATTCATTCACATCTGCTTGATAGGGAAACCTTTCCTAGAGAACTGTTTATGTTGACTTAATGAAAACAAAGTTGAGAATTCAAGTTGGATGGTGTAGTTAGTTCTACTATATCATAGTCCTAGAGTATATCATTTTTGAACAAAAAAGGATCTTTGAAGATATGTATTATAACTTTATCATAGCAAAAATCAGAAATATATATCCGTACATAATTTAGTAACTTTCAAGGTAATAAGAAAGCTAGAGTTAGACACTCCTGATTCTCAAGCAAGCTTTGTGCCCGGTTCTGTCTCAACACACACACAAAAAGTAGTTAGTGCACATGCAATGCATTTTTTCCCCTTGGTTTGGCTGAAATATTTAGGTAAACTTTAGAAAATTATGAATATTTTATTAAGAGGTGAGGATGAATTTCTACTTAGAATCCATATTGTTTACAAATCAAACCAGTAATTATAAAGGAATGGAGATTGTAGACTTCCTCAGAAACACATGACTGATTAATAAAAGAACTAAGTCCGAGGTTTTATTTCCATGAATGTGAGATACGAGAGTTCCTATTAGACCCAGTGAGAAAGAACTGTAATATAGCGAGACTCAGACTGAAGATGAGTATATTGCCTAAATTCCTGACGTCTTGATTATAATTATATCTGCTCAGCCCTGAATATTCCAAGATACCAGATGGGTGGAGTGATCAAGTTTCTAGATCCAGCCTGGGAAAAATCTAGAGTCCGATTCCTTTGCTTCTGCCTTCTATTCTAAATGTCGAGGGATCATGTAATTTATCTTCCAAATCAAGATATACTTTGACAGCTAAAAGGTTTGCTAATGTTATTTTTGGGGGACAAAATATGGGAAATCTGTGCTCTAGGGTAGCCCCATCTGAATGCCATGTAGTGTGGTTGTTGACTATTTGGTAAAAGATGCTGGCCCACTGTTAGGGGAAAGGCTTCTATATATTTTGTAGTTGGGTGATAAGTGAGGGTAATTCTAATATCTCACTGGTAATCATGGCTCTGTCACTCACTTTTTTTCTTTATAAGGTTGGTTATTTCGGTTCCCTCCAAGTTTGTGAGTATCCACGTAAAATTTGGATTTGTATTCGTATCTTTGGTTGCCACCTCATAGTCGTAACATTAATGAAGGTGCCTCTCTTTGGGAGAAGGTGCTGTTCTAAAAACCATGCGTCTAATTACTGTGGTTTGCTCAATGTAGAGGAACACTGAACTCCAGTGGGATTGTTGGATATGCCAAACTGCATCTCTCCTACATCTTTCCTGAACAATAGGCAGTGACTTTGGCAATCCTATATTCAGCTTGCACAAGTATATTCACACTTTGTGATTCTGGAAAGTTGAATCCAAGAATGATACCATCTTCAGAAATTTCAAGGTGATTTTCTGGTACATTAATTACCAGAGAAATACACACACACACACACACACGTGCACACACACACACGCAAATGTATATACGTATAAAATACACAGGGACATAATGACACACATGCTGGAAATAAATGTTTATTTTTTTCAGAGAATATCCTCTACTATGGCAACTTGTTATATTATTAATCATAATGTGTTCTGTATTTTAGTTTTGAGTGTTGTTCTTTGCCTGCAGGGGCAGTCTGCATAGAAAATCATCACTTGACAATAATATATATTTTCCCAGATATTTAAGTTGGCGGTTAATCTATGTGCAGTGGGAGACTGCAGAGTAGTTAGGTTAGTAAAATACTTATTATTTTGTTATTTTAAATAATGAATACTAGTCATCTGTTTGCAGTTTATTGCTTTGATATGCAGAAATTTATCTAACGAGTCAGTCGATAAACAGCAATTTCGCTGGGAATAAAAAAATACTACCTGATATGATGACATGGATTCTGTTAATTTACTCCCTTTTCCCCTCTCACCTTTGTTCCTTCCATCCTCCTTCCTTCCCTCACTTCCTGCTCTCCTTCCTTCTTCCTGTCTTTCCATCCTTCCTGTTTGCCGTGGTTTGCCCAGTGAAGATGAACTCTAGAGTGACTCAAATACGCTAAACTACAGTACTCTCTGTTGTGATTACCATTTTAAAAGGCTGCTTTAAAAATCCAGATAGAGGCAAAGTTCCTACTTGATAGAGAAGTGGGAGCAGTGACAGCTTCAAATTGTGAGATTTGGCCCCGTAATTGAAATCACATGTTTCATCTCAGTTTCATTTGCATGGGCTACAGGCTATAATTAACATCAAGTGGCAAGACAAGATCACATACAATAGGATCCTGGAATACAATCAGGCCACCAAAATTGAAACAAGCCTTTGTGTTACTTAGCTACACAATACTGGGTCTGTGTGGCCATAGTGTTGACTATGGTATATGTAAAGAGCAGGTGTGTGTAGAGAATGAAGTGGGGGTACACTAAAGTCACCCCTAAATTTAGTGGTAAATAATGCTTCATTTTATTTTAATATTCTTTCACTTGTCTTTCTAAGCTTGATGCCTGAATTCTTTTTTTTTTTTTTTTTGCCTAAATTCTTTAGTAGTCTGGCATTCCCAATTTATTTCCCACAAACTACTCCCATGTATGTCACGTATGTGGATATAACAGGCAACTCCCTGATAAAAAGAACATGAGGCAAAGTCAACTTTTCTTCCATGCTATTTCAACTTTTATTTCATAGGCAAGAATGCTTCATGCATGCTCCTTCCTATTAATAACTCCCTATGTTTTGGGACTAATTCTTACTCATCTTTTAATATTCAACCCAACTGTCACCATATCTGGAATGATATTCCCAGCATGACCCCTACTGAGCTAGGTTCCCTCCCTCCCTCTAGTATTACATTTATCACACTGCACCGTTATTATCTGTGTAACTCTGAACTACAAATCCTTGGGGCCTTTTCTGTTATTTTTCTATTCTTATTTTACAGGTATTTCACAATATCTGACTCATATGAAGTGATCATTACATGTTTATCTATAAATAAATGGCTTCCTTCCTCTTCTTCTGTGCCAAACACCTAATGTTGTGTTGAGTTCATAAAAGTTGTTTCTCCAACAGCATATAAAAGCTTTCATATTTCCAACTAACACAGATTTTTAGATTTAGAGTACTTTTGAAGGTTGGAAAGCTTCTAAAAAGAAAAAGGATGATGTTGGAATATTAAATGAGACTTGGAATATTTTTGGAGGTAGTGGTGAATTTTCAAGCTCTTTTTTTAATCCATCAAGCAGAGGGTATATTTCTATCTTTCTAATGAATTGTTATAATTGCTGATTTCAGATTGAATGACACTGTATCCTCTCATAAGCAATTCCTCCTCAGAGGATGCCTGAGGTAATGTGTGGATGATTACTTCTAGCTCAGTTGGTCTAATCATATGCATACCTTGGACCTCATATTGGAGCTCTTGAAATGCTAGTTGCTTCTCAAGAGCCTTCTTCATTGCTTTAATGGGATGTGAATGGGATTATCTCTCAGGACTGCTCTTCCTTGTGCTGTATCTACATGCTACGTAATTGAATCTACAAGTGGTCTTGGTAGGTCTAACTCAAACTGCAGAGATTCAGTGGGTGTGTTTCTTATGTACTACACTCTTACCAGGAATTCTCTGTTAGTAGCATTTGAAATTGGCCCTTAATATTTTTGTGACATGTAAGGAAGTAGTTTTACTGGTAGAGTAATAGAGTTTTTTTGTTTTTATTTATTTTTTTGCCATTATGAAAATCAACTCAATTCTGTCAAAAGATATCATTGGAGTGTGATTTCCACAAAGTAGAAAAACTCCAGTTTTTTCTCCACATAATTGATGGATAAAAATTGTTCATTTCTAAAGTATTCCAACGAATAAATAGAGTAGGGATACTAAAATTATCACCGTTTTTTAAAATGGTGAGCTAATAAAATGAAATATCTATGCAATCATTGGCAGAGGTCACTAACATCATGAAGATACACGCAACACAACATTATGTGACATCTTATGGAGTTACAATGCTGAAGTCTTCATGCTCAAATAAAATCAAGCCTATATCTGATCAGGTCTCAAGTTTCAACTACCAATGAAGATATATGGGAAAACATATACTGAAACTTAGAGATATAATCAGTAAAATCTAGGTTGTATGAATCTTTACTAGTAAGTAAAATATGTTAAACAATCTAATTTCCCCAGCAAATAACTTACAGAAAAGAAAGTTAGATGGGGGAGGAGCCTAAAAATCAATATTTCCCATTAGAAATAAAATGTAAACCACAAATGCAAGCCACATATGTAGTTTTAGATTTTCTATTAGCCACATATTAAAAAATAACTTTTTAAAAGGTGAAATTAATTTTAACGTATTTTATTTAAATATTGTATACAAATAGACACATATACATATATAAAACTCATATGCACATACATATATATTATTATACATATTATATATATTATTTTATTATTATGTATAATAAAACCAATTGTAAGAAAGTGGCTTACACTATTGTGGGAGCTTCCTAAGAAAGTCTAAAATCCAGAAGGCAGGATGGCAGGCTGCTTTGGGAACATCTTGGGAAAGGCTAATGCTATTGTCTGTGGGTCAAATTTCTTCTTCAGGGAAACCTCAGTTTTATTCCTAAGGCCTTACAACTGATTTGATGAGGCCTACCCAAATTGAGCAGAGGACAATCTCCTTTCCTTAAAGTCAAGTGATTGCATATGTTAATTACTTATAAAATACCCGACAGCAACACTTAGATGAGTGCTTAAAAAAAAAAAAAAAAGATTAGGCTTGATCAAATAACTGCATACTGCAGCCTGTCCAAATTTAGAAAATAAAACTAGCCATTGTACCAAGGAAACATTTATAAGGATGTTATAGATTCAAATTTAGGATCTAGGAGTGCTCATTGCTACTGGGTTGACAATTTTCATAGGCCCTTTCTGCAGACAGAATAAGAACATACCTACATTTTTAAAAGATAAAATATTTTGTGCTTAAACTGATATTTCAGGTTTAGCACTATGACCTTTTTATTGAACCTTTCAAATTTTATTATATTCTTTATCTTCTTTTTCTCTTATTGGTATTCCCACTTAACAACCACATTATCATAAGTATTATTTTTTTTTATCCCAAAATTACATTTAGACTTGAAATCACAATACCAACACTATCACCAAGAATATGATTATTGAGTGATGCTACCAGGATGACATAGGTTGGTGATAGGTTGTTTCTGATGTCATCCCTCTCTTCCAAGAAGAACAAGTAACAGCCATTTAAGAATAAGACCACTGAGAGAACTGTAGAACACAGGGGCGAGGTTAAAGTACTTGCCCCTCACACACACCACAGAGACGAAGACTGCATTAGAAGGCTAAGAGTACTGGCTAACACTGACAGTGTTGCCTCTCCCCCAGTCACTGCAGCACCATGTGGAGAAGTCTCTCCCTAGGCCTATGGCTCCTCCAGTGGGAAAAGAGAATGCAGGGGTGACAACCAGCCAACCCCAGCATTGCAGTCACATTGTGAGAGCCTCTACTCTGATCTTGCATTGCAGGGATTGCAGGAGAATCTGGTGGCTCTACCCTAGGAGTCTGACTGCAATGCAGAAGAGAGAGGAACTTGCAACAACTAGCACAGGAGTCTTGATGGACTGAGTCCATACCTGCAGTGCCAAAATAGTAATCCCAGCTAGAGATTTTGCTCATCTGCAACAGTACATTAGGTATGTGCTCTGGCCAGGGAACTTAGCACTGCAAAGTTCTGGCTGATTCAGATCCTCAAATAAGGAGACTTGCCAGGCCAAGAGACTGTTTTGCCCCTGCCCAGGAAAGAAGTGGAGTCACAGTTCCATTTGCTATAGGGATCTTCCTGTTTCATCTGATCAGAAGGGCTGGTGACAACTTCTGGAAGCTGTGTGGCCAAGAAGGACTCCAACAGAGAGGTGGGTGAGCAGAGATGATTATTCCCAGAGCAAAGCAAATATGGAGTATAGCGGGTTCCCATGCTAAGCACAAGCAGGGGAATTAATCCATAACTAAGGCTGAGGGTTTCTCAGCAACTCCTAATCAGAGATCCTGTTTGGAAAATTGAGAATAACTTGGAGTGGCCCTTATTCCTCTTGCTTGGGCAAGGGAATTGAGACATAGCCCTACCTTCTCTGGAATATTTTTCAGCTTCATCTGATCTGACCAAGAAAGCTAGTGACAACCACTGGGAGGCAGTGGTGCTTGAGCCCAGAGAAGGGCAGGCAGAGGCAGTAGCTTACAAATTAAAGCCCTGTTCAGCTATGGAACTTAGGGTGAAGGTCAACTTAAGATGCCAAAGAGCTTCACTGACTTTAGAGCTGCCTCTCCTTCTGTGTTCAGGCAAGGAATCCAGTTCTTAGACCCACTCATCACTGAATGTGGCTTTTAGCCTATCCAACCAGAGAACCAAACCAGGGCACATAGGAAGCTGCAAAGTCCATCTAACAGTCCTATGTATGGTGGAACTTGAACAAAGAACACAGTTTGTGGTTTCCTCGGTCTGCAAAGCAAAATAAGTGGTTGCACCTGACCAGGGAATTTAGTGCACACTCTGGCCTGATTTGGGTCCCCAAACAATGAGCATTATAGGCCCTGGGTCCTGTCCCACTGGCCTATCAGTGCAGGGAAGCTAATTCATAGCCTCATATGTTATTGAATATAATACCTAATCCTAATCAGCTAGTAAGCCTAATAGAAGAATCCTGACAAGTGTGAAGACCATTCTATATCCTCCTCACTTTGGGTAGAGAACCAAGCCAGGAGTCCTATCGAACTGTTCTCAGATCAGAGGCATACCCCACATGATTACTGAAATGCACAATACCAATGTCACAAATAAAAAATCACAAAAAAATAAGGTAAATATGACACCATAAAAATCTCGAGTAACTAACCCCAAAGAAATAAAATATATGAGCTTTCAGAGAAAATAAAATCAGAACAATTTCTTTCAGGAAGGTTAGTCAACTACAAGAATACACAGACAGGCCACTAAGTGAAATTAGGAAGACGATGATACATGAGCATAACAAGAAGTCTGGCAAGGAAATAGCACCATGGAAAAAAATGCAACAACCAGGAATCCATGAGTGGAAAAAATATAGTAACTGAAGAATTCGGTAGAGTTTCAAAAATTGGCTTGACCATACAGAAGAATCAGTGATCTGGAGAACAGGGCATTAGAAATTACCCAGGCAGAGGAACAGTAATTCAAAAGAATAGGAAAATAATGAAGAAAGCCAAGCAGATTATGAGATGCAATGAAAAGAAACAGTATCTAGATTAGGAAATTTCGGGAGGAGAAAAGAGAGAAAGGGTCAGAAAACGTATTTAAAGCAAAAATGGCTGAAAACTTCCCAAACCTGGAGAGATAAATGGATATCCAAATCCAGGAATCTCAAATGATCCCAAATAGATTGAACCGGAAAAGAGCTATACTGAGACATATTACAATTAAATTGTATAAAGTCAAAGACAGAATTTTAAGAGCAGCAAGAGGAAGAGAGGTTACATACAAAGGAACCCCTATAAGATTTTTGGCAGATCTCTCAACAGACATTTTTCAGGCTAGGAAAGAAAGGGATGACATATTTAAAATATTGAAAGTAACAAACATCAACCAGGAATTCTATACCCAGAAAAGCTTCCCTTCCGAATTGAAAGAGAAAGTCTTCCCCAAATAAACAAAAGCTGAGAGAGTTCATTATCACTAGACCTGCTTTACAGGAAATGCTAAAGGAAGCTTTTTGAAAGGGAAGTGAAAGAATATGAATGGACATAATAAAAATATTAAAAAGCACAAATCTCACTTGTATTGATGAATCTATAGTTAGATTCTGCAACGTGCTAATAGTGGCACAGAATTCACTTACAACTCTAGTTTAAAACTTATAAAAATAATCATAATTTCAATGATCTATTATTAATTATGCAATATAAAAATGCAAGTTGTAATGGCAATAACCTAAAAATATGAGGGGAGGAAGAATAGTAAAAGTAAATTTTATGAAATATATTGAAATTAAGTTGTTAGCGGTTTAAGAGAAGGTGGTAAAAGTTTAAAATATTTTATGTAAGCCTCATGGCAACCAAAAGAGAAAATTCTGTAGTAATTACACAGAAAGCATGTTACACATTATTATGTCAAAGCACAATAATACCTGAAGACACCAAAATATACAAAAGAGATAGCAAAATAAGAAACAAGGAAAAGTGGATCAATAAATCAACAAGAAAACAATGAACAAAATGGCAGTAAGTCCTTAGCTCGCAGTAATTACTTTAAATATAAATGAATTAAATTATCCAATAAAAAGACATAAAATGGCTGAATGAATATAATGATAATAATAAAAATCCAACAGTTTGCTGCTTTAAGAGACTCACTTTAGCTCTAAAGACAGACTGAGAGTGAAAGAGTGGGAAAAGTAAATTTTAAGTAAATGGTAGCTAAAAGAAAAAAAAAAAAAGCAGGGTTAGCAATACTTACATCAGACAAAATAGACTCTAAATCAATCATGGTAAAAAGAAAATCGTGGTAATTGGATCAGTACATCAAGAAAATATAACAATTGTAAATACCTATGCACCCAACATCAGAGCACCTAAATATAAAGAGCAAAAACTAACAGTGCTAAAAGGAGAAATAAACAGTAAAACAATAATTGTCGAGCACTGTAATACCCCATTCTCAACAATGGGTAAATCCCCTAGATAGAGAATCAATAAGGAAACACAGATTTTAACAACACTTTAGACCAAATGGACCTAACAGATACGTTCAGAACATTCCTTAAGAGTAGAACATGACTCTTTCTGAACACACATGGAAAATTTTCTGAGACAGACCATATGTTGGGTCAGAAAACTAATCCTGACAAATTCAGAAAACTAAAATCATATCAAGAGCCTTTTTTGACCACAATGACATGAAACTAGAAAACAAGAGGATAAAAATTGGAAAATTCATGAACACATAGAAATTAAATCACACTCTCCTAATAACCAGTGGATCAAAGAAGAAATTAAAGATAAAATCTGTGAACCAATATTGGGGTAGGAAAACTAAATTGTAATTGACGAATAGTTGGAGTTTTTAAAATATTTTTTTTGGATAACAGACCTTTATAAGATGTTATTTTGTAGGTATTTTCCTTCAATCTGTAGCATGTCTTCTTCTTATTTTGACAGTGTCTTTTGCAGAGGAGAAATTTTAATTTTAATGAAGTCCAGTTTACCAGTTATTTATGTATTGTGCCTTTGATATTGTATTTTAAAGTCATTATCATATGCAAACTACATGTTGTTTTCCTCTGACCTTTATTTCTAGTAGTTTTATCGTTTTGCATTTTATATTTAGTACTGTGATCCATTTTGAGTTGATTTTTGTAAAAGGTGTAAAGTCTGTGTCTAGATTCTTTTTTTTTTTTTTTTTTTTTTTTGCATGTGGACATCCAGCTATTTTAGCAGCATTTGTGGAAGAGACTATCTTTGCTCCACTGTATTACTCTTGTTCCTTGTCAGAGATTAGTTGACTATATTTATGTAATTTATTTCTGGGCTCTTTATTCTGTTTAGTTCATTTAGTTTTCTAATGTTTTGTAGTAGTGTCAATTCTCCAATTATTTTTTTTTCCTTCAATATTACACTGACTATTCTGGGTTTTTTGCCTCTCTATATATTTTGGAATCAGTCTGTCAATATTGATAAGATAAATTGATGGTATTTTGATTGGGATTGTATTGAATCTATCTATTGATCAAGTTGGCAAAAGCTGACACCTTGACAATACATTTTATTCATGAATATGAATCATCTCTCTCCATTTATTTAGCTGTGGTTTGATATCTTTCATCAGAGTTTTGTAGTTTCCCCCATATACGTCTTGCCTATATTTATTTATACATAAGTATTTTATTGTTTGGGCTACTAATGTAAATGGTACTGTATTTTTAATCAAATTTAGTTAATCACTGATGGCATGTAGGAAAGCAATTGGGTTTTGTACACCAATCTATTATCCTGAACCCTTCTTATTGTTACTTAGTTTCTGAAGTTTTTTTTTAATCAGATTTTTGCATTTTGGCAGATAATCTTCTTCCTTTCCATATTTCTTCCTTTCCAATCTGCTTATCTTTTATTTCATTTTCTTGTTTCATTGCATTAGATAGTACTTATAGTAAGATGTTGAAAAGCATAGATAAGAGAGAACATCCTTACCTTTTACTTGATTTTAGTGGAAAAACTTCAAGTTCCCCATCATAAAGTAGGATGTTAGTCATAGAATTTGTAGATATGTTTTATCAAGTTGAACAAGTTCTCCTCTAATCCTACCATAGTAGGAGTTTTTATCATGAATTGTAACTAGATTTGACAGATGCCTTTGCTATATCAATTGATATGATCATATGATTTTTTTTCTTTTTTTAGACTATTGATGTAATATAATGGATTGCATTTATTAATTTTTGAATGTTGAACCAGCATTATATACCTGGGATAAATACCACTTGGTAGTGATGCATAATTCTTTTTATGCATTGTTGATTTTTATTTTTGAATATATTATAGAATATTTTTGCATCTTTGTTTTAAAATATAGTTTTCTTATATTTTTCTTATAGAATATAATTTTCTTATATTTTCAGATCTACAGTTTTCTTATAATATCTTTGGTTTTAGTATTAGTTTGCTAGTCTCAGAATAAGGTGGGAAATATTTCCTCTGTTTCTATATTCTGAAATAGATTGTAGAAAATAGGTGTAATTTATTCCTTGAATATTTGATAGAATCCATCAGGGAACCAATCTGGTCCTAGCAGTTTCTATTTTGAAAGGTTTTAATTGCTGATCAATTTCTTTGATAGATATAGTTTATTCAGATTGTCTACTTCTTATATGACCAAATATTTCAAGAAATTGGTCAAATTTATCTGAATTACCAAATGTGTTTATATAGAGTTGTTCATAATATCCTTCTATTATCCTTTCCATGTTCATGGTATCTGTAATGATATCTCCTCTTTTTTTTTTTTTTTGTTACTAGTAATTTGTGTTTTTTTAAAATTTTTTCTCTTAGTTTCCCTAGAGACATCAATTTTATTGATTTTATATATATTTTTATTTTTTAAAAAGATTTTATTTATTTATTTTATTTTATTCATGAGAGACACAGAGAGAGAGAGGCAGAGACACAGGCAGAGGGAGAAGCAAGGTCCATGCAAGGAATTCAACGTGGGACTTGTTCTTGGGTCTCCAGGATCACGCCCTGGGCTAAAGGTGGTGCTAAACTGCTCAGCCACCCAGTCTGCCCAATTTTATTGATTTTAAAAAGAACTATCTTCTGATTTTATTGATGTTCTAAATCCAGTTTAATTTCATTTTTGTCTGAGAGCAGACGTTGTATGATTTCTATCTTTTAAATTTGTTAAGGTGTATTTTATGACTTATAATGTGGTCTCTCTTGATGAATGTTCCACCTTTGGAAGACTATATATTCTGCTATTAGATGAAGTAGTTTACAGAAATCTATTACATACAGTTGATTGATGGTATTATTAACATTAACTATGGCCTTACTGATTTTCTGCTGTATCTTCTGTTACTGTTAGAGTGATTTTGAAGTCTCAAACTCAAACTATAATAGCGGATTCATTCATTTATCCTCATAGTCCTGTTAGTTTTGCCTAATGAATTTTGATACTCTGTTGTTAGGCACATAGATGTTAAATATTGCATTGTCTTCTGTAAATATTGAGCCTTTATAATTGTATAGTGTCCCTCATTTTCCCTAGCAACTTTCCTTGCCATGAATTGTGCACTGTGTGAAATTAATATAGCTGCTATTGCTTCCTTTCAATTAGTGTTACCATGGTATCTCTTTATCCATTCCTTTACTTTTAATCTATATGTGTCTTTGTACTTAAAGTACATTTCTTGTAGGCAATATACAGTTAGATCTTGTTTTTCAATCCACTCTGACCATTTGTGTCTTTTAATTTGTGTATTTAGACCATTAATGTTTAAAATATTTTATATAGATGCATTAATATCAGCCTTATTTGTTACTGATCCCTATTTGTTGTTTGTTCCTAATTTTTGTCTTCTACACTTTTTCTGAATTTTATGGCCTGAATAGGTCATTTAATATGATTCAATTTTGTCTCCTAGTGTATCTATTTATCTATCTATCATCTATATTTTTATATAGAAAGATAGATAATTATTCTTTTACTGGCTACCCTAAAATTTACAAAATGCATTTACAATCAATCCAATTCCACTTTCAATTAACCCTATACCACTTTACATGTGGTTCAAGTATCTTACTTAACAAAATATTACAAATTCTACCATCCCATCTATTGTATCACTGCTGTTATTTACCCTAAATAAACATTAATGTATATAATATATGCAATCGTTCACAATCAAATACATTGTTTCTATTACTACAAATCATATGTTAATTAAGAATAGGAAAACGTAAAAGTTTTTATTTTAACCTCGTTTATTTATTCTCCTATGCTCTTCCATTATGTAGATCTGAGTTTCTAAACTATATCATTTTCCTGCTCTCTGAGGAATTTATGTTACTATTTCTAGGACTACAAATTTACTCATTAAAAAATTCCCATAAATTTTGTTTGTCTGAAAAATTCTATTTGACATTTAGTTTGTAGGGTATCAATCTGCATTTGATTTCAAACAGGATCAAGTCTTCTTGATCCTTCTTCTTTGCTTCTCCCAGTTGTGGAATCTGACTTAAAGGATTCATTCATTTCCTTTAAAAAAAATTCAAAGTATATTACTTGAATAAACTTGAGGTGATTCATCCAAAGAAACAGGAAAAACTGCTTTCATTAAATTTGTCTGCTTACTTGAATACGCTTAAAATAAATATTTCCTTTTTTGATCTCTTTTTCAGTGAGTCACTACTTCTACTACTTTTTTTTTCAGTGAACCAGACATGTTATTGAAACATTTATTTTTTTTTTAATTTTATTTATGATAGTCACACAGAGAGAGAGAGAGAGAGAGGCAGAGACATAGGCAGAGGGAGAAGCAGGCTCCATGCATCGGCAGCCCGATGTGGGATTCGATCCCGGGTCTCCAGGATCGCGCCCTGGGCCAAAGGCAGGCGCTAAACCGTCGCGCCACCCAGGGATCCCCTATTGAAACATTTATATTGCAATAATGTAGCCCAGTCCTGCACAATTAGGAAGTCATATATGTTAAGCATATCAATGAAGGATTTTTGAAAGGGTGGGACTCATTCAACTTTCCTTATCATAAGAAAACTTATCAGTTCTGTACATGGTACTTTCATAGCCTGAAGTAGACTCCTAAAACAACCAAAAAAGTGTCTTCAAAGGCTGATGTGTCACATACTTATTAGTGTACCATGAAAGAAAATGACAATACAGTGGCATCTTACAGTGTGAAATGTACAAAATTGGATAGAGACAGCATGTGATGCCATTGGTTAATGTGCGAATGTTTGCTGCCAAGGAGAAGTAACCAGGAGTGAACCATGAAATTATTGTATTCACCCTGAAATATCAGCAAAGCAAGGTTGTGATGAGTAGTAAGCAACTTTTCCTGAATGTGCTGAACGTACTTACTAGAGCAGCAAAAATAACTTATTTAATATTTATGTTTTATTGAGAGGGACAATTATGCTTTTGTATAATATGACTTTAGGAGACAGAGGCTGAGCTTAATATGTAAATGCTTATTTTGATGGGTCACCATATGTAGCCCTTTTCCTTTCCAGCTGGCTGGCCTGAGTGTCTTTCTCCTATTCTTACATCCAACCCCAAACTCACCAGGCAACTATTCCTAATTAACTTTAACCATTTTTGTTTTGTTTTGTTTTGTTTCACAGCTTAATGGAATTTTAAACTATTGACACTGAAATATACTTTATAAGTAGTTTAGTTCAGCCCTGTTTGCCCCTCATTTCCTTACATGATCGCATGTATGTGTGTGTGTGTATGTATGCGTGCGTGCATATGCCCACATGAACATGTGTTTCTGGTTCTTATATGTCAGTACACTATTTTCATTAATAAGCTATATTAATTCACCTGGAAAATATTTATTTGAATGTTGTTTGTATATTTAAGAAACTTATTGACAATTTACAAGATTGATGATCAGCTTTGTATTTTCTCTTGAGCTATTTAGCTGATGTTAGATGCACCTCATCCTGAAATTACTGAGATGAAGGTTGCAAAATGCACCATCTAATCTATTACAATCATTTTATTATTTATTTATTTATTTATTTATTTATTTATTTATTTATTAAAGATCTTATTTATTCATGAGAGACACACACACACAGAGAGGCAGACACACAGGCAGAAGGAGAAGCAGGCTCATGCAGAGAGCCCAATGTGAGACTCGATCCCGGGACCCCAGGATCATGCCCTGGGCCAAAGGCAGACACTCAACCACTGAGCCATCCAGGCATCCCAGTTACAAACATTTTAAAATGATAAATAACATGTCAGCCTCAAAAAAAATGAGATATATGGTATAAAACCTTCCTAAGAAAAATAAATTATGTATATTGCCTTTAATATTCTAACAACCTTAATTATATCCTCTAATTAGATACTGGCCAGTTTATAGTTAATCTTTAAAGACAACTTTTTCTTTTTCTAAGCCTAAATGTTCACTTCCTGTTTATGAGACATAATTTAGGAGTCAGATGATTGGGTGGTGTGGCTTTAGCAAAAGCATCAACAGCTTTGGTTATTGTTAGGTGATGTAGTAAAAAAGGCTTGACATGCACTATCTTCAGAAAACAAATACTTCATGGTAGGTACTATTTATTAGATAAAGAAAGGTGAGTCTTAGAGGGAAAAACTTACCTAAGAAATGAAAATTAGTGATAGAATTGGAATTTGATACAGTATCTCAGTGATACCATTATTTGAGTATTCCTTCACATTATAGTCTTTTCTCCTGTGTGCCACTAGTTTAATTAGAAAGGGATTTATAAATAAGCTCACAGAATTTTTGGAGGAACTTAAAAAAGAAAAAAAAAAAAAACACTCTAGGAGCATTTCCAGAGTTGACTACTAGAGTCACAATCTCAAAGAGGCTTGACAAAGTTGCTTCAAATCGGAAGCACTCAAAATTGGGAAAGCATAATGAAAGCCAGCAACTTCAGAGCCAGTCCACCTTTTCTACAATCAACAAGGTAATGGAGCCAGAAATAAGTGATATGGCTGAAAACTCTAGAATCCTACTTCTTCTATCACATTTCACACTATCGAAATGAATGTTTCACATTCTATCTCTCTCTCCAGGTAATTTAATCCCTAATCTAAGCTTCTTGAAGATATATCTTATAACCAGAAGATATAGCATGAGTCTATACCTTTTGGTACAGTATGTGGGGTTTAGTGCTATCAATTCCACTATGAGTGAACCAGCTAAATGTGAAGAAAGACTTATAAGGATGTGGATAGCTTGCATTGAGAGCTGTTCACTACAATGTCCAAATACTTATTCAGTACTTCATATGCATAAATTACCTGGTGCAAAGATTTACACCCAGAGATCAAACAATAAATTGCATTACTTATATTGACTATTTGGGGTGAGGCTGTGTAGGAGACAAAGGATAGAAAAACACAGTAAGATATGCACCCATCTCATAGTACTGCTTTGAGTTAAATCAAGCATACATACCAGTTTAAATCATTAGCTCTTTTGAGAAAGAGATTACCTAAATACATGGTTTTAACCTCTTTTGCCTATTATTTTCTCATATATAGTGTATGTGTATATTTATACCTATATATTATACCATATTGTAAGATTAGTTATTTATATTGTTTATTAGGAATATTGGGAAAATTAATGCCAGGTTGATACTTATATAATTGTATAACATAGTACAAACTGCTCATCCTCATTTTTAAAGATTTTCATGTAGAACAATTGTTAAATATCAGCATAGTATTTACTCTATGGTTTAAGGAAGTCATATTTCCCTTTGATATTTTTTTGACTAATCAACCAAAATCAGTATGAAAACAATAGTAACTAAAAATATGTCTGAGATTTGCACATGAATCATCAAAATTAATTCTCAAAGTAACTTCTGGAAGATAACATGATATTATTACTACCATATCTAAATATTGCAAAGGGATTAAGGTCAATAGAGTATAATTTGCCAGGAAAAAGTTCATTCAGCTTATCTGGGTTGCTCAGGTCCTGTACATGCCCCAAGTAGGCCTCTTTTCATGACAAGCCCTTGGAATATGCTGCCTGATAAGATTGTTTTTATATATGTGAGGCCTTGGGCCTCTCTGCTGTACTATTTTTCCTATGTGATTTATGGAAAAGGCTGGTTTTACTTGGGAGGATAGGGAAGGGTGAGAATCTTAGAACCTGAGGTCAGTCATGTGGGCTGCTACCCAGGAAAGATCCCTATACAAGGCTTAGGTGAGCTTCCCAAAACTTCACACCTATTATACTTGATAACACTTCATACATATTATGTTTCATCACCTGGAAAATTAAGATCAACCACATGCAATTCCACTGGGAGGGATATCTGGAAATTTGCACTTTATTCCTCCTGGACTTTGCCCCTCATGCCTTTCACTTTGCTGATTTTAATCTGTGTCCTTCTGCTGTAATAAACCATAACCATGAGTATAAGAGTTTTTGGGTACTTCTACTCTGTCATCAAGCCTGAGGGTGATCTTACAAATCTTGACACAGAAATATGGTGAATATCACACAGATCTCCAGAATAAATCTTGAGATATTTGATGAAAAATATCACACATTTCCTTTTAGAGCATATGAGTTTTATACACAAGGCAATAGCATGAGTTTGCAGAGCGGCAACATATTTACTTACTCTTTGGTAAAGTACATGTTGTGAGCAAGGGCAATTTGCCTTCTAGCACTCATCCATGTTGTCTTACTGAGTTGGAATATTCACTCCTCATAAAAAGTAAAACACAGCTGTGTTCTATAAATGAGATATTATGGACAAATTGGGCTTTGAAATGAGCTTTTAACTTCTTTTTTTAGAGGTGAGGAAGTACTGCATTCTCTAAATCTTTCTGTTGTTACTAGGAAATATCCAATGGAAAATATTGATCTTTCTTTTCTGTTCTCTCAGTGAGCAGCCCTTCCTCTGGCTTAGTTTCTTATAATGCTTAAGCCTCCTATAGAGGAAATGTCATTGGTTTTGGCATCCTACAGGTACAAGGATTCCACTGGGACCATCACTTTATTTTCCTGTTTTTCTAGTTGAAATATTTTCTCATATATTGGATTTAAGATATTAATTACTATTGTGATGACTTGTTCTTCCATAGCTTTGTTTGTTCTGATATGAAGCAGCCCTTATGATGATCTAACATCCCTGTAGTTGTTAAGATTTGGAAACACTTATTAAGTTTGAAGTCATGTTTAATCTACATACCTTTGTTTTGTTTAATTTATTGTAAGTGTGCAATTGATTATATATTTCACTGATTTATTTAGATGTGAAACAAATTTACATTTATGAAATATATGTTCAGATATTTGAAGGACATAACACTTCATTCTCTTAACCAGGAGAAGTGACACATATTTAGAAAGCAATCTATTCTATTTCTGTTGGCAAATAGATAACTTATATAATAAAAGTGAAAAATCATTGGCATAGTTGAGATTTTTTAGAGTTTTACTTTAGTTTTGACTTTAAAATACTGCATGCTATTTTAAGAAATTGGAATACTGGAAGAAATTTCAAATATTGGCAATCCACAAAAGGAAAGGAGAGAAAAATTCAATAGTAGTTCAGTAGGATATATAGCCTGCAGGCCTAACTGATAGTTATATTCCATCTGGTTCATGCTTATTTCTAAGGGAAGAACACAAGCTACACACTGAAATGAACCTGATGATTTTCCATAGCTGGCCAACAAGCTGTTGCATTTGAGCCAGTTATAATATTCACATGTTATTCAGTTAGGTTTACTTTGAAAGTACTTTTCCAGTCTAATGAGATTTATGGATTTCCTTTTATGTGAAGGTTCTCTACATGCTTTATATGTTTATTCTTATCTTCTTGTCTTTTTTAAAGACTTTGCAAAATAAGAAACTATCAAAACATGCAATTTTGTTCTGATTTTGACTGTAAGGCATATGTATTATTCAAGGAGTAGACCAACTGGAACACAAATATGGCACAGAAGTATTTTTATTATGGTCATATAGGATTATCTGAATTTCATTAGTTGCTGCTGGTTTGTGCCTGAAAGAAATGTCCTTCATTACCATTGCAAACCTGCAAAAATTCATTCCCTGAGACTGGGCTAAATTGAGATCTCTGGCTTAATAAAATAGTTAGGAACTGGCATATTTGTATATAATATAAAATGTTGATAATCTACCAACTTATTTTTCATGTGATCTATTTGATTCTCTTTTGAGACAAGAGTATTTTATGCCTAAGTGTGCCTACTCTGGTGGTGGACTACTTGGATGCAAAGCCAGATTTGACATTTTCTATTTAGATTACCTTGGCAAATTATTTTCTCTCTAAGCCTCAACTCCCTTATCTGTAAAATGGAAATAATAGTATCTATCTCTCTGGACCTTTGTGAGAATTAAATAATGCAAGTGAAGCCACTAGGAAGGATTTTAGATTTATAAAGAGTGCTGTGATGAATTACCATGCCCTCTGATGGGCTCAGGAATACATAATAACAATGACATGTATTTGCCATCAGTCTGCCATAAAGGATATGCTATGTTTCCTTTGAGTCCTGACTTTTTCTTTTCCCTCTCTAAAATGGTACTAGTTTTCAACTCTTAGAATGATAGAACTAGAAACTACACTATACCTAAATCTGAAAGTTATCTTAAACTACTTATCTTTCTCTTTGTTTCATCTCTATCTAACTGCAAGGCCTGTTCTGCAAATTCCTATCATAGCCCTCTGAAATATTGACATTGCTTTTTGTCTGCTTCTGGTCCATTTTCTCTATGGTACTGGCACGCTGAGAATATAACAAAATGGAAAAGTATAGAGTATAGTAACAATAAACATACTCTAGGAATTGAATTCTGATTTTGTCTAACTTCTCTCTGTATCAGTTCTCCTATCTCTACCAAATGAATAGTTATGGTATTACCTCACAGTGTCATATTCCTTAAAAATAATACTCTATAGTAAGTGTGTACCTTGTGAGTCTCAATGAATATTAGATTTTTACCACCTATACTTAGATCAAATCAGATAATGGGTATCTCCTCATTATAACCCTTTATAGCTGTAAAATCTGTGCAGGGTTAATGCCTAAACTCATCCTTATTTATTCAACTAATTACATTATTGGTCACTGTCTTTAAATTAGTGACCTATATTAGTCCTATTCCTTCTTTTACCCTGTATTCAAGTCCTACTGAAGTACCTATAGTTCTTAGAGCAAACCAATCTAGACTTTACTCAAACTGATCCACCTAATTTTATTGGCTCTTACTCTAACCATCACTGGTTTTCTTTTGAAACCGTATTCATCAATAAGACATAAAATGGTACTTCTTCTATGAAGTCTTTTCTGACTCTACAGACTAAACTTAGCACATTAATTATTCTTCATTTATGAAGAATTCACCATATTTCCCATTTACCATAGGTATAAATCACATCATGAATTCTTTGAAAATATTTCTATTGTGAGTATTCATCTATATATTTAAATATGTATTTTTTCCTAGAATTATCATTCTATCTACAGATTAACTCATTTCCCTTTTATTTTTAAAAATTTTGTCCTTTTATTTTTAAATGTAAATTAAAAATAGTTTTTGAATATAGTTGACACACAATGTTCCATTAGATTTAGATGTACAACATACTGATTAAATGCTCACCACAAATGTAGCAAGGGTCTGTCACCATACAGCACTATTACAGTATCATTGACTGTGTTCCCTATACTGTACCTTTTATTTTCATGGCATTGATTCCATAATTGAAATCCTGTATCTCCTCTTCTTCACCTATTTTGTTTATCTCCCCAACCATCTTCCCTCTGGTAACTACCATTTTTTTCTCTGTGTTTATGGGTCTGATTCTGTCTTTTGTTTGCTTGTTTATTCATTTGTTTTATATGGTAGTGGGACAAAAATAAACACATAGGTCAATAGAACAGAATAGAGAGCCTAGAAATAAACCCATGTTCATATGGTCAACTAATCGATGACAAAGGAGGCAAGAACATAAATGGGAAAAAGTTTCTTCAATAAATGGTGCTGGAAAAAATGGACAGCTACATGCAAAAGAATAAAATGACCACTTTCTAACACCATATACAAAAATAAACTCAGAATAGATTGAAGACCTTTATATGAGACTTACAACAATAAAAATCCTAGAAAACGACATAGGCGGTAATTTCTTTGACATTGGTCATAGCAACATTTTTCTAGATGTGTCTCCTCAGTGAGGTAAACAAAAACAAAAGTAAACTACTGGAACTGTATCAGAATAAAAAGCTTTTGCACAACAAAGGAAACCATCAACAAAGCAAAAAGATAACCTACTAAGTGGGAGAATATATTTGCAAATGATATATCCAATAAGGGGCTAATATCCAAAATATATAAAGAACCTCTATAACTCAATTCCAAAAACCCCAAACAATCTGATTGAAAAACATACAGAGGAACTGAATAGATTTTTTTTTTTCTAAAAAATGAGTGGGAAATATCAGAAAGGGAGCCAGAACATGAGAGACTCCTAACTCTGGGAAACGAACAAGGGTTGGTAGAAAGGGAGGTGGGCGGGGGGTGGGGGTGACTGGGTGATGGGCACTGAGGAGGGCACTTGATGGGATGAGCGCTGGGTGTTATGCTATATGTTGGCAAATTGAACTCCAATAAAAAATAAAAAATAATAAAATAAAATAAAATCTTAAAAAAAATAGAGCTCTCAGGGAGAATTAAATGAGATCATGTATGCAAAGTACTTGGCAGTGCCTGGCACATAATAAGCACTCAATAAATGTTAGCTAGCATCATCATTAAAAAAAAAAAAAGACATTCAGATGACCAAGAGACACAGGAAAACATCACCAATCATCAGGGAAATGTAATTTAAAACCACAATAAGCTTTCACCTCACACTTGTCGGAATGGTTATTGCACTCTCAGTGGGAATGTAAATTGGTACAACCACTATGGAAAGCAGTATGGAGTTTCCTCAAAAAATTAAAAATAGAAATGCCATATGATCCCATAATTCCACAACTATTTATCAAAATAAAATGAAAATACTAATTCAAAAAGATACATGCTTCCCTATGTTTATTGCAGCACTATTAACCATAGCTGAGTTATGGAAGCAACGTAAGTGCCAAATGATCGATGAGTGGATAAAGAAGTTGTACTTTATCTATACAATGGAATATTACCAAACCATAAAAAAAGATGAGCTCTTACCATTTATGATAATATGGATGGACCCAAAGGGTTATGCTGAGTGACATGAGTAAGACTGAGGAAGATAGACCATATATTTTCACTGCTATATGGAAACTCATTTCCCTTTTCTTATAAGGCAGTATGGCACTTGAGGCACGCAGTTTTGCTTCTTTAGTGACTACCTTTACTAACAAATGAGTTCCATTAACTAGATCCAGTAGTTCTACATCCCCCCCCCCCTTTTTTTTTACATCCTCCCTTCTTTTTGTATTTAACATACCTTAAGAATAAGACATCTCCCTCTCTCCTCTGCCCCTCCCCCCCTTGATACACTCTCTCACTCTCTTTCAAAGAGATAAATAAAATCTTTAAAACAAAAACAAACAAAACCCAAAAAGGCATGGGAGATCTAAGAATCCAGGGCAACATGCATATTTTGGAAAGTTACCTCATGTGATTGTAATGTGCTTTCAGCATGTCAGCTGATGAAGGGAGCGGTTCCTAAACAGCAGGAACTAGCACAGCTGCTACACTGACTTGCTCCATTTCCATAGATTCATCCAGTAAGGAGACAATTAGCTCAAATGGTTTAAACAGTTTATTACTGGCAGCACAGCAGACACCTTGAACTTCAAGCTTCTATCAGTTTCCTGGGTCCTTAAGATCCCCTGAGGCTGAGACACAGGCTGGCCCAGGTAGATGTGCATTCAGTGGATTCATTATGTCTTCTGGACTCTAAGATATTGAGATCCTGCTCTTATATAGGTGCTTCTGGCAAACTCTTCCCCCCCCCCCCCCTCCCCGCTGCTCCTTTCCTTCTCTCCTTCTCTCCTCTCTCTTCTCCTCTCTAGGAGACAGCTTGGAATATCTCCGGGAGGCCTTGTCTTTATGTTCCCGTGGCTATTAGGTTAACATCTCTGTACACAGCTGTTAATGCTCTCTGCTCAGAAGATGAGCGTAAACGCCAGACCCATAGAGAATTATTTCCCAGCACAGAGTGGTATATACTAACCACTCTGAGAATCGCATGAATAGTCTAACCTGATCGTTTTATGTATGATAAAGGTAAGATTCAAAAGTCAAAGTGAATTAGAAAAAAAGGTAAAGTTGAAACATAGTTTCTCATTCAAATCCAGCATAGGATTCTCAATACTAGGTTGCTTGGTTACTTGCCATTTTTTTTCTCTTACCTTTTAGAATATTATTTTTGTTGTGTGATTTACATATTTTACAACATTACAGAATGTTTTTTAAATTATTTTTTAGAAGTGGGGTTGTATTTTTTTATTCATGTGACATCATCAAAAGACTTGATATTTTGTCTTCCTCTAAAGTATTTTTGTATGAACTAATCTTTTGTTCGCTCAGAGTGACGATATTATTGGTGGAGAAAAGTACTTTCATATTACCTACCTCATAAGAGAATAAACTACACATTTTGATATCAAAATTTGAAAGTGTTGAATGAAAACTTAGCCATAATTTTTCATAAATAAATCATCAGAGAAGCAGATCATTCTATAAATGTACCATCATGTTTAATTTTAAATGGTTACTTAATTTTGTTTTAATTTAAGTGTTCATCAATTTAAAAAGTAATACAAATTGTATTGAAATCTATTTATTTATAGACATGTTTAGGGATATCAATATTTTTCATATGTATATAAATGTCATGATCTATTTCTGCTCATACTTAGACAATTCTCAGTGGAGTCATACCAATAGATGGGTCATTAAATGGGGATTAAAAGGGACCTGCTGAAGTGTGTGCTATTATGGTTTTGCTACAAAATTGTTTTGATTTAGTATGATTACCTGCAGGTCAGTTATATTAATTTTCTATATTTAAGAACAGGCAACCCAAAAGACTTTCTATCCTAATGAGAAGATGAAAAATAAAAATCAAATATCCAAAAACAGGGTGTCCACCAGGGATAGCAGATGCTTGTCTTTCACCAAATTTTTAATTCTGTCTTAATTCATGGATGGTTATAGTACAGGAAGTCACTACCCTACAAATTCAGGGAAATCAACCGTGCACTGGAGTGTGTGACTGATAAACAATGGATAGGAAGTATATACCTTATATTTGTTTCTTCTACTACCACAGTTTTTGACTCAATAACCCACTTATTTCTTTAGCAGTATGACAAGCAATAACTTTTTACATTATTCCAGGCACAAAACTAAAGTTTTACAAAAATTATCTCATTTAATTCTTAAAGTAAACCCATGTATAGATAGTGGAAGCCAATGCTTGTTAACGAATGAAAAAAAAAAAGTCGAGTGAATGGGTGACGGGCACTGGGTGTTATTCTGTATGTTAGTAAATTGAACACCAATAAAAAAAAAAAAAAAAAAAAAAAAAAAAAAAAAAGTCACCATTTTTAATGTGAAAATTCTGGGCTCTAACTGACCAAATAACTTGTTTATAATTTTATAATGAGGAAGTGATGTTATTAGTTTGCTCACCACAGCCTGTTTGGCAGTTGCAAAATTAAAAATTCATCTTTCCACTTCTAATTCTAAGGAATCATCATGGGAAACTTTGAGGATAACGCCCTATACTCTTCTTCCCTTTTACATCAGGAGGGCTAAAAATGAGAGTATCTTTTTTAGTTTCTGGGATCTTTTCATATTGCATTTGTCTTATTGAACTTGGCTGAATTATATGGAACTTGTCCATTTAAAGCTTCATTGTTCTGAGGAGTGAAAACTATAAGTTAATGGCATGTGGTCATATGGAAAAATTGTCTATGGTCAAATAGCTTTGTCTTTGAGGAAGTCTTACCAAGAAAAAGAGAGAGGGGTAGGGGAGAGAGAGGGAGAGAGGGAGAGAGACAGAGATCCTACAGATTGTATCCAGAAGCTCTCTGTTGCTTAAATATACATTTTCATTTTGCTGCTAAGCCTTTCTGTCTTTACCTTTCCAGTACATTCCCTGTCTAGTTGAATTTATAGCCATTGAACTGCATTTTGCTTTATTCTTCTAAAAGTAGTTTAAAAGCATTCTGCAACTTTCCAAACAACAACAAAAAACCAAACAAGAGTAATGCTTTCTAAGCAATAACTCATTTTAAGAATGGTCAATAAATACAAACAAGGCAAGTCCCCAAAGTTCTCTTTGCAAGTAGTGAGAAGAAGGATTAGGGAGAGAAAATCATGTGGACTAGCTCCGTTGGGATAGCGATATGGATCCCTTCCAGGCCTGCACTGAACCCCAGGCCAGCTCACTGTGGGCCATTTAGCACAAAATAGTTGGAAAACAACACCTGGAAGCAATGGCTCATGGCTTTTAGACCAGTTTATCTTCAGCAGTTCCACTAGGTGGGATTGAGATGGAATGGGTAATTGTACCGATTTTGAGGATAATTTGGCTTCTCCTGAATCCCAAATACAAAATCCCATATGATTAATGGTGGCTATATAAATAATCATCTGAATCAGAGAAATTTGGGAGTCAAAGATAGCACTATCAATAATTACAATGGGACAACTGGCTCAAAGAAGGGCTCTCGCATGCAAAGTAGGATCTACTGTCATGTTAAAAGCTACAGATTCTGGATAATTCATGTATTTCTTTAGATACCATACAAATAACATAAACCAGATGTTCTTAATACTTATTACCATATATAATGATAATATTTTCAGGAGCTATAACTTATCATGATCATATCTTGCTATTTTTGAAACCTCAATCATTGATACTGGGTTTTGCTGACTTTCTTCCTGTCTTTTGTTGTTGTTATTATTATTGTTGTTCTATAATTTATTTATTGGTATACTATCAGGGCATTTTACCAACCTATGAATATATTAAAGGAATTGCTTCAGGAATTCAATGTCATTTATTTTTTTTGGACAGCTATAATTCGTGTTTTAAAGAAAATGGGGGGATCCCTGGGTGGCTCAGCGGTTTACTGCCTGTCTTCGACCCAGGGCGTGATCCTGGAGTCCCAGGATCGAATCCCACATCAGACTCCCTGCGTGGAGCCTGCTTCTCCCTCTGCCTCTCTCTCTCTCTCTCTCCTCTCTATGTGTCTCATGAATAAATAAAATCTTTTAAAAAATTAATAAATAAAGAAAATGGGAAAAGTGTATATATGCATGCCAAAATATCTTTAGAAGGAATCACAAAAATCTTTTAACTCTTATTGCTTCTGAAGATGGGAATCAAATGGTTGGGGTCAGGACAGAATGTTTATCGTATATTTTTATGAACTGTTTGAATTTTGTGCAATGTGTCTTCCAAAATCAAGTTAAAATTAATCTAATTAAAAATTTGCACTTATGAGGTTTTTTTTGTATGTAGAATAATGAGAATTTTCATTTTACAGCATGCAGTTTCATTTCATGAAATACATGAAAATAAATTGATGTATGGGTGGAATTATATTCACTTCTTAGTAAATATAAGCACTTGATGTAAATTTAAGTAGCCTGAATGTCCTGGAAGTGAACATATTTATTAATGAACATGAAACCATTTTATAGAATAGACTAGCCTATGCTTACTCATATGCCATTCTATGAAGCATTCATGTGTTGATATTCATATATTAAAATCACCTTCAAGCAAAAAAAAAATATATTATTTGGAAAATGTAGCATGCAGTGTACCCTTTCAGGGGTTTCAAAATGTAAAAGTCCATTAAGAAATATTCAGGGAAAAAAGTTTAAGGATGTTTAAGGTGTTTTTGCCCCAAACCTAATTAACGGAGCAAGAGAGAGAAAGAAGGAAAGACAGAGAGATGGGGGCATGGGAGAAGAAGAGAGAATTAAAAGTATAGAAAGGTGTATCAATACATTTATATAATAATCCAATTTGACAATCTCTATATAAAAATGCTGATATTTATGATGCTTCCTCAAGTGTCAGGGGCTAATGAGTTCCCTAATCCTGAATAATTTTCCATTCTTAATAATAAAGATGACTATTATTCTCATATCCCTACTTAAATTTTTATTTGATTCATTTAAAATAAGAAAAAAAAAAAAGCTTATTCTCTTTTCCTACACCAATCACTAATCACTCTGGAAATCACTAATCTGGAAATCACTAATCTGTTTTCTGTATCTATGAACTTGATTTTTAAAAAGACTGCACATAAAAGAGAGATTATAGGGTGTTTCTCTTTCTCTATCTGACTTATTTCACTTAGCATAAGACCCTCAAAGGCCTATCCATGCTGTCACAAATGGCAATATTCCATATTCCTTATGGCTGAATAATATTCCACACACATCCATCATTGGACACGTAGATGGTTATTATTATAAGTAACGCTGCAATGAACATGGGTGTGCAGATCTTTTTTGGGTTAGTGTTTTTGTTTTCTTCAGATAAACACCAGTTGTAGAACTGCTGGATCATATGGTACTTCTAATTTTGAGGAAAACATAGTGTTTTCCATAGTGGCACCAATTTACATTACCAACAGTGCACAAGGTTCCCTTTCCTCCACATCCTCATCAACACTTCTTATTTCTTGTGTTTGTGATACTGACCATTCTGACTGGTGTGAGTTGATACTGGTCTGAGTGGTTTTGATTTGCATTTCCAGATAATCAATGATGTTGAGCACCTTTTCATAAACCTGTTGTCCGTCTATATATATTCTTTGGAAAGATGTATATTCAGATATGCTACCCATTTTTTTTTTTTTAGTTAGATTGCTTGTTTCTTTGCTATTGAGTTGTATGAATTCTTCAAATATTTTGGACATTAGGCCCTTATAACACATATGATTTACAAATATATTCACCCATTTAGTAGGTTGACTTTTCACTTTGTTGATGGATTCCTTTGCTGTGCAAATGCTTTTAAGTTTGATGTAGTTCCACTTGTTTATTGTTGCTTTGTTGATTTTGCTTTTCATGTCAGGGTCAAAAAATCATTGCTAAGACCTATGTCAGAAAGATCACCATCTATGTTTTCTTCTAGGAGTTTTATGGTTTCAGGTCTTATATTCAAGTTTTTAATCTATTTTGAGTGAATTTCTATGTATGATGTCAGATAGTGGTCTAGTTTCATTCTTTTGTTTGTGACCATACAGTTTTCCCAGCACTATTTACTGAAGAATGATCATTTCTCCATTTCATATTTTTGGCTCCTTTGTATAAATTGATCGAACATATATGCATAGGTTTATTTCTGGGCTCCCTATTCTGTTTCATCGATTTATTTGCTTATTTCTATGCCACACTCTCTTAATTGCTGTAGCTTTGTAGTACAGTTTGAAATGAGGGCATGTGATCCTTTTTGTTTTGTTCTTCTTTCTCAAGACTGCATTTGGCTATCTGGGGTCTTTTGGGGCTTGATATAAATTTTAGGATTGCAGGTTCTATTTTTCTAAAAAATGCCGTTGGAATTTTGATAGAGATTGGGTTAAATCTACATATTGCTTTGGATAGTATGGATATTTTAACAATATAAGTTCTTCCAATTTATGAGCACAGAATATATTTCAATTTATTTGTATTGTCTTCAGTTTTTTTAAAATCAATGTCCTGTTGCTTTCCAAGCACAGGTCTCTCGCCATCCTGGTTAAACTTATTCTCAGATATTTTGTTCTTTTTGGTGCAATCCTAAATCAGATTTTTTAAATTTCTTTTTCTGATAGATCATTATTAATATAGAGAGACATAACAGATTTTTGTGTATTGAATTCAAATTCTACATCTTTATTATATTCATTTATTAGTTCTAACAGGTTTTTGAAGTCTTTAGGGTTTTCTATATTTAATATAATGTCACATTCAAATAGTGACAGCTTCTTCCTTTTTAGTCTTACAAGAAATATTAAAGGGAAACCTTTAATCTGAAAAGAAAGGGTGCTAATTAATAACAAGAACACATATGAAAGAATAAATTTCACTAGAAAGGTAAGTATATACTAAAGGTAGTAGATTAATAACTTACAAAGCTAGTACCAGGGTTAAAATACAAAAGTAATAAAGTAGTAACATAATTATGATTGGCTGCTTCTGAGCTAGGCCCTGGAGTAGGTGAGTCCAAGCATGTGAGCCCTTTAAGAGCTGTTTCTCAGTTTGCTGGGTCTTATGGTTTAAAGGGTCTTGGGATGTGATCCTTTGTGGTTTTCAGATTTAGATTGTTTGGGGTCCCATCTCTCAAGCGCATGTCTTAAAAATTAGGATGCCCAATGTAGAATTGAAGCCCTTTGCTTCTCAAGGAAAACTGCAGGTTTTGAGTTCCCTCTCAGATGTGGGAACATCTGGGCATTAAGTTTCTGGTGAGATTGTGTCCCAGCCTTGCCTATCTTCTTTGATATGGTTTTCAACTCATTTGGTTCAATGCGTAGCATCACTTAACCAGGCTTTAGATTTTTTTAAAAAGGAAATTATTCCATCTGTAGCTGTAGACTCAGTGTGTCTGTGGGAGGAGGTATGTTTAGTATCTTCCTATGTCACCATCTTGAACTGAATATCAATACCATTTTATAAGAAAATAAAAACATATGGTAAACTTAATTTTTAAAATATCAAACTATATTTCTAAAACTGAATCTAGAATTTGATCCTCATTTTCTCTTATCTGATGATTTTTAAAAGGTAGGAAGTATTTCCTATTTAAATACACACACACGAAAGCCTTATTTGATTGTGTACTATTATATATTACCTCCTTGAGTGACAGATTTGTATCTCTATTAAAGCTTTATTTTACTGAGGAATGAAAACTACACTGTTGGAAAAACTGCCATTGTGCAATGTGCTTTTCCTGCTTGAGCTTGCCCAATCAGAGTCTTGGTCTAAGAACATATCCTTACCAAGACATAAGGAGCCCCAACAGTCTATGCCAACTTTATTACTTTGTTTTGGAATATCTTCCCCTGTTTCAAATTCAGTGGATACTCCATAGCTCTGCTTAAGTGTGTATGTCATGTGGCACTTGGTCAACCTCCCCACTATGTCCACCCCCTATTACAGAGGGAATGGGATCCCTCCCCTGCAGCACAAAAGGAGTGCATGCCGGCCAGTTGCCTCATGTTGGCTGTCAGGAGGAGTCTGCTGGCTATTGAAGATTGATGCCTGCTATTGGGGATGATCTTGATGTTTTTTTTTTTTTCTGTGAGTAAGCATTGTTCTATCTAGTTCTTGAATATGTTGTGTTTTCCTTGGATTCTGATATCAAGATGCAATGGACAGAAGTGTCCAGACTTCTACTCCTAGTGATGGGCATGGATGTCCTTTGCCTGGCAAATTGGTTTACAACCTACAGTGTAGAAATTTGACTAGATAACCTTAACCACAATAGTAGTTGCTCTTCTCTAAAAAAAGGTATATTCTAGAGACTGTATCCAGAATTTACTTGCAGATTGAATGTGCTATATATGACCCACAAAGAGCTCAAACACAAATGATAAACATAAAATTCTCTATGTATATGAAAAAATGCATATTTACCTGTAATTCTTTACTAACTAAAATATGAAATTCAACTTCTAAGATTTTATTTACTTATTTATCTATTTATTTATTTGAGAGAGAGAGAGAGAGAGAAAGAAAGAACAAGCCAAGAGGAGGGACAGAGGGAAAGGAGACTACCAGCTAAACAGGGAACCTGATACAGATTCAGTTATGACCTGAGCCAAAGCAGATGCTTAACTGAGCCACTCAGGTGCCCTTGAAATTCAATTTCCAATACTATGGATTTAATTGAACTGTTTATACATATATAGGGACAACCATAAATTTTAGCTGACTTCAGACCTGAGTTTATATTTTGAGATTCAAAAAAACGCCTCATTTTATTATTGCATGAGTTGAGTTCAACGAAGTCAGTGAACTGTATTTTATTACAGCATTAACAAATGAGTCATTTTTGGTAAATCACAGCTGTTTCTTCAAAGTTTCTATAAATGCCATTTCCTGAATTGGCAACAACCACAAGTAAGCAGTTTTATTTTTGTCTTGATAGCAAGGTGCAGTGTGAGCTACAATGGTTCATGTGCTGGCTCACCATTGCTTGATATACTTTAAATTCCATTTAATTGGACATTCCACACTCCATTCTGACAACAGGTAGGTCTACAAAAAGAAAAAAAAAAGGGAAAGAAAAGCAAGCTCTTTAAAGAGTTAGAGTAATTATAATCTTAGATGCAAAATGTTTAAAATTCACATAACAGGCATGATGAAAGGCGGTGCAGGGAAATCATAAAACACCCAAAAAGACTTCAACTCCCTTGTTAGATATAGCATAGATTGTAGCATTACAATTTTCTTAGTACAATTAACAAGAAAGAGACCTGTGGGAAGAGAGTGATAATTTCTGATCCTTTTCTCTCAGAGATCATACATACATTTAATACTCGTTTTGACTAGACGCTAAGTGAAAACTCATTCCCTATTTGTGTTCCAATTCACAGATGTAGTAAGAGGGAGAAAGAGAGAGAAGGGCTAGTGGATGATTTTTTTGAATTATAATTTATTACATTTTAAGAAAGAGAAGTCTACTTGAACTAGCTAAATCAAAGGAATTGGAGTTGTTTTAAGGGTGAAGATAGACCTCATGGAAATTCAGATTTTGAGCATTCTGACATTATTACAAAGGGAACAAATATTGACATTTCTGGGTATAGCCCAGCAGCAGCAATTTATATCCTTATGTGCTAATACTGGAGAATTAACATCAATCAGTTACACCCAATGGGTCTTTTTTTTTCCTGTCTTGCTCTGACTGAACACCTGTTCATGTACCTCTTCATTCAAAATCCAGGGAAGAACACATTATTTTCTGGCCAGAAAAAGAATTGGAAATTGAATCATCTTTAGTTGGAAATGAGGGATCATGTGATCCAGAGTTCACTAGATTCAGGGGATGTAAGGAAAGTAGAACATATTAAGTTAAAATGTAGTTAATTGACATATCAATTTCTTCTCAACCATTTTTATATAAGCCATATTAGGACAGTTAATCTATTCTTGACTATATTCCTTATCACAAGTCATACAATTCATATCCTTGCATCAGAATCAAAGGGCAAGTGCAAAGACTTCTCAGTTTCTGTTTTAAATTATCTAGAGCTCAGTCTTTAAAATGAATGAACAGTTTTCCCAATGCCTCCAATATTGCTGTTCTTGTTTTCCATTTTAGAAATTCATGAAATGCTGGAGGTATTTATCTCCTAGAATTGTCAAGAATTCTACAAATGCTTTCTACAAATCACCACGTATGTGTGTCTTCACAGGACATGGCTTAATGGTTTCTGCCGTGCTCCTTGGGTTAAGTGGGCCTGTTCAATTCTTCTAACCTTATTCAGAAATTCTGAATTCCATATTCCCTGTCACCTACCATCACAAAACACTTGAGCATCTCAATGTGCTCTCTCTCTGGGTTATTTTCTGTTTAACTATATCTGTCTAATTCTGTATGACTTGCATTTGTTTCAAATTTGTGTAACATAAGCAATGATATTTTCGATAATATATAGATCTTGAAATATCTTATTCTTATTTGGGTAGAATGTCACTGAAGTATCACAGAAACTAATAACTTAGGGACAAGTGATACATTCGAGACAAATGTTAATCTTTAAAGCGAATATTATTAAGCACAAACTGGAGGACTTCATCTGTCCATTTATGGTGACAGAACAGTGAAATAATCCAAAAGAGCTGAGATGGCTATGAGGCTTTTATTTGTTTGTTTGCTTTTTTTTGTTTGTTTGTTCATTTGCTTTTTAAAGAATAAAACTGAGTAACACCTATGATGCTGCCCAAAGTCCAACGGATTTCATCCAAGGTACTTAACAGGGTCAAAGACAGAACTATCATCGAGTCTGAAGCATAGCATTTTTACAAGTTCAGTATCAGAATCACATGGGAAAATGATAGACACATTTCATATGGAGGCATCTAGGTCAGGATCTCAGAGGTTCTAATTCAGTGGGAATTTGTATTTATATATTTTTTAATATTCTATTAATTCATGAGAGACATAGAGAGAGAGGCAGAGACACAGGCAGAGGGAGAAGCAGGTGCCCTGTGGGGGAGCCGATGTGGGACTCAAATCCAGGACCCTGGGATCACGCCCTTAGCCCAAGACAGACGCTCAACCACTGAGCCACCCAGGCTTCCCGAATTTGTAGTTTTATTTTTTTTATTTTTTTTATTTTTTTATTTTTTTTTTATTTTTTTCCGAATTTGTAGTTTTAAACAACATTCCAAGTGTTTTAGAAATTACTGAAACCCCTGCCTTTGTGATTGGGATTTAGATTAAAGCAGGCCTGGTATCTCATATTGATTCCAAGTTTTACCAGTTGTCTGACCATGGGAAAAATAAAATACGTAATCACTCAAAAACCTCTGTTTCCTCATCTGTAATACCAATTTTCAGGCCAACTGTGAAAATTAATTAAGATAATGTAAAGTAATTCATCTCAGGGCCTAGTAAAATTTTCCTGAAACTCAGGACTCAATCAGTGTTAACATTATCATCGTTGACAAGAAATAACTTTTGTTTAATTAGCTCTGTTACTTTTGACAAATTACAGAAAATTTCTGAGTCTGTTTCTTTATAAATGATCATCAAAGGACCTACCTCATACAGCTATGGGGCAAATACATAAAAAAAGTGAATGCTTTAAAGCACCTAGCACATTACTTGGCATAAAGTTGGTGTTCAAAACTGTAATAATTATTACCTTCAATTTCAGTGAATGAAAATAATTATTATCCTAGGAAACCTGGAGGCTGGTAATTAAATAAGGCACTTACTGAGGGAAAAGAGTGTGGCTCTTCCAGGTGGTATTTTAAAAGAACATAGAATCACATAGTTGCTATCAGTTCCCCTCCCACCCATTCATGCTACTATTATCACCAGGCAGATGACAAAATGCTTCTCTCTTTTCCATACACATTAAACAGGAATCCCTCTAAGATACTGTCTCCTAAGTAGGGTTGCCAGCTTTAAAATAAAAATATAAAACACAGGGTTAAATGTAAATTTCAGATAAATAATAGCTGCATTTTTAGTATTTTAGTATCAATATGCCCCATGAATACTTTGGTATTATATGTGTGTGTGTGTTTATATATATATAAACATATATCTATATACATATATTTTTTATTAATCTCTACACCCAACATGGGGCTCAAACTCACAACCCAACGATCAAGAGTTGCATTGCCCTGTGATTGAGCCAGCCAGGAACCGCTACTATAGGTATATTTTGTGCAACATGTGGGTCACACTTAGAGTTAAAAAAAAAAAAAAAATCATTGTTTATCTGAAATTCAAATACAATTGGACATCCTGCTTTTTTTTTTTTTTTTCCAATCCTATTTTTATGGTAGTACTTGATACTCATCTTACACTGACTTCTTACTTGGATAAAAATGTTCATGAGGGTTGAACCCACAGGCTCGATGATCCCCTGCTTCAAAAGATGTATGGTTGGGGCTGACTGTAGGCAGCCACAGGAGGCATTTTCTGATTCTCAATCACTAAGATTCAGAAACTTGGGCCGTAAATCGTTATCTATTTGACTAACCTGTAATTTTCCTCAGTTGGCTAGATAATGTCAGTCATTTTAATGCCATTTCCCTGCATACTCTTTTTTTTTTTTTTTTTTTTCCTTTGAGCTCTTCAGCATTTCACCCTCTTCACAAAGTGGAAGATGTCCATAATGCATTTCTTATTACTACTTTGCGGAGTGTCCCTGGGGACCCATCCGTCTGAAAGTGCTCTGCTGTCAGCAGTGGGAGGTCAGGGGTGGCTGCCAACCTGAGAAAGGCATTGCCACTATTCTTGATATGGCACGTTCTCTGATTTCTCAACCTTTGTGTCAAAACCAATTTGAAAATAGCCAGCCTTGCTTTATAAGTAAGTCATAATAAAGTCTTGTTCGTGACTGATGAAAAGGAAAGATTCCATCAGTGTATGCATTGCAAGATTAAGGGATGTAAGATCTACATAAAAAGCTGGGTGGAGCTACAAACAAACCAAAGTGCCAGTATGGTGGATTGCTTAGGGCCATGAGCCAGCTGTAAAATCGGGTGATCTGTGTTCCAGTCCCCAATCTCCTGAGTGATTTTAACGGATAGTGAAGATTTCAAATGTGTTTTCCTAATGCATATGATAAAATTTCAGCTGAGTATTATTAACATAATACTCTAATTACTTCTCTAGTTTTATTTTAAATATTTTATCAAACAGTGTCCAAAAATATTCAGTGCATTTTAATTTTTATTTTTTCATTTTAAAATTTGAATTTTTTTATTAGGATGCAAGTTAAAAGCATTTTTTTTTTTAGATTTTACTTATTTATTAATTCATGAGAGACATACAGAGAGAGAGGGAGAGGCAGAGACACAGGCAGAGGGAGAAGCAGGCTCCCTGTGAGGACCCTGATTTGGGACTCGATCCCAGAACCCCAGGATCATGCCCTGACCCGAAGGCAGATGCTCAACCACTGAGCCATCCAGGTGTCCCAAGTTAAAAGTATATTTATATATTTTCATATATTAAGAACCATTGTTACTTCCTTCTCCATGAACTGTCAGGTCAGATCCTGTGCTAAGGGGTGGATGTTAAAAATGACCACTGTGAAGTCTGTGTAGTCAAATGACACCAGATAGGCTGAGAGCAAATCATTTGGCAGCTATTGGGGCCACAGTATTGAAAACCTATGGGCTTGCTTCCTCCTTTATTATAGGGCCCACAGCCACAGTCCTGAGGCTGTACTGTGATGAGCTACGTTCCTCTCCTATAGGCTTTCTTGGAATTTTTGTTCACTTCTCGTTAGGTTCCAATATAGGGATGGTTGATTGACCAAACCATAAGGTTCTTGAAAGCAAATTCTATCTCTAAGAATGGCAAAAGTAGGACTCTTTATCCAGGGCTTACGTGCTCTGCACTGTGCTGAGTTCTTTTTTTTTTTATTTTTTTATTTTTATTTATTTATGATAGTCACAGAGAGAGAGAGAGAGAGAGGCAGAGACACAGGCAGAGGGAGAAGCAGGCTCCATGCACCGGGAGCCCGACGTGGGATTCCATCCCGGGTCTCCAGGATCGCGCCCTGGGCCAAAGGCAGGCGCCAAATCGCTGCGCCATCCAGGGATCCCCTGAGTTCTTTCTAAACGTCATCTCCTTTAATCATCATAACAATCTCATGAGTTAGATATAATTATCTCAATTTAAGTAATTTGTCCATGGTGACCCAGCTACTATGTATTTTGAATTTGAATTAAAATTGTAGTCTAGATTCAAAGCTTCCAATCTCTATACTGTAAGATCTTGTGTTTCATATTAACTTCCAGCTCATGTAGCATGTGACATAATTGTGTACAATGAAAGGGCATTGAATAAATTAATTAACTAATACTAAAGTTCCACGTTCAAGAACCCTGATTAAACTGCTGCTTCTTTCTTCTTAGCTCTTTGATGTTGGACCCCACTTTCTCTTTCTCAGAAAATGAGCAAGATCTTCCACTGTAATAAATTATACATATTGTAAAATGTTTTGTTATGATATGAATAAAAGTAACAAGATATTAATTATATACAGAATGTCTATATGGTTGTTAGAATAAATTAAATATTTACATAAACAGGAAACAGAATAGTTTGCCATTCTGGCTGCAGGGATTTAACTTCTCTCAAAACTCCAAAAAGTAGCACGTCTAGGAGGAAATTTTATTTTTGGACAGCTATTGACAACATATCTTCAAGGCAAAATTTAACTTTCACTATATATATATAGTGAGGGGGAGAGTGATGGATATTATATATAATGTCTTCAAGGAAACCGGAGTTAAGAAAAATAGCAAAGCAATTGCCACTATAGAACTAGAGTGAGTTTTAAAAGTTGAGGGTGGTTTGAGTCTAAAATGCACTTGAAATTTGACAAATACTAGATGATGGAGATTCAGAAGATACTAGAAGTTGCACTTCTGGAAAAAAAGTAAAATGTATGTATAATGCCTACATTTTAACAAAAACATACGTATATGCCCACTTTTAACAAGAATATATCATACACCAGGGTTCTGTTTCATTGTAGAGATAAACAAAGTCTCAAGAACAGCATATACTAACTGCACTTCTGAATTATTTTTTTTTATCATTCTTTCATCTTCTTACACTTCACATTTATTATGTGACATGAATGTCAGGGAAAGAGGTAAAATGACTCAATATGATCATTTTTTTTCTGAATAATAACTTCTAAGACATATTCTGTTTCTAGTGTTTTGAGGAATCACATGCACCCAAATACTCAAAAAACACTATTAGTGGAATTTAAACAAAGCTTAGAAATACCATTACTCTTCCTCTAACCTTCCTAATATGTAATTTATTTGTGTTTTTTTTCCTATTGGTATTTGGTGGCTGATATTAAAATTCTTGTCAATTACAGTAAAGGTTTTTTTCTTTTTTTTTTTTTTCTCCATACAAGGAAGATCAGAGGTCTAAAAGCAATTACAAAAAACAAAAACAAAAAAACAAAAACAAAAAATCCCACCTCTTTTAATAATTAAATATGATTATCACAATAATTTATACTATCACAGGCTTTCTTTTTCTTTTTATTCTTTAATGCCCTTGTCTTAGAAAAGGAGTTTTTATGTTTATGTTTTTTTTTTTTTTTTACTGAAAATGTGTTGTGTTTTTTCCTGATACTTTTAAGAATATCAACTTCTTTTCTTATCATGCTGTATGTTCTATAGTCTGATGAAAAGTACTATCATATTTTTTCATGTTTTTGCTTCTGAAAAATATTTATTTAAATATTAAGGTGGCATTCACATGTATGATATCACTTCACTCTTTGTCCAGCATTATTAACAATTACTATGATATTGCTTCTAAGGAACATAGATATAATTTCCAATAGCTCTTCCACAATAGAAAACCACCAACAAGGGATGTCTATGTCCTTCATACAGATGATTCACTATCAACCAGCAGTATTCAATTTCCAAAAATCTCTGACCCCAACTTCACTCAGTTTGGAGTTATCATCATCTTACAGAAAAAAATCCATCCATTTTTAAATGGAAGTACATTTTCTCATTTAGACATCCTCCCAAAAGGCATAAAAAGTAATTTTCTACTCTTGAAACTTCTGTGCTTAACATTTTATTTTGTCTGATCTTATGAAACATGATACTAGCAGATTTCACTAGGGTTATGTGGAATAGAAAGTCTTGAGGACAATTAGATCGCTCTTTCATTTAATACACACCAATATAAAACTAACATCATATTCACAATGATTCTGAAAAATGACTCTACTGTAGTAAATGCAATTTTATCAATGCATTTCAATAAGCATTCATTGTAACAAAATATGTATCCTTTTTTAGTTTAGAAGGAACATTGAGGAACACTTGATTTTCACAAGAATGTAATATTTTATAACATATTGGATACTAATAGATTATTATCACTGCTGTATAGCTGAGAAAACTAAATCCAGAGATACGAAGAGATTGGTTCTAGGCCCAATAGCTTTTTAGAGCAGAATTATGATCAAATGAAAAACAATATGTATCTAAGTATGGTGTTTCTCATAGTATCCTATTTTTTTATCCATATACATGACAAGTGTAGCAGACTATGGATAAATTTACAACCAGGGTGTTGTCCATGCTCTTGAGGAGTTTACAGTCTATAGAGGATAAAAGAGAAGTGCCCTAAGAGTTAGAATCTAAGCAGGTGTTTATTTTGCTTATTTATGGGTTATTGCCTCTCTCTGACTACTGGAATGAGAATTCCATGAAGACAGGGATCTTTATTTGTTTTTGTCTAGACTGTATCCATGGGGCCTACAAGAGTGCCTCATAGTCATTCAACAAATAGTTTTGAATGAATGAATGAATGACATCAAGATTAAAAATGAAAGGGATTAGAAGAGAGATGAGAATGCATTGGCGTGGGGAGATACTTTCCCACTAGAAATTAGGGAAGACTTCACGATCTGGATGCTGCCTGCGTCTAGGACCTTTCCTCTTGCCATGTTCCTGCTTCCTCACTGTGTTTCAACTCTTCTGGCCTTCCCCAAATGCTAATGAGAAGTAGCTAAGTAATCTCTGTAACATATCTTAGCACTTGCCACTATTTGTTAATTAATTATTGTTATTTTTAAGACTGTTCACTCTGGAAACTGTTAGCCTTCCAATTCTAAGGATTAAACTCAATGGCAGCAAGGATCTTTCTTTCCAACCTGCTGTTTTCTTTTTGTTTGTTTCTTTGTTTTGTTTCTTGTTTTTTTTTTTTTTTTTTTTTTAATTCCCAGCATTAGAAAACCTAGTTATGTATTCGATGAGTGAAGAAATGAATATTGATGCAAGGGAAGATGCTGGAGATTAGGTTAGTAGTCTAAGAGATAGCAGATACAAAATTCTGGCTGAAGCAGGAGGTTGACAATTTCTTAGACCCGTAGGGTTCTTTTCAGAATTTTATATGGGGTGACGCCTGGGTGGCTCAGCGGTGGAGCGTCTGCCTTAGGCTCAGGTTGTTATCCCTGGGATTGAGTCCCACATCAGGTTCCCCACGGGGAGCTGCTTCTCCCTCTGCCTGTGTCTCTGCCTTTCTCTGTGTGTGTCTCTCATGAATAAATAAATAAACAATTTTTTAAAAAGGAATTTAATATGGGAAATATAGAGAGAATCCAATTATTAGAAAATGGACATAAAAAAGGAGGAAACAGTGTTTGTTTGTTAGTTTTCCAAAACCTGCTTAAGGGAAAAATGAACTGGACTGCAGTTACTGAGATGGAAAGAGAGACTATCTCTAGTGTTTCCTGGGACCAGGTCCAGTCTCCATGAGCCAACGGCTCCTATTCATCTCTGGAATTGTGACTTTGTGTTCTCTGATGTGATTTGTGTGTTGATGTCACACTTTTATTACTTTCATTAGTGTAGTCTTCAAAATCTGTTGCTTACTACCAAACAAGTTCGATACAGTCAATCGGACCAACTCGGTTTCTCCTCAAACAGCTCTTTTATTTTATTAGTTGACTATTCCCCCACCTGACCTGTCTTAAATAATTAAACACTAGAGTCCACTCTTCACATCATTTTATCTACGTAAACCATGCTCAGTCAGGGCAGATGATTGGAACATCACTCTTCTATCCACTATCAGCCTTGTTGGTCTTAGGAGTTTCTAAAAATAGGAAGATCTGAGGGAGCACTGCTATCTATCAATGTGGTGTAATTTGAAGGACACTGAAAAGATTGCCTAATCAAGCATACTTCCATGATATGCCCTGCTGTGATTCCCTAAATGTCTATTTTTAAAGCCATTTTTAGAAGCCCCTGTAGATACAAGCAGATTTAAATACAGCTATTGAACTATATTTGTCAGTCTGTGGAATTTTCAGTATCAGGAATTACAATAATACAAAAATAGAATATTACTGTGGGTGATACATAGGAAGAGAAATTGCCCTAAAAAGACTTTTTGTAATTTCAAAAAATACAAGTGCTGGCATTTTGCCTTTGCTTTATGTCTCCCCCCCCCCCCAAACTTGCTGGCATTCTTTTACATTCTATTCTGAATACTATTTGACTTCTTGCTTTTTTTGGTCCCATCTGCAGAAATGCTTCATCATAGATTTGAACAATTTTGAACAATTGATTTGTAAGTAGAATGATTATACACATATATCTCCTAAAAAATAATGTCTTGTAGCTGCCTTTCAAGAACTTGTTAAGCTGCCTGTTGTTTTTTGTCACAATTTGATTCCTCTTTTTCAGGAGAGGAAAATGAAGACAAAAAAAAAAAAAAAAGGCAGACACCTTAAAAAAAATTCCAGAGGCCATCCAGATTGAAAGCCACATTTTTTTAGGTGAAAGAAACTGAGATTTGAGAGATGATATGACTTTATAAGGACTCCCCCTGAAGTCCCCAGCCTATGTAAATTCAACCAATCATTTGTGGGAGTAGGAATTCCAGGCAACCAAAGATTTATAATCCTCCAAAAGGGACTACAGTGTCATATTCTCTGTGGTACCTCAGTAAATATTTGCTGATTTTAATTACCACTTTTTCCAAGGGGCACACATTCCATTCAAAGTGTCACTTCATTTAAGAACAGCATTCATGTTGATCTTTGTCTCATAATTCTAATTATTCCAAGGCCTATATATATGTCCTTTTAAAAATTTAGTTAGCTTTGTATGTCCTAGCTTCCAGTCCTTTCCAAGTAAATTTACAAATAAAACAAAATCTTGATTATGTGCTTGGCCAATATGGATTATAGTGCAGTTCTGTGATTACATTTTTTTAACATCTGTATTATGTATGTCCTTTGGAGCCAATCCATTTTATCAGTTAATTATGTAATTAGGGCATTTTTTTTCATAACATATTATGTACTTCATAGAATGGAATAGCTTCTTCAAAGCCATTCTCGTCTGTCATATAATTAAGTAATTAAGTTTGATGCTCAATAAAGAAAATACCCTTTGAATAATTAGCAAAAAAGACAGGCTATAAGCAGTATGCAATATGTTTTCTTTCGCAGCCTCATTACTGAAAACATAATGTATCACATGATAATACACATTCTTGATTACCGTAACATGAAGATGACAGAACAGTATTTCTGACTACATTGAAAATATCGAGAGCAATTTATCTACATAAAAATATAATTTAAGCATAGTAGAATCTAGTGTACTTTGAGAAATTCTGATATTCATTCGATTGTTAAAGGAAAGTGAGATTTTTAAAGACAAAATTAAAATATGCTTATAGTCTTAAAAAATCTGGAAAAACATAGTACAAAGTGTTAAAAAAAAAAAAAAGAAAAAAAGGTAAAATTTTCTCAGAAATGTATTATGACCCTAATGTTTCTGTGGTTTGTTTCTAGGTTCCACTTTATGTTTTTTGTTAATAATAAATTAATTTTAGGAATAATAGTAAATTACATTTAAGAGTTTATTTTCAATAATTACATCATTTAAAATAAGTGACTTTAGAAGAAGATAAAGAAATTAGTTTATAAAGATTATTACTTGAATTTTGTTTGAGCATCAGTCAGAATTATTTGATTTTACAAATCATTAAACACAGAGTATTCAGCTCCAAATATTAAATTAAGAATATTCCTGTATCATTTCATATCCTTTCAGGGAGAACCAATGATTCTATTTTTGTAAGAACGCTTAGGATAGACAGGCTGCTGGCTACCCAGAGACAAGTGGCCTGGGACCTGGGCAGATCAATACCTGAGACTCAAGAGCTATAAACCCATCCTTGGCACACCACAGATGTGCCACCCAGCTTGAGAAGATCCTCAGTAGATTGCACTGAATTCAGTAATGGTCACGGCATAGGAAAGAGACTGAATAAATTGTCTCTGAGGCTTAGCAAAAGCTTCAAATAAATGAAGAATGATAAGAGAGGTCTAATAAAAAACTTTTTAGAAAGGACATTGCAATGAGAGGGACAACACTTGTAATGACTCAGAGCTATTACAAAGCATTTTATGCTCAGATAACTGCACGTAATTTTATATTGCAGTTACGTTGAAGAGAAGCTGGGATTGAAATCACCTATGGAAATGAGGTTGGAACTTAAGCAGAATCCAAATCTTTGAGGACCTTTATATGCCTTACAAAGCAATTTGAACATTCATCCCCTAGTTTATGGGGTGCTCTTAAGTGATTTTACAGGATATTTGAATGACCAGAAATATAGTTTGAAAGTTCACAATAGAAAATAAAGAAGAACTGATTGGAAAAAAAAGAAACCTAAGTATAGAACCCAATTGCCAAAGCAAAAATTCAGGAAGAGCAGTAACATGTAAAATGAAGTAGCAGCGAGATTTAGAGGAAAAGGGTGCAGGTTTCTGAGTTATTTTATAGCCACAATTGGTAGGACTCAGGCAGATGAGTTATATGACAGCCAACTTCCAACATGGCCCCAAATGATCTCACTAACACCTTGTGTAGTTACCTACCACATTATACTGATATTGGTCTCTGTAACCAACAGAACACAGGAGAGTTGATAATATGTCACTTCTGAAATGAGATTATAAAAGATACTCCCACTTGAGCCCACAGTCTCTCCATTAGATCATTTTATCTGAGGGACGTCAGCTCGATGTCATGAGAGGCCCTATGGACAGGTCCATGTGGTAAGGAACTGACACCACAAACCATCAGTCTTATGGATAAGCCATCTTGAACACAAACCCTCCAATCCCATTCAAGCTTTCAGATGAGTAAGAGTCCAGCCAAAAATTACAACTGCTACATCATGAAGGACCTAAGGCAATACCGTACAATAATCTTCTCCGCAATGTTTTAAGCTGCCAAGCTTTGAGGCAATTCGTTATGCAGTAACATAACTATTTAAAAGGGAAATAAAAAACAGAGTACAATTATCTGGTTTGTGCTATTCAGAAGATAATGGAACCGTGAAGGGGAGCATTTTAAATATCAGAGTGGATGAATAATGGCCAAGGGAAGAAAATAAGTTGTCAGCCAAGAGGAGTTGTCAGTAGGTAATTTCTCAATTGACATAGAGCCCAAAATATCATCTCAACTAGAGATAATGATCTGCCTAATTGATAAGCAAGAAAATGTGTTTGGGAAATAATTGAACTTAAGTTAGGTAGTTTCATAGCAGCACAGCAATCTAATTGTTATTGGATATATTTGAAGGAGAAAAATTTGAACATCTCCCAACTATCTACTGAATAATGTCCAAACTCATTGGTGTTAACTTCACTTCCCTAGCATTATTTCCAATTTGCAATTTACTTGTATACTATATATTATCAAAACTGTGTTTATTATCATAGTCTCTGACACAAACCCTCTATTTCAGTGTTTTTCCTTATTGGGTTCCCTGCTAACAATCAATTTTACTACTCAAAAATTTTTCTTTCATTTCAGTAACAGAATTTTACTTTAGAGAGGGCACATCATGCATTTAATATATTTTCTTGATTATAAAATTAGATTTAATCAGATTTGATTTTTCTTAAATGTTGATGATTCTCGCTGTTGATATCAAAGTAAGGCAGCAGCTGCCAGTCAAAGGAATGAATTTTGATGCATTTGTTATTGCCAGCACATGTGCAAAGTATTTAAAATAGCTGTTGATGGATTTCACCAATTGAGTTACTTATCCAGACAACCCTAAAATAAGGGCATTCACAAAATTTGTATTTTTACATGTATTTAAATGTCCTCAGTTTGGGTAAGAAAAAATCATGTGGATGATTGGTTGTTATATTTCATACAATTTTTTAACGGTATTTTAAGATTTTAAATAATCTCTATACCCAATGTGGGGTTTGAACAAATAACGCTGAGATCAGAAGTCACATGCTCTACTAACTAAGCCAGCCAGGCACCCCCAATATGATTTTTTAAATGACCAAATTTCTCCTAATAGATCATGGCAACTTGAAATAGCGGTAAAACCAATATGACCAGTTTATAAAACTTGAAGGGCTACTATTTAGGCACCATTAATGATCAATGATTTCACTGTGACATAAAAGTGTACCATGAAGGCTAATGGAGCTCATGGAATCTGTTCATTACTAGAGCAGCTGTATCGCACAGACCCAAGGAGTACCTTTCATGTTTTCCACGATTTAAGTGATGTACATTGGAGGTAGACAATGAAGTAGCTCTGCTTACGAGCCCAGTTTGGATCAACAGTGTTTAATTTCGATGGTTATGTAATCTCTCCGACCTGAATAGCTCAGAAAAAATATCTTAAGAATCTGATCATGAAGAGTGTGTAACTCAACCTTTAATTCTATTCTAATCTTCAACAAGAAAGTAGTAATTTTATGTAAAGATATATGCTCTCGGTAGTACATTTTTGTGTGTATTTAATTTGTGCTTTATTTTTTTATCCATCCCCTCTCCATCTGTTATGATATGAATGGCAGATCTAAAATAGTACAATCTTAAAGTGAGAATATATGATACCATGATCCAAGAAGGAATATTCTGTCAATTGAACATACCATCGTATCTGCTTGTTTGATCGAAGGCTATCCCTGGGTCTACAGCTTTTGACTTGAGAAGTAATAAGGGTTGAAAGACTGTGTTTTGTTTAAGACAGTCAAATAAAAACAGGAGCCTTAAAATAGCCAAGTAATTATAATGCGTATAACTTGCATAGATTTGGGAGATATGAATTTTTCTCTTTATATCTCTTTTTATATTTGTTTCAATGTGACTGTGTGTGTGTGTATGTGTGTGTATGTGTGTGTGTGTGAGAGAGAGAGAGAGAGAGAGAGAGAGAAAATAGGTTGTTTTTCCAAAATACATATGAGTGTTCAGCTGGAGAGGGCACATGATCTCTTGGCAAAGTTAAATTAAGTATATCTCATTTTATTCATAGATTTGACTGAAAATGGACACTGAATCAATCAGGAACTATGTCCTTTTTATTGTTGTAGATGTAAAATATAAAATCTTTATTTTTTTCATTAACAATAGATGTCCTTATTTTGATTGTAGGCAAGCTTGAAAATTATGGTTAATTTTCTCATATGTTCAAGCCTCAACCTCTTTGTTGAGGCTGGTGTACAATTAGAGGTATGGAAAGGATGCAGCTGATATTTCTTCATATCTTTCCTATGATCTGGGATTTGGAATGTTCCATCTCTCACCAGTCCTAGAGTTAGTTGTCCTATTTATTATCATACAAACTGTACTGTGAGCCTTTAGTAAAAAGTCTTTGTTTTTGAGCCAAATGTTAATTTGATATTTACCTTTATTAATTAAGTAATTATTTAATATGTACACACTGTATTTATTATGCTCTCTTCCTAGTTGTGTTATTTTGAGCTCCTTTTTCCCCTCTGATTTTTTCTATAAAAAACATATCATTATGCATCTTTATTATAGTACCCTATATTTCTTTGATTTCATATAAAGTATTTCAGTAGATATTTTTATAACATTTTCTTAGAGGCATTATTCAATATTAGTTTTAATTGCTTTAAGTTCTTCTGGACAATTAAAGTATTATTTATTGACCCATCACTTGGTGAAGGTTTATTTTTCAACTCAAAATTGAGTACAATTGGATTATGATCTGATAAATTTGTTGTAAGTATATTGCATTTTTCTGGCTTAAAGATTCTCCCCTGGGCAATAAGCAATAATCAATTCCAGTGTGTCATTTATTTATTACAAGGCATATGTAAAGCCTTTTTCATTAAGATGTTTTCAATCCTCATGGTTCCAGTTGCAATATAAAATTATATTTTAGTTGATTATAAGATGATTCTTGTTCTATTATGGTGTATCAATCTTCATTACTGACTAATGCACAAAAACAAATTTAAATTTGCAATGTCACTATTACACTTTTATTTTCTTTAAAACATCTAAACATGTAATCACCATCCTGTTTCACTTGATAAATGGTCTAAGTCAAAATAAATGTTTTAATGATTTCAAATATATAATATATGCTGGAGTCATTACTCATAGTTGAGTATATGTTTGCTTCTTATAAACTTCTGGATTTCTCAGAATGGCTGAAAGTAGTAAACTTTTTGTTTACCAAATTAGAGAAACACACATGCTTATTAACTATCTCTAGTCATAAATTAGCATCTCAAGCAATGAGGTATTTGTATAAAACCAAACAATGCAAGGCAGGACTTCATGCAAGCTAATAATATGGCATCACTTACTAAATATTTGTCTAACTTGTATTTAAATGAGAGGTTGAGTATTGCATGAAGAAAGGGCAAAGGAGGGCTCTTTATTGATAAAAAGAACTTTTCTTTCATATATTAGTCTTGCTATGGACTGAATTGCGTCCCTCACCCTTCTACCCCCACCCAAATTACATGTTGAAGCCATAGCCCCCAGTGTACCTATATTTGAAGATAGGGCTTCTAAGGAAGTAATTAGGAAACTGAGGCTAGTGGTGGGATCCTGGTCTGGTAAGTTGAGATCCCTTTGAAAAGAGAAAGAGAGATTTCTCTCTCTGTTCCCCATCCTCCCATCACCTCTCCAGCGGGTGAGGACACAGCTAGAAGACACCCAGCTACAAGTTCTCTGAAGAGAGCTGTCACCAGGACCTGACCATGCTGGCACCTTGAACTTAGACTTTCAGTCTCCAAAACTGTGAAAAAAATACCTTTCTATTGTTTAAGCCACCCAATATATCGTATTTGATTATGCTAGATCCAACTGACACATGCAGGCCTGAATAATTGAGTTCTTGCAAACTTAATATAACAGACTAGATCTGTCTTCTTCTAAAATGCATGCAATGGGGGATCCTGGGTGGCGCAGCAGTTTAGCGCCTGCCTTTGGCCCAGGGCGCGATCCTGGAGACCCGGGTTCGAATCCCACGTCGGCCTCCGGTGCATGGAGCCTGCTTCTCCCTCTGCCTATGTCTCTGCCTCTCTCTCTCTCTCTCTGTGACTATCATAAATAAATAAAAAAAATTAAAATGCAAGCAATGTCTGTTGCAATTTTAGAATTTAGTGTAACTGAAAGAGATACCACATTATAGATCTTCTAACTATATACACTATATACTCTACTTTCCCTATATACAGGTTTCTCAATCAAAATTCTTCCAGTGATATTTTAGCACTTTTTATTAGATTTGTATTTTAGGCTTCCTAGCAGGATGGTAGACCTATAATTCAGCTTTGATTACTGCCATCCATCTCCATAGTTTACTATCAAACCTGTGGCATCTAGGCTCCTAATATAGGTGTTTCACCTTTCAGTAAAACGTGGGAAATTTTATCATCAGTACCTGAACTAAAAGTAACAATTTTAATATTTAAATTATAGCCATTTGATCATAGGTTAAGCAAACCAGGAATAACAACAATTATCATTTACTGAAAGCATGGTTAATATCTTACTAATCTCTTCATCCCATCCTGAGTTTAAATAAACTTCTTACTCTGCCTGAATTGTTTAAATTATGACTTGTTATTCAATGGTGAAGTCAAATTTTCTTGGGCAAGCAAATGCCTTTGCATGAGTTACCAGCTTCATCTCTGATTATTTTTGCCTTTCTATAATATGACACACTTATGAGTGTAGACAATTGTAAAAGCAAGTACAATTGTTTTTAGTTCCTGTCATCAAGAGTCACAGCCTATTTCCCCATCCCTTGAATCTAGGTTGTTTCTATGAGTTGCTTTAGCCAGTAGAATGCAACAAAAGCAAAATTTGCGAATTATGAACCTGAAACACAAGGATTGCTGCATTCGACTCTTGCTGTTTAAATCCTGAAACGAGCATATTGGAGTATGAGTGATTACATGGAGAGAGATCACATTTGCTCCCAATTTTTCAGAGAGAGACAATGATAAACCAGTCAAACCAATCAGTCCACAAGTAACCAGAGATGTATGAGTGAACTTAGCCAAGATCAGTTGAGATAAGCTATAACCTAGAATCACTTAACTGAGATCAGCATAAATTTTTCATCTGTAAAATTTTAAGCTAAATGTTGCATTAAGCTAATACATTTTGAGGTGGTTTGATACACAACAAATGCTAATAGGATTATTTCCTTTTCCTATATTACTCCTCTCAAAGCCATTTCTTTTCTTCCACTTATTCTTCAGAATTTAGCACTGATGACCACCAATTTCAATATTTCCTCAGTAAAAACCTTAAGGAAGATATTCTGTTTGAGTTACTTACCTAATTCTATATCAGTTTCTGTATATGAGAATTAGAGTTTATGATTGGCTAGGCCTGATCATGTTGAACCATGCATGGAGCTAGGGATCATGGTGTACCATGAGTGACAGACCAACCAAAACCACATAGAATAGAGTAAGAGCTGTCTCCCAAATAAGATGTGGAATAATCTTTCTACAGTATGGGAGATTCAAAGTAATCTGGGCTGTGAAAAGTAATAACCGATACAATCTATATCTTTTTCTTCCTCATGTATGTGTATGTCCGCCAAGACATATTTCTATGTATAACACATCTGGATAATTATCTAATTCTTATCTGTCTTCATAAAAAAACTGTCAGGTCCTTGCAGGTAGGGACAAGGTTTTATCATTTTTGTTTCCTCAGAAATTAATGCAAAGCTGTATAAATTTTGGGAAAGCAGATATTTGCAAAATTAATAAATGAATCCTCCATTCAGTGCCAGACCTGGACACTATATGACATCTTCTTCATAAAACCATTACTCTAAGGAGCACAGAACATAACAGGCTTTTCTAATACACAGAAGAAAACACAAACCTTGACAAAATGCCTAGATAGAGGAATTTATCCCAAAAGAAAGAACATGAAAAGGTCAGAGATCTAACTGAAACATATATAAGTAATATGCTGGGGGAGAATTTAAAGCAATAATCATAAGGATACTAGCTGGGCTTGAGAAAAGCCTGAAAGACATCAGGGAGACCCTTACCACAGATATAAAAGAGCTAAAAAACAATCAGGCAGATATGAAAAATGTAATAACTGAAATTCAAAAGTGACTGGATGTAATGACATAAAGATATAAGAAACAGAGGAATGAATAAGTGATATAGAAGATAGAATTATGGAAAATAATGAAGCTAAAAAAAAGAGAAAGGAAAATTATAGATCATAAAAGGAGACAGGGAGCTTAGTGACACCACCAAATATAATAACATTTGTAGCATAGGACTCCCAGAGAAGAAGAGAGAGGAAGAGGGGCAGGCAGAAAGTTTATTTGAGGAAATAATAGCTGAAAATTTCCTTAATCTGAGAAAGGAAACAGACATCCAAACCCAGGAGGCACATAGAACTCCCATCAAAATCAACACAAGTGGGGCATCTGGGTGGCTCAGTGATTGATCATCTGCCTTTTGGTTCAGGTCCTGATCCCAGGGTCTTGGGATCAAGTCCTGCATCAGGCTCCCTGCATGGAGCCTGCTTCTGCTTCTGCCTATGTCTCTGCCTCTCTCTCTGTGTCTCTCATGAATAAATAAATAAAATCTTTTAAATAAGTCAATAAAAGCAGGCCAACACCAAGATATATTGTAGTTAAATTTGCAAAATATAGTGATAAAGAAAAAAAATCATAAAAGCAGCAAGACAACCGAAGTCCCTAACATACAAGGGAAGACCCATAGGGCTAGATGCAGATCTCTCCACAGAAACCTGGCAAGCCAGAAGATAGTGGCATGATGTGTTTAATGTGCTGAATGGGAAAAATCTGTAGCCAAGAATATTCTATACAGAAAGGCTATCACTCAGAACAGAAGGAGAGATATAGAGTTTCCCATATGAACAAAAACTAAAGGAGTTCATGACCACTAAACCAGCCCTGCAACAAACATTAAAGAGGGCTCTTTGAGTGGAAAAGGAAGACCAAGAGCAACAAAGACTAGAAAGGAACAGAGAACATCTCCAGAAACAATGACAAAATAAGTAATAAAAAGGCACTAAATACATATCTTTCAATAATCATTCTGAATGTAAATGAACTAAACACTCCAACCAAAAGACAAGACCTATCTATATGCTGCACACAAGATATTTATTTTAGACCTAAAGACCCTGCAGATTAAAAATAAGGAGATGGAGAAATATTTATAATTCCAGTGGATGTCAAAAGAAAACCAGAGTAGCCATATGTATATGAGACAAACTAGATTTTAAGCCAAAGACTATAATAAGAGATGACGAAGGACACTATATATGTATTTTTTTATTTATTTATGATAGTCACACAGAGATAGAGATAGAGAGAGGCAGAAACACAGGCAGAGGGAGAAGCAGGCTCCATGCACCGGGAGCCCGACGTGGGATTCGATCCCGGGTCTCCAGGATCGCGCCCTGGGCCAAAGGCAGGCGCCAAACCACTGCGCCACCCAGGGATCCCAAGGACACTATATTATAATAATGGGGAAATTCAACAAGATCTAAAAATTGTAAACATTTATACCCCAAATTAGGAGCACCCCAATATATGAAATAATAAAAAACATAAAGGAATTCATTGACAATAATATGGTAACAGGGGATTTTAACACCCTACCTACATTAATGGATGGATCATCTAAGCAGAAAATCAACAAGGAGACAATGGCTTTGAATGACACAGTGGACCAGAGGGACTTAACAGATACATTCAGAACATTTCATCCTAAAGCAGCAGCATACACATTCTTTTCTAGTGAACATCGAACATTCTCCAGAATAGAGATCACATACTAGGTCACAAATCAGACCTCCATAAATACAAAAATGCTGAGATCATATCATGCATATTTCCTGACTATAATACTATGAAACTTGAAGTCAACCACAAGAAAAATTTGTAAAGACCATAAATACATGGAGGTCAGACACATCCTGCTAAAGAATGAATGGGTCTACCAGGAAATTAAGGAAGAAATTAAAAATAAAAACATGGAAACAAAAGAAAATGAAAACACAATGGTCCAAAACCCTTGGAATGCAGCAAAAGTGGTCATAAGAAAGATGTAGATAGCAATATAGGCCTACCTCAAAAAACAAGAAAACTCTCAATAAAGCAATCTAACCTTGCACATAAAGGAACTAGAAAAAGAACAACAAATGAAGCCTAAAGCCAGCAGAACAGCAGAATAAGGGAAATAATAAAGGCTAGAGCAGAAATAAATGATATAAAAACAAACAAACAAACAAACAAAAAACAGTAAAACAGACCAACGGAAACAGGAGTTTGCTCATAAAAAATAAATTGATAAACCCCTAGACAGACTTATCAAAAAAGAAGAGAAAGGACCCCAAAAAATAAAATCACAAATGAGAGAGGAGAAACCACAACCAATACCACAGAAACACAATTATAAGAAATTTTTATGAAAAATTATATGCCAGCAAATCAGACAATCTGGAAGAAATAATAAATTCCTAGAAAAATATAAACTACCAGAACTGAAACAGGAAGAAATAGAAAATTTGAACAGACTGATAACCAGCAATGATATTGGATCAGTAATCAAAGATCTCCCAAGAAATAAAAGTCCAGGGCCACGTGGCTTCACAGGGGACTTCTACCAAACATTTAAAGATGAGTTAATACCTAGACTTCTCAAAATATTATAAAAATTAGAAAAGGAAGGACAACTTCCAAACTCACTCTATGTGACCAGCATTACACTGATTCTAAAACTAGATAAAGATTCCACTGAGAAAGATAACTACAGGCCAATACCCCGGATAGACATGGAGGCAAAAATTCTCAACAAAATACTAGCAAATCAAATCCAACAGTACATTAAAAGAATCATTCACCATGATCAAGTGGGATTTATCCCTGGGCTACAGAGGGTGGATCAATATCCACAAATCAACCAACGTGATACATCACAGTAATAAAGAAAGGATAAGAAGCATGTTACCAGTTCAGTAAATGCAGAAAAAGCATCTGACAAAATGCAACGCCCATTCATGATAAAAGCCCTCAACAAAGTGGGGATAGGGGGCCTGGATGGCTCAGTCAGTTAAGCATCTGACTCTTGATTTTGGCTCAAGTCCTGCATTGTGAGACTGAGCTGAGTGCTCAGTCATTGAGAGTCATAGTGAGACATAGAGAGACATAGTGCTCTATGCTGGGTATGGAGCCTGCTTAAGATTCTCTTTCCTTCTCCCTCCTTCCTTCTCCCATCCCTCTCTAAAGAAAAACAAACAAACAAACAAACAAAATGGGGATATAGGGAAAGTACTGCAACATCATGAAGATGAAAAACCCACAGCTAATATCACCCTCAATGGGGAAAAATAGAGCTTTCCCTTTACCATCAGGAACAAGACCGAGATATCTAGTCTCACCAGTATTATTTAACATAGTACTTGAAGTCCTAGCCACGGCAATCAGACAACAAAAAGAAATAAAAGGTATCAAATCAGCAAAGAAGAAGCCAAACTTTCACTATTTGTAGATGACAGATGCTCTATATAGAAAACCCAAAAGACTACATCCAAAAAATATCTAGAACTGATACAGGAATTTAGCAAAGTTGCAGGATACAAAATCAACATACAAAAATCTGTTGCAAAAAAAAAAAAAAAGATCCGTTGCGTTTCTTTATAACAATAATGAAGCAGCGGAAAGAGAAATCAAGGACATGATCCCATTTACAATTGCACCAAAAGCCATAAGGAATAAACCTAACCAAAGAGGTGAAAAAATCTATATCCTGAAAACTATTGGACGCCCATGAAAGGAATTGAAGACAACACAAGGAAATGGAAAAACATTCTATTTTCATGGATTGGAAGAACAAATATTGTTAAAACGTCTATACTATTTAAAGCAATCTACATAATCTAACAAAATACCAAAGTGTTTTTCACAGAGGGAGAACAAACCTTCCTAAAATTTGTATGTAATCACAAAAGACTGAATAACCAAGGCAACCTTGAAAAAGCTGGAGGCATCACAATCCTGGGCTTCAAGTTATATTAAAAAGCTATAGTAATCAAGACGGTATGATCCTGGTACAAAAACAGCCACATAAATCAACAGGACAGAATGGGAAACCCAGAAATGAACCCACAACTATAAGGTCAATCAATCTTTGACAAAACAGGGAAGAATATGAATAAAAGGCAATCTCTTTAACAAATGATGTTGGGAAAGCTGGACAGCAACATGCGGAAAGATGAAACCGGACCACTTTCTTACATCATACACAAAAATAAATTCAAAATAGATGAAAGACTTAAATGTCACACCTGAAACCATCAAAATCCCAGAGGACAACACAGACAGTAACCTCTTTGACATGGATCGTACAATTCCTTTCTAGATATGTCTCCTGAGGCAATGGAAACAAAAGCAAAAATAAACTATTAGTTTTCATCAAAATAAAATGCTCGATGTAGCAGAGGAAATACCAAAACTAAAAGGCAACCTATGGAAGGGGAGAGGATATTTGCAAATGATATATCTGATTAAGGGTTAGTATTTAAACATCTATAAAGAACTTATAAAACTCAACACCCAAAAATGAATAATCCCATTAAAAAATGTGCAGAATACATGAATAAAACACATTTTCCAAAGAAAACATACAGATGGCCAACAGACACATGAAAAGATGTTCAACATCAGTTACTATCAGGGCAATAGGAACCCAAACTGCAATGAGATACCACCTCACAACTATCAGAATGGCTAACCTCAAGAACAGAAGAAACAACAGGTGTTGGCGAGGATGTGGAGAAAGGGGACCCCTCCTCTGCTGTTGGTGGGAATGCAAACTGGTGCAGCCACTCTGGAAAACCGTGTGGAGGGTCCTCAAAAAGTTAAAAATAGAGCTTCCCTTCGACCCAGCAATTGCACTACTAGATGTTTACCCGGAAGATCCAGAAATACTAAGTTGAATGGATATAAACCCTGATGTTTAGAGCAGCATTATCTACAATAGTCAAATTATGGAAAAAAGCCAGTGTCTATTGACTAATGAATGGATAAAGAGGAGGTATTAAATATATACATATAGGGCAGCCTGGGTGGCTCAGAGGTTTAGCACCACCTTCAGCCCAGGGTGTGATCCTGGACACCCGGGATCGAGTCCCACATCAGGCTCCCTGCATGGAGCCTGCTTCTCCCTCTGCCTGTGTCTCTGCCTCTCTCTCTCTTTCTCTCTCTGTGTCTCTCATGAATAAATAAAATCTTAAAAAAATAAATATATACATATATATAGACACACAGATACATATAAATATATACATACAATGGAATATCACTTAGTCATAAAAAGGAAAGAAATAGTGCAAATATGTGGATGCAGCTAGAGAGTATCATGCTAAGTGAAATAAATCAGAGAAAGACAAATACCATATGATTTCACTCACATGGAATTTAAAAAACAAGACAAACATAAAGAAAAAAAAGAGAAACAAGCCAAAATACAGACTCATTTTTAAAATCATCTTTAAAAGACTTATTTATTTTAGAAAGAGAGAAAGAGAGAGAGAGAGCGCAGGGGGAGGGGCAGAAGGAGAGGGAGAAAAAGAATGTTAAGCAGCCTGAGCAGGGAGCCCAATGTGGGGTTTGATCTCACAACCCTCAGATCATGACCTGAGCCAAAACCAAGAGTCAGACACGTATTCAACTGAGCCACCCAGGCGCCCCCAAGAAAACAGATGTTAGCTGTAGAGAACAAACTGGGGGTTACTGGAGGGAAGGTTGGAGGAGGGATGCACTAAATGGATGATGGGTATTAAAGGTTGCACTGGTTGTGATGAGCACTGAGTGTTGCATGTAAGTGATGAATCACTAAATTCTATACCGGTAAGTAATATCACACTGTATGTTAACAAACTGGAATTTAAATAAAAAATTGGAAAAGGAAAAAAAAATACTATCCCTATTTTTATTTCTTTAAAATTGTACTTATTGCCTTTGTGACAGAAAGTAGGTATGGTTAATAGTCTGAATTATTTCTGTTAAAAATGGCTAACTTGATTTTTCTCCCTTAGCTATTGAACATATCATAGAACAATTCTTGGATGGCCCTAGGACTAATGGGTAACTGAAATGAGTAATTCATAAGTTCTTGAGAAAATGGAATATGCATTCCCAATTTATATAGTTCTTGCAAACCTAAAAACTCTGTGTCTGGTAGTTCAGTTGCATTGATGGAGATAACTGTATTTTTAAATAAAACTAAATTCTTGGTATTTTTATGCATAGAATAATGAGACACTTAAAAGCACCTCAGAGGTCATCCAGAGTTCTAACCCAATGCATTGTTTCCTTAAATTCCCCGAACCATGTATGTTAATGATACAAGTTCTTTTTTTTTTTTTTTTTCTATATCTTATACAATTTTCAAACACACAGAAAGAATTGAAAGAATTATGCAGTGGACACCCATAGTCTTACTACCTATGTTTTTCAATTAACGTTTTGCTAGGATTGCTTTGTGACAAATCTCTTCTGTCCTTTCCTCTACCTTGATACTTAATCCATCTTTTTCTTTGATGGATTTTAAAGTTGCAAATAGTAGTACCCTAAACCCTTCAGCTTGCACATCATTAAACTGGACAGAAAATGTGACTTCTTTTTAAGTTCTTTACATTGTGTGATTATCACTGTATAATGAACCATTATTTCTGTCTCCCAAAGGAGTCAACTTTTTCTAGTCATGGGCCTGTACATATGCTGGTCTCTCTAGCTGGAAAACTCCCATGTTTCAAGCTCCTTTAGCGGTGAAATTCCTACTTGTCCTTCAAATATCCACTCAAATTTCATTTCTTTTGACCTCTGTCTATGTTCTGAGTCTAAATGAGATGTATCCTATTATTCTTTCTCAGGGCACCCTGTGATTTTCAATGACATGCTTATTTGTTAGTTATTTGTTTCATGTTGGATTCTCCCAGAAAATTATAAACTTTATAGTTCTGTTATATACTTGGCATCTAGAGCAGTGTCTAGCACATTGTTCTTGAAACATATCATCCCAATAAATATATGGAAAAATGTAAAAGGTTATTTGAAACTGGATAGAGCTATTGTTAAGCAGACAATCTATACATTTTTTTCACTTTTTTTTTTCACTTTTTAAGGAAACACATAAATTTGTGTGTGTGTGTGTGTTACTATTTTTATGTTAGGGCCATGGGTTCTCCTCTCCTTTCACCTTCTATCTCCCAGAGTCTCCCCACAAAATATGGTTCTCAAAATATGTCTCTGGAAACATCTCTGAATCTGTATAATTGCTGAGGGAAAAAAAAAAAAAAAGAGAGAGAAGGCAAGGAAAATGCTTGTGAACCTGATCAAAAAGAGAAAACTGCCTCATTTGTCAAGTCTACTCCGAAAGATCCCCGACAGAGATAATGTCTCAAAATGAATTCATCTGGTTTTGGAAAACAAAATGCTGAGTCAATGCTGGCAGGATATTTTAATCACCTTCCAAGTATTACTTTTAACAAATATATGAGAAAAACAAGGAAGCCTAATCCAAACCCCCTTCCATATAGACTTGTATCATGTGCTCTGATACTGAAGAAGTAGGCCTGTAATGTGACTTTTCCAAACAGATCTCATTAATTGAAATTCAAGGGGAGGAAGAAGGATAAACCCTTGGGGAAAGGGAAACACTATATACCTTGGTTATTCAAAATACAGATTAGCGTTTCATAAGCTTTAGAAATTCTACTGGAAAGGAAACTCTTAATTCTACTATTTCCCAAACTTTCCTGACCAAATAATTCTTTGCTATGTTTCTTAGTAACTTTTAATAGACCATATTATTAGCTCATGTTAATAGCTCATAATTCCATGAAATCGTTTGGAAAATGCTGTGCTTAAGTTTGACCTATTTGTGTGCAGAGTATTGATCTTAGCATAATGATACATTTACATAATCATAAGGTCTTAAACTCATTTTTTTTTTAAAGTATGTTCCTAGTCTGAAGCCAATGGACTTGTCAGAGATCTTAGTTTTTTTTGCGTACCAGTAGAAGCTGCCGTGGTGATTTAGGATATCGGTAGTCTGATAGTTCGGCATAAATGTCTTGCCTGAGGCCTATGTTGTCTTCCTTCCGCCATTACGTAGGTTGCATTGCCTCCTTAGAGTGAAGTTTGTACCATAAGGCATCTCTGTCACTTGGAAATTCATTGAAAGGAAGATCTTATTCCTGAGAGAAAAAAGTACTCCATTTAAAAAATATCATAATTCAGATTTCTCATAACATACAACCTTAGCTTGAGGTAGAGTATTTCAGGACTGTATTTTCTCATCCAGTGGGTTTCTACTAGAGTGCCTTTCTTTCTTTCACTGTCCCAATATGTATTTGATATGATCTTTGACATCTAAAGATCTACATCCTACGAAGTTCCCCGGATTGTAATTTTATGAGATAAAGTCAGTGTTTTCTTCCAACTCTTACTGAGCGTCCTTTTTATTATAGGTGATATTTTCTGACAAGTGTGACACAAGTTTTTCAAGCAGGTATTACTAATTTATTAGCATTTGTCTCAAAATTGAAACAATGCTGGGGAAATATGTAAAAATTGTCTAATAAAGCAATATGCAATATATTTAGGCCATTTTGTTTGGGCAGTTTCATGACAAGATATTGGAACCATGATAGTTTTTTTTTTTTTTTTTTTTTTTTTTACATCCATGATAGTTTTTAATAAAGTCTGAATAATTCCAAGAACTGTCACTATCGAAATTAGCATTAGTATTTTCACACTTTTCACTACCTCAGTGATATACAGCTTGTCAAAAGTTCTCCATTTAAGGTTAAAATTAGTTGCATGTCAGTTGAAGAACTTTAAAGAAATTAGGATAAATGCATCCTATTCTATAAAAGTACAAATTGTCCTTTTTTAGTAATAAGGTATTTTTATTCTTTATCTTTCCATGAAAATCTTATTTAAAAAGTGAATATTTTAGAAGGTGATATAACATAACCACTGGGTTCCAACTCTACAGGAATAGTTCTGAGAAATGCAGAAAGTGTTTTGATCTTGAAATTTCCCTGAAACTGTATACATTGCTGATAAACAGAAAAATATACCATAGAAATCAAGATCTTAGAAAGATCTCTCAAGTGATTCAGAGGCCCAAATCTTTTTTGATGGGAGCCAGCCATGACCAAACGGTGATAGGTGCCCTGTTTTATAAAGAAGACATTGGAAGTGTTTAGCATAAACCAGTTAATATAATTTTGATCTAAGAGGGTGACATTCACCTTTTGATTCTAAATTATAGACTTTTGCTTTCAGTAATAGGAGGCTAAATCCCCACTGAAAAAAATTGGAAAAGCTGTCTATACATCTATTCATCTATGTACATAGATGTATCATAGATATAGAACTATTTATATCTCTATAGATAAATAGATTATCTTTTTGAAAATACTGGGCAGCACAAAATAAAAAGATGAGGATTCTCTTGGAAAGAGAAAAATAATTTCACATTGAAAATAAACCTAAATAAATATTGAATGTAAAAATTAATAATTGTTTATTATTTATAGGATTGATATATATAACAAGAATGCTATATTATTTAGGAAGTAGGATAAATATAGTTATCATTTATGAAATAATCATGTTCTAGTCCACTAGGAGATTCTCAACAAATAGAAGAGGATGGACTCATATAAATATCCTTCTCTGATCACAACACATTGAAGGTACAAATCACTAAAAAACAAAAATGTAGATAATCTTCTTATGTTAAAAATTTAAAAAGAATAAGTAACCTATAGGATCCTAATAACAGGCATTAAATCCTAGAGTTTAGAGAACATAGTAAATTAAACACAAAGAATTTTTTAAAAAGGAAATAATAAAAAGCCGAAATTAATAAAATAGAAAACTAGGATGATATTGGAAGGAACAGCATAACACAGGTTTTTTTTTTTTAATCCAATAAAATTGATTAATTGCTGGCAAGAAAAATCCATAAAAAAGAGAGATGACAAAAATAAATAATATTATAAGTAAAAAAGACATAGTTGTCTATCTTTCAGAGGTTTATAAGGATGATAAAGATAATAAAAGTACAATAAACCACTCCCTTGTAGTAAATTTGAATATTAAGTAAAATGGGGAAAATCTTAGAAAAATACAATATTCCAAAAAAACCCACAAGAAAACCTTTTTTTTTTTTTAACTATGGAAAAAAATGGAATCTATAATCACAATGTTTTTATTAAGAAAACTTCAGACCTAGATAGCTGGCTATAATAGTGAATTCAAACTATAATTCAGGGAGAAATTGACACAAATTCCTTGGGGGTAAATTAAAAAAAAAACAAAACAAAAAACTAAAGTATTCTCAAATGTATTTTGTGAGCCAGCTATAAATCATAATACCAAAAAACCTAACAAAAATTCTAGAATAGAAAATTATAGGCTCTTCATACTCATGAACATAGATGCAAAAACCCTTTAAAAGTCAACAAAATTAATCTTGAATATATAAAAACATGTTGCAAATAGACTGAGTCTATTCCAGTAATTTGTGACAGATACTATATTCAAACATTTATCAGTGCAATTCGTATTAACTTAATAAAGGAGAAAAAATATTTGATTATTTCAGCTGTTTCAGAAAAATCATAAAATTCAACACACATTCATAATAAACTACTCTTAGCACAATTCCTTCAATGAAAGTCCTAAGGGAATTTTCCTTTCTTCAAAATTATAGCAAATGTATCAAAACATTATAACACATTCATATTTATTTTTAAATACAGAAAATTCTCTTTTTCAGAACAGAACCTAGACAAAAATGTTGGCTATCATCTTACCAAGCATCTTATCTTAGTATATATATATACTTTTTTATTTTTATTTATTTATGGTAGTCACAGAGAGAGAAAGAGAAAGAGGCAGAGACACAGGCAGAGGGAGAAGCAGGCTCCATGCACCGGGAGCCCGACGTGGGATTCGATCCTGGCTCTCTAGGATCGTGCCCTGGGCCAAAGGCAGGCGCCAAACCGCTGCGCCACCCAGGGATCCCAAGCATCTTATCTTAGAAGGAATGTGTATACAAGCCACCGTAACAGATTTCATTTGTAATATTTCAATTCACCACTTAGTATGAAGTATGAACAACTGACAGCAAAAAGGAGTCAGTATACAATTGTTAAAACAAATACCATTCATACTTCAATTAAGGAAAAATGATAAGCTTCCAGGTGTTCTATTTTAGTAAAATATTTAAAATTATTCTAGTTTTTCATTACATGATGCAACATGAAGGATATTTAATTGACCTAAAAATCTGTCATCTTGTTCTCTGGCATATGGAAAATTTCCATTAATAACATGATCAGCAGATACCAGTAGACTGTATCCTGTGGATTATAATTCTTTCCCTGGAAAGGCTCTAATCTTAGTAGGAGATGTGTGAAAATACAAAAATAACAGTACTAGATAATAGAAAATGAGAAGTACCATTAGAAGGGAACCATGAGAGAAGGAATATGCTGAGAACAATGAGATAATCCCTCTTGTAAAGGGAGGAGTTAAGGTGCTTAAAGACGCCATACTTAGTATCTAGTTACTATATTGTTTGCAATTTTTGTCCTGCTTAATGGAAATGGGAATTTCATCAGTCAGTGAAGATGGTCTTCATCAACTATTCGTGTACATTCATACAAGTCTTCTCCTTGATCCAGTCTATCAGATCATTTCTTTTCTCTAAGATAAGTACAAGCATGTGCTACTAGATACAGGGTGTCTAGAAATGTGTTTCAGAAAGTTTATATATAGGGGCTCCTGGGTGCTCAGCAGTTGAGCATCTGCCTTCAGCCCAGGGTGTGATCCTGGAGACCCGGGATTGAGTCCCACATCGGGCTCCCTGCAAGGAGCCTTCTTCTCCCTCTGCCCATATCTCTGCCTCTCTCTGTGTCTCTCATGAGTAAATAAATAAAATCTTTTTAAAAAAGAAAGTTTATATTTAAAATACAGTTTTATTATAACAAATGTCTTTAAAATGTTCCCAGTGTTTTAAGGTCTTTGACACCCCTTCAGGGACCATTATTGGTAGGTAAGAGGGGGAGTACTGTGTCTGCAGGGCTTCAGGCTGCTCTCTTCACGCAACAGACCTACCCAGCTTTTGTCACTTTTATGTACTGAGTAGTCTTCAGTTTCGTTTTGGACAAAGGTTCCCAGTCAAGAGAAAGAAAAAGGAAAAGAAAAGAAAAGGTGAAAGAAAAAGAGAAGGAAAGAAAAAGAGAGAGAGGAACGCAAGGAGAGGAAAGGGAAGAGGAACGGAGAGGAAAGGAAGGGAAAAGAAAAGAGGAGAGGGAGGGAGGGAGAAGGAAGGTAGATAGACACAGAATTCCATTAACTCACCGCTCAAAGGAGACGTAAAGAACACCTTAGTTATGCAGAAAGTGGACCCCATATACTCAGTGTACTTTCTCTGGTTTACTTGGACGTTCCACTTGAATTCCAGCACTTGGAGCCACACTCTGCCTTCCCAGTGTTGCTGAAATATCTGCAAAAGTCTCCACTCCCAGAGCATATACATTCCGTCATTCATTAATTCGACAAAGAGTTGTTTACTCTTACTCCGTGGCGGGTTTAGACCATATGTTGGTGGGGGTAAAAAGACCCACTCCCCGTCTTTTAACTTCTCCCTTGGTTTCAAACATTTGTTTTCACGCTACCACTTGGATCCTTGCCTCAGGCCTTACCTGACTATGACCCTGTAACTGAATTCTCTTGCTTTATTTTTTTTTGGTTTTTATTTTTGTTTTTTGTCTCAACACTCTCTTAACTTTTCTCACTGCCTGTGATGAAGACTTCTTGATGCTCTAGGCACACAAAATCTTATTACTCTCCCCTTTCTGGAAGTGCTTTACCTCGTCCAAACTTACATTGCCACCTCCACCCCGCCTTGCAATAATCTGCTTCTGCCTCATCCACCATTACCATTTCTTTGAAAGGTTGGTCAAGACTCTCTGGTCCAACTTCCTCATTTTTCATTGTTTCCATCGTCCACTCCAATCAGATGTCACTAAGTCAGTTTTGTCTAATTTGCCGATTCCACTTTGACAAATCCAGCAACGAAGAATTTCTGATGTTATGTATCCTGTGTCCCATTTTCTCGCCTTTTGCTTGAGACACTTTCTTCAACCTCCCTTTATCACAGGCAATCTCCAAATGTTTTTCCCACCTTGTTAACCACTTCCAGTGCCCATTACTAGATGGATACTCCCCCCCAATCACAACAATGGTGTTTCTCAGTGTTCAGTCCTATTCATATTCCACATTGTATTTGCACACGAATTTTTGGTGATCTCTTCCAGTCCCTTGGATTTAATGGCATCTCAGAAATTTACTAGCTATGACGTTTACACTGAGAAACAGACCGATACATGGAATTGTCTTCTGGACATTTCTTCATAAACTGGCATCTAAAACTTCTTATGTTCAAAACAAAGCTCTTTATTCTTTCATCTACACCACACACATATAAATACACATCTGTGTGCGTGCGCACACACAAACACACACACACATGCCCAGTCCTTTTTAAATAAAGGGTTCTGTATCAGAATAAATGATGCCGTAATCACCGATTTCCCAGGCTAAGACCTAGTGGTCATCCTTGATTCTTCTTTTCTCACTGAGGTCACTTCAGGGAGTTGCCTTCAATAACCCCTCTGCCCATCTTTTGCTTCACTACATTCATTTATTTTTATTCATCATTCTCTGAAATGATGTTATATATTTAACAGTTTCACTTATTTACTTTCTGTCTTCACTCACTACTGGAATATAAGCAGCATGATGGCAGGAACATTGTACTTTTTTTTTTTTTTTTTTTTTTTTTTAAGAAGAACAGAGAGAAAGAGTGCAGGGGGGTTGGAGGCTCACAGGGAGAAGGAGAGAGAAAATCTTAAGCAGGTTCCATGCTCAGCTCAAGGCCCAATGGAGGGCTGGATCTCACGACCTTGAATCAGGACCTGAGCTGAAATCATGAGTTGGAGACTTAACCGATTGGGTCACTGAGACACCCCCCGTCTATACTTTATAAATGTGTTTTCAGAACATACACATTCTGGCACATTATAGATTATAGGCACTAAATAAATATTCATTGGGTGAATATATGTGTGTGCAGTGGAATTAGACATAAGCATACAACTTCACCAGTGCCAGCCACTCTGCTGGTCCTGTCCTCTCTACTGGTCACACTGTCTCCCAACATTTACAGAGTAAATACTGCTTCATTCTTTACCTGTATTCAGAAGTTTGTTTTTTTTTTTTTTTTCCATTTCCCCAGGAAGTTTTAAGTGCTTACTCTGCTAGTCTTCTTTGTACAAATCTCCACTCAACTGCATCATCATGAGTTGTAACCTTGTGGTTTCATATCTTTGTTCAACTTTAACTTACATATATATTCTTCCAGGGTAGGATTCTTTTTCTATCTTCCTGGCACACAAAAGACACTAGTGGATATATCTGATGAACAGATGAGATAAAAAAGTGTTTTAGATTAAGATTTATTAGAGAGATACATCTGAAACTCATTCCTTACAGAGTTTATTTCTAAAATAATTTCTTCTCAGTAGGTGCTCATGGCCATATATTATTTTGCTCTTAAACAAGTGCTCAACATTCCAATAAAGGTGTGCCCTGTACTCTCTTGAAAGAAGCATTTAGTTTTTAAATGCTTATTTCTGTATAGGGACAATTCTGAATAAAATAAAGTATTTTAGATACTTTAGAAGAAAAGTAATACATTAAGAGCTGTTCTGTTTGCAGATAATAGGGTTGTCCAGTAAGTTGATTTATTACTCCAAAATGGAGAATTAAGCCACTTGTGTAATGTTCATTGATAATTTATCCGTAACTTAATAGGTATATAGTAATATGATAGGATCAATAGTAAGCATATGCAATTGTGTAAACATTCATATTAATGTATTTCCTACCTATAAAATACAGAATATAGTCCATATTGAGTGATATGAAAGTAATGTAATAGTTAAATATCAAACAAGATTTTAGAAAGAAAGGTGACAATTATTACTTTATTCCTTATATTTCCATTGAGGCATGAATATTTTACATTTCTTAGTAAATCTCTCATTGTCCTTAAAGTCTTTCCCTGGAGAAAAATGAATGAATCATCAAATTGGTAACATTGAGTATTAAAAAAACCACGATTTTACAAATTTAGCTCAAATAGTTGGCTCAATGTTGTATATTTTGTGTGCCACGTTGAGTGATCTCTTTAGCCCCTCATGATAAACATAGTTGGAAATGAACCAAGGATCTGCCTCTTAAGCCTGGAAGATTGCTTTCTTCTTATAATTTTAATTTCATACTTGTTAAAATTTGAGGCTGACAGTGGGCACCCTATCATTTTCCAAAAGATTCTACAGGCCTACCTCCCTTATAGGAGGGAACCAAATACTATTTTATTATGAAAAGCTAATTTGCATCTGGAAAGGAATAGAAAGTTTATGGTTCAGGATATGGGTTACACTGATTTTCCTATTTCAACTTTATTGCTCATAAAGGTGAAATGACATTTTAATCCATATCTGGTTTCTTAAGTCTCTTCTTATTCAACATGGTCTGAGAAACACAAATCAAGGTCATTATCTGAAGCCATGTGTGGTTATAGGGATTCTAAATAAAAATTTTCAAGCTACGAGATAGAGAAGATGATGGTTATGGCCCCCAAAGTAATTAGATTTAAGATAAAGACCACATAACATAAGCCAGAAATATGCCAACCCATGTTTGGCTGTCTAACACAGATATGTACCACTACATTTTCACAAAGGGAATACACTGTGGAAAATATACCAAGAACCAGAAATGAAACACTAGAACAATCCCAGAACTACTTCCAGTCCTTCCCCTTCTAAATGTCCAACCATTTTTCCTAAACTTTAACACCATAGACTAGATTTTTGTTGTGTTTGTTTTTGTTTTGTTTTGACACACATTTGTTTTTTGTTTTTTTTTTTGGCACCTTACATTGCTCTCTGGAAAATGACAATTATATGAATAAATTCCCCACCTTTGGTTAACCTGACTCAGTTCAATGGATACAGATTGAGTTTTGGTTTGCAAAGCTTGTTCAGGTCCACGAAAAGAAAAACAAACAACAAACATAAAAAACAAACAAACAAACAAAAAAAAACAATATCAGGGATGCCTGGGTGGATCAGTGGTTGAGCCTCTGCCTCAGCCCAGTGTGTGATCCTGGAGTCCCAGGATCCAGTCCTGCATCACACTCCCTGCAGGGAGCCTGCTCTGCCCTCTGCCTATGTCTCTGCCTCTCTCTGTTGTCTCTTATGAATAAATAAATATTATTTTAAAAAAGTAAAGAATATCAAAGCTGTGTTTTTTAACACTAGAATACTAAAAGTACAACTTGGGTGGTGGGGTGCATATTTGCTTTGAAAAGAGAGCAGGATGTAACAGGAAAAAAACAGGAGTACCCTGGAAGTCCATGTAGAGATTATTAGCTGTTGGTCAAATTACTTACTCTCTGAGTCACACTCCCCCAATCTGTAAAATATATCTGTTGATACACAAAACACAGCACTATTGTGAGAACTAAATATGAAAACCCATGCGAAAGCTCCTCTTGATTTCTTGATTTATTCGGGGAGATTTATTTGAACCTGAATGTTATTTGAATGATGCTGATAAACTTGATGAACTTTTTGATGCATATCAAGAGAATGTTTGGAGAAGAAGCTATGACTTCACATGAAGATTTGGTCGGCTTTAGGCATTTTCCTAAAATTTAAAAATATTCTTCTCTGGAGAAGGATTTTTGATGTTAAACTACATATTAGGCATTATTAAGCATTTTAAATGTAATTCTCTTGGTTTCCACAGAGTATGAATTTTAAAAGAATAAACAACTTTCTGGGATTTTCATTTAAAGCTTTGTCCTCTGAAGTCCTTTGATGAATATTGTATTTATAGCCTCTGATGCCAGACCCTTTAAAATACAAGGTTTTTCTAACTGCCTCTTTCATCTCTGGCATTAGAGACGTACGACGACAGGCAGCACAAAATAGCATGATTTGCATTCAATGCAGAATCTGAACAGTTAAACTTTCAAGTCTTAATGAAAGGTCATAAAATCTTACAGTACTGACCAAATAGATTTGCTAGAACATTAAATCCCCCATGAATCCTCCTGTACCACTTTAAACACAAGTTAAAATTGCAAATCATAAATACTGAATGCTTTCTTCCCTAATGTAAGTTCACTATTATAACCTTGTCTGGCAGAGATGCTCCACTTAAAGGTCTGTAACATTTTCATTATCAGCTCTATCTCTGAGGGTTTGGTAATGCAGCTGTTTCTGTTTGTAATGGGCTGAAAATGCTTATACTGATTTTTTTTTTCCTTTAAGTCAGATGCTAGTGTAGCTCTTTTTGGGTCCTGAGTTAAAACAAACAAAACCATCTTAGTTTTCAATTGTCTTTTCCATTATTGTCCAGTGAGAAATACAATCCTGCAATCGAACCTATATTTTTAGGAATATTTTGCGTCCAGAGCTTTAGACTTCTAATATATGGGTTGCCACATTATGTGCTTTTGTGGGTGTATGTACACATATACGCATATGTATGTGTAATAACAAACAGATTATTTCTCAAAGCTTAATTTCCTTTGTGGTAAAAGGGATAAAAAGAATCCCATTAAGAGGCAGAGAACACCTTCATACATTAAGTCCCTACTTAAGTGAGAGAGTAGACTCCTACTAGTACAAAGTGTCCTCGAAGCATACAAAAGATTAAAGTGTTCAGAATTATATTGCTTTTCACAAAAGAAATGGTCTCACTTGTCAATGAGAATACACAAAGTGCATTTTTGAACGAGGTGCAATGTTAATAAGAAATCAGTTTCAGTTTTTATATTACGTGCAGGTGTTGGCTAGAATGCGTTCCGTTTTGGCAATGTCGCAGGAGCTCAGGCTGGATCTTATACCTGGGAAATCTAAACCTTGGTTGCCAAGACATTTTGAGGCATTGACCTGCCTATTGATAGATAAGTAAAAGGAAAGAGATGCTGAATGGCACAGGAGGAGGCTCACTGGATGGATTAATAGTCTCTGATTTCATCTCTGAAAATTCGCATGTCTGTGTAAAGATATCTGTTATTAGAGACAAGATCCATCATCCCATTTTCCCTGGCCCCTTAAATTCCTGAGGTAATTTGCTAGAAGACAGAGAATAATGACTCTCAGAAGCTTAGAGGGTTTCATTGACCGGGTAACATTGACAAGCCTTGAGGGTCACGCAACGACCTGACCTCACAAATACAGAAAGTGAACCTTATTTTTCTTGGATATTACAATATGTTCTCTAGTCATCTCCCAATGTCTCTTACTGCTATCACCATTTAACATATGGGTTAGGAGAAGCATTCTTGGCGTTATCTTGTCCAGACACTATCTCATCCTTTAATCTAACATTTACAATAGCATCAGATAAGTCAGAGAGACTTAGGGCATCACACCACATACACTACATTTCAAGTTATGTAGCTTTCACATGTTATATAAGAACCCTCTAAAGTGTTGTATCCTCGCTTAATTAACCCTAGGCAATTATCTTACCAGGCCTAAGCAGCTATGTTGTAAATGATGATTTAGGAATGGAAATAGAGTGGCACCTGGGTGGCTCAGTTGGTTAAGCACCTGCCTTCAGCTCAGATCATGGTCCTCAGATCAAGCCATGCATCGGGCTCCCTGCTCAGTGGGGAGTCTGCTTCTCCCTCTGCCTCTGCCCTTCCCCGTGTTGTGGTCTCTCTTTGGCAAATAAATAAATAAAATCTTTTAAAAAAGAAAAAAAAAGAGGAATGGAAATATATAGCATTAGTCTATACAACAGAAAATAAATAGATGCCTATTTTAGACACTGACTTTGAGAGGATAATGTCAGGTTTCTATCAGGACAGAACTGTAGGAGATCCAAAAATTTCATTCTGGCTTAATTTACTCCAATTACATTTGAATGTCGGATGCACTTCCTACTCTTAGGCGTCTACAATGGCAGGCCTCCTTTCTGTGTGTGTGCGTGTGTGTGTGCACGTGTGTATGAACTTTCAATGAAAAGTAAACGGCTCTCACACTTCCCTTGGAAGACATTCTGCAGTGTGATGCCATTTGAAATCTTTCCCTTCATTTATCAAGTAACAACTTAATTATTTTTATTTCTTTCTTTCACTGAAATACTTGAAACTCTAATAGATTGTGTCTTATCAATTCAGAAGCAGTAATAACTGTGATACTGAGTCAGAAAAGAAGCAAATGGATTTAGTCAGGGGCTCTTTTAAGACTTTTATTCACACACTAAGTGAGGGAGAAGGTCCTCCCCGGGTCCCTTTCGCCTCATCTCCCTCCCCCATTCTGCCGTTGGGATAGTCACTCTCTGACCCCGCGGTCCCCTTCAGCAGCTCACGTAACTTACTTCACTCATTTTCTCCTTTACCGGGTTGACCTTTGCCCTTTGCCAGTGCTTAGTGCTTTGGTCAAAGACACAGGTGTCTGTCTCTACCTGAACTGGAAGCACTAGACACCTGTGGTCAGTCCTGTCTTCATGCTTAGGGTAGTGACTTGCATTCTAACCAGCTGCTCTGCAGTCCTGAGGGCCTGCCAAGCCCAGTTAGGGGTAGAAGTTAGAGATCAGGGGCTATTTTGAAGAGTTCAGCCTTCCCCAAGGACCCTTGATCACGAAAATACATTTTTCTAGAATAAGCTTGGAATCTTTTTGCCATTATAAGGTGTATGCGTATGTGGCATGCCTTCTTTGATAAATTATAAACCTATTATAAGTAGAATAGAGACAAATAAGTCCGCTCATTTCACTAACCTGTTTCCTTCCCTTCTTACCATCTTTCTTTGCTATTGTGTTGCCTCATTACAGAGGTCTACAGAGATCCACCTCCTTCTGTCTATGAAGAATGTCTTCTGCTAGTTTATTTAGACTTGTGTTCTAAACTTCTATTTCCTGTTCACCCGGATGCTATTAAACCTGTTCTTACCTAGGTGCCCAGTGGAAAGAATTTAATGAAATAATTAATTAAAAAGTGATTATGGTAACATTAAGTATCAAAACATGTTTATTTATGACAATATATGTTACTTACCAACGATAATGTTAGGAGTTATACTCAATGGGGAGAAACACATAAATATTCAAAGAAATGCAGTGGAAGAAAATGGTTAAGCAAATCGTTCAAGTCAACCGCGTGCAATTTGTTTATCTACATCTTCCTGCTAGAATTTTCTTCTCTCCTTTTAGCTCTTTACGCCACTTCACAATTGACTCTTATGTTTGTATTCATGGAAAATGAAATTTAGGACGTTATAATGTTGGACTTACTCATATACTACGTAAAATCATGTTAAATACTTTCTAGATTATGCATACCACAGTTTAAGAAACTCCCTTCTATTTCTTTTTTTTTCCTCCCTTCTATTTCTTGTATGGCTTCTCCATCTTCCAGGGAAAACCAGGAACCCAGAAAAAGAGATTCACAGGAGGACATTAGATATAATCCTCAGGTAGGTTTGCATAGACAAGCCTGACAGAGACTGCATAGAGAGGTAAACTAGTAGGAGACTATGGTTCACATTAGTCTTGATCATTGGTCATCCTCAGAGCCCATCCTGAAGGGGAAAAAATGTTTGAGTGGATCTCGAGTAAAAATAAACAAGAGTTGTATATCACTTGACTAACAAAAAAGGAGAGAATAATGGAAATTAAGACCACTACAACTTCTGAGGCTACCTTGCATTTTTGAAGGTGCAAATTTCAAACATCTGCCAAAGGATATTAGATTGATAGGCATTGACAACCGTCCGTTTCAAATCACATTTCATAGGCAACCTCTAAGTTGCTATGGTGTTGGTTATCATTAATCTCTGATCAATGTGGTCTGGAGAATTTGGTGAAACACAAATTGCTGGCAAACCTCATTCCAGGCATTATTACTCTGGGAGTCTGGGGTCTTCCCTGAGCATTTGCTTTTCTAACAATTTCCCAGGTGGTGGTGGTGCTGCTGCTGGTGCTGATTCATGGACCACACTTTATAGGTATTCAAAAATATTATTACAAAAGGACATTTTCATGGGGTGGGGGGAGGGAGGTGGAGAGCATCCACTGCAATAGGTGAAATTACAGAGTAGCCTAAATTCAGTTCAACTAAGAACAAAAAGGGACAGGGCCATTCAAATAATTATGGTGATGGAATGAACTGAAAATAAATACCATCTCACCTAATATTGAAATATTACCGACCATGCTGTGATACTTATTGTATAATCACTCATCTTTATGTGAAAAACTCTGCTGACCTGGACAATATTCTATAGCCAGATCCTCCTGCTGAGGTTTTCTTTTCTAGATACATAAGCTTTACAGCTTATGATTCACTGTTTTCTCCTTTATATATGCTTATGAGGATGGCAACCTGGCTTTGAATAAATAGCAATTAAAATTATAAATAATTTTAAGTCATCTTCTGAAACACGGGAGGAGGGTAGTTCACACTTACAATAACAATTGTTTATGTATTACATTTGTGGTTCACTATGCCTTTCGTTTATACCAGAGTGCTTTGTTCTCTTTATCTTAAATCAAGACTTCACGTGTAACTTTGTAGCTTTTTGTCTTTGATGACATAAAAACCCATGGATTTTCCAGAACAAAATAGAGATCAGATTTATTTTGTCTTTGGAGTAGTTAAAAGTGATTAAGTGGAGAATTCAACAAAATAATAACTTTTTGGCTATTCAGAAGTGAATTATCTGGAAAAAAAATTACCTCCATCATACATATCCTGATATGTTTACAAGTTTGGACCATTTTTGTTAGTTAATAACTCTTCAAATGCATAGGCATAATAAGAGGAAAAAACAGCATGAGAAAGGAACTTCAGAAGTCCTCTGTAAACCTGGTAATGAAGAAGTAGGCATTTTATAGATCTTACCTGTACTTTACGTGGTATAAAGATTTTAGGATGTCTTCAATGTATTCAAATTAAGAATAAAATTTATAATGCCTTCACTTTCATGTTACAAATAAACAAAAGTAGCCATTATTTTTCAGATATAAAATATCTAAAGATTTAAATTCTATTTCAGTGCCGCTTTGACACCACACATTGTAAGTTCATTATGTGTTTTGAACTCACCAGATGATCTTGGGTAAGTCATTTGCTTCATTGATGATTCCTTTGCATTATCATTAAAGTGAAGCCTACCCTAGATGGCCTTCACATTCTTCTCAGAGATAGCACATAATTATAAAAAATTATAATTTTTTGTTTCCTCACATCTGAATTTGAACAATTAACATAAAAGGAAGCTGGGGAATTGGACAACAATATTGTAAAACTCCCTTTGTGTGTGTGTCTGTGTGCTTGTATTTTAATAGAAAACAAAATACAAAATTACTCTTTTCAGAAAACAAATATTTAATCCTCTTTCTCCCTTTGTATATACTTAACTATTATTAATACAAGTCTTTGATTTCTTTTCTTTAGCTTCCAACTCCTGGAATACTTTCAGGCACCATATTTTTCCTATCCCATATCTGTTTTTATGCTCATATAGTAAGTTTTCTGAAAAGTTATATGTCCTTGAAACACAGATAGAAAAACTACCCTAATCAAGAAAGAGAGCATTGTGTAGAATTGTCTGCCTGTCCATTCTTCAAATTTTCCTGAAAACTAAGAAACAATTAACACTAAATTACATATTTGAAATAAGGTACTTTTTTTATTTTCATGAACGATGTTTGTGGAAATAATTATAATCTGAAGGAGAAAGAAAGGTAACCCTTGTCATATGTTCATTATACTCTGAGGACTCAGAGATATTAATTTTTATAGAGGAAAGATACTATGATGACAAAATATAAAGTTCATACCCCAAAGAGAATTATTTTATAGTGGTGCTTCAAATTTGTAAAAAATAAATAAATAAATAAATAAATAAATAAATAAATAAATAAATAAAGAATCTCTGAATCCTCATGTATATAGATGATATATAATATGTAATGTTAGTAGTGTTAATGTTATATTATCTACTTATCACAAATGATAGATACATAGATAGATTTAGAGAAAGAAAGGGAGAGAGAGAGTGCTTGGTTGTTTGTGATTTCTCAAATGTATCAACTCATCCACATGGAAAAGTTTGAGTGACATAAACTGTGCTAGAAGACGGAAGAGTTGAAATTTCACTTCATGCTTGGAGCATCTCTTCCCCTTTAATTTACCCTGAACCTTCTATGAATGTGCCTATGCATAGTGTCTTTTAATTAGACTATAAGCTTCCTGCGACCATACATTATTCATTGCATTGCTGGATTTTGGTCACGTGTTAGATTTAGTCCAGAAAACTGACACCAATTTGAGAAGAGGCCAGTGGGTCTCTATAAGGCCTCTAGATACTCTTCCCTTTCCCCTCGCTTGACATATATCTTTATCCTAATCATGTTGTCCTACCTTTACCAATGATACAGATAAATTAACAACGTTCAACATCTCAAACTTGATTTCACACTTCTTAGTGAGTTCTGTGAAATTTCCATGCTTCATCCTTTCCAGTGACTCACAAAAAGTAGGTGTGAAATAACTGTGAAGACAGAGAAGCAAAACATGAAGTTGTAATAATTCATCTGTTAAAAAAAAATCCCTATATGGTATACGAGCACTGACAGGACTTTTTTTATTTGACATTCAATTCCAACACTATAGACTTCTGCATCTGTCTAAGAAGCAGGAAAATGAATATTATAGGGCTGCCAAAACGAGGTGATGCTATAATTACTGGGTCTTTTTAAACCTCCTCATATTTTTCTATACGCTGACAATGGCTTAAGCATAATATAATCATGTCTTACCCAGTTGAATTATATGTTTTCTTCTCTTTAACTAAGCTTTTTAAGCAATCCTTTGTTAGGCTTCAGCAGCAAAATAATTTTAAAATCTTATAATTTATCACTTTTTACATCTTTACACTCAATTTATTGACAAATACTAGGTATGCAACTGTGGACACAGTTTTCAAAAAAAAAGTATAATCTGCATGGTTATTTATGAGTTGCCCTGTTACATAATGTACACTCCCCTTATTGGAACAAATAATACAGGGGCAATAATTCCACTTTTCCATATGCTACTATCTATACATCTATAAGAATGGTATCATATGTCAAGTACATTTATTGAATACTACTCTCAATGAGAAAAAACTAAAAGCTTGATTGTAACTATTAATATAAATGTTCTCCATTCGATATCTATTAAAGGAATTTCAATTCATAGGTAACTAATCACATTTCACTTTCTATTTTTTTCTTCTTGTGGTCAACATATAGCAGAGCAGTTGAGGTGTATGATAATCAAAGAATTGTTCATGGTTGAATAAATTTAATACTCTTGCTTCATCAGAGCAGCATGTTAAAAAGCCCCCTGGAATATTTAGCTTGATTGGTTAAGGCATTCAATTGGATTTCTGATATTACCGATTTTAAATACAGTGTGGATGGGGCAAGGAATTGCTTTTATCCATCTCTTATATGACATGAAAATTGGATAGAAATAAGTTTCTTTTCAAACTTTTTAAAAACAAACACAAATAAATTAATAAAGCTGTAATCCGATCTTTGCCATGCTAGTAGAGAAATAAACATTAATTTTATTTTTGTAAGGGAAGACTACCACACACATTTCAAGATATTTGGGATTACAAAAAGAATCTAGTAGTGTAATACAAGAGGAAGTAGATATTTGCTTCCTCAGAAACCTCATTTAAAAGCAAACAAACAAACAATCCTTTCCATCATATTCTATATAGCTTTGTTCGAAGAGGCCTAATAGGCATTTTAGTGACACATTATCAGCCCCCATATCTCTCGGTAGTTTTATAAATGCATATGCTATTTTAATCTATATTTCCTACTCTCTCCCCCCAAAATATTCTTCTCTCAACTTCCATTGGTAATACACACAGTTACATTTTAAAAGTGCTTTTAATGTTTTGTTAAAATTACAAAAACTAAAGACAACCACAACGACCCAGGTAGGAAATACTCATTCTTGGATATGTAAACTCATAACTTTAAACCTTACAGTTTACATTTTATATTATGCTACTTTTCTTTTTGGATTAGAATCCCTTCAGAAAAAGGAACTATGTATTTTACTTCTTTGACTCTCGTATTTAATATAATATGACATATGACACATAATAACACAAAAGAAAGACTTGTTTTCTTTTAAATTATATTCATAAAAATGTATAGTAAATCTCTCTCTCTACTCTGCCTTCATTCTCTCATTAAGGTAGAATGTAATATGGAAAATAACTCATAATTCTGTCTTCAAATCACAACCAACAAGCAGACATCTGATATGCCTTAAATAAAAGATGTTACAATAAAAAAAAGTGACAATCTAATAAATATTGATCAAACTGTACACACTGAAATGCAGAACATGACTTGCAATAAAAAGTTATAAACTATGGTATAATGTAATTCCAAAATAAGCAGTTAGTAGTTCTAATTAATTAGTGAACAAAAAGAAGACAGTTCAAAAATATTTTTTCAACTGCCTTTACTTGGTAGCTTAGTGTAAGTATGAATTATAAATTGCATTCAAAACAAATATACAGGGGCACCTGGGTGGCTTAACGGTTGAACATCTGCCTTTGGCTCAGGTCGTGATCCCGGGGTCCTGGGATCAAGTCTCTCACCGGGCTCCCCTGCAGGGAGCCTCCTTCTCCCTCTGCCTATGTCTCTGCTTCTCTCTGTGTGTCTCTCATGAATAAGTAAATAAATAAAATCTTAAAACCAAAACCAAAACCAAAACATGTTTAAAGAAAAAAACCAATAGCTTTTCTCAATCAAAAGTTAACAAAATCTTCATAAAAATCTTAAGATAGAAAAATAATCTTAAGATAGTAGCACACTTAATGTTTAAGAAACCTGGGATAAAAGGAAACTAAGGATAGTGAACATAGATTTTAAATTCAATGGATTTTGTTTTTTCTGGTGGGATAATATTGGTATTTTATTTTATTTTATTTATTTTATTTTATTTTATTATTTTATTATTTTATTTATTTTATTTTATTTATTTTATTTTATTTTAGATTTTATTTATTCATGAGAGAGACACAGAGAGAGGCAGAGACACAGGCAGAGGGAGAAGCAGGCTCCATGCAGGGAGCCCAACGCAGGACTCGATCCCAGGATTCCGGGATCACACCCGGGGCTGAAGGCAGATGCTCAACTGCTGAGCCACCCCAGCATCCCAATATTGGCATTTTAAATGCATATTGTAACCACAATTATTTTAGGGATCTAATTGGTAACACATTTTTTCCCTGTATGTAGAGGTTGATCTAAATGACTTCTGTGTCTCGTAGGTAAATATAAAGATGTTAAATAGCTTTTGAAATGTTAGCCACCTAGTTGTATTAAACTGATATATTTATATATGATATGTAATACCTTAATCTTAAAAAGACAATCAGTGAAAATGAAGTTTAATAATGTATAATCTGTGCAGCTAATTATACTAAGAATTTAGAAGTGCAGACTTAAATGCGCGTGTGATATTGATCTGTCACCTCAGGAAAAGCTAATGAGATTGCTCACACTTCCCTGGGAAATAAGCAGAGGGTACATGAGAATGGATATAGTATTGGTTCAACCTGATTTTATTATAATCTGGACATTTAAAAGTAGTTTAAATGATGTAGAAAGCCAACTGGAAATCATTGGACTCTTCCTCTCTAATTAAACTGGCCTGATATGGATTAGTGATCCATGAACTATGGACAAGCTTAGTCTTTCCGATGTTATGAATCTTGACCATTTAATTGGTTGCAAGCATCTTGTTAATGACACTGGTTTCTAAACGATCACATCTATCATGTGGCAAAATTTTATTATTTGTTTGGTTTCATGACTTTTTAAATCAGGGCTGATTCTCTTAGAGCTAAAAAAACGTGACGATATACCCACCTTTGTGGGTTTTGGTCCACAAAAGCCCAGTGGAGCACTGGTCTCAATGTACAATACCAGAATGGCCTTATAAAACTTTGAGCTCCCAGGCCGAGGTGTATAATGCAGAAAGTAGAGGGTAGTGAATGGTAAAAACTGTGGAATTAGACTTAGTGCGTCAAAGTCTTGGCTGCCAGTTTATTAAATGATTGATGTTGAACAATATGCTGACTTATCTTAGTCTCAGCTTTCTCGTTTATCAAATGTGGGTAAGAATAGCTATCTTATGCGATTGCTGTATAGGTTAGCTCTTACAGGTAAAATACTTGGCCCAGTGCTCTGGAGCTGGTAGGTATTATTATTATTTTAATTTATGATATATTTTATTGTTAATATTATGGATAACAACAACCAAGTATGCGAGGACCCACGTTATATCTATTAGACTGTAGTTTGCTATAATCTCAGCTGTTTGTTCTCCCAATGGCAAATTCCCAAGCTCCACTCTTTAATTCTGAGAAGATGTATCGCATCAGAAGGAGAGTAGTATTTCTGGAAGTTATTTCATTTTTTATTCAATAAACATTTATATAGTGGTTAATAGGTACCAAGGACCATAATAGGCACTTCGTCATCTACTGCTCATAAAGACCCTATGAGGTAGGCCCCGTGCTTCTCCTCATGTTACAAATAAGACATCTGTAGCAAGTGAAGTGTCATAACTCACCTGAGGACAGTTGGTAACAGAAAGTGGCAGAGCAGGGAATTTCATCCAGGCAGTGCTCGGTTTTAAGAATGATGTGATCTAGTCCCTTCCCACATGGCTCTCCAATAGAGGGTTTTAATGAGACTGCTTCAGACCCCACTTCCCTCCAGAGTTGCTGATGGTGTTGCCAGCTCCTGACCTGCTGTCGCATTGGCGTTGGCTCTCTTTTACTGCCTCTCTCGCTGAAAAGCCAGGTCCTCTTCCCTGCTGCTTCCAGTCTCCAGCTACACTGAGGAAAGACATAACTGCCCACCTTGAAACAACAGAAATTGGCAATTTATGGTGTTAGCAAGGACACACACTCTTAGGTATAAATCCTGACATTGTCTTGCCTTCATTTCCATGAGTCAGATGCCTAAATTTTGATTGATGGATTCAAGAAAATGCATATTTTGAATATTTTTAATGAATGCTAATCGATTATTTTCCAAAAAGGCAATGCCAAATATTACTACCACCAGTCACAAATAAGAGTATACAATTTCACCGTATAATCACTTAAAAATTGGATGCTATCAATGTTTTTAAATTTTTTTGTCAGTTGGGTAGTTGAAACTTTGCATCTTATTCTTATAGTTTGCAATAAGGTTGAACATCTTGAGTTTATTGGTGGTTTTCTCTTTTCTAAATACATATAGTTAACAAATATGAGCTACATCACAGCATGCTTGTCATGTGTCTGGCACTGTGCTAAGAATTTTTTTTATGAGTTATCTTACTTAGTCTTCAAAAAATTCCTGTATGGTACATAGGATTTTTATTCCCATTTACTGGCATTTTATAGAAAGCTCATGAAACATCCTCCAGGGCTGACAAGCAGTAAGGGTTGAAGCCAGACACAAACCCATATTTATATCCCATCTACATAAATAACTCTACTTTCCAAGCTCTAACTATATGCTTTTATATTTCTTATTGATTTTCTTGTGGAACTACTTGTCCTTTACTTATCAGTATGTAAGGAGTTTCTTTGTGTATTCAATAAAGGTGAGTTGGGGAAGGAAAATTTAGATGGAAAGGTTTTCTCCAGCAGTCATTAAATCCTTCAGCTGAGATCAGCAAGGATCACATGCATTGAGGTTTCTTCCTAGAAACCAGAACATGGGAACTAGGACCAAAATGCTCCCAGGCCTTTTCTCCCATTCATCAGGAGTCGAGTGGGAATTCCCAGAAACCGACCCCTCCCCCCGACTTCAATACTAATAGTTCAGTCATAACTATCTTTTGTGGATCCTCTGGGACTAACCACATTAGATCGTTGCTTATATCTGCTACAACAAGAATCCTCAGGGTCCCAGGCCACCCACCACTCATCCCCAGTTCTCTATTCCTTCTTGTTCTTCCAAAGCTCATGAAACCCTTGCACTGAGAACCATGGGATTTATGGCCCATTATCATTAAGATGTGCTATACCCTCAAATTACTTCTGAAAATTCCCATCACTGTTTTGCTCTTGAGGAAAATGAACTCTGCAACAGGGACAAAGTGTTCTCTGCCTCCTGTCAGGCTCTCAGCCTTTTACAGGCATAACTTATTTTATTGTGCTTCACTTTATTGCACATTGCAGATCTTGCATTTTTTACGAATTGAAGGTGGTGTGTGGCAACCGTGTGTTGAACAAGTCTATTGGCACCATTTTTCTGACATAATTTTCTCACCTTGTGTCTCTGTCTCAAGTTTGGCTAATCCTCACAACTCTTTCATTATTATTATATTTGTTTTAGTGATCTGTGATTTGTAATCTTTGATATTACTTCTGTAATTGTTTTGGGATACCACAAAATACACCCGCAGAAGGTGGCAAATATATTGGTACATGCTCTGTGTTCTGCCTGTTTCGTAGACCAGCTGTTCCCCCGTTCCTCTCTCTCCATATCCTCGGAGGCACAACAATACTGAAGTACTGAAATCAGGCCAATTAATAATCCTACAATGGCCTCTTAAGTGTTCAAGGAAAAGAGAGAGTCACACATCTCTCACTTTAAAGAAGAAGCTAGAAATGATTAAGCTCAGTGAGGAAGGCATGTCAAAATCCAAGACAGGCTGAAAGTAGGCCTCCTGTGCCAAAAAGCCATGTTGTGAATGCAAAGACAAAGTTCTTGAAGGCAAATAAAAGTGCTACTCCAGTGAACACATGAATGAAGAGGATGTCGAACAGCCTTATGGTTGATATGGGAGAGTTTGAGTGGTCTAGATAGAAGATCGAATCAGTCACAACGTTCCCTTAAGCCAAACCCTAACTCTCTTCAAGTCTAGGAAGCCTGAGCGAGGTGAGGAAGCTGCAGAAGGAAAGTCGGAAGCTAGCAGAGGTTTACTCATGAGGTTTAAGGAAAGAAACTATCTCTCCGAAAGAAAAGTGCAAGTTGGAGCAGCGAGGAGAAGCTGCAGCAAATTGTCCAGAAGATGTAGTTAAGATAATTAAAGATGGCGGCTACCCTAAACAACAGATTTGCAATGTGGGTGAAATGGTCTTATATTCAAAGATGCTACTGAAGACTTTCACAGCCAGAGAGAAGTCAATGGCTGGCCTCAAAGCTTAAAAAAAAAAAAAAAAAAAAAAAAAAAAAAACCCAGCAGACTGGCTGTCTTGTCTTGTTGGGGGCTAATGCACCTGGTGACTTAAGGTGAAGCCAGCTCTCATTGAGCATTCCAAAATCCTAGGCTCCTTAAGAAAATTATGCTAAATCTACTCTGCCCTTGCTCTATAAATGGAAGAACAAAGCCTGGATGATAGTACATCTGTTTACAGCACGATTTGCTGAACATTTTAAGGCTACAGTTGAGACCTACGGCTCAGAAAAGAAAAAAATACCTTTCAAAATATTACTGCTCGTTATATCTGGTCACCTAAAAGCTCTGATGTAGATACACGATGAGATTAATGTTGTTTTCATGCCTGCTAACACACCGTCCATCCTGCAGCCCCTGGATCGAGGGGGTCATTTCAATTTTTAAGTTTTATTATGTAAGAAATGAGATTTTGTAAGGCTATAGCTGTGATAAATAGTGCTTCCTGTAATGGATCTGGGTGGATTCTATCGAAAACCTTCTGGAGAGGTTTCACCATTCTAGATGCCATTAGGAACATTCATGATTCATGAGAAGAGGCCAAAATACAGACATTAACAGGAATTTGGAAGAAGTTGATTCCAAGCCTTGTGGATGATTTTGAGGGGTTCAAGACTTCAGTGGTGGAAGTAGCTGCAGATGCGGTGGGACTAGCCAGAGACCTAGAATTATAAGTGGAGACTGAAGACATGATCGAATTGCTGCCTCCTGATGATCAAACTTGAATGGATGAGGAGTTGCTTCTTATGGACGAGCAAGATGAGTGGTTTCTTGAGCCGGAATCTACTCCTGGTGAAGCTGCTGTGAAGATTGTTGAAACGACAACAAAGGATTTAAAATATTATACACACGTAGTTGATAAAGCCGTAGCAGGATTTGAAAGGATTGACTCCAATTTTGAAAGACATTCTGCTGTGGGTAAAATGCTGTCAAACAACATCACATGCTACAGAGAAACTGTTCTTGAAAGAAAGAATCAATCAGTGCAGCAAATTTCATTGTTGTCTCATTTTAAGAAAATGCCACAACGACTCTAACCTTCAGCAACCACCACCGTGATCAGTCATCAGCCATCAACATCAAGACAAGACCCTCCACCAGCAAAAAAGGTTATGAGTCACTGAAAGCTTGGATAATGTTTAACATTTTTTAGCAATAAAGTATTTTTTAATTGCGGTATGCTTATTTTTTTCAGACATAATGCTATTGCATACCCAATAGGCCAAGATATCGTGCAAACAATTTTTAAATTCACTGAGCAACAACAAAGAAATTCATTTGGCTCACTTTCTTGAGATAATCACTTTATTGTGGTGGTCTAGAACTAAACCCACAATTATCTCTGAGGTATGCTTGTACTTCAGGCTGGAAAGTGGTAGGACTATTTTGACTTTGAGACTATTCTTCTCTAACACCCTCTAGTTTTATTCCTCATGTCTTCATATCTTTACATTGTATCACCAATTACCTCTCCTATTAGCTATCATTCATTGACCCCCAATCCATTCTTCCTCTTCTCAATAATAGTATTTGCCTATTCCATCACAGTTTCTAAGACTACCCCTTCTGAATCCTTAGCAATTCCAACATATATGCAAATGACCCTTCAACACTTTAGCCTTTCAGTCCCTGAATATCTTTTTCTCATTGGCAATCTCATCTTCCATCCTCTCTCAGGTGGAATTGCAACACCTCCATCATCTTTTTTCTTTTTTTTTTTTTCATCATCTTAATTTAATACACTTACTGTCTGACAACCACTTCCTTCATATTTGCTCACTTTTACGTGGTACCTCAGCCAGCCTGCCAACCCTCCCATTCACTGCCCACACTACATTGTCCTTTTTCCTCACTCCCTTGATATCCCTGCTCCCTGCCTCATCTAGATTAAACTCTGTGGTTAATCATTATAAATGCTTGCATAGTCTCTCAATTTTCTTCCAGCCTTTTCTCATTTCTTTGAATTTACTTGATAACAAAAACTCATAAATTCTACTCTCTGCCTCATTCTTTGTCTCTTTCACTGAAGACCTTGGTTTCTACTTCATTGAAATGTTGAATTCATTAGAATCTCATTCCCATGTACTTCACCTACTCTCCTGTCACTGTAGGCCAGAGGTTCTCAACTTTGGCACTATTGACATTTTGGACTGGATAACACTTGTGGTGGGAGCTGTTCTGTGCACTGTAGGATGGTTGTTGACAGCATCCCTGGCCTCTACCCATTAAATGCTAACAGAACCCCCTTCCCAGTCCTGACCATCAAAAATGTCTTCGAGGATTGCCAAATGTTCTCTGGCAGGGGTAAGCAGATAAGTGGATGACCTTTTGGAGAACTACTGTCATAGATGAATTATTGTAGTCTTATCCAAAGCCGATTCCTCTCTTTGTTCTCTCATCCCTTTTTGTGTTTTTAGATTTGGCTTCAAAAATTTACCTCTCCTTTCTCTCTCCTCTATGATTTATTTTTTCATTTTTATTTATATAAACTTGTAAACATGCGTTTATTTCTCCATTTGGAAAAAAAAAAAAGAAAACAAAGGGGTGAAGAGGATTCTTTTTTTTTTTTTTAATTTTTTTTTTTTAATTTTTATTTATTTATGATAGTCACAGAGAGAGAGAGAGAGGCAGAGACACAGGCAGAGGGAGAAGCAGGCTCCATGCACCGGGAGCCTGATGTGGGATTCGATCCTGGGTCTCCAGGATCGCGCCCTGGGCCAAAGGCAGGCGCCAAACCGCTGCGCCACCCAGGGATCCCGATGAAGAGGATTCTTATGACCCCAATTTCACTTCCATCTATTTCTTTCCTTCGCTTTGGAGCTGTCAAAGAAAAGAAGGAAACTCATAGGTAAATTCACAATAAAGCATCTGTAAAAGAGTCCACAGACTCACAAAATTGGATAGTAAGAATAAAAAAGGGCAAAGTTTATTGTTCAAAATTTACAACATATTTCTATTTGGATAATATTTGGGTCAGTTTTGATTTGAGTAGTGTATTTTCCTGTCTTTAATAAAAAAAATATATTGTTTCTATTTTTTCATGGCTTATCTTAATATGAAAGAATTCCAGATGTCCCTTTTCATGGCTATCTTGAGACGCAAAGCTTTTAGAATGTGAAACTTTTCCATGATGTGTTGTATACTTAGTCAAAATGTCTGAGGCTAAGGAAAAAAAAAAATGTCAGATTTTCTTAAAAGCAAAATCTCTGCTGAAGAATTGTCTATACTCACTGTGTCTAATTCCTCTCATTTTTAAAAACTCATTGCAATCTGGCTTTTGCTCCCACTGATCCACTTCAAACTGCTTTTGTTACAGTCACTGATGACATCCACATTGCTAAATTCAATTGTCGGTTTTCTTCTTCCTGCATCTGTTAGCTGCTTTGGGCACAGTTGATCCTCTGTGATACATTTCCTTTACAGGGTCTCCATAATATCAAATTCACTAGATTTTTTTTCCTCTTACTTCATTGGTTGCTGTCTGTCACACTCCTTTGCAGTCTATTCCTCATTTTCCTGAACATTAAAGTACAGCACAGCTTACTGCTTACTGCTTTTTCTCTCTTCTATCTACACTCATTATTTTGGTGATTGCAAATGTGAATTTTAATTTTAGCCGTCAGCCCATGATTCTCCAATGCATTTTTCTAACACAGATCTCTCTCAAAAGCTCCAGATATGTGTATCCAATTCCTTTTTGGCATGTCTACTTGAACATCTAATACATTTCTTGAGGTTATCATGTCCAAAGCTCTTGATTTTCTATCATGCCACCTACCATCTTCCCCAACTCAATTATTGGCTCCTCCGTTTTTCCAGTTATCCAGGATAAAACCTGGAATAATCTTTATCCCCTCTCTTTCTAATATATGAAGCACCCTTCTGAAAATCTTTCCAGAAACTAACCACATCTTTCAACCTCCACTAAAAATATCATGTGGCTTAAGCCAAGATAATCACTCGCTTGGATTACACCAGTAGCCATCTATAAAATTATGGTAGATGGTATTATTATTCCTAATTACCCATATATTTCTTTTTCTTTCTAGAGTATTATTCAGACCTTCTCATTTCCATGTAACTTGCAGTCAGTGTCAACTTCTTGAGTGTGTGAACTTCACTTGGGTTAATGCTCTGTCCTTGCCATCTTGAAATGTCTAATGACTTTTGAATAAGAGATCTCACACTTCAGTTTTGCATTGAGGTCTTCAAATTATTTAGCCAGTTTGCTTGCAATTCCACTCCCTGAAGGGGAAGAATAGGCTAACTAAATGTTTGGGGATTTCAGGTGGCATTCCAGAGAGCTTAAAGAGGCATTTTGTAGGGCGACCATTTCTCTCTCTCTCTCTCTCGCTCTCTTTTTCTGTTCTGCACTGGGAATGGCATGTCACAGATATGGACTGTTCCTGTATCCTAGATCCTAAAATGACAAGTCTCAGGGAACAGAGCCATAACTGATCCTAGCCAACATCTAACATGAGAGTGCAATAAGCATTTTTTTATACAACCATTGAGATTGGGTGGTTTTCCTATCTTATAGTAAGCTAGTGGGAGCCAACTAATATACAAATTTCCCTGCTTCATCCCCTTGTCTCTCTACAGTTGATTCTTTTTTTTTTTTCTCTACAGTTGATCCTTAACAAAATAAACAAAATGATTATTTTAACAGTGAGATTAAATCATATCATAGCTTTACTCAAAATGGTGCAATGAGTGTTGTGTTTTATTTTACACTCAAATGAAAAGCCAAAGGACTTGCAGTGGAAAGCATGATTTTCTTCCCCCAATACTCTTACTTCTTTGACCCCGTCTCTTACTGTGTTCCCACATTTTTACCATACTGTGGCTATGTTGTCCCCCTTGCTGTTTCTTGACTGTACCAGGCACACTTCAGATGTTGGAACTCTTCTTGAGCAGTCATAGTTTTAGAGTGCTCTCCCTCCAGGTATCTGTCTGGTTAACTCCCTCGTCTCCTTCATGTCTGTCTCAATCCTACATTCCCAATAAGATAAACCTTGACTGCTCTAAATTAGATGTTTCACCCTCCCACTTAGCATATTTGATCCACCTTTTTTCTTCTACTTTATTTTTCCAGTAGCATTTATCATTTATTGAGATATTTATTTATTTACCTACTTACTATCTATTTTCTTTCATAACTGTCTATTTTCTTCCATTAGAATGTAAGTTTCCTAAGGACAGGGGTATTTGTTTCCACCAATATTTCCCACGTTCCTGAAATATTCCCTAGAATGTATGTTCCATAGTCATTTGTTGGATATGTAGAGACTGGAAGAGGACTGTGTTTGGATACATTATTTTTAGTCTATATGTCTTGAAGTCTCTTATTCCTCTTACTTCCACATACCTTTTCGGCAAAATCCTAATTCTGGTTAAAGATGATTGAGTGTTCAGTGACCGCACATAGTAGCTGAATGTCTCTGGACTAAAACAAATAAGTATATTGAATCGTTTCACTTTAAATTCAGGATCACCAGCCTTTTACTGAGCCCTCAGTTTTTCCTGGGAGTCAAACCCTATATCCTTGTTCTACTCATTCTCCGTTTCTCAAATGAAAATTGTTTGCCCTTTTCTTTCTTTAAACATATAACCCTTTATCTTTTATTCTCACTCTTATTCTTACTGAAATGTTTTACTTTCAAATCCCATTTTAAAAAAAAAACAGGTCTCAGAAGAGAACTGCCACAAGCTCCCACAGTTATAAACACCAGCACTCCTGCATTTTTGCCATATAGGATGTCATTCCTCCAATTAAGTTGGATAAACTTTCCACACTCAAATTGAAGGACAGCACTCCCCTGTATGTAGTGAATATCATCTTGCTTTGTTTTTTCAAGAACAATGTACCAGAAACACTCCTTCATTCCAGCAAAATCAGGTTTTCAGTTTCTAGAGGATGATTTTCATCAGCATACACAAAAACAGTAATTCTACCATTAAAAAAAGAAAAAAAATTTAAAAAAGAAAGAAAACTAATATACAACTTCCGGCTCTTGACAAATCACCAAAGACCTCCATAACGCTCTATGCAACAATCAATTTTCAAACCTTAATGTACGTAACTCCGTATCAACATATGACACAGTCAGTGTTCCTTGTAAACACTTTTTAGCCTGGCTTCCAGGATATGGCATTCTATTGTTCTACTGCTTTTCTCTTTCTCTTTTAGTCATTCCATTTCAGGCTCCTTTCCTGTTTCCTGCTCATCAAATTAAACTTTTATCTTTTCATATTTCATGGTCATTGGTAATTTCCAGTAGCCTTAAGGATTAAATATCATCTTTGTTCTAATACCTCCTATACTAATACTTTAAGACCTGATGTTTTTTTTGAACTCCAGCCTCAAAAATCCAACTCCTTCCTACCTATCTGATCTTGAATTTTCAATAGGTATTTTTATCTTATCAAGTTCAAAACTAAACTTCTGATTTTTTTTCTTTCCCTCCTTCAAATCTGCCTAACATGCAGCTTTTCCCACTGCAGTGAGGGGCAACTCCATTCTTCAGATTGCACAGGGCAAAGCCATAGAGTTACAATTGAATTCTTCCTCTCCTTTGCTCCTATAGCCAATTCTTTGGCAAGTTTCATTTGTTATTTCTTCAAAGTTTATCAGGAAATCTGTCTACTTCATTACCCACATTGCATCTATGGTTGCAGTGGTCTATATTTTCTATATTATATTTTCTATTTCTATTTTCTATTTTTCCTTATTATAGTCTATATTTTCTTGTATATAGTATTATTTATATGACCTTCTAATTGATCTCCCTGCAAATGCATTTCCCACCTTAAAACCAATCTTAACAGAGCAGCCTCCTTGATTCTTTTCAAATGTAACTCAGATCATCCCATGCCCCTGCTTCGAAGCTCTCCAATGCCTTTCCAACTGAAGTAAAGCTAAAGATTTCGTAATGTTTAAAGGTTCTACAATTTCTAACTCTCTTTGAAAAAAAGCCTTCTGCTTTTTGCCCCTTGCTCAATTTTCTTCAACATCATTGGTTACCTTGCTTTCCTTGAAAACACATCAGATGTGTGTGTACTTGTCTGGAGGATTTTATAAAAGGTTTTTTCCTTTGCTGGAGATGCATTATTTTCAGACATCTTCACAATTCTCTTTTACTTTATGTGATTTTAACCTCTTCTTAATGCCTTATTTAAAAATTGTACTATTTCCTGGTATCCCCTACCTACTTTCTTACGTTACTTTCCTTCTTAGCAATTATCCCTTTCTGACCTACTGTACTACTGTATACAATTCTAACTTAAGTAGAAGATAAATTTCATACAATCAGAGAATTTTTTCTGTTGTCCTCAATATTATGTCCCAAGTAACTGTAAGCTGTCATTATTTCTGAAAAATTCTGAGATAGAGAGAGATGATAGGAAGGTAGGTAGATAGGTAGGTAGATAGACATAATCAGTGAGGGAATGGATGAAAGATAAAGTAGACTACAAAAGAAATGGGTAAAACAAATATATTTACTGAAAGAGGGACATTGGCAGGTTGGAGGACTTGGAAGCTCTAAGGGCCTTGATTTTTTTTCATGAAAATATTAAATAAATAACTAGAGAATGGCAAAAATAACTTTACAGGAGCTCTAGAAATCTGTCAGATATTTCCAGCAACCAAGCAAATACCCAATTAAAAAAAATCACAAGGAAACTTTGGGGGGTATTTTTACTTACCTTTGATCCACCTTCTCCTCAGGGCGGCATGGTGAAAGATGAGAGTCTAAGGGAAATGAACACAATGAAAAGTACCATCTAAACAGGAGACTAGGAAACAAGGACATACCCATGCCTAGGGAAGACATGTGCCCAGAAAAGTTCTAAGAGTATCATAAACCTTAATGCCAAGCTGATTCTAAGGATCGGATGTGTCTTGCTAATTAGTGAAAATTTCCTAGAGAGAGCCAATCTTCAAAAACTGGGAGAGGTGACTGATTTTTTCAAATTCCTTATTTTCAACAATGACAAAACATACAAGAGAACCAGGAAAACTTACTTACTTACTTATGTACTTACTTATTTATTTAAATAAGGGGCAGAGTGAGAGGGAGAAGCAGACTTCTGGCTGAACAGGATGCCCGACAGGGTGCTCAATCCTGGAATACTGGGATCATGACTTGAGCCGAAGGCAGAAGCTTAACCAACTGAGCCACTCAGGTGCCCCCAAAACATATGTATTTAAAGGAACAAGTAAATTTCGAGAAACCATTCCTTAAAAACACAGGATTTGCACATATTAGACAAAGACTTTCAAATGTCTACCTTTAATATACTTGGAGAGGTAAAGGAAAATATGGACATTAAACTAGGAATAGAAGGAAACTACCTCAACATAATAAAAATATATGTAAAACCCACAGTTAACATTACACTCAATGGTAGAAGACTTTTTTTTTTCTTTTCTCTAAGATTAGGAATAAGATGAGGATGTTGATTTTCATGAGTTCTGTTCCTCATAGTACAGACTGTTTAGCCAGAACAATGAAATCAAGAAAAAAAGTAAAGTTATTCAAATTAAAATAGAGAAAGCAATCTGCACAGTGAAGGAGACAGCCAACAAAACTAAAAGACAATCTTCAGAATGGGAGAATAAATTTGCAAATGCAAAATATATTTTTATATTTGAAAAATATCTAATAAAAGGTTAATATCGAAAATAAAAAACTTATAAAATAGAACATCAAAAATCAAATAATCCAGTTAAAAGATGAGCAGAAGACATGAATAGACATTTTTCCAAAGAAGACATATAGATGGTCAACAGACACATGAAAAGATGATCAACAGCGCTCATCATCAGGGAGACGCAAATCAAAACTACAATGAGATATCACCAGACAGCTGTCAGAATGGCTAAAATTAACAACAGAAAAAACAGTGATGTTGGCAGGGGCATGGCTAAAGGGGACCCCTCTTGCACTATTGGTGGGAATGCAAACTAATGCAGCCACTGTGGGAAACAGTTTGAAGTTTCCTCAAAAAGTTAAAAATAGACCTATCCTATGTTCAGCAATAGCACTGCTAGGTATTTATGCAAAAGATACAAAAATACTAATTCTAAAGGATACATGTACCCTAATGTTTATAACAGCATTATCAACAATAGCCAAATTATGGAAAGAGCCCAATGATCATCCCCTGATGAGTAGCTAAAGAAGAAGTAGTTCATATATATTCAGCCATAGAAAAGAATGAAACCTTGCCATTTGCAAGGACATGGATTGAACTAGACAGTACTAGGCCAAATGAAACAAATCAGAGAAAGACAAATACCATATGATTTAATTCATGTGGAATTTAAGATGTAAGATGAATGAACATAGAGGGGAAAAAGAGAGGCAAACCAAGAAACAAACTCTTAGCTATAGAGAACAAGTTGAAGCTTACTGGAATGAAGGTGAACAGGGGGATGGATTAAATGGGTGATGGGTATTAAGGAGGCCACTTGTGATGAGCATGGGGTGTTGTATGTAAATAATGAATCACTAAATTCTGCACCTGGAAATAATATTAAACTGTATGTTAATGAACTGGAATTTAAATAAAAACTTGAAAAAGAAAAATGTATAGATTATATTGAAAAAAGATATATTTATAAAATATTAGAATTAGAGATAGATATGGCAAAAAAAGCCTGATTAAAGTATATAAATGTATAAGGAAAAAAAAAGATGGAGGAAGCAAAATTATCTCTGTCCACAAACATGATTTATTATTTATTTATTTATTTATTTATTTATTTATTTATTTATTTATTTATTATTTTTTTCACAAACATGATTTATATGTAAACACACACACAAAAACAGTTAAAACTAAAAAAGGAATTCAGCTAAGAGGCAGGATACAAATTCAATACTTAAAATTCGGTTACATTTGTATACATTGGTGACAAACAATCTGCAAAGGAAATCGGTAATTCCTTTTATAACAGCATCAAAATAATAGATTACTTAGAAATAAATTTAACCAAGGAAGCCAAAGACTTGCATAGTGTAACTTAGAAAACACTGCTGAAAGAATACACCAATAAGTAGAAACACATTTTTGTGTTCATGAACTGAAAGATATGATATTGTTAAGATGTCAATATTACCCCAAGTTATCTGCACATTTATTACAACCCTCATCAAAATCCCAATGATACACTCTTTTTCAGAAACAGAAAAAAAAAATCTAAAATTCATATGCAATGTCAAGTGACCCTGAGTAGAGAAAACACTCTTGAAAAAGAATAATAAAATTGGAGATATCATACTTCCAGATTTCAATGTTAAAAGAGTGTGGTACATATAAAAAGGGTAATGTGGAACAATGAAAGAGTATAGAGAGACATAAACCCTACATACATGCTTCAATTATTTATGACGGAGGTGCCAAGACAACTGGAGAATGCTAAGACTCTTCAACGAACAGTATTGGCAAAAATAGATAACCGCGTGTAAAATAATCAAGTTGACCTGTTATGTTCAACTATATACAAAAGTTTACTAAAAAATTGATCAAAACCTAAAGGAAACAGTTAGAATCATAAATCTTTCAGAAGAAAACATGGGACAAATCTTCATGACGTTGGATTTGTCATTGATATCTTGGATATGACAACAACAACACGGACAACAAAAGATATAAACTGAGACAGTTTGGACTGCATCAAAATTTTAAAAAATTGCATAGAAACAACCAATGAAATGGGAGAAAATATTTTCATATCCTACATTAGATAGAGAGTTAATAATCCAGAGTATGTCTTTACACATACAACTCAACGAACAAAAACAAGTAGCCTATTAGAAAATGGGGAAAACATTTTAATAGATATTTCTCCAGAGAAGATACACAAATCCCCAATGAGCAAATAAAAATAAATCTAATCATTGATCATTTCGGAAAGCTAACCATTACCACAATAAGATACCACTTCACAACCATTGAGATGGCCGTTATCAAAACAGAACAAAATGATACACAACAAAACAGAAATAACAAGTGAGTAAGTGGAGAAATTTGAATCCTCACAAATTTTTAGTGTGAGTAGAAATGGTGCAACCAGTATGAAAAAGAGTACAGTCCTTCTTCCAAAAAATTAAGAACAGGGTTAACATATAATCCAGCAATTCTAGTTCTTGGTGTCTACCCAAAAGAATCAAAAGAGGGAACTTGAAGAGATGTTTGTACAACCATGTTCATAGCAGCGTTACAGACTAAATTCAAAAGAGAAACAACCCAAGTGTCCATCAGCAGATGAGGGATAAGCAAAAAGTCATATATACATATAATGGAATATATATATTTCTTAAATTTTGGAATGTTCTCATTTAAAAATTATTTTAAGCACAGAGCAATACAATTTATCCATAACATATAACCTTTTTTTTTGAACACTTAACTGACTGAGTCACCCAGGCACCCCACAACATATAAACACTTTTATTTCATGAATTTTTAAAAAGATTTTATTTATTCATTTTAGATAGAGAGAGTGTGCACGCGAGAGAGATCATGAGCAGGGGAAGGGGAAGGGAGAGAGAAGAAGAGAACCTTGAGCAGACTCCACACTAAGCATGGAGCCCAACATGGGGTTGGATCTCATGACCCTGAGATCATGACCTGAGCCAAAATCAACAGTCAGATGCTGAACCACTTGAGCCGCCCAAGCACCCCCTATCTCATGAATTTTTATTTGTAATTTTATTTTTAAATTTTTATCCAGTATTGTTAACAAGCTGTGTGATATTAGTTTCAAGTATATAATCCTGTGATTCAGGATTACGTTACTCAGGATATATTACTCAGCTCTCGTGATGGTAACTGTGTTTTTTGTTGTTGTTGTTGTTGTTGTTGTTGTTGTTTGTTTTTTGGTAAGTGTGTTTTTAATCCCCTTCACCTGTTTCACCTATCCTCCCCACCCCTCCCCTCTGGTAATCATCAGTTTGTTCTCTAGAGTTAAGAGTCTGTTTCTTGGTTTGTTTTCTACTTTGCTTGTTTGCTTTCTTTCTTAACTTCCACACATGCATAAATCATGTGGTATTTGTCTTTCTCTGACTTAAGGTTATACTGTCCAGCTCCATCCAGGTTGTTGTAAAACACAAGACTTCATTTTTTATGGCTGAATAATATTCCATTGTAATATATCATATCCTCTTTACCCAGCATCCTTCTATTTTTTTTTTCAAAAATTTTTAAAGATTTTATTTACTCATGAGAGACAGAGAGAGAGAGGGGAAGAGACATAGGTAGAGGGAGAAACAGGATCCACGCAGGGAGCCCGACGTGGGACTCGATCCTGTGTCCCCAGGATCATGCCCTGGGGTGAAGGCAGCACTAAACTGCAGAGCCACCTGGGGTGCCCTACCCAGCATCCTTCTATGGACACTTGGACTGCTTCGATAATTTGGCGATCCAATGGAATATTATTTAGCCTTAAAAAGGAAAGGAATTTTGGCACATGCTGCAACAGTGATAAAGCCTGAAGACATTTTGCTAAGTGAGATAAACCAGCCACAAAAGGACAAATACTCTATGTTTCCACTTACAGGAGATATTGAGAGTAGTTGGAATCTTTTTTTTTTTTTTCCTGAAAGATGCAGATTAGAAAAATTAATTAACTTTCTCAAATGCATACAGCTGACAGAGTAGAATTAACCCCTCATTTTGGATTTAGACTTTATTTTCTGGGGAATGTTTCTTGATTTCCTAAACCAAGATCGAGGATGTCTCCCTATTACCCCACATTTCACATTGCTGTTTACCTTTGCACTCTATGTTTCATGACTTATTTATTTTAAAAAGCATAAATCCCTCTATGGGCAAGGATGGTATCATTTCCTATTTAGCAATTAAATTCTCAGATTTTATTAAAATCCTGCTTCTATCACCATGGGTCCTCCTCTCATTTCTTCAATTCTACCTTAATTATTAATAACATCTCCCTTTTATTTAGCACTCCCTGTTATGCCAGCACCGTGTTGGAAACTCATACGTGTCAACTCGCTTACTCTTCACAGTATATCCTGTAAAATAGTACCATCCTCTCTCACGATGGATCCGTGGGCCCATCCTTTATTTGGAATTACCGCGTTACGGTACCTCACGTCTTCTCCCAGTGGTCTCGTGCATACTGAAATGATTCCTAGGGATCTGTGCTTTCTCTGTTAGCATTCGGTAACTTTCTTCCAAGGAGACCACGAGGGCCAGGTATCCAGGCAATGTGTCTAGGGACAGCAGTATCTGAGGTACTCTCAAAACCTTACTTCAGAAGAAAATGAACATAGTACCTATGACTCCTCCTCTAGACCAACCAAAATATATTCACATTCTTCCATTTTCTTGTGGAAACACATTTATCTTTTATTTTCCCCTTTTCTTCTTCTTTCCTCAAGGTAGCTTTCTTCTGAAGACAAAATATCTACCAGATAATAGTATGTAAAGATGCATTCAGGGGGCACCTGGTGGCTCGGTTGGTTAAGCTCAGGTCATGATCCCAGGGTCTTGGGATGGAGCCCCACATCAGGCTCCCTGCTCCGGAGGGAGCATGCTTCTCCCCCTCCCTCTGTATCCCCCACCCCAGCTTGTGCTCACTGACTCTCTCTCTCTGTCCAATAAAGAAATAAATAAAATATTTTAAAACATGCATTCAGTAAGTGAAAATATTTCATTCTTTTGTGATTCATAGAATGGATAATGGAGGGCAAATATGGGTTAAATACGCCTCAAAATGAATGAAAATATAAGAAGAATAATGTTCCCTGATAACTGTATAATTATAGAAAAAAGCATCAAACAGAAATTTGAGATTGTGCCCGCCAATTTGAAACCTATGGGTTTTTTTCCTTTATTTTGTACTTCTTTCGCACTGCAGAATTTGTAACCTCATTTTAAACTGCTATGTAAGAATTTGAGCTTTGAATGCAAAGCTTTAACCTATATCTCTAAGTACCAGGAAAATTTATGGAATATTAAAATAATATGAGACGGAATAGAGAATTTAATATTCACAATATCCTGCCTTGTTTCTTCCTTTCTCTCCAGGAAACTGTGAGCCAAAATATTAAATACATATATTTGGTTGAGGTATATTCACACACAAACATATCTCACTTTATGGCACTAGTATCAGCTAGGTGTGAGCATGAGGACTTTTTTTTTTTTTTTTTTCCTGATGGGAAAGAAAAGACAAAACATGTTCATACAGCACAATTCTTTTTCTAAATTCTTCAGTATGATCTCAGAAATTCTTGCTCAGTCAGCTGTTAACTGGCATTTAGATGCTTACACTTAGAATTCTATGGACTTCAGCATCTTATTTGATTTTGCAACCACTGCTGCTGACCCAGAAATGTTTGCTTATGTGACTTCCTATGAAATGTTCAAATTGCACCGAGTAGGCCCTGGGAATACATCACGTTGGAGTGCAGTGTTCTTTAATGGAATCCAGGACATTCAGTAAATCGTAGTTTTGAATGAAGGGAAAATAGGTGAATTAGATCTTACAACGTTGGTTTAATTCAAAACAGTACATGGGATTTTAGAATCGGAGGGACCCCAAGCAATGTAGATTCTGAGAACTAAGGGAAAGGGACTTTACTAAGACCCACAACTAGTTTGAGTCTGGTCTAAGAATCTGCGTGACATGATGTCTAGTCTAGGCACATGTCCTTGTCACGAAGCGCTATCAAGCTGATGTGGGTTCTCCTTCTAGCTCTGACACTTACTGGGCCCTGGTCACTGGAAACCCCACATCTGAGCCTCAATGTATTCATCCATAAAATGTGTCCTAAAACTGTATCGGCCTGTTGTGAGAGCACACATGTGGTGAACACTCAGGGATGTTTGTTAGTTGTAGTGGAACTTGCGGGTTCCATTTGCCCAGCAAATATTTTCTCTTTGCTTGTTCTAGTTGGACAACTATCTATACCCAGACAACTATTCTGTCTATACCCAGAAATATCAAGGGCGGGCAAAGGTGTATTTACTTAAGAAGATAACAGTGCGTAGTTATGTATTGGTTTCATTAGAAACCGTGAACATCATTATTGCATTTTTATATACACCTGCCCGTGGATTAAAAGAACACTTTGCCTTTCCTTTGAGCAACGCCCAATTCCTTTTGGACCTTCATCACCCTCTAGGGCAATTTTTTAAACCCCTCCCTTCCAGGAATGTATAAGGAGCGGTTGTGCCTGCTTGAACTGGATATATTAAAAACATAAGTATGGCTTTTGAAAACTTAGTGATCTGGGTTAAAATGAAAGATGAAACACGGAACAATTAATGCATTTCAGGCCTGCCTTTTTTGTACTCTTCGGTTATCAGAAGGAAGGGAATGTGTAATGAACTCTACAGTTTCCGACCCCGATTCTGATATTGAACTGACAATTACGAAAGGCAGCTTAAGGGGATGGAGTGATGCATTGGCATTGAAACCAGGGCATCTGGTCTGCTTCTAGTACCCATACTGTTTAAACAAATATCAAGGGTCTAACAGCTTGATACGTATTCATGGCCCAGAACCCTCCAATTATGCCATGTGTCATGACATTGATGCAAATGCTATCTTCAATCGTTGGAGAGGGGGGAAAAAGTTTAAAAAAGTATATTATTGTGGCAGTGCATTAACCTGCTCTCAGCGGCTCAGCAAGAGACAATATAAGTGTGCTTCAGTTAAGGATGACACCAACCTTTGCCTTTGAGCTAAAAGGGCTATTAAGTTAAACACAGTGCTTATAAAAAGGTATTTATTGTTGGTTTGAAGACTATTACTATGTCATCACAGTCAGCTAATGAATTTTGCTGTTGTATTAATAACTTGGGGGTACAGAATTCTCTCCTGCAGGTTTCTGAACTTTATAAAAAAAACACAACGTTAAACTTTTGAGTTCCCTCGATGAATAAGCCTGATTCCTCTAGGCTTATACTTCAACATAATATAATATCTCCACTTGGTGTATCTGAGCATGAGAAAGGACTTGCTCAAAGGTCCTAACTGGGAGGAAGAAGCTGCTTTTGCTCCCCTGGAATACCAGCTTGCTTAAAGTGCGCTTTGCTCTCAACTTCTAGGCTTACCATTATGTTTAATAATAACTCTTTAAAACATAAACTCTTGAAAATCAAAGAAACATTTCAAAAAACAGCTGTGCCCTAATAGTAGACTGATTAATTTCTGATTCTCTTTAACATAACTAACTAGGACAACTTGGCTCCATTTCAGCTGAAAATGCATTTCTTCTAACACTAAGTTGGCATTTATCTAATGACTGTAATGAAGGCAAATGTTACATGTTAATATTTCTGTAAAACGGGAAGGAGCTTAAGAAAATCAAAGGCTCTTCTTATTTTACTTTGAAGAAACGAAATTGTTCTGAAGGCTTCCACAGAGCTTTAAGATGATTCAACCCTACTGTCTCTGTTTTCCCATTGTGGTGGCTTGTGTAGGGATAACGCTCCTTTTGATGGAAACAAGGCAGAGGGGAGTTGCCATATTGTACGAGGCCATTGTCCCATCTGGTCTGAATTCCTGCCTGTAGCCAACTAATTTTCTTTTACATCAAGGCTATATTACAATCCCATGACTTTTGCTGGGCTTAAAGTCTCTGTAATATAATTTTCACACACAGGTGGTGGTAGGAATTGGACATTCACCAATGGAAAAACTGGTTTGTGCCACTAAAAATAAAAAATAATAAAGTGTTGAGTTATCTTGTGATGTGGAAGACGTGGATAGCAGTAGGTTGGAAACAAAATCAGATTTCTCTCATGTACAATTACTTTCTGCAATGCTTTATATTATTCATATGTTAGAGTTTTGAGGATAAGTAAAATAATGTTCAAGGACTCTGATTTATTTATTTTTTTTAAAGATCATGCTCATCACCATGATGACTTTCAGGATAGTTGTAGCTAGACCCAACTTTTACGAACACTGAATCTTCACGTTGACATTGATATAGAACCCGTCTATGAATGTAGGGAAGAGGGTTGGTACTTTCATTTCTAGTATATTTGTTATCAATGATATGATATATAAGTTAAAAAAAAAAACAAAATAAATTAAAAAAACCCACAATCCTATCTAAAGAAAAAAAAAAAAAAAGCCTACCTCAAATTCTGTAACTTTGTATGCGAACTCTGAGCAAGCTAATTCAGCTTCATATATTGAATTTTTTTCTAAAATATATTTTTACTTAAAATGATCTCTAACTAAAGCTTCCCTAAATCATTTTTGGAAACCTTATGTATGGACTATACTGGTCAAATACATTTTAAGAGGGATGACAGTTAGAAAGTTAGAGATTTGGTGTGTCTGTGATAGTCTAGCCTTTTAATTTTCTCACCAATAAAATGGGTGAACTGCTCTAGAAGGTTGTGTGTGGCCTTAAACATAGACCTAGATCATGTCTTCCCCTACTACTATGAGCACGAAGTCCATGATTGCTATGCTTTCGATTTCTCTCATACCATTAGATTTCCTTTTCCCTGGGTCAGAGGATAAAATAAATTTACTTCTTTAATCAGCGCCTCAGATTCTAGTATTGATACTAATTTATTGATTATTGAATTTCTGAGAAGATCCTTTACAGTTGAGGGTTAGCTTGTCAACCATTTATGGTGCAGGGATGTCAAAGTCCTGGAAAACACTGATAAACATCGACACTCAGGCTCCTTAGTCACATGAATAATGAAGATTCAGTGTTAGCATTTTACTTTTCCACTTGCATCCCTCTATGCCCCGTTTCCTCATATAAAAATGGGGTAAATGTGTACAACTCCTGGTGCAGTTGTGGAGTGAGATAATGCATATCAGGGATTTTGTACAATGCTCAGTGCAGGTTTCCCCTACCATGTGAAAGCACAGCACTCCCGTGAAACTTTTTGAGAGCTGAAATGGGGAAATGGGAAGAAGCACGTACCACTAACTTATATGGAAACATTTTTGAGCATTTCCAGGCCCCTCCCCACAATAAAAGATAACTTCCGTTGGGCTTTTCTAACACCTTAGGATACATCTTGCTAATGGATGCACAAAATAGATCGAGATAAAGCACAGATGCTCACTGACACAGTTCAAATCTATGGTAATTTGATGCCAACATGACATGCCGAATGTAGTTCCCAGGAAGGAGCTTGGCGGGGCCACTCTCACTGCTTGGGGGTGCGCGCTGCCTCTGTGACAGCTTGCTGCAAAGCACACACTGAACACTGTTTTCACTTTTTGCCTTTTTTGTTTGAGTGAAAACTTCTATTTTGATTTTCTTTCTGGAAAGCAGGTCCTAATGTAGGTCTTTCATAAAAGTGAAATGGCATAAAGCAAACTTTTGAAAAGCAGGAGAGTTATATATAAACATTAATATGTGAGCATTGTTTGTACTACCAAGCACATCCTTTTAATCTATTTTCCCTAATATAAATTTCCCAACTGGAGGAGAATAGAAAACAAAACAAAACAAAACATGAACCTTATGTGCTAACTACAGTATTTACTGGGCTCAGAAGCTGGTCTTTATGCACCCAACTGAGTCTCTGTTACTTAAGTTGGATATGGTTTTATGTATAATTTAGTGTTTAATATTTAAGTTTGCTTCAACTGCTATTTTAGTGAACATGCTCATTTTTTTTAACATGCTCATTTTTTGAGTGAATTTACTTTTCAGTTCTGTTCTCGAACAACACTTTCTGCATGAGTGTGTGTTTGATTTTGCGATTTGCTAGTTATATGGCTAAAAAAAAAAAAAACAAACCTGAATATTCTGGACTTTCAAAGTACTCAACATGGACATGTCTTACCTAAAGAAACTGGAGGACTTGAAAAAGTAATATTTATCTATCTGCTTATCCATCCATTTATTTATAATTTCTCCAACATATCCTTAGTGAATTAAGCTGATCCTTTTCCCATCTTTGGATCCCCCCATAGTGTATTCTCAGTACATGAAATCTTTTCATGAACCCAGTTCAAGTTTGATCTCTAGGCACTCTTTCTTGCCTACTGTGACTTACAGGATTACATCTTTTCTTTGAACATAGAATGCTTAAAATGTGTAGATTTGCCTGGTATTTAGTTACATGATGTCTTTTGATAGATTTTGAATTGCTAATTTTTTTAACTGAATATAGTGGACATACAGAGTTATGCTAGTTTCAGGGGTACGATATAGTGATTTAACAAGTTTATACATTATGCTGTGTTCACCACAAGGGTAACTATACTTACATCTGTCCCCATGAAATACCCCGACAGTACCATGGACTCTATTCCTTGTGATGTGTTGTTTGTGCTGGAGACTTAGTCATTCCATATACCTGCCACTCTCCTACATCTGTTTTGTCCATCCCTCAACCCCCTTCCCTCTGGAAACCATCAATTTGTTCTGTGTATTTATAGGTCTGATTCTGCCTTTTGTTTGTTTATTCATTTGTTTTTTGTTTGTATTTCCTTTGGTTTTGAGGTTTTTTGTTTTTATTCCACTTATATCTTTGTCCATCTGACTTACTTCACTTAGCATAATACCCTCTGGGTCCATCCAGGTTGTCTGCAATGGCACAACATCATCCCTTTTTAGGGCTATGTGATATTCCTAATATTCCAGAGTGTGTGCATCTTCCTTATCCATTCTTCTATTGGTGGACACTTAGGTTGTTTCCATATCTTGGCTATTGTAAATTGTGTTGCAATAAACACAGGGGTACATGTATCTTTATGAATCGGTGTTTTCATTTTTGGGGGGAGTAAATGCTCAGTGGTGGAACTACTGATCATATGGTATTTCTGTTTTTAATATTTTGAGAACCCTCCAGATTGTTTTCCACAGTGGCTGCACCAGTTTATGTTCCTTTTTCTCTGTATCCTCACCGACACTTCTTATTTCTTGTCTCTTGATTTTAGCCACTCTAACAGATGAAAGATGATGGCTGTCGTGGTTTTGGTTTGCATTTACCAGATGATGGGTGATGCTGAACATCTTTTGAATTGCTATTAATCTCTTGTATTATTATGTAAGTCTTTGAAATGAGTGTTCAGTTACTACTATTTAAATCTTTGAGTCTTTAAAAACACAGGCTATAAATTATGCTTCTTGCTATTCTTTTTTTTTTAAAAAAAATGATTTATTTGGGAGAGAGAGAGGAGAGAGAGCACAGGCTGGGCAGTAGGGGCAGCAGGAGAGGGAGAGGCAGTCTCCCTCCAATGTGGGGCTCCATCCCAGGACTCTAAGATCATGACCTGAGCCGAAAACAGTTGCTTAACTGACTGAGTCCCCCCAGGCTCCTTGCTTTTCGATGTTCTTTTACTTGTAGAAACACTGTATTTGTTGACTAGTGTGGTCTTTAAGTGAAGACTACATGTGTAGACATGGCCATTAGCGACAAAACTGGTAGCACTAATGCCATGAAATTTAAGACTCCCTAGAACCCGGGACTTAACTCCCAGGAGTATTGATTCTCCATTTTTCAATTTGGCCAGAAAATGCCAGATTCTGTATTCCTGTTCGTAGAAGAGAAACAGAAGTAAATGTCTGGCCTGAACGTGACTCAACAAACCAGGATTTAGCATTACTAGAAAACTTAGTTTACGTCTAGGAAAAAAAAAAAAATATTCATGAGCCAGTTAAATCTTTATTTAAGTACTCACAACTACTCTAAAACATGTTTTGAATCAAAAGCACTTCTCTTATTCTAAAGCTGACGTTACAGGCTGTGCCTCTTTTCTCTGTACCTATCTTGGTATTTTTCTGTAGCTGCTGAAATCTCTAGGGAATATCTCTCCATGGAGACAGAGCCAGACGGCCCAAGTCTCTTCTCTGTTCTTGAGTTCCTGTTTTCAAGTAATGATTCGGATAAACTAGAGACCAGTTTCCTTTCCTGCAAACCCTGGCAGCTGAAATCAATTCTCCAAAGGCTCCTCTTCAGAGGCAAGCAGATGGTACACATGCACGTGCTTTAGTTTTGATTGTACCAGTTCTGAATAATTTAAAGTTCCAAATCTCTATAAAACTACTGTATTCCCATTTCCCAATACAATTTTTTTTTTCTTTTGCCTCAGAAATTCCTTCCTTATATTTTGACATTTGGCTGAAACTTCGTTCATTTTGTACTGGCTTCATTGTCACACACCTCCTGCTGTTCTTTGTTACAATTTTAGATAAGTATGGCTTTAGAAAACTAAGATGCTTTTAGAAACTATTCTGCTGGTGATTTTCCCCTTACCATTTGCAAAGCATTTTGTATACATAAACAGCACATTAGCCAAATGATGCTGTTATCACAGTTCCTGTTGGTCTGCACTTGGCTCTCGCTTTAGAATTACCCCAAATAGGTTTGCAGAGTTTTATAGTAGCATTATGAGGCATTCAATAATATGTATGAACTTAGGCATGTTTTTTTTTTCGCCCCCTGCCATTTCTGAGAAACAGCCAGTCCTATCTGTGTTGAAGATTCACTGCTGCTCCAGGTAGAACATGATAAGAAGGGAATGTTCGGAATAATCTCCAAATAGGTTGTCCCATCCGTACATTGAGAAGACTCACCAAGCACGGTCCAAACTGTCCTACACGATCCAGTGATTTGAGGAGTATCAGAGGCTGTGAGCAGTGCGGGTATTTGCACACCCACCCCCCTGCAGCTACCTGACTCACCCAGAAGGCTCTGCTGCTGTGAGCGCTAAAGCTACGATTCAGTTCTGGGAGAGTCTCAGTAAGCTTTCTTGCCAATGGCTTCTCCTCTTCCTATGGCTAAGGCATGAGAATACGAGATAGAATGTTCTAGATCAGCACAAGTCATTACTACTAGCAGAGAAGAGAAACTTAAATATATAATCAATTTGGGATGAGCAAGTCATCTCAACTGTGAAGATAAAAACTACGTTAAGTACAATATGCATCTAGCCTTTACCAAATGTTGTTTATATCTTGCTTTGTGGTTCATCCAACCCTTACAAAAATTATATCATCTTTGAGCACCATATTATGAATGCAGAACCGAAGCCTCAGAGAGACCTAGTGGCTTGGGTATATACAACCGTGCACTGAAGCAACGGTGCAAACCCAAGTACTATGATATTAGATTCTCTCTCCACCACCACCTCCCCACCCCATGCAGAAAATGGAACAAAATGAAAAGCGTTGCATTTATAGAATGCCCAAACACATTTTGTCTGGGGGAACTTTATGTTATTTAAAAAATATAACTACCAAGGAACTAGGGTATAAAACATTTCTTTTTTTTTTGTCATTTGTATATACAGTTCAGGAAACAGAAGCACAGAATAGCTGAAGAGAGCCTCAGAAATCTCATCTGCTTGATAGAACACTTCCCTTAGGGACCCCCACGATTGCTATGCAGAATCAACAAATAAATAACTTTCAGTGGTGTTTTGTCTCTCTTGATTCCGACCATTCAAGTGATGTGACTTTGACCACTTCCCTCGAGGGATAATTCCGTAATCCAGCGGTTTGCGCTGTCAGGAAGTTTCTCGTGTATTCCATCCAAATCGTCTTTCCTCTCACTTCATTCCATTTCTCATAGTTACACCAACTCTGAACACATCACTGAACGATTTCTCATTTCCAGTGAGGGTTTACACGTTTAAACATCCAGTCGCCTGATGTTCCCTTCTTTTATTTCTCACTTTCCCAAGAGTTACATATTTACCCCCGACAAACCTTTTTTTAGTCAGTTCCCTCTACTTGCCTTCATCAATTTTAAGCACTTCCCTGAACAGCTATTCGTTTGCTAAATGGTTTGAAGCAAGGCATAGGAAGATGATGCCTCTTTACTCCAAGGCTATATTCTAAACGTGCCGTTTAAGACATTACCAATATTTATGTGTTTGAATTCAAACAGACAGACAGACAGACAAAGAAATAAACAAATGAAACCTGAATGCACATCCTGAATGCACAATGACAATAAGTGGAGGGTGAAGATGTTCACCTGGGGTGGCGGGCATTTCAGGCCCGATAGATCACTGTCGGAGAACCTGCTGTAGAAGCAGTGTGATCAAAATCGCAAAATCTCAAGAATGCTAAGAAAAGGAATATTCAAAAGAATCCACTCTTTCATGGTAAGAGACCTAGGATGTTTCTGGGGTGACAAAATGACAGGTTTAAAAGTGCCTGATTGAACAGCCTGTTTTGCAAGTTGCTAGTGAGACAAAGGGATTGCAACGGTAAATAAAATGATAGAGCTGGGGGGCACCTGGGTGGGTCAGTGGTTGAGCATCTGCTTCGGTTCAGGTCATGACCCCAGGGTCCCGGGATCAAGTCCCACATCGGGCTCCCTGCATGAAGCCTGCTTCTCCCTCTGCCTGTGTCTCTGCCCCTCTCTCTGTGCGTCTCTCATGAATAAATAAATAAAATACTTTAAAAAATGGTAGACCTGGAACCTTGAGGATATCACAGACTGATGGTTAACTTTCCTGCTTCCCTTCTCCTCCTTAATCTCTAAGTCCATCTGAATTCTGTTTTTCCCATAATCTACTTATTTGCTTAAGATTTCTAAAATGTGTCTCCGTGGCCTTCATTTGCCGTGTCTCTATGGTTTCTACATATTTTTTAAATACACATTGATCACCGTAAAGCTGAGATGTTTGTATCATGACTAATCATGATTTACATATGTTAGTTTTACAATATACTTTTAGGGCTGCCCTATTTTACACATGGCTACCTACTAGAAAGCTCAATAGAACCTACTTTGGCAAAAAAATTGTCTTCACATTTAAGTTGGACCAAAAGGGATTGGGTTCGAAGAGGAATCTTAGATCTCTCTGACGTTCAGGCGAGGGGTTAGAGTCTAGTTACACTTCTTGTCCGTGTCTAGTGAGGGGGAGAGAGGTCAGTAATTTCCACTTATGTATTTGAAGTTGGTTAATAGCAGTGCATAAGGGTACACTGAGGCACAGCAGAGTGAGAGCAAGCCTGTGGTGACGGGGCAAGGAGGGAGGGATGAAAAAGGGTTTAAGGTGACTCTTCACCTGAGAGTGTACTAGGCACAGCTTTCACTTAACACCTGGAAGCCAGGGCCAGGAGGTGGAGCACAGCAAGGCCACAGAGCACGAAACAACCTGATGCGTTCAGAGAACTCTTAATGGTTTTGTATTCTTGGAACACAGGCTGGAGCAAAAAAAAAAAAAAAAAAAAAAAGGCATTTGAGATGAAACTCAAGAACTGAAAAGGGCAAAATCTATGTCATAGAAAAGATTTTGGATTTTCAGCCGGGGGTGCATCAAGCTGTGGCCCTCGTGCCCAATAGAGCCTCGCCTCCTTCTGTGAGGACAGCTTTTTGGGGGCCCAGCCATCCCGCGTGTAGGCCAGCGGGCCTGGCTGTGGTCAGGCGACCGGCGCAGAGGCCAGCGTGGCAGCAGGGACCGCGTGCCCTGCAAGGCTGAACACCCTTACCCCCCACCTTCCTCCAGGAGACTTTCCTGACTCCCCCCTGGGCCGGGTCAAGCTGCCGGAAGATCTGGGCCAACAGGCGGCATCGTCAGTTCTCCCTTCCAGGAGGCTGGGGCTCGCAGTAGGACGATGACCCAGGTGGCATCAGATGTATGGCCTGGAGTTTAATAAGTGCTTCGTATCTATCGTGTCTAGTTTGTTCCCTTGCCTTCTGCTCTTCGGTTTTCTGCTGAACCTCCTAGTGCACTGATGCACCCGCTACTTTGTCCCCTTGCATGGATCACTGTCCCTGCATTCACTGCCCCTCTCTGGGCAGGGAGCTCTTGCAAACACCGTGCACAGCGCAGGGTTTGTAAAGCCTCGGCGTCTATTCTGGGTTGCGTGCACTTTCTGGTTTTGCAGCAACAAGAGACCTCTATGGTGCAGCCGCTTGCCCATGAAGGACCTGGCCAGGCAAAAGCTCAATATATCCTCGAGGGTGATGCAACTGATGGAAATACTGTGACCTCAAGGTTTTTCAGTAGCAGCACTGTTGACACCTTAGGCCAGATAATTCTTTGTCACCGGGGCTTATCTGGTCTGCGGTAAGATGCCTAGCTGCACACCAGGTCTCTCCTCCCGAGAGGCCCACCGCGCCCTGCACCCTAGTCAAGGCACCCTCAATGCCTCTGGGCATGACCAGGTGCCAGATGTCTCTTGGGGAAGTAAATCCTGTGCCGGTTGAGAACTGTTGAATCTTGTTCCTTTCTTCCTTTCTCTTTTGTTCTCACAGAGTATATCTTTGGTAAAAATAACAAGAGACAAAAAAAAAAAAAAAAAAAAAAAAGGAAAGCTGTGTGTGTGTGTGTGTGTGTGTGTGTCTGTGCAGGGAGTTCTTTAATCAGAAAGGTGAGACCACAGCCTAATAGTGTGGCGAGATGGGTTCGGTGTGTGTTCTGTCCCAGTCTCTTCCTGAAAATTGACTTCGTGTTGTGACATTTTCAATTCTTGCAAAAATTTCCGTCACAAAAACGAGGTATCAGATTTCAATTGTCTCATTTTTACATTCCTCTGCTGTAGTTTGTTGACCTTTTCAGTATTCTAAGCAAGATTTTGAAAGAGTTGACCATTCCCTTCTCTTCCTATTAAAACGTACAGTAACCTGTTGCAGAGACTAAAATGACTGGCCAACTGAGATAAAGAATTTTAAAAAGGTCAAAATGGTTCAGCATACCACATATCTCACAGTGTTTATGAAGCATTTTGAATGTATGTTTTAACTATTAAAAAAAAAAAAAGCTAAACCAATGGGTAAAAAAACAAAAATAGAACATGCCCTGTGTTCTTCCTAAAGCTGGTCTAACTTGTTATATACCCTTTGCCTATGGTGATAGGGAATGAAGATTTAGATAGCCCCATGTCCAGATAATAACTTTTGATATCATTAGGCACCTGTTTTTAGTCCTCTTGGACCCAGGAATACTTATGTCTCTGTGACTCTACTCAGCGATACAGAATTTCCAGACAAAAAGGTAAAACTCATTCAGATAAGAGACATTAAATTTTCTGCTTCTTCAGCAACACTGCAAGAATTTTCATTTAACAAAGTGTCGGCATCAGCAATACCATTATCAATGGACATCTGGTTTTCATTCTCATATATATAGGCAGCAAATTTAAGGTCCAGTTTAGCATATTCAGTGAAGTAAATGTATTTAGGAGGGGTACTGGGGGAGGTCGATGAGTTTCTGCACTCCTTTTGAAGCAGAACTGAATTTGAAATCACTTACCTATCGAAAGGCAAATGCATTAGAACATAAGACTTAAAGTAGCACAAGGATATAAAAATACAATATTTGTGACTTATGTAAATGACATCAATTCTTGACTACAACAATCACGTAAAATTGTGTCTATTCTCTTCCTTTTTAGTACCTGGAAGTACCAAGGGACACAGCTGCTACCTGCATACTCAACTATACAAATCCTGAATTGAAACAAAGGGTAGCAATTGGATACTAAAATGTATTTTCTACTTGTAGCATGTGAAATAAATTTACAGGTGTCATGGGAACCTAGGGAGAAGAGTGGTAAGAATAGTGTAAACGAAAGCAAAAATCCTCTTGACACACGTTTAGCTATATGTGGAAGGAAAATTATTTGATCCTCAGATTTAACACTAAAGATTTTAATAATGAAGTTATTTTTGACCTAGGAGTCAACATATTGCATCTCCTAAGGATGGAATTTCAGAGAGACACATATGGGGACCATATAAGCAAATACAGGGTTTTCTGTGAGGGAATATACAGTCCTTTCCTTGAAGAGAATCTAAAGTCGGAGTCGCAAAACCTGGCTTCCACTTTAGGTTGTGTGTGTTTTTGGTGCAGTGTTTTGGGTATAGATTGTACCTGTTGGTGCAGATTTTTTGCCAGTAAAATGATGTTAATAAAAGCTACATTACTGAAAAGAGAACTATTGAGAAGATATATCAAGTTAATAGGTTTATTTTATATTAAACTCTTGGAATCATCTAGGGACATAAGTGCTAGAAGTATAAAAATTCACTCTTAAAAAAAAAAAACAAACACATTTTGTTAAATCTCTACTAAAGTTCTTGTCCAAAACTGAGGATAGAAATGGTAGAGTGGATTTTCTCTCTCTTCCCTGAAGAAGTAAAGGGCCTAAGTACTTACGACAAAACGGAAATACCTTGATGAGTATAGTGTTTTATACTTTTCAAAACAATATTCAATTATTCAGAGCTGGTTAATAAATATTTGATTCTAATCGTGAGCTAGTCTGGTTGGGCCAGAAACACTGTAAATTACCCTTGATTTTGAGTAAGTTCTAGTCTGATTGGGAGTGTGGAAATTGCGCTTGGTAAAGAAGAGACAAGGATGGGACAAAGTGCACAAAGTATAAACTGGTACTGCTGTAACTTATTTCAGATAAAAAAATAAAAACAGTGATGATTTGTGGTCAAAAATTGGAAGATTCACATTTCAAATTCGAATTTTCTGCCTCCCAATCAAAAACTTTTCCCATGACAACCACTATCTTTTAAATGATACTTACAAATAATTAGGATGCAAGCCAGAAGTAGTGACCAAAAACAAACCAAACAGATACAAAGGGTAATGGGTGTTGAAAGTGGAAATAAGACAATGTTATTAAAATTAAAATAATAAATTTTCACTTATAGCATAGGATATGACAGTGATAGACCTCAGTATTTCTTAACCGTTCAAGATAAATTATGTGTATGCATATGTGTGTGTTTATGTGGGCATGTACATGTACTGACATGTATGTTAACATGTGAAAGTAATAACTCATGCTAACTCATGAAAGTAATTGCACTGTCTATACAAAGGCTTATTACGGTACTTATAAGGCCAATATCCGATAGATGATGGATAGATAGATAGACAGACAGACAGATAGATGTTGGACATTACATTAGAATTATTGTACGACATCCTTGAACCCATAATTCTAAGTTTACTCAAGGACTTATAAACACTTTGAAATAATAATATGAAAAAATAATCCATTCCATAATGGGTCATGACTGAGCACTTGTACCAATACATTCTTTTTGATTTTTTTTCCCAATTTCACTATATAAGCTAAGTAATCAACTGCTTGAATCACTTACTTTCAAGTGATCAGAACATAAAAATGTGTTTAAAGAAGTATCAGTGGCCAATTAAGCTACACTGTGTATACACGCTAAAATTTTTTATAAAGATTTTTTTTTATGAGCTCTTGTGTTCTGCAAACATTTCTGCAATTAGAGTTTATGACCCAGGGAGATGTACTGAAAATGCTAGCTGGGACTTCAGGTGACTTGTAGATCAGTCTTCTCTCTAAAACTCATTAACCCTCAACTGAGTCACTTTCAGGCTTGGTTATCTCATCTGCAAAATAAGGAGAATGAGCCCACTGATCCCTAAACTACTTCTACCTCTAATATTCAATAAACTCATGATTCTGTGTAATTAGCTCCGTCTCCCCTCCATACACACACACTGATTTATCATAATGATTAAATGTTCTTTTCAAGTTTACTTACTAAGCCTCAAACACCTCAATATATTTGAATACCTATGTAACAAGTCACATTTTTGTATCATAATGCAATACAATTGGAAATCAACAGCAAAAATAGCAAATATAAAACACATTAAACTTAAGAACAAAAGAAAAACAAAGGTCTCGGCAAGATCTGGGTTCAAGTTCAGCCTTCCATTTTTAAGGAAGTCCTACCTTTTGTGTTTGGACATGTACTTATTTTCTGTATTTATTTCATTTTCACATTGGTTTCCATCTATGAAAACAAGTAAACTTCAAAGCGAAACTATATCCAGCGTACCCAAGATCATTAGTTGCGCTATGTGGCATCTGTTTATTTTTAAACTTACTTGGAAAAAACACTACTGAGTTTTTGGCGGGAAATATAGTAGGCCAATTCTTTCTTTCTCAGCAAGAAAAAGAGAATTTGCTTTTTATTTTCATTAACAAACTTGATTTCTCTTCCTTATGCTATAAACAAATTCTTTTCCTGCATTCATTCCCTGTCCACCCAATGTATTCTATTATTAAATAATATTTCATGTGAGTTTAGTCTACGCAAATGACTTTTGCAAATCTTTGTAACTTATGAATATATATTGTGAAGCTATAACACATCAATCAATTAAATACGGCTTTACTAATTCTATATAAAATATTAGATCCGAGACACTCTTTCAGGAAGTCAATCTTTTATTATAATGTAATTAGAAAATTTGTTTCAACTTACAATACCTTCCTCCAACTATATATCTTAATAAAGACTGCATGTGTCATCCTTAAAATGAAATTGAGAGATGATTTAGTACTTTACAATTAGAATGATGCCACCATAATCCAACATGAATCCAAATTTTTCATGAATTCCCGAGTCATATTTTTAAAAAGCTGATTAATTACTTAGTATTGACTTGTCATTCAAATTAACTATACAACAAATAATTTAAAGCGCTTTAGAGTAATTACCATGCAAAGAGTTTACATAGTTGTTTATAATTTATAGACAATAATTACTTTGATATTTTATAATATCTTGATCAAATCAGTAGAAGAAACGACAATGAGCCAAGCCTTAACATATAATCTCTCTAGTCCTGGGAAATAGTCTATGAAATTTGAGAGGAATGTTCTTTCTTTCAGGCCACAGGGGTACTATTTAATAAACTGCCACTTCAGTGTGCTAAATGATGCCCCAATGGACTGAAAGAGAAGACCTGCTTCCAAAACTCTAATTTGCACTGTGGGAGCACTTTACTCACCTGACAAGTGCTGACCCGATGCATCACATTCTGAAATGCCAACAGATTTATGCAAGTATAATTGATGGCAAATGAAAGCTGCAAAAGTCTACTCTTTTTTTCTTTCTTCACTTCCAAACATCAGGTCCCCAAATCACCAATGTATGATTTCACAAAGCAGACACTTTATTAGGGCACAGGGACTTAATGTGACATTATAATTCAATAGCTCTTTTCGAGATTTATTATGTGATATGCCTCTGATTTTTTTTAAGTTAAATCAGGTGTTGCCATTTAAGACAAATTAAATTTCTGACAAGACATTTTTTATAGACTTAATATTACATAAATGTTTTATTTTTATACAACTTTAGCATGATGAATATTTTACAAAATAGAGAAAATGTGACACATTAAAAAAGAAACGCAGTGTCTTGTGAAAAATCTGAGGACATATTTTGTGGTAAAAAAGACCTTTAGAAACTCTTTTAGACTTTAGCCCAAATGGCGACAAGCACTAGGCCATTAACATGGCTCCAGCTCTCTGGAGAAGTGCCATTAGTATCATTTCCTAATGTGCCTGATAAAGCATTTTAGTGTAATATTAAATATACTCTTTGACACATTCTTTTGGGGCCATTTTAGAAAATGTAAATGAGAGCATCCATTGAAAGATATAATAAGTAATTCTGGTCAAGGCTGTTCAAAAGTTTGGGTTGGTCCAAAGGGACGACTGAAAAGCAAGTGTGCCATTCAAACGGCAACTGAAGGGAGGGCTGGAAAGGTTGATGGCACATTTCCCTTGTTTTCCTTTAACCTTGGTCTAAAGTCTGTTTTTATATTTGGCTCCTCAGAATGTCTCTATATTCTGCGTGCTGTGCGATTTCCAGTGATTGGCTGAATCATAGTATTTTAAAGATATGTAGGAACCTATAAGCCTTACGGTTACAATTTCTTAATTAAAGGTGAAGAAACTGAATCGGAGAAGAAAGGACTCTAGTAAAACATTATACAGTTAGGTAATAGCAGAGCCAAATTAGAGCCAGAAATTTCTTTTTTGTTGCTGTTTTGCTTGAGCCAAACTATCTTTTAAAATAATCGCAGTCTAAAAGTTTACATAATATATTTTATTTATTTATCTGAGAGAGAAAGAGCGAGAGACATCACAGCACGAGAGGAAGAGGGAAAAGCAGACTCACCACTGAGCTGAAAGCCCCATGTGGGGTTCAGTCTCAGGACCCTGAGGTCATGACCTGAGCCAAAGGCAGACTCTTAACCACAGAGCTACCCTGGCACCTCTGCATGATATATTTTAAAGCATGAGGAAAAACTAAGATATAAACCTTTATTTAGAAGATTTTATAGTTTTTGTTTAATTAATCAGGTAACTCTTTTGAGGGATACAGGTAATGAGATTTGACGCTGCTTCTTCAGCCTTCTTTAATAGTGCTTTTGGAAATAAAATATGTTTGGAATACAGTGTCTGACTGCTAATTATTTTTTAAGTAATTTTTTTTTTTTAATCTAATGGGAATCATGTTTTGGAGTGGGAAGCTAAGATTTCTATTTAGAACATTCAGTCCCTAATTGGCCCATGAGAAAAGCTAAGATGGGTGCACTTGACCATTCAGTGACTAAAAACTAGCTGAAGAGGCAATTCGGAATATAATATAAAGGAGGTACTGTCTTCAGGATATGAGAGAAAATGTTCTCCTTTTATGTTTTGTGGGATGAGAATAAATTAGATAGGAAAAGTAAGAAGCTCCAAATGTATGTTCTGAATTTTCTCTCTAGGTAAAAATACCAGAATTGGAAATCATGATCTTTATTTAGGTTGAAAAGAAGTCATTCTTAAATGATCTATCATCTGCCCATCACATCTGTAGTTTGGTGACCTGAAAATAGGCCCTAATGGAAAGCTGCCCCATGCCAACACGACCGTAAAGAACACATCAGTAATAAGAGGAAAATGTCTGTAGATGAGCCTTAAGTATGTTTCTGGTTCTTCCCTTTCCCGATGCCATATTAAGGGGATCCAGAGGGAGTCACATGGTTAGGTGAGAAAACAGGTAATGAGAGAGCAAACAGGCCAGCAAAGGACTATGGTCACAATAAACAGACCACATTATTCACTGATTTACAATTAGAAATAAATGTTGAGGATGACAGTCTCCAGATGTGAGAGCCAGCATGGCATTACCAAATGCTGCTTATGACCTATGGCTAGTCCAGAGACCAAAAAGATGCGTGGCTGGATCCATAAAACAATGTGAACACCAGATGCCTCTTTCTTTGCTGCTGTCATAGGAATGCTTATACCCACGCCCAGTTCTTTATCACGCTAAAGAGGTGGGTGGGTAGAAATGGGAGGACTGAACATTCACCCAAAAGAGATTATCCAACCTGCAAGATACTTACTTGTATCTTGTATCTTAATTTGAAATTTTAATTTAAAGAATCAGATTTTTTTTTTCTTTTTAGAAATCTATTTCATGGGGGCACCCAGGTGGCTCAGTTGGTTAAGTGACGGGCCCTTGATTTTGCCTCAGGTTGTGATCTTGCAGTAGTGGGATTGAGCCCCCCAACATAGGACTCTGTGCTCAATGTGATCTGCCTCAGATTCTCTGTCCCTCTCCCTCTGGCTCACACTCTCTCTCTCATAGAAATAAATAAAATCTTAAAAAAATAATTTTGTGTACTCCTGGATGAAGTATAACTCATGAAAAAGATCTAAATAAAAAAGTTAATGATAAAACAATAATAACAACATCAATAATAATAATAATAAAAATATGGGAGATACAAAAATATTTCGAATTAGTATAATTAACTTAGAGTGACTTGGAAGGATCCTAAAGCCATAAAACAAAAGATTGCTATAAAAAAGGGTACAAAATCTTGGAAATTAAAGATAGGATATAAAAATTTAAACAGGGACACCTAAGTGGCTCAGTTGATGAAGCACCTGCCCTCTGCTCAGGTCATGATCTCAGGGTTCTGGGATCGAGTTCCACAGCAGGTTTACTGCTCAGTGGGGAACCTGGTTTTCCCTCTCCCTCTGCTGCTCCCCCTGCTTGTGGTCTCTCACTCTCTTTGTCAAATAAATAAATAAATAAATCTTAAAAACAATTAAACAGATGGGCTGGAAGGAAGAATGAATGCAACTGAAGAACGAATTCTTGTGTCTTGATGATTAAGCTAAAGGATTCTCTCAGCTTGGCAAAGGGGCAAAGGGATTCCCCCCTTCCAATACTAAGGCAGACTAGATATTCTGAAATTACCTTTCATTGTTATACATCCAGATGAAAAATAAATCATAATAATCATCAAATAAACACATTGTTGAGCTCAGAAGAAAAAAACCTAAAAAATTCTTAGTGTGGGATGTAATCAAGAGTCAATGACACCAGAGGGGCTAAAAAATGAAGCCAGGGTTTCCCTAGACTTTATTGCCACTACAAGGCAATTAGAAATTAGAGCCTTGGGCATTAACCTTTGTGTCCTGGGAACAGAAGAGGCCTTGAGTTAATTCAAAGGGAGGGACCTGAATTTGATATAAAAGCATAAATCTGGAACACCCACAGCAGCTAGTCCTTTAGAATAATTCAGAAGGAAACACTGTCAAGTCTCGAGAAGCCGATTCTGTCCAGGATTTCAGGAGCTACCAATAAAAAAGTAGGAGACTGAGACAGAGAAGGGCAGAAAGCAAGTAAAAAGGAGATTATAAAGCACGTTATCGCTGTGGGCACTGGAGCCTTTTCATACTGCTAGACCCTGAGGTAGAACGTGCCCTAACGTTATGCGGTGTTGGGTGGGGCGAGGGTGAAGCACCAGGATACATGAATGCACCAACCTCCATCAGTCACTGAGCTGTGTCTCCCATCGTCATTAGTGGCTCAGGACTTCTGACCTGCTGAGAGGCAGAGCGGGCTTCAAAAGCCAGAGAAAGTCCTCAGGCAAAGGCATGCATCAGTGTCTGTGTGGTAGTTAGATCCCCATGGACAAAGAAGATGAAGGAAGGCCCAGGCCTACGGGGAGGGGTGGGGGGGGGGAGGGAAACTGCAGCTTCTCTGCACTGTGTATACTAGAGAATGGCTTGCATAGGTGCAGAAATGTACCAGAATGCTCGTAGAAGCAGTGCTCATGGTACTTAGACACCCAACGAGTTGCATTCTCAAATCAGACTCAATGAAATAGAGGTGTTACGCAGTACCTGGTTTTATTAGTACTTCCAAGGAGACAAAGATGAAGCTGATTAAAGTCTAAGACATTAAAAAAAAAAAAAAAAGTCTAAGACATTGATAGCAGCTCTTGTAGTCCCTCCGTTGACTTTTGGAAGATAAAACTCTATAACATTACACAAAGGATGTAGAGTGGTATCTAGTGGATCAAAAGGCACCCATTGTTTCACTTTACAAATAGATATTACCTTATGCTAACTTTAATGGAAAGAAAAAAACAGCAAATATCAGATAAAAATATCATATCTCTGATGTTCACTAATCTATAAGAAGTAATTAATTGATCAATTTTGGTAAATGTATTCAATCCATTAATTGGAGCTGTAGGGATGCCTGGGTGGCTCAGTGGTTTAGTGCCTACCTTCAGTCTGGGGCCTGATCCTGGGGTCCTGGGATCGAGTCCCACGTCCGGCTCCCCGCAGGGAGCCTGCTTCGCCCTCTGCCTGTGTCTCTGACTCTCTCTGTGTCTCTCATGAATAAATAAATAGAATCTTAAAAAAAAAAAAATGGAGTGTGGTAAAACAGATCTCTGTTTTAATTCTTCACAGATACAGTCAACATAGCAAGCATGTATTTCAGTTTTGATCTTTAGTTTACTTCAGAAATTAAAACATTGTATCTGCATGTTTGCAAATATTCAAAATAGCTTATATTTTTATAATGCTAACCATTTGAAACCATATAAATGACGGAAAATGAATATTCTCTGGTCAGCTTCTTTTTCACCTATAATTATTGCTTTTTTTCCATCTAGAATATGGATAGTTTGATTTAACCTGATTCTGGAGTCATTATGTTGCAAAAATATTCTTTTCTATAGCCTCAAGGCCATTCAGTGATATTGGTCATTTTACCAATAGCATGAAGTGATCAATGTGGTGGAAACTATATGATCCTGAGTTTGGTCAACATTGAAATTGGCTTTATTGTTTTTCTATTTCTAAGGCAATATTTTCTGAAAAAAAAATTCAGCAAGGGCTGGTGAGAAAATTTGACTTTATCATTTTTTATATATAGCAAAACATTACTCATATTTTACCAAATAGCCTGTGATTTAAAAAAAAAATAAAGAAGACTATAAAAGGTAAACTCTAAGCTTTCTTTCCCATTTCTTTTTTGTTTCCAAATATAGGAGATAGCAGCCCTGTTCCTCTCTGCTTCATTGCACATTGTGTTTTAGTTCCTGTTGTTTTCATCATACTTGTTTCAGTTTCTTTCATGACTTTTGACACAGAACATTAGAGTAATCTATACCTGGTGAAGACCCTTCAGAGCAGAGCCATTTCTGTTGAATGAAGTACCACATAAAGAAAAAAGATTCCAAAGCTGAGCTGAAAATCCACAGGGTGGGGTGGGGGGTCATGTCTGGAACCCTCCATTAGAAACGTCTCCATCTCAACAGCCCTGGAAATCATTTTGAGGGGGACTTTCTTGGAGATACTTTTTCTACTCCTTAGTCCTATCTGAAAAGTTGATACCTTTGCCGGGGGGTGGGGATGGGGTTTCCTCGCTCTCAAAACTTGGTGATATTCTTCTCCTCCCCCCTCCCCTGCAGACTGTTCTGTTAAATTTATCAGGCTTAAGGCCACTCGTTCTCAGTTTTCTATAATACATCAGAAAAGCCTACATTTTCTTTGGAAATGATACTGTGATGTCCTCATTCATAAGAGGACACTGAAAATGACTTTCTGTAAATTTAGAATGTTTCTCAGTGCAGCAAATTTCCTTAGAGAAGTGGAGAGTAATCTTCATTTTTAAAAATAATCATGTTTAATTAGGGAAACCTTATTCTTCTAACCTCTTAATAATTGTTCCCACCCTCTAACTATCTCTGTTATTTCCTAAACAACTGAAGACTTCCATTTGTTTTAGTTTCTTTCAGCTGCAATTTGCCCTATGGTTGCCAGAGTATTAAAGTTATAGGTTCTTTTTGGATTCCTTATATCTAAACATACCAAATGTGTTCTTAAATCCAGCACAACCAGTAAGTCAAATAACCCGTGGTATTAGAGACACTTTATATTTTGCTAAGAATTTAAAAACATCAGAAAATATTATTCCTCAACTGTTGTATAATACGCTCTGTTTTATAATAATGGTTCTTAAATGAGTATAATATTGCAGTATATTTTTCATTTTCTCTGGTATAGTGGAATTCCTTAGCAAGCTACATATTCAGCACTTAGCAACACATAAAATAGAGTAACCTGTTTCCTTCAATATGATTTCCAATTATAACTCAGAATATTCTTTGGAATCATTATATTCTATAATCCTGCCAATTTGCATTATTTACAGTTTTACTTTCCCTTTGGAAGACACAATTCTTTACAAATTCACACTTCATTTTTTGTTTGTAGAAAACAACCATACTGCCAGTAGTATTTTCTGAATTCCTTCTGTAAACTGCTACCTAAATATTGGCGTGGCCAAATGTGCATGGCTTTGGGCGAAGTCAAGAAGCATAATATATAGCCTGCTGCAAAGATACATTGAAGTTGTTGTATTTATTTTGTATTTACACATGTTACGTGCTAAATTGGCTTCTTATTGGAAAACAATACTCTGGTTCTTATACATGAATTCTAATAAATTCTATATATCTGTGGTATTTTGATATGAATAGAGATAATAGAAATATTGGATTTAATTTGCTGAGAACAATCCAATTAATAAAAATGTCTGAGTTGTAATTATAATTTATCACATATAATATCATAACTGAGTCTACTATACTACTCAACATTGCATATGTTAAAATTCATGTTTCTTTTTCATTGAAAAATTGTTAGAATCCAGCCATGTTGATTTAATGAGTACTAAACAGCATTATTAATTTAGTACTGATGCATATACCCATTCCTCTAGTTTAAGTTAAAATTTAATTACCATTATAATAGACTGGAAAGAAAAATTTAAAAGCTGTTGACAAGCAATATATTTAATGTCACTCTCAAATTGTAGCCATAACCCTTTCTGTTTTTTTTTTATTAATTCAATATCATGTCTCTAAAAATAATTAAATAGAGATGAGATAAATGCTTGATAGATGTATTTAAACAAAATTGTTATAAAACTTGGAATGGTGAACATAATATGAAAATTAGAGTAAGGAGGATTTCCTTTCATACATTTAAAAGCTAATGTTATTGTCTATATTTATGCTTTTATTAATACATATGTAATAGCCCTTAGTGAAAATATATTAACCAATTGGAAGGATTAATTTTAAAAATGAAGCAGTATGTCACAGTATATGCCTTTCACAGGAACACTGAAAAATCTACATGGTATCTATCAGGTGGTAAGTCCTAGCTAGCAAGTTCTCTAGTGTGTCAATGAAAAACTATTCCTCTTTTTCTCTATCACTCTTTTCATTTCTTTCCTTTCAACCCTGCCTAAGAAGCTCGCTCTTTCTGTCTCTTCCTCTCTCTTTCCCTTCCTCCTTCCAGATTTGCACATGTTAAACATTCGTGTGAGTGCACACACAACACACGCACGCACACATTCACTCACTCACTAGTGGAAAGATTAAAAACAGATTTTGAAGCAGCACTGCTTGCCTAGTTCGGTTATTGCTAAGGGGTCACATTGGGAAAATTACTCAATGACTCTTTATCAGTTTTCTCATCTTTAAAACAGAGATGATGATAAAACCTCTTTCACATAATTATATTAACATTTGAATGACTTAACATATGTAAAACACTTCAGATTATGTCTGGAACACCATAAGGTCCATCATAAAGTCTTCTGCCCCATAACAAACACATTTTGACATGAATAAAGATAACACTGGATAATATTAACACATATTCTAGGTCAACCATTGAAGTTTTGAGTAAGATATAGTACATTAGTGAGTATCCAGGACCTTTGCTGAAAGCCAAGTTGGTATATTCTAGCCTAGTGTTCAGTGAATTCCTAGATATTATAGCTAGTTTCCCTCTAATCTACATAATCAAACCTAAAATAATGATGTGTTTCAACTTGGAAAAGATAAGGGCAGAGCAATGATTATATTTTGGATCGCTGTCTTAATATACAGAGGATTCAATGATGAATAAAATCATGACTGTTTTACCATCATGCTGGCTTTATTGGCAAGGATGACTACCAGACACTGGATTTAGTTTTTCGTTTGTTTGTTTACAGTTCCAATTTTCTAAAACAGTATGGATTCGCCTCAACTACTTTATTTTTTAAATAATTATTACATGGTATTATAAAATAAAGCACTCCAGTATGTCTTTTAAGATTGGTAGGCTCCATAGTGATGTAGCAGACAGAGATTGTCATTTCTTTCCAGGTCATAGTGTAAATCTTCTTATGAGAATCTACCATTGATTGTTTGTGATTTTTATCCTCAGCTTTCTGGTATCTGATTGTAGGATGTCAGATTCCTGACCCAAGTTTGGATCATTAAATTAATTTTTCTAGGAATCTGGAATCTGGATTGAGTTGTAGTTAGTCCTTTTCCCTAACTGGAACTAAACTATGCAAATTTAAGAGTTGAGGGGCAAACATGCATGAAAAAGGAGCTGAGAAATACACCTTGTTTGAGAGGAAAGAGTAAAGCAAATAAGCGCAACAAGGTAAATGGGAAAAATAATATTGCATACTGAAGTAAAATGATGAGATGATAACTGATAAATTCCTGATAGGTTTAAGTCCTTGATCCAAAATATTCATGAGTCCTGGTCATTCTGCTTTTCTTGAGTGATTGTAAGATGCTGGTTTGCTTCTAGCATTGTATGTAGTTTTATTTAAACTTGTAGATTGCAAGAACAGTAATAACTACTACCCTGATAAACTGAATTTATTGCAATAAATACCTTCAAATTTGCATAATGTTTCTTCATTTGCAATGATAGAAATTAAATTCTATAAATGTGATAATCATGAAAATATGTATTAGTAGTATATAATAAATTTAGGTGAATCTATGAATCCATAAGTATAAAATAGCTAATATTTACTGAACACCTACTATAAATTAGACTCTGCCCTTAAAACATTTAATTGTATAACACCTTCAATTTCCCAATTACCCATATTATTATTACTACTATTGTATAGCTGAGGAGATTGTGGTAACCAGATCAGTCAGTTAATAATGGGCACAGCTTGAGTTTGAGCCCCAAAAGCCACACTGGGAACCCATTTTCATAAGTACAATTCATTATGTTCGGATTTCTATATCTGTCCACTGGATTGTTTATTAGACTGTTTAAATCATATTTTTCAAAATTTTTGACTTTGATCTATTAGTCTTTAGGTGATTATCATTCACCAAATATGATTATAGATTTATCAACTTTTCTTTATAAATATGCTAGATAGATAGATAGATAGGTAGGTAGATAGATAGATAGATACCGTATAAGTGGGTGTGTATAGATTCAGGACTGATATGAATTCTTAGAAAATAGTAAAAAATCTATCCATATTTAGTCTGATTTCTTTTTTCACATGTATCTCGAATTCCATTATTTTCTTTTGAATTTGTCTTCTTCCTTAGTAAAACATTTTAAGTAATTCTTCTAATGAGGATTTGTGAATTATGAAGCCAATCAGTTATAAAGCCAATCATTGTGGTGAGTGTAGACATCAAGAATGAGAGTCATTTTTACTTATCAGTGTCATGTCCTTGCTCATTCATTATTGCTGATTGGTAGTATGTTGTCAATTTAACACTTATTCCTTTTAGACTATACATATATATGTCTTAGCTCAACTGGCTCTAACGAAATTGCAGACATTTATTTCTTACCATCTGGGGGCTGGGGAGTCCCAGATAAAGATGCCAGCAGATCCAGTGCCTGGAGAAAGCCCACTTCTTCATTTGTAGATGGCCACATACTCCTTGTAACCTCACATAGCAGAGAACAGAGAGGGATAGGAGACAAGCTGTTCAATATCTACCTTCTTATGAGGGTACAAATCTCATCATGAGGTCTCCACACTCATGACCTAATTACTTCCCAAGAACCTTGCCTCCTAATATCAATCTGTTGGGTGTTAGGGCTTCCACAAATAAATTTTGGGGTAACACAAACATGCAGTTCATACCTATATAGTCCCAAACTACAAAACTATGTATATTTAGTTATAACTCCATAAATAACCATATAACCCATGCCTAGTTATGGACCGAATATATAAAAATATAAAAACAAAAAAATGCAACTGTAAATAAAATATAAATATATACATATTTTTTTCTGGAATATGTACTTTTCCATGATATCTCTCTGTGTTCATTTGTCTTTATTGCACTTTGGATTTGTAATGCTCCTGAATCTGAAGATTGAAATCTTTAGTCAATCGTGAACACTTCTCAGTAATTGTTGTATGGAATATTATTATCCCATTTATTCTCTCATCCTTTGACTCCTGTTAGAACAACTGGTAATTATTATACTATTCCTTATGTCTTTTGAGCCCATCTTGGTAATATAAATATGTCTTTGTGACACATACTGGATCATTCCCCATATCTGTTTTCCACATCACTGACTTGATTTTTATTGTGTCTAATATGGTCTTTATCCCATTCCTTAAATATTTTATTTCAGCGTGTTTTCCATTGTGAGAAGTCCTACGGGGATCTCTATAATTTGCCTTTTTCTTATATCAAACTATCCTTGTCATTTTTCAACTTTAATTATTTTCAGCTAATTATTTTAAGAGTACTTTTCATAGTGTTCTATTATTCTATGTTTGGGGACACTGGGTATCTCATTTCTTCTATTAATGGACCCTTCTTCATGGTTGTTTTCACACGAGTTATAGTTTTCTTTAGCTGAATGCAGAGATGGTCTATTCTATGTGAATCATATATGTCCTATATTGTGAAAGTGCTTCCATATTATATCACTCAGATTTTTAATAGCTCTAGATTCTTCTTATATAATTGTGTAGCTTATGGATTTCATATCTTGCAGGTGTTTCAAATTGTTTTTCTGCAATATGTTTTCTTTTTGTGAACAAGCATTGGATTTTGTTTTTACATATATTTTGTCCTCTACTCAAAATACTCACAAAGATTAAGGTTTTCTGCTGCCTTTAAAGGCTAGTCCTAAACTTTTTATTAGTCAAGTCCTAATAGCTTTTGTCCTAAGCTATTAAAAGGGTAAAGAAATAATGCTCCTGGCTGTGGCTGCTATGCCTACTGTCTAAACATCTCAGCCCATAAGCTTCTGGGCTAAATATGATTTGAATCTAGTTTGGATAACAAAGTATCAGATTTCCCTTACAATTTTTAAAATTTATTTAAGAGTTTCTAGCATGCAATATTCCTTTTTCCCCCTTTACAATTTTACTGATTAATTTAAAAATATATTCTACATATTTCACCCAGAACTTCCAAAGCTTAAAAAGAGATAGCAGTCCATCCTTTTCAGCTCAGTTCATCATCTTCTGGTGAAAATTCTGTCTTATTTTTTCTTGAAATTATTATTGATTTTAATACATTTTTAATTGACCACAGAATTTTCTAAGTCTGAATGTTATGAGTTATTTCCCTAAAAATTTCCATAAAGTAAATAAAAGCGTCTCTCACTAATGATAAGAATGTTTTTTTCTTAACAGTAATACTTCCCATTTCTTATTATATTTCAAAACAAAGAGGAAGTGATTTAAAAGTTATAATCACAGCAGATATCCTTTACTTTTCTTCAGTATTAGAATTTCATTATTTTGTTCTTAATCTATAATGATGGATCTGTAAGATAGATGCCTTATTACATTAAAAATGCTTTTTGTCATACATTTCTCTAAGAACTTTTTCTTCATTATATTCATATTTTTTAATCCGTTTTTCACAATGATAGCCATACGGTGTTCTTTACCTTTTAGTTAATAATATGTTGAAATGGTAATATATTTTCCATTATCAATCCGTGTATTTATGGAATAAACTCTACTTGGCCAACACATAGTCATTATTTAATAATCAATCTGATCCATTTATTAGTATTTAAATTGACATTTAACATCTCTATTATTATAATTGTTCATTTGTATGTGTGTGTGTATATACACACACACATATTTATACACATATATATTTGTTTGGGATTGATGAGTTTTAATATATATGCATCATAGCTTAAATATCAATTTATATTTAAAATTTATTTATTCATGAGAGATACAGAAAGAGTGGCAGCAACATAGGCAGAGGCAGAAGCAGGGTCCATGCAGGGAGGTGGATGTGGGACTCCATCCCAGGACCCCCGGGGTCATGATCTGAGCCAAAGACAGATGCTCAACCACTGAGCCACCCAGGCATCACTTAAATATCAATTTATGCTCTATAAAAGTTGAACTAATTTAGAGAAGTTAATTAATTTGAATTAATTTCCAATATAAGTGGAATTATATAGTTGCATGCAACTAGCTTCTTAATGTATTTTAATATTTTACCATAAAAGATACTTAATGAAGATCATATCATGGTCACTAATCTCTGGGAGAATAAGGGAAATAGGGTTTTGACTGAAAAGCTGGAACAAATTTCAAAATCATACAGCAGACTTGTTTCAGTTAGGAAATCTCTGCTACTTTCTATAAACATTGGACCCTTTTAACTTTCACCACCACCTCCACTGCATCTGTACAATGAACTTTTATGTTACTCCTTTTTCTCTGAAGTTTCCAAGGCCCTATCCTCCTATAACTGAAATGACCACCAGAGGGTGGTCTTCCTATGCCCAGGAACAAGGCCCAGTAAACAACTCCCTAGCCAAGTCTGATGGGAAGATCTGATTGGCAGGGTTTATTTCACGTGTCTGAGCTCTTGAATCAAGAAAGAATGAGAGGATTCTCATAACCGAATTATGTAAATCAGATAGAACCACAAAATTCTATGAGAACAGGATATGATTCATATCTCACTTTCTGATTTTGCTTTGTGTGTGTGTGTGGGTGTGTGTGTGAGAGAGAGAGAGAGAGAGACATTAGTTATAGTGTCAGCTGTAACATTTCTTATGTGGCTCCTCCATCTAAAGAATACCGGATAATATGTTTTCTTCACCATGACAGTGGACCAGAGGCTAACATTTCCATACAAAAATTAAAGTCATTTTTATAATATCATTTCTGCATGTTTTGACAATATTGACTCACCCTGAATATTATTACCCAAACCTGAGATTATTTGCTTTCTACCACTTAACAAAATTCTTAGATGTCAATGACTGTCTGTAACCTCAAAAAAAAAAAAAAAAAAAGGAAGAATATTTCTTTTTTTTTTTTTTTTTTTTAGAGAAAGGTATGCTTTATCTTCCTTGGAGATACATATGGTACAAAAAGATTCAGTTACTAGAAGCTAAAACAAAGGACAAATTTCTTAGTCATTTTAAATAAACTACCTATAAAAGTTATTTGGAGTGGGTGCCATGCATGCCTTTATCCTCCTCCTGATGAAAGCACCCACCTTCTCTTAATTGCAGGAATCAACAAAACTGGGAAGATGGAAGTCATATGCCTAGTCCCAGGCATTGGTTTGGGGATGGGCATGTCACTTCATATTGTTATCTAAAAGATATGCTCAGGAAGATGCCCTTTCATTGTTGATCGTTGATCCTGATGGTCTCAAGAAATGGGCCTATAGAGAAGCCTTGTTTCCAGGATAAGCAGGAGAGCGTGTTGCCAACACCTAGACAGAAGAGGACTCAAGAGGCAGAGTCTGAGAGGCCCAAGTCTCAGCCCCTTACAGTTATGTTGGTTCCAATTATGTGAGGCAGAAAAAAAAATCTGTGTTGGTGTAGGTTTTCTCCCCCCAGTGTGGCACACTGTAGAACTTATGACAAAATTTCTGTTTTTCATTGTCACCCAGTTTTTCAGCCTTCTTGAGCTGAATGAGTATGGCATTTTCCTTATCAATGAGACTTGCAAATATATTGCCATTCTCATAAACGATTCTTATACTTTCAAGTTTAGACCAATTTTGAGTTAATTTTTCTAAATGGTGTGTCTTATGGCTTTTTTTCCTGCTTATTTATTTTTTTCTGGTTACGTAAATCCAATTATTCAAGCACCATTTTTTAAAAGTCTATTCTTTCCTATTCACCAAACTATGTTGCATCTACAATGAAAGTAAGTTGACCATATATGTATGGGTTTATTCGAACATTTGCTGCTGTGTTCTGTTGATCTATATATCTATCCTTATCCTAATGTGACAATGTGTTGATTACTGAAGGATAATGAGACTCAAAATCTATATCTATTTTATTTACTTCTAACCATCAGTTCTTGATTGACATATAGTTTCTTAATTTATTGAAAAGTGCCTTCTTCTATTACTATTTTTATCCTTTAGGGTTGTCTTGAACATTTTTTTTCTTTTTCAGCCTTTAATTCAAATGATTTAAGCTCTTTTTTTCCTGATTTTATTTATTTATCAAGATTTTACTTATTTATTTATTCATGAGAGACACAGAACGAGAGGCAGAAACATAGGCAAAGAGATAGGCAGTCTCCACGTGGGGAGCCCGATGGGGGACTCAATCCCAGGATGCTGGGATTGGGACCTGAGCCGCAGGCAGACACTCAACCACTGAGCCACCCAGGTCCCCCTAAATGGCTCCCTTTCATTAATATCTCTGCATGGAACTTTATGTTATTTCCTGAAAAAAATTAATTAAAGGCTACACATATATAAAAAATTAAATTGATCCATAAGAATGTTAACCTTTACTCACCCCTAAGATGTCAGAATATGATCCATAATGGTCCGAAAAAATCAACATTTACAGTTTAGATGAATGACATTAAAATTGTTTATAATAGCCCATAAAACAGAAAGGAAAGTGCTCTGCAAAATTTCATCAGTTTTAAATATTGGAGCACATCTGCAGAGGTTAAAAACAACTGTCTTGTATATATCACATGGCTCGTGTAATTTCAAATGTGCCCAAGGACTCTAATATATAGTAATAAATCAATCAGAGAGAAGACATCTGAATTTTGATTTGTGGAAGAGATTTATGAACTTTTTCTGCTTTGTAAGGAGAACATACTGTCATCTAAAAGAACATTTTTGCATATGACTGATGAATATCCATGCATGCCTACAGCAAGGGAAATTTAATTAGAAAAGATTCTAATTTTAATTGAAGAACAACATTGTTTGCCTTTGATTAGAACTCACTTTCACAAAATTCTTATATTTTCTTTCTCTAGAAACTGCATTTGAGTAAATTAATAGAATTCAGAGACATATACCTCTAGGACAGGTGAAAGCATACCTGTGGAGACAAAGCCTAGCTAGGCCTTTAATGGAAACAAGACGAAGAATCATTGCCTGTAGATTTACTACAGATTAATCTCACATTCATTTCAGATTCCTTACGTTTATCCATACTCACAGTATCAGGTTTGACTTCAATTTAAAAATCCATCTTCAGATCAATATTTTTCCTAATGTGTGAGTAGCTCTGATTTTTCTCTCTCAAGAATGTAAATGTGGAATTTCACTCTGCAAGTCCTCTTATATGCACCGGAGTCTGCTGTTTTGCCCAGGCACTTTTGGCTTTTTAGCTTCTAACCAGTTCTTGAATCCATTTTTCAGTATAAGAATTATTACTGTTCTCTTGTGCATAATGCCATATCATTTTTGCCTGATGGCAGGAGATTGAATTGATTGGAACTTGAGAGAATTTTCGGTGATGAAGTTATTACAGATTTTGTTGTGAATGATTGCTACAAGGGTGTATCCAATTATCAAGCTCATCAAACCCTACACAGGTATACCTCAAAGATATTGTGGGCTCAGTTCCAACCACCACGAATAAAGGAAATATTGCAATTAAGCAAGTCAGATGAACTGGGTTTTTTTGTTTTGTTTTGTTTTTTAGTACATATAAAAGTTATGTTTATATTATATTGTAGTCTATTAAATGTGTAATAGCATTATGTCTGAGAAAACAATGCACATAATTAAATTTTAAAAACTTTATTTATTAAAAAACACTAGGAACTGAGCTCTCAGTGACTGGTACTAATCTTTTTGTTGGTAGAGGCTCTTGTTTCAGTGTTGATGGCTGCCCTGATCAGGATGGTGGTTGCTGAAGGTTGGGGTGGCTGTGGCAACTTCTTTAAGAAGCCATCAATGAAGTGTGCCACATTCACTGACTCTTCCTTTCATAAGCGGTTTGTCTGTAGAAGGGGATGTTGTTTCCTAGCCTTTTACTCTCAGTAGAACTTCTTTTAAAATTGAGTTCATCCTCTCAAATCCCATTGCTGCTTTATCAACTAACGTCATGTAATATTCTAAATCCTTTGTTGTCATCTCAGCAATCCTCACAGCATCTTCACCAGGGGTAGATTCCAGCTCAAAAAAACAACTTTCTTTGCTCATCCATAAGGAAATAACTCCTCATCTGTTCAAGTTTTCTATCATGAGATTGGAGCAATTCAGTCATATATTCAGGATCCACCTCCAATTCCTAGGTCTCTTGCTAGTCCCACCACATCTGCAGCTACTTCCTCCACTGAAGTCTTGAACATTTCAAAGCGAACCATGAGGGTTGAATCCGTTTCTTAAAAACTCCTGTTGATGTTCATATTTTTACCTCTTCCCACGAAACACAAATGTTCTTAGTGGCTTCTAGAATGATGACTCTTTTCCAGAGGGTTTTCAGTTGACTTTGCCCAGATCCATCCAAAGAATGACTACCTATGGCAGCTAGCGCCTTACAAAATGTATTTCTTAAATAATTAAACTTGAAAGTTGAAATTACCGTTGACTCACAGACTACCGTATGGACGGTGTGTTAGCAGGCACGAAAACAACATTAATCTCATTGTACATCTCCATTAGCGCTTTTAGGTGACCAGATATAATGAGCAGTAATATTTTGAAAGGTATCTTTTTTTCTGAGCAGTAGGTCTCAACAGTAGCTTAAAATATTCAGTAAATCATGCTGTACACAGAAGTGCTGTCATCTAGGCTTTCTCCTTCCATTTATAGAACACGGGCAGAGTAGACTTAGCATAATTTTTAAGGGGCCTAGGATTTTTGGAATGGTCAATGAGCGCTGGCTTCAGCTTAAAGTCACCAGGTGCATTAGCTGCCAACGGGAGAGCCAGGCTGTTATTTCAAGCTTTGGGTCCAAGCACGGACTTCTCTGGGGCTATGAAGCCCAACATGGCATCTTCTTCCAGTATAAGACTGTATCACCTACATTGACACCCTGCTGTTTAATGTAGCGGCCTTCTTTAATTACCTTAGTTAGATATTCAGAATTATTTGCTACAGTTCTACATCCATACATACTATTTTGCCTTGCGCTTTTATGTCATGCATATGGCTTCTTTCCTTAAACCTTGTGAAGTAATCTCTTATAGCCTCAGACTTCCTTTTTTTCAGCTTTCTGACTTCTTTCAGCTTTCACAGAATTGTAGAGTTAGGGCTTTGCTCTGAATTAGGTTTTGGCTTTAGGGAATATTGTGGCTGGTTTGATCTCCTAGCTAGACCACCAAAACTTTCCCCATATCAGCAATAAGTCTTTTTTGCTTTCTTATCATTAGCATATTCGCTGGAGTAACACTTTTAATTTCCTTCAAGAACTTTTCCTTTGCACTCATAACTGGGCAAATAGTTGGGTGGAAGAGCCCTAGCTTTAGGCCTGTTTCAGCTTGTAACATGCTTTTTTCACTGACCTTAATAAAGTTTAGGTTTTGATTTACACTGACTTTCACAGGCCATGGTGTGGTTGTTAATTGACCTAATTCTAATATTGTTGTGTCTCAGGGAATAAGGGAAGCTTGAAGAGAGGAGGATAGATGGGGGAATGGCCTGGCAGTGGAGCCATCAGAACACATATAACATTCATGGATTAGATTTGCTGTTTTATCTGGGTGTGCTTCATGAAGTCCCAAAACAATTGTAAAAGTAACATCAAAGATCACTGATTACAGATCAATATAACACACAAAAATTGAAAAAGCTTGAAATATTGTGAGAATTACCAAAATGTGACACAGAGACATGAAGTGAGCAAATGCTGTTGGAAAAATGATGCCAATAGACTAGCTTGGCACAAGGGCTGCCACAAACTTTCAGTTTGTAAACACACACACACACACACACACACACACAAACAGTATTTGCGAAGTACAATAAATCAAGATATCCCTGTACTTAAGAAATTAACATTTCATTTTACAACAATTAGGCCTTGTTTTAAAAATAATAGGAGGAATAAAGTTGATGTCAACAAATATATAGTTTATCTTTGAGGAGGTTTCTTTTGATGATAGCAGATAACCAGTAATTGATTAGTTATACGAAGATACATTTATTTGTCATTTATATTTTCAGGTGGGATAAATAACAGCAATTCTGTATGCTGATGAGAATGATCAGTAGCGAAATAAATAATGAATATGCAGAATGATAGGCAAAAAGTGTCATAACAGTGTTCAGGAGTAAGCAAGAATGCATGGGACCCAGTGTATATGGCATGGATTGGCAGCAAATAGGGAAATAAGCCATATGTGTAAAATAATGCCAGAGAAAGCACAAATGCAGAGGGATATTGTTGTGTTGGTAGGAATTTACCAGGGCTGTTTTCTGATTGTTTCCATTTTATCATTTAAATAGGGAAGTAGAATTAGAGGTTTGAGGAGAAAGAAAAGGTAGGACAAACTGACAATGTGTTTCCAAGGGTAAGTAACACTGGCTGGATTTAGTAATGGGTGAAAAGAAAAATCAATGGTGATTCTAATTTAGTATTTTTGATAAATTCTGTTTTACCTATTTGTTGATACTGTGGAATGTAGGTCAGAAATTCCAAGAATAGTAGTGACCCTCTGAGAATCGTTTCTCCATATAGTCATTGCAATTAAAATCATGGTCATTGGAAGCATATTTCTCATGTAATTTTTTTCTTTTTTTCTTTTTTATGGGATATAAATAGGAGCTAGGAATGACTTTATACTATGAGCTTGGGTTATAATAAATAAAAGTTTTGTGACCCTATGAAAGTTACTAGGCAAGAGTTTTAATATTTTCTAATATAGAAAAAAAAAAAAAAGACTTGTTTCTCCCTGGGAACTTTTACTTATCCTCAACTTAGATGGGGTGTTGCTTTGCTTTCTAGAAATCCTTTATGTCACTTTTACTCTACAAAGAATTATAATCTCTGTTATCATTATGCTACTACTTGAGGTATATCTGTATCATGACATTCATCACATTATATTAGAGTTCTTTCTTCATATTGCAATATTCCTAAATAGTTTATAGAGAAGTGACAATTTCTAGCTCATTTTTATATCCAGAATATCTATAGCAGGGACACAGAATGAAAGCAATAAAAGTATTGCAATGAATTGAATCCTCTATCCTCTGCTACAAATAAACTCCATTTTAGAATGACTAATGGACATAGATTTATCCTCCTTCAAACATTTTTTTTTGTGAAAGTAATAATTCAGCAACAGACTGACAAAAATAGCAACAACAAAAATGTTTGGGTATCCAAAATACCAGCAGACTTCTGCTGTGCCCAAATCCAGGAAAATATTTTCTGCCTATTAATTTTACAATGAATAAAAATCTTATTTTCTAGAGAAAGATATAAAAAATTAAGGAACTAGTAAAATAACTTACTTATATATATATATATATATATATATACACATATATATACTAGCAAAATAATTTAGTACTAAATATATGTATTTTTAGTGTATATATATATGCCTGTATATATATACGTATATGTATATATATATATAAATACTATTGTAAATCTTGATGTGAATTTAGAATGCCATAGACATCAGTAGACCAAGACCTTTTTTAGAATTTCAAATATTACTTCACCTCACTGAAGAGAATAAGTTCATTCCACTACAGGTGGCATTATACAAATAATAATATTTTTTATTCAAAATACTACACTTCCTACAAAAATCATAACACATCTAGAATCTTCCTAATAAGAGCTGCTTCCCTTTCTTCTAATCTCTTTGAAATATTTAGAAATGGAATTCTACTAAACTGACTTGGATAAGACTTTGGAAAGAAATCACCAAGATGGCAATTGTGGTTAGGGCTACACTGTACTTCAGGGAAAAGACATAAAAGTGTCAATGAGTGTGCTATGCAAATGAGAAGTTTGATATTATTATTGTTAGAGGTGTCTATAAATACAGATTTTAAGTTGGGGATGAATTACGAACCACGACAAAGCTATAGTGAAATGTTTAAAAATGATAATTATAATGAGATAGTGTCCTAGCCTAAAATGTAATCTTTCAAGTGTTTGAACATCGCAGAAGGAATCATTCCTGTGGATAATACTCTGGGGTATATTAAACGTGCTAAATTTTTAGCTTCCTCCAAAATCATCCTCTCATTTTATCCCATGAATCAGGTAAATCCCTGGTAAACAATTATGTTGAGTGGATAATTCAAAGACTCCTGCCTTAGGCTTAATATAGAGAACACTGGTATTAAGGTAAAGTTGGATCGTGGTAGTAAACTTCTTTTGGGGTAAATACATTTCTGAAATGAGTTCCAAACATGACTTATTCCTAAAGACTTTTACATGTGTAATCTATTTAAATGGGACTATTGTATGTATGTATGTGTATAACTCCACTTTAAGAAACAAAACAAAACACTCTGAAGCATCTGGCTTTACATTACCTGCAATAGAAATCAGTCTCATTCTTTGTGAAATAAGTAGCTGTTGCCATGGTGAGAACTTGATGAGATAAGTTGTTCTTATGTATGATATTTCAAAATCCTTAATGTAGTATCTATGTGACCAGGGTATCTGAACATTCTCAAAGGATTTACTAGCAACATAAAAACGTTCTCTGCTTAGAGTAACCATACAGTATTCAATAGATGATCAGTATTCAAAAGGCATTTATTAAAATTTTATCATAAGTATGATACTATTAGAAGCTCCTTTGGATGAAAACAAAGTAAAATAACCCCACAAGGAACATGCATTCCAGTTGAAGAGATGACATAAAACGCATTAAAATTTGAACTGAGAATGAAATGAAAACATGATGCATGATTCAAGAGAAGTCACAAAAATATTAGGTATTCAAGGAATTATAAAGATTATTAGGGGCTGTATATCAAGGAAAAAATCTCCTAGAGTAGGTGGAGATTAAACAAAAAGGGTTTTCAGGAATAGATGGAACTTGACTCAGATATTAAAGAAAAGATAAGATTTGGAAAAGCTAAATGAAACAGCATATATTATCTTTGGGGAATAAATGCAGAAATCCAAGGAGTCTGGGGCCTGCAGATTGCCAAGATCAAAACTTTTGCATGGAACAAAAAAAAATAATAACAAGCCAAATAATAGAATTTTTGAACAAGGCTGAAACTCACTTTCAAGGCAAGCAGAGGTCCTATTGTTAGGACTTGGGTACAGGCTGTGAGCAAAATTAAGGAACATCATTAAAGTTATATGACCAGTGTGTGTATCTCTGACATTCTCATTCAGAGGCCTTATTTAACCTGCAAACATTGATCCTTTTGTAATTCAAGGTCACTAACCATGCTGTCAAAGGTGGTAAAAGAAACTTGTGTAAGCACTCTTTTCCCTGGAACTGTATTAAGTGTTTTTAACATTTATTTTCTCAGGTAACTAACAAAAAGTAGCCTCATAATTGTTACAGAGAGCTCAGTGAGGCTCAGAATCTCTCAGATATGGTTACAATTACTCTGCTTTTCTACTCGTATGCCTTTCATAATCCTACTTTTAAAAGACTGGTGAAGTGATTACCATGGTAATTGCCCCCCTTATTTTTTTTTTCTGTGTATGTATGTATTTATTTATAGCTTGCATTTAAGTTCCACTTAGGTAACATCCAGTGTAATATTAGTTACAGATGTGCAATACAGTAATTTAGCATTTCCATACAATACCCAGTGCATATCACAACAGGTGCACATCTTAAGCCCTATCACCTACTTATCCCATCCCCCAATCATCTCCCCTCTGGTAACCAGAGATTATTCTAATATGTAGATTTGATCCTTTCACTTTCTTGTCGAAATCATGCCGGTGGCTTCCCACCAATGCATTCACATACTCCAGAAGAAGACAAATGATTACGAGGTCTTTCATGGGTTGCTGTGTGTTCTCTCTTAAGCTCCACCTTTAAAAAAAAAGAAAAAAAGAAAAAAAAAAAACTCCACTTTTACTATTACCTATCTTATACTTTTTCCTCTTTCCTTCCATCTTTCCAATAGACTAATCTTCTCTTTCATGCTTGCCTAATCGCTATTTTCCTTGCTTTAGCATTCCTTGGTATAATTCATGACAAATTACTGCCTAAATATTTTAATCATTGCACCATATTCTCTATTCATAAGAGCAGATGGGTAGCACAGTCAGTTAAGCATCTGCCTTCGGCTCAAGCCCTGATCCCAGGGTTCAGAGATCAAGCCCTACATCAGGTCTCTGCACAGTGGGGAACCTGCTTCTCCCTCTCCCACTGCCCTTTCCACTGCTTGTGCTTTTTTTTCTCTCTCTCTCTGGAAAAAGAAAATCTTTAAAAAACAAAACAAAACAAAAAAACAGAAAACAAATCAAAACCAAACCAAACAAACAAAAAACCAACAATAAAGACAACAGAAACAATATTCCTGCTTTTATGATCAAGGAAGAACAAATTACCAAATATAGCAGGAAACCAGTTAATGTTGAATGGACAAAGCACTGCTTATAGAGGAAGTGGTATCTGTAACTTTCCATAAATTTTCCATATTTAGAAGAATTATACATCATACAGATCTTCTAAATTTTATTATGCATATTAGCATGCATTTAAAAATCATGAGACATGCTAACAGAAAGAAAAGGTCAAAAGAAAAAAAATAGAGACAGAGATTCTTGGAGTTAAAAGAAATGCATTTAAAAATAGCTATGGTTAACATATTCAAGAAAATTGGTATTACCATGTAGAATTTTCACAGAGATTTGTAATATATGAAAATATCAAACAGAAATTATAGGTTTGAACAACCCAATAACTGAAATTCAGGAGTCAGTAGATAGGCTTAATAACATATTGGGAGCAGCAAAGTAGATATATGGTGAACTAGAAATAGATGATTACATAGTATCCAGAATAAAGTATAGAGTCCCGAACAGTTGGAAAAATAGAGAAAACCATATAGAACAATTGTTGAATGTAATAAAAAGTGTTAAATATATGATACTGTATCCATAGAAAGAGAGATCAAATGGGCAAAACTGAAATTTGAAGTAATATTGACATAACATTTCAAAACATATGAAAAACAAGCACAGATTCAAAAACCTTTGTGTGTCCGAAGCAGAATAATTTCAAGGAAAAATATATCTAGATATTTTATAATCAAACTATTTGAAGCCAAAGAAAAACTTAAAATCAGCCGGGGGGGGGGGGGGGGAATACACATTTTGCTTAGGAGAGCAATGATAATTCTGAATGTTGATATTTTAATAAACACTACAGTCTGGAAAACACATTATGGCATCTCTAATTCACTGAAAGAAAACAAGACCAACCTCGAATTCTATACCAAACAAAAATATCCTTTAAAAGTGAAGATAAAAGGGAAGCCCGGGTGGCTCAGTGGTTTAGTGCCACCTTCAGCCCAGGGCGTGATCCTGGAGACCCGGGATCAAGTCCCATGTCGGGCTCCCTGCATGGAGCCTGCTTCTCCCTCTACCTGTGTCTCTGCCTCTCTGTGTGTGTGTATGTGTGTGTGTGTGTGTGTGTGTGTGTGTGTGTGTCTCATGAATAAATAAATAAAATCTTTAAAAAAAAGTGAAGATAAAAGGAGACATCCAGATTAAGAGAATGTGAGAGAATAAATTTTTGCCCATTGTGCCTGTGTTAAGGTAAATATTAATAGGAAATCTTCAGGAGGAAAAGAATTTATCTAGGGAGAAACACAGAAAGGCCAGAAAAAATAAAGAACGACAGAAATGATGAAGTCAGGAAATTTTAAGTGAATATTATTTAATTGTGAAGCTTAAGTTATTCATAAATTCAAATACATGAAAATAATACAAGTTATTTGAAACGGATCAAGTTAAATAGTCCTTGACTTCTAACCTTGTCTGGAGGGTGATATAAGCACTGATATATATTAAAATATACAAAGTATAGAAGCATGTTTTTATTCCTAGGATATCCATTAAAAGTCATCCTAAAAATAAGTAATTTTAGGTGATAAAAGGGAGAAATAGAATAATAAAATATATCTAAGTGATTCAAAAGAAGAGAGAAAAGGGACATAAAATGGGTAGGGTTGGGCAGCCTGGGTGGTTCAGCAGTTTAGCACCATTTTCAGCCTAGGGTGTGATCCTGGAGACCCGGGATGGAGTCCCACGTTGGGCTCCCTACATGGGGCCTGTTTCTTCCACTGCTTGTGTCTCTGCCTCTCTCTCTGTGTCTCTCATGAATGAACAAATAAAATCTTTAAAATAAAATGGGTAGGGTAAGCAAGCAAACAAAGTTTTCTGATAGATTTAAACTAAACTTTGTCAGTATTTGTATAAAATGTGCTTGAATTTGAAATAAAAGAAGAAATATTGTCCTAAAAGCTAAGTAAAGCAATATATTCATTATAAGAAACAACTCTTAATAAGTGCATAGAGAATATCCAAGTAAAAGTATGGAAGACATGCATTCTGCAGTCACCCTACTTCTCCTCCCCTTCTCCTAAACACACAGAATCAGGCCTGTGTCTATACTACCATTAGACAAAATAGACTTAAGGAAGAAATGGGTGAACAGATATAGGAGACCTTACTGTATGATAAAATGGAATAACTCATAAATCTGTACACATGTAACATATAGCTTCAAACATGCAAAGGAAGCACTGACATTATAAAGAGGGGAGAAAGACATACACATGCCACAGTGGGAACTTTAACACACCTATCGTAATAACTTTAAGCAAGCAACAAGTCATCAGACATATAGAAGACCTGAACAAAAATATAAAATTGGCCTAATTGACATGTCTGGAACATAGCTTCCAATGTTGACAGAATGTACATCCCTCGAGTATACGTGAAACACTTATAGAAGCTGATCATCTGCTGTCCTAAAGCAAGTTCAATCTTGTTTACAAATAAGTATATTAGACAAAATCCAGCCACAGTCAATAGCAACTCTGAGCAAAATCTATAAAGATTAACTATCCCTCTGCTAAAATCATATCTCTCGGCATAAAAGGTAAGTCGATACACACTTCTAACAGAAGTGATAGAAATGCCCCATCTAGACTATGATCATTGGATTCTAGAAAAATGCACAAAAGAGGAGGAGAAAAATTCTTACTAGCTGACAACAGGATGAAAGAGGAGTTGGGAGAAATTTTCATGTGTCTCAATTTCTTTTGAGTCATATCTTATCTCCATTCCATTCTGTCCGTGAGTTTGGCTTAGTTAAAAGTTTCACAGCTGAGAAATTCTGGCTGAAGCGTTTTGCTTTTAACCTCCTCAAATGCTTTATTATTGAGGGAGGTGGTAGAGGTAAAGGTCAGTGATATTTCTGGTGTTTTTATTATATTAGGGGGAGAGAGAGAAAATTTCTATGTGTTAAGGAAAGAAAATTAGAAATTTCCATTAAACTGTTTAGTCAAAAGATCTTGATAGGGAGTTGAATCAATTATAAATACTCTGAGGATATTCTAATTAGGATCTGTTATCATTTGAAGAAAATATTTCACTTATCAGTGAGTTATATTCATAAGACATAGTCTATATTATTCAGTAGTAGAATTTTCTTGGGAAGAGGGTAGAAAAGATAGATATGCAAATGTCTAATCACTACCTAATATAATAAGTGAGATAATAGAAATATTATTTCTTTGATTACAGTCACTGTGTCTTATTTTTCTTCTGTTCTAATACTCGCACCACATCTAGTGTGTAGGTCCTAAACAAATATTTGTTAATTTATTGAACTGACCAAACTCATGTGAGAACAAAATAGCGAGTAACTACATTGTATGAAAACTTTGTATATGTTTTTATCCTAGAGATTTTTCATCCATAAATATAGATTTAAGGCCAAATATTGGCATAGCAAGATGAAGTTGTTAAAAAAAATTTGGTCATATCAACTCTCTATAATAGTGGCTGCCTTTAAAATAAGTACAAGGGTGTCAGGAGCTGTGTAGTCTGGGTATTGTGAAAGCAGACACTAATTGACACTATAACGCTAATCGTGCCCTACTAGTGTCTGGGCCCCAATTCCTCCAACTATACAATGAGGTCATTTGTTTTTAAAGCCATTCAAAATTATTTTGAAAGTAAGCAGCAATGAGATCGACAAATCATTGCTAGAAAATATACCTTTATGTGTATTTATAATGTATTATATGTTCGTAACAGAAATATAAAAAATAATACCTTCTGAATTAAAATTAGGAGTGGTTGCAAACACATACATGCTAAGTATACCATGAGCTCATTCTGATATGCTAAAGTCAACCAAGGAAAACTCATAGCTTCTTATTTATTTTTCCTCCCCTATTCAAGATAACCAACATTAGCTTTTGTCTTACTGGAGATAAAAATAAAATGACTATTGTAGTAACCCTATCTCTCACAAATTTTAAAGGATTTAATATGTATATTTCTGACTATAATGTGTTTAAAATTTTTAAAGGTTCCCAGGGCATAATAACTAAATGATCTCATTCTCTCACAAATTAAGACCAACCATACAGATTTTTTCTTATTATTCTTGCCTATGAAGTTAATCCTCACTGAGCTCTCATAAAGACTTCTTTAAGCCTCCCAGGTGAGGGAGAAGCAGCCCTAATGAGCATGAATCAGTGGCATTTGATCCCCACCATAGTAAAATGCCGACACAGATATAATCTTTTGCTCTTCCAAAGGCTTTTAACTTTGAGGATAAAGAACAAAAATCTCCAACATCAGCAAGCCTTTAAACTAGTTCCTTCTTCTATCCAACAGCTTACCCTCTATTATTTTGCAAAAATAAAACTACAAGTGTTTTATGGGTTTCATTTGGAGAGAATGTGGAAATTGTAGTAGAAAAGGGACCTATATCCTTTCTATTAGAGTTCCTTGTTTCTTCCATTTGATCAGGGAAACTTTCCTTCCAGAGCATATTGAGCCAAATTGGCAAATAGAAAGAAATGAGCTTATACCATGTGTCAGTGAAGTTACCACATAAGTGTGGATTTATATATGAAATATTTTAGATGAATTAAGTGTTCCTCTGGGAAATATCTGGAAACGACACAGCACAGATAAGGCAAATAGCAACAGTGACCATAAATTAAGCGCATTCTCATTATGTCTTCACACCCCCTGACTAGAAACAATAACCTCTCCCCCAATAAGTACACAGTCTCAGAAAAAAAGATTAGTGTACCCAAAGGGCAAAGTAAACAGATATATCTTGTGATGTGTTCCAACAGTCGTAAAGCTGTACCTCTGGCAGATGATGGGTGGGAGTGAATTAGAGAGGTCTAGGTGAATTATAGAGGTGGGAATCTTCCATCAAGGAGGCCCAGCTGTCTGCCTCAAGGTGCATGACCCTGGCAACAGACGACGGGAGCAGCCAAGCAAGTGACGGCTGTTGCAGAGGAAAAAAGGAAATTGGTGAGATTCTCATAATTGGCCCTGGCCGTGGTAGGGAGTATATACCACCATCACATCTGTTAAACTTGAGTCAAATTCTAAGTCTCAAGTCATTATTAAACTGAGCTTGTAATTGTATATTTCATACCTCACACACACACACACACACACACACACACTCATACAAACCCACTGTATGGGAATTAGTATCAATAATGGACCTTTAAGGGTTTTTTATTTCCCCTCCCATCTTAAAAAAAAAGAAGCTGTTAACTCAAAGAAACCACAGGTAATGATGTGAGGGTATCTCTCCACATACTTGAAGATTTCTCTCTGACACATACCCCACTTTTAATGTTTTTTGAGGCTGCTCTCATTATATTTTATACAACAGAAAACTTGAACAAAAGTCTGTGCAATGTAAGGGAACAATGATTTGATTTGCAAGGAAAAGGAGATTTATGGGGAAAATCGCTTGTATCTGACAGTCACTGACATCAGTCCTTAGTTCATGAAAAGTGACTGGGGCCTGATAGATTCTTCTCCTGTTCATCATAAAGCTACTGTTTTCCTGTCTCAGCAATGAGTGGAAAGTGAATAATGATCACACTGACGTGGGGGAACGAGTCTCATTTTGTAACCAGAGAAAAATTTTTAGAACGTTGAATCATTAAAAAATGCAGATTAGACACCTGAAAATGTTTCACAGAATAAGATCATTCCTCTGTTTTTTTTTTTTAAAGAAAATGCCTATTTAAAAACAGATCTTAAATATAAACATTTAAAAATAAAATAAGCTATCAAAGTATTCCAGACAAACCGGTAGAAAAAATCTGACTTCTTAGGAAAATAGGTCACAGATATTTGATGTTACTACTTAAAGCAAATGTGCAACACTTAATGGCTCACTTAATGCCTCATTGCTACTAGCCTTTCTTTTTAAGTAGAAGCAGAAACTGTCTCTTTGATCAAACTGCATTATTAGTATCAAACTTTGTTAGTCAGTGAATTATGCTTCCAGCATTAACTGGCATCTTGACCATATTAGGAAAAACTCTAAATAGACTCAATGATTTAATATGTTTCTTATTAAATACAAATTATTTTCCCACAACGCCTCTAACTATTGCTTAAAAATATATCAGGTACATTTTACACAGGCTCTATGGGTGACAAAAAAATACCTTGTTCATATTTGTTTAGTAAAAGGAGTTTTATTATGAAGACTCATGTTCAGTGATAAGAAAATTGCATGAAATTCAAAGAATAGAGAGATTGCCATGGAAAGGTTGTTAGAATCCAGATCCTCTGATGATAGCAACAGTCCTTGATTTAAAGTAATAGAAAGACTTAGCAGCAGGTCTGGCTAGAAAAACTGCCCTATTAAATGACAACAGATGGGAGTCATCAGTATGGCTATCTGTGATCTATGGCTATCAAAACTAGGGTCCTCTCCAAGGACTGATACAGAATGGAGCCTGGCCTTGACCATTCCCTAGTACACATTTCCAGAGAGAGTATGTGAATAACTGAGGGTAACATAACAAGTAAAGTGTACAACTCAAAATAAAACAATAAGCTATATTATCTATGCAAGATGCAATAAAAAACATTAGAACAAAAATAAATATTAATAATATGTAACAAATATATTTAAGAAGATAAGGGATATTAGTCATTTGAAACAGAATTAAGATAATATCAACTGGATACTAACTGTAAAAATGATAGTTGAAAAAGGGAACCCAATAGATAATAAGTAGTCAAATAAATGAAGTGAAATAATAGAATGACAAAGAGGATTTCCTGCTGAGGACAACAAGAAAGAAATGATAGAAAATACTTAGAAATAAAATGAAATGCTTTAAAAATGACAGATATGTTAGATATGAGTCAAAGTTCAAAAATCTAGATGATAAGAATCTTAGAAGAAAATGCAAATGAAATGGAGAAATATTTGAAGAAAAATAGATATAAATTTCCCAAAGATAAAGACAGATCAAATATCTCAGATTGAAAACATTTATAGAGTGAGAGTAGAATAACTCCAAACACAGTATAGTAAACTTTAAAAATATAAAAAAACAATAAAATTCAAAGTTTTAATGCACAATTGGATATAGACTTCTCTTTTTTTTTTTTTTTAAGATTTTATTTATTTATTCATGAGAGACACCGAGAGAGAGAGACAGAGAGAGAGGCAGAGACACAGGCAGAGGGAGAAGCAGGCTCCATGCAGGGAGCCAGACGTGGGACTGGATCCCAGGACTCCAGGATCACGCCCTGGGGTGAAGGTGGCGCTAAACCGCTGAGCCACCCAGGGATCCCCAAGGATATAGACTTCTCAATAGAAACACTGGAGGCAGGAGGGTTAATTGAATAGCAATTTTAATATTTGATTTAAAAGGATGATTAATATTACAATAAAATATTATCAGAAATGAAATTGTCAGGAGACTTGACATCAAGACCCATAATAAAAATACTTTCAGAGGAAGTACTCAGATGATTAGTGAAATAAATCCAGAAGATGCTGCAAGAAATGTAAGAGTAAGAATGATGAAATGTCTTGTCAAAGTCTAGAATGAGGAAAAGGAACCAAAAGCATTTCACTATAAATTAGGACTAATATTGTAGACAATATCAACAGACTGCAGTAAAGAGAGAACACATGTTCATAAGAGGACTTATTCAGAGGTAGCATTTTGTGTAGATATATTAGGATGGATCTTAAGACTAACAAATATCAGGATAAGAAAATGAAATAAGTTTTCAACAAGCAGAAGAAATCTGTCTACTTAATTTAAATCAACAAAAGGGAAGAAGGAAATAAAACGAGACAATGGTAAAAGGAAAATAATATAACAGCAGAATTAAATTTTTAACACAATAATACCTGCAGAGGTGGGTGAATTAAAGACAGAGAGGTAAACCTTTGTAAGCAGACTAATGCACATCATAACAAAGAAATTTCACACTCTTCACATTTCACTTTAGACTTATTAGGTAAAAATTATGAAGTGAGATAATGTCAAGCACCAGCAGGAAGGTCGGGATACAAAACCCCTCATCCTCTCTAGGAGGGAGTATATATGGGGGTATCCATCAAGAAGTCTTCTGGCACTATTTATTCAAATTAAATGAAACATATCCTATCAATGAGCAATTTCAGGTTATATGCCAGGGAAATCTTACAGGTTTATGAGGTGTCATTGTCTAAAATGTTCATTGCCACATTAACTGTGTCAAAAGTTGGAGATAATCTCAGTATGAATAACATATCAAATAGAAATGATAAAATGTGAATATATTCCATGGGTTTTTATACAACAATAAAAAATAACATACAAATAAAAAAAACTAATTTTTTAAAGGAGAGAGACAATGGGATACAGAACATGAGGCTTTTAGGTAAATTAAAAATGGACAAAAACACTGGCATATATTTTTCATGAACATTTAAACATAAAGAAATGTAAGGAACATATTTTCATTGTTACCTGAGGGAGAGAACTGATGTGGGTGATAGATATGGAGACAAAAAATAAACCAACAAACCAAGATATGTAGACAGGTCAACGGGAAAGCTGTGCTGTGAACTTCAAAGATATAATTAAATCAATTTTCTCCTAAATTAAAAATAGTAATAAATATGGGCATCAGAGTAATTAAGCAGATGAAGGTAGAGATTATCTTTACAACAGCTGAAGATGATATTGGAAAAGTGTTTTCAGATCCCAAAGTGAGCTCCCTAATACTTCATACCCAATTAGATTCATTTATCCACGATCATTGGCTGTGCTGAGCCTATACGGGCCTCATCTGAGGGGCTCTGTCCTTGTATGGGGCGAAAGTGCAGCAGAGAATGTGTGTCCTCTGTAGGTAAGGGCATATCGTCGAAAAGGAGAAAAGGACTCACTGATCCCAGCAGGTTATGCACCATTGCTCAAACTCAGTCCTTGGAAATAACTCACTCCTGGGGTAAATGTACCCAACAGGGTAGACACAGGGCAGGTATAATTTGCCTAACAGATGCTCTTCCAGAAGAAATGGAGAATTTGTCCCTCCCAGACAACTATAAATATCACCTTGAGCGGCCTTCAGATCTCTTCTCCAAAAAGTGAAGCAGCCATGACTCAAAGTAGCTACTGAGAGTGACCATTAGTATCCTACCATCCTAGGTTCTTAAATGCTACTTCTGAGTTGACTTCTCTCTATTCAAATATAAGCAAAAAAAGGAAAACAAATGAACACTGAGTTCATAAAAATCTTGAGACACAAAGGAAAGGGAATTTTGTCTTGAAGGCACACATGGAGGCCATCATTTTGAAAATAATTTACATAACAGATGAGACAATGTAGAGGAGAAATACTCAGAGTCATTAAAACAGATTCTGTTGTAAGAAATAGCTATGAATAAGCTAAGATTAAAACAGATAAAAATAGACTGCTTCAAATAATTAGAAATAATGACAACATGAAATAAACTCTCCATTTGGGGCAGCTAACCGCAAAAGATCGTAATAAGAAAATTAAATGAATGATGAAAAATTCTACCATAATCTAGAAGAGATGAGAAATGAGAGAGGCTTATGAAGAAATTTGAAAAGCAAAAAGGTGGCACAGGACAAAATATTACTACCTTTAAACATAGAAAAATACCAATAAGTCATTAAAGATATTAGTTGAAAAAACAATTTAAAGTAAATAGAGGGGTGCCTGGGGGCTCAGTCAGTTGAGTGTCCAACTCTTGGTTTTGGCTCAGGTTATGGTCTCATGGATCGTGAGATTGAGGCCTCCCTCGACTCCGAGCTCAGCAGGAAGTCTACTTGAAGAATCTCTCCTTCTGCCCCTCACCCACACTTCCACATGTGCTTGTGTGTACTCTCTCTCTCTCTCTCAAATAAATAAATCTTTAAAAAAACTTTTAAAGACTAGAGGTCTCAAAATTTAGAAATATTATAAATTATGATAAAATTGTTCAATTAACTCAAACAATTTACCTTCACCAGTAAACAAAGTAAATGAGAATAATATAAAATGTGCCCATAAAATAAAAAAGACTTTAAAAATAATAATGAAGGCGTGTAAGTGAGTTGGCCACTTGTGAGTGCAACTTTATGTTAATACAGTTCTTCTGAATTACAAATTGATACAATATTATTTGAAAATTTCCATACGTTGATCAATTTATTTGTAGGGAGTCTATTATAAAGTTATAGTCAGTGAAAAGTGAATGTGTAAAAGGTGTTTGTTGCAGAATAATATATAAAGTAGGAAATAGGAGCACCTGGGTGGCTCAGTTGGTTAATCTCAGAGTTCTGGAATCAAGCCCTGCAGAGGGGCCCCTGCTCAGTGGAGAGACTTTTTGCTCTCCTTCTAACTTCCCACCCACCCCCTGCTCATTCTCCCTCTCTTTCCCTGTCACAAATAAATAAATAAATAAATAAAATCTTAAAAAATAATGTCTCAGAACACCAGTATATCCAGCAATAGCTTATCTACATGTTAACTTTTTATACACTCATTAAGAAATTATTTCCAAAGACTATAAAATAGCATGGAATCTTTTTCATGATATAATGAAAATAAGGGAAAATGTATATGTTCTTATCTCAATCTCCTATATTAATTTTATAAGACATTGTAAAATTATGATATTAATAGATTTATGTGCATAAAAAAAACGATGGATAGAAAAGTAATTCCTGCTAAGTGATGGAATCAAAGGTGATTTACATTTCATCTTTATAGTTGTGCTGTTCTCATATTTTCTATATTGACTTTATATTTTCTATTAATGAGAAAAAGTCAGATTATAGAATGTAGATTAGGAGATCATTTCTTTGAACACGTTGATTTTGAGTTACCTAAAGACATCCAGAAAATATATTTAATTGGAGTTTAGAAATGTTAGTGTGAGTTGTAATATCCAGAGGTATCCAATTATCAGAATCCACATCGGGGGTATTTGAAACAGTTAGAGTGAGTATGATAATTTTGAGAGAGTTTATAGGCAAGGATGGGAGTTGAATATGTATATATCCTGGGGAATCCCAACATATAATGAATAGTAAATTAGCAAATACAATTAGATTTCACCATCAGAATTTATCAGCTTTTGTTTCACACTATTGCATTATACTCTTCATCAAAATACAGCAAAATCTGGTATATCTAAATTCCTAAAACAAGGATGTGAAGGAAACAGATTCTCTGGGTAAGAATTGGAAATTCACTAAGAAGTTGTAAAGATTTTGACAAGTATGCACAGGTTTTCACCAGCACGTAAAATTTCAACTTCTCGTGCTCAGAGTTGCAGATTGTATCCATTATTTCTATTCAAATCATTAACCAGAAAAAAATCAAATAAGAAATTTTTAATATCGCCTTATAGAATGAGCTAAAAATATACCATTTTTGAATGCACCTTAGTGAGAGAAGAAATTAACAACAAATAGCTACCTCGTCTGAAAGATATGAGGACCAAAAATTATTATATTGTTATATTGTTCCATTCAACAATAATTGCATTGACAGCAAAAATCATCCATCCATATGGCCTTATATTTGTGTCAGCTGATTTTAGTCTCAAGCACTCAAACTTTACTACAGTCATATGTAACAAGTTGTTAATGAAATTCAGTGAAATTCAAGAACTTAGATTTATACCTAAATTTACCTTTATAAGAGTTTCAAACAGTTAAAATCTAATAACTGTCAATGCACAGGAACCTAAGTTCTTTATGCTTTGGGGGAAGGGAAAATCACAGGGAAGGGAAGTGACACATAGAATGGCTAATATGTTACAGACAAAAGGATAGGTTGCTTATCATTATCTCATTAATTCAGAAAAGTCCTTTGTGAATTTGATGATATGTTTTCTGTTTTATAAATATAAAATGTGGGTAGATTTGATAGACTCCCTAACAACTAGGGCAACAGAGATATTAAGTGCTGGATTTTCTTTAAGAATTTGACAATTTTCTAGAAATTAAAAAGTTTATTAAACTCAGATCTGATTCAAAAACGTAATTATAATTGTGAACTATGTAGAATAGTCAAAATAATTTTGAAATAGAGAAAGTTAAAAGACTAAAGTACCTAATTCAAGACTTAGTCTAAAATGACAATCAAGAGAGTATGGTGTTGGCATAAGGATCAATGAAGCAGAATATAAAGTTCAGAAACAGACCCACAGCCAATTGATTTTCAACAAGGAGCAAAGTAGTTTAATAGTCATTATACTGGGAAATCTTTAATATGGATGTTCCTGGAATCATTAGATTGCTCACTGGAAAAACTGAGGCTCAACTGTTACCTCATATCATAAATGAAAATTATTTTGAAATGAATAAATAGACTTAAACCAAAGAGGATAAACTACAAAGTTCTAGGGAAAAAAAGACATTTTTTTGTAACACGAGGGAACTATTTACAAAACGTTCTATATCTCAATTAGGTAGTAACATAAATATATATGTTTTTAAAATTCATTGAGTTGTAAACTTAAAATCAGTGATTTATATCGCACATCAATTTACCACAGTTACACTGATTTTATAAAAAACAAATTTGGCTGACTTTGAAATTCATATTCTTTGTGTGTTAATAATCCTAATATAGGCATATCGTTAGTCATGTTCTAAAATGGGCAAAATATTTTACGTTTAATTTAGCATCTGAAGGTTTGTCTATTGACATAATACCTATGTGTTTAATTAGAAAATGAGTGGTTTTGCTTGTTTTTGCAAACACAAATATTTCACAATTATGATTGCATATCTTTCGAATAATGCTAATACTGTGGGTTATAACTGTTTTTTACTGATGAGCCACAGGTAATTTTTGCAGTAAGATGAGTCTTGGAATATCATAAAGAAATGTATCGTGTCTGAATTTTGTTCGTATCCTATGTCTACTTATAAATTTAGCTTTATGGAAAATTTTGTAATTGCTGGACCATGGTTTATTGCTTTGGTTGATAACTGTTATTGCTTTTGGCTACTTGACCTAAGAACTGCGTCTGTTGTGACTGATGAGTAATAGCTGGATAAGCATCAAATAATACATTAGTTTATTGTTTTTTACTTTTGTCAATTCCTATAAGGTTATTAAAGAAGAAAATATTGAAAATGATGAAACTTTAAGAATATTTACAATCTAGGATTCAGTTAACAGAGCATCTAAATTTAAACAGAATTTACATTTTAATAAAATACATGTACTATTTAGTATCTGTAGTATCAGAAAAAATATGGTTATGCCTTGTTTTAAATGCATATAGAAACTGATTTTGCCAGAAATAGGAAGTGTAAAAAGGAATGAATATTCATTTAGTGACTACCATGTGCCAGTTGATTTTGGTTCCGGTCATTCACTTATTCATTCAGCAAGCAAATGTATTTTGAGCCCTTCCTCATTACTAGACACTAAAATAGATGTTGGGGCCTCAGTGATCACCAAGATAGACATCACAGTTTCTGGTCCAAGATAGTAACTGAACATATACTTGACAATTTATGGAAGGACTGCAGCAATGAAGGAAAATGTATGACCTGGAAATAGCAAAGTACAAGTAAGAGAGTGTGTGACAGAGACTGCTAGATACCACTTAATGTCCTATGATCCCTCTGATTTTTAGTAGACACATTGTTGCACAGAATCAAGACCACATTCATCAGTTCTCCTCCTCGTAGTCAGTGTGACTATTGGGCAAAGTTTTGTGGATGGGGTCTATAAGCCAACTTCTTGGGAATGTCTTCACAGTGTCCTCCTTTTTTTCATGGCCAGAGTAATACAGGTGGCTCAATGCCAGCTCTTTCATGGGGCGGGGGTGTGACAGGCTCAACTGGGCATGGTGTTCTCCATTGTTTCCTCAGCTCCTGCTCCTAATTATATACACAATAGCCTACTATTGCAAAGGTTCTCTGACCCTGGTTGGCAACCGATGGGGTTCAGCACATGCTACGCCAAAATATGTCATTTTGGCATACCGAAGACTGCAAGCTGAAGGAGAAAGCTGTTGGAGAAAACAGCAGAAGCAGGAAGGTCTCTCTCTGACGTTTCCCTGCTCCCTTTCCCCTGAAGCATGGCATGAGATCGTCATGTGTGAGTTGCCCTCTCTGTACTTGGAGGAAAGGGACATTTGATCTCCAAGACAAAGGGACATTGAGAAGAAGTCAAATGAACAGGACTTGCTGTTTCTTCCAGTTTACAACACTTAGCTCATATTCTTTTCCCTGTCCTATATTTCCACAACTTTTCACTCTTCATCAAACTAAGCATAAAAACACAGGTGTCATCATTTTGCAGGGTCTTGATTTCCTTACGAAAGTTCCTATGTCATGTAAAACATAAATAAATGTGTATGCTTTTCTTCTTTAGTCTGTCTTTGTCAGTTTGATTTTCAGACCTGGCCAAGGACTCTAATAGGGTCAAGGATGACTTTTAACTTCTCCACAGTTTCCTCTTACACAACCTTCTTGTTTAGATTCTATCAAGGCAAACCAAAACCTCTGGATCTACTTGGAACTGAGGAAGCATAACCAACACAGATAAAAGGACTGCATACTATGTCATTACTGCCTTTTCTCCTTGCCCTGAATTTATGGCTGGAATGATTCTGACAGACAGCAGTCCCTATGTTCATGTGTAACTCTGATTAACAAGGATACATGTCAAATTCTTTTAAGAATACTTCCACATGATTTTACTCCTCTTCTAATGAATCATGAAATATCCAGCTGGAAGGCGAGGGGCCAGCAGCCCTTCTCTGCAAGCTTTTCAAATCCCTCTAAGTTTTTCCCCCCATCTATTCAGCGGTGTCCTGGAGCCAGCTTGTATTGACTATAAAGCACAGATTCAGCATATCTCTTCCCAACAACACATTCTGTGCTATTAAGTTGGTAGCCCAAAAACCTACCACACTGTATTTATACCACATAAATTTGCAAATACTCAAAAAGGCTTTCATATATATAAAAATATATATTATATAAAATATATATGTAAATATATAATATATATTATATATAAAATATAAAAATTATATATTATATATAAAAGCTTTTTGAGTATTTGCAAATTTATATGGTATATATAAATATATAAAATTTATATATAATAACTATATATAATTTATATATATAATATATATATTATTGAAAAACAGATTATTAATACACCACTGAGTTCACATATTCAGGGAATATAGAGACCCTAGATCTTCACAATAGTATGAAAAAACATCTATACATTTATTTTTGTAAATACTAGCATTCTGATTATTCAGACTACTTGGAAAAGGTGATAGATTAACAGGCAGGAAACAAATGTGGTCACCTTTTAGATGCTCTCTACTTGGTATCTGTCAGCTGTTTTAGTATAAAAAGAAAAGGCCCATTTTATACATTGCTGTAAGTTATAGACCTAATTATAAATATTAAAATATATAGGTCATCCATTTTAAAAATTTAGAAGAAGAGTTATCAGAATGTTGGAGGTAGAATTGAGGAGAGTAAGAGAAAGATATGTTCATGTAACAAACCGAGGAGTCAAAGATTGGTCTGTTGATCCTGGATCACAAAAGTAAGACAACGAATCATGAAATAAAAACTTAAGTGTATTATTAAAAGTTGCAAAACTAGGGGCTCAGGGTGGCTTAATCAGTTAGATGTCCGACTCTTGATTTTGGTTCAGGTCATGATCTCAGTGTTTTGAGATCCAGCCCTGCTTCGGGCTCCACACTTAACAGGGAATCTGCCTGAGATCCTCTGTCTCCCTTTCCTGCTGCTCCTCCCCTGCTCACATGCTCTCTCTCTCAAATAAATAAATCTTTTAAAAAATTACAAAGATATTATAAGTGTAATTTTAAAATATAAATGTAAATTAAGGAAGGACGAGTTGGGTTAGGTCAAGTAAAATCTTGATCTGTTATAATTGCTTCTTGGCCTTTTGGCTAAGATCAAATGCAAATTTTGATCTGTTATTATAAAAAGACAGCTGTTAATGTCTTTTTTCAATGATTATTTATTTATTTATTCATGAGAGACAAAGACAGAGGCAGAGACACAGGCAGAGGGAGAAGCAGGATCCCTGTGGGGAGCCTGATGTGGGACTCGATCCCAGGACCCCAGGGTCATGACCTGAGCCAAAGGCAGATGCTCAAGCCTGAACCACCCAGGTGTCCCTGTTAATGTCTTAATAGAAAGCCCAGGAAACAACTACATACTCATTTTATATGCAGTTGTAAGATAATCTCCTAGAAAATAGTAACAGTGTAAATATTTCAATATAATTAACTCTGAGAAGTGAAATTAGATATTGGTCATTTTGGGGCAGGACTATATCATAAGCACCTTTGTATCATTAGATATTTTAACCTTTTTTATATATTACTTTGAAAAAAGTTATTTTTATTTTTAAAAAGATATGTATTCTTCCTACATTGTTATCAATACATCGAGAAAAATGTGTAATTAAATCAGAAATTGAAACACTGCAAAAAAAAGAGATATAATGAGCAAAGAAAAAGAGAGAATACTGAACAGAATAAATTATGACTGTGTAAAGGAAATGATGTTTAAATTCAACCTCAAGAATAAATATAACTTAAGTAAAATAGGGCAAGAGAGAAAGAAAATATTAAAGAATTCATTTTGAAGATTATCAGAAGTATTTATAATTTCATTGGAATAGAAAAGTCATAGAGGCTGAAGAGTCAAAGCTTAGACGCTCTGTACAATAAGAGAGGGAGAACTATGGATGAACACAGTAATTGGCAAACAAGGGGAGAAACATTACTTTACAGTTTCATAAATTGGAAAAACTCAGATTTTCTCCAGTGGTTCCAAACTGGCACAAAATTCTGACAAGAATCCTGAGAATACTATTAATGGAGTGTTGGCATGGTGACCTAGAGAGGGGAGGGAATAAACATTTGTGGGAAGAAGGGAAGATGTAGAGGAGAAAAGGGCATGAAAATCTCTTGATTATCAAGGAAAATTATTGATGAATAGGAAGGAGACATTAAAGAATGAGAGTTTCAGGTTATTACATTAAAGGAAAAAGCAATTTCAGGTACTGATAAGAACCAAGAAATAGATAAACTTACAGAAAAGATGATCTCAGAAGATGGAGAGGCCAAGAATCTGAAATGTCAAGACATTGAATGGATACTGAAGACACCTAGAAGTGGTGAGATTAGGGATGGAGAGGAAAGAAACAAATTGAGAGAATGGAATCAAAGTGGTCTTAAGGACAATAGATACTGGCAATGAGAAGAGATGGAGAGTGATAAAGGCAGGTGACGGGAACACAGGTTTTATGGAGAGGTAAGGATCAATGAATGAAAGCACTCTTGGCAGTAAGGAAGATAATTAGCCTGCCTGCCAACACTTTTCAATGAACTTATCTCTCCATTGACTTTTTAATCCTTCATTCATTCATTTGTTTTTACAGTTATTTTGTCCCTCAAGAAGGTTTCATTCATCGCTTAATATGTACCAGGTCTGAGAAAAATCCTTAAATATTCCCTGCTCTTGAGTTCACCCAATCTAGCTGAATAGAAAGATGTGTAAAAAGAGAATGACACATTAGCATAAGTGCTATGACAAAAGTCTTGGTAAGTGCTCTAGGGAAACAGGGAGGGAAATTATATGGGTATCAAAAGGGCTCAATCAGTCATGAGAAGTCTACAGAGGATATAGAGGAGTCGCATTTAAATGGAATATTTACTTCTGAGTAGGATTTAACCAGGTGAAGTAGAAAAGGATATGAGGACATAAGAAGGACATACGGAGAATTCATTTAGAAAGACCTTCAGTAAATTTAGGAACTAGCAGTGGCCATGAGGCAGTCTCCGCAGCATAAAATATTATATTATTTTCTTGAGTAAGTAGTCCTTGATTTCAGTTGAATACCATTACTAGCAATTACTGAAGTATAATAAAGGAGTGCCTCTTGCCTGGTGCCTTGAATTTAGCTCCTATATTAATGCTCATGTGGAGCCAAGAGATCTGCAGATTATTTACCTAACAGGATTTTTTATTTAACTTTCTGTGTACTTAAGTGTCTAATTTATCTTTGAGCCAACATGGATATTAACACATTCTCATCTAATCATCTTGCGCTTGATGTTCTTTTTCCTTAATGTTTAATTAAATTCATTCCTCTTCTTCCATCGTTAGTTTTCCGAGACACGTGGCTTTGATAAGATACCTGGATACTGATGCTGCATTGACTCATTTCTTTTCATTGTATATGAGAAGAGTTTAAACACGCTGTGAAGCATTTTCATTCATCCATAAGAGAAAATGGACTGGGCATTATGGTACTTGACAGAATTAGTTGTTCTAAGTCTAATGTGCCAGTTAAGCTATGAATGCATATTTCCCACTGTCTATTTTTTCAAGTTCTAGGATTAGCAATTTTAATTTGAACTGTTACATTCATAGACCTTCAACTGGCGGAAGACAAGCTGTAGAATAGATGACAGAAGTTAGTACATCTTTGAAGATATATTTTAAAGACACTTAACTGAATAAAATATTTTTATGAATAAGGAGAACATATTTCTTGCAGCTATTTTTTTTCTGAATTAAAGACCAATTTTCTCTTTATGAATTTCTAAAATAAAGTAATAAGCGTAGAGAGATTTTCTCTCTTTTATCCATATGCTGCCAGTTGTGAGTGCTGTGATATAACCCAGACCCGGCTATACCACCATTGTCCGTTCAGGGCATAAATTAATATCAGTTATTCAGGGATGTATTTAACAAATATTTATTGATGCTGGAGCTACTGTGCTAGCACATCTTAATATGTTTTAATTTTTTTTTTCCTGGTAAATACTGAGAACCTTTTGCTTCCTTAGTCTTAGTGTGGGAGGAAAAACAATTATACCTATTCATTTTGATCTCCATTGATTTATTTTAATCTAAAACTATTTATAAACTACAATTCTGAGCCAGAAAAACAGGTTTTCAGTAACTGAAACCAAGGTAACTATTATCTGACTCGTTGAAGCTCTCATTTCAGGATTTCCTTTGAGCCGCCGCAAATGACCACTCCCTAGGTGCTTCATTCTTATCCTGCTCCTCAAATTTTGCATGAAATATGTGTCTACCTCAGTAGACTTGTTTTCTTTTTTTTCTGCAATACACAATACTGTCCTCTCTTCCATTCATTATATATCTTTCTCCACCTGGAAAACACCTAATTGTTCCTCCTTCAAAGTCATTTCCTTTGTAAAGCTTTTCTTGATCCCCACCCACCACCCTCACTATTAGACAATGGCTCCTTAGCCATCATTTATGTGCCTATTAATAGGCTCTATGATACATACATGTAAGTGTTAAGAGGGTCATTTTCCATCCTTAAGTCTATGTACTTATAACTGGAAACTGACACAAATGATTAAAAAACAAAATAGTTAATATAGCCATTAATAATCTATCAATAGACTTATCACATTTAATTTTACTGTATTCATGATGCCTTGATGGATTATTAACTGGGAGAACTTGAAAAGTTTAGTCAGTCTCTCTGAACTTTCTTTCTTCTTTTGGAAAGGAAATGAAGGTTATTAGTAGTTCTTAACTCAGCAAGTTGTTGTACTCATCAAAACACTCACAGAAATATTCTTATAATAAAGACTCCATAGTTTTGTTGTTGCTCTTATGGTAGTGTTCTTACTGTTGTCACCACTAGTAGTAGCTTTCATACATCTAGGATGGAAGGATCAGAGTCTGATTCAGTTTTTTTTCTTAAAAATTCCATTTTTAAAAAAATAATCTCTACACCCAACATGGGGCTCAAGTGTACAATCCTGATATCAAGAGTATCATGTTCTACCAACTGAGGTAGCCAGGTGCCCCCAAATCGTTTAAGTCTAATTAATATACAATGTTATAGTTTCAGGTGTACTCACACTATCGTCATTCAGAAATCCTATATATTAATCAGTGCTCTCATGATTTGTGTACTTTTAGTCCCCTTCACCTACTTCACCTATCCCCCACATCCACCTCATCTCTGGTAACTACCAGTTTGTTCTCTATAGTTAAAAGTCTATTTCTTGGCTTGTCTTTTTTTTTTTTCTTTGTTCATTTGTTTTGTTTCTTAAATTCCATGTATGAGTGAAATCATATTGTTTTTGTCTTTCTTTAACTGACATGTTTCACTTAGCATTATACTTTCTTAACTGACATGTTTCACTTAGCATTATACTTTCTAGATACAACCATGTTGTTGCAAATGGCAAGATTTCATTCCTTTCTATCCCTGAGTAATATTCCATGATATTTCATTCCTTTCTATCCCTGAGTAATATTCCATGTCACATCTTCTTTATCCATTCATCTATTGATGAGCATTTGGGCTGCTTCCATAATTTAGCTATTGTAAATAATGCTGCAGTAAACATAGAGGTACATGTATATTTTTAATAGTATTTTGATGGTCTTTGAGTTACTGGATCATATAGTAATCCTTTTCAAGAGTATTTATTTATTTATTTATTTATTATTTATTTATTTATTTATTATTTATTTGTTTGTTTACTATTTGCTGGACCATATAGTAATTCTTTTTAAGAATTATTTATTTATTTATTTATTTATTTATTTATTTATTTATTTGAGAGAGAAGGAAAGAAAGAGAGAGAGTTGGGGTGGGGCAAATGGAGAGAATCTTCAAGCAGTCTCCCTGCTGAGCATGGAATGCAACATGGGGCCTGATCCCATGATGCATGAAATCATGACCTGAGCTGAAACAGAGTTGGATGCTTAAATGACTAAGCCATCTAGATGCCCCAGTAATTCTATTTTTTTACTTTTTCTAGTACCTAGTTCAATTCCTAGAAAATAGTGGATATTTTTTTTTCTCTTTGATGAACCAGTGAATGCATGAATGAATTTCAAAAGCTTATGTGGATGACTTTCTCTAGGTTATAGTCTACCCTTAAGTTTATAAAATGATGACTGAATACTGACACATATAAACAAATTATTAAAACACAAAATAATAAAAACAACAATAAAGTTAGTACAAAGTTCAACATGAGCACCAGCAGGAAGTGCTCCAAAATTTTGCCTTGAGAGCATGAGGAAGATTTGAAGAGAGGACATTACTTTTTAATCTTGCTGAATCAGCATCTCTAGGAATGAAGTATAAGAACCATATCCATTTCGTTTTTATTGAGGTATAATTGACCTATAATATATTAGCTTCAGATGTACAACATGAGTCTGTATTTGCATACATTGCAAAATGATCATTGCAAAAATCTTACCATTTGCTACCATTCAGTTATACAAATATTTTTCTTTCTTTTTTCTTGTGATGAAGACTCTTAAGATTTACTCTCTTAATGACTTTCAAATATACAATAGAGTATTATTGGCATAGTGAATATGTTGTGCATTATATCCCCATGAATTATCTGTTTTATAACTTGAAGTACCTTTTGGCCTCTTTCATCCATTTTGTCCACTTCCCACAATCCTTCCCCTCTGACAACCACCAATCTGTTCTCTGTTATCTATGAGCTTGTTTTTGTTTGCTTTGTTTTTTAGATTCCCACATGTTAAGTGAGATCCTATGACATTTGTCTTTCTCTGACTTATCTCACTTAGAATAATGATCTCAGGTTCCATCCACGTTACCACTAGTGACAAGATTTTACTCTTTCTTACAGCTGAACAGTTTCCATGGTGTGTGTGTGTGTGTGTGTGTGTGTGTGTATTTGTGTGTGCATAAGCTTTATCCATCCACTGATATCCACTTAGATTGTTTCCATATCTTGGTTATTATAAATAATGCTGCAATGAATACAGGAGTGCTGATTATCCTCATTTTCAAATAAACTATCCAGTAAATCTTATGCAACTCACATTTTGGAACCATGACTAGAGAAGCCATGGGAAGTTATTTAAAATTTGGTGTGGAAGAAACTTTACTGAGATAAATGTTAAAAGTTATTGGAGTATAAGACACAAAGGTATGAATGTCTACTGTATTGGAAACAAACGAGTACCTTAAAAAGCACATCACTATTCTCATAATTTTGTGTAAAATTAAGTTTCCTTAATAACAGATCATATAATATCAATTGTTGTTCTCACATATTTTAAGATGGTTTCAACTCATTTATGTATTTAATATCTCAATTACAAAAAATAGCAAAAATAGATGACCTATTGAAAAGTAATCTATAAGACACAAGACTGCTAAATTCTTAATGGATACAGATAATATAATAAAGATGATTAATTAGTAATTTCTCTGTTATTTGAAAAATTAATAAGGTACAGTTGAAATAGGGTTGGAAAGTTTCTACAAGTTTTAGGGGCTATCTTGATAAAAAATTTAGAATAGGATTAGGGCTAGAGGTGTCATATAGTGAGGCCCATATTTAACTGGAAACAGACATGAGATTAAGGCTGTATGGTAGTAGACTTTAATATATTTAAATATTAATTTTAGGAAGAAAAGAGACAAGACATCCTTATATTAGAAAAGAGATGTCTATTCTAAAAAAATATAAAGTACATATTTGTTAAACACAATTAGATCTGTTTCCTAAATGATCATGTATCTGTTACCTTAAATGTTAACTCAGTTGTTCTTATTTCCATGTTTTAATCCTATGTCCTCAACCTGACAACCAGCCTCAGGAGGCACCCCTGTGGTGACAACAATCTTGGTGTCTTATAGCTATGGATTAAAAAATCCACATCTACCACTAATTTGTTATTTTCTTTAAGCAAGTTACTGACATTAAAATATTTCTTCATATTCCTTATCTCACTGTATTTTGATTATTTCTTCACTGTCTACTCTGGACTGTAAGGTACATAAGAGTCGTTAAATGTTTGATGACTTTTGTCCGACCGTGGATTAGCTCTATGGATGACACAAAGTGAGATGATGTGCTTATAGAATAGAAATGAAATATAGTGAATGGGTAATGGAAAGGAAATAAATGAAAGAAATGAGGACATTTGCTCTTTGTATGAACAATACCATTACAAGTTATGTTACTCCAATAGAATAAATATCTTTAAAACATGGATTTTCTTCCTCAAACATTTTGATTCACATATCTTTCATAAGGTAACTTTTATGTATTTAAGTTTCAGTATGTTATTTAAAAAAACTAGATGTTTTGGGTATTTTGTCATTCTTATCAAATTATTAGATACTAATTATTAGTCAGACAAGTCAGCTTTCACAAACTTTACCTGTATTGCAAAAATTATGAAAAGAAATTTAAGGAAGCATATTTTTGGTTTCACTGTTTCTCCTATTGATGTGCAATTGAAAAATAAATGCAAATGTTTTAATATTTTTATATAGCACAAGAAGTGACGTGGTTTCAATAGTTGTCAAATGTATGTTTGTGTTGGTTTTTATTGTAATATTTTTATTCATTTCAATGTGTTGGGCTATTTGGGGGGATTTGGGAGAAATCATATTACCTTATTCTCCATATACACTTTGTGATTAAAGTTCATTAGAAAATAATAATAATTTACATTTAAATATGCACTTTAAAATTATTTTCTGTGACTATGGAAAAGATGTTGTCTGAGCCATACATCAAAAGTCTTCATCTGGGTTTTTAAATAATTCTTGAGGGATCATTTTAGATATGCAATGCTAATCTATTGGTCTGACCTCTTATTTCTCTTAACTGTTGTTCATCATGAATTTCAGTGAACACGAAGAGACTTCTTGATCTGTCCCAGCTCCACATCTAAGCAATGTACTTATCACTTAAGTTGTCTGAGAAGATTTCATACTTTCAGTCAGCACAGCAGATTTACCCATGATTCAGGACTTCTTCAGAAAATGTCTTACATGGAAAAATAATTCAGATAATCCTTCCCATTTTTTGATAGTTTTATTAAAATAATTAAAGATCATATCAATTGGAGAAGGAGGAGAAGCATTGAATAGGATAAAGATAGCAGACCAAGCTTCTGCAACCTACCTTTCTTCCTTCAAGTCACTAAAAAATAATAAAGGAGTTCAGTGCATGCAGTGTACACACACACACACACACACACACACACACACGTCTTTTCTTGTTGTCTTAGAATCTGAACTAAAATATCAAATCTGAAGAGAGTGGGTGATAAATGTCACAAAATTCTAAAGCAAGGGGGCAATCCTTTGACAATCCTTTAACAATCCTTTCTGGTCTTTTATTTATAGCCTATAACATATAGTAGGAGGACCTGTGCTATGGGACCAACACAACATGGTGACAGTGCTTTTGGGAGAGCTTGCACATACATTCTCAGGGCTTTTGAGAAACAAAAAAATGTAGGTTGAGAGTAAAACCCCACAAAGTTCACAGAGAGAAGGTCCTGTATTTCCAGAGTATGTTAGAGTTGAGTATGTGTTCCTAATGGCCATGTTGACAACACAGAAAAAAAAAAAAAAAAAAAGAGGTAGTATAAACTCTCTTGATATATTCCATACTGAAGGAAATTACCAAAAGGAATAAGAGGACATCATCTCCAGAGCAAGCATTAAAGATATGTCACAAAAAGACCCTAATCCTTGTCAAAGAATATGAAGTCCCTATAGCCTTTGGAGGACAGTAGATCAAGAACTTACAGGAGTGTTCCCTAGGAGAAAGCAAACATTTGGATATCTTTTATTACAAGAGATAGTCGGCAAAAAAGATAAATAGAAAAATCACTAGCTATGTAAAGAAGCACTTGCTCTGTTTCATTTTGCCTCTAATCCTTCCTCTGCCCACAATCATTGCCTGTAGGACATGGAGGGATGAGAAGTGTAACATAATAAAGGGAAGTGAAATAACAGAATACATTCCCATTATCTCCAATCCTGGACAGTGGCTAACCTTAGACTGAAGGTTCTGGCATGGGGGGCATAGTAAATGGGAAATACCATAAATGGAACGAGACATTGTATGTTGTAAAATAAATGCATAAACTTATAGCTGACATACGATAAACTGGGCATACTTAAAGTGTGACATTTTGGTGAGTGCATGCACAAGAAATTATCACCATAACCAAGATATTAAATTTTCCATCATCTGCTAGTGTTTTTGTTTTCTGTAATACACCCATCCTTCTCTTTATCATCCTCAGGCAACTGATTTTCTTTCTATCAAAGATTGGTTTATGTTTTCTAGAATTTTATATAAATAGAATTGTAGTTTACACTTCTTTGGCTGGCTTCTTCTGTTCGGCATAATTTTGAAATGCATTAGTATTATTGCATGGATAAAGAGTTTGTTTCTTCTTGCCTTACTGAGATATGACATATAACATCGCTTGGGTTTCAAGTGTATAATGTGGTAATTTGATGCATGTGTATATGGCAAAATGATTATCACAGTAGGGTTAGTTAACACATCCATCACCTCATATACTATCTTTTGTGTATGTGTGTGTGGTAAGAACATTTAGTAACCACTATCTTATCAACTTTCAAGTATATAATTGTATCTCTTGTTAACTAAAGTAACCGTGCTATATGTTAGAGCTGTGAGTTTATTTTTGTCTTATAACTAGAGGTTCATATTAATCGACCAAACTCTTCCCATTTCCCCTACTCTGTAGGCTTTGGCAGCTATCATTCAATTCTCTATTCCCATAAACTCAATGTTTTAAGATTCCACCTATAAGTGAGATTATGTGATATTTTTATGCAACTTTTTCTGACTTATTTTACTTACAATAATGCCCTCAAGGTCCATCTGTGTGGTTCTAAAAGGCAGGATTTCCTTATTTTTTACGGCTGAGTAATATTCCATTATAAATTTATCCATTCATATGTAGAGAGACATTTAGATTGTTTTCATATCCTGGCTACTGTGAATAATGGGGCAATAAGCATAGGAGTGTAGTTATCTTTTTAAGATTCTAATTTTATTTCTATCAGATATATACCCAGAAGTGGACTTGATGGATCACATGGTAGTTCTATTTTTAATGTTTTGAGGAATCTCATACTGATTTCCTTAGAGGCTATACTAATTTGCATCTCCATCAACAGCCACAAGGGTTCCTTTCTTCTTCACATCCTCACCAACACTTATTTCTTGTCTTTTTGATTATAACCATTCTAAGAGGCATAAGGTGATATCTCATTATAGTTTTGATTTGCATTTTCCTGATGGTTAGTGAAGTTGAATTTTTTTAAAGATTTTTTTTTATTTATTCATGAGAGACACAGAGAGAGAGAGAGAGGCAGAGACACAGGCAGAGGGAGAAGCAGGCTCTTTGCAGGGAGCCTGATATGGGACTCGATCCTGGGACTCCAGGATCACACTCTGGGCCGAAGGCAGGTGCTAAACCACTGAGCCACTCATGGATCTCCTGATATTGAATATTTTTTCAAGTACCTGTTGGTCCTTTGGATGTCTTCTTTGGAAAAATGTCCATGTAGTTTTTCTCATCTTTAAATTATTATTATTATTATTATTATTTTTTTTGCCATTGAGTTGCATGAGTTTCTTATGTATTTTGGATACTAACTCTACTGGTTATATGGTTTACAAATATCTTTTACTTTCCTCTTGTTCCTTGTTACTTTTGTTGTACAGTCTTTTTATTTTAATGTAGTCCTATTTATTTATTTATGCTTTTTCACTTTGTGCTTTTGGTGTCATATCCAATAATCGATGCTAAGACCAGTATCAAGATTTTCCTCTATATTTACTTCTGGAAGTTTTACAGGAATGTATTCACGAGTGGGGTGGGGGCAGAGGGAGAGGGAGAGAATGTCATGCAGACTCCCTGATGAGTATGGAGCCTGATGTGGGGCTCAACCATCACCCTGAGATCATGATCTGAGCCAAAACCAAGAGTTGGATACTTAACTGAGCCACGCAGGTACCCCTTGGACATTGCTTTTAAATCTTTAATCCATTTCAAGTTAATTTTTGTGAGCGATGTACAATAGTGGTTCAGTTTCATTCTTCTGCATGTGATTATCCAGTTTTCCCAACACCATTTATTGAAGAGACTGTCCTTTTCTCTTTGAGTTTTCTTGGCTTCCTTGTCAAATAGTAAGTGACCATATATGTAGGGTCTTTTTTGGGTCCTCAATTCTGTTCCATTGATCTACATCTATATGTTTATGCCAGTACCATACTGTTTTGATTATTATTGTTATTATTGCTTTATAATATAGTGTAGAGTCAGGAATTGTGATATCTTCCATAAAATATTTAGAATTGTTTTTCTATTTCTGTTAAAAATGTCATTGGAAGTTGATAGGGATCGCATTGGCTGTATATACATGGCTTTGGGTAGCATGGAAATTTCAACTATATTAATTTTTCTGATCCATGGCATATCACTTGATTTATCCATGTTTTCTTCAATTTTTTCATCAAATTCTTGATGTTTTAAAGTCCTTTGTTTTGGATTTTTTTAAGATGTATTTATTTATTCAAAAGACAGAGGGAGACAAAGAATGTGAGCATGGGGAGAGGGACAGAGAGAGAGAGAGAGAGAGAGAATCTCCAGCAGATCCCCAACTGAGCATGAAGGCTGGGGCAGGGATTCTTCAGGGCTTGCTCTCACTACCCATGAAATCTTGACCTGACCTGAGATTAAGAGTCAGACATTAACTGACTTAGCCACCCAGGCACCCCTAGAGAACAGATCTTTTATCCTTTGTTAAACTCATTCCAGGATTTTTTTTTTTTTTGATGCTATTGTAAATAGGATTGCCTTTACATTTCTTTTTCTTTTTTGTTTGAAAGATTTTGTTTATTTATTCAGGGGAGAGATAAAGAGAGACAGAGCACAAACAGGTAGAGGGAGAAGGACAAGCAGACTCCCTGCTGTGCACAGAGCTCAGCTCTGGGCTTGATCCCAGTACCCTGAGATAATGACCAGAGCCAAACTCAAGAGTCAGATGCTCAACCAACTGAGCCACCCAGTCACCCGTAATTTTTTTTCAGATACATTGTTAATATATAGAAATGCAATATATGTTGATTTCATGTCCTACAAATTTATTGAGTTAGTTGATTAGATCTAGCAGGCTTTTGGTGAAGTCTTTAGGGTCCTCTCTATATAATATCGTGCTATCTATAAAGCCAGGTCAGGTCTTGGCAGCCTCCCTTTTCTTCTTCCTAGAGTGGTGTTGTATGCTCAGATTTGTGGTTTCTTCTAGGTCGGGAATTAAGGTCAGTTTTCTGTGGGTACCCACTAACTCTCTGTAAAGCCTTGCTCTTATCCCCATGGGGAACATACACAAGGATCTAGCCATGGAATAGATGTGTGTGGTGAGTTGTATGAGCACTTGGGGTGCCTGTGGGCCAGTTGGAGGGATCCATGGGCAAGGCCACCCCAGTGGTTCATGAGAAAGGCCTCCTGATGGAGTCCCAGCAGCTGTTGATTAGATCTGAATCCCTTTGCCACATTCTGTTCTGAGCTTTGTTTACTGTTCTCCCAGATGCTCACTGCCTCTCAGCCATGCAGTTCAGGACTCAGCACTCTCGTTAGAATGAGGGAGAAATGGGCATCGAGGTATCCTGAACAGCTGGGGGATCTGGGCCCTCACAGGCTCTCACAGCCCCCAGCCCCAGCCCCAGCAGGAGAAATCACATGTGGAAAGGGGCTTCTTGATCCTAAGCTATGCTGCCTTGGTGGGGAGTGTGATGCAGGTAAAATAAACGTGTTTACAGCATCCAATCTTGGACTGTTTTGCTCCAGTGGTGTGCTGGAACTTCTCCATGAAACAGCTCGAATCAAAGGCTGTCTTTCTGTAGATGACTGTCTAGGGCAGTGTTCTTTAGGGTTTTCTGCACTGCCACCAAAAAGAGCCTGAGTTGGTTCACAAGGCTATTTCAAGGTCCACATTTGAAAACTGGGGTCTGTATGCCTGTTTTCCAATGCATGGGAGGGCAAGGCTTCTGGGACCATTGGTGTACACTGCTGTGCACAACCAAAACCCAAATGGGGTGATAGCTGAGTCCTAAGGGACAGGGGGCTATTTCCAGTTCTACAGCCTGGACCAGCCTGATACTTGTCTCCTCAAAATGCATCTCCTGGTTCTAGGACTGCACTGGCGTTTTCCAGTTGTCCAACCTGGTTGCACAGCTCCCACCCCGGTGCTTTTGTCTATGGATGGATGCTATTGTTTCCAAGACAGCTATGTAAGTGAGGTATATTTTATCCAGCCACCTTACTGACGTCACTCATTCACATCTGAACCTAGGTTAGTCTTCCTTTGCCTGCTAGACCACAGTTTGTAGATACACGTGGGGGTGGACATTTAGGTTACTTATCACGGTTGAAACTGATGAACTTTCATGTACATATTATTAAGGACATATGTTTTTTGGCGAATACCGAGGAGTAGAATAGCTGGTTTGCTCTTTAAGAACCTGCAAACTGTTGTTTTTTTCTTAATGCCTGAACTCTTTGACATTCCCAGAAACAATACTTAAGAATTTCTTCCCCATCCTTGCCAGCCTTCTACTGTGTTTATCTTTTTAATGTTAGCCATTCTCTTTCATCGTGATTTTAGTTTGTATTTCTCGTATGAATAATGATTTTAGGTATTTTTATGTGATTATTGGCCATTGTTTTTTCTTCATTTAGGAATATTTTTTGTTAGTTTTTTTCCCCATTTTTTTTAAAGATTTTATTTATTTATTCATGAGAGGCACACAGAGAGAGGCAGAGACACAGGCAGAGGGAGAAGCAGACTCCTTGAGGGGAGCCTGATGCAGGACTAGATCCTGGGTCTCCAGGATCATGCCCTGGGCTGAAGGCAGGTGCTAAACCTCTGAACCACCCAGGGATCCCCCTTTCCCCCCATTTTTATTGTGTGGTTTGCCCTCCTATATTGAGGTTTAAGAATTCTTTGTAATTTCTGTCCATCCATAAGAAATGGACAGAAATTCTAATTCTATTCTTTTTCTAATACATAGAAACATACATATTTTTTAAATAACAGACATTTTTCACATTTCTGTAGTCAATTTTGTCATATTTTTTCTTCGTGAACCAAGGTTCCCTAATTTTCACTTCTAAAGTTTTAAAGGTTAGAATTTTATGTTTAGTTGTATGATCCACTTTGAATTCATTTTTTGTGGAGGTTATAAATCCTCCTTAAAAAAAGTTTAATGTTCACCTAAAAAAATATGGATAACTAATTCATCCTGGCTATGCTTTTGAAAATACATTCTATGTTGAATTTCTTTGGAGTCTTTGTTGAAATTAATTGGCCTTATATCTGTGAGTATATTTATGGATTCTATTGTGTTCAATTTATGTATATCTTCTAATTTCAAGGTGTCTCAATTAGCTCTATCTTAATATAGCTTTATATTAAATGTGAAATCTGATAGAGACATTTATCCATCTTTGTTCTTTAAAATAATGGTTAAGTAATTCTGGTTTATATTTCTGTATAAATTTTTAAAAACTCTCAAAATGTCAATTTCTACAAAATACCATCTGGGACTGTGATTGCACTGAATCTGTAGATCAATTTGAGAAGACTCCTTTACTAACAAAATTGGGTCTTCTCTATTTATTTTAATCTCACTTAAAAACTTCCGGCAAAGTTATATCATTTTTAGTGTAGAGATCTTAAATGTCTTTTGTTAAATTTATTTATATCTTATAGCTTCTGGTATTATCATAAGTCAATTATCTGTGTAATTTTATTTTTCCAATTGTTTGCTGCTATTGTATAAAAACATAAATGATTTTTATATATTGACATTATATATAGCAATTTTCCAAAATTAATTTATACATTTTAGTAGTTCTTTTATATATTTCCTTAAATTTTATTTACAATTTTATCATCTGCAAATGAAGATACTTTTGCTTCTTTCTTTCCAACATATATATATATATATATATTTTTTTAAAGACTTTATTTATTCATGACAGAGAGAGAGAGAGAGAGAGGCAGAGACACAGGCAGAGAGAGAAGCAGGCTCCATGCAGGGAGCCTGATGTGGGACTCGATCCTGGGTCTCCAGGATCACACCCCAGGTTGAAGGCAATGCTAAACTGCTGGACCACTGGGGCTTCCCTCCAACATATACTAATTTTCTTATTTTTTTATTGTATTATTTTATGGTTAAAATTTCTGGTACAATAATAAATACAAGGGAGGAAGAATGTGGATGCATCCTTGATGAATTTCTGACATTTCTTGGGAATAATTCAGTGTTTAATTACAAGGTATGTTTTAACCTGGATATTTTTTGTAAATGTGCCTTATCAGTTTCAAGAAGTTCCCAACTATTTCTAGTTTGCAGAGAGTTATTATTACTGTAGATGCTTTAACTACATCTTTTAAAGCAATAATGTCCTGTTTTCTTTTTTATTCTGTTAATATATTGAAATATACTGATTGGATTTCAATTATTAAGCAAATCCTACATAGCCATATCATCCTTTTATGTATTGTTGTATTAAATTAGCTGTACCTGTGATTCTAGATCTGTAATCCTTTCTTTATTTTTCTATTTGGTTTCTTTCCTTTTCTTTTTTTTTTCTTTTTTGTGGTGTCTTAGTCAGGTATTGATTTTATGATTTAGCTGGCTTCATAAAATAGGTTGAGCAGTGTTTCCTATTCATTTATTGACTAAAAAGAAAATGTAATTTTCCTTGACTGTTTCATAAATTTACTAGTAAAACTATCTGGGCACAGACTTTTATTTTGAAGTATTTTAATAATGATTTTTTTTGTAATTATAGGACTATTCCGATATTTAAGGCTGTTTTAAATGTCAGTATTCATAAGCTGTGTTTTTCAAGAAATGTGCCTAATATGTTGAAATAATATCTGTGCATAGAAGTTTTAATAGTACTAGCTCATATGTGAGTATTTTCATGCTAATCTTTTTTAAACCCTTAGATTGGTGGTTTCTATTCTTCCTTTTTCTCATATTTTCAGTCTGGTCAAAAGTTAATCAATTTTGGTGATATTTTTAGAGTACTACCTTCAAATTTTATTTTCTCATTTCTATTTCTTTGGAATCAGCCTTCCTCTTTAGTGCTTCCCTCCTTCTACTTGGTTGTATGTTCTTTGCTCTCCTTTTACTCTAGCCTTCTGCTGCAACTATAAGCCATTAATGCTGCATATAGATCTAAATACCCTACATATAATTCTTCTTTCAAAAATAGCATTAAAATCCTAGGTCTCTTTCTGAACACTGCTTTAGAAACAACTAAAATATGGGATCCCTGGGTGGCGCAGCGGTTTAGCGCCTGCCTTTGGCCCAGGGCGCGATCCTGGAGACCCAGGATCAAATCCCACGTCAGGCTCCCGGTGCATGGAGCCTGCTTCTCCCTCTGCCTGTGTCTCTGCCTCTCTCTCTCTCTCACTGTGTGCCTATCATAAATAAATAAAAAAAAATTAAAAAAAAAATAATAAAATACGTATATACATTGTTCCTTCGCTGTTCAGAAATTACAAAATAATTTCTACTTATAATTATTTTTTAACATGTAATCTTAAAAAAATATTTATTTATTTATTTATTTATTTATTTATTTATTTATTTGAGAGAGACAGACAGAGAGAATGAACAAGCAGGAGCTGTGGCAGAGGGAGAGACAGAAGCAGGTTCTCCACCAAGCAGGGAGCCCGATGCAAGGCTCAATCCCAGGACCTTAGGATCAGGACCTGAGCTAAAGGCAGACGCCTAACAGACTGAGCCACCCAGGTGCCCCTGACATGTAATTTTTTATTTGTGTTGTTTATTTACCAAATGTGATTTTCGTTTTTATTTTTTTTAATTAAACTCTAATATGATTCCATTGTATTCAGAGAAAAAACATTGTATGATTTTACTGAAATGTGTTTTATGGTCCAGCATGTTGTATATCTTAGTAATTGTACCATGCATGCAGATGACAAGAGTCTTGTTTTCTGTCATCGTTGTATGAAGTATTCTATAGTCCATAAGACTAAAGTGATTAACAACATAGTTGAGATGATCTATGTAGTTTTTTTTAATCTAGATGTTCTAACTATTTCTAAAAGGCGTTTATGTTGTTGTCTTTTTCTCTTTCTCTCAATCTTTGCCTCATGTATTTTGAAGTTCTGTTATCAAGTAACACATTTAGATTTATGTCCCCCTGATTATATTTCTTTCCTCGTCACTTTTAAATAACTCATTTAATTGTTAGAAGCACTCTTTATCCTGAGGTCTGTGTTCATCTACTATAAAGATAGCTACTCCATTCCAGCCTTTCATTTTGGTATTTGTTTGGTATATACATATTTCATACTCTTATTTTCAAACTAGGTTTTTTATTATACTATCTAAGGCAATAACTTTTAATGCAATTGATGATATATTTGGACTTATGTTCATTGTTATATAATTTGTTTTCTCTTCTTCCCTTCTTTTTGGTCTCATTTCCTGATTTCTTTTTGATGGTTTATTTTAGCATTTTATGTTTTATATATTTAATATGTTTTGTGGGAGTTTTTAAAAATCGAGGTGAGGTTTGCAGAATATACAACTTACCATTTTAAAGTGTGTAATTTAGTTCATTGACAATGCTCTAAAATCACTATTACTATAGAGTCCCAAACCTTTTTTCCAACTCAGAACATCGTCATACCAATTAAATACTTATCCATCCTCCTCTCCCCTCATACTCTATTTAAATCCATAGAGCTGTGCACTTCATATTTGTTCATATTACCCACAATTAGTTCATATAACAATTTAGTTCACTACAAAAAAAAAAAAAAAACAATATAACTAATTCAGCACAAAGCTGAACTATTTTGAGATGTCACAAAATTGTAGGCAGTTTCTAGGCCTGTCTACCACATGGAGCCCAGTCAGTTGCAATAAATGAAAATGATGTTAATGTGAGCCATTCTTCTCAGGCAAGCTGTTTACTTCATCCCTCACCTATCTTTTAGAGTGTGCTTGTCATGTCAAACAATTTTGATGAGCAGATACAATCTGTTTGTTACAGAATTGACAAGTTCACATTCCATATTTATCTCGATTTAATCATTTCAGAGAACTGTGAAACAGGAAGAAAATCCAAGATTATATTTTGAACATTTCTTGGTCAGTTAAGAGTCAGATCAGCTGCTATTTAACTACAGTATGGTGTGTCTTTTCAGTGTGTGTATATAGTATGTGTATAAAGAACGAGAGGGGGGCAGAAAGAGGGAGTTTTGTTTTTGTTTTCTGGGAGTTAGATTTCTTGAAGATTTATACATTGAAATTCTTAAACCTTGGGTCGAAGGTGAGTCCACCCAGAGAGATTCAATGGTGCTTCTGCTAGTTTTTTTGGAAGTACTTTAAAAGGGATTATTTTTAAACAAAATATTCAATCTAGTGTTTCAAACCATCCAACTGGAGTTAATTTAGCCTGCAAACATATGTAAGGGCCCTAGAAGTCCTCACAACCTACCTTTTCTATATTTCTATATTTGAATTAAAATAAGCACAATTACCTTCCAAAAGTGTTTTAGCCAATTTTAATATGTTGATATTATTATATTATCAATTTCTAGGTTCATGAGAGCATGAAAAAGGGTAAAAATAAGTGTGTTTTTTTTTATAGTGCATACATCCAGCAATGGGAAGCTTATTCTTCAGAAGCTTAACGTTCCAGCTAGTATAAACAATAAGAATCCATTTGTTTGCATTTATGTTCTATCAAACTGACAAACAGTAAAATACACGTATATACTTTCCAGCTTATAATTTATTTACAGACACATCCCTGGGTTGAAAAGGTTCAGGGGTAACCCTATATAATGTTAGTATAAATGTATATTAATATTGCACTTCCAGAAGGTAAAACCTTTGGTTTTATGTATCTAAAGTCTTTAAAAGGTATACACACACTTTGCTCACAATTGCACGCTTAGGAATTTAGCCTAAGGAAATAATTAGTGCTTTGCAGAACAGATAGATAGAAGAATGGATACTATGGAACTATGTATACATGGAAAAAAAGTAATAAAGAAGAAACAGGAAAGAAAACTGAAAGCAACTTAAAAATCAAGCGAAAGAGGTCATGAGCATGCATTATGTTGTATCACTATAATCCAATATTATATATTTTATTTAAGATAATTTACAAAATAAGAAAATTGAAGACTAGAATGTTTAAGTAGTTTGCTTTGTGCCACACAGCTATCAGCTTTTGAGTGGTGGAGCTAAAACAGAAACTCGGTCAATATGTCTCTGCAATCTGTGTGCCTGAGTCTATGACCCTATGCTTTTTCCATTATATTATTACTCTTTTTCTGTTACAACTTGAATAGCTATACTGTTCAAGAATAGTTAACCTTAAACCTTATTCATACTAATAGATAAAAGTCAAGACAAGTAGAGAGAGTGTGATTGCAATATAATTGTCTCTGCGTGTGATTAAAAAAAAAAAACTAGAAGGATACACCGTTTTTATCTTTGAGTGATGGAATTATAGAGACTTCTGAGGTTGCTTTGTGTTTTGCTCCCTCCAATTTTCTGCAGTGAAAATGCATAGCAGTAGTCCTTTTAAAGATAATTCTAGATAAATAAAAGTGGTCCATGAATTATAACCTACGTTTGAGTAAGAAAACACAAAAAAGGGATGCCTGGGTGGCTCAGTGATTGAATGTCTGCCTTTGGCCCAGGGTGTGATCCTGGGGCCCCGGGTTAACCCTAACCCTGGAGTCCCACATCAGGCTCTCTGCAGGGAGCCTGCTTCTATCTCTGCCTCTCTCTCTCTACGTCTCTCATGAATAAATAATTAAAAATCTTAAAAAAATAGAAAATACAATAAAATAAATTACAGTAGAATCTTAATTAATTAACTAAAACTCAAAACCTATGAGCTGTTGTATCGTTTTTGTGTTTGGCTTGGTAGTTCCGCAAAAGAGTTTTTCAGAAGATAATAATTGTTCAGGAATTTTCTAACCTAGATTGTATACTAATATGGTCATTCCGTTCAACTCAATCTATTTTGTATGCATCTATATCATTGTACATTTATCAGATGAATTAAATATTTTGTGACTTGATAATAGTCACTAAGAATATTTAAGTAGAAGAACAAGAGTAACAGTAGAGTAGGCTCTGGGTAAAACCTCAAACAGAAATAAAGGGAACTGAATTTCTCTCCTTATTGACAAGATGGGTGATAGCTGCTTGATATAGCTCATGGCGGTCTGATGGTATTGCTTAGATTATACTCTTCTGGTAGCTATCAATTTATTGCTTTGCTTCCTGCTAGAATGTATTTTTTTTCCTGTGGTGGCCTGTAGCCATCATAATTGCTGTCACACTGAGAAATTGTGTCCCTTGAGCCTTGGAAAAGGTCACTTCTTATGGTCACTATCTTGCTTCATTTACTACCATTCCATTTCCATTGCCACATCATATGTACCAGGCATAATGCTGAAGACCATACTGTTTCCATCTTGGGGCTGACTTTGATGGAGTCGGTAGCACTTCAATGCCTTGCTCCATCAGCATATTTAGTCACAACTTGCTTTGAATAAATGTAACATCTGTTCCTATTAAAGAGCTATTTGGACCTGACCATTGTATAGTACATAATAAAATGTAAAAGTAGACTGATATCAAACGCAGTGCAGTATTATGAATACTTATTTCTACCTCCACCATAAAAAAAAATGTTTTCCTTAAATATGGTGATTTAGTATCTCTGAATTTCAAATTCTTTATACAATAAAGGCAAAACATTCTTTCCCAGATAAAAACAAATTCCTAGGGGTGCCTGGGTGGCTCAGTCAATTAAAGCATCTGGTCTTCAGCTCAGATCATGATCCCAGGGTGCTGGGATGGAGCCCCACATCAGGCTCTCTGCTCAGGGGGATCTGCTCATCCTTCACCCTCGGCCTCTCCTCCAGCTTATTATGGTCTCTCTTGTCTTGCTCACTGTCTTTCAAATAAATAAATAATAAATAAATAAATAAAATCTTTTTTAATGCCTAGATTATTATTATTTCTTTGATTTCCTAACAGTCTAATGGCCAGTTAGAGTGTGCTTATGTTCTGACGTAAGTTTTATAGGGCTGCCAGGAAGACATTTGGGGATTTAGTGCCTTTACAGAAGCTCCAAAGAAGTGATCTTCAAATACATCGTTTAGAAAGACACTTGCTGGAAAGAGAATGAGAAATTGATCACTGGAATGCTCTTCATCTTCACTGTACTGACAGGAACTGCATAGTGTCAAAAATATAAGAAATGGTAGAATTTGCTAAGTAACATGGAATTGTCACTGCCAAAAGATTAGAATGTATTCCTGTACAATGGCTCTTCTATTTACTATTAAACAGAGAGTAACCCTGTTACAAAAAGATCTTGAAATTAAGATCTGATATACCAGGGCTTGTATTTGAACTACCACTGAGTCCTAAGCTTCTGGCTTGTGCTTCCAAACTGTAGAAAGTCTGAAAAATACAATTGCTCTAGAGAACTTTGAAGCTGCACTATTTCACAGGGCTAGAAGTTAATTATGTGAGTCATGGTTTGCACTGTGGTTAGAGTACAACTCTTAGGCAACACATTATAATACATGATCACGTCACCTTAGAAAGTTATAAAGTTGCCAGCAATTTCATCTCTGAAATAAATATTCATGATGTACAACTCAGTAATTTGCGATATGTAAAATATAATTACCAAAACAGAAATCAGTCATGTGGAGATGACTCTTTCCAATGAAATGACTGGATCAACTGTATTTTTAGTGATTGCTTTATCTTATCTGATCATAAACCCTATATTATTACTTTTAAGCCTCAGGCAGGATTCCACTCCCAGATGTTAGTTGGGAAAAGGGTGCCCTTATGACACTAAATAAATAATAATCCGCCCTGGACTTATAGTCTTCTTCCTGTATCACACAGCTGTGTTTTCACAAAAGTCACCTACATAATAGGATGTGGACCCCTGTGCTTGTTATTATAAACCATGCTGTGGACAGACCTTATTTGGAATCAGGTTTATCAATGTGAAGTAAGGAAATCGATAAATTTGAAATCAAAAGATGAATTTTTTGAGACCTAGAGGTGTAATAGAAACAAAAATTATTTCAGATGAATTAAGGAAAAAAAGTGTCTATACTTCCCACAAAGACTTACCTCAGATCATAGCCATAGCAGAAATTTTCCTGTGGGATCTGATAACCAACCTTAGGAACTTTTCCAGACATTTTTCTTAATATAACCGATCTCAGGAAAATTAAGGATGACATAACAAGGCCTTTCTTTCCCTGGACTCCAGTTTATACCTAGAAAGCTCTATATTATGATGCTACCATGGTTTTTGCTTCCACTTTAAAGACAGGCTTTGAGATTTGAAGATCGTACCTGAAGGACATAACATCACAATCCTGATATTTTGTAATAGAAGAATGGGGCCATTCTTTTAGCTTCTGAAATAAAATTTAATATTTTAAATATTTCAGATTTTACTGAAGTAAAATATTCTTGCATATCCTGATAGCACTTGCTTAATATCTATACTTCTTTTGAATAATTGATGATACTAACACATATATAATTTTAAATTAATTTATCCCATATCATATAAAGATAAGTATTATATTTATATCTCATATATTTATATCCTAAATATTTTTAACATGTTACCATTGAGCAGGTGAAAAAAAACTCTTGCTTCTCAGTTTGAAGTGATAAATCAGGATCATGATTTGATAAATCAAATATACATTTAAATTCTGTATCTAAAGTAAATATTCCTAAATTTCTCATTAAATAATTTCATAAAGATATTCATTTCCTCAATACTCATTACACTATCAACTTAAATTTCCCTATACCCTCAAATTAATTAGAGAGATTATCCTCTTAAAAGCTATTTTCCATAACTTACAAATGTCATGAAAAGATGTGAAAACTTTCTGAAGCATGTAAAAACCTCCTGTAATCTTAAAATTTACAGTTTTAGAAGGTATAAGAAATATAGGGAATTATTATTACCAGTATTATACTTCAATAATGAACATATTTCTCTTTGTACTTTTCAAATTTTGTATATAATTTTCATTATAATAATGGTTAATGGTAATTTAGCACTCCTATATACAAATGGTTAATGGTAATTTGGCACTCCTATATACACATATGTTGAACATATTTTATCTGATTTAAATGTCACAAAACTCCAGAAAGTTCTTTTACCCCATTTTAGAGATTAAAAACTTAAGGTACTAAGTTAACTAATTTGCCCAATACTACATGTAGTGACAGAACCAGAAATGCATGTTTTGCTACTGAGGGAAGAACGCTATCAAGTTTACCAACACACATACACACAGATAGTCCTTCTCAGACTCTTCCAAAAAAATAGAAGAGAAGGTAGTTCTTCCCATATTACTATAGCGTTCCCTTAGTAGCCTTCCTTCCATGAGACCAGCGTTTCCCTGATATCAAATCTAAGCAAAGATATCACAATAAAAAAATACTACAGGCCAGTATCCTTATGTGTGTAGAAGCAAAAGCACTCAATAAGATGCTAATGAATGAAACCGAGAAACATGAAAATAATTATATAATTCAATCAAATGGAATTTATACCAGGAATGCAAAATCAATTGAACATTCAAAAATCAATAAATGTAATGCAATATATTAAAAGCACATATTCAGAGCACCTGACTCTTGATTTCAGCTCAGGGTCATGAGATCAAGCCCCAAGTTGGGTTCTGTGCTCAGTGCAGTCTGCTTGAGATTCCCTCTCCCCTGCCCTGCCCCTGTTTGTACTTGCTCTCTCTTAAATAAATAAATAAATAAATAAATAAATAAATAAATAAATAAATCTTAAGAAAACCCACACACATAATCATCTCAATAGAGATAGAAAAAGCATTGGATAAAATCCAACACTGTTTTATTATAAAAGCATTTAATAAAAAAGAATAGAAAGCAACTTTCACAATGCAATAAAATATCTATAAAATAATCCACAGTTAACACCAGTCTTACTGGTAAAAAACTGAATGCTTTCCAAGTAATATCAGAAAGAAGAAAGGATGTTCACCTCACTGCCTTTATGTAACATTGTACTACAGGTTCTAGCTAGGCCAGTTAGATGAGAAAAAAGAAATAAAAGTCATCCAAATTGGAAGGGAAGAAGTAAAATTACTTGTATTTCCAGATGACACCATCTTGTATCTAGAAAATCCTAAGAACCACTCCTCCCAAAAGCAATTAACAAAAAAGTTCAATAAGTTTATAAGATACAAGTTCAATATACAAAAACTAACTGTATACCTATACACTAGGAATAAACAACATGAAAATGAAATTATGGAAAGAGTCCATAAATTCAGGAAAAATTTAACTTAAAAAAGCAAGACTTTCACATTGAGAGCTACAAAACATCATTGAAAGAAATTAGAGAAGTCATATATAAATGGAATATAACCTATGTTCATGGATTGGAAGACAATAATGTTAAAATGACAATACTCTCTAAATTGACCTAAAGAGGGAAGCCCAGGTGGCTCAGTGGTTTAGTGCAGCCTGCAGCCAGGGCCTGGTCCTGGAGACCCAGGATTGAGCCCCACGTCAGGCTCCCTGCATGGAGCCTGCTTATCCCTCTGCCTGTGTCTTGCCTCTTTCTCTCTCTCTCCGTGTTCTCATAAATAAATAAAATCTTTAAATTAATTAATTAATTAATTAATCGATCTAAAGAGTCAATGCAATTCCTCTCAAAATGTCAGCTGCGTTTTTTGAAAAATTAACACGGTCATTTTAAAATTCATATGAAAAGCTAAGAGATCCAGACAACAGCCTTGAAAAAAAGAACAGATCAGACTTGAAAGACTCATGCTAGATTATTATAAAAGTGACGGCAAAACCTTAGTAACTAAGGAGCATCTGGGTCACACAGTTGGTTAAACATCTAACTCTTGAGTTAGGTCCTGGTCTCAGAGTCATGAGATCTAGCCCCATTTTGGGACTTTCTGTGAGGACTCTGCTTGAGATTCCCTTCTTCTCCTGTACCTCCCTCTGCTCACTCTCTCTCTAAAATAAATAAGTCAATATTTTAAAAAACAAACCTTAATAACCAAGACTATGACATGCATGAAGACAGGTGAATAAATCAATGGAAGACAAACAAGAGTTCTGAAATAAAGCCATATATTTATGAACAATCACTTTTTGCCAAGTATGAAAAGACAATTAATTAGGAAATAATAGTCTTCAACAAATGATATTGAGAAAGTGGGTATCCACATGCTAAAACGTGAAATTTGACCCCCAACTCATACCATATAAACATTTTAACTGAGAATAGATCAATAACTTAAATATGAGCTTAGACTATCAAGCTCTTAAAACATAGTAAATTCTCATTATCTTGGATTAGGTAATGGTTTGTTAGATAGATAACAAAAGTTTAAGTGAGCAAATAGGAGTTAGATAAATTGGACTTCAAATCTAAAATATTTTGTACTTTATTTTACCATCAAGAAAGTGAAAAGACAATTCACAAAATGGGAGAAAATATTTACACATAATATAATTGATGGAGCCTAGTATGCCAAATATATAAAGAATGTGTATAATTTATAAATGCAAATATTTAAAAAGTGGATAAAGGAATTGAACACATATTTTTTCAAAGAAGATATACCAATAACATAAACAAAAACAACTTCATTATTCATTAGACAAATAGAAGTCAAACACAATATCCATTAGAATGGACCTAATAGAAAAAGATGCATTCAGCAAGTGTTGGCAAGGATGTGGAAAAATTGGAATTCTCATAAACTTCTAGTGAGGATGTGAAGCAGTAAATGTGCATTGAAAAACTGTTTTTCAGTTCTTCAAAATATGAATGTTCTTCAAAATGTTCCCCTCCTAGATAGACGCAAAAGGGAATTGACAACACATCTGCACAAAAATTGTCCTATTATGTCCTTAACAACAAGATTAATAATAGCCCCCAAATGGAAAACACAATATCCATCAACTGATGAATGGATGAAGAAAATATATCTGTAAAATGTAATATTATTCAGCAATAGGAAGGAATGAAACCAGACAGAGAATGCACATATTTTATCATTACGTTTATATGCAATGTTCAGAATGGTGTAGTTGTTGCCAAGAGCTGGGGGAAGAAGGTAATAGTGACTGTTAATGGGTAAGCAGTTTCTTTTTTTGATAATCAAAATGTTCTGGAACTAGATAATCATGATGTCTACATAGCTATGTGACTATATTAAATGTCTCTGAATTGTACACTTTAAAAATGTGTTTGACTCCTGATGAATTATATATCAATAAAGCTATTATTTTTTTTAAAAAATGAGAAAAATTTGTAAAAAAAAAATTGCCCATAAAATAAAAACTTATGGCAAATCTGAACTAATACCAGGTTTGATATTCATACATCAAGAATTTTTGGTTTAGACCAGTCAGCTTTCTTATAACGCTAAGGAATGTGTGCTTATTATACAGAGAGAAGTACAATAGCTCAGGAAGAGATTTTGTAATTACTGTGTGACACAAAATTAAGCACAATTTAGTATCTCAGATAAGGGCAACAAATAGATATAGTCTCTCTAATTAATTGTTCTCTACCTACAGAGGTGTTAGATTCTGATTCAAATACCTGGGAGTGTGTGAGACGCTTCGGGGAAGTGAGACATGTTTACCATTTCCAGGAAATAAGAATTTGTATAGGGAACTCCTTGCTTTTGCTTTTCTGATCTAGAAAGTTCGCTCTAACTGAAATTTATTCCTAAGAACAGAATGATTTATTTAATTCCTCCCATGTAGTAAATATATTTCACTCAACACCCACAGCAAATCTATAATGTTTATACTTTTGTTCTTTCATTTTATGGATGAGGAAACTGGCATTTTGCAAATTTACAAATTTGCTTAAGATTATTTTTGTAAAAACTCACTTAGCATTTCAGAACATATGATTTTGCTTGTGATTCTTTACTTCTAACCACTACACAGCAGTGCCTCTAACTGCTCAGTGGCTTACAAACATCAGAATTTTATTTCCTCGACATTGGGCTAGCATGGTCTATACAGCCAGGGCGGTCCAGGTGGATAGCACAGACTTGGCTTTGGACACATTAGAGAGTTGTACATATTCAAAGATCCTTGGAATGGAGGAGTGAAGATGGAAACATCATGATCCTTAGTAGATTATGGACACGATGAACCTGGTTTAAAGGAAATGGTGTAGTCATCAAGAGACTTGTTCATAGTATTTCAGGAAACTTTATAAAATCTGTCCTCGATATGGAGTTAACATTTGGTCCAAACGTTTATTTATTTATTTTTTTTGTTCACTGTTTACAGCCAGATAGGCAATTGGTTTGTATATTTGTTCTATTTAAAATTACCCAAAGCAGCACAACATAGGTGGGACAAGTAGATGACAGTAAGAGAGGACTATCAAATAAAAGGCGAATTTAAAAGAGGAAGATGTAGCAAAGCTGGGATTTGCAACCCTGGAAAATGGCATACAGTTTTGCTTTAAGTGTGTTGATCCTAGGTCTCTTTTCAGGCACCAGAAAATACAGAAATAAGCCATGCCTAAAAAATTCCATTTTTTTAAGATTTAATTTATAGAACAGTCTTCTGTTCCAGCATAATTAAGAAGAAGGTGCAGAGATTTCCATATACCCACCTGTGCCTTCACACACGCATAGCCTTCCCCTTTCTCAACATCCTCCACCGAGTTGGTATGTTTGTTACAATGGGTGAACCTACAGTGATGCATCATAATCACCTCAAGTCCAAAATTTGTTTGTCTTAGGTTTTACTCCTGTGCAAACTCTATGGGTTTGGACGAAGGTATAATGATGTGCATACACTATTATAGTAGCATAAAGGGGATTTTCACTGCCCTAAAAAAGCTCTGTGCTTTGTTTATTCACACCTCTACCCTTCAGTCATTGGCAACCACCAATGTTTTTCACCGTATTCATAGCTTTGGCTTCTCCAAAATGTCCTATAGTTGAAATCATACAGTATGTAGCCTTTTCAGATTGGCTTCTCTCACTTCGTAATACACATTTAAGATTTCTCCATACTTTTTTCATGGCTTGATATCTGTAAAATATTAGTGAGATGAAAAAAGTAGTTCCTAAAACGGTATTTAATTTTTATAAAAATGATAGGTAAAGTCAGATTTCTCATTTCTTTTTAGTGCTGAATAATATTTCATTGCCTGGATCTTACAATTTATTTTTCCATGTTTTGGCAACTATAAATAAAGGTGCTATAGACATTCATGTACTAGACCTTTCTGTGGACATGTTTTCAATTCTTGTGGGTAAATACCAATGAGAACAATTACTGGATTGTATGATAAGAATATGTTTGGTTTCATAAGAAACCACCAAATTGTCCACCAAAGTGTCTGTACTATTTTTGCATCCCCACCTGCCATGAACAAGAGTTCTTGTTGCTTCAACAGCATTTGATGCTGTCATATTCTGGATTTTAGCCATTCTAATGGGTGCATAGTGGTAACTCCTTGTCATTTTAATTTGCATTTCCCTGTATTGAACATCTTTTCATATGCTTATTTTTCATTTGTATACCTTGCTTGGTGAGGTGTCTGTTAAGACTGTTGGAACGTCTTTTCATTGTTTCTTTGTTTGTTTTCTAGCTATTGAGTTTTAAATGTTCTTCTTATATTTTCGTTAAGGGTTCTTGATCAGATGTCCGTTTCACAAATATTTTCTCCCACTATATGACTTACTGTTTTATTCCTTTGCCATTGTCTTTTGAAGAATGGAGGTTCTTAATTTTGCTGAAATCTAACTTACCAATTATTTTTTTCTTGAATTGGGCCTTTGATGTTCTACGTAGAAAGTTGTTGCCATACCAAGGTCATCTAGTTTTCTTTTTCCTATGTTATCTTCAAGGATTTCTGTAATTTATATTTCACACTGAGATCTATGACCCGTTATGAAGTAATTTTGTGAAGAGTGTAAGATTTGTGGTAATAGGACAATTTGTCCTATTGTTCTAGCACCATTTGTTGACAGAAAAACCAAAAACACAAAGCAAAAAGAACAAGTATCTTGACATCATTGTATTCTTTTTCCTCCTTTGTCAAGGAACAGTTGCCTATATTTAGGTGAGTCTGTTTCTGGGCTCTCTCAACTGCCCCACTGAACTATTTATCTCTTCTTTCCCCAGTATCACATGTTCTCGACTACTGTAGCTTAATTGAGATATAATTTATAACATTGTGTAACATATTAAGATGTAAAATGTGATGATTGCACGCATGTACAATCTGTGCATGCTGTGAAATGATCAGCAAAATAAGTTTAGTTAAAACATTCATCACCTCTCACATTTTCCTTTTATTGTGGTTTGAACATTTAAGATTTAGCATTTAATATTTAACAATTTTCAAGTATACAGTACAGTATTGTTAACTAAAGTCACCAGGCTGTCCCTTAGGTTCCTCAGAACTTCTCTGTCTTAAAACTGTGACTTTGTACCTTTTGACCACATCCCATGTTCCCTATGCCTCAGTCCCTGGCAACCACCATTCTAATCTCTCTTTATATGAGTTGGCTTTTTTATATTCTATGTATAAGCAAGAGCATACAAAAATCTTTCTTTGACTTATTTCACTTGGATTAATGCCCTTCACAAATGGCAGGGTTTTCTTCTTTTTATGGCCAAAGTATATATATGATGTATTTATATAATATATATAATTTATATATACATATATATATATTTACATGCAATTTGCATAATATATAATGTATATTCTCTTGTATTACATGTTATATATTATACTAATATATATGTCACATCTTTATCCATTCATTCACTGATGGGACATCTACTTTGTTTCTATATCCTGGTTATTATAAACGGTGTTGCAATAAACATGGGGGGGTGCACATATCTATTTTAAGTAAAAGTTTCATTTTATTTGAATTATATCCAGAAATGGTATCACTAGATCATTTTTAATTTTGAGGAAACTCCATATTGTTTTCCATAGTGACTATACCAATTTACATTTCCACTGACAGTGAATGGGGGCTCCCTTTTCTCCACACCCTAATACTTACTGTCTCTTGTCTTTTGATGATAGCTGTTATAACAAATGTGAGGTGACATCTCATTGTGGTTTTCATTTGCATCTCCCTGATGATTGATGTTGAGCACCATTTCATGTATCTGTTGGTCATTTGTATTTTATTTAGGAAAATGACTATATATTTCTCTGCCCACTTTTTAATTGGATTACTTGCATTTTCCCTATTGAGTTGTAACAGTTTGTTATATTTTTTAATATTAAACTATTATCCAATATATAGCATATAAATACATTCTTCAATTCTGTATGTTGCCTTTCATTTTTTTAATTGTTTCTTCTGCTGTTCAGGAGATTTACAGCTTGATGTAATCCCTTATGTTGAGTTTTACTTTAGTAGCTTGGGCTTTTGGTGTCATAACTAAATTTTTCTGAGATTTAGTTTGTTAGATATTTTTCCCTATTTTTTTTCCTAAGAGTTTTATGGTTTCAAATCTTACATTTAACTTTTAACCCATTTAGTATTCATTTTTATGAGTGATAAAATGTAGGGCCTAATTTCATTCTGTATCTGGTTATCCGGTTTTCCCACCACAATTTATTGAAGAGACTATCATTTACTTATTGAACATTCTTGGCTCCTTTGTCAAATATTAGGTGACCATTTATTCATGAATTTATACTGGGCTCTCAATTCCATACCACTGCTCCATATGTTTGTTTTTATGCTGGTGCCATACTATTTTGATTACTATAGCTTTGCAATATATTTTGAAGTCAAGAATTGTGATAGTTCCAACTTTGTTCTTTTTTTCTCAGGATTGCTTTGGCCATTCAGGGTCTTTTGTGGTTTCATATAAATTTTAGAATTATTTTCTTTTTAACTTCTTTGAAAAATGCCATTGGGATTTTGGTAGGGATTGCACTAGATCTGTAGATGGCTTTGGTAGTGTGGGTATTTTAACAATATTATTTCTCTAATGCATATAAACACAATATTTTTTCATTTATCCACATCTTTTTTAATCTCTTCCATATAGATATAGTGTATAGGCCTTTCACGTCCTTGCTTAAATGTATTCCTAAGTATTTTTATTTTTTATATTGTGAGATTGACATTTTATTTCTTTTTGCAGATAGTTTGTTTTAATGCGTAAACAACTAATTTTGTATGTTGATTTGTATCCTGCAACTTTACTGAATTTGTTTATTAATTGTAACATTGCATTTTTTAAGGATTTTATATATATATATAAGATTATATCATCTAAAAACAGCTGATTTTACCTTGCATTTTTTCTGATTTGGGTGACTTTTATTTCTTTTTCTTGCCTAATTACTTTGGCTAGAACTTTTAGTTATGATGAATAATAGGTACTCTTGTCTTGTTCCTAATGTTAAAGGAAAAGATTTCAACTTTTTGCTGTTTAGTGTGAGGGTAGCTATAGACTTATCATATACAGTCTTTATTCTTTTGACATACATATCTTCTACACTCAATTTCTGAAGAAATTTTATTTTAAAAGGATATTAAATTTTGTTAAATACTTTTTCTGCATCTATTGTGAGGACCATATGATGTCCATCTTTCATTTTATTAATGTGGTGTATCGCAATTATTGATTTGAGTATATTGAACCATCCTTGCATCCCAGAGATAAACCCCACTTGATCCTTATGTATGATCCTTTCAATATGCTGTTGAATTTAGTTTACTAGTATTTTGTTGAAAATGTATACATCTAGGTTTATAAGAGATATCATTCTGTCATTTTCTTTTCTTAAAATGTCCTTATCTGACTTTGGAGTCAGGGTATCACAGCCCTCTCAAAGCTTTAGAAGAATTTGAGAAGAATGGACACTAATCCTTCTTTAATTGTCTGGTAGAATTCACCAGCAAAACCATCTGGTGCTGAACTTGGTTGGAAATACTTTGTTTACTAATTTAATCTTTTAATTTTTATTGGTATATTTATATTTTCTATTACCTCATGATCAGTTTTGGTAGGTTGTATGTTTCTAGAAATATAACCAATTTCTCCTAATTTATCAAATTTGTTGGTATATAATTTTTGATAGTAGTTTCATATAATCCTTTTTATTTCTATGACATCTTTTGTAAGGTCTCTTCTTTTACTTCTAATTTTATTTTTTTGAGTCTTCCCTCTTTTTTTTTTCCTACTTGCCTGGATAAATGTCAGATTTGGTTATCATTTCCAAAACCAGTTCTTAGTTTTATTAATCTTTTATATTATTTTTTCTGGTCTCTATTTCAGGCATTTCAGTTCATGCAATAGTGTAATAACTGTTCTGCAACTTTGTTCTCCTTCAATATTGAGTTTCCTAATATGTTTATTTTGGCTGTCTGTATAAATTTTGAAAAAGTTTTCCAATATCCATAAATTAACTTGCTGGAATTTTTACTGAGATTACTTTGGATCTGTAAATTCAAGTTGGGAAAATGGACATCTGTTGAATCTTTCTATTCAAGAATAGGAAATATCTCCCCCATTATTTAATTCTTCTATCAGAGTTTTATAGTTTTTCTCATATATATCTTGTCAATATTTAGATTTATACCAAAATTTTCTCTTTTGAAAGGGGGTACCAGTATAAATGATACTGTATATTTAATTTCATAATCCATTTATTAATTATTGATATCTTGAAAATTAATTAACTTTTATATAGTAATCCTATATCCTGCACCCTTACTATATAACTGCTTATTGGTCCAGTTTTTTAACCTCTACTTTTTCTTTTTTTCTTTTCTTTTTTTTTTCTTTGTCTTATTTCAATTACCTTTTTAGTCTGATTATCAACCACTATAGCAATTATTGGGTCACACGCTGCAGAAACCAAAACAATACAGCTTGCATTATACTTCAGTTTCAATTCCAAAACTCAATTTTGATATTAGGTATATAATCTTGCTAATTCTTTTAGATTCAATTCTGATAAAATGGTTAGAATTTATATAATGAAGAAAGAGATTATTGGTCCTCAAATCCTCTCAACTTCCTGATGGCCATGATTTATACTGTACAATTCTATTTGGTTATCTGTTTTTCAGAATGGTTTTGGCCATAATTATCTAACAATAAAATAACACTAGCACTTAAAATTGACCTTCTATTATTGTCCTGAAATGACATACATACCCACATGTCTTTCAACTTTATTTCCCCATAATGTAACTTATTCAGGGTAGAGCTTTTTTTGTAAAGAGCCATAATTTCTTGAGATGAGATTCCACTAATCAGTTTCATAGGTTTTCTACCATTTCTCTCACGAGGTAAGCATGTTTGATGCAAACAAAACACGTTCTTTGCCTTGACCTACCACAGTTCCTGGGTTAGTGAAAATTAGTTCTCACCAGGGAATTTTGTTTTGCTAATTGTATGAATTTGCTTTTGAGAACTGAAAGTATCCAAGTTTTATGAAAAATCAGCTAAAATTTTATGTTCCCCAACATTCAAAGAGTTGTATTAACCACAGTCAGTGATTTTTAAATCTTTAAAATAAAACCCTTTGTTGGTTTATTATGTATTATGGTTTTTCATCTATAATTATAGCCTAGTTAATTTTTATCCATATTTCTACATAGTTCTTATGGCAGAGGATCCCACTTATTGGGATGTGCACATAACATGGGTATAGGCAATTTAATTATTGTTTTTTTTTTATTTGGAAATAATTAAATTATATCTACGTGCTTTTATGAATATAACAATTTGAGTAAAGAAATCATTATTATATTATAGCTAACAACTCCTACCCTTTAAAAATCTATCTCATTTAATGTTAATGAGCCACTAAATATATTCAAAGGCTCATTAGTATCATTAAATGCTCCAGAAACCATAAATATGAAGTATATTCATCTGAAGATGGTTCAGCACAGTTCATAAGGCATAACACATGTCATGAGCTGCTACTCAACTGCATTTTTACTAACTAGGAAAATCAGGACTTGTCTCCTTCTTCCCATTGAACTCTAACGGTTACAACAAGTTTCCTTGAAAGGTCCATCAGGGGAAAAATTTCTATACGCACCATTTATAGTAGAGAATAAAGTTGAATTCACTAATTATGAAAAATGCTAGAGAAAGCTTTCCTACTCAGTTATTTTCTCTAAATTTATTTTTCTTGGGTCATGTAATAATAATAATAATAATAATAATAATAATAATAAGTATGAATCAAATTCTTATGATTTTCCTTTAAAAAAAATCTCAGAGGGATCCCTGGGTGGCGCAGCGGTTTGGCGCCTGCCTTTGGCCCAGGGCGCGATCCTTGAGACCCGGGATCGAATCCCACGTCGGGCTCCCGGTGCATGGAGCCTGCTTCTCCCTCTGCCTATGTCTCTGCCTCTCTCTCTCTCTGTGTGACTATCATAAATAAATAAAAATTAAAAAAAAAATCTCAGATACATCATTATGGCCTGAGTTAATGCATTCTTCTAGAAGTATACCATCAGATTGTAGGTGAAATCTTTGCTTTCTTAGCTGAGATCATTCAGGGACAGTCATTTTCTATATTTCAGCCTGGAGGTATTTCTAACAAAGAGATACATGTTTGTTGTTCTCTAGAAGAAGAGGAAATGAATTTGCTTCAAGAGGAGAATATTACTGTTGTCAATTTAGAAAGCTCAAAATGTTATGTGCAAAACAACAACAACAACTATAAAATGCCATATGCGTTCACCCCTAAAATTATGATAATAAAAATGCTAATAATGTGTCTATTCCACATAATTCAAATGCCTCAATTTCCCTGTATGCAAGAAATGAGTGGGCAAATTTATCTCATCTCTTGGCCAGGGGCATCATGAGGAATTAATTTTACAATTATTTTTTTCCTGTTTAGATGAAAGTTGCTAGGACTATAGTAATAAAAATTATGTTATAAGACCGTCTTTATATTTCAGACAGGCTGTATTTTGGAAATTTGTACTCCTTGAGTTTCAAAATGATTATTTATGTCAAAACTTTGTTCCAGTTGCCTTTGATAAGCATCATAAATACAATGAATTACTTGTGCTTTCTTTTTAAAACTGACTTTGAATCTTTTAATACAAGTTTCTTAGTCACAATAGACTTGTTTCTACTTGCAGTGCATATAGTAATCTTGACTGCAGCTTCCTGCAGGGTCTGGGATATCCTGCCGAGCTTCACATGACCAACATTATAACAGTACTGCTTGCAACCCACTGCTTGTTTACTTCATATTCTCAACTCAAGATTATTCATCTTTCTTCCCCCCAGATGTTAGTTGTCATTTAGCTCCTGTGACTTTTTAAAATCTTCTAAACAAGGTCATTTTAGATTTTTTGGTCAAGATAGTAGCCAGCCAGTGCTTTCCCCAGGCTTCATTGAAAACACAGAAAGAGAAGGAAGGTTATTAGCACCAATGGCAACTCAGAAAATCGATTAAAAATTTATCAGAACTTAAGAGGTTTTCTAATAACCAAAAGAATTCTTGTATGGAATATCAGGACAATGCAAGAAATCAGTAAATCAGAGCTTACTACTTGATGGTTTCTCTGCATCAGAAGTGTGGATTATTTACTGACCTGAGGGAAGATAGCCATACCTCATACCACAGCGGATCTGCTTTATGAGGCAGGCAGGCAATAAGCACTTCATTTTCCTATTCTTCCCATTGGTATTTCTTTTTGTCTGCATCACTTATCAAATAAATTTCTCAGCAGTGTTACTGGAAAGAGGAGTGGGGAAGCAGTAGAGCGCTACATCCTGGCATGTGGAATCCGTGATAGAGAAGGGGTGGAACAGAGCCCTCTGGGGGTGCAGTTTTATTGGATTGTTTTCAGGCAAGAAAAGAATTACAGACTGCTTCAAATTGTCTGGAAAAAATGCCCTCCTCACAAACTGTAGTTCAGGAATGGCGAACAGGCAATCTCTCTCCATCCAGCAGAGCTGTGCCACATGAATGACCGACAGATACTGCAAATGTGGCTTTGGTCTACAGCAGCAAACCCACAGAATATTAGTGATCTAAGTGATACTTTTAACAGCCACTAGGCTGAGACTTCTCAGCATGTGCTCCCTGTACCACCTCCACTAGCCTTACTTTGGAAGCTTGTTAAATGCATAAATTCCCCAGCCTCCTTTTTTCCCCCTGACATTTCTCAGCTTTGTTGTGATAGCACCCCCTCAACTTTAGTGACTGACAACAAACACCTGTTTAGTCCTCAGAATTGTTGGGGTGTTGCTGTACATGTTGTCTTGTTCTTGGATACTGCCTGAAGGAATAGCCACTCCCGGGCACATGTTCTTCTCCAATCAAGAGATGGATTGGGCCCATGTAATTTTGTTTGAAATGCACTTTTTGATGTTGCATGTGTTACAGAGTTACATTCTATTGTGCAAAGCAAGATACCAATAGGAATGTACTACAACCATATAGTATATGGATATTTCTCTTCAAGAGAGAGAGAAACAGGTGTGAAGAATACTACAATTTTTCGTAACTTGAGAAAATATTTTTTTCAGTAGGGTAAAGGGTGTCCATGAATTGCATTTTAAGAGTCCGTCCGTGTTAGACCAATATACATTAACCATGAGAACCACCAAGCCATATGGATAATAACAAGCTGTGTTGTTTATTATGTGGTAAAGTGGAGATTATGCTATAAGGAAAGCATAATTTGGCAAAAAATTACTGAAGGTACATTTTTAGAAACACCTTCTTTGTGTTTTTTTTTTTTTTTTTTTTTACCTTCTTTGTGTTTTGATAGCATTAGAGTCTAAGATCGGATAATTGGCGGAATAAAGAGACAACATACTGAAATTAATAGAGATCGGATTATGAAACAACCAGAGGCAAATTGGACTTGAAGCGAAATATAGTCAATATCAAACATTTAACCTGCGTAAGAAGCATTAAAGAGCATAATTGGCTATGCATGGTATTAAATCCATAATAGGGAGAACAATCTTGAATAGCTAGCCTTAAATATAGAATATATAAAGATACAACTGATTCAGCAGAAGATGGTAAATATGTAAAATAGATAATGCAGACTTAATATTCAGGTTACTGGTGTCACAAATAAGAAAAGAAAATGCAATATAAGTAATCATAAGAAAAAGAGAATGAAACTTTTTTGTATTGAAAAAATATGAGCTTACACCGTTGAAAGAGCATAGGTAATATCAGATTACTAAAATGTATATATTTATAAATTATTATGCATTTATATAAGATTTGTATATTATATATGAGATATATACGATTTTTGAATTTTAGGAAAATATTTTTCAAATGTCCAGGGAAGAAAAAGCGGTTACTTTAAGCATTGGTCTGTGTAGCATCCGACTTCTGTTGAACAACACTGAGCCAATGAAATACCATGTGCAGATTTTTGAAGGAAAATGTTATAAATTCAAATTTCTGTATTTAAACAATTCATCTCATTCATCAAAAGACAGTAAAATAATCCCCTTTTTTTAAAGATCAGGAAATGTACCATCTATATTTTTCTCCCAGTGTATACCAATACAAGACTTTTCTAAATATGCTGGAAATAACTCCTTTAGAAAGTAATGTAAGGAAAAGTAATAGTTACCTAGATCTAAAAATAACAAAATATAGTAATATACGTATGATAAATTTTAATTTGTATATTAAGCATAGTAATAGAATAATAGCAATAAACATTAATAAAATAGAACAATTAGGACAATATACTGATAAAAGTATGTGAATATGGGCTCTCTCTATATATATCTTACTGTACTGTACTCACCCTTGTGATCTAAGACGATAAAATGCCTATATGATGACGGGAAGTGGGATGAATGACAAAATCCCTGGGATGTTACCTTATTGACCTTATGGTGATAAGTCAGAAGAAAGATCATCTGCTTCTGGACGTCTATTAATCACAGATAACTGAAAGCATGGGAAGCAAACCCACGGATAAGGCAGGACTACTGTATTGACTTTAGTTAATAATATATCAATATGAGCTCACTAATTGTAGCAAATCTACCATATTAAAATTTTAGTTGTAAAGGAGACCACGTATGGCATACATGGGAAATCTGTATTATCCTTATAATCTTTCTATAAATCTAAACCTTTCTAAAAATTAAACTTTGTTTATAAAAAGACTATAGAAATGTCACTGAATTTGGATAAGGTGTGTTATTGGAATTGAATTTGTTTTATTTTTTTAAACTTCATTCTGAAAAGGAGGAATTATTATTTTGGAGATGTAGGGTGGACTGATGAACAAAGAAGATAGGAATGCATGATCACGGCTTCTTATTTTAGGCCATATAGATAGAATTTTAAAAACATGTGGTTTCACCAACCTACAAAAATAGACATTTGGTAAAGATGAGAATAATTTTGATATCCTGTAAAAATTATGTGGCTAGCTATGAATGAGTGAAGATTCTAGCCCTCACTTGAAGAATTAATTAGTGGTATGTAATAACAATTCCTTTAGTCTCTCTACAGATGAAGTTTTTCACGGCTGACTGGTAGGAGTAGGATTAGTTTTAGTGTGAGAGTTTGCTATATCTAAAAACTCTGATTTTGTGTTTAAGCCAGTGATATTCAAGTTAGGCCTGCTATTAATAATATTATTTTAATCAGATCAGTCCTTTGATAAGTAACATGATATTAGGTCCTGACTTGAATGGTGGTCCAGGTTTAATTCTGTTATCTGAGAAGAAGTATTGATTGTACCCCCTCTAATATGCCAAAGGGTCTAATTTTGGTAAATTAAATGAGTAACTTATTGCATTGATAAAGAAATATTGTGTAAAATATAAATTCTCTCAGAAATACTATAAACGAATCATTATTTAACACCATGCCCTTGACTTTACCTCAGGTGGACAGTCATTGAATATGAATAGATTCTTGGAGTTTTGAAAAAAAAAAAAAGCTATTGTATTTACTGCCCATTTGAAAGTTCTGTATTTTATTTACAAAGACTTTTTCAATATATTCTTCCTAGAATTCAGAGATAAGAAAAAAATATGTCTCCCTTTGTAAATTAAAATACCATGTTTGATTTATAATTTAGTGTCTGCAGTTCGCTGTGTTTCTCTTTCTGTTCTTTCTGTTTCTTATTTCTAGGAAATATTGACCCAGCTTTTGCTCTCAAACATAAGTCCTTCCTTCAGCCTAGGTTTTCTATGGCAATTGTTTCCTAATATCTGTTGTTTTCTGATTTGTTTATATTTTTACATTTAAAATATAGAAGCTACCTTAGTTTCTTGGAAATAGGCAAATTGAGTGTATGTAAAATAGACAATAGTATTTGAAGTGGCTTAAGGCATTTTAATAGTAAGCTATAGTAAGTCGTAACTTCTCTACTGAAATTGTGCACATACTATTGTTAGTTACTTCACGGTGCTTTTTTTTGTATTAACATCTTCATTTTTTTTTTTCCTTTTAAACACTGAAAATATAACTTCCATTTTGGAGCAGCTATATACTGAGCCATCAGTAAAGTAAAATAAAAAATAAAATAAGCCATATTTTTCATTGAATTGAAAGAGATATTATTGAAAAAGAAATTAAGTAAGTGATTTTTAAAGGCAATAACCTATTTTTAATCTGATATCCCCTCCCTAAAATTTCAAAGACCTAAAATAATTGAATAATAAAATTATAATTGTTGGTTAGAAAGAAGAGTTCCTTTTAAAATGAAATGCAATCATTATATTAATTGATTGTGGGAATCATTAAATCATGTTTTCCTGACTTTGTGTGACTTTTTTCTCTCTTTCCAACATTTCCCTTTTTAATGGAATGATTCAAGAAAGGTTTCCAAATTCATGTAGATATGTTTTTACTCTTAAATACTCATGGTGGCTTAATCTTAAAATGCCCACCTTCTGTTACTACCACATATATCCCATTGAAGCAGTGATATTCAATCACATTCCATCGCAGAGTCATCTAGCTACATTGTAGTTTTTCCCTTAGGTTTTGTCAATTTTACCCTGTATTTGCCATGGTAAAATAATCACATGAATTTTTCAAACAAATTAATTTCCAACTGAAAATATCCACAAAACACAAATGGGTTTTGTAATGTTTATACCAAATTTTCAAGGAAATTCAAAGACAGGTGTAGATTAATTCCCCAATGGGTTCAGAAATTCCATATAAAGAAAAATCTGCATTCTGAGTGATGGAATCTATGTAAGAGACAAAATTTAAATTACCAAGGCTCTAGATATAATATTTATATCTAATGTTTTGATAGGCTTATGTGGTAAAGACAAAATAACTTAAAAATGATAAAGCCAATTTTTATCAATTATCAATCAATCAATCAATCAAAATGAGAGCTATTTCAAAAATTCATGTGGTTATTTCAAAAGCATTTCATGTATATTATTTTGTCATCTCATCCAAATTACCACCCTTTACCCAATGCCCTCAATCATCTTTCCTTGTTCCTTGGCTTCTGCTCATCTGTTAAATATTGTAGTACCTAGCCTAGACTTGTTTTCTTTTCTGTGTATGCATTTAAGTCAATAAATCCAATTTTATTTTTTAATTACCTTTTACATCCCAATAATCTCCAAACACATTTCCAATCTTAACTCATTCCTTAAATTCTAGGCAGTTATATTTAACTGCCTTCTTGATTTTACTTCTACCTAACCACTCATTGCATCTATCATCTATCTTCTTGTCATTGATCTGTATATCTACATCAACTATCTAACAGATATTTTAAAATTAATGCAGAATTCTCAATTTCCCCCACTCTACCCAATTATTCTTCCCCATTGGCTTCCATCTTTATCCCAATAAATTACCCACTTGTTTAAGTGAAAACAAACCAAAACAAAACAAAATAAAACAGAAAACTGTAATAAGCATTGATTTCACTTCAATTCAGCCATCATATCTAATCCACTGGCTAATTCATTATATTTAACTCCAAAACTTATTTTTACTTGATCAACTTCTTTCCATTTCCAGGCCTATTGCATGATTCCAAGTCATTATTCTCTCTTACATAGACCTCTGTAATACTTACTTACCTAATCATACTGTGCCTAGTGTGGCCAACCCCAAATCCATTCTCCATCAGTAACTAGACTTATTTTCATGAAACTAAATCACAAATTTTCCTTTTTATCCTTGCTTGTAAATATGCCCCCGGCCTCTTCTATCATGGTCTTTATATTGTACCATTTCCCAGATTATTACACTTTTCATGCTTATTGCCGAACTTTTGGATTCTTCATCATTTCAAATTCATCTAGATGTTAAATTCTCACCCTGAATGTTTTTCATTATGTTGATATTGTTCACAACCTTGTATTATTCAGTCCTCTGTCTTCTCAAATGTTACCTCAATGAAATTTTCACACACCAACTGCCAAGTCTGAAGTATCTACTTAGTTATGTGTTATCACATCACCTAGCTTTATGACTTCATAGAGCGCATGCAACTATTTTTTTTATTGTCCGCATCCCTCTACTAAAATATAATTTCCTTAAGAGCAAGGGTTTTTTTTTCTTATTACTAAATCCTCAATGTCTAGAAGAATGTCTAGCACATAGTAGATATTTGATACTTATGAATTGAATGAATGGGTGAATAAGTAAGTGGGTTGGAGCTATTTGGCTACTTCTGTGCTTTTTGATTTTATTGCTTACTTCTCTTGGGATGAATATTGTACCTCCAACCCTAATTCCTATCCCCTCATATAATCCTCCTTCTCCTCATCCAATGTTAGATATTTCAAAAACCATTGAAATTATTTCAAAATATGAACAATATTCTTTGAGAACTTGCAGACCCTGTATATATCTATAAAAATATTTTATTTAATTATTATTATACTGTGAACTCAAAACACCAAGCATAACTCAAATATCCAAAGAGAGTAATTCTTTAGATCTCTTTAATTGTCTTTATATGGCATATGACACCAGGGTCATAAGATATATAGTAAATATTTTATAATCATATACCTGAACTTTTTAGATTTGTGAGATTAAAATGCTTTAAATATTTTTTCTACTTTCATTGTATTTTTAAGAAATATGAGTATTTCCATAATTAGTTGTTTTTTTAAGGAATAACTTTGGGATCTTAAACATTTTAATGAAAGAATAAAATTGACCTCGGTTTATAGTGTCCATGGGGTTTGAAAGATGAGTCAACATTAAAAATAAAAATAGCTAGTTATTTTTCCAGCAAAAGAGAACTTATACAGGAATAATGAAAGAATTGCAAATTTGGGAAATGCAAATTATGGCAAACTATAGACAAGTTCAAAGAACAAAGCAGAGGAACAGTCTTTTATAAAAAAGAAAAAGAGAGAACTTGATAGCAGCTATTTTAAACAAAAGTTTAGCCCACTACAGAAAACTGAGAGTTTGAAATTTAGACACTCCTTATTGACTGGTAAATTGCAGCTTCTCATTGCCTGGGCTGTTGCTGGGTAAGGAAAAAAAAATATTCCTCCTGCTGGGGTGGTCAAATACCTCACTATCTGCCCAGAAATAAGGTGCAACACATGGTACATGCACTCTTTCTTCAGGGCTTCCTGACTCCATCATAAAGCAAATTTCCTTTAATTAATTTTCATAGGTACTAATCACCATCTTCCTTTTTTTGGATTATTACCAGTTTGAGACAAGGACCAAGGATCCAGTTTTATTACTCTATCTTTGTAACAATCTCTTCATTTGACAAATGAAAAGATAAGCAGATACCATACAATGGGAAGGTTATAAACTAATCCAACTTATCAGTATTGGTTATTTATCAGAAAAAGAATATCCTTTAGTAAAGTATGTGGGTTCTATAACCAGATGTCCTGAGTTTAAATTTGGATCTAACACTTTCTAATTTTCATTTCAGGAAAATTAACTGCAATGAAGGGATCAGTTTCCCTTTGAGTAAAATGGAAGTATTATCAATTGCCTCTTGAGATTGCTATGAGAATTAAATGACTTACTTCATACTTACCACTTGGAGACCAGCAAGATAAAGAAAAGCACGCATCACCCCTGCTCTCAGTTTAGTGATATAAATGGACATTGATTTTTTTAAAGAGGATTTGAGATGGTCATTAAAAATTGACCAGGTACAGAAGTTGTATTGAAGAGACAACATTATGTTGTCTAGGCAAACAAGAAAGTAATTTTTCCAAATTCTAATATAGCAAAACTAAAAACTGTCTCTTTCAAAATTCAAAATAGATGATTCAGGACATATAAAGTATATATTATTAATAATTGGGATAATAAACTTCTCGAAGTAATTATTGAATTGTGTGATGCCCTAAATATATTACTGTATCAATAAATATGAAAATAAACAGGTAACTAATGTAACTTAGCTGAGTAATTTTGATATATGAGCTGTCTTCCCCTACCTTAGATTGAGACAGTTGTCTGAAGAAACACTCTTGCTTAAGACCACCTGTCCATCTCTGCCTTGTTCAGAAGCATGACAGTGTACTGCATTATTGACTTTAGATACGATCCAGTGTAGCAAAAATTCATTCATATGACCTATCCTTTCAGTTTCCCTAGTGCTCACTGTGTTCTCACTCTCTCACTCCTGCTTTATTCTCGTTCACTATCTCGTTTTGTCAAATTCGGTGTTGTAGAGGGTGGACAAAGGCAAAGTTGGAGGCTCTCCAGGTTAGTATCAGGCATCTAAAGCTGAGACCAATTTAGTTGTTCTTCAAAGAGACAGGCACAGAGAGTAGAAAGTCACATGGAAACCTTAGCACTCTTTCCAGGGGGTCACCGAATGCTATAATACCAGCTTTAGAGTAACAGAGAAAGAGAGAGGGAAATACATATAATGCAAAAGAGATTTCAACAGCTCCTTGTAGATGTTGAAGGGAGAGGGACATTTTTCATCCCAGTCATATTTTAAAATCTCCTATGAAATTTGTAACAAATATATATTCACAGCTCTGCTTGATTATTATAATTCAGTATATCTGGAATGGAGGTTGGGCTTCCAAAGTTTTAGAAAATTCATTAAGCTTAGAGAATAACTGATTTAAGAAGTAGGACTATGAAAATTCAACTAGGAAAGAGATTTGAAAAATCAAAATAATCCTGAGAAAAACTTCAGAAAACACAAAAGGCAGAGAGATGAAGAAGAATGAAGACCATTGAAAGATGTCTTTGGATTAGATTCTTAGGGGAGGACTATATGGTTTGCAAAACATTATTTACATTATAAAAAGGAAATTCCAGTAACTTAGAGGTTTATATTAATACAAGAAATATACAAAATATGTATTTTCTGGGACAAAGTTTATGCTTTCATAGAATGAACAGGTTAATGTTTTATGATGTCACATTAAGTCAAATATTTAAGCAGCAGGACAGTATGTTAGCATTATGTTGCTTAGCATTTATCAAAGAAAGACAAAGTTCATACAATACAAAAAAAAAAGAACCAGAAACCTGAGTTCAAACACTGCCTTTGATTCTAACATCCTGTAGGATTACAAATGAGTCACTTTAAAAAATAATGTTCACTCACTTCACTTTGTTGTGAGTTCCTTGACACCACTTATTCAGGAAGGCTTTCTCTATACCCCAATCATGCCAGGTATCCAAATATTATCGTAATCAGCTTGCTGATTGGTCTCATCAGCAAGTTTGTAGAACTATGGATGGCAAGCATGGCAAGCAAAGCATTTGGTATCAGCAGAGAAACATTAGATGTAGATATACAGCTTTATTAAAACATTAAATGAGAGAGGAAGGATAGTGTGTCAAATGTTACCAGGCACAGAGAAAGGAGTAACTACCCCCTACAAGGGTCATGATGAACACGTGGTGAATACTTCCTAAAGGAGGTGGTACTTGAACCAGACATTTGGGTTACTAGAGAATATAGTTAGGATATTCTTAGAATTGTCAAATATGTCAAGTAGAAGAGTTTTGAGCCATTTTGATGTGTATTATTGTATTTATCTGGGAGTTTACTGCGTGAAATAATGTGGTGGAAGCTAAGATCAAATAATGACAATTTTGGAGTGGTGCCTCTTTTGAATTTATACTTAAATAGGAAATTACTGAAAATCTGTAGGCAGTCAAATACTATGAACGTATACCTGTATTATGGAAATTAGAGAAGTGAATATGAAGTAGGGTAGACTGGTGATAGAGATCCAACCAAAGTAGTCACAAACCATTGCTGTGGTGGTCCTATGAATGGGTCTTAACAATAGAATCACTCTGTTTTCCATATTTACTCTCTCTTACTAAATATTAGGAGACTTGAGATGCCTGGGTTGCTCAGTGTTTGAGCAGCTGCCTTCAGCTCAAGTCATGATCCTGGAGTCCCTGGATCGAGTTCCACATCGGGCTCCCTGCATGGAGCCTGCTTCTCCCTCTGCCTGTGTCTCTCTGCCTGTGTCTCTGTGTCTCTCATGAATAAATAAATAAAATGGTTAAAAAAAAAAAAACAACTAGGAGACTGAAGTGTCTCTATTCTTAATGATTAATGATTCCAGGTAATAAGCATAATTATGTTTCTGATTTGGTTAAACCTATATCTATAATGTATGTAGTCTCTGGTTCTCAAACCCATAGGCCTAGAAAATGTTAAGACCATAAATTTGACTTATATTTCAGAGGTGTTGAACTCCGTAGCAGTAGAATAAAAGATGTAAAGGAAGCTCTCTGTAGATCAAAAATATTTTATTCAGGGGTTTCTAAGTACTCCAGTATCTCGGTAATGCAATGCAAATGACAATTTAGGAAGTAGGAAAGAATAATCTCATGTAAAATATAGCATGAAATAAAGAGTTATTAAATGAATAAATTGGTACATATGAAGTAACTGAATTCAAAATGTTAGGACTTTGGAAATATACTTAATCCCGTTTACTCAGTGTTAGAAAGTTCACATAAGTTGCAATATATAAATAGTTTAAGACAGCTCCCAAAACATAGATATCTCTCATTAAAGGTAAACACACTGATGATGGTGATGGGAATTATAAACTATGATCAAAATGAGAATGTCCTGCTAAATTTTACTAGGCCAAAGCTTCTTTGATTCTCATCAGGATTTTTTATTTGATTATGTTTAAAAAGATATAAATTGTCATTGCAGTAGATTGGGTGACGATTCCGTTGATTCCTTCCAATTCCTATGTGTCTTTTGGCACATAGTGACCACCCACAGAGTGAAAAGGTAAAATTTGTAGCAACACGGCTTGTTCTAATGACGGAATGTTAAAGATACCATTCAAAGTATATCTTAAAAACATTTGCACGATTTACCTTGTTTACTATCGTCTCTACCAATGTCATAAAAAAGACATACCTAGTTAGCTTACTTGTCCCAGGAAGAGGCTGAGAGACACCTAAAGCCATCCCCAGTCAACCGGGACACACAGTCAAACTGAGTTCCTCAGAACAGTTCAGCTGAACCAGATCTGATAAGCTAACAGTCAGTCACTACACACACCTGAGAGGAATGATTTTAAATCGCTCAATTTTAGGGTAACTTTTTAAGTAGCAACAACAAATACAATATTCCCAAACTTTCCTATCAAAAGTAAATGAAAGTACCTTGCTTGGTGCTAGAGCAACCACACAATACTGAAGAAACTCTTCAAACAATATCCGTGATCCTGTGAAAAATGTAACCCACATGTGATGGGCAGAAATGAAATTAAGGAATAAACATTTCTAAAAGGCTATTGTTCTGGAACAGTGAGAATTCAACAAATACTGGCAGCGTATAGCTTTATGGTTTTTTTGACCCAGGTGAGAGGGAAAAAATTTCTATTTAGAGACCTAGAAAACAAGTTTTTTTTTTCTCTCCAATTGCTTTACAATCAGCTTTATATATAAAAAATATATTTTTTTCATATATAAATACATTATATAATTTATATAATTTTATATATATGTATATTTCAAAGATATTTATCTCTCTTCCCAGTTTCTCCTGTGTTTTTGTTTAAGAAACCCCTTCCTCATCTTTTTTCTTTAATTTCTTCAGTTCTAATTGTGGAAAACATAGAGCTGTAGCTTATCCAATTGTTTTCCTTACAGGTGTTGTTATAAACCACATAAATTGTATGCAACTTTTAACCAATGCAATCTAAATTTATAAAATAACTTTATTGTTAGACTAATAGATAAATATCTATTATATCTAAAATATCGAAAAATCTATCTATAAATATCTGGTTCTGTGGCCCCAACCCTCCTAAGGAGGCTAAAGTAGAAGAATTACTAAGAGGTAGAAAATACCTAGGAACAATCGTCTTTGGTTCCTGCTCCTTGATTATTTCAATCAGAATTGGGATTAGTAATCACAAAGTCCCAAGAAGTTTGAAACTGTGGTAGACTTTAATGCTATTTAACAGATATTTTTGGCTTCCTATTATCTACACAAACTTCCTGCACCTTCTGTTTGGATGGAGCTGTATAACCAGTTTGGGCAATGAATTGTGAATGTGGATCACTTTTCTAATATTTGGCCAGAACATTTAAATGGTATGAGACCTTATCTCTTTTCCTCTCTTGCTTTGTTTGGCAATATTGCTGGTAACGGTAACTTCCATCATTTGAGTCCTAGAGTAAAATCAAATTACTGCAGAGCACCTGGTCTCTCTGTAACACATACCTCATCCAAGTGTATACATTAAGTGTGAAGAAAAGTAATTGTAAGAGATCCTAGGAGAAAATCTACCAAGTGATGTCATGAGTAATTATTGGGTCATAAAATCATACATTTTTTTCTCTTGTTTTTGGGGTTCTTAATTTTCCTAATTATATTTAATGGTTATAACATAATCTTTAAACTTTCATTTTCTAGCACATTCTCTTAGTGTGCTAGAGCTGCAGCAATTTGATAAATAAGAATTATGCAGTGGACCTCTATCATATACTGTGTGATCTTTTCCATACAATTTTAGAAAGTGTCCCTTATCTACTTTAAACAATATGTGGGAGCTTTGGTCTCTTCTACCACCGTAGGTAGTTTAGTCAACATCTCAAAAGACACAGAATCATTAGGAGGCGTGGAGAGAGACAGACTGAGAGAGGAACATTTAGTTAACGGAATTGACTCACACGCTAAGAACCTGGAGACCTAGGGCAGGGCCTACTGCGGTGAAGGCTGTCCACTGACAGAATTTATTCTTACTCAGGGGAGGTTTGTCTTTGTTCTGCTTTATTCACAGTCCACTGTTTTATGTGTTGATTAAAAAACAAAACAAAACAAAACAAAACAAAAACACCCTCACAGTTAGTTTGACTGAATATCTGGGTGTCATGGTCCAGCCAAGTTGATCCACAAAACCAGCCATCACAGGTATTAACTCTGGCTAATGAATGACGCTTACTTTATTCCCTGGCAATTGGACCCAGAATACGTGGGGTGAGTGGTGCCAAGGAGAATTCCTTCTCAGGAACTAGTATGAATCTCAGAATCTTTCAGTATCTCTCCTGTTGAGTTTATTTGCTGTAAAAGCTTGTAAAATCTGGGATCCATCTTTCTCTCCCTCCTCAGGATGAAGTCAAGCCGGCGTGGTCAGTAGATACATACAGAAGGAGACTCCTGGCAGTCTTATTTCAGCAGATAGGTCCAGATATAACTTAAGCCATGAAATATTGAAGCCATTTGTGACCATAGCATAAGCAGGCCATCCTGATAAATATTTTATTCACCAGTTCCCCCTTTTTTGACATACACTTGTTAGCTTCCTGTCGCCTATCATCATCAAAGAGGCATAGATATAGCAGTAACTTATTATCTCGCTATTTCTGCCGTAATAAAATCATGGTAGAGCTATCTGTCAGAACCTGGGGCAATATTTGGTATTGTAGGATAAAATCTTAGACACTGTTGATAGTGCCTGCCCCACACCTGCATTAACTGGCAAGATATTGTCATTGAATTCTGGCACAATTTGTGGTACGAAGACCATGGGATCTGCCATTTAAATCTGTTGGTGCATGAAAAATACCAGAGAATGTCCACTTGAAACAAAACAAAACAAAACAAAACATGGCTTATCAATTCTCTTTACTACATAAGATAGTAGTCTTTCTACCAAAGATTCTCTGTCAAATTATTTGTATTTAAAAATCTACCTATTATTCCTAGGCAGCACTCACACCTTCTGTGTCTTCATGAAGTAAATAGCATTGAGGAAACTGTTGATTATGTTATGGCTAGTTTATAGAAACTAAAAGTGTAACAGAACAGCAACCGTTGCTACCTGCAGAGTTTGTGAATTAAAACATAATGCACTGGCTGTGTCTGATGGTTTAGAAAACAATAGGTCAGCATTTGCCAGTCATTAAGAAATAAGACTGTAAAGCACAGCATTATTCCAGAACCACCATGTGAAGGATTATTACACACAAATTGAGAAAGGCAAGTTAGGGACTATTGGAAATTACATGGCAATAGCTTCAATCACAATAATAAAACACCTTTTGATTAGTCATTATTCTAGTATCTTTTATGACATTTGACTCTCACAGTACCTATTTTTCATAGGGAAAATAATCTTCTTGCCATAATACCCTCTTTTCCCCACACAGAAATCCATATTACTCGTATCTACGTGGGAAATAATCCTGTCTCTAGTTGTTGGGGTTTAACGAACTCTAGTTCACAAACGATGCCACCCAGTCTCACCACACTGTGCCTACTCCTGCTCTGACTCTGAAGTGGGGTATCTATTTTGTCTCGTCATCAAGTTCCAGGTCAACTTTCTGGCTGCTTCTGACATGTCTAAGAACGCTTTGTGGAAACCAGTCTTACCTACGAGATAGCCTTTCTCTTGCCTTATTTCTGAACAGACTATCCAGCCTTTCATGCAGGATTCTGCTGCTCGGAGTCACATTGTGATGCCCACAGCATGGTGGTATGAAGCATAGAATCTGGAATCAGAGTGAAGTAGATTGCAACACTTAACACTTTATTTTTATTTTATTTTTTTTAATTTATTTATTTTATTTTATTTTATTTTTTTCACTTAACACTTTATATACCAGTTTTCTTATCTGTCAAATACGAGTAACTAGTTTTTGCCTCACGCTTTCTTGCAGGTGATACTCCTACTGTCCTTACTGCAATGCTTACTATATGACGACTCATGGGATAGTAGCTGTTTCCTATTTCCATCCTTTATGCACTGTTAGTATAGTCTACTGTTCAGTTTCTTATACCAATCATTTCACTGGCCTGTTACCTTTTACATGTGACCATATTTAGTGAGTATTTATACCCAACTCAGTAGGTATAATATATTTTAAATTCTAGCTTCTCTCAAAGAAGAGAACTCATATATTTACTCATGTGTACTTAAGTTGAATGCAAATGAGTCCTTAGTTTATCAGTATATTATTGGCAGATAATTATTTTCTCTATATTACTTAATAGACTGGAACTTGCATACATCTTAAAATGCAAATCACAAGAAATAGAAAATTAGCCTGAATGAAAGTGGATATTATACTGGAAGCAAATAAGATAAAATGGGCAAGCCATTAAATATGGGTCTCCTTAGAAATAATTTAGTGTCTTTAAAAACAATACAATTATTATTACATATTCACATCCAACCATCATATTCAAATCACTGGTTAGTTTAGTTCATTTACATAGAACACTTCATTGAGTGAACAGAGTGTAAATAGAATGCAGATTTTGTAGACATTTTCTATGTTCATTTAAAATATGTTAAAGAAAAATCCTTAAAGTATGTAGGAAACCTTTTCAGAAAAGCTTTCCTATAGTGCCCTAGGATTCATTCCATAGTAGTTTATCATAATTCCACATTTATAAAGTGTTTTCAGGGAATAAGTTGACCCTTATAAGAATCTCATTAAAAGCAGTATTTCCATGTAGTTAAGCCAAAGTTCTAAAAGATGTTCTTTTTATATTTTGTCAATTTTTGTGGGGATCTTTCTAATAGATACTAAGGATCCTGCTTCCAAAAGTAATATATAACAAAGTTATCATTACCTTCCATGCAATTCTCTAGTGCTATTTATCTCAAAATGGGAAGACTCTAAGCCATTGTGGCCTTATTTATCTGTAGAAAATGTATCCAGGGTATGCTACACCTCCTGAAATAGATTAGATAATGATGATTCCATCCGTCTAGATATCTTGTTGCATCACACAGAAATGTGTATGGAAAGTTGAAATTGTGGTTCAATAGCTCAGAGATGAAGGACCTTGGTTATTGGTGACCCTTTAACCTCTGAAATACATAAGACAATATAATATTGCTTTTCTCATTTTCCCAGTTGGTATATTTTTGTGTTGATTCTTGGTTTTATAGAACACACTGTGTGATTTCTGCCAGAGTCCACAACTCTACCATTTACCATCCAATTTCTATGTTTGGTGGCATTCATAGCAGGAGCATGGTGAAACGAAGCAAGAGTGGGAATTCAATATTTATTATTAATGACAAGTGAATTTTGCTGCAATAAATTAGTTGGGCCAGCAATATGTCACTATTATATATAATAATAGAAGTTTTCATTAATCGTTCCTTTGGTACCGGCCATTTACCCACCATTAAGGAAGAGTATACAGTATAATTGGTTTCCCTGAAGCAATACTCTTTAAAATGTGAAGACAAACTAAGGATCATGGTTGAAAATCAGATAACTTGGAGGCAACAGTCCATATTGACAATGCTGATGGCAGTACTTACTCTGGGGATGCCTAGGTGGCTCAGTTGTTCACCATCTGCCTTTAGCACAGGGCGTGATCCCAGTCGGGGATGGAGTACAGCCTGGGGCTCCCTGCAGGGAGCCTGCTTCGTCCTCTGCCTATGTCTCTGCCTCTCTCTGTGTCTCAAGTAAATACATACATACATACCCAAACATGGTAAAAAGTAAATGACCATTGTAATGGTATAATCATTATTAATATATTTTTGCCTCCATTAAGAAAAATATTTTTAGAGATAAAGATTGATGAAGTTCTGGTTGTATTCAGAGTAAAACACCAAACATACAGGTAGTTTCCATTGGGCAGCTTATTACTGATTTTGGCACAGTTATCATAGGAATTTTCTTTGAACCTGGATCTCTAAAAATTCTTGATGGCTACTTTCAATATTTGAAATAGACTAGGGTAGCAACATGGTATATTCAAAGCTCTTGAATATGTCATAATTCATATGTCATCACTACAAGAAGATTATCTTTCACCATGTCTCCCAGTGCTCTGAAAAGCTCAGTGATACTTGTGGGCACTTATCTTCTGCTATCATGTGGTAGGTGGGGCCATAGGATCACAAAATTTTTATATCAAATAACCTCTAGGGGACCGTATCTACTACATATCTGTGATGGTCAATTTTTTTTAACAGGTCTGTTACATAATTGATATACAAAAAAGTGCATATTTTTAATGTATACAATTTGATGAGTTCAGACATAGGCAAACCTGAATGATACCATCACTACAATCAAAGTAAAAGATATTTCTAACACCTCCTAAAATTTCTGTGTGTGTGTGTGTGTGCGTGTGTGTGTGTGTTGGTAAGGACAATTAACATGAAACCTGCCCTCTTAACAAATTTTGCAATGCGCAATACTATATTGTCAACTACCCATGCCATGTTTTACAGCAGATCTTTAGAACTTGAATTCATCAGGTACAACTCAAACTTTATACCTATTGATCAACAACTCTCCCAGCCTTTGGCAACCACTATTTGTACTCTCTGTGATTTTGAGTTGGACCATTTTGGAAATATATAGGTAGAAGAATAAAGCATTTGTATTTCTGTGACTAGTTTATTTCTCTGAGCATAATGTCTCCCAGGTTCATCCATGTCACAAATTAGAGTATTTTCTTGTTTAAGGCTGCGTATTTTATCATATGCACATACCACAGTTTCTTTATTCGTTTATTTGTTGATGGATATTTAGATTGTTTCCATATATTGGCTATTGTGAATAGTTCTTCAATGAACATGAAATGCAGCAAAAGCAGTACTATGAGGGTAATTTATAGTAATAAACACCTTCATATAAAAAAGAAAAGCAGTGTCAAATAAACAACCTAACTTTACATCTCAAGGAACTAAAAAAAGAAAAAACAAATAAATGAAAACTTAGCAGAAGAAGTAATAAAGATTAGAGCAGAAGTAAAAAGAATAGAGACTAGGAAAACAATAGAAAAAGCCAATGAAAGCAAAAGTTGTTTTTTTTTTTTTTTTGAAAAATAAACATAACTGACAAACTTTCAGCTCTACTAAGAAAAGGAAGAGTAAAGTGAATGAAATAAAAAATGAAAAAGGAGACATCACAATTGATATAATAAAAAGGATCATAAGAGACTATTACAAACAATTAATGCCAACAAATTGGATAATGTAGGAGAAATGGATATAGTCCTAGACACACAAAGTAACAACTGTGCATCATAAGAAATAGAAAGTATGAACAAACCAATAATGAACAAGGTGAATGAATAAGTAACTAAAACCTCCCAACAAAGAGAAACCCAGGACCAGATAGACTCATTAGAGAATTATACCAAATATTTAAAGAATAATCAATACCGGCCCCTCTGAAACATTCCCAAAAAACTTGAAGAGGAGATAACACTTCCAAACTGTGGTGATTAATTTTATGAGTCAACCAGGCTAGGCTATAGCACCCAGGGTATCCAGTTCTTGGTCAGGCACCAGTCTAGATATTGCTGTGATGGTAATTTTTTTAATGCGATTAACATTTAGGCAAGTAGGCTTTGAGTAAAGCAAATACACTGGGTGAGACTCAACCAAAAGTTTAAGGTCTTACAGAAAATAGTCCCTCAAGAAGAAGGAATTATGCCTCCCGACTGCCTTTGGACTCTTACATCAGTTTCTGCCTCAGCTTCCAGCCTTCTAACTGCTCTGCAGAATTTTCACTTGCCAACTCCTACAAACACATGAGTCAATGAGCCAATTTCTTAAAATCCACATATATATATATATATATGGAAAAGTGTGTGTGTATATGTATATACTTTTCCATTTCTCTGGAAAACTCTAACTAATACACTCCATTCTCAGCAAACCTTTAGAGAAGTTAGCGTATAATATGTGAAAAATTCAAGGAATGAGGAGATGATATATTGTCTAGTGAATCCAGTGCAAGAGAGTGTGACCTTGAATTAGTGCTTTCATGTTTCTAAAGAAGTAATAAAAAAAAAAGGAAAAGAAAAGAAAAAAAATAAAAGAAGTAATGATTGTAACTCACCCCTATGCTAATTAAGCCAGATCTATGAAGCATTCAGTATATAGGGATCAATTTTCCTGAGCTAGTATCCTCCTGGCACAAGCTGATATTAAATATTTTACTCAAAGAATAAGTTGTTGTAAGTGTATACTCTTCGGGCTTGCTCCAAGTAGCCCAGAATCTTAGCAAGAAAATAAAATCTTTTTCTCTCATAATATTGTAGACTTTTGTGATGTTCAAGTAAACAAGTTATCTTTGATGCAAAAGTTGTTTATCAGGGTTGGTCAGAGCAGAAAACTAGAAATGAAACGTCTAGGAATATCTGAAAAATCCTCAATCTTATGCTGTATTTAATTGATATGACTTGAGAAGACAAGCTGTGGTTTAGGAATTTCACCTTGGGGTTCTCAGAGACGTGTTTTTTTTTTTTGTTTGTTTTTTGTTTTTTTTTTGTTTGTTTGTTTGTTTTTATTGGTTGTCACAGAGGTAGTTGTAGGGTCACAGACTGCTGAAACCACATGAGGGTTCAGGTTAGAACATTCAGATATCATTCAGAAAATCATGATCCCTTTTCCATGAAAAAGTTCCAGAAATGAAAAATGGGCAGGATATTCTAGAACCCATCGGTCCTTTCAGAGCACTTTAGTTGGCTAGTAAATAGTAAGGAAGGAAAGGAAAGAAAGAAAGGAAAATAAACTCTCTTATCATTTCTCACTCCCAAATGGACACAATTCTAAAGTAGGAGGTATAATGTCACAAGACATTTGGTGGAGGACTTTAGGATCTTTCATTTAGATGACATAATCAGTGTTTACATTAAGATCAAGGTCTAGACAAAGCCAAGCCAGATTTTCTTTCCTTTTCTTTTAGGAAAACCAGCCTACTAAAGAGATGATGGAGAGCCCAGTGAAACTCTGTGCTAGGGTAGTGACATGTAGATTTCCTAGTCTTGGACTTGCAAATATAACTGATGGGAAAACAGACTCAATAATCACTGCAAAGTTGCCTTTGTTGTAGTGGTAAATGGAGGTGATGGTAGTGGTGGTAACAGCAATGACAATATGGTATTTAGAAGAGACGTGGAGTCTGGGGGTAGAATGGATCCTCCAAAATATATATTTCATATGCAAGTAATTGTTTGCATTATTTTAAAAAGGCATAATTACTGGGGACCCAAAAATGGGAATTTAATTAACATTTAATACATTTTATTCATATTAAGGAGAATAATTTTGAGGATTTTAATTGATCTTTCTAAGTGGTCCCCAATAATTTCTGAATGATCACTAAATTACAGAATCACATATGCTGGCTTTAGAACCATGCTGTCTACCATATTGCAGTACTTACACACACACACACACACACACACACACATACACTCACATAATAGTATCCAATAACATCGGCATTTGTAGTGTGCAGAGTAAAAAGATTAAACGGGACTGTATAACTAGTTCTGCTTTATATTGTTCCTTGGTATTGAAATGGAAATAAAATTCTGTGATTTGCAAGTGAGACGCTTTTTATTACATACTACAGAACTTTCTTTAATGTTTCCATTATTTTGCCTTCAGATAAATATGATAAAAGAGAAATAAGAGCATTGTGCAGTCCTGCTTAAATCTGAATTTAAGTTAATGGCATCTAAACTTTCTCACTTAGCCAGTATTCCATAACTTTCTACATGTATTACTTTAACGATATTAGCATTCGACCCTGTGTGATTGCATCACTTAAGAGGAGTGTTTCAGTGGCCAAAGACTGGGTTGCCATAGTTGACCCTTGAATGGCACAGGTTTGAAATGCATGGGTCCACTCATGTATGAATTGTTTATAGTTCAGTATTGCAAGTATATTTTTAACATTTTTCTTTAGCTTACTTTACTGTGAGAATAAATACAGTATATATACATGCCTATAACATAAAAAACATGTTAACCGACTGTTCTGCAAGGCTCCCAGTCAACAGTAGACCATGTAGTTAAGTCCTGAGAGTCAAAGTTTCTATGCAGATTTTCAACTGTGTGTTCCTAACCCCCACATTGTTCAAAAGTCAACTATAATTTATTGAAGTTCTTTGACTCATTTATCAGTCAGAAATCCATGTATTATTTTGGATAAGGCCACTAAATAAAATAGCTCTATATAAATATTATACGTGAATTCAACTGTCCAATTGATTTTGACGTGCACCGCAATTATATACAGCGAATTTTACTTCATCCGTTTTGCTATTTTTTTCACATTGTGTTTGATCTGCAAATTGATTTTGTTTTATGGTAAGTGGAAATAAGTGTTATTTTTTTTAACCCAGACAGATATTACCTTGTTTTTTCCCAAAAGTATTTAATTTTTGTTTAGGATATATAATGTTTATATCACTAAAGTAAGACTTCAATTTGGAATTCCATTAGCTAAAGGAAGGAAAGTGATTTTAGGGGAAAGCCAAGGAATTTCAACTCCAAACAGCCCGATTTACAAATTTTGTATATATGGCATAGGTTGATAGTCTTATCTCCTTATTTTCTGTACTTTATAAAAGATTTTAAAATGTGGATAATATTAATAGGTCTTAGCCTGAACTTAAGTTATTATTACTATTATTATTAGGATAAGAAAGAGGGAATGATGGATTTTTTTAAAATCTGATTCTCTGTCTCTGAATGATTTGAACAAGGAAGAAAAACAAGCTTTATATTTTGGCTGTCAAGGCAATTGCTCAAATATAATTTTGTGGTTGAGTAACTCAAGAGTGGATTAGTTACAAAAGTTCCGATTTTTGGCATTTGCTGTTCAAAGGAACAGGAAGGATGCCTTGTTTCACAATGTGCATTTAAAAAACAATGTGGAAACAACAGCAATCTGCATCTCGTCACTTTATTGGGATTTAAGCAATTCCGCAGTCTTCTTCTGCTTAAAGCTGCACAGACTGCAGGGCTCCAGATGTTTGCACGGAAGGGCATTTGCTTTCACCAACATTTTCCTGACCACAGGGGATTCCCAGTTGGCTCTGGACAAAGGCAACAGAGGCTTTGTGTCATTCCAGGTGTCATGCGGCTAACCCCTAGAGAGGCTGGGCTTTTTATGTAGTCTGCCTATTGCTTAACCGCCTTTCCCGTGAGCAGATTTCTTTAGTGCACTCAGACAGTTTGCAGAGCTTGGCAATAAAATGCTTAAGTTAACATTATTAAGAAAATGTAAACACTGTTTTGATAGATGTCGTGAGTCTCCTCAAAGTACAGAATCAGTTGCAATGGAACAGCTGGCTACTTACTGATTTAAAAGGAACAGAGAGCCTGAATACGCTGTCTTTTATCTATTTCTTTCTCCAATAGAATTTGGAGATGTCCCAAGAGTAGTGGTTCAGACACTTGCTGTGATAAAAGGAAGGATCTATTATGTGATTAATAGATATTTCGATCTCAAATACAAGTTCGGCATCAATAAAGTCTGTTTTTTTTTTTTTTTAGCTGAATTTGATCCTTCGTCTTTTATCTAGTTACTTCATGGAACTAATTATTTACAAATACAATCACTTTTCATATGAAATTTCATCATGATGCTAATCTCTTGACTACACACTTGGCTCATGAAGGTTTTCAAATTGTATTTATTCTCAGAAGGTTGCTTTCATTTATTAGACATTTATTTTCATTCTTACGGTTGAGCTGGCTTATTCTAAGAATCTATTTTTCAGTGGCTTATAAATTTCCCTTTGGAAGGTCTCATCCTAGAAATGATAATTTTTTGAAATTTTAGAAAAATGCATTCATTAATTTTTAAAAATCAGTGATGGGTAAATGGAATGCTTAATTTCCTGAATACTATGCACATTGGTACTATTTTGTTTTCCAATTAGGGCTGAGCCCCTGGGGCCAGTATTCATAGTAGATATTTGGCTTTCCTTACCTCCCAAAATAGCTCATAGAAGGTACAAATCTTATCAGTCACTCTATGTTCTGTTTTCTGAAACTCAAACAATAAGCAGCCTATAAGCTTTACCTGAATGTAAGTTCTTCTTTTCATCAGTCAGAAACAGACAAAAAGAAGCAATCTGGGACCTCATCAGACCCTGATTAAAAGGTTACTTCCCTCCACTAGGGTTTTTCTAAATCCTTATTCTTGTCTTTTGTTGGTTATCTACCATAATCTTCATTCTCTTTTTATGGTTAATTTTATTGGCTTGTCCTATGAATCCTACGGTGCCCTTTGAGAAACAAACGCTGTCAAGACCGATGAAATTCATTATAGGTCAAGATCTATTTTATTTGCCTTTGAGAAGCTATGATCATCAAGAAATAGAAGAAGCCATCTTGACAGCCTCTCATTGATAGACCTTTTTGGAGTTAGGGAGTCTGAAGACTGAGAGATGTCTCTGAATCCACAACTTATTCCTGACCAAGTGCTTCTTGGTAAACCTGAAGCAACTAAAACCACTCAATTCTCTAAAACATAAAACATGCTTTTCCCCCGGGCAGGCCTTATTTATCACAGGTGAAATAAATGAACCATGATCGTTATGCTTCACAGTGCCAGAGTTTCTGTGATCTTGGTCTGATGTTGTGCATTTTGATTAAGAGTATTTGTCCAGTTACACCTTGTTAAACTAGATTATCCTAGTCATTACTTGGCTAGTGAATTATAGATATTTTTATTTTTTCCCTGCATGGATATATTGCTAAATTATAAGGGTTTTAGCAATTAAATAACTGCTAAATATATTTATATATTATATATATATGAGATTCTTAATTCAGTATTTGCCTGGCTCACATAGTTTGTTAGTGGCAAACTTGATATTTTAACCTGAGTTCCATCCAAAGGTCTAGTGTTACCTAGATGTAGATGTTGGAATGCTAATAAATTAATAATAATAATAACAACAACAACAATCATAATAAAACTAAACCAACACCAAAAGCAACACTAAAAATAGTATGCCTATGAAGAGTAATTCTATATTTTGTATATATTTTTCAGCTCCATTAATAATTGCAAGAAAGAGATTGCTTTCATTATAACAGCAGCATTATAGCAATTTTTTCTATTGTGTGAACAAGACTAACTTGTGAGATTTGGGTCCAAGTCATGGTTCCTCTATGTATGGCTAATCATCTTTAAAAATAAAAAGGTTGGTGGGATATTAGGTAATATTTCTTTCTAGTTTTGAGCTTCTGTGATTGATGATCTGAAGATAGTGAAAGTGATCTTTGAAATGTTTACAGCTTTTATTTAGGCAATTTTTATCTTCCAAAGATATATTTAAGTCACATAGCAAATCTATTAAGAAGTAAATAATAACTTATGCTAAATTTATGGAAGATGGTAGGATATAATCTTGATTGAAAATTTAAGTTTGAGACAAATTACATCTTTCAGAAAGTTATGGCACAGCTACACATATAAAAGATTTGTGGGAGAACAAGACTATAAACATTGAACAGTCTGGAAATATCTAATAAGGGTCCTATTGTCATGGTTTACAGTTCACTTAATGTATGTAGTTGATGTACATCTGAACATCTAAACTTCCCATAGAGAGAAAAAAAAATTAACCTGTTACTTTTGTTATCTTGTTAGCTTACTGGGAAAAACCAAACCAATTTTCTTGTTTTCCAAGCATGAGTGAAAAACAAACACTTAAAAAAAAAAAAAAAACACGTCGGGCTCCCGGTGCATGGAGCCTGCTTCTCCCTCTGCCTGTGTCTCTGCCTCTCTCTCTCTCTCTCTGTGACTATCATAAATAAATAAAAATTAAAAAAAAAAAGCAAAACATACTTTATTATCACTTTCAGTAGATAGATTGATATAGACCTAAGATAGCTAGATAAATGTAGATGTACATATAGATAGAACTAGATTTACAGCTAAAGATCAATATAGACAGGTATATAGATGTCTCTCTTTCTCTCTCTCTAGGTAGATAGAAAATAGAATATTAACTTTGCTTTTTAATTTTTTCACTCATCTATCTAAAAACACATATATAGAGATAGAGATGATATATATATATAAATTTATATATAAAACATTATGTAACTATATAAATTTCATCCCCTATCATTCTCAGGATAGACAAACATGTTAGCTAGGTAGATTGATAGATAGATACTCTAAGGAATCTGCTTAGAATCAATTTGCAAGATACAGCAGAAAGTATCTACGTCCTAAATCCTTGACTAATGGCATTTGATCTATTTAACCATCCAACACAAGTTCAAGATACCCATTGAAAACTGTTACCATTAGCATGTAGGTTGTTCCATGTGTGAACTCTGCATTGTAACAGAAGAATATAAAAATCAGTGCAATAGAACACAATCCAAAAGGATATGCTCATGTTAACCCTGGAGAAATAGTCTTTCCCCTTATTTCAGAGCAGTGATAGATCGCACAGATATCACTATACTATTATGTTTCAAAATTCAGTATGAAAAAAATCAGATCTTTTGCACCTTATTATACAACTATGAAATAGGTGATAAACTCAAAATAACAGGTTTGAAAAATAAATTAAAGATTAAATGGATAAACAAACAATCACCCTGATCCTATTGCAGGCCTGATTGGATCTTTTAGAGATGGCTATTGCTACTGACCTTGTTGATGACCTTGTGAAACTGTCTCATCTGGATGAAGGTGACAGTGCTGTTACTGAAAGACACAAACAGATGCAAGTGGTAGAAGACAGGTTAAAAAATTCTATAGAAGTGCTCAGTAGTGCTCAATAACACCTGTTAGAAACAAAAATTTCTACCAAATAAATGCATATAGAAGAAACCTCATAAAATAAAAGCTGAATTCAGAGTTATGCATCTCCAAAATACCCATTTGTCATCTTATCTTCTTTCAATTTATCTTTATCTCTCTGAAAGGAAAATACTTCTACTGTTTCAGATTCTTTCTAAATTTAAATCTGCAAAGTCAATGGTTAAAGAATTTTATAAAAGCTGACAGTATAACTTAAAAGTTGCAGTCTATAGGAGTAATAGCACTAGCAAATATATACATTGTATTTTTTTATTTCCTAGTAATCTTTACGCACACCATGTATATGGGAGTATATTTAGTAATCTTTATGCACACTATGTATATTACACACCTTCCATATGGGAGGTAGAGAAACTCTGGAAGTTGTAGAGACTCACATCCGCTAGAGAGATGTGCAACTCCAAACTTCATCTTTTCTCTACATTTCTGGGTTTCTTTTTTTCAATTTCATTTTGGTCCAGCTTTAGCTAACTAAATCATAGTTTTAAGTCCAGCTTGAAGGGCTGTATGAAAAGTGATATTCCCTTTGAAAGAGGGAGAAGATTGCTGCTCTGTAGAACTTGTCCCTGCCCATTTTCTGTGGGTTAAGTAGTAATGATGGGTCTCATCCAGATAGGCTCCTAAAAAAAGTTGGAGAATCCCTCTCTTTGTCCTTTATGTTTCAGTTGCTCAAATACGTACTTAGAATTGTGGACACCAGCTGTCAAATGTGGGATCACCAGATGTTCCCAAAGTAAGTGGTTACTATAGGCATAACAATTAAGTCCCAGGCTTGAATTTGTCAATTTGTGAAATATGAGTGGTATTATGAGGGAGCATCACCTTGCTAGCATTCCTTTTATTGCTCCAAAGAGAGCATTAATGCCTGTGGAGGCATATTCAGGACTCATGACTTAGATTGTTTCTATTTATGGAAGCGTAGATTAAAATGTACCCTCTGTGGAACAGAATACCATAGGCTGGGTAGCTTACACAACAAGTATTTATTTCTCATAGTTCTGGAGGTTAGAAGTCCAAGATCAGGGTGCCAAACATGGGAATATTCTGAGGAAGGCCCTCTTCCTGGTTTACAGTCAGCCATCCTCTTGTATCCTCACAGGGTTGAGATTGAAAAAAAGAAAGAGAGAGCCCACAAACTCTTTGGTGTCTCAACTTATGTGAGTTATAATACCCACATGGGGGCTCCATCCACATAACCCAATTACCTCCCAAAGGCCCCATCTCCTAATGCCATCCCACTACCTACTGGGGTTAAGGTTTCCACATGTAAACCTGAGAAGAGGGAGATGAAGACATGCAATCCATAATAAAATGCTATGATCAAAAAATAAAAATGCTTGACTCTTATAAACAGAATGACAATATCATGGTCTTTTCAGAGCAAGCAATATCTGAGAAGGTTAACATATTTGAGAACATTCATCCAATATGAATGAAGTGCATCTGCCTCACTTTATAGTCAATTTAAGGGGAAGAACAACCATCACTTAGTTGAATCTCCCTGTAGTGTCCACTGTAGTGTATTTATCTATTAAGACAAAAGGTTATATCATCTACGATCTGACTTTTAGAATACATAGCATGGAATAAAGAAAGCATACAGAAGTAGGAGGTGGACTACTGTCAACTGAGCCCCTTTTATACACTAGGCTAAGTAATCAGTACTTTAAATTACTATCTATTGTAATACAATGTCACGATCTCATGTAATGATCTATTAAAAGGCTCTCACTCTCAGCCATGATGAAATAATAGAGAAACAAACACGATATAAAACGGTGATTGGCAGACAGCCACATCCAATGGCTTTCTGTTGGTGGTGAGATCGATTCAGAGTTTATGGCTAAAATCTTGAGTAGAGTATTGGAGAGAAGTGGCTGCAGAGGGTGTTGGTATATCAGAGTGGCTTCTTGAGATTTTGGCTGAAGTTTGATTTGTGCATGTATGCGAAGAAGATACCAAGATCTGGGAAGTACCACCAGAAAGTAATAGAGGGGGAAAAAAAATCAGAGTTCACACAGAGCCTAGAATACTTTTTATTCCCCTCAGACAGATGAGAATGAACTTCTAATATGTGGTGTATAAGATAGAGTTCTCATAAAGTTTCTGCCATAAAAAGGATTTTGCTGCAGAGGTGAGGAAATGCTAGCCCTAAAATAAAGGCCACTCAAAATTCCTGCTCAGAAGACTTGAAAGGAAATCATAGGGGACTCAAACTAATTACAAGAAATTTAACTACATGACGGGAAAGAAATATTACATTAGTGAGAAGAATAAAATATCTGGCAACCAGCAAGGTAGCACATTTGATATCAAATTAAAAATGATTCAGGTTTGCACAAAACAAGAAAATTCATAGCCAGGAGAAAAAGCTTTAAATTCAAATAGACCCAGAAATAACAGAGATAATGAAATCAACACATTTAAAGCATTAAAAGTCTTTATAAGAGTTTTCATATGTCCCAGAAGGAAAAAATAAATGTATGAACATGATAGGTATAGAAGATTAAAATAAAAACGCATGCAAAATAAAATTTAAAAAAAATATTTGAAGTAGAAAATCATAATCATGGAAAATTTACAGCAAATTGGAAACCACACAAGAAAATATTAGTGAATTTGAAAGTCTGGCAATAGAAATATCCAAACATTAAAAAAACAAAACAAAAAAAACACTGGATAAAATAAACAGAGCTTTAATGAACTATAGGACATTATCAATCATTTTCATATATGTGTATTTGGTATTTCATAGAAAAAAGCAAGATACAGAAACAAAGGAAGGGTAAGGGATAAAATATTTTAAAATATTAAAAACTATAAACCCACAGATCCAAGACATTCACAGGATTTCAAGCAATATAAATAAGAAGAAAATCAAAATCACACCAGTGTATATTATAATCAATTATGTGTAAATTCATGGTAATAAGTCATTTTTTTAAAAAATGAGAAAAAAAGTGACAGGTTTTATGTGAAGAAAAAAATTATAACAGACTTCTTGTTAGAACTATGTAAACCAGAGGACAATGGAGTGACATTTTTAAAATATTGAAATGAAACAAATAAGTATATTTTTTAAAATTGAAGTAGATGTGAGTTTTTCCCTAGATAAGCAAGGCTTAGATAACTAATGAAAAACGTAGGAGTATTTTATTTTGTGGGTTCTTTTTTTAAGATTTTATTTATTTATCCATGAGAGACACAGAGTGAGGCAGAGACATAGGAAGAGGGAGAACCAGGCCCAGTGTGGGATTCAATCCCAGGACCCGAGGATCACACCCTGAGCCGAGGAAGACACTCCAACACTGAGCCACCCAGGTGCCCAGCATAAGAGCATTTTAATAAATATTAATGGAATCCTTTGCCTGAAAGAAAAATCTAACTGATGAAAATTTTAATCTACACAAACAAAGAAGAGGATAAGAGAAAGTAGATAATGTGGGTCACTATAAAAGACATTTTTATCTCCTTTAAAAAACTATTCAAAAAGTAATTAATTCTTTCTTCAATTTTTTTTTAATTTAAATTCAATTTAGTTAACATATAGCATACTATTAGTTTCAGGGGTAGAATTTACTGATTCATCAGTTGAATATAGCACCCAGTGCTCGTTACATCACACGCCCTCCTTAGTGCCCATCACCTGATTACCCCATACCCGCCCCCCACACCAGCCCTCCAGAAACCCTCGGTCTGGTTGCTAAAGTTGAGTTTCTTATGGCTTACCTCCCTCTTTGTTTTCATCAAAAACATATTTTTCATCAAAAATGTATTTTATTGTTCCTTCCCTTCTCCTATGTTCGTCTGTTTTGTTTCTTAAAGTCCATGTATGACTGAAATCATTTGTTGTGTTTCTCTCATTGACATATTTTGCTTAACATCATACCCTCTAGTTCTATTCATGTCCTCACAAATGGCAAGATTTAATTTTCTTTATGGCTGAGTAATATTCCATTATAAGTCTACTTCTTTATCCATTCATCTGTCAATGGACATCTGGATTCTCTCCATATTTTAGCTATTGTGGACATTTCTGCTATAAACATTGGGGTCCAGGTGCCCTTTTGAATCACTATGTTTGTATCCCTTGGATAAATACTGAGTAGTGTGATTATTGAGTCATATTGTCTATTTTTAACTCTTTGGGGAACCCCCACACTGTTCTCCAGAGTGGCTGCACCAGTTTCCATTCCCACCAACAGTGAAGGAGGGCTCCCCTTTCTCCACATCCTCACCAATATCAGTTATTTCCCTAGATGTTCATTTTAGCCATTCTCAATGGTGTGAGGTGGGAACTCATTGTGGTTTTGATTCATATTTCCCTGATGCCAAGAGATGATGAACATTTTTTCATGTGTCTACTGGCCATCTGGATGTCTCCTTTGGAGAAATGTCTGTTCATGTCTTCTGCCCATTTCTTGACTGGATTTTTGTTTTATGGCTGTTGATTTTTAGATTTTGGATACCAACCCTTTATCTGATAAGTCATTTGCAATTTTTTTCTCCCATTCGATAGGTTGCCTTTTAGTTTTGTTGACTGTTTACTTTGCTGTGCAGGAGCTTTTTATCCTGATGAAGTCCCAATAGTTCAATTTTGCTACTGTTTCCCTTGTCTTTGGAGACATGTCTAGCAAGAGGTTGCTGTGACCAGGGTCAAAGAAGTTGCTGCCTGTGTTCTCCTCTAGGATTTTGATGAATTCCTGTCTCACATTTAATCTTTCATCCATTTGGAGTTTAATTTTGTGTATGGTATAGGAAAGTGATCCAGTTTCATTCTTCTGCATGTGGCTGTCCAATTTTGCCAACACCATTCCTTTGACTATTTGGGGCCTTTTTGGTTCCATACAAATTTTAGGATTGTTTGTTTCAGCTCTGTGAAAAATGCTGATGTTATTTTGATAGGGATTACATTGGATGTGTAGATTGCTTTAGGTAGTATAGACATTGTAATATTTGTTCTTCAGATCCATGAGCATGGGATGTTTTTCCATTTTTTGTGTTTCCCTTAATTTATTTCATAAGTGTTCTATAGTGTTCAGAGTACAGATCCTTTACTGCTTTGGTTGTGCTTATTCTTAGGTATCTAATGGTTTTTAGTGCAATTGTAAATGACATAAATTCCATGATTTCTCTTTCTTCTGTTTCATTGTTAGTGTATTGAAATGCAACTGACTTCTGTGCATTGATTTTATATCCTATGACTTTGTTGAATTCCTGTATCAGTCCTAGCAATTTTTTTGTGGAGTATGTATTTGGGCTATATACATAAGGTATCATGTTATCACTAAAGAGTGAAAGATTGAGATCTTCCTTGCCAATTTGGATGCCTTTTATTTATTTTTGTTGTCTGATTACAGAGGCTGAGATTTCCAATACTATGTGGTGAGAGTAGACATCCCTGTCATGTTCTTGACCATAGAGGAAAATTCTCAGTTTTTCCCCATTGAGGATGATATTCACTGTGAGTCTTTTATATATGGCTTTTTATGGTATATGATATTGAGATATTTTCCCTCTGTCCCTACACAGTGGAGAGTTTTTACCAAGAAAGGATGCTGTATTTTGTCAAATGCTTTTTCTACATCAATTGAGAGTATCATATGGTTCCTGTCCTTTCTTTTATGAATATGATATATCACACTGATTGATTTGCAGATGTTGAGCCACCTCTGAAGCCCAGGAATAAATCCCACTTGGTCATGGTGAATAATACTTTTAACATACTGTTGGATCCTATTAGCTAGTATCTTGATCAGAATTTTTGCATCCATGTTCATCATATTGGCCTGTAATTCTCCTTTTTAGTGGGGTCTTTGATTTTGGGATCAAGGTAATGTTGGCCTCATAGAATGAATTTGGAAATTTTCTTCCATTTTTATTTTTTTGGAACAGTATCAGAAGAATAGGTGTTAATTCTTCTTTAACTGTTTGGTGTAATTCCCCTGGGAAGCCATCCATACCTGGACTCTTGTTTGTTGGGAGATTATTGATTACTTATTCAATTTCTTTGCTGGTGATAGGTCTGATCATTTCTATTTCTTCCTGTTCAGTTTTGGTAATTTATATGTTTCTAGTAATTTATCCTTTTCTTCCTGATTGCCCAATTTGTTGGCATATAATGGCCCATGATATTCTCTTATGTTTGTTTGTATTTCTTTGGTGTTGGTAATGATCTCTCCTATTTGTGATTTTATTTATTTGGGGCCTTTCTCTTTTCTTTTTGATTAAGTCTGGCTAGGAGCTTATCAATCTTATTTTTTTAAAGATTTTATTTATTTACTTTTTTGGCAGAGGGCACAAGCAGGGGCAGTGGCAGGCAGAGGGAGAGGGAGAAGTAGACACCCTGCTGAGCAGGGAGCTTGATGTGAGTCTATATCCCAGGACTCTGGGATCATGATCTGACCTAAAGGCAGATACTTAACTGACTGAGCCACTCAGGTGCACAGGGTTTATCAATTTTATTAATTGTTTCAAAGAATAAGATCCTATTTTCATTGAGCTGTTCTAATTTTTATATATAATATTATATGTAATAATATTATTAATATATTAATATATTAATTAATATGTATTATTATATGTTAATATACTATATATAATATATATAATTAATGTAAATATATATATATGTAATTTCTATATCATTGATTTCTGCTCTAAACTATATCATTTCTTTTCTCTGGCTGTATTTAGGCTTTATCTGCTGTTCTTTTTCCGGGTCCATTAGGTATATTTGAGATTTTTCTTATTTCTTGAAAAAAGCTACATTGCTATGTACTTCCCTCTTAGGACCACCTTTGCTGCATCACAAAGATTTTAAACAGTAGTGTTTTCCTTTTCACTTACTTTCGTGTGCTTTTAAATTTTTTCTTTAATTTCCTGGTTGACCCATTCATTCTTCAGTGGAATGTTCTTTGACCTCTGTATTTGTGGTTCTTCCAAACTTCTTGTGGTTGACTTCAAATTTCAAGTGTTGTGGTCTCAACATATGCTTGGTATAATCTCAGAATTTTTGTACCAGTTGAGACCCAGTTTGTGACCCAGTATGTGATGTATTCTGGATAATGGTTCATGTGCACTTAAAAGAATATATATTCTGCTGCTTTAAGATGAAATGCTCTGAATATATCTGTGAAGTCCATCTGGTCCAGTGTGTCATTCAAAGCCCTGTTTCCTTGTTGGTCTTCTGCTTCGATGATCTGCCCATTGTTTTGAGTGGGATGTTAAATTAAAGTCCCCTACCATCATTGTTATTATCAACGAGTTTCTTTAATTTTATTATTAATTGGTTTATATATTTGGCTGTTCCCAAGTTAGGAACATAATTATGTGTAGTTTTTAGATCTTCTTGTTGGATGGACCCTTTTATTACAATATGGTGTCCTTCTTCATCTCTTATTACAGTATTAGGTTTAGAATCTAGTTTGTCCAATATAAGGATGGCTACTCCAGCTTTCTCTTGATGTCCATTAGTATGATAGATTGTTTTCTACCCCCTCACTTTCAATCTGGAGGTGTCTGTGGGTCTAAAGTCAGTATCTTGTAAGCAGCATACCAATGGGTCTTATTTTTTTTAATCTATTCTGATACCCTGTGTCTTTTGATTGGAGCATTTAGTCCATTTACCTTCATAGTAATTATTGAAAGATGTGAATTTAGTGACATTATATTACCTGTAGAGCCTCTGTTTCTAAGGATTGTATTTATTCCTTTCTGGTCTTTGTTACTTTTGCTCCCTCTCTCTGCTCAAAGGTTCCTCTTTAATATTTCTTGCGGGGCTGGTTTAGTGTTCACAAATTCCTCTATTTTTTTTGCTTGTCCTCAAAATTCTTTATTCCTCTTTCTATTTTGAATGACAGCTTTGCTGGTAAAGTATTCTTAGCTGCATATTATTCCCATTTAGCAGGTTGAATATATAATGGCAGTTCTTTCTGGCCTGGCAAATCTCTGTGGACAGGTCTGCTACCTGCTTCATGTGTCTACCCATATAGGTTAAAGACCTCTTTTCCCCCAAGCTGCTTTCAGGATTTTCCCTTTATCTTTGAAATTTGTGAGCTTTGCTATAATATGTTGAGGTGTTGACCTAGTTTTGTTCATTTCAAGGGGAGTTCTCTGTTCCTCTTGTACTTGAATGTCTGTCTCCTTCCCCAAATTAGAGAAGTTCTCAGCTATAATATTTTCTTTCTTTTTTTTTAGCTATAATATTTTAAAATAAACCTTCTGCCCCTTTCTCCTGCTTTTCATCTTCTGGGACCCCAAAATATGGATATTATTTTGCTTTATGGAATCACTAAGTTTTCTAAGTCTCCCTTCATAAAATTAAAGTTTTCTCTCTTCTTTCCAGCTTCCTTATTTCTCCATCATTTTATCTTCTATATCACTGATTTACTCTTCTACCTCATTCATCCTTGTTTTTATGGCCTCCATTTGGGACTGCATCTCAGTAATAGCATTTTTAATTTCAGCCTGACTAGATTTTACTTCTTTTATTTCTATAGTAAGGGATTGTCTTCTATGCTTTTTTTCAAACCTAGCTAGTATCTCTATATTCGTTGTTTAAATTCTGGTTCAGACATCTTACTTATATCTACATTGATTAAATCTCTGGCAGTAAGTACTCCCTCCTGTCCTTTATTTTTGGGTGAATTCTTCTATCTTGTCATTTTGTCCCAAAAAGAAAAGAAGAAAAAAAGAGGAAAAATAACAATAACAATAGAAAAAGAACAAAAGAAACAAACAAACTAGATCCTGGGTTTGTTTTGGTCGGCTTGTTAACTACACACACATATATATGATATATATATATGACTAGACATATATATGTCTAGTTTATTTTAAATATATATATGATTATATATATATATATGATGAAAGGAAACAAAAATACATATGAAATATACTCTCCACAGGAAACATACCTAAAATATGAAAATATAGGTGGATTTGTAGCAAAAACATAAGCCATACAAACACTGTTCAAAAATAAGCTAAGATAACTACATTGATAATATAAGAAGTCAATTTTAAGGAAAGAAGTAATGACTAGAGAAAAACAGATAAAGAGGGCAATTTATCAAGAGGACATTTCACTCCTAAACATGTATGTATATAATAATAGAGCATCTGTGTAAAGAAATAAAAATGATAGAAGTGAGAAGAGGAATAGAAAATCCACAATTACATCTGGTTATTTAAAAACCTCCATCACAAGAGTTGGTGGTACAAGTGAACCAAATTTTTGTATGGTTTGGGAAGACATTTCCAACACTATCAACAAACATGATATAATTGATATATAGTAATAGTTAATATGACTACCCGGAAAGACATCTTCTTTTCTCCTGCACATGGGTAAAACATCTCATGTCTATGGATAAATGAACCATATTCTGGACCATGAAACAAATCATAATTTTAATAGAATATTTGAAATTGTGCAAAATATGGTTCTGGTCCCCAGTAAAAGTAAATTATAATAAATAACAGAAAATATATCTTTATATATATATATATATATATATATATATAAATATATTTTTCCCCAAAATTTGGAAAAATACTTTTAAATAACTCATAAAAGTCATTAAAAATAAAGCATAAAGGGTGGTAAAAATATATTTTTTACTTGATGAAATTTAAAAATAAAAATATCAATATTTGTTTATTGTAATAAAATCCTATCTTTATAGAAATTTATAGCACCAAGGAGTTATTAGAGAAATAGACAGACTTCATATCAGTAATCTTCCACCTAGGATACTAGAAAAGGAAGACCAAATTCAACTCAAATTAACTAGACTGAAAGAAACACAGGGAACAACAGTGATAAATCCATGAGGACCAAAATGAAAGTGAAAAGAAATTAATTTATAATTTTCAAGCTGTGATTATCAGGAAGAAAAAAAAAAAGAAACAATTTACCCGTGTCTGCATTGAAAGAGATGACATCACTACAAATCTATTATAGATAATCAAGAGTAATAAAAGAATATACTAAACATATTTCTTCCAATAAATTCAAAAATTTAGATGAAATAAATTATATAAATACAAGCAAAACTATGCTATAGAAAAGAATATAGCCTTAATAATTTTATGTATATTAGAGAAATCAAAGTCATAGATAAAAACCAAGATCAGATGGCTTTACTAGTGAGCTATAATAATTTTAATAAATATCTAAGGAAAATAGCAACAATTCTACACTGGAAGAGGATGAGAGACAATGAATCTAAATTACTCCAGTTACTCTGAAACACATATCAGACAAGAGTCATTACTCTGAAACATGTATCAGACAAGGTTAAAAAAAATCAACATCTTACATGAACATAGATTTGAAAATTCGATAAAATTTTAGTAAAGCAAATCCAGCAATATCTAAAACTGATAATACAACATTATAGGAATTTTATCCTCAGAACCTGAAACTACTTTAACATTTGATTCTATCTCAATGTAATTCACCATATTAAAAATTTTTAAAGAAAAATACATGATCTCTTTAATAGATGCAAAAGCAATGTACGATCAATTCAACACACATTTATGGCAATCATTTTCAGCAAAGTAAGAATATAAGAAAACATCCTCAGCATAAAAAAAAGAGCATCTACAAAAATCTTACAAGTAGCATCAAACTTAATAGAAGACTCAGGATTTTCCTCCTAGGATGGGCATAAATCAAAGATGCCAACTCTCAAGATTCATTTTCAACTTTTGGCCAGTGTAATAAGGAAAGAAAAAGAAATAAGACACATACATATTGGAAATAAATCCATTAAACCATATTTATTTGCAGATAACATGGTCATATGTAAGTAATCCTAAGAAATTTATATACACAGATACAAAAATTATTAGAATAGGTGACTTTAGCAATATTTTAAGATATAAGATTAAATTTTTAAAAATCCATTTCTATAGAAATATAAAATTGAAATTTAAAAAAATATTGCAAGAGCATCAAAAACATGAAATGGAAATCTTAATAAAATATATGCAAAACACTAAAAACTATGCAACAGTTTTAAGAAAAAGACCATATAAATAAGTGGGAAGGCAAATCATATTTAAGCATCAAAGCAATATTTTTATAGATTCAACATAATTCTAATTAAGCTCCTGGCACATTTTTTTGGTAGAAATTGTTAGGCTAATTCTAGATCTTACATGGATATGTAATTACCCCAAGAAGAGCCAAAATTTTCGAAAAATATCATTGGAGGATTTACCCTATCTGAGTTCAAGAACTAATGAAGACAATAATGCATTGGCATAAAGATGGACATATAAGTAAAAGTAAAAGAAAAATTAACTGCCTAAATACAGACCAACACATACAACGAATGGATATGACTTCAGGTAGGTATGGTATTAAGGTAATTCGGGAGGAAATGATAATCTTTTCAACCAATGATGCCAGTATATGCAATAGAGTGAACAATACTTCATCTCATACACAACTTGAAATGTGCTTTAGACTTAAATACAACAGCTAGGAGTATAAAATCTCTAGAAGAAAAAATATTGAAAAAATATTAGTGATCTTACATTAGTTAATAATTTAACAGGACACAGAACACATTAGTTATAAAAGAAAATTTTAGAAATCGAACTTCTCCAAAATAAAAACATTTTTTCTTGGGGTGCCTGGGTGGCACAGTCAGTTAAGCATCTAACTCTTGGTTTCGGCTCAGGTAATGATCTGGCTCAGGTCATGATCTCAGGGTTATGAAATAAAGCTCTGCAGGGGACTCCAGATCAGCAAAGAATCTGATTAAGACTTTCTCTCCCTCTGCTCCTCCCCATACCATGCTCACTCTCTTTCTCTCCCTAAAATAAATAAATAAATCTTAAAAAAAAAATTCACATAAAATAATATTAAGCAAATTAAAAGAAAAGCTAGAGACTGAGAGGCATTTGTTTGCCAAACATATATCCAGTACATAACTGTTACACTAATGTGAGGAAAGCCAACATAATTTAAGAAATGATCAAATGGTCTGAATATACATTTTACCAAAATAGGTAAATGGCTGATAAATGAAATTCATAATGTAACAAATGATATATAATATTATATATTAGAAATTAATAAAATTATTAATCCTTAGGATAATGCAAATGACCATAATATGACACTTTTGTGTCACAATAACCACAATAATACCTAAAATTGAAAATTGGGAGGATGTAGTGTGACTTTGCTTGTGGGAATCCAAAAGATACAGCCACTTTGGAAGATGGCTTAGTTCGATATACCCTTTACCTCTGAAAATCCACCTCCAGGTCCAAGATAGATAAAACATGCATTTACACAAATAATTTAGGTAAATATTCATAGACATTTTATTCATGATGGCCAAAACTAGAAATAACCCGAATGTCCATCAACTGGTGAACACGTAAGCAAACTGTTGTGTAGACATGTAATGGGATACTGTAAACAATATAAAGGAGTGAATCATTGATACATGCAATCCGAAAAGTTATGCAAAATGAAATAATTCATTTATAATTGATATTTTTGTGGGACATTAAGAAAAATATAAACTTATTATTACAGAAAGTACATCAGTAGTTGCCAAGGACCAGAGAGTGGAGTAGGGGAGCTGACTGCAAAGAAACAAACAAAGAAAAAAAAATTGCGTATCGTGATTGTGGCACTGACTGGACACTATATATATTTGTCAGAACTCATCAGATTTACACATTTTAAATTTATTAATTTTATGGGATTTAAATCATATTCACCATAGTTGACAAAATTTGGTTTTGCATAAAAATCCCAATGGTTGTAGATAGGACATTCCCATGGAAACTAATACATGAATTCACTGGGGAATGTTTTCTTGCTACATTATTCATTTTCCTACCCAAGAGGGTCCAGAGCTTGTTTTGTTAATACTTATATATCCTACCAAAGATCTGTAAACTTTTTCATAAATGGCCAGATGATAAATATTTTAGGCTCAGGTTTCATATGATCCCTGTAGCAACTACTCAGTTCTGCTCTCGTAGCACAAAAGTTGCCATAGACAATATGTAAATAAATGACCATGGCTGTGTTCCAATAAAACTTTATAAAAACAAATGGTGGTCTGAACACTCAGTTGTATTTTGTTAGCCCCTGTCTAGACTTTTGCTAAGGGAGGGTGATCTCAGTTAAATGTTTTTCTGATTTAAAAAAAAAAATGTTATTATGATCAAAACAATTTACAGTTTGACAGTTCTGTTTGTTTTTGGTCATGCCAGTTTTTCTAAAAATATATAGATTATTAGAAACTTTTCATAAATATGTGATTCCTAGTACGATTTTGTTAGGAAGAAATTGTCTAGGTTCTGTCCTAGTAATGTACAGCATCTAACTTCACAGAAGTTCTTTGTTACCACAAGGATTACATTTTAAAAAGCAAACATTGTTGAAAATTTTTTTCATATAATATTAGGAGATATTTAGTTTGTTTCAGTTTTGGCTAAGAATCAGGCTACTTGTTCGTTTGTCATTCGTTCATGCGAGAAGTATAGTTATTGAATTCACGTCATTCTTGCTGCTTGGGAATTATCAGGAAGCAGGAGAAATTAATTCTCTGCCATTATAGGGATTTTATTCTAGGAGAAAGAGGCAGAAAAAAAAATAAAGAACATAATGCATTGGTAAATTAGATAGCATGCCTGCCTATGGTAAGCTCAATGGAAGAGGAGGGCAGAATGAGAAGATATTGGATGCTGGACATGGAAAAAATACAGATTGCTATTTTGAAGTGGATAGTCAGGTTTGCCCTGCACAGATGGTGACAGAGAGTGAGTGAGCCATGTAAGGTATCTGGGGAAAGAGCATTACAGGCAGAAGTAACGGCTATGGTAAGAATATAATGTAGGAAACAGAGAATATAATTCAAAAGCCATTGCAATAATCCATATGTGAGATGGTGTTGACTCTTGAAAGGGATGCCAGTGGTGGAGATGGTGTTCAAATTCTGAACAGTAACTGAAGGTAGGTCAAGAAAATTCCTGATGTGTTAGATAGCTAAGTATTGTAAAGAAAGAGTAGCCTCGAAATAGCTCCAAAGAACTTTAGCCTAAGCAACTGTTTGATACAGTTAACATCAAAATACTAAATTTTTATAAAAGATTTATTTATTCATTTTAGAGAGAGAGAGTGAGAGAACATGAGTGGAGGAAGTTCCATACAACAAGAGTCTCTCCAAAGGCTATATAGCTGGGGTCACTCCTCATCATTGGAGGAAGGCTGGGGATCTCCTGAGAAAGAGGAGGGCTGATGAAGGGGCTCATGTGTCTGGGTGGTGTTGCCAGCCCCATGAGAGGGGAGTCCCTGGGTCAGAGACTTAAAGACTGTAACTGTAATAGCTTTGGGCCTTGTAGCTGTTAAACCCTGTGTTGTCAATAGGTCATAGTTATTGGGTGAGATTTTGCTGGTGTGCAAAGGAGGTGGTCTCTAAATGGCTAAAATTTACTTGTTTGAGTTTTTAAAATAATAAGTAATGTGTAAAAATTTTAATTTGGTGCTGGCAGGTTTTTGAGCAAATGGGTCTCAGCCTGTGATGAAGTAATTAACAACCAGCAGCCAAAACACAGAGGCTATCTTTGGCTTATTCATTTAATAAATATACATATATGTTCAATTTTATTATTTTTTTGTATATCAATAGTGGTATTTTTGTTGATGTTGTTTTTAACTCAATCTTCAGGTTCTAGTATTTTCCCTAGTGCATAGTAGGTGCTTAATAAATATTTGTTAAGTTAACTAATGAGTTAATTCTATGAATGCGAGAAAATAACACATCTCCAACATCATAAAAGCAAGTAGTTCCTTATGTAAGCAAAAGAGGCAGTTAAAGTAGGGATTCATTAAAAATGATGGGCATTTAAAAAATATTTTTGTTGAAATCTATAAATATATAAATTTGTTGAAATTTATAAATATATAAATTTGCCAGATTTTAACATGGAAATAAGACTTCTCTTCGAGAACTCTAGTTGCAGTTCCACATTGTGTTTATAGAACCAACGACGCTAAAAAACCTTAACTGTGATTTCCAGTTTGGGGTATTTTTAGGTTCAGGTACAAACATAAAGATATTTGTGACGACATGTGGGTGAAGACCATATAGAATGTTTCCATTTTCCCTTTCTTTGACATTTATCTTGTACATAAATGAGACGAAAATATTTTGCAGTCCTATGTCTTTATCTAAACTTTCAAAACATTTAACTTAGCTTTTCATAAAAAGCAATTCCTTCTCTTAGGACTTCATTGTATATAGAAGCTGAGATTACAATAACAAATCTGCTCAACGTGAACATGTTTGGGAACAAACACATTTGCTATTGTTAAGCAACCACTCCATGCGGGAAGTTTGGAAGTGGTCTTGAGCTCCTGTGTGGTCCCCACTTCTGGTCATGAAGGGATGGGTAAGGGTGATTGGACTTGCCCCCCTGCTATACCCATAGAAAGGTGGGCGAACTATGTAAAGCAACTGTTTCAGACATTGGACAACAGGCAGTTCAGGACTCTGATCCTCAGAGAAAGGAAACAAGAGAGGGAAACCATATGATCTCTCCAGCTTTCTGTCTGCAGTCAGGAGGGGATCACAGGAAGGGCACGTCCCTCCCACTGAACTGAGGAGACCTAGATTAGAGATCCAGGAGGCCGATGTGACTGCAATTTTTGGAGCACAGTGTGAGAGATGAAAGAGCTGTGTAGAAAAAGAGCTCCATAAATTGGCATATGGGTGTGCTTAATGGTTTGGCCTAATGCTAATCTGCTCATTTGTAGTAAGGGATGCCCCAAGGCTTGTCAAAGAACAACCACAGAGGAGAGAAAGATTACCAGAGAGCCCAGAGGTGAAAAATCCTGAGGGTTCACGCATTTAAGTTCTGACCAGTCAGAGCAGAGTTATCACTAAACCTGTGAGGCATTTGGTAGGGACCTCAGAGTACAGAGCTTTTAACTGGGGGCATTTTGCCCTTTTCTAGAGACACTTTTGATCATCACGATTTAGAGGGGGGAGGGACTACTGGCATCTAGTGGGTGGAAGGCACAGATGCTGCCTAATAGCCGACAAAACGGAACCTCCTACAACAAAGATTAAATCATAGAAAGGAAAACATAGTATGTAATAACTAAATAAACACCTTAAATGTAGTCACATTTTAAAAGCTAAGTTTGAAATTGCACTGTCACGAGCACTGGGTTTTTCTATTACTAATTAAATTATACCTTCAGGGAAAAAAAAATGGGATAATCTTGTGTGTGCATGTGCATGTGTGTGTTGTGTTTTAGGGGCAGTCAGATTAGCACAGCTTTAAATTTCCCATGACTTAATTTTATCATCAATAATATAACATTATCAGCCCTTGTTTCATGTGCTTCAAATTTATCAGCCATAGTGCTGTGGTTAAAGCAGAGAATGTTTGTCAGAGACAGATAGTGTAGGAGGCCAATGTATCACTGTCAATAATGCTGAATGTCTACACAAACCACAAAATTAAATACCTTGGAATAACATTACAAAGTGCTATGTTAGCATAGGCATCAATTGAACTTAGAGCCATCCCAGAGGGGGTTCATTTGCATAGCATTTACATTGCCACTCTTGTCAATTAGCTCAAACATAAGCCACCTCAGTAGACACGTATGAGGCCAATCTGAAAGGAAATATGTCAGTTTATTTTAGCTTCCATAATCGGAGGCCCACAAACAGTGTCGCATACACAGCAAAAAGTAGAAAGCTCAAGCGCAAGCTTAGTATCTTGAGTGTCTTAAATATTTGAGGATATTTTTTTTCCAACTATTACTTTATTTATATTACTATGCTTAAGTTACATGGAAAAGACAACCAAGCAGTTCTGCCCCATTTCAGGAAAAGTTTCCAATCAACACCGATTATATGGTGACAAATAACTAGGAATGGTGACGTCTGTGGGTCAAGACTGACAAGGAAGGATGGGCTCTGGTGCCACAGTTCATCTCTACCTAGGTATGTATATATGTTTATTAACTCTATAGATAAAAAAAAAAAAAAAACTATAGATAGATGGATGCATCTGGAGATGGATAGATTGGTGATAGATTGATAAATAAAATAGATACATCCCTCCTTAGATGTGGTTTCTTTCTTTCAAAACGAAATGAAGTCTATTGGAAAGCACACATAATTTTGATTACAATATTGTTTATTCATATTCTTAAATACTGTCTAAGGAAATGTTGAGGTTTTATACATTTAAATTTGAAGAAAACCTCTTTCGGACTTCAAAAACAGACCTCTAAAATCAGTTTTCCAAAAACTGGTATGTAAATTTTCAAATAAATATTCAGCAACATTTGTGCTATTTTTTTTTAATTAGGGTTGATTTCTATATTCTGTAGGGATATTTCTTTTACATATACGATAAACATGGGTAAAACTTAGGAGGTCAGCTTCAGAAACAATATTTAGAATAGGAAAATGAGATATAGCACTTGAGAATGAATTCTATAGTTCTTAAAATATTCAAAGCAGTGTACTTTCCTAATAGAACTAACATAGAGCTTGCAAAGTCCAGATGCATCATGAATATTGGGCACGGATTTGGTTTCTCTACATCATCATAAACGACCAACTCAACCTTGCATTAATGTTTTATACATTGTCGGTGTGCTTGTTTTTCCTATTAAAGCTTTGGAAATTTGTATATATATTGAAATTGAGTGTGATGCTCATGAGCCCAGAGCATCTTTACATTATTGTTACCCAAGGTAAGAATACAATGATATTACATTCTACACGCATGATTATTGTCTTATTTTATGTCAATAGTGTTGAACCCGGAATTCTTCTTACTCTGTCTGTCTATATGTCATCTCTTTCTATGTGTCTGCTTTAATTTTCCATGGATGTCTTCAGGGCCAAGGGCCAAGTTTGCAGGGACTGCCAAATTTTTCCTTTGTCTTGACTAGGGAAATGAATTGAACTGACTGTTATCTGGAAATAAAATTACAACTGGGGGACATCATCAACTCCTATGTTAGAATGTCAGCTGCTCAGAGGCAAAGGCCATAACTTATATCTTTATGTGACTGAATGATAGGATACCCATTGGAACACAGAAAATCCTTTAATACCTATAGCAACAGTTAGGGAATCAAAATGAATGACTGAATAAGCCTACCATACCCCATTTGTTTTTAAATATGATAAATACATCCAAGGTATTTAAATAACTTCCCCAAATTTGTAGCTATTTAGTGATAAGCAATTCACAGTGAAAGCCAAATTCTTTAAAATATAGTTTCCTTTTTAAAAACTTACTTTAAAAATGTGTGATATAACAGAGATATCAATGAGTGTATATAATATTTCACAAATTAAAAAGTTCTAAACTTATAAAATCTCTAAGCATATGAAATACGAAAAGAATTATTTTTAAATTCCCCTTGAGTTTACCTTCCTGCCTGATTTCTCCATTTTCCCCCTACAGTAGATGCCCTCCTGAGTTTGTGTTCATCATTTTCCTGTTTTTTCTTCCCACATTTTCACAAAATACACATATTTCTAAATGATACTATTAAATTTAGGCTGATTTTGAAATGTATACAAATACCATGATAATATTACATTTTTGAGATGTATTCTTACTGACTTACGGGTTGGAGTTCATTCATTTTTATTGCTCTGTCTCTTTCATTGTTTGAATACATCTCATTTTATTGATCTATTCCATTGGTAGATATTTAGTTTATTTTCAGTTTTTAACTTTCTTATAAGCAATAATGTTATGAACATTCATTCATTTACATATTTCTGGGCATATGGTAGAAGAATTTTTCAAGATATGTTGTTAAAATTGGAATTGTAGGTTATAGAGTAGATGTCAAGCATTTAGTAGATGTCAAACGTTTTTCTATAGTATGTGGATTTACATACCTCTAGGTAGTATATGAGAGTCCTCCATGCTTTACATATATGCATACATTTAATATTGTCAGACTTTTTATGTTTATCCTAGATCGGGTTTTTGATCTAATATCTCACACTTTTACTTGCCTATCTCCATTGCTATTGAGGTCAAGCATTATTTTCTTTGTCTATGGGATATTGATATTTTATTTTTTGTAAAATACCTGATAGGTATGTTGCCAGAGATTTTTCTATAGATAAATGATATAATTGTAAACTCTAGATCCTGGAACCAATCACCAGCATACAAATTCTTTCTTTGACACTTATACTATCTACTTGCCTGGCAGAGGACATTTTAAAATCTCCCTAATTACTGTATCACTTCTGAAGTAAAGATAGCAATAATACCTAACTTACACGAATGTTGTGAGGATTAAATAAATTAATATGTACCATTCACTTAGAAAATATTTGTACATAGCTATACTCTATGTGTTAACTGTTATTATTTCTTCATATAATTTTATTTTTGTTTTTAGTTTTAAAGATTTTATTTATTTATTTTGAGAGACACAGAGAGAGAGGCAGAGACACAGGCAGAGGGAGAAACAGGCTCCATGCGGGGAGCCCGATGTGGGACTCGATCCTGGGACCTCAGGATCACAACTTGAGCCAAAGGCAGATTCTCAACCACTGAGCCACCCAGGTTGTTGTTGCTCATATACTTCAAAGTTTTGTAATTTTGAGTATACAACTTTTTTTCCATTAGTTTTTTTTTTTTTTTTTTTTTTTTTTTTTTTTTTTTTTTTTTTTTTTTTTAATTTCTAGGCTTGCTCATTTGCTATTTTTCAAATATGGCTGGTTGGTTTTGATATTCTCACATCTCTCATTATTTCAATGCTTCCTTATATTTCTTTGAAAATATAATTTTAAATTTGCATCTTTCAAAATTAATTAAGTTTGCCTTTCGGAAATTTAATAATTTGAGCCATAATTACACATTTTGGACTGTTTTATCGGACTTTTTCCCAACGTGATTAGATTTTCTCATATTTTTTGCTAATTTTTGCTGGTGAGTCTACTTTCCTTAGAACTTTGTGGAAGGGGACATCTGGGTGGTTCACTGGTTGAGCATCTGCCTTTGGTTTCAGGAATGATCCTGGGGTCCTGGGACTGAGTCCCACATCAGGCTCCCTGCAGGGAGCCTGCTTCTCCCTTTGTCGTGTCTCTGCCTCTGTGTGTGTGTGTGTCTCTCATGAATAAATAAATAACATCTTAAAGAAACAAAACAAAAACTTCGTGGAAGATCTTTGAGGCCTAGGTTTGAAATTATTTCTTCCCGAAATGATTTGCTGGGGCTTCTCCCAGGTGCTTAATTTTTCCCAAGGATCATAATAACTTAGGCCTACATTTTTTATTATGAGGTTTGGGGATTTTGAGGAGGGGATATACAAAGGTAGGGGGCAGCAGATTTATGTATAGAGACAATGGTGAAACTGACACGAATTTCCAAAATTCTTATTCTGATAGGAACCTTCTTATTTTTTCACTGAGGTTTCTTCTTTGGGAATATCAGATGTGAGGGTGGGGTGATGATGTAGCGGTGAAGGGCTGGTAACCCCAACTTGTTTTGTTCTCTGGCCCACTTCTAGACTAGCAATTATTGGCTCTAAGTTCTTACTTTCTTAATATTATGGATTTTAGTTTCTTGTTATTTTTGACTGCTGAGAAATTTTCCAAATGTCTAGCTATGTTCACCATGTATATATCTTTATATTTTTCCAGCACTAATATGGATACTGTATCTAGGGTAGCTTTCCCTGAAAATATAATCCCCTTACAAGCATACTGTCTGTTTTCTCATTAGGTAAATTTAAATTTCTAAAATTATTAGCTAATAAGTATCAATACCTGCTTAGTAAGTTTTTCTATACAGTTCTACTAGAACAGTTCAAGTACATGATTTACATCTGAATTAAATTCAAGACAATAGAACCCATCAAAAGCAGGCTATATTTCATGCTATATAGCAGATCAGGAAGTAAGACGGAAAATAGAAGCTATTTAGAGGAAATGATAGTACATGTGTATAAATAATTTTCCACATATTTATTTTTATAGAGAACAAGATTTTGGGGATGAAGAAGTATAGTTGAAAGAAAAGCTTTTACAGTGAAGCTTACCAAGCACAAATTATCCTACATATTTTTTTTTCCTCAGAAAAAAAAATCAATTAGAAAATTTAAGTCAGCAAAGATGAAAACAGTAAGCCTGGTATGTCTGATTTTTCTGAAATTACAAGTGGAGAGCCCTTTGTGTTCACATGGAGAAATGAAGATCTAATAATATATGTCATTATAGATATTTTAGCTGCACATATGATACATGGAAATTTAATAACTAAGTGTTATGCAAGAATAATGTGAGTTTAGACATTTCTGATGTTCAATTTCCCTTTATATGTCCAATTAACCTTTATTTACTGAGAAACCATGGTATTCTAATTTGATTGGCAGCACCAGAGCTGGCGCCAGTAAGGGGAGTTCAGAAACTCTGCTGGAAAATCATGGTTTATTAATACATCATTAAGCACTTTAAATGGATTCCAATGGTGTATGTCTAAGGAAGGAAATAATTCAGCATTTGTTAGTTACTGACAGAGTATAGAATTGAAATTTACATTATAAGCCTTACGTTAAAAATCCTAATGTGCCAGCAATCGAATTACACATCACAAAATGATAGTGTATGTCATCTGCCTTTTACCAGGGAGTACTATAAATGTTAATGATTATATACTTTTATCCAGACAAAAGCATATTATCATACAGTAATATGATCTAGAAAAGTATGAATGCAAATAAAATAAAAACTAGATTTATTTGCAATATGCTTGTGGTAGGCACTTAGTCCATTTATGACTTAAAGCTAAACAATATCATGCACAGTTAGGAGTATGCAATCTGAATTATACTTTGCTTTAAAGAACACACAGGATATCCGTGATTTCAAAGCATCATTATATTTTTGTTTTAACATTCTAAATCATTTCTAGGAAAAACAATGTCATGGGTTTAGAAAACATTCACATTTTTATTTTTACATTTAATGTCAATCTAAACCACGTCAATATTTGTTACTTTCTCATGTGTATGTTTTAATCTATGCATTATCTAAGAAAAAGTATTTGCATATGTTTCTGATTAACTCATGCTTATTCATAAAACATAAAAATGTTTTCTTGGAGGTATTGGACATTCCCTTATAGACTATTATTATTATTATTTTTTTACCAAACGAATATTTGGATATGAATGGATATATTTTACATGCAAATTTTTTACATAGAGATAGAGATATGAGATCCATAAATAATAATAGAGATCCATAAATAATAATATTTGCATAGCAACACCCTAAATTCTCTTCTTTTGGTATATACTGAACTGTCAACTTTTGTTTAATCTTTGTAGATAGAAATTTTGGACCTGTTTGACTGCTACACCAAGAAGAGCAACCGCAATAATCAAGGTAATTTGATTATGTTGACCAAGTCACCTCATCAAAATCAGCATTTCTCAAATTGTATGCCTTGAAATTTAGGAAGATCGATCTTTGAGAAATTTCAAGGAACAAATTGGTAGCAGGAAATTTGGGATTACATATAAGCAAGTTGTGCAAATTGCTAAGTTCATATCAACACGATTCCCTTCTTTGTCTCTAGCCACATCATAAACTGTGATATGTGCTAAACCATGACATCTTGTTACCTTTCATGGCTATACCCTAATCTCCAAAGTGAGAACCTGATCACTAAGGAGATAACCACCTTTAAGGGATATTTCAATGCACAGCATGTTGGAGTGAGGTAGCTAAGGATGGGAGGCATAGAAGACAATCTGTTTTTTGTAAGTAGAGATAATGACGTGGTACCTTAGCAACTGACACAGATGAGGTATAGACATAGAATATATTTTGACATCCTTTGCAATGTTTCAAAAGATATTTTCTAGTGGAAAGATGGCTTTTCATGTTGGAATGGAATTTTCCATATCTTCTTTTTGTTTCTCTTTTACATAATGAGACCCTAGCTTTGAATGATCAAATTTGTCAACTTTGTAAAATTTGAAAATGACACATTATATTATAGTCAAGTTTGTGGGCATAAATTTGAGAATATCTCGACAGATAGCCGTGCTTTAAGGTATTATTGCTTTAAAAAAAAAATGGCTCTTTGAAATCTTTTCTCTCTGAAAAAAATTAATCACATGGTTATACAGTATGATTAATGTGTTGAAAATATATGCAAAAACCTGCTTTATGTCTTTATAACTTAAGAGTGATGTGCAAATTATGCTGATTTCTACATTAAAAATACTCTTTTCTTTAAAGCCTGCCAAATGGGTCCAGAAGTGTGTACTCAGAATGTCTGTATATTTTTAAAAGATTTTATTTATTTATTCATGTGAGATAGGGGAAGGGGGGAGAAAGAGACAGAGGGAGAAGCAGGCTCCTCATGGATCAGGGAGCCCAATGTGGAACTCGATCCCAGGATCCCGAGATCATGACCTGAGCCGAAGGCAGACCCTTAACCAACTGAGCTGCCCATGCATCCCAGAATGTCTATATTTTATTTTATTTCCATTCTATAACCCTTGCTCTGAAACATCTTCAATATTGAAAATGAGTAACAATGTGCACTAACTTTCCTATTATCTTATTCTTACTTAAGAGTATCTAAACAATAATTAGAACATGTGAATAAATGTGAAAGATTCAACAAATAAATAAACATGTCAGAAAGAATAACAGAGAAATCAAGAATATTAAGTTGATTCATTTGTTATCATTGGCTCCACGTTACCTATTCATAAAACGAAGTGCAATTTCCTTTTCACACAGTATATACACTAGTAACAGTTCGTATATAGCTAGATTTTAGTGGACTGTGGTGATGTGTAAGGAAAAATAATAATAAAGTCTATTTCTGAAACTGTAGAATCATGTATCCATGTAAACTTTTTGTCATGATTGCAGTTCATGAAAAATGAAATATATATATATATATATATATATATATATATATATATATACTGCTAGGTGGGAATGTATAGAGGAAAAATGACTGTCATTGAATTTGTAGTGTAGATGGGAGTAAGATAGGAAGTCAGAAAGAAAAATGATCAAGGAGAGGGCAGCCAAGAGCAAGCAATAAGCTGTGTTTTTAAAATGAAAGTAAGGGAAAGTGAAACCAAAGGTAGATGGAGATAATACTGAAAATAGAATGCGATAAGGAAAACTAGAATCATAAAGTTATAGTCAATTTTACACATTGCACTTCTCTTAGAAATTATAGGCAGGGGATCAGAAAACCAAAATAAAGCCTGATAGAAATAGAAATGGAAATAACTAATATAATGCTAAGAAGAAATTCTTTCATGCACTTGAATTTTATATGATCACTGGTGTCTGGAGGTCTGTTTTAGATATTCTCTCTTTGGACTTTTTTTAAATCATCATAATCAGCAATACACCCCCTAACACTTTCTCTTCCTCCCCTTCTTTCAACATAAGGTGTTATATTTTTGCATCGATCAGAAGCAGAATCGAATCTACTATCTTGTGAATTTCTAATCTCAAAATATTAACTCATCACCCTGGCACTTCCTTTTGTTTCTTCTCTGTATGTTTGGAAAGGTATTAATGGACAATAAGAAAAATAAAAGAGTGACAAGTAAAATTAGAAGAACCAAGGCATTTTTTTGTCTTTTTAAGTTTTCTGAGACTCCATTATGGCCCCTGTTATGTACGTTCAGTTATAGGCCACTTGTACTAAAAGTCAATCCTGTTGTATTTCCTGGTAAAGTTGATAGGTAACTACCTTGTGAAAACAGAACAACAAAATAGATATAGTGAACAATATGTATTCAGGCTTATACTGTGTTTTGGTAACTTGGTAATGAACATGCCATGGATATATATAAAGAGTGAATAAGACACTTGAATATTGTTATTTCAACAATTAAAATACGAGGAGAAAATTAACAAGATAAATCTGAGGACTAGTATTTCCTAAAGGACAAAAATAATAAAAGCAACAACAATACAAACCTAAGCAGTTGAAGAAGGTGTTTCACTTATTTGTTTCCCTGGAGCACTGAAGAAAGACAAAGGGCAAGAAAGGAGGGAAGGAAGGAAGGAAGGAAGGAAGGAAGGAAGGAAGGAAGAAGAAGGAAGGGAGGGAGGGAAGAAGGGAGGGAGGAAGGAAGGAAGAGAAAGAGAGAAGAAAGAATAAATAAAATGATGTTTTCAAGGCCAAGAATTAGAGATTAATATAACAAAGTAGTATAGGGGAAATGAAGTAGTAAGAACCCTATTAAAACTCAGGAGGATGTTTTACCAGAAAGACTAGACTTTTCCAGACAGGAGGAGACAATGTACAGCATCACCTAAAGAGAGATATAACATTGCTTCAAAGACCAAAGAGATCATTTGGATTACAGCAAAAAATAGAAATGGAAAGGAAAGAAATGATAAGAAGCTACTATGTCTCAGGCAAGATGAAAAAGCAGATTTAGAAACATGTATGCAGATAAGAAAAGCCTGTAAAGAGCGAAGGCATTAATCATGGAAGACTGTAATTACACCGATGCCAACAAGGCTGACACCAGGAGGATGCCTATGGAAGGTGGCACACTTGGAGAAAACGGACTTTATAATGTATAGAAAATATTTATAAAGAATACATATCTGTATGTACACGGGAGCTAGATTTCGGAAACAGCTTGGTAAAAATGATAAATGTGGTTAGCATAAATAGAATCAATAGGAAAATGGGGGAAAAAAGATGGTAATACACAGTGATTAAATGTCCCGGACAGTTTTATGTAGTTCAGTGTAAGAGATTACGCTCTTCAGTAGATTTAGTGAGCACCTACTGGGGCGAAAGCACAGAATTTTAGAGACTAATGCAAGGATGAATAACACATAGTGCCCAACCTCAAAAACTACAGTTTGGATTTATAGAGTATTTACTGGTGTTTAGTGAGTATGCCAAATCTTTTAATTTATGATAGTCTATATCTAGGTGGACTGAAAATAAAACTCTTTTATAGTTGAGTCTTCTGATATGAGTAACAGAACTCCACATAGCTGGTTATATTTAAAAAGTGATAGTGAGGTGGGGTCACACAGACACAAAGCTACAAGGCCAGACGAGAACCTGAGTCCTTCATCTGAAATGCCAAAATAAAAACACACCAGGAAGGTCTCCTCTCAGCTGAATTCTGAGTATGTACTTTCTTAACTCAGCCTATTTCCATGTAATTGCACAGAGAATTATTTTAACATCGTGTGTAATTTCTGGCCTCTAATTAGCTGGGGTTTAATTTTTAATCCATACTTAACGTGTCTTGGGACAACTTACTTATCTGGTCTGTGTCTCAGTTTCTTCAACTGTAAAGTAGAGCTAATAATACTTGTCTCACAGATTTCCACCAACATAGGGATGAAAAAAGAAAACAGTATGTACATATTTAGAATAGTATCTATCTAACCCATTGTAAGGGCTAAATAATTGTTCATTTTCTTCTCTATCTCCATTGCAGAGGTGTCTGCCTGTTAGTTCCAGAGTTTTTAATTTACATAATCTTCAATTTGCTAACATGCCAAGATAAGTTGCAGTCTTTAAATCTCAAGTCTAAACTTCCAGAAGAAACAGACCAATAATCATAAAATAACTAGGCATAGTTGTTAAAGATCTATTATTTAATAAGGTTACAAATTCAGGTGGTTTTACAACTTTCAATCTATCCTTTAGATAAGAATCTACAATTTGATATCTTATTCCAAATGGTCAAGATTGTGGAAAAACATGCAAACCATCCCAAATACCTTATGAAGTTAGCATGATTTTAATAGCAAAGCATAATAAAAATGCGTACATGCATGCATAGGTATTCTCATGCAAAATACCATAATCAATTTTACACATATATACTTACAGAAATTTGAAAAAAAAGTGTTCAAAGTTTTAACATTTTATTAAAGGCATAATACATTGTGATAAAGGTGATGATTTTTTAATGTGTCAGCATATCTAAACTAAACCACATCTCTCAAAATTTCTTTTTTTTTTTTAAGTCTGTTTATGATTTGAGGGAACCACAAGGGAGATTCCTTCAAAATGTGTAAAGTGTAAGAAAAGAAATAGCCATTGTACAGTTAGGCGGGTGACAGCTGGGCATGCAGTTCCTTCCTTTGAATCCTTTTGTAGCTTCTCTGAATTCTGTCCAGGTGTATGCCTTTGTGATGAAGGGCCAGGCGCCTGCAGGATAACCTTATCACCAAGGTGGGAGGCAACAGGACTAGACAGTTTCAGTCCATTCTTGTGGGGTTCTATCTCAAGCTTGTGGATACCAGCTTGCTTGTGATCTTCCCTTGCCTTCCTTATGAACTTTGACCACCAGCATTAGAGGAAAACAGCCTTCTAGACTGGTAAGTCAGCTCCTACAATTGCATGAGCCCATTGTCTGTAACAACTCCCTAAATATATACTATATATAGTATATATGTTAGGTGCTCACTAAATCTATCTATCTATCTATCTATCTATCTATCTATCTATCTATCATCTATCTATCTATCATCTATCCTGTCAGGATATATAGAAAAATAAATCATATGTGAGTGTGTATATATAACTATATGGGTTTATATATAATATCTATCTATGTATCTGTATGAATTCTGGGAATTCAGGAATTGGTTCTCTAATCCGATTTGATTTAAAAACACTAATGATTATTTCTAGAGGTAAAGAAGACACTGGTAAGCCATAGCATGGCAAAAGAGTTACTCAAATTATTACCTTTAGGTAACTATAACCAAGTATCTTTAAATAGAAGGCAGGACACTGGGTGACCAACCAGATGCTACCTTATAACGTTTTAGTCAAAATAAACATGTAATGGAATTGGTTGGGTGTTTCTAACTGTCCCAGAGAATTGGGGGAAAGAAATTGATGAGCTCGAGACCATAATCAGATCAAGACCTGCATGAAGGACCTAAAAATATCTATGATTGCTCTGAAAGAAACCTTTTGTCTCTTACAGCTATAAAGTCAAGAGTTCTAAAAACCAAACCCAAGGGTTGAATTTTGCAGTTGATCATTACAATGTAAATTAAATTTCCAATCTTCTGTGGTCACTTTTTAAAACTGAAGTATGGCTGATACAGAAGGTTATGTTAGTTTCACGTACACAACACAGTGGTTCAACAAGTCTCTACGTTATGCATTCACAAGTGTAGCCACCGTCTGTCAATATACAATGCTATTACAATATCATTAGCTCTCTTCTCTATGTTTTACCTTTTATCCCTGTGACTTATTCATTCTATAACTGGAAGCCTGTATCTCCCTCTCCCTTCGCCCAATTATGCCCACCTTCCCACACCCTCCCCTCTGCCAACCATCAGTTTGTTCTCTGTATTTATGGCTCTGTTTCTGCTTTTTGTTTATAGGTCATTTTTTGAAAGTCAGGGCATTGGTTAGGGAAGAATGGGATCCTGAAAACTGGGATGAAGACACATGGGAAAAGTCCATTAAGTTGGGAATGTCAGCCTTTACACACCTGCCTGAAAATATTAGTACCCCCCTCTCTTAAAGAATCTATAATGACCTTTCTGATTTGCTTATCACTTCTGATTCTCCTGAGCACCTACCTTTACTGTACCTCTTTTTTTTCTAGACATACAACCCGATTCAAGCCCCAGAAGACTCTAAAGAGTAAATTTCAAAGTATTATGACCCATTAAAAGGATCCTAAATATTGGAATGGGAATAGTAAACCAAAGTCATTGTAAGAGGGGATATTGAGGCTTTAAATTCTGTTAAGTTTTCCATAGTGTGGGCAGTCCTTCTATTCCTGAGGTTAACCCTGCTTTGCTTAATAAATGTATAATGGCCTCTCCTGAAGTGGTTGTCTTATAAAACTTAGCTGGTTGTTCTCAGGACCAACCCTTATTCCCCTCTTTACTTCTAGACTTCAAGTTAGTCTCAAGTACCAAGCACACCCCAATGGGCAAAGTATAAAGTGTGACACATTAGGAGATGCACTACACACTAAAAGAACTGTATTGTTTTTCTGATTTATATGGGTAGAAACCTGGAGGTGTGTGAAGTTGGATATCAACGGTGTGAGATCAAGCAAAAAAGAATATAAAGGGAGATCACAGTTAATTTGTTCATATATTCCTCCTAAGCAGTGGTTCCAGATTCGTTGTTTTAGCCCAAAGAGTTAGGAAGGGCTCTAAAAGATTGCTTAGTTGGCTGACTGAAACTTGGGCCAAAAGGTGGCCTACACTAAATGATATTCAAATACCAGAAATTCATTAATACGCCATAGAGAAACATAGACAAAGGCATAGGGAGATTGGAAGCTTACAGTATTTCATCTTGGAAGACCTGTTCACACTCCCCAGGAAAGTCAGAAACATAATTTTTGCCAAAAATACAAGAAATAAATTGGTAAGAGTAGCCTCATCATCATTGAAGTTCTCTGCCGTGACCTTTCTCTGTAGTTCAGAAATTATAGTAGTCACTGCTACCATTAAAGTGAGAGCCCTAAATGCAATGAGAATAAAGAATCTTACAGTAGCAGGGACCAAGTAGTTGCACTTACTTAGGAAATATAAAGTGATCATAGTTACCGTAATGGACCATGGAGGCAAAACAGTAATCAGAATAATCTTACTTGCAGAGAACTTTGACATTAATGGTTTGATCATGGAATTCCTAGAAATTAAATAGATGAGAAGCCTACTATATCATTCATGTGACTGTTCTGTGTGGCTTGAGCTCACATTATGGGCACACGGATTCTAAGAGGAAAAGTTGGAAATCAAATTCTAGAATGTGACTTCTTCCACGTTCTATTAGCCAAAGCAGTCATGGACTGAGTCAGTATTCAAGAGAAGAAATAATCTTCAGTCCTGGACAAGGCTGTTCATACAGGGAAGGAAGAAATTTATTGCAAAAAATCAACTATCACAGTCAACTCTCTGGCCACGACAATGCACATCTCTCTTGTAAGCAAATTATAATCATCCTCTATATGAGAGCAGTGGCTTACAGTGCAGGATCTTATCATCAGGTACAGGTGAAGCTCCTCAAATGTAGCTCTTTGGAAGCCACTTCTCAAGTGCACTTTCCCATTTAGAGAAAAAAAAAGTTATTTTTCCTCCAAAAAATCCACCAGGCAGTGGTGAAAAGAGGACAGAACTCCAACTCCAGAGTCGGGAACAATTCTTTGCTTGGGACTCAGTTCTTCTCCCTATGAGTAGTTCTCAATGGCTGTTAACTCTTCCTTCTGGGATTTTGACTCTGCCCTCTGATCCATCTTTTATTTTCCACTAGAAATGATCCTTGCTTGCAGATAAGTGGGTTTCTTTGCTTGCATGTAGGAGAATTGAGGTCCAGTGATTTCCTTACATATGGAACTACAGTCGTTTTAGTCAAGAAAAATGTAATTCTTTAAGAAGTCCTGCATATCAAATTATAATAAAATCTTATACAAAAGCCTCAACTAGAAATATATTTGAGAAAGTAACCTTCTCTCTACCTTAGTCTAAGATTGAGGGTGCTATAGAACAACAACCACAGAACTCTGAGAAATATTTCTGTCTGGTTGAGAGGATCTGTAAGTCAAACCACTAAATCTATCCCATGTTTCAACAAAGACTCTTACAGACATATCTTTGATCTAATCTTACACCTGAAGTTACAATTTATAGGAAAAGCTTTGGATTAAGATTTGATCTTTGCCCCAGACTTTAATTAACTAATTAACTTATTTATTTTGGAGAATCTCTTGTGGGCTGGAGAAACTATAATGATATACAACTTGGTGTTCCAATCTGATATATCTTTAGTTGAAAGTATTTCCCTAAATTTGCTCTGAAAACAAAACAGTCCCTTCTTCGGCTCAACTCTCCTATCTATACTTTATTATATGTAGCTAAATGAAACCAGTTGACAGCTTCACTATTTGATCTGGAACTCTGATCAAAAGCAAAAGTGTCAAATTCATTAGGTATATTTTTATCTACTATAATGATTCACTTAATATACCAATTTGGCCAGACTCTGATGCCAGTTGGTCAGTTTAAGGCCAGCCCAGATGTCACCGTGAAGGTATTTTTTTGATGTGATTACGATTTAAATCTGTGGTCTTTGAGTAAAGCAGATTACCCCCCATAATATGAGTAGATGACCTTGAAATGAAATGAAAGACAGGTTTTCATCTCTCTCTCTCTCTTTTGTATTTTTTAGATTTTATTTATTTATTTATTTGAGAGAGAGAGAGAGAGACTATGAGCATAAGTGAGGAGAAAGTGAGGCAGAGGGAGAAGCAGACTCCCACTGAGCAGGGAACCCTGATATAGGGCTCTATCCCAGGGCTCAATCTCAGGGCCCTGGGATCATGACCTGAGCCAAAGGTAGATGCTTAACCAACTGAGCCACCCAGGCTCCCCAAGACTGAAGTTATCCGAAGATGTAGTTCTGCATCAAGATTGTAACACAGGAACTCTGCCTGAAATTCTCTGCCTGAACAGCTGCTTTACAGATTTCAAACTATAATGTCACTACCAACTTTTAACCTGAATCTTCACCTTTTGGCCTACCCTAAACATTTCAGACTTGCTACCCTTCGCACTCCTCAATCATAATAATATGAGCCAATCCCTTGGCTCATACATGTCTATGATTTATTTAATACATTATATATTTATACATAAATGTAAGTTTACATTATATAATATAATATTTTAATAACATAATATATAAATATATTTATATTTAAAATATTTGTATATGTGTGTGTGTATGTATAATCTCCTATTAGTGCTATTTCTCTGAACACTAGAACACTGACTATTACAAATTTTGGTAATGAGAGATTCCAGAGGAACAGAATATTAAAGATGAGTTTTTTTTTTTTAATTTAAAGGCAGTATATTCTATTTCCAGTATTGAAAAAAAGCATGGATAATTCACAGTATGGTATGGCAATAAAGATACACAAAATATCACTGGATATGCCTAATCAAATACTTAAAGAGACCAGTTTCCGGATGATCATTATTTGATATCTTAGAATATTTTTTGTCAAACCCGTAAGTTTAAAGAGTTTGACTGGAGAAAGTGGGGAAGCAAAAGGATGAGCTCATGCATCAAATTCCCAGCTCAAGAACCACATAAATGACCTGAAAGTTTCTAAATCTGCCCTGAAAACATCATTTCCTGGAGCCACAGAGTTGAGTTTGCTGAACACCACACCCAAAGTCTTATCTTGCCGGTAGCTGAATTATAAAAAATTGAATTCTTAACCTTGTAGTGTATTTGTTGCTTGGAAGCAACACATTGCTCATTTGGGTGTGTCACTCTGGCCCATTTATGAAATGACCCCAAAAACTTTTTTTGAGTGGGACCTGGACAAATGAAGGCTCTGCAACTACTGATCCAGGCTGCTGTGTAAGCTGCTCTACCGCTTGTGTGATAGGACCCAGCAGGTCCAGTGGTATTTAAAGTATCTGAAGTAGATAGAGACTCTGCTTAGAGCCTTAGGCAGGCCTCCTCTATAGTTGAATCATAGTGCAAACCCCTACAATTTTGGGGCAAAGCCCTTCTATCCTCCATGCATAATTATTCTTCTTCTGAGAAACAGCTTTTGGCCTCCATTAGGCCTTAGCAGAGACTGAATATTTAGCTGCGGGTTACTAAGGTACCACGCAATCTGAGCTGCCCATCATGAACTGGATGGCGTATGGCCCACAAAGCCATGACTTAGGCGTGCACAGCAGCGCTCCATCATTAAATGAAAGTGGTACGTATATGCGTGGGTCTGAGCAAGCACTGATTCCTTAAGTAAGTTACATGAAAAAAAAAAAAAAAAAAGACTGGACTGTGCATGGTCCTTACTTTTACCGCATCACCTTCTCTTTACCTTTATATATGTACCACATTTTAATTATGTTATCCACAGCACACAAGCTATTGGATAATAGTGGAGATAGCAGGCATCCCTTTCTTACTTATATAAGCAATGGGAATCTTTTTCTTACATACCTTTGTCACTTTTATAGAATAACTTTAGTGCTTCATCGTTTATTATGATGTTTATTTTCTGTGTGTGCTGGAGAGTATTCAGCACTGGCTGCCTCTAATCTATAGAGCCGTTTCTCCCATAGTCAGGATTCAGGGTCCAGCAATCGAGGGATGTAAAGGAGAGTATACTACTCGCTATTACCCCTTGTATTTCACTAATAAAATTTTTGCTTCTGTAACCTCACATTCTTCTTGTTTAGAGTCTTTAGCTCCAAAGGGAAGAATATTTTCACCAATAAGCACAAGTGATTCCATTGATCTGGAAGTTAAGACGTACTACCCAGCCACTTTGAGCAACTTATGCCTTTGAATCAACAGATAAGAAGGAATTGCTGTTCTGGCTGGGGTGATGGGTCCTGACCAACAAAGGTAAATTAAACTCCTAGTTCACAAGAGAGATAAATAAGAGTAAGTCTGGAATACAATCCACCACAACTAAAGGATAGACTTCATAATAAAACATGAAATACTAAGGTTAAAAAAAAAAAAAGTGATATGTAAGACACCGACGCTGCTACCTCCACTATTAGCCAATAGTTTGTAGTTTAGAGATAATGTAATCAAAATGGGAGATAAAGTGTATATGCAGAATTTATTTTGTAAAGACAGTGGCAACAATATTTGCCACTCTACATCCTTTTCTTACACTATAACCTTGATACTCCTTCTATTGAATGATGGGGGTTATAACCTTTAGCCTTGAATCTAGGAAGGACTTTGTAACTGCCTTAAAAACACTGTGCACTTTGAGGATAAGATTGAAAATATTTTTATATATTATGCACTATTGCTTTGTTTTCTTGCAACTCTTATGATTGTGAGCCAGCCACCATTCCATGAGGAAGATCAAGCAGTCACATAGAGATTTTTTGGTTGACAGTCACAGCTGACATTGCAGTCAACAGCCAGCCTTAACTGTCAGGCTTATGAATGCATGGGCTCTTCAGACGAGTCTGGCCGGCTGAGCCATCCCCAGCCTTTGAATATTTCCACCTGAGTCCCAGAGTTTATGAAGGAGAGAAAATTCATCTGTGTTATGCTCATTCCCACTTCATGATTGACAAAATCTGTGAAAATAATAAAGTGCCTGTTACTCTAAGCTCTAAGTTTTCAGTTGACATGTATTTGCCTGCAGCAATAGATGATTGAAACAATAGTCCTTAGAAATGAAAAACAAAATAAAATTTGCATGTTCTACCATTATCTTAAGGATAGGTAACTTTTATTGAAAAATCATAAACACTTTGTATGTTTTATATGTCTGTATAGCAACTGTCCTTGTAAGTACTACTGTGACCCTCATGTGCAGAGGAGGTAACTGAAGCACGGTATCTTTAAGCAAATTCTGCAAAATCACAAGCTGACAGATCTGGAATTTGAACCCACATTCCAGAGCAGAGATGTGTATCTTCTATCTCACTGTCCATCAGTAGAAAAGCTAAGAAAAAGGGAAGGGAAAGTTCCAGAATGAGGGATGAGAGAGGACAAGGACTGACCTGGAAATTAAGGTGAATCAAGAAACAACATACTGAGGTTTATTGAAAGCAGGGCTGGGGTGGCTGGCTCAGTCAGTTAAGGGTCTGTCTCAGCTCAGGTCATGATCCCGGCATCCCGGTGTTGAGCCCTGTGTCGGGCTCCTTGCTCGGCCAGGAGTCTGCTTCTCCCTTTCCTGCTAACCGGCTCCCCTGTTTGTAGTCTCACTTGCTCTCTCCCTCTCTCTCAAACGAATAAATAAAAAAAATCTTGGAAAAAAAAAAAAAAGAGAGAGAGAAAGCAGTGATGAAATCGTAACAGCAAACCCAGTGAATTTCATCATGACTGAGAAGCTATGCCAAGTATCCATGAGGTTATATCCTAAGTGGCTTTTTTTGTTCCCCCTAATTAGATCTAAGTCATTGTAAAGCAATAGGACTTTAGTTCTCTAAAGGTAACAAGAAAAGAAAGGCAGCGCTAATTGTCTTATTCTCTTAGTATTTATTTGCTTCCCATGTTTAGTGGATATGCAACACTTTTTTTTAAGGGTGACTTTGAGAGGGGTAACTCTCCACTAAACATATAAGTGTGTGTATGTGTTTGTGGGTTGGAGGATGTGGATTTGTGTGCACATGTACCTTAATCCTAAACAGACATCAAAGTCTAAATGATTGGCTCTCAGTAATGAGGAAGAAGAATCAAAGCTTAGACTTTTGGCTTAAACTCGAGGATTCATGGGGTACTGATCACTGTGTTCAGTTTGGCCTTATGAGTTTAGAGTGCTTTTATGTTATCATGGTAGGGTTGTTTGATAATAAGTGAAAATGTAGATCTGTAACAGAAATCATAGCTGGATCAATGTACAGATGATATTTAAGCCATAATACAACTCATTTGCATCTATTTATCAGTGATGTAAGATATAAACATTTACACATGATATGTTCTACAAATCTACAGAAGGTTGCTTTAATGAAATACTAAATATATTTTTTCTTTATTAAAGTGAATATGTTTACTGTAACTAATGTAGCGCAGAATTCACTTCTAGATAAGTATGTAATCACATGCTCAGCGTTCAGTAAGGAAAACATAATCCCTTGTAGACTTTTTTTTTTTTAAAGATTTATTTATTTTGAGAGACACAGAGAGAGAGGCAGAGACAAAGCAGGCTCCCTACAGGGAGCCCGATGTGGGACTCGATCCCCAGACCCCGGGATCACACCCTGAGCCAAAGGCAGACACTCAACCCCTGAGCCACCCAGGAGTCCCTCTCTTGTAGATGTTTAAAACAAGATAATACATGATCAGAAAAATAAGTGCTTACAATATAAGGTAGGAGAGTAAAAGTCAGAAATCAAAGCAGGGTGCTGCAGGTTGTCAGTTTTGCCACTTACCACTACCTTTCAGGACACTATGAAGTCACTTTTGCCACATAATTACTGTCACTGCCCAGATCAGAAACTACAAGGAATCTCACCTATGCAGTTGTCTGTAGCACCAAGGCAAATAATTTACAAAGGAACTTCCAGTTGTTAAAAAATCTGCAGAAGTCCATGTGGATGCTTGTCACTGCTGGAGAAAGATTGATGTTTTCTGCTTCCCTTTTGCCTTTCAGATCTCGTATAAAGGGCTCTCTTTGGAAAAACGGCAATCCCATCCCAATACCTGGAAGTGAAGCATGCTGGCAAACACAATGGTCTTTCAGAACTCATGATAATGGAGAGAAGGGATGATAAATTCCATGTTGAGCTCAGATAACCCCTTTGGCTGCATTAAAAGAATCTCTTTCCTCAAGATTTTATTTTACACCGAGCTTGTGAGAAAATATTTTTATTTGCTTCCGAAATGATTGCTCTCTCTCTCTCTTAGGTTGTGTCCGTACCTAACTAGAGAGGCAAGGGGTGAACATAAAATGAGATTGATTAGAGCAACCTTGACATCAGGCTAGAAAATTAGCAAAATGTGCTGTAGAAGACAGGGGTTGAGAAGAAAATGTGGAAGTTTAATCCAAGTCTTAGAGGCCAACCACCACGAAGGAGGGAGAAGTGTATGATGTATTGACTTATTCGATGAATCAAACAATGGTCAATCCTCACTGCATTCCAGTCTCTCAGGATATAGCATAGTGATGAAGAACAAATGGCTATGTCCCCGTAGCTGTTCAACAGCCCTCTCTCATGCGGTCTCTTCCAGCCTGCACTGACCTCATAAAGCTAATTCATTCTGTCCTATAAACTAAAACAAGGCTCTGAACATATTTCTGAAATAGCACTTTCTTTACTTCTACTGTATTGGTCTGTACATATGTATGCTTCTTTCTTTAGACAAGAGCTATTTAGGGCGATATGTCATTTCATTCTTTGGCGAGCTCAACATAGAGGAGCAGGATCTAGAGTGTGAAACAGTTAACCTATGACAGAAAACCGCAACAGTTGGGGCAAGCGTCTTGGGTTGAGAAAGAAAGGGATAGAAAGGGAGAGAATGAAAGAGATTTAGGCTGTGTGTGTGTGTGTGTGTGTGTGTGCAGAACAGATAATTTATAGTTTCAAGTCTTGCACAAACTATCAGAGCTCACTGCTAAAAGGGCATGGTATTTTATAGGAAATAGGGTTGGATTCAAGATTAAAGAATCTTTCCTAACTTAAGAAATGAAGAAATGTGTAACATTTTCTCTCCTGACAGTAACCATAGGCATTCCTACCTCTACGTTCTTTCATGACATGTAATATTTAGTTGCCTTTACTGCTTACATCCTTCCATTTTATTATGTTTTAAGCCCTATGAGTAGGCTGTTTTCATCATGGTCTCCTCAACACCTGACCCAACACCTACACTGTACTAGGTGTCCCTAAGACTATTCATGCTAAACTTTAGAAGAAAGGAGTGAATGAGTTAGATATAATCTTAATCAATTTTGAACTATTCATATTTTAAACAGCCCTCCATTGGATAGAAGTGTATACTTCAGGGAAAAAAAAATGTTTAAATTAGCAACCCATAGGGTGGTGAACTTATTATCATGTTAGAATGTCAATTTGCACAACCATCTGTACAGGAAATATGGCTGGTATTTTCTATAATGAAATCATAGCTTAGACTATGGCCACATGCATTTGACAAACTGAACAGAGATTCTAATGGACAGTCCATACATCTTAATCACCTGTCTTAGGCATGCATATCAGAACATCCCAACTGACAGTGAGACCTCAGTCTTTAATGCATTGAATTGGACATATGTAAGTCATGGGTGAGACAACATAGGTTGAAGACTCAGAATAAAAACGAGGGGTTTTTCCCCCCCTGAGATTTCCTGACAAAACAAATAACAACTGGAGAATAATTAAACACACACACATGTGCACACACACCACACACACGAACTCATATACAGTCTTGAAAAAATATACGATATTTTAAAAACTGTCATTGATAAGCTTACGGGATAGTATAAAAAGGGTGTGTTTTTCAGAAGCAATCAGGATAAGAATAGAGTCTTTAAGATAATTAGGAACTTAGTTTCAAGTAAATTCAAAATTTCCAGCAAATCTGTCTTCTTGTACTTCATGTGACCTTTACAATGGCAAAACAGAAAATGAATCTAAAAGCCATTTTGATTCAGTGTTGTGAGAACTCTGATTCCTACAGAAAGTATAACAAATGTACTTTGTTATGCCATTAACGTGGCATTTACATATTTATGCTAATATTTGTTCTTCATAATCACATGAAAGATATGCAGAACTGAAATGCCTTTTAAATTAAGAATGCCATTCCCCAAACTATTTTTTTAATGTACTAATACTATATTGTCCATATACTAATATACTAATATATGTTAATAAATAATATTACTGTACAACACATAAATATGTTATATGATAGATACACATGCATATCCCAAGTGTATATATATATATATATATATATGCATATATATATACACATATATACATATGTGTGTGCATGTATATATAAATTTTTTTTCTGCAATTGGGACAACCTTAGTAATGTGATTTCCTGGACATTTGGAGAACCAGATATAGTATACCACTCTGTCCCCATGATTCTCTAACTTTGATAGGAGTTTAAATATGACATTTTCATCTAACCTGTTCTTCTATCTCTCCCTCTTCTTTCTATTATTTCTTACTATTTGTCTGCGTGTGTGTATCTCTCAGTTGCTCTGCTTCACACTGAAGAAGTTCTTGAACAGGTATACGAGGGCAGGTCCCAAATGTAACATACAACTGTGACCTGCATCAAGAAATGTGTGTTTGCAAGGACAAAATGACACCAAAACCAATAACAGGAAAGAATAATTAAGCTTGGCCTTTCCCCCAGCTACTGTGTATCAGATTATTTAATATGTCTCACAGATGGGAGACTGGGAGAAGCTTCATCATATACAAGTCAGTAAGATGCAATTATAGGGAGAAAAAAGACCCTACTGTTATGATCTCCAGATGAAATACTGCCTTTACATTTCCTTTTTTTCTTTTTTTTAAGATTTTATTTATTTACTTTAGAGATAGATGGAGAGAGAGAGAGAGCATGAACAAGGGGAGGAGGAGAGAAAGAGGGACACGCAGACTCTGTGCTGTCCCCCTCCCAGATGCTGGACTGGATCCCACAACCCTGGGGTCATGACCTGAGGTGAAACCAAGAGTCAGAAGCCTAACCGGCTGAGCCACCAGGAGCCCCTACATTTCTTCTCTTTTCTTCTTCTTCTTTTTTTTTTTAATGTGAACAGAAGAGTGTAAACACATTAATCCAGCTATCAATCCTTCACAACCTTGGATGATACATTTCAAAATATTCATAATTCCCAAAATCTTCTTTTTACCTACGGGCATTATAGTTTCTATTTTGAACATTAGTTAACTATATAAGAGATACTTAATTTTCTGGCCTTGAATTATAATTTGAAAAATGAATTTTAAAATTCTACCAAGAATTTTACTAATTTTTCATTGAGAGCAGACGTATCATGCATGCCTTGATTTTATGGCGTTAAAGACACCCACATGGATTATATGAGTTGAGGGAAAATCCTTATTAGATATGATGGAAGAGTATCTAGGCAGTATCATCACATAAACCTCTCAGACAAAAACGTATGTGAGCGTTCGAGGAAGACAAAGAGAACATGACAGCATAGGAAGTAAGGGGAAAAGGGCAGAAAATGCTGTCAAAGAGGTATTCCTGAGCAATGTCAATAAGGCCTGATTGGTCTTGATAAGGATTTGGAACTGCAAGTGTCATCAGAAGTCATGGGAAGGACGAGAGTGGTCGAGTTTCATGATCAGATTAAAGATTAATTTCAGACAAATGCCTTCAAACATTATTTCTAAGCAAGATATATATTATAATATGTTAAAATGCATTTTCTAACATTTTTTATTCATTTTACATTTGAACATCATGTAAAAATGTGGAGAAAATAGGTTGTATTTTCCAACATTTTTTATTCATTTCACATTTGAATATCATGTAAAAATGTGGGGAAAATAGGTTGGTATATGATCTTCAAAGGCAAAGACAACAAAGTTAACATCCTTTGAGTTGCTGCTGACGTTTTAAAAGCTACAGCATCGAATTGATATTTAATCCTACAGTAATATTTTAAGCCTCTCCGGTAAATTGTGGCTTTATATATTTAGGTTAAGATAATTAAAAATAGTTTTATTTTGGTGTATTCATCCCTATAAAAAAATGTCTTCGACTTTTATGAAAATAATAACTGCTGTATATTCTTCAATAAATAGAATTATAAAGATTAAAAGATTTGCCTTGAGTCTTATAGCTAGCTTGTGGAAAAATCATATGTGAGCTCTCATTTTCTTACCCCAGTGGCCACAAGTCTTGTCATTACATCAGTGTTGTCTTTTGAAATACCATCATTGTGAGTTTCTGCACCATTCTGCCGATGGTAGATGTGGACTCAGGAGACCCAATCAGTGGCTCTACTTCTGCATCCAGTGACCAGAAATTAGCAAACCTTTGCAGATTTAAGACTTTTTCTATAATTACTCTTATTTGATTTCTTAAGTGGAAGCATGTATACATATAGTTTTTTATTTTAACTTTGTTTAAAATTAGCATTACATAGTAGTGATCAATTATAACTATTATTTGCAAAAACCAGGAAATTATAAATTCATAATTTAATGTAGATTTATTTTGAACCATCAATTTTGCTGTAATAGAGAGATGTTAGCACATGTTCTTGTATTTACAATGGCTATAGAATGGTCTTGCTTTTGCAGTCTTAGCATGCTTCCAGCTTCTTTTTTTATTATTCTCTGGGATCCTCTTATGTTAATGCAAGAAAGTTTCTGAACTCCAACTGCTTCTGTATGGTATTTAGTTCATACCAGGACTATGCAGTTTTCACTGAAAATAATTATTAGTTTCTACACTTTCCTTTGTGGCCTTTTCTTTCTTGCTCTGCTACTCTTTGGTATTTTTCTGTCCTTCATTTTCACATTCTGTAATTGTATTATATGCTATATGTGTTTTGCTGTTGTTTCTCTGTTTCCAAATCTATTATATGGTGCTCAGTCTCCATGAGACTGCTTTATTGTCTTTATTGTCTTTCTTCCTTTTGCCCTCTTTATTTTCCTTTGTATGTTGTCCTTTGTCCTTCCCTAACTGAATGTTTCATAGATCTTGCAAATTATTTGAGGATACCATATCCTCAGATGTTGTTTTCATAACTCCTTTTTTTTTTTAATTTTTAGTCTACCTTTGCATAGGGAGGGGTTATTTATCTTCTTTAACAAATCTTATGGCCCTAGAAAGAGAGAAGACTGATGCTAGGAAGACCATCTACCATTGCCTTGTTCTCCACAGCATGAAACCTACTTTGAGATACTTTCTTGATTATTTATTTCAAATCATGACATTGCCCATGACCTACAGATTAAATAAAACAGTCTAAATCTGGGACTACAGGAGCAATGAAGTTGATTGGGTTACTGGGACAACCTTGTTATTCTCACAGGTTGCTTTCGAAATTAAAAGAAAAAAGTGAGAAATGTAAATAATTTCCACAAAATATGCTTCATTCAGAATATTTTTGGCTCTTGAAATTAATCTGGCAACTTTAACTTTAGAGAGAATACTTATAAAATTATCAGAACTGAAATTTTCTTTTCTTTTTCTTCTCAATTTACAAAGTTTTCTTTTCAAATGGAAAGGATGAACTTGATAACCTGAAGTTCAGTTCATTTTCATTTCATGTGTTATTGAGCTCTGTGTATTAGTTATTTTCCATTTATATAACACAAAAATTTTACTTTTAAACTCAAAGCAGAGTAAATGTCAGTTGCCAGATAACTTGCTGGACAGTGGTAATTAGGCTGAATGCCTCACAGACACTTTTTTTTAAACATATTTTAGTGTCTTCTACTACCTTTTTGGTTGGATTCATAAATTGTTGATCCCTAAAAGATGGAAGACACATTCTTTCACATTAGAACCACAGAGGGCAAAAAAAAAAAAGAAAAAAATAGATAAAAAAGAACCACAGAGGGATACCTGAGGTAGTCTCTGGCTCTTGATTCTTACCACGGGATTCCATGACCTACTCTTGAGTAAAATGGAAAGTCCAATTATTATTTTTTTTTTGAAAAGCCTAAGGATGGACCTTTTCTCTACTGCTTATAATTTATATCACCAACAACAAAAAACATTTACTCCCCAAACTCAATTTCTCATCTGCATTATAAAGAAAATAACCCATACCTCCTATGATTATTGCTAGATCAATTGATTGAATTGTTAAAGTATTCATCAAGCTAGATACTTTTCCTTTTTGATTGTTTTCTCTTGTTTTACTCTCCTTTTTATATCCTTGTCTTCTCTCCTTTTTATGTCTCATTCCCCTTATTTTCTCACCGTTCCTCCTTTTTTTCCCTCAGATTTTGAAGAGTGAATAGATTATTTTGTTAAATTAGCAGCATTTTTTTTCCCACAAAAGTCACTAACCCCTGTGCCAAATGGAAGATTATTGCAGGATTCTAAATATTATGCCTGAGTACTTCATGCCTTCAAGGAATGAAAGAATGGCTTATGCCAAATGACTTTTCATCTACCTTTATAATTCTTATGATATGTATAAACTTCCTTCTTGGAACAATATATATGACATTCCTGTAGGTTTAACATCTCACATACCCTCTAGCAGAAAGAATTTATAGAATACAGTTTTCTGGCCCTGGAAAAATATACAAAATAGTACAGGGAATAGGAGACAACATAATAAAAACTAATATAAGGTCTATTAAAAAAAAAAAAAAAGGCCTCTACCAACTCTGCCCAGCTCAAATCATTATGGTCAGATGCCTGCTATGGCACTTGCCATAATAATACATTACGAACAGGTCATTAAAAAAAAAAAAAAAAGGTTGTATACCCCCACACCAAATGGTTGCATCAATCGTTGTAAAATCTGGGTTATAAGCCTAGTGGGGAATATCACTATTTTTTAATAGGAAGTGAGAAACATTTTTTTTTTAATTTTTGGAACACTCTTTATTTCAGCTTTTACATAGGGAAGCAGCAGGAAAAGACATTGAGGATAAGGAGGAAACACGTGACATGGTAGTAGAGTATTGTCAGAGATAACTAGGCATTCTCTGAACTACCAAATTTCACAAACTGACTTCAAATGTGAATGCTAAGAACATATTAGGAGATTTGGGAATCTTCTAAAACATCTGAGAAATCATTCTGGAGAGACTGACTTTCCAGAGTGAAAAGTATATAGTTTAACAATCTGAACAAGTAAAAATTCCCTGAGACCAAAACTGAGGAATTTCTTCATTGAAATTTTATTATTGCCTATATCTACACTATTCTCATATTACAAAAAGTACATTGATTAAAAAAATCAGGAATATATAGATAAATATATTTATTATTGCTGCTTTATACCACTTTTTATTTGCTCCTGACATTACTGACTGACCAGGTTCCTTTGGTTGAAAAATGAACAAACATTTTTAAAAATATCCTTACCATCATCAAATGCCCAAGAATGTTCCTTCAAATGTTTTCACAAATCATTTGAATTCTCTTGATTCCCTATGTCATATGAAAGTACAAAGAGTTCACAAAATCAGTCCTTGCTAATTCAGTGAAATTTGTCTCTGTGCCCCTTATTCCTCATCCATCATTCTTGATATATTTAGATTTGTCTTTAGACTTTGAACTCATCTCTTATTCATCACATTTAATGATGCACAAAAAATTGTGCAATAAACTCATCATAGTTATCATTTATCTATGTTCAACTGTCATGGTTAGCTATTAGAAAGTACATGTTGTAAGTCTCCCTCTCTATATACTTATTATTATTTTGCTCTCATCTTCTTTACTTGCACATTCCTTCCTTCCTTAGCCTTTGTCTTTGAGAACTTCATTTGAAGCTATGTCCCTGCAATACCCTTTAGTCACTGACATTCATTTACTGGATGCTTGAACTTTGTCAGAGTAGACAGTTTGCAGGTACTATTCATGACACATTATTTATATTAATCTTAAAGTGTAATCTTTTGAAAAGATGAGTTTTCTGCAATCATCTTCATACTGACAAACTTTGCTGTAGTGAAGTTCTGTGTGCATGTAAAACAATATACTGAGTACCTGACAAAGATCTTCACCAGTCTCTCATTTCCATAAGATCAAAGCAAATATGAAAAAATCGGGCATGCAAAAAAGCAGTATTATAGAAAGAAAACATCAGGGAGAGATGTTTTTCTTTGTTTTTGGTTTTGCTATGCTAATTACAAGAAAACTTTTAAGCAACAAACACTACTTAGAAAAAAAAATCTTTGGAAAAATGAGGCTGAACATAATATCTTTCTTTACATGCAAGGGGTCTTAGGGAATTGAAACAACTATTCAGATAACTCAGGTCCAACAATTTTAGTAGAAACTCATTATTGAGGCAAAATTATATGTGAATGTGTGTTTTGAACCTTGCTTTTCTCGTCTGAATATTTCTTTCAAATCTATATTTTATATTATAAAGGTAGGCAAACCCTAACATGAAAGAGTCATTTTAAGTATATTTTCACTTAAACTGGGTGAACACTCGTGCAGCTCAAATTTAGCTTACAGATCATTGTTTTGCCCTAGAAAGGAAAGTTGCTTTGTAGCCTTTGATTTTCTGGCTCTAATTTCTCAATTAATATTTTGCTTCTTCAAGGAGAGAGAATTTTTAACCACAAATAAGGGTGTTGAATTAATTTTGTATGTTCCAAAGTGCTCACCACTTTTCCTGGATTTAATTATAATTATGTCAATTTGTTATATTTACTCTATAATTACAATAACTGCTCTGCATTTATTTTTAGTACAGTTCAGAGAGGAGTTGAACAGGTTGTGTATACTGTATGCTAATGACACTTTAAGAGCACATGGAATCAGTGTGTATTTGCTCAGTAGAATTGCACATTAAGAAATCTCTCAGGTATGGAAACAAAGGTAAGAAATATGTTCCTAGATTTGAATTTTGGAATCAAATATGAATATTACACAGCATGAGAGGAAATCTGATTTGCAACATAGGTGCTGCTTGTCCTGTTTTAGCAATCCTTTTCTGAGAACAATATGCTCTCCCTTACCTTTATTATGACACAAATAGTCTGGTTACTTAACACTCAAAAACCAATAGTATATTGGAGAATGTAGGTCTTGAAAGTATTTTGCTTCTTGGAAACAGAGGGATGGGCAAATTGGCCTTACAGAATAGTCCTTGGATTCACTGGCACACTGGTCAGAGTATATGTCATTAAAACTAAAAGAAGGATACTGAATTCACTCATTGCTCTTTCCCCAAGGTGTTGGAGACATTAAATCTTCCAATGTTCTAAACTGAGAAGAGAAAACTTAGGTTTTTAACGTAGGATGGTCCCATGGATATGTAATCAAATGTCTGTAAGATTTGGTAGTCACATGCTTTTGGTTACATCTTGATGCTTCTGTTCACTTGTATATGTGTGACCTTGTATATCTGAATTTTTCTTTTGAATCTATATTTCATATTATTAAGGTAGGTAAAACCCTAACATGAAACAGTCATTTTAAGTACATTTTCATGTAAACTGGGTGAACTCCACACTCCTGAACTTTTATTTTTTTAGCTGTAATGTGGTCCATGATACAAAATTATAACCAGGATTAAATGTCAACGTATGAGGAACTAGTTTATCACATACAATGTAAAAACAAAATAGATGCATTGATGAATACTTTTACCCTTAATTCCTCTCAAAGTGTCTAAGAAAGAGATAATCCATTCTTTAAAAACTTTAAAGATAGAATTACCCTTTGTTTTCTGTAATAAAAACAAAGGTCCATTTTTGATGTTTGACCATTAACAGTTTTCATACTCTTCCCTTCCTCACTCAGACCCTTTTACTTCACGACTGAACAAACTTATAAGATAGCTTCATGCTCTCTCCTGTGGAGCTGGTGGGAAGTTCAAACCACGAATGTCCCAGCCTGCTCAGGAAACCTTCATTCTGGTCCCACCTCCTAAGCACAATTAAAACCAGTGTCATCCTTCCCCCTTGATCCTTTTTGTTTTATTCCAAACCAAACTTGAGTCCTCGTCCTTGGGAATCCTTTAGATGTTTACTATGTAAATAATAAATTTTGTTTCTTTATTTCATATTCATTGGTGCCTATGTATCATTCATCCCAAAATCCACATACATTTCTGGGTCGAAGATGAGGGGTGGAGTTTAGGCAGTTACCCAACATCCAACACTAGTTACCAAAATAAAATAAGTGTTCTGTGTAGCCAGCGCAATAACTGGTTCTCTATAGTGTTCACCAGGACTTTGGGGAAATGTAGAATTACTTAACACGAGACAGTGAGGCTTTCAAATACTTCTGAAAGGCTAAATAATCCTGGTTTTCTCCTATCTTAAAATGGTTTATTTTTAGAGTTCTCAAGAAGGATGGCTATAGAAATAGAAATATCCTGTTCTTCTTATTCCAAAGGGAGATACTGCAAATATTTCTAATTGACTATTCCTCACTTAATATGCCTCCAGTAGTACCTGTGTATTTACAGTTTAGAAATGGGAACCAAAAAAAAAAAAAATAAAAAAAATAAAATAAAATAAAATAAATAAAAAAAGAAATGGGAACCAGCTATGTTACAGCACACTAATGATTGTTAGGCTAATATTATGCCATGCTATGGAGAAAATAATGATAAGCAAGACCAAAAGCTCCACATTTTCATTGCCACATGGTCTGGTAGGGCAGATAGAATAATAAATGTTTAAAATAATGGATGATGCATACTATAATATGGTTATTAAGGTATGCTCCCAGAAACCATATCAGGGATATCTCACATAGTGTGGAAATGGCAGGTGGATTATGGAAAGATGCACAGATAAAGTGATAAAGGAGCATTAGGATAGGGTAATCCAAAAGACGGAATGAAAAAAAAAAGAAAAAAAAAAAAGAGGGAATGAGATTTATAAATACCTTAAGGCAATAAAAGGCATAGAACATCCATAAATTCAAGTTTGATCAGGATAATCTGAATTTCCAGCTACTGTACCAATGTGCCCTCATTTACTCTAAAATATTTTTGAATCTGACAATAAAAGTTTACAGTTACCCTAGCCAGATGAGTTGAAAATATAGTTTAGTATGCATTTAAACCTAGACATAATATCTTCTTTCACCATACTATTTACTATTTTTCTAATCCTAGAATAAAACCAAATTTTGAATATTCTGGTCAGATAAGAGCCATGATTGAAAATAAAATTTAGGGAAAGTCCAACAAGTTTCTATCAACTATAATAACACCCTCTCCTTCCTTCACAATAAATAACTTATCTTTTTACTATTAGTGTTTTCATTTTAACATCTCTCTTATTGAATAAACTTCTTCCTTGAAATTTAACAAGTCTCACATGGTGCCTATAAATCTTATTGAAAATAATCTGGTGGGGCACCTGGGTTCAGTTCAGTCAGTTGAACACCTGGCTTTTGGTTTCTGATCTTGGTTTCTAATCACTCAGGTCATGATTTTGTGGTCCTGGGATCCAACCCCTTCGGGGTCTGTGCTCATCACAGTCTGCTTCAGGTTCTCTCTCCTTCTCCCTCTTGCTCTCTCTCTCTCTCCAATTATAAATAAAAGCTTTTTTTAAAAAAAAGGAAAATAATTTTGTTATAATTTCTATCTTATTGCAAAAAAAAAAGCAGGAAAAGAAAGGAAGGAAAGAAGAAAGAAAAAGAAAATCACAAAGTCTGTTATAATATTTCACTCTATGCCTGGCTGAGTAGTTAATTTAAGAGTTTGTCTTTCATTTCTATGTATCTAATGAAGGCAACAAAGATCTCCAGAATTGGTTTACTGCCCTCAATCTCTTAACTTGTTCTGTTTTATGACCAAAGATGGAAAGAAATGTTTCCTGAGAGAAATGTCAATTTGGAGAACATTTAAAAATGAGGAAATGATTGGGTAGCTGGCTGACTCAGTTGGTAGAGCATGTGACTCTTGTCTCAGGGTTGGGTGTTTGAACCCCACACTGGGGGTAAAGATTCCTTAAAAAAATTGTTTAAAAAAGTGAGGAACATGCTCTATGTTCCCATGTAAAAAAAATATAGTCATGCTTGTATCTAGTCTTTTGTCCTAAATTAATTTTTAATCCGAGCAATGTTACATGAAGTTCACTTATTAACGTACCTAAACTATGTAACATTGCTAAGAATGTATAAATGGACTGATAATAAACATGTAAGAATGTCTAAAACATTATATGCAGGCTATAGCCTATAAAACTGGATGAGAGAAATATTGCTTATTAAACATGCCTCTATACAATTTGAAATCCTTTTATGAATCATTAGAAAATAAGGGTGAAATGAATAAGCAATGCTGTCAAAATGATATGGCATTAGCATCTACAGTGATACTTAATAAGAAAAAAGGATTAGGAAAACATTAGAAAACTCACAAAGAGAATAATGACAGGAGTTCTATAAAAGATTATTTTGAATATTGGCCATTTTCCTGTGTTTATGTTCCATGGATGAATATAAATATGATTGGATGTGATTGATGGGAGTTATGAGCAACCATGGGGATTTTCAAGGCCAAATATTTGGATGGATGTGTTTAGAAGCATGTAAAAAGGAACCCAGGTGGCCAAAGAATGGCATGATATGGATGGTAATTTAAGAAAAAAAAAAGAATGAAATGATATTTTCATGCTCAAAAACCTAGTAAACATTGTTAGGACAACACAGGAAATACGCAAACTAAAATGAGTGGAATATGCTGCGTATCTTACACACATTTATTTCACTTAGGCCTCATGGCAATTTTATGAGTTGGGCCAAACACCTCCAAGAGGTAGTTTTGCCTAATATGTCTTACAGTTGTGTCTAATTTTTCAGGAAGAATGTTTAAAAAAAATGTGGAATTTAGAGTCCTTTGGGTGAGGCATTCTCCCTGCAGTTTACCCCATACAACCCCCTCTCTTCACACCTTTGGCCCTCATACCTGTTTGGTCCCCCAAAACCTTCATTGTGATAAGCCTTAGTTTCCTGATGTAAGAGAAGCAGAAACTGAGGCACAGAGAATTTAAGTGGCTTTCTCAAACTCAAATAGCAAGCACCTGGTATAAAAGAAATCCAGGCAAAGAATTCAAGGCTTCTCTATGTTCGCTTCCTTTTTCCTCATATTACATATGTATAGTCATCTTCACTCCTGTTGTAGGAACTTAATGGCCCTCAAAGGATGGCCACATCCTACTTAATGTTTAGAAACTGTAACCATGTTACTTTGAATGGCCAAAGGGACTTCAGATTGCAGATGAAATTAAGTTGCTAATTGGCTGACTTGACAATAGGGCGGGTGGCCTGTATTACCCAGGTGTATGCAATTGAATCACATGGGCCTTTAGGGCCCTTAAAAGTAGAGAACCCTGCTCACTGTATCAGAGAGATAAGACGGAGGAAGGAAGGCAGGCAAGCCAGGATGAGGGGAACTTGCTGGTGTTGACGGTGGTGAGAGACCGCGAGAGGACGATTGTTGTAGACTCTAGAAGTAGGATTAATTGACCGAAAAACAAAAGTGTCTTAGTCTCAAAACCTCAAGGAACTGAATCCTACCAACAACCTGTGAGCAGAAAATGATCCTCCTCAGAACCTCCACGAAGGAATGGCAGCTTGCTGATGATGCCTTGGTTTTACAGTTTGGCGAGAGGAGCATTGGACCTCTGACCTACAAAACTGTAATATGATGCTTTTTTGTTGTTTAACCTATGATATTTGTGGCAATTTGTTATGTCAACAATAATGAACTAATGCAACCATAAAAATAATTAAAAAAAAAAAAAAAGAGTATTACTTTGATTTCAGGGCACCAACTGGACCACGACTGCTAGTAGGTTATTTTTTCTCCCTTTCTCTATGCCAGAGTCGGGGATGGGGCACCCTTCTTGGGGCTATTTAACTTTTTCTCTCAATTGGGCCTGGGACAACTGTAGCTAGTTGAGGTCAAGTGAACCTTTGGAAGTAAGCAAATGCAGTCTTTTCTCCTTTCAATAATGGTGTGAATGGTGCATGTGTATGAATATGTATGTGTAGGACTCCCACTTGGCTGGGTAGTGGTCAGGGGACAAAATCAGGTCTTTTTGAGATTTAAAATTATTTAGACATAAGGTTTAGAGATAATGACATGCCTCACTACCAAAGTCCCCTGACTTTGACTTGGGGGCTAGAGCTATAATTAATAATACATATTTTATTTTAAGATGTGAGTGTGTATAACTTAGGTATGGGAACTTGTTTACCTTTTCTGATATGAATCTTGAATATTTCTGGGTTCCTTGACCCTTATCCTGATTTTCTAACAGATTTTCCCCTAGATGTCTCTGGATCCCCTAGCCCATGTTTGTTCCGCTAAGCTCTACTCCCTAGCCTACCACCTGATCCCCCTTGAAGAGTTAACAAATTGGATAATTGTCACTCAACTCAATGCTCTGAATGTAACATGGCTATGGCAGAAATAGGTGAGCTTCCACTGAGCCACAGAAAACATAGAGCATAAAAGCAGATTTATTTCTAGGCTCAGCTAACAAGATGAGAACACTTGTTAGCATTTAACAAGAAAACAACTGAATCACACTTCCTAATACATCCTGATCTTATTTTATGCTGAGTATCTCAAAGCACGTACAATTTTCTAATAATAAAAAAGCAATTAACAATTTAACCTTAATCTTTTTTCAGAGTGGTTTCATTGCTATAGGCAAAATTTCTGCTATACTGAACATATGAAGATAAAGGGAATCTGGCAAGGGCATGGTGCCATTTTTCCGACCCATTTAGGACCTGAAATCCTATGTTAGAAAGTGAAAGGCATTCCCTTCAGATGGAATATATTTCCAGAAGATCCTTAAGCTAGTTAGCCAAAGGAAAAAGTGGGCTATCTGGTCAGGTCCTTGGAGAGAAGATAATGATGTGTGTCTCCACATGAGCTATTATTTGTGCCTAGAGGTTCAATAGACTTCCAAAACTCTTGCATTTCTAATCTATTTAAAAATAAGCTAATAATAGAGAAGTTCAGTTGGTTAAACACAGTTACCATTACCACGTGCCACTGAACCCACAGATGCAATTGGTGGTAACAGTGAGGTCCCCTTTTCGTTAAGGAACAACTCCAAAGAGGCTCTCTTAACCCAGTGCCCCTGGGGTCAATCAACCATGAGGAGAAAACTATGAATGTCTAAAATTTTTGCTTAAGTGTAGCTGATGATGTTACACTAGTTTCAGGTGTACAGTCTAGGGACTGACGACTCTGTGTCCTGCTCACAACTGGAGCGACTCTGTGTCCTGCTCACAACTGGAGCCACCCTGTGTCCCCCTACAACACTATCACAGTATCGTTGCATGCATTCCCTATGCTGTAACTTTCATCCCTGTGACTCACTGATTCTTTGACTGGAAGCCTGTACCTCCCACTCCTCTTCACTCATTTACCCCTCTGTCCAACCACTTTCTTCTAGGAAACCACCAGGTTTCTGTATTTATGGGTCTATTTTTTGTTTTGTTTTTTTTTTGTTTGTTTGTTTTTGTGTTTTTGATTCCACATAGGCGTGAAATCCTGTGGTATTTGCCTTCCTCTATCTGACTTATTTCACTTGCTTTAGAAGCATAATTATGTCTGGGTCTGTCCGTGTTGTAACAAATGGCAAGATTCCATTTTTTTCTAATGCGGAGTAATATTTCATTAGTATTGTGTATATATACCACATCTTATTATCCATTCATCTATCAATGGACATTGAGGTTCCTTCCATATCTTGACTATTGTCAGTAAAGCTGCGATAAACATAGGGGTGCATTTCTTTTAGAATTAGTATATTTGCTTTCTTTGAGTAAATACCCAGTAGTGGAATTACTGGATCGTATGGCTTTTCAGTGTCTTTTGGCCATCTCTTGTCTTTGGAGAAATATCTATTGAGGTCCTCTATTTATTCCATTGGATTATTTTTTTAAGTAGTAGAAGTTCTTTACATTGGATTAATCTTTTATATGTATGATTTGCAAAGATCTTCCATTCAATAAGTTGAATTTGTTTGTTAATTGTTTCCTTTACTGTGAAAAAGCTTTTAATTTTGATGTAGTCCAAATTATTTTTGCTTTTGTCTCTTACCTGAGGACACATATCCAGAAATATATTGCTAATGCTAATATATATATATATTATATATGTTATATATATATATATATAAATAAATAAAATGTAAACACTGCCTATGGTTACTTTTAGGAGTTTTATGGTTTCATGTCTAACATTTAGGTCTTTAAGCCATTTTGAATTTATTTTTATGGTGTAAGATATATGTCCAGTTTTATTCTTTTGCATGTAGCTATCCAGTTTACTCAGCACTGTTTTTTGAAGTGATTGTCTTTTCCCTATTATATATTTTGCCTTCTTTGTTGAAGATTACTTGACCATTTATTCCTGGTCTCTCTATCCTGTTCCATTGGTCTTTGATCTTTTTATGTCCCAGTACCATACTGTTTTGATTACCATATCTCTGTAGTAGATCTTGAAATCTGGGATTATGGCACCTCCAGTTTGTTCTTCTTTCTCAAGACTTCATTGACTATTCAAGGTCTTTGTGGTTCTATCCAAATTTTAGGATTATTCTAGTTCTATGAAAAATGCTACTGGCATTTCAATGGGGATTGCATTGACTCTAGATTGCTTTAGGTAGTATGGAAATTTTAAGAATATTCTTCCCATCTATCAACATGGAATATCTTTCCATTGGTTTGTGACATCTTCAGTTTCATTCATTAATGTTTTATAGTACAAGCATTTCACTTCCTGATTAAGCTCATTCCTAGGTACTTTTTTGGTGCAATTGTAAATGAGCACTATCATTTGTGGATTTGTCATCTTTTTAATAAACCTATTGAGGAATAAATATGTGTACAGAGCTCCCACTATGTGCTATGCAATTAAACTGCTTTTTCCCTCTATTGCCTTTCCAATTCTTTTACCAATATGGTATTACTGGCACTATAAATCTCATTTTTAGGGAATGGAACTGAGATACGGTGATCCTAAGAGACTTATTTTTCAAGATCATCTAGGTAGTAAGTGGCAATCTGAGATTCAAACCTGAGAGTCTCTCACTTAATACCTTTTTTTTTTTTTTTTTCAAAAAAGTAACCCACATTGTCCTATATGCAAAAATTAAAGGAAAATGGTAAATTGAAATATTGGCAGGCAAATATCTAATAAGATCTATATATTTAGTTTTTCTAAATATCTTTATATTCAATCTTTTGAGCATTAACCCTTTATACAGAAGATAGAGATAATCTCTTATAAAAATTATTTAAAATATACAGAAAAAAAATCTCAGATAATTTAAATTGATAATTAAAATACCATCATTATTAAGTTTTAGGGGAAACCTTTGTTCTCTCTCTACTTAGACTGTAGGTGGGCAGTTCCTACTTGTTTTCTCAGTATGTAATGGACTATATGATTACTACTTATTTGTACTTTAGGGGCAGGCGCTCTGTGTTTCTTCCCATTACAGGAAACATTAAGTACTCAACAATACTTGTCAGAAGATTAAACTAATTTCAGTAATGCAAGGCCCTCATCTAACACGAGGCTACCTCTAAGATGTCAGAGACCTAAATATATCTCATCAATAAAGGACTCAAAGACTTAACACCAAATCTGTGAAATCAAATTGATTTTCATTTCTTCTCCCCACCTTCTAATGTTAAGGTAATATCCTTTCTAATTGGTCTCTGCATTTCCAAGATATTCCTGTGTAAATGCTCATGTTTAAAGATAAATAGGAGTTTTCATAGGCCTGTTCTTATCAGGACATTATGGTCGTTTCCCCATCCTCTGTCATATTTTCTATTGCCTTCCATAATACTATACCTGTAGATCTATTTTTATTCTACTTCCCTCCTTCTAACCAGTCCCTACCCCTACCAAGAAACAACAGTTGGCACAAACACACGGTGCTTTCCTTGTTTATTCCTTAGTGAGTGTGGCCACTTCTACAGTGGATTGTCTGGACCTGAAATTTTTGATGAAATAATTGGTGATTACAGGAGAAAGAAAGGGAAATTAAGATAAACACTTGAAGAGGAGCAGGAAGGTAGAAAAAAGGAAGAGCCAAATCTAGGGTTTCTAAAGATAGCCCTGAGTCTGGAAAAGGCAAATACAGTGCTAGTTTAATGTGAATTAACTTTTCTATACTTTTATTTCTGCTAAGACTATGAAAAAATATATATGTGATACACATGCGGTCTTTTTCCAAATTAACCACTGTAACTGTACACCTGCTTTATTTGATACTGATATTGATTTTGTTCTATTTAATTTTACATAGACATTACACCTGCATCTCCCTAAAGGTAATATTTATTATAGCAATTGAAATGCATAATTTGATAGAAAACATAAACAGAGTAAATAATTAGCTGATTTACAACTTGCTTTAGATAACATCTTCAATTATTAAAATAATTAGTGAAATTGAATTCAAGATAAAAAAAACTATTTAATTTGAACTTGTCCTTGAAGCTACTTTCTGACCCATTTTAATATATTACCTGTTGAAATATTCATAAGAGAAATTTTAGCCTTTGTGTTTAAGGTGACATTTTTCAGTTCACTTCCATTTAAAAAAATTTCCTTCTATATTATATTCCTTTCCCTAGACTAAAAATTCTTAACCATATCAATACAAAGTATTTTGGTTCATTTGAGAATCTCTGTTCCTATAGCAAAAAACTTGCAAGACCTCTGTGTCTTTTTGGACTCCTCTACAAGAGATTTGTAATTCACCTCTTTTTTTGTGGGTATTATTCTGGGGGAAAAAACATTAAAATATATCTGCTTCCTACTTATATAATGTAGTTTGCTGTAAGATACAAATCACACTCCCCTTAGGACAAAAGATTATGAACATGGAAAAAAAATCTAATTACCATCTAAAATGCTATCCAAATTGCCAGCATTTCTCAAAACAAGCTTTGACCATTGATTTGGGGTTTTGTATAATAGGGACACCCACATACTTATGATATAAATAATGTACATTAGTAATTGGACTGTCTTTTCCCCTTATGAAAGACAAACATAATTTTATGTGCAAAGGAAAGGATGACAAAATATTTTGTATTTCTTAAACATAATCATGTTTTTCTCTAAATTTCTTAGAATCTGTGTATACCTCTGTAATCATCGGAAACTTGCTCATTCTGAGAAGTCCAATAGGAAAAATGTGTTAAGTACCCAAATGTGTTAAGTAGTGCTACCCACTACTTAAAATGTGTAGCTTGGGCATGTGGACTGAGCAGCACCCACGGCTACCTACTGTCTTATTTACACTTACATATTTCATTCAAGTTTATTTTTTTTTAAACAAAAACAAGCTTTTTTTGTATCATAAAATGAAGGAAAAAGAACAAATCTTTTGTTTCCCTCTTTATGAACTTGCACATCCCTATCTACAATGGCTCATGATTCCAAGGAGACTTAGGTTTCTGCATCCTTGATGCATTACAAGAGTTCTCGTATATATTGAGGGTATATATTGAGGCCAAATGCAGAATCAATTTTGGCTGCCCCAGCTTCTCTGAAAATTTTATATCTAAACTCTCGCCACAATGTTTCTAGAACCATCTTTTGGTTCCAGAAGGACCATGATTTCCCCAGTAATAGTCATGGTAGACAAAACAAACACGGATTCCTGTAGCCCATGATCCCCAATCCCATGAGAAAATTAGAAGTCAACCAGAGGAGGTCCATGGTATAGACATGGTAAATAGTTTTAACTACAGGTTAATCTGAGCAAAAGTTGCTATTAATGACATATACTGTCCTTTCTTCCTATAACATTGTATTTTATATCCTGTCACTTTTAAAATCAATATAAATTAGACAAAAGCCTTATCTTGTTTGTCACTTTGGTGATGGAGTTTGCATCTCTTTATTCAACTTGTGGAAATCCCAACATTTGTGTTAGTGTTGAATTCTGTGATCTTACATAAGAATTCATAAATTACTCTGAAGAGTGATTTCTTTGTTCTACTGGATCTTATAATATAAATCCCACAAAGTCCCAAAGAGAGAGTCCTTAGAGGACAAGGTTGTTTTCTTAATAAAGGTTTTAGGATTAAGCTAAACAAGACCCTTAAAACCTTTCAGGTCTTTCATACAAACATTTACATTTCTAAAATTTGTGTTTTTAGCCAGCAAAGCCTATAAGATATTTGATGTGAAATAGGTAAATTGGTATACATTCTGAAAAGCTGTAACTATAACAGAGTTTTAAAGTTAACACTTTTATTAGGTGTCATCTATGCTTCAGTTTCCAGAGTATAAATAGCCATCTAGGGTATAATCCTCACCCAAAAACTCAGTCTGGTAGGGTGAATATGTTGAGAGATTATATTATAGTGAGGCAAAGACAAGAACACAAAATGTGTCACAGAATCTATTTTTTAAGTTTAAATTGGAGTCATTTAAGTGTAGGAGTTCCTTCCAATAATTTGAACGAAAGCACTTTTGATTCATTGTTCAAAACTCACTGGCCATAGGGTGAACAAAATCCTGATGCTTTTAGTAATAGTAGTTTTTTTTTTTTTTTTCAATTTTATTTTTTAGCTTACTATGGAACCTTTCTAAAGGATCTACCCAGCAAATCAAACTCATACCAGGAAGTGTTCTTAAAAATTCACTGGCCTTCTTCTGCATTTCTTTTGCATCTCTCACTAGCTCTATTTGTCCTTTTTAATAATTTATATATGCTTTTCTGACTTGACACTTAGCCCATCGTCTTGCAAACTTTGTTATTGTCCTGATTTTTCTGCTCTACAGCTGCAGATGAAAACCTTTCCTTTTCCCATGGACAGTACAGAGTACATGGGAGGGAGCAATACTCTCTCAGTGGGGTGTTGGTATATATTAAACATCTAGCCCTCTGGGAAAATCAAACAAAGAAGCCTGAATTGAAACATGTGTTGATTTCCATGGTGTAAAAACTCTTACTGTGGCTGACTGTATCAACGCACCAGGATGATGTCCTTGAACAGTTTGGGGGAAGTTCTCAGTTCTCCAGAGCCAAAAAAAGCTGACTGTAACACAGCACTGAATTTTACAATAATACATATAATACAATTCATAATACAATTTTGACATGGTTCCTAAGTGTCAAGTACTAACTGGAGACTAAAATTTACAGCATGCAGTAGTGAAAATTAAAAAGAGGTCTGCGAGAATAAAGGAGGAAGCAAAGCAAGACACAGAAAAGAAACAGTCACTCCTGAGCAATGAATTAATGGTGGAATTCAGAATCAGATTTACAGAGGCTGTTCTGGTTTCACCTGATGAGCAGGATTACCCTTTCCTTTCATGAGAAATTTAACATGTGTAACATGTATTAAAAGTATTCTTTGTCAAAGTATTCAGAAAGATGCTACAGGATGTTAAGTCAATGCCTGTGGATCATTTTTAGACCAAGAAAATGTGAACAAAAGAGACCTGTCTCATCCAGGTGGAAGGGTTTAAATGGGAATCTTGGACTTCTTAGTTCTTTCCCTGCTGTGGTGTTGATAGAGTATAAGGTTGATATGGCAACGCCTTGAAAGAGATCTGGACCAAACACATGGAAGGCATTAGCCCTGGATACTGGCCTGGCCATGTAGCAGAAGGTTCCTTGGCAAAAAAAGAAATCTCTTTTGTGTTAAACTAATGGGATCTTGTGTGTTATTACCTTAGCACAAACTATCTTATCCTAGCTAATAAAATACGTGTAGCTAAGGTCAGAAGTACAGGTGGGATCATAGCTCCCGTTCCACGATGTAGGTTCAGTCTTCAATAAATCTGTTTACTAAATATATAAAACTTTGAGTAAAGACTCTTCCAAAAAGTGCACATGAAATAATTTTCTGTGACACCCCCGCCTCCCAGGAAGCTGGCATTGGAACTATAGAAAATGGCAATTTGCAATTCTTTCTTAACAGACTTTTTAATATGGGTAGTTAAGTGATTTTTATTTTGTGTGTGTTGTCCTCTGTCGGTGCATTTTTCTTCTTAAATCCATCTTTAAAACCAAGTAGACCCTACCTGACTCTTGTATTTAACATACATGACCTGCAAAAACATAAAGTACTCATTAAAGAATATTTTGGCTTTGGCATATCACTTTTTAAAGCATTGCTTCTTGGTAATAATGAAACTGTAGGTTTTAGTGCTGTCCTTTTAAAGTGAGCGGTGCATAGTAGAAAAAAGGATGATGGCTACATTATAAATAACTGGGGAAAAGTTTCAAAGTAAGTCTACCTAACTCCCCAGGCCTGGAGATTCTAAGGATGTATCAAATTGGGAGCCCAAATTTCAAAAATGTTCCCAGGTGACTGTGGTTTTATCCTCTTATTTACTGGAAAATACTTGGGTAAAGATTATAGATATTTTCACTCTGACTCCTTATGACGCTTTAAGCCAGTTATTTAAACTCTCAGACCTATAGTATTTTCATAAAAACATAGATAATGCCTCTATCTTGATGGTGTTATGAGGATGAGTTAAAAAACATTATATAAATTATTGAAACCTATGTATTTTTCTGAATATTTCTGAATATAAAAGCTATTCAACTGTCTTTAAATTTGTCAAATTCTCTTTACCTTGTTCAGAATGTCTATAATTTTATGTGTTTGAATCATGTGATCTCTCAGCTTTCACCTCTTCATAAGAAGTTCCTAATCTTCTATGTACACTGTGCTATACCTGGCGTATTTTAAGTCTACTAATTATTACCAAGTTTAATAATTATGGTTTTTGGCACTGTAACAATTCCCTATGTGATAATTTGCAAAAATTGTTCACAATTGATGAGAAAATTAACATTCAGGCATATTATCTGGCCACCCAAAGGTCACAGTAATATTTCCAAGGTTTCCTGATTCCTTATTCTTTCCATAAACCCATGGTGGCTACCGAATGATGCTCAGATACATGAAAGATGGGCATATGAAACATCTCTCAACTGTAAATTTAAGAATATGTGGTACTCAGCAACAACTACATATTAATAACAAAAATATCTTCTATAATTACTTAAATCAGGCTGGAAATTTCATAGTCACGGAACAATAAAATAGGCAGGTCTTCTTTTTCATAGCAAACGCTGCATTTCCATGTTGGATTGTTTTGTCAGTTTTCACTAGAAATCACCAGCTATAGGTACAAGGTCAGGTGTTTTTTTTGTTTTTTTTTTCCCCCCAAATATGGTGTTTTTCAGTTTGTTATATTTGATGCCCATATTTGTTGGCTATAGATTCTGACAGTTTGCTGCAAGAGGTTTCAATATATTGTGCCTCACCTGAGACCTACTATTTATATACTGAAATACTATTGTGAAGTGGTTGGGTATAAAGGCCCATTGAATCCAACGGAGGAATCCTTCAACACTCAGCCAAGTATCATCATTTCGATGGAGCTGCTGATTCTCTCTGCTTACCAAGAACAGGAAATGCACCTCTTTTCTGCTTCTATAGCCCTTCACACGTGTCTCTGTTAGAGTACCTCCACCCCACGCTCCGTTTATCTCTCAATTTCTGTGTGCTTCCCAATTCCCTTGCAGTGCCTTGAGAGCAATGAGTATTTGTATGTTTATATAACCATCTAATAACACCCCTTGTTTATAGCAATGTTAATACCTGTTGCTTAATTTAAGAATAGAATGACTGATTATAAACTTTTTTTTTCTACTTATAAACTTAAGAGATGGAAAGAAGTAGGACCTACAAAGTATATATTTCTTGATGTTTCATCCTTGTCTTGGCTGCTTGAACATCAAAACTCGGTGGATCACCTCTAATCATTTTCTTAGTTTAAAGCTTATATCCATTTGCCTGTGTAACCTCATTAGCCACAATGCAGCTTCCATAGATAGGGGGTTCGTCCCCACACACAGCAAACACCTACCATGGTACTTGAATCATCCTGACCTTTCACAGCAGATAGCTACTGATGTAGCCCAGTCCTCGAGAATACCGCCAAAAGCAGAAAATTCTTCTTTCCCTGACCAGCAACATAATATCACAGGGAGATGAAATAAATGCAAAGGCAATCTGAAACAATGGGATTAATTTGGTAATATCTGGTGAGTAGAAATATTTGAGTTTTTGAAAATAGGACATTTCCCTGATGGGACGGATGTGAAAATGTAGTCCTCTCATATGGAATCCTACCAGTAGGATGAGAGCAATGACCTCCAGTGAAAGCTAGTATTAAAAAGTTCAGTTTACTTGAAGTTCAGCATGGTGTCTGCTTATCTACAAATATCACAATGGTATGGAGTTTTCCGCTGGGGTATGGGAATCTATATGCTTCGGTTCTTCTATCTCTAAATGGATACTTGCCTTAAGGTTATGTGCATTAAGACTATTCCTCCTTATTTGCAAGGTACTATGTTACGTCCCTACCTACATATTCCTTCCCTCCTCTGCATAAATAGGCAAAGAGAAGAACTCTGATGATTGTCTTGTTGGGAAAGAATAGCTAGTAAATTCAGGGACACAGATTTGATGTGCCAGATTAACAGATGCCTCCAAAGTAACCAAATTTATTTTGATTTTTTTTTTATAGTCCCTGAGAGCATAGAACATGTACTTTTCTTTGATTTTGAGTGAATATGAATATTTTTTATAAATGCTTGTATTCTTAAAACAGTAGGATTTAATAGTTTGTAGCGAAGAGGTTGCTTTTGCTTGACCCTCTTCCCACCGCTTCAGTTCGAATGGCTTTAAGACCAGTTGTCTCAAAATGCAAATGAATTGGAGCCTAGTTTAGAAAGGACAACACTAGGAGATTCATGCTCTGGTTAGTACTTCACAAGAATTAATCTGCATTTTTGTCTCTGGGCCTCTGTTTTAGTGCACATATGGTATGGAGAGCTGCCCACTGATTGGAGGAGACCCCCTGTGATACAATAGGCAGCTGAAAGATGACATTTTAGGATATGGGTGATATAATCCAGGTTCCAAGTATCATTTTTGTGGCATTGTTTTTTACTGACTTGGTTTATTTTGTTGGCTTTTTAACAAGATGGGTCCATAGCAATTGCCCCAGGGATATCCTGATTCAGCATTCACAAAAGGGGGGGGGGGTATGATAAATAGGTAGACAAGTTCCAAGAATTCAGATTTGTCTAAGAAAAATTGAGATAAGAGTAAGCCAAAGAAAGTATTTTGATATTAATTGCTCACTGAGTTGTATATATGCTTATGCTCTTAGTGATAGAACAGACCAAAAGCTTGATTGTAGAAGGTTTCCGTTGTTGTTTTACTAATTTTTGCAAAGGAGTTGGGGTGCAAACTTGAGAGAGAAACTAAAAGCTTCACCACATAGGTATCAAAATGTAAATACGAGTTTAATAATAACCATAAGAAAAAATTGAAAGTACAGTTAAGCACTTATTTTAGGTTTATGAGTAAAGCCTCATCTAGGACCCATGGATGCCAGCAGTTGCATATGGCAGACGAAATCGCTTCTTCATGCCCTATCCCCTTTCTCTACCATGCAATCATAATTCACAAAATCATTGTAAAAGGAAAAAAAAAAACCCACCTTCCAACTTCTCCACTTTTACATATAGTCTCATGTCTGTATTCTTTCCTTTGCTCCTCCACATAGAGTTCTTAACACAGACACAAAGGAGGCCAGTGTTCAGATAACCATACAGATAAATGCATAGATTAACAACTTGAGAGAGAAGCCAAATGAAACGGCATGGCTGTGTTTTCAGAGTCAGGAATAACGTGCATTCAGACCTATTGTGTCATTGCCACCCAGAATCACGAGCATATGTGAATAGACTAGGGGAGATAATGTGGAAGGAGGAGAGTGAGGTGAGTAAGCAGATGGATTGACTAGGGAATAAGAGTAGGTTGCTTAAAAATTCAAATATTCTGTGTGCGAGAGAACCGAAAGGCGGGGTAGAGTGGTAGGTTAGTGGTCCATGAAGGAAACAGAGACGACCTGGATGAGGATTTTAAAATGACGGGAAAATGCAAGAGCAACATGTTTGATTGCTCATGCCAGGGACAATTCAGGCAGAGGAATATGTTCTTGGGGTTATTAAATTGGAAATGGAGGAAGTCGAGACACTATAAAACATACATTAGCACTTTTATCTGTGCCAAGTAATATCTGAGGTCTCACTGGGGACAACATTGAAAGACATTCATGCTCCCTGTTCTCAAAGAGATTATATTTCAAATACACTGTATATGTTTTTTCAAGTTGCAGCTGGTGAATGGGAGCGACAAGCATGTACTTCCTGCAGGGGGTACCTGAAGGGGGTGACGATGCTGGCTTCTCGTGTGCAGAGATAGACCAAAGGTAAAGAGATAACGCACTTAAATCATGTTAATCAAACGAGACTGGCTTACTTACTAGGTGGTGTATGTTCTTTGACTTCCTTGGAAAGGAGGAAGATTCCTTAAAATTTAGTGACTGCTTTTTGAAGCCTAAATTGTCCCACCGGCCCTCGTACACCTTTGCAGCTATTCCCCTGGCCTTTCCATTTCTTCAAGGTTTTAAGATTTTATTTATTTTAAGATTTTATTTATTTATTCATGAGAGACAGAGGCAGAAACACAGGCAGAGGGAGAAGCAGGCTCCCTGCAGGGACTCGATCCTGGGATCCCGGGGTCACTCCCTGAGCCGAAGGCAGATGCTCCACCACTGAGCCACCCAGGCGTCCCTCTTTAAGTTGGATCCAACTATTTGAACTAACTTCCCATAATTTCATAGTAAATGCAGATACATCCAAGACTAATCCCCCAAAGTGAAAAAGGAACATTTATTTAAAGGAAATGATCATTTACATAGTCCCCTACTTGTAAGCACGCTGCACCCACTAGGAAGAAAGTTGGTCCTTTTGAAAGATGCTTTTTGTTCGATTGATTCTGTCCTTTTCTGGTGTCCTTGCTGCTGCCAAGTTCTGACTGTGCTCATCCCGAGTCAGCGCACATTCGGTCCTTGCCTTAAACGCCTCCAGATCCGATTATTATAATACCCTTGGTAGCACTTTGCCAAGAATGCTCATGTGAGAGTCTAAATCTCCTTTAACGGGAAATGGTTAGAAGAGGTGAGCAGAGCCCGGTTCTGGTCACGGCGGGGTTGAGCGCCTGCCACCACCTGTCTGCAGATCCACACCTGCTCGGCAAGGCTCCATGGCTGTCCCCAGGCCCTTCTGTTCCCTGTGCTGATCACCTGCTTCAGGAAAAGTGCTCACACATGCTCTCCCTTGTGTTGTCACCTAAACCATGCAGGAGTCTTTTTTTTTTTTTTTTTTTTTTTTTTTTTTTTTTTTTTTTGCATTATCTTTCTACCTCTCTTCCTAAGATCTGATCATCTTATTAAAAATTGAAAGCACCATAAAAGAACCTCCCAAAACACTTTTTATTCCCTAGGATTATGTTGATTTTTTTGATCCCCAAGACAAAATTGTTTTCTTCTCTTCCATTTATTTATTCAAAGTTTCATTGAAAATGTAGCCATGATTTTGTAAAAATCTATAATTTTTTAATTGTATACGCACACCTATCCACATTACATCCCACAAAAATCCTCTTGGCCTATGATTTTTTTTTTCTTTTTTTGCCTTGAATCAAATGTATTTTTAGCCAACTAATTGATACCAGGAAGATAAAATTATCTTCTCATTTAATATGAAATATTCATAACTCTGACTTTTTAACAGTAAGAACTATCTTATGGAATTAAAAAGCAGGACATTAACTTATGCGGTGATAAAATGTGAAGCTTCTAACTTAAGACATTCTTGTCCTCTTAAAAAGGACATCTTATTAGAGATCGTAGCTCAGATCCTTAGTATGTAGAGGTGTGACTACAAACTTGTTTTTGCTTATAAATTTCAGGTGTGTCACATAAAAGGGAGGTATACTGTGCTGCTTGTCAGGGCCCGATGTGTCCAAGAAACCAAACCCATCAATAGGATCTCTTAAAGTGATTTTGCCTTAGCCATTTAAACCCACTTCCTGAGCTCAAAAGCAAGACCACGCCAGTCAGATTTTGCTACTTTTCTCTTACCCTCTCGGGGGCAATTTCCAGTGGAGTCTGAGCATAAGCAGAGGTGCTTCTGTTTCCCACTATGCCACACATAGCATTTCCCCCCAGATTGCTACAGGTGGAACAGAAAGAACATGTGCTCATAACTGATCTCTGGAGCCTCCTTAGGGCAAAACTGGAAGGTGTTTTGTGACCGAGGGCTTCTGAGGGATAGACTAGAAGAACCGTTCTTGCCTGCTAGACAACATTGATCGCATGCTTAACACGGCTCATCCTTTAGTGGAACAGCTCATTAGTTTAGGAAAATATTTATTACAGTCTACCTCTACCTCTCCTATGTCCCAGAAATGAGTGGGAATGGAACCTAGATAGATATGTGAATCGTGTAGACCAATTCCATGTTACGTCCACAATTATCCCTTTATAATCGAGGCCATGGCCACAAGTTTTCTCTGCCTGATTCTCTCATACTCTTGAATTTATTTTTCTCCTGAGTTGCTAATTTTTTCTACAGCTCATGGGCTTCTCTTAAATAGTCCCACTGGTTTTCTGCATATAATCAGAGTCTGAATCCCCCAAATGGACCCAGTTTCTGGTCTTCCTAAGATTACGCCACCCCACAGATGACTCGATCATAAAAATTGCTGTGCGATTCACCAGCTATCTTCAGGCAGCCATCACGTTGAAGTAGACCAACTGCAAGCTGACAGTAGGGTTCTACTTCAAATAAGAGGCACACAAGGAGAAAAACAAAAACTTGCAAGATCTTCCACAAGCTGCTAACAGTGATTATTCCTCTACCACAAAGTTGTACATGAGTCTGGATTTCCTTTTTTTTTCTTCTGTTTTTATCTGCATTTTCTAAGACAGTTGCAATGAGGACATATATAAAGCTTTACAATTCAATAAGAAGGAAAAAAGTTCTAAGCTGATGTTCTGTGTGGTCCCTCCCAGGGTCCTGAAATAGCAGGACTGCTGCTCCAAGCCTTAAGAGAAATGCTAGCACAATCCCTGAGAAATCACAAGGGAAAATAAAACAGAACAAAACAAACTAGAAGAAATCTGTATGAAAGTATAGAAGGAGCAGGACCTTCTGCAAGATAAGAAATGAGGGGGAAGGGAATCCCTGGGTGGCCCAGCGATTTAGTGCCTCCTTCAGCCTGGGGTGTGATTCTGGGGTCCTGGGATCGAGTCCCAGGTTGGGCTCCCTGCATGGAGCCTGCTTCTCCCTCTGCCTGTGTCTCTGCCTCTCTCTCTCTCCCTCTCTCTCTCTCTCTCTCTCATGAATAAATAAATAAAATGTAAAAAAATTAAAAATAAATGAGGGGGAAAAGCTGTAGGGCTCTTCCCTTACCTTTCCATTACCATTGTGTCAGAATGAACTGTTTCCCCACTTGTGGCAATTCCACCTCTGGCCCAAGTGCTCTCAAAAGTAAAGTCAGGTTAGCAGGGAAGACCTGTGTCTATCAGGGTTGGAGATGAACAATATGGCAATGGTTTGACTTCGGGCAGTTGCTTCCCCAATCATAGGTATTCACCTCATCCTTGGCATATAATGAGGGAGATTAGGAACTCAAGAATTGTTGGAGCAAAGTACTCCTCACTCCATAGCAGACTCCTTCACCTCAGGGTTCACTCCACCGCCTCCCCACCCCGCCCCAAGTTTGAACTCACATGCTGACTTACAGAGAAAACAGAATCCAATAGCCTGGGGCTACTGTTGACCAAGTTTGACCCTTGGCTCCTGTCTGGGACTTGGCTTCTGGTAAGTTTTGGCTTTCTGATAAGGCCGTGTGCCTGAGCCTGTGTTGTTTGGACAAACAATGTGATTTATGGTGAAGACCTTTGTTTAGCCTTTGTGGTAAGGGTTTTAACTTCCATGATTTTTATTTCTTTTGGATATATACCTAGGAGTGGGATTACTGGATCCTCTGGTAATTCTATTTTTGTTCTTTGTTTTTTGTTTTTGTTTTTGTTTTTTTTTTTTTTGGAGGAACTTCCGTAGCGCTTATCCTTTGCCTCATGACTAAGGAGATTGAACACCAGGTCATGATTAACAGCTATTTTGACAGACTCTCTTCTGAAGTGCCTGTTTAAGTCTTTTTTTTCCAGCTTTATTGAGAGATGACCTGTAAGTTAAAGGAGTACAATATATCTATGACTTGACACATGTATATTGTGAAATGTTTATGGCAAAGTTAACACATCTTTCACATAATTATCATTTGCTTTTTTGTTTTTTAAACACAAATTATTACTGGCAATTCTAGAGGTCCAAAGTCCAAAAATCAGGTCACTAGGCTACAATCAAGGTTGACTTTATTTTTATAGTTTTTTATTAACATTTTTTATTGAAGTATAATTCACATACAGTGTTATATTTTTAGTCTTAGGTGTAGAATGCCTACTTTTCTTTTGAGAGCCCGGAACTTTTATAGTTGCTAGACAAAGAATGCCTATGTGACCAGCTCCCACTAAAATCTTTAATTTCTGAGTCTCAACAGGTATACCTGGGTAGAAACATCACCCAGTTGTCACTCCGTTTTTGATACTGGAGGATGGGTGCCCTCTCTGTGACCCTCCCTTAGAGGAGTAGAGCATGAGAAACCTGCACATGGATACCTCTCGACTCTATCCCCTTTCTTTTACATAGTTTAGCTCTGCTGTATCTCTATAATACATCTTAGCACCGAGTCCAACCATATGCTAAGTCCCTTGAGTCTTCCTAGTGAATTGCAAAAATGTGGGGGCAGTCTTGGGACACTGGAAGCATTGACAAAGTAACTGATAACCCTGGGGAATATGAGGTCCCAGGCAAAAACAGTACCCTTGAGGAGCACAGGTATCGCAAAAGAAAAATAAACATTGGATTCCCATTTTCATCACAAGCAAAATGTTAGACCCAGAATTCAAGATTATCTTTCTAAACATCTTAAAGAGAGAGAAGATGTTGACACTAGAGAAAAAGGGAGGAATGAAGTATCTTCTAATCTATTTTCAGTTCCCTGAAATCTGCATGCCATGATGTAACTCACCTCTTACCAGATGTTTTAGTGCATAGTTGGGTGATGCTGGTTTTTGATATTTAATGTCCATTTTCTCTGCTGTCTTGCATGTGTGCAGGAAATTCAGAGAGCATGCTAGCTAGCTTTCATTGCCAACAGAATGAATTTCTAAATGTTCTGCGTTCTTTTCCAACATGTTTCTGCATCACCTTTTCATAAGTCAAAATCATAGTCTTCTTTCATAGTCCAGTTTAAATTGGATGGCCGCTGTAAACTATCTCACTGTTCAATTCTATTACCAATTTTGTGCCACAATTTACCACAAGACTTCTCATAGCCTTATTGGTATAACCTTTATAGTACTTTGGATTGGTCTATACCTACTCAATTAGAATATAATATTCTAGTATTTTATAGTACTTTGGTCTACATCTACTCTATTAGAATACAATATTCTAGGGAATAGAGCGTGCATCCTATTTAGGTGCTTTACGGCACTCTGCAAATATATATTGAATGGCATTACAGTGGTGTAACAGGGTTGTAATAACCATAATTGCCATTGCTAGCATTTATTGAGCACTTGCTATGTATCATTAACTCTTCAATGTTCTACTTTTAACTCATTTAATCCTCAAAACAGTTTATAAATTAAGATCTCTTATTTTCCCCATTGTAAAGATGAAGTAACTGAAGCACATGGATGTTAAATAACTTTCTAAGGTTAAATAGCCACTAAATTAAAGAAAAAATAGGCTTTGAATTGATGTAGTCTAGTTCAAGAGGTAAACTGTATAAATGCAATGTAAAACTGCTTCCTAATGGATGATTAATATTAGGATTGCCTGATTTGGGGGCGGGGGGGCAAAAACAAAACCCCCAAACAGAGTACTCAAATTTGAAATCCAAAAAAAGAACAAATCATTGTTATTTATACGAATGAGTCTCAAATATTGTATGGGACACACTTAAACTATAATTTGTTCATCTGGAGATTTGACAGGATATCTTTATATTTTATCTGATAATCCTATGAATATGCATAATGATACACGTCCAAATAGAAGTACACTCATGTGTGACAGAGATATACCACACAGGTATATCTTTAGGAAATAACCTGTTTTCCAGCTCGGAGTGCAAGGTGTGTAGATAGCCTATACTTACTAGATCATCAGGTCCTTTCTGAGCTTCAGAAAGCTCCACGTCTAATCAGGCCCTTTCTGGGGCAGCTGACCTCATTGACTGAGGAGAGTGTGTGTAAAGTCTCCACCATCTCAGCCCAAAGCTAGACAGGTTTGAGAAGCAATATTTATTCTAGAACTCCTGCAGCTTGTTCACAGCTTTTGGAAACTGCATCAGTTTGGAGGCAAATACTAAGAAAAAGAGAACCCAACCTGTGACACCTTACACACTGCCTTTCCACATCTTAGGCAAGAAGAATCTCCTTTGCCCTACGAAAAAAACTTAACAGAAAAATAACTTTTATTGCAGCCCTTTTGCTGAAACTAAGACAATATACCTTATACCAGAGTTCCAACAGAAGAAAGATGTACATTCAAAATATCAAGAGTTTAGGGACACTGTTTACAGAGATGTGGACAAAGGTGAAGGAACCAATAATAGGAACTTGTTACCAAAAGCAAAAGTTAACACGAAGACAATAAAAATCTAGGAATGCAGGAAGGCCTCACTTCCTCAGGAAGGCCTGAAGCCATAAGGGATGGTTACTAGAGCAGCTAGCAAACTCTGTAGCTGGACTAGAGACGCTCCCTCACAGACACTGGAAAAGTGCAGCCATGGACCAAGGGGAGCCTGGCATGTCAGGCGAGAGGGACTCAAACACCTAATTCTCGTTTCTGGCATCCAGGTATTGCTGGTGCCTTCCCCAGGCTGAAGCCCAACCAGAGACAGAGGACAGTCTCCATATGCAGGACAGGGCAGGAGCAGAATAAAGAATCTGGCCAGAAAGTTTGTTTGTTTGTTTGTTTGTTTATTTATTTATTTATTTATTTGGCCAGAAAGTTTAAAATCAAAAGTACTAAAGTTATCGCAGGATCTGGCCAGAAAATGGAGACTATCCCAAAATACTAGAGTTCAAGGTCAAGAATGGCATGCTCATTCTTGAAATAGACACTGGATGGAGACTGTATCAGAAATCCAAAGGCCTGAGTTCTAGTACGATAAACATCCTGCACCAGCTTTGATATTTCAAGCAAATTTACTGTCTCTAAGCCTCTCTTATCTTCCGTTAAGAGTTCCGTGAACTCAAGGGTTTCTTCAAGCTTTAACAATATATAATTATACATTATCTATTTCCTATACAAAGTATACAAAGAAAATGACTTTGGGAAATGAGATTCAGGCTGATTTAAGAAAGTAGGGTGATTATCAGGTAGCAGTGACCCGCTTAAAAATTAAAGCAGCAGGAAAGGTCATCTTTAGGGTTGACGAGTAACAGTGGATTATTAATAGGACCAAATGTTGGCACAAGAGGTGGCATGAAAATAAAGCAATTAAATAGAGCACAAAGGAAATCCAGGTGAATTAATGATTCTTCAGATAAGTCCAGTTTAATATGAACTAATTAAAATCCTACTAACTATAAAGAACATAAAATATTTAGGTATATAACAATTTCCTTTTTCATTGAAAATAATAGCAGTATAGGTTATCAAGAGCAGGTAAATTGAGGATCAAAGTTCATGAGTTCAAATTTTCAGAGTACTTTGGAGGAATAAATGAGATACTTATCTAAAGGTGCTTTGAAAGCTCTAAATTGCCAGACTGTTGACCTTTTGGTGGGGATCAATCTACTGGAATCTTAATGGATATTTTTCTAAACAGAAAAGTGCTTGGATTTTTCTTTTTAATTTTTTTGGTTTTTAAATTCCAATTAATATACAACATATTAGTTTCATGTGCAATGTAGATTGAGCACTTCTGTACAACATCCAGTGCTTATCATAACAAGCGCACACCACAATCCCCATCACTACGATCCCCATCAACCCACCCACCTCCCCTCTGGTAACCATCAATTTGTTCTGTAGAGGTAAGAATTTATTTATTTGCCTTTCTCTTTCTCTCCCATTGTAACCATTTGTTTCATTTCTTAAATTCCACAGGAGTGAAAACACCAGGTATTTGTTTTTCTCTAACATGTTTTGCTGAGCATCGTACTCTAACTCTGCCCATGTCATTGCAAATAGCAAAATTTAATTATTTTTATGGCTGAGTAATATTCCATTCTTTATATACCATTTCTTTATCCATTCATCAGTTGATGGACACTTGGGCACATTTCTGTAGTTTGGCTATTGTAGATAAAGCTACTAAAAACATCAGGGTGCATGTGCCTCTTTGAATCAGTATTTTTGCGTTCTTTGGGTAAATATCTAATAGTGCAGTTACTGGGTCATAGGGTGGCTCTATTTTTAACTTTTTGAGGAACCTCCATACTGTTTTCCAGAGTGGCTGCACCAGCTTGCATTCCCACCAACAGTGGAAGATTTCCCTTTCTCTACATCTTCACCAACACCTGTTTCTTGTGCTTTTGATGTTAGCCATTCTAGAAGATGTAAGGTGATATCTCCCTGCAGTTTCGATTTACATTGCCCCGATGATGAGTGGTGCTGAGCATCTTTTCCTGTGTCTGTTACCATGTGTATGTCTTCTTTAGAAAAATGTCTATTCATGTCTTCTGCCCATTTTTTAACTGGATTTTTCATTTTGGGGGTTTTGAGTTTGTTAAGTCCTTTATACATTTTGGATGCAAACTCTTTAACAGATATCTCCTTCACAAATATCTTCGCCCGTTCCAGTTTCATTGACTGTTTCCTTTGCTGTGTAGAAGTTTTTTATTATGATGAAGCCCTGATAGTTTTTATTTCCTTTGCCTCAGGAGACATCCTAGAAAGACATCCTACAGCCAATGCCAGGTTACTGCCTGTGTTCTCCCTTAGAATTTTTATGGTTTCAGGTTCACATTTAGGTTTTTAATCTATTTTGGATGTAGTTTTTGTGTTTGGTGTAGGAATATGGTCCAGGTTCATTCTTTGCATGTTGCTGTCCAATTTTACCAACACCGTTTGTTGAAGAGAATGTCTTTTTTTTTTCCTTTTGGATATTCTTTTCTGCTTTGTCAAAGCTTGACCAAATATAATTGTACATCCCTCTGTGTTTTCCATTGATCTATGTGTCTATTGTTGTGTTGATACCATACTGTTTTGATCCCTATAGCTTTGTAATCAAGCTTGAAGTCCAGAATTGTGATACCTTTGGCTTTGCTTCTGTTTTTAAAAGTTCCTTTAGTTATTCAGGGTATTTTGTTATTTCATACAAGCTTTAGAATAGTTTGTTCTAGCTCTGTGAAAAATGCTGGTGGTATTTTGATAGGAATTGCATTAAATATAGAGATTGCTTTGGGTAGTATAGACATTTTAACAATATTCTTCCAGTCTAGGAGCATGGAATGTCTTTCCATGCCCTTGTGTCATCTTCCATTTCTTTCATCTGTGTTTTGTAGTTTTTAGCTTGTTTCTAGGACTTTATGTAGTTCAGGTTGTTCAATTCTCTAGAATATAGTTTTCCATAGCATTCTTTATAATTGTCTGTATTTTTGTGGTTTGGGTTGTTATTTCTCCTCTCTTATCTGTTATTTTATTTATTTGGGTCCTTTCTTTTTGAGAAGTCTGGCTAGAGGTTTATCATTTATATTTTTTCAGAGAACTATCTTCTGGTTTCATTGACCTGTTCTATAGTTTTTCAGTTCCGAGATCATTTATTTCTGCTCTAATCTTTATTATTTTGTTCCTTCTGCTGGCTTTTTGTTATTTTTCCTAGCTCCTTTACTAAGGTGGATATTTCTAAGCACGTATTTTAAAACAAGAATGAAGAGTCATGGCAAATATGACATGGATAAAATGGAGTTTATTAGTATGGAAGATGTCACTTTTTTACCAAATAGTGCAATTTCTGTCCCTGCAATGCCTCCTTATGTAAGAGGACAATACTCTGTTGAAACTCATAGTAACCTCAAGACTTGCTTTAACTAATGAGCTATTGGTAGAAGGGATATGTTACTTTGGGACAGACATTCAACAGTTGGCATGATTCTTTCCCTTCGGTCACAATAATTAGGAAGGTACTAGGTAGAGGCTGCTCTATCAATCTAGGTTGTGAAGTGACTATGACCTGAAACAAAGCCACAGCCAATCCAAGATGGACATAGTGTTAAAAAGAAATAAATCTTTGTTGAGGTGCCTGGGTGGCATGAGTTAGATAAGTATCCAAATCTTGATTTTTGGGTCAGGTCATGATTTCAGGGTTGTGAGGTAGAGCTCAGCTTTTGGCTCTGCACTGGGAGTGGAGTTGGCTTAGGATTCTTTCTCTCTTTCCCTCTGGCCCTTCATCCCCTGCATAGGTGTATGCTTACTCTCCTTCTCCAAAAATAAAAAAAATAAAATAAAATAAAAGGAAAATATTTGTTTTAAATGACTGAGATTTTGCATCAGTTGTTGCTATAGTCACCAACTGAGGTAACTATGGGTGGGCTCCTGATGGTTTCTGAATAAGAACTATTCACCAGAAAAACCAAACCATGATAAAAAGCTTGGGTTTTGTTCGGCTTTGCCATCACCCCTGTTCTCTTTAGAAGGGGAAGGGCTAAAAATTGTGTTAATGATAAATCATGTCCTTGTGATGAGGCATCCATTAAAAATTCCCAATAGGATGGAGAATGTCCAGGTCCATGAACATGGTCACATACCAGGAAGGTGACACACCTTCATTTCCACAGGGAGAGAAGTCCTATGCTTGGAACGTCCCACAACCTCACCTGATGTATCTTCATCTAGCTATTCATCTGTATCACTTACCTTTAAAAAAATTGCTAAATAGAAATGGGCTTTTTCCCTGAGTTCTGTGAGCTCCTCTGGCAAATTAATTGAATCTAAGTGGGGAGGATGTCATGGGAACCTCAGATTTGTAACCAAGTCAGAGAGACATTGTGGGTATCCTGGGGACCTACTACTTGTAATGACATTTAGAGTCAGGGAGACTGTCTCATAGGATCACACTCTCAACCTACATCATTTATCTCTGTAGATAGTGTCTAAATTGAGTTAAATTTTTGGACACAAAGCTGATGTCAAGAATGGCTTGATGAGGAAAAACTCCCATACATTTCATGTCATGAGTGAAGTGTTTTGCATAAAAGTAAAGGAGACACATGGGAGGAAACTTTTTTTTTCCCCCCTAGTACAAAGCCTATTGATTCCGAGTGTTATTCTGTAGTACTCTAATCCTGTAAGGTCTTTTCCAAGATTATACCTTAACTGTGATTTTTTTTGTTGTTGTTATTTAAGATTTTATTCATTTGAGACAGAGAGGAGAGGGGGAGAAAGGCAGACACAGAGGGAGAGGGAGAAGCAGACTCCCTGCTGTGCCAAGAGTGGACATGAGGCCCAGTCCTAGGACCTGGTGACCATGACCTGAGCCAAAGGCAGATGCTTAACCATCTGAACCACTCAGGCACCTCTAGCTGTGACTTTAAAGAGAATTTCAACAATCTACCAGGATAGCACTCCTGGATTATAGAGTATATGTTAGCAGTAGTGGACACTATGATAATATGTCCATGGTCACACCTCTTTTCTTGTGAAGTGGATGCCTTTCCATTGAACCCCATCATGATAAATCACTCCAATGCCTATGAAAGTGAGCCTGGTTGGAATGCTGTAAAAATGAATCATTGTCTCCCTCCGATGGAAGGATTCAACTAAATCAACTGCAATATGTGGTTGGATGATTTTCTAGAGGGATGGTACCATCCCTCATATCTAGAGTTTAGCATAGATCTTTGTCACTGAAAGGTCAAACATTCAATGGTATTAATCAGATGGGTCTTGATGAGAATGAATCCATGTTGTTGGGTTTATGTATAGCCTTCATCTCTGCAACCATGGCTATGACACCCACTGTGTGGTCAAGCATAAAGATTGGCTGAAGAATATCCTCCCTACCTTCTCAGTGTTCTTTGGTGGGTACTAATGTGGGGGGGGGGGGAAGACCCTCCCACTTCATTGCTACTCCCACACATAAATCCCCCAATAACTGTATTCCTGGTCATTTAAGTTTGTTCTTTCCAGGGCCTCAACCAATGAGCAGATCACTTCTCATTGCTCAGGAAAACACACATATTTTTACATGAGGTAACATTTTAGCTATCAACATTTCAAGCCTACCCATCATGAGCCAGGCCATGTTATTTATATAAATTACATGTGCCCTACAACCTCACATAGGACATTCTCCTAAATGTATTTTTGCCATGATGTGATGGATATTTGCTAGTGGTCTGACAATACCCAGCTCATGTGGGAAGTTCTGAACATGAGTTTGATTCCTATAGTTAAGCAGTCCTAGGGCCTAGGAGTATGCTAAAAGCAAGCTTTTCAAGTTCTGAACAGTTCCCTGATGCAGACTACAGACTTTAGTTCCAAAATCTTTAGGACAACTTTCTTATTGAAGCTTCCTAAATATTCTACATAATCTTATTTACCCCAAATGTTCTAGCAACATAGGATCACTTGGGTCCTATCACACAAACAATTGGGCTGCTTAATTTCTGCTGAGGCAGCCTTTCTGATTTTGGTACTTCATCAAAATTGGCAGTTTTTTCAATCAACTGATAAACAAGCTGCAACACTATCCCCAGTTGATGTGCAGCCTCCTTTACATGAAAGGGCCTATAAAGCATTTGATTTTTCTTAGTGGTGAGTTCTGAGGCATAATATATGCCCTTTACTTTGGAGAGGTAACTCCAAATACTCCATTGTAATTAATCTTTTAAAAATTCACTGATTAGCAGGCACCTGGAGCTTTTAAGATTTTATTTTCCATCCTTTGATGCATACGTGTCTTAGTAGGGTATCTAGCATATGATCTGCTTCTTAGTCCCCGTGTTCAATTAACAGAATATTATCAATACAGTGGGGCAGTTTAGTATTTCTTAAAATGTCCAAATAATCAAAATCCTTTGTGGCAAAGCATGCAAGCATTATATAACCCAGAGGCAGGATGTGAAGATATCTTACACTTTGTCCCACAAATGTATCCTACTGTCTCTTCCATGTGAGTTACTTTAGATTCTTCTCCATAATAGAAATTGAAATGGTCACATTTGCCAGATCAATAGCTTCTAGTGCTTGTTATTAAGCTCTTGATCTGATGGGTGTTTTCTCATCAATTTCTGCCATAAATTGGTATTGTCTATTATCTATTTTATAGATCTGTTATTGTACAGTAGAGACAACCAGAAAAGCAGCCACAGTTGAGGCTGCCAGTTAAGTCTTTGGTAGTCTCCCATGAAAGACCCAGTTTTCAAAAAGGCCAAATTGGTGAATTCAACAGGGATGTAAACTTTAATCCACCAGCTCTGCATTCTTTACATTTTTAAAAGTAACACTAATTTTTCCACTATGGCTTCTAAATTATACCCAGGGCTGTGGGGTCATGGTTTCAGGGACTTCCCCTTGGCTTTTCTTACATTGTGGAGCTTATTTCACATGTGAAATTCTTATTTTGGTAAAAATTTTTGTAACAATGATGCTGTAATAGGCCAGGAATAATTACTACCTGTCTTCATAGTTCTAGAGGCAGAGAAGTCCAAGACAAAGGTACCAGCAGAGCTGGTGTTTGGTAAGAGCTAGCTTCTTGGCTTGAAGACCTCCACCTTCCCCCTGTATCCTTAGTAATATGGAGAGATTGCCAAGAGAGAGATTACCACTAATCCCAGGCTTCACCCTCATGACCTAATTACTTACCAATGGGTCTACCTCCAAATACTACTTCACTGGGATTAGGGTTTCAAAATAAGAATTTGCATAGACAAACATAGAGTCCATTGTACCACTTCACTTACTATACAGTCTTTATTACCACTTATTTGTTTAGTGATCCTGTTCCAGAAACTTCTTTAGGAATTATTTTCTAAAAGCACTTTTGGTTCTGAGGCTGGATTCCTTGAGATGCAGACTCTGAGAAAAGGATTCAGTTTAAGTAGTTGATTTTAAGTAGTTAATTTTGGAGCTGCAGGAAGTATGAATAAGGGAATAGAAATATGCAAAGAAGAGATGTCACTAAGCTGGCTACCTCTGGTGACAGAAGCTTAATCACCCTGGGAAACAGTGTAAAATATGTTTTTTGGGTTATAATTGTGTGTTTGTTTATTAATTTCTATCAATCATTGTTTGAGAGCTGCTATCAAGGGGGACTATATCTTACTTCTTGTAGACTCTTGTGTCTGTAGGGTAAAGTGGTCTTCAGTGTTAAAAACAAAACAAACAAATCTTTCAGGGATAGAGATGCACAGTTTCACAGCTGGAAGTTGGTAGTCATCTGGCATATAAGAAAATGTTGAAGTAGGAGCTCTGCTGTGGGTTCACTATTAATAATTCCTCTGAGACAAAAGGCCTGTGCTAGGACTCTCCTGGAAAACTGAAATGTATAGCAACTTTATCTTATGCCAAGTAAGTTGTCTCCCACTGACATTTTCTATACTAAATCTAGTGATCATGTCAAAATATAAATCCAACACTTTGGATTTATATATCAAACACTGGATTTATAGATCAAACAGTTTGGTGTTTTACTATTGTTGTAGTTTTTGAACATGGGTGAGATCTGGTGGGGTCCAGAGATCTGCTGAGGGCCAAGGAATAATTCTTGAGATGTCTTTGATGCAAAATGGTGGCTTTATTAAAGCATGGGGACAGGATCCAGGGGCAGAAAGAGCTGCTGCTGCCTGGGATTATGAGGAGAAACTGACTATATACTTTGAGCTTGGGGAAAGTAAAGATCAGGGAAGTTCCAAAAGGATTTTCATATGCTAAAGAAGGCTTACCAGTTACAGGAGGCCTTGTTATCGTCCAACTAGGGTTGCTTTTCCATCTAGCAAGATATTAACATTAAGATAGGAGCTTCCAGGAGGAACATTATACTCTGCCTGCCTCAAGTATTTGTCAATGAGTTGCTGGTTATAAGGACATTTAGTTTTATCTACATTTCCTTCTGCCTTTGTTTCCCACGTCAGTATGACTAGAAGAATGAGGTAAAAATCTCCGTAACATGGTCTATACCTTCTCCGTGATCTGCTCCCACTTGTCATAGGAACATGCTGCTCCCTCTAATTAGAATATATTTAACTCTTTCATATTTCAGTTCAAGAAACACTTATTTAGATAAATACCTGTTGGTGTTTTTGCTTTAGTTAAAACAATCTGATTTGTTATGGAGCTTTTGATAAATTTTGTAGATAACAAAAGGAATGAAGTATATTTAAGGTGTCTGAATAATTATAATACAGAATCTCAAGGTTCAGGGCTAGAAAAAAGGGAGATACTTTCTATCCTAGAAAGAATTCCAAGTTATAACCTTTTTCTATGCAATCCTGATTTTCCCTGATTTCCTTCATCTTGTATTGAATTCTAGCTGAGAAGAACTACAACTCAAAGATTCCACATACCTAAACTAATTGTCACACACTGTGGTAGTGGGACAAACTTGTCTGGATTGCAGCTTGGTGCAGCTATATATATTTTCAATATCATATATTTGCAGTTTGAATGAGGGCATCTGGAGCTTGGTAGAAATTCTAAAATAATGATGTCATATTTATATAGCAATGTAGGAAGCCGTCTCCTATGCCACGTTAGGGTTCTGAGGTTCTCACTTCCTCCTTGGTGGCAGTGGGACACTAGAATGCAATTCTGATGTAAAGTACCTAGAGTTAGCACAGCCTTCACAAGTTCATGGCAAAGTCCTCCATAAAACTCTCCTCACTTTGGACTTCAGCCTCAGGTTCTAAGCATTCCAAGACCACTCATGTTTTTGATCAACTGACTATAATCTGGGGGTTCCCAGTACCCTTTCAGGTTAGATATTTTACTGGAATAGCTCATAGTAATGAGAAAAGCACTATACTTACAGTTTTGTGAAAGACAGAAATCCATGACCAATTGAATAAAGGGAAGCATAGGATAAGGTGTGGCTGGGTCCCAAATGGAAAGCATCCCCATCTTCAGGACACATCAATGTGTATCACCAACCAGGAAGCTCAATCAAATTTAGATGTCCAGAATTCTTAGCAGGCTTTTACTGCATACATATTACATGATTGATTGAGTTGATTCAGGTATCCAATGATTCAATCTCCAGTCCCTGGAGGTCAGACTGATGTAAGTAGAACAAAGCCCCCCCCCACCCCAATGCACACATATGGTTTAACCACACGGTTAGTCTTCCTAGTATAGCCATCCCCCATTATTAAATTACCAAGGGACCCACTCTGAGACACTTCATTAGCATAAACTCAGGAATGGGCCCAGGGGTCCATCATGAATAACAAAGACACTTCAATCACTTGGGAAATTCCAAGGGTTTAGAAATTGTCCAAGGAACCTGGCATCAAGACTAGACAAATTCTTTTTTATACAATGAATATTCATACTTGTCTATATCACAGGAGTCAAACGCAGTCTCAGAGCTGGAAGTTGGTAGTCATCTTGGCATATAAGAAACTGGAAACTGGACCCAGGATCCCTGGGTGGCTCAGTGGTTTAGTGCCTGCCTTCAGCACAGGGCCTGATCCTGGAGTCCTGGGATTGAGTTTCATATCCGACTCCCTGCATGGAGCCTGCTTCTCCCTCTTTCTGTGTCTCTGCCTCTCTCTCTTCTCTCTTCTCTCTCTCTCTCTCTCTCTCTCTCTATCTCTTATGAATAAATAAATAAAACCTTAAAAAAAAAAAGAAAACGGGACCCTCAACAAAGTCTAGTTGAATAAATTTGCTGAAGTCCATGTAAAACCCAAAGATTCCTAAATAATTTCTGAAATAATTGATTATGCAAATATTTCAACTACAAAGAGCAGAAGGATATAAAACTGACTTATTTATCATGCTGAAGATCTTTCTCATCTACTGTTCTTTCAATTAATGGGTCATATATACAGATTAATATTTACAGATTATTTTTTACCTGATAAATGAACTATAAAACATGTAGGTTTAATCAGAAATAATTTAAGAATTTTTTTTTCTACATGGTATGGACCTTGAAAAAAAAATGTAAAGCATATTTTATATTAAGTGCCACAAATAGGTTGAAAATAAAAGTCCTGCATTTTCTTCCCAAGATATAGCTCATTGCTTTAAAACAAACAAACAAAAAAAACACCCCACATTATTTCTTTAGAGTCATGATAATTTGCTTAACAATATTACCTAACTTGTTAAAATAATCTAGTCCAGTTTCCGATTCTTTGGTAACAAAATTTCCAAAGATCAATCGCACTGAAGGCAGGACACAACCTTAGTCTGAATTCGAGTTTTTTCACTGAAGATGGCCTCTGCTATATGGAAAATGAAGTCATGGTAATGCAGGCTGCCTGGGTCCAAGGACTCAGAGGAGCTTCACAGGACCCAAGCCATCTTTGGCTGCCCACAGGAAATCAGATGCAAGCCGAGAGAAAGTGGGAGCAGGATTTATTGAAGACCTGGAGAGTGTGGACAGAGCATCTGGGCGACTCAGAAAGGAAAGGGGAAGTGAGTTTCATCTTTGCTTGGGGCCTGGGGTTCTTACTGAGGATGGTGGTCTGGTGCTTGTGTCTTCTCAGTAAACCAGTGTGTGGGTATCCTCCATAAATAAATCATTTATGCCCTGGAGCTAGGGGTCTTGATGAGTCAAGGGTCTTGGAAAAGTTCATGATGAGCCCACCCAGTCACTCCTTAGATGTTATCTATTGCGCTGAAAGACTCCATAGAAGTAATTAAATTCTTGACCTTTACAAAGAGGCCATACATTATCGATCTATAGGGTGTATGCAAAGCAGGGGTATAGGTTCAAGCAAGAATGGAAACATTCTTTATTTCCTTTAATAGGTGCTATGAGATCTTAAACAAAAACCAGTGTCTCAAATTATTAGCATACCGGTTCCCCGTATACTGTCAGTCATGTCACTTAAGTTTTAGAGCTATGGCTTTCTTATTTTACTTAATCATTGAATTTGCATGGACATCAGAACTGCCTGATTTAAGCCTAATTTCTTTGTGTTTTGAAACCTCCCAAATTGCCCAGGGGTAAGGGAGGAAGAGAGATAAAATAAACTAAAGAGAGGCTGATAACAGCAGGAATAAAACATTGGATCTGTTTTGTTAGAAATATAATTGTATAAGCCTCCACTCATCTACTGAAAGAATGTGGGCCCATTACATTCCCAACGTTATCCTGTTAAATTATTCTCCTCATTTGATATTCTTCACCACACCAAATTATGCTACATAAAATGAGTCTTAACTTTTAAAGTATTAACATGGGATATTCTGAGACTAAATGTTTCCATCAAGTGCATGTGAATCTTTGCTGGCACTCAAGACTCCTACTTCAAGAAATGGATTTGCTCATACAATTAAACATAAGCAATTGCGAGTTAAGCAGATTTCTATTGCCTCTTAGCAGCCAAACTCCAGTGGGGGTAATGTAGGCAGAGCCTTAACCTTTAAAATTGTGGCTTTCTGCCATGACCATATTAAAACATCTATGGTGCGGGGGCTGGGCATGTGCGATAATGAGAATTTCAAATTCCAAACTAAATATACTGAAGGAAATGGTTGTGGAACCTAATTAGCCATATGCAGCCTAAACCACTCAGCTTCGAGGAACAGTGTGAGCACACACAGTTACTTCAAAGAGAGAGATGGCAGGCTAGAGTGTGAATGTTGCGAAGCTTAAGTGGAATGACTTCATTACCACCCCCACCACCACCATTACCACTCTGGGTTAAACTTTTATCCTCCCTGGGCTATTGTGTTTCAAATAGTGTTAAACGTTTGACCTGCCTCTGATAATCTGCCAGTTTCTCTAGTCTCTTTCCCTCTCATTTTTCAGATGGTTTCCTATGTGGATGCATTTTCTAAAATTTAGGTTCCATGTATTAAAAAAAAAAAAAAAAAAAAAACTTCACATACACCCCAATGTGTAGCATCCACATAATCCACCCTAAGAAACTACACTTTATGGGCAGACCCTTACTTACCTGTCCATTTTGATATTAGACTATGGTGTGGTTGCCTGTATCCCTGTTTTAGGAAAATCCAAGTGCCGAATCCTACCTCCGTGCATCATTGGGATAAACAAGATGCTTTATCAGGACTCCCATCCCATATGGAGAGTTTAGTCTTCTTTATTGCCTCTCTGCTTTTGTTATAAGAAGTTGGGTAAGGAGAAGTAGTAACTGAAATATCTCCCACCAGATTGTTCCATCAAGAGTAAGCTCTTCATTTGGTTTTTCTGAGTGTTTTACTGTTCAAAAAAATGCTTGTTTAATAAAACCTAGAGTAATATTAATCTTTAAAGCATTTTTTTTGTGGTCACACTTGCTGACAAGATAAGGTTCTTATGTATGCATTTTTTTAAAATACTTTTTTAGTTTTAGCTTTCACGTTTAGGTCAAAGATCTGTCTTCCTTATTTGAATTTGATGTTCTAATTTTCTCTCAGTTTAATAATCTAACCACATTAATTAAGAAATTATAGGATTTTGGAGGTGAAAGTGGACTTCAAGATAATCTAGGCGTTGAAGTTTTGAGCTCTTCTGGGTTCAGGATTCTGTCTCATGTACTTAAAGGTGGATATTTGGCAGGAATAATGTTTTTAGATGGAGCTCTGGTGGGAGTAGAGTGGGAAATAATATTAGACCAGAAATGATAAAATTTCCAAATCCCTTTCAATTCCATAATCCTAGCCTCATACTCCCTCTTTATAAATATCAGAACATGTAACTGAAGCTCTATGAATTTAAATACTCCAGGTCACATAACCATGCTGAAACAATCTTATTTTTTTTAACTCGTGATGTATTTTTTTTTTGTATTCTTTACATTTAATTTTTTGTCAGAATGATTTATTTTTTTGAATTTTTTTTTATTCTTTAAATTCAACTTGCCAACATATAGTATAATACCCAGTGCTCATCACATCACGTGACCTCCTTAATTCCCGCCACCCATCCCTCCACACCCCTTCTGCAACCCTTTGCTTATTTCCCAGAGTCAGGAGCCTCTCATGGTTTTTCTTCCTCTCTAATTTCTCCCCACTTAGTTTCCCTCCCTTCTTTTATGGTCCCTTTCACTATTTCTTATATTTTACCTATGACTGAAACCGTATGATGATTGTCTTTCTCCAATTAAATTATTTCACTCAGCATAATACCCTCCAGTTCCATCCACGTCGAAGCAAATGGTGAATATTCATCCTTTCTGATGGCTGAGTAATATTCCATTTTTTATAGACCACATCTTAATCCATTCATCTGTCAATGGACATTGTGGCTCCTTCCACAGTTTGGCTGTTGTGAACATTGCTGCTATGACCATTGGGGTGCAGGTGTCCCATTGTTTCACCACATCTGTATCTTTAGGGTAAATACCCAGCAGTGTACGCAATCTTATTTTTTATGGCAAATGTCATTTCCTTCATATTCTACATATTCTATGTCTCTCCTAAAAAAAAAAAAAAAAAAAAAAACTGTACCCATTTTGTCTACTGTTCTTTGTTCATTCAGACTTCAATTAAAACCCAGTAAGTGCAAAGTTTTAAGCTATTAAAAATATAAAATATAAACCATATATTTAATTTAAAAAATAATAAGTAATTATTATAATTAAAAAGAGTAAAACAATAATAGTTAACATTGAGTAGTTGGGAAAGGGGTGAGTACTAAAGTAGATGCCACAAGGCAGAATGAGAAAATGAAGTGAATCAGTGTTGGCTTCAGTTGAAATAGTGATGCATACAGACGTGTGTGTGTGTGTGTGTGTGTGTTGGTGGGGGAAGAGTGTGAAGTTATTTAATAAGAAAAAAGGATGTTGAAGCTCCTAGAGTAGTAGTGTCTAGTGCTCTGATAGTGCCTTACAAACTTTAGCTCATATACTACCATTTTTAAACTGTTTTGTAAAACATTAGCCTATCCTGGATGGTAAAAACTCTAGAAGTAAATAATTTTGAGAAACTTTTAATATCCTACTTTTTGGAAATTCAAAGCTACATTATATTAAAAGTATTTGTAGCAATGCATCAAAGATATTTAGGTGTTATTGATCTTCAAGTTTTGTGCAGAAGCTATTTAATATAAGAACAAGAATTTCTATTTTGAGGACACTAGGTTTTTGTTTTTTAGTCAGTTTTTTTTTTAACATTTTTTTTTTTAAGATTTTATTTATTCATGAGAGACAGAGAGAGAGAGAGAAAGAGACACAGGCGGAGGGAGAAGCAGGCTCCATGCAGGGAATCTGATGGGAGACTCCACCTCTGGACCCCAGGGTCACGAACTAAGCTGAAGGCAGATGTTCAACCACTGAGCCACCAGGTGCCTGTTTTTTTTGTTTGTTTGTTTGTTTGTTTGCTTGATTGTTTGTTTGTTTAATAACTCCATTTGAAGAATGATGCTTCAAATAGTAAAGTATCTTATTCTGACCCTCTGATTTCCCAAGCCTTGTTTACTATTTGCTAAATCATTTTATTCTGTCCATTTAAATCTAATTTGTCCAGATAATTCATTCCATTAGAATCACCTAGTTAACTGATGGACTAGGAATATTGAATGGTGTTATTTCCACCAGCCGGGACTCTTAGTCTAGTGGGAAAAAAAAAAAGATACAAAAACAGTAAAGCAATTCTCGAGAGAGCATATTTTAAATAACCACGCTGAAAGAAAAGAAAAAGGAACTTTAAAAAGATTCTATTCTAATGGCAGAAATTATTTTGAAACTTCCTCTGTAAATAATTTTTTTCCTAAGTCTCAGAATATTTCTAAATAACTTGCAAGCTGAATATAAATTGAAAAGTTCATTTTTTGTGCATAACTAAATATTCACTGGCTACAATTTTTTTTTTTTTTTAACAGTTAAACTTTGTAGGTTAGGAGTTTTTAACTTTTCTAGTTTCCTAGGGCTATTGTATGCAACAGTATTTTGCAAGAGCACCAAACTTGAAGTCATTGTAGAACTAGTCCTTATATTAGAACAATGACCTGGTAGTCTTAATTGTCCTATGAATGCATCATAACTTAATATCTAATATGGATGGGTTGTTTTGCTACTATCCCTTTCTAGTAGGCAAGATTTAACAGTTCTATAGTAGGGAGTATGTTGGAAAATTACTTGTATAATTAATCAGAAGCCAGCCCAGGCTTGAAGATTCCTCTGCTGATGGCTTACCCATCTTCTAATTATATCCTCTTTAATTATAGTAAGTTCAAGTTTCTCCTTTTATTGCTTTTGGGGGTCATTTTGGAATGTCTTAACACAGAGTTATTAAATGTAGTATTTTAATAAGGTTATATCATGGCATAGGTAACACTAATTAATAGGGTATATAATTTATCAAAAGTTAGGTAGAACTGAAATAATTTTGAAGAGCTACAGTTTATTGTACCGTGTTGTAGGACAATGGACAATCATGATCAGGCCTCCATTTTAATGAACATACAAGTACTTGACTCTCAAAAATAAAATAATAAAATGTAGTTCAGGAAGCTCATGAAGCAAAATCTTATCTAATTTGTTACCTAATAAGAGTTTTGTGAGGTAGGTATTTATATCTTCTTGGTCATGTTACCTAAAATCTAAGTTTTAGTTTACTCACTATCACATGACTGCAAAAAGAGAGCTAAAACTAGAATCTATATCAATATCCAAAAAATCATTTATAAGGCAACATTTTATAATAACGTCTTCAGTCTTCGAGTCTCATCCCCATGCTATTACTACAGAACAAGTAGGGGCTATTAATGTTATCCTTCCTAGTGGCTCTGTGATGATTAATTTTATGTATCAACTTGACTGGGACAAGGAGGACCAATCATTTGGTTAAATGTTATTCTGTGTGCATTTGTGAGGGTGATTGTGGATGAGATTAATATTTGAACTGGTAGACTGGGAAAATGGATCACCCTCCCATATGTGGAGGGATCTCATCCAATCAGCTGGAGGCCTGAATAGAATGAAAAGTGAGTAAGGGAGAGAATTTGCTCTCTCTGCCTGGCCATGTTTAAGTTGGGGCTTTGGTCTCCTGTACTTGAACCAGAATTTACGCCATCAGCTTTCCTGGTCCTGAGGCCTTCGGATTTAGACTGTAACTACATTACAGGTTCTCCCGGGTCTCCAACTGGTAGACAGAGGATTGTGGGACTGCTCAACCTCCATAATCTCATGAGCCAATTTTTTTAATAAATCTTTCATATTATAAATCTTTATATATAAAGGTGTAAGCATATATGTATGTGTGTATACATATACACAAAACCCATCCATATTAGATATTAAGTTATGATACATTCATAAGACAATTAAGACTACCAGACCATTGTTATAATGTAAAAACTAGTTCCACAATGACTTCAAGTTTGGTGCTCTTGCAAAATGCTGTAGCATACAGTAGTCATAGGAAACTAGAAAAGATAAGAACTCCTAATCTACAGTCAAATTTTAACTATTTAAAAAAATTGTAGTCAGTTAAGTAAGTGTGTTTTCTATTTTAAAAATGATCTCAAAAGATGAAGGGAATTGTGCTTTTCTAAAGGAAAAATTAGAGCCAAAAAAACAACCAGTGAAGGTAATAATGCAATTACATGGTCATTCAAGGCTGATATGTTCTGAGTTTTGGAAAAGAAAGAGAGAGACTAATAGGGAAAAGTTTCCGGCATGCTTGACTTATTTAGTCCTCCTTATGAGCTATTATTAGTACACTGCAACTTATATTCTGGGAAAGAATAGTAAGACATTTCTCTATAACTGAAGAAAATAGTATTAATGCAAATTAGTTGTGAAAATGATTAGCAATGCAATTAAAAAGGTGAAATATAGTGCTCAGAATTGACAGAATGATTTTATTGTGATCTTGTAGTGAGACCAGAACTTGTAAAGAGTATGACTTGGACATCCATGGAACATCTGTCCTTGATAAAACTTTTGTATATTGGCAAAAATAGGCACTTCTCTAGAAATGAAGGCTATAACAATAAAATTCATGGAATTAAGTAAGAGAAGGGACTATTTTTATAGGAAATATTTTTGGTCTTTTTATTTGAGTCTAAGTGATACACAATGTAATATCAGCTTCAAGTGCATGACGTAGTAACTCAACTTCCGTGTTATGCTGTGCTCACCACAAGTGTAGCTGCTGTTACCCTACAACATTATTATAATATAATAATTATTACAATTATAATATCATTGGCGATACTCCCTATGCTGTGTCTTTTATTCCTGTGACTTATTCATTCTATAACAAGTGGCCTAGAATTCTATTCCTTTTCACCTATTTTGTCCAACCTCCACCCCCTCTGGTTCCTTTTGGCAACCATCAGTTCTCTATATAACTAATAAAATGCTTTTATTGATAATAAAATCTTGTGTTAGATCATAAAGATTTATAACAGATGTTTCACACAGGGAAAGTTCAAAGTGAATTCAGAACAATTAATATGTAATTTTTCATAACAAATAAGAGTTTGTGGATCTTATACAGTATGTACAGAAAGTTTTCTCTTACGGGGAATATTACAGGCTCAGTTAGAATGTCAGCTAGGTTAAGAGTGCGAAGAATTATTATGTCTCAGGGATGCATAGCTTTTGTGTTAGACACTGTTTAGAATGCTTCAATATTTTTGAAGGCAATATGGGAAAATTATTTTGAGAATGACACTTTTGAAATTCACTGGGGAAAAAAAAACTGGGATAATAACTATGGCACAAAGAAGTAAAATTAAAACTGCCAAAATTCAATGCATTTCATAGTTGAAAAAGTACTCCTTTAAAAGCCTATTACTTAATTTTGAAGCAATTGGGATTTCTTAAGGAAGTGAAATAAAAAAAGATCACTTATCCTGGCATTGCAAATTCACTCAAAATTTTGAAGTAGAGTTAAGTAGACAGCAACATTCTAGCTGTTCTTTTATATATTCTGAGTGGCATGCCAGTCATTCTGGTAGAGCTGCTTATCACAAAATATGACCCTGCAAATTCTCAGTAATGGTAAGGTATGTCCTGTTATGACAATATGGACCACCCTGGGAAGAAAGAATGGCACATTTTTATGTGTTGAAATATGGTTGTGACAAAATTTTTCCATGTTAGATTGCTAATATATTCTACGAAACACTGATGGTTGCTAAAACTGTTTTTCTATCTTCTCTTTGTACTTTAATATTGGATAGTTCCTATTACTATGTACTCAAGTTCAGTGATCTTCATTCCTCAAGTGAAAAACCTGTTGTTAATCCTATATAGAGTATTTTTCATTTCAGATCATATAGTATTCATTTCCAGAAGTTTGGTCTGAATTTTTTTTCTGTCTTCCATTTCTTTCCATCTCACACTCTTGTTTTTCTTTTGGAACGTTTTTGAACATTTGAACATGTATATGTTCCCTGGTTATGTGTTATACTTCCTTGCCTCTTTACATGTCAGTATATATATATTTTTTTAATTAGATGTAGTAAATTGTAAAGTTTACATTGAGTGGTACTGGGTTTTCTTTGAATATTTTTGGGCTTTATCATGGGATGTAGTTTCATGTTCTTGGAATTAGTTTGTTCATTTGGGGCTTACTTTTCAAGCTTTGAGCCACCCTGGTGGTTGGCCTACTAGTCCTATGACTAAAACGATATCCTTCCAAGGACTCTAATTCCCTGTAAATTAGGAAGTCTTTCTCTCCTGGCTGGTGAGAACATGAAACATTTCTTTGTCCTTAAAAAGTTTCCCCTATTTCTTTAAGTTGTCTCATGTTTTCCTCATCACACAAACTGATAAATTCTAAACCAAAGACTTGAAGAAATGCATATATACCTCTGCAGAGCTTTCTTTTTATGTAGCTTCTCTATTTATGATGCTCTATCCCCCCAAATCTAGTCATTCTCTTTTCAGAACTTTGATGTGTCTCCTCACCTCAGTGGGACTTCTAATTTCTGTTGGGATTTTTCTTCCTCCATTTATCCTAGAAACGCTCCCCAGACAGTAAGTGGGACAATCATCTATTTACTTATTTCACTTCTCCTAGATGTCCCTGTCCAGAACTGCCTTCTGCCCAGTGTCTGAAAAGTGTTTTATATATTTTCTCTGATTTTTACAGGTGTTTAAGGGAGGAAGATAAATTCCATGCTTGCCATTTCACCATAGCCAGAAATGAAATTACTGAGTCTTTACTTTTTTTTTTTTTTTTCATTCATTTTGACTTTTTATGACCTATGGATATTCCATTACTCCTGGACTATTTATTGAAAAGACCATCATTTCCAAAATATGTTTAACCCTCTGCTTAAAAAATAAATTAACTGTATATGTGTATTGTACTCTCTATTCTGTTTCATTGGCCTATGTGAATATTAATATGCCAATATCCTACAAGATTTTGATGATGTGTACTTAAATTTCCATCAATACCATGCAGAATGTTGGCATTAATAGGCAGATGAAGCAACATAGTCTAGACCTGGGGCTAAGGGTACTCTAAACAAGCTGGAAATATGAATTAAATTTTCATGGTCTGGTTAGAATAGGATGTCTGGTGAGGCTGGGGTATCAGATAATTATGGATAGAACATAAAGTAAAAACAAACATGTGAAACCCAGGGAATCATATCTATTACTTGAGGACCTCTATATTTAGAGTTTAACTTAGTCCATTATTGACTCTGGGTCTAAGCAGTCTATTTGGATTTTCTAAATAAATATATTTATGTAGATCCACCTGGAGGTTACTTTAAGCTTATATTCTCTTAGGAAATCATAAAATTTCAAATGTGTATTTCGTTCTTTCCTGAAGACATCAACTACCTCAAGCTAAAATGATGTTATTTTTTTTCTTTTAGGAAAATTAATAATGATTGAGAAAGGAAAGGAGATTCCAGCACTTCTCTTTGGATTCAAAATTGTTACTCCATATTATATAAATTACATTTATATTGATTAGGTGAAGGAATTGCCTCAATAAAATAAAGACTGTATATGAAAAGACCTCAGCTAACATTCTACTCAGTGGTGAAAAAAATGAATTTTTCCTCTAAGATTAGAAAATAAGGCAAGCAGCCCTACTCCAACTGCTTCTGTTCAACTCAGAACCAGAAGTCCTAGCTATAGCACTTATGCATGAAAAAGAAACAGAAGCATTCTAATCAGAAAAGTATAATTAATGTTTACAGAATGTATGACCTTACATGGAAAAACCCAAAAGAGTCCACAAAAACTGTTACAGATAATTAATTCAGCAAACTTGTAGGATACAAAATCAACATACAAAAATCACTCATGTTTCTATATTCTAACAATGAACTATGCAAAAAGAAAATTCCATATACTGTGGCATGAAAAAGAATAAAATACTTTATAATAAACATAACCAAGGAGGAGTAACACTTGCACATTGAAACTATAAACAATGCTAAAATAAAGACAACAAAAATAAAATAGAAAGATATCCTGTATTAATGAGTTAGAAGAAATAAATATTGTTAAAATGTCCATACTCCCCAAACTGATCTATAGATTTACTGGAATCCCTATAAAAATCCTACTGGCATTTTATTTTCACAGAAATAGAATGAAAGTGATGTCTGGGTGGCTCAGTGGTTGAGCGTTTGCCTTTGGTTCAGGTCATGATATTGGGGTCCTGGGACTGAGTGCCACATCAGGCTCCCTGTGGGGAGCCTGCTTCTCCCTCTGCCTGTGTCTCTGCCTCTCTCTCTCTCTGTGTCTCTCATGAATAAATTTTAAAAAAAAATTAAAAGAATGAAGGATCCTAAAATTCCTGTGGAACTATAGAAGACACTCCCTTACCAAAGTAATCTTGAGCAAAATGTACAAAGCTAAAGGCCTCACACTTCCTGACTTCAAACATATTATAAAGCTACAGTAATCAAACTAGTACAGCCCTGACTTAAAGACAGACCTAATAGACCAATGGAATAGAATAGAGAGGCCAGAAATAAACCATATATGGTCAAATGATCTTCAACAAGACTGCCAAGAATATACACTGGGAAAAGATAATCTTCAACCAGTGGTACTGGGAAAACGTGTTAGGCACATGCAAAATAATGAAGAGTAGGACTCTTATCTTTAACCACACCCAAATATCAAAATTGGGTAAAGACTTAAATGTAAGACCTTAAGCTATAACTTATGGAAAAAAAATATGGGAGCAAAACTCCCTGACATCATTCATCTTGGCAATGACATCTGGGATTTGACACGAAAAGCATAAGCAACAAACACAAAAAATAGATAAATAAGACTGTATCAAACTTGAAGGCTTTGAGGCAGAAAAAAAAAAATCCAACAGTATAGAAAAGGAATCTACAAAATGAGAGAAAAATACCTCATACCATACATGTGGTAAGAGGTTGATATCAAAAATATATAAGAAACTCCTATATTCCAATAATAACAAAAAGTAATAGCACAATTTTTAAATGAGCAAAGAACTTGGATAGACATTTCTTTCATAAAGGCCTATATAGGGCCAACAGCTAGATGAAAAGATGCTCACTACTAATTATCAGGGAAATGCAAACCAAAGCCACATGAGATATTACTTCACATTTGTTAGAATTAATGTTATTTAAAAACTAAAATTACAAATACTGGTTAGGATGTGCAAAATTTGGAATCTTGGTGCGTTGTTCCTGGGATCTGAAATGGTCAACTAGTATGCAAAACAGCAGAATGTTTCCTTAGCATATTAAAAATAGAACTACCGAATGATCTAGCAAAGTCCCACTTCTATGTGCCCAAAAAAACTGAAAATAGGATCTTGAAGTGATATCTGCACTCTCATGTTCACTGCAGCATTAGGCACAATAGCTAAGAGGTTGAAACAAACTAAATATCCATGGATGGATAAATTATGAAACTGTGATTATATATACAATGTGATATTATTCAACCTTTAAAAAGAAGGAAATCCTTCCACATATTACAACGTGAGTAAAACTTGAGAACGTTTTGCTAAGTGAAATAAGCCAGTTACAGAAGGAGAAACACTGCATGCCGTAGCTAAGGTAGTCAAACTCAGAGGCGAAGTGTAAAATAGTGGTTGCCAAGGACTGAGGGAAATGGGAATTTTCTGTTCAGTGAGCATAGAATTTGAGTCACACAAGATGAAAAAGGTCCTTCTGTACAAGAATGTGCATGTAATTAACAATACCATAATGTATGCTTAAAAATTTAAGAAGTTTTAAGGTTTCTGTTAGTGGTTTATTATAATAATGTTAATGATATTAGAGCAATATAGTAAAAGAGAATGGATGGCCAATAGAGTAATAAGAGTGTGGTGTTCAAGAAGTAGATATTAATGAATAATATATTACCTGAGATAAGGACTCCTCGGCTTTAGCAACATGTGAGTCATTGGTGAACTCAAAAGAGCATTTCTATAGAGGATGAGGGCAAAGCCAATAAGGAGATGATTCAAAAAGAAGAGGAAACTGGGGGGGGTGGAGGGTAGGGAGAAGAGAGTAAGAAATTGGTTACCATGAGAGTCAAATAGTAGTGACTCTTAGTATGGAAGAAAGGGTTTGTGATTGAGAGGGTACTCTGGTGAGTTACCAGGTCGGGCAAATGTCTGTCCCCTGACATGTATAAATAGCTGTACGATAGTTTGTACTAAAATGGTTCTTTAAACTATACCTTTTTAAAAAAATATGTTTGTGTTGTATTTAATAATATATAAAATTTAAAATTTTACAAAATAAGAATGGATAGAGGACAGGTTTCATATATATATATATATATATATACACATATATTTGAAAAATGTAGTTAAAAATGGGGCAATAACTAGAGAAAATTATAGGGTTAAAGCTTTTTAATATAAATAAAAGATATATATTCTGATAGGATTCTTTCAGTTAAAAACAAAATTGATGCAAAAGAAGTGGGAAAATTGCCGTAGGTATGTTCTTAAAAAGGCATTAAGAGATAGAGTCTAGCACACATGTGGAGGGGTTGGCTTTCAATAGGAGCAATGACAGTTTATCTCTAATGAGGAATATGGTTGAAGGGCGACCATAAATATAAGTAGGAGGGTAAATATAGATATGAATTTATGGACAATTTATTCTCACTTCTCTTTTGCAACCTAGATAGGCCCAAACTCATCAAATGATTTTGAGGTTTGAGGAAGAGGAGCTGCGGGTTTGATGAAACTGGAGAACTTAAAAAATTGAAGTCTAAAGGGGTGGGAGAAAGATTGAAATAGGAAAATGCAACATGATTGCTTGCATCATTAAAGATCCACTTGAGGTTTGTGGTTATGATTTCAAAGTGAGAACAGTCAGCATAATTATGTTTTTTTTTTTAGGGTTATGGTTTTGACAGGTGAATAAGAAGTAGCAAAAAAGGGCCAAGGGAACTGAGATTTTCTAAAAGGAAGTAATTATAATAATTAATCTTGCTTCAAGCTGGGAAGAAGAGAAGAAAAAAGATGAGAGGGTTGGGAGGCAGTTAATAAGGATGTGTGGTGTGAAAGAAATGTGGGAGTTAGCAGTACTTGAGAGTAAGCTATTAAGAAGTTATGGCCTGAAATCAGGGGATTTAAAACTGAGATGACCACAAGGGTGAGATTGAGATAACCTCATGGTATGAACAATGGAATGAATTGCTAAAATAGGGAAGTAGACAGGATTGCTGAAGGCCCAAAGATCAAGGTACTCAAAATGTAAAAGTATTGGAAATATAATCTGTGTGGAAATCGGAATTACTGAAGATTATGTGAGGAGGGGTTAGTGAGAGTGGCTGTGAGCCATCATTCTGAATCTTCAAGAAATCTTTAGAGAATTGCAAAGTAGAACAGGGTGGTTTAATTTGATGAAAATAATCCAGAATTTTAGGGAAGATTGAGGGAGAAAGTTCTGGAAGTGATAGGGATTAAAAACAACAAAACAGTCACCTGTGTCGTCTGAGGCCCCGTGGTATGGAGGTCAGGGTGCGGAAAAAGCCAATGGATTTCTGGTAGAGCAGGAAGCCATTGAAGAAGACATTGAGTTGGAAGCATCAAGATTTTATTGCTGATTCATTAAAAATTGCAGAGAGTACACTGGAAAGATGTCCGTAGTTGAAGAGTGTGGAAAGATGGGGTCAACACCTTTGGAGCTCAGGCGACTGGGAATATGTAGAGCGATTTGACAATCCTGAGTATCTTGATGGGATTGACATAAAGTGTCATCAAAGGATTTAATATTGGATTGACGGTTTTAGAGGTTTAGTTGAGATTGGGGAAGGGATTTGTGTGTACCTCGTTAGAAGCTTGTAGAACTCTACGACTCTGTTTTCACTCACTCCAGTAGCAACAAGGTATCTAAAAAACTGGAGACCTTATCCAAAGTGCCCACATACCTGGAACTCCTTCCTAGCTCCAGGTACGTAGCCGAGCCCCAGCGCCCAATGTGTGGATGCCAAATAAGAAGTGGTCCTACTTATAGCACTGGAATTCTGTGGTGGTTTCTTGACTTCTTCTAGTGGAGGCAATGCAATTCTGTTGAATATAACCTATTTATAAGGAAGGAAATTTGCCCACAGTAAAAATTCTGTAAGACACAGAATCCCATGCTAAATTATAGTAATGCTTTTTTTTTTCACTTGTATTTCCAACATACAAGTCTATTGGCTCTTTTTAAAAATCTAGTTTTGGGGGCACCAGAGTTGCTCAGTGGTTGGGCATCTGCCTTTGGCTCAGATCATGATTCCAGGTTCTGGGATTGAGTTCTGCATCAGGCTCCCTTCTGCCTTTGTCTGTCTGTCTGTCTGTCTCTCTGCCTTTCATGTATAAATAAATAAAATCTTAAAAAAAGAAAATATATTCCCTACTGACACTATGTCCTTAACAGATAAAGTTTGTATATAATAGAGAAAAATGGGATATTTTTCTTTCCTTCCATTGATCTTGTAAAAATTCCAATTGAAACAATCTTTTGTGCACTCGTTCTCCTGAGCTCCTTTGAAGAATACGTTTCATATGTAGAATATTTAAATTTGAAAGGTCTGAGAAAATGCTATTTGTCAGAGCAGCAGGTCAATTGATGTCTTTTTGAAAAAGTATTTGTTTTTCTTTCATATGCTCTTAAGTGTTTTACCAGAGCCTAACGCTGAAAGTAAAGAAAGGGAATTGTCTTTACAGGCAAAAATATTTGAATAAGTATTTTGCTCCAAGAATTGTACTAAATTCTGATGACACAGAACAACAATAATGTAGACTTTACCCTTTAGTCCTTATATTAATAAGCCATAGAGAGACTGATATGATAACAAATGGCAACAAAACATAGCGTTTTAACTTAGTGGAGATAAAAAGATCATGGTGGAAAAATGCAGAAGTAAAAATACCCTGTTTACTTTATTTATGAATACTTAAGATAAATAATTTTAAAGCCCATTACCACTAATAAGGACCATACTGAAGAGTTGGAGGTAAGGTGAGCCTATTGTCAGCTTTTTCATTAGCACTCAAAACATGGAAGGTACTTTGTGTGTAAGGAAATTTATATACATGATCCTCCCAATAATCCTACAAAGTAATTACTCTTAATTCCATTGTACTGACTGAATGTTAAAAGTTCAGAGAAATTGTGTCGTTTGCTAAAACTAACAAGCTACACAAATAAAATCCTAGCAAAGGCTTATCAAATGCTATGGCTAATAGGATTTCAGCTATGCCATAGTTTATCTAGTGATATTTGTAGATACGGGAGCTGATATAGTTCTTTTTCTTCTTGCTGTGGATCCTCGCTACTTCCCTTGGATGTTCTAAGAGGTGGAAAATACATTAGTCATTTGTAATTACGGATCTGCTCTCTGGAAAAGAAGGTAATGATTTAACTTATGCAAATAAGCTCATAAGTTATTTAATACAGCACTTTTTCCATATCACCAAAGTCAATGTGCATTTAAAGCATAACATTCTATTAGGATGTAAGTGAGAGAAACTTTGCGCTGAAAATATTTTCTTGTCCAAACGTGTCAATAAAGCAATTTTGCGCTCCTACTGAAAACTGTACAAGGCGGTGGCATCTGCATCCCATTATTAAACATCTTCATGCAAAAATCAGTTTACCAATGTAACACCATGATAGTGCCCACTTGTATACATAGGTCGCCAAAGAGACCGGACAGCACATGACTTTTACGGTATTTTGCCATAACCTAAATTGTCATCTTGCCAAGGCCGACTTCCTCCTTGCTGTCAGAGCTGAATGCACAACAAAGCTTTGGTATCTGTAAAGCTTCGTATGACTGGAGCTCTTCAAAAACTAATTTTTGAGGTGCCCAAGTGTTAGTATTTAGGTTTAATGAGCTCCAAGCCTTAATATTTTACATGTGTCTCAAATTATTCATAAATGCAAAAACAAACTGTACATAATTTCTTATTATTGGCGAAGAAATTTATTACAATGGAAAGACGATGAACCATATTGTAAAATGTGTTTTTTTTTTTGTATAAATGCAGATAAAAACAGTAGTAGAGTAAAAATTCCATTTAGAGTTGCCATGCTCCTGAACATTGGATTATAGTGCTAGCCAAATCATGTTTCCATGTAGATTATAAGGCCTAATATAGTTTCCTCATAACACATGAGCCCATTAATATGTATGGAACTCTTATGAAATAAGTATTGTGTGTGATTCATCATAAATATAGTATAACTAATACAGCATTCTGATCTTTGAAAGTAAAGGTATTACTGAGTCATTTATCACGTTCATTTTATCCTCTAGTTTACAACTCTCTGAAAGGAAAACTGGAATATTTATTTTTCATACGAACCAGGTGGGCTTTTTTTGAATGAAGGACTCATCAATTCTAGTTGGAAAATTCAGACAGAAATAGTAAATCAGTTTTCACATAATTGCCCTTGTTTGCTGATAGTTGATGTGCCACTGAGAAAGTCTTAGGTACTGAGGATCAAGAGTGTTCACAAACTATTATTATCTTTTGTCTTTTTGTCCATTGTTTTCAAAACATAATCACAAAAGCAAGAAATAAGGGGAAATCAATAGATTTCATTTAACCAATACTAATTGAGCACTTAATTGATTCTTAAATTCTGGGCCCAGGAATTAAGGGATAAATAAGCAAGGTTTTTAATCTCTAAACCCTTATCGTCTACCAGAACATCAAGACACATATATGTATAATAATTCTTTATAAAATGTGGCATTAAAAATTATGGAAAGAACTGAATCACAAAATTAATTTTTCAAAAATGGATTTATAAATTTCCATTTTCATATCCATTTTGGCAAAATCATGCTTGGAATCTGATAACTTGAGTGAACATATTAATGTTTGTTAATGCATTACCATCCCAGATAAAATCACTCCATTTTTCCTTTACTCAATGCTTTTCTTTTTTATTGTGTATAGATGTTTTGTACAAAATACACCCAAATTACTTAAGATTAAATATATCCCATATCCCAAACTAATGACTCTTTATCGACAGTCTCTGTGGTTGCAAATATATATATATATATATATATATATATATATATATATATATATTTTTTTTTTTTTTTTTGCGTGGGGGAGCCTAGGATCCTAAATCATCTTTTTGTATTCTAGATTTCTGACACTGTAAATTGCCAGAGAGTCTGAATTTTTACCAAGTCCTATGTGCTGCCAATGCTGATGGTCCTTATACCATACTTTGAGTTGTTAAGAGTATGAAATATTATTTCTGGTTACATGGAAAAGATTGGGTTTAAAAAGACCCATAAAATAGCTTATTTAGAAGGATATGGTAGAAATAAGTCAGCTAAGAGGTTCTTCTGAATTAAAACTAAGTATATATAGTTTATAGGACTTGACAAGTTAAATGTGTATGGAGCGTGAGAAGAGTCTTGGGAACAAACATTCTAGTTCTCGGAGTGGAATTCCATGTTTATTTATGGTACTATCATACAGATACTGGTATATTACTATTAGTGCACTACTGAATTTGAGTTAAAGGATAAAACTAATTCCTATATCAAGGAGGGGGTATCTCATCTGAAAGGTAAAGGTCTTTACTGCACAATTAACTGGAGAAAGAATTATTTCTTTTAAAACAGGAGCCAAATTGAATAAAGAAATTAACATGTAAAGTATTAATTTATCTACCTTGGTATCCTCGTAATGTTTGGCTAAAAATGAGAAATTAAAAGACCTGAATGAGATAGGTAAAGTTATATAGAAAAATTTAGGAATGGGGGGAAATTATAGGAATAGTGAGTGGGTATCCCAGGACCGCTGAGCATGTGAAATAATAATTATGGTGGGATCAGATGCTATAATGTATAGGTCAGGCTACATATGTTCAATAAAATCAGACAATATCAACACAAAAATAGAGAAAGACAGTAACCATACAACATAGAAGAGATTGGTAACAGCGAGCTCTTACTATGTAGTAGTTTCTATACTAGTTAATGATATCTGGAATTGGGCGAGTGAATTTCTGCAGCTCTGGGACTTGAATTTATGGAGTCCACCTTAGTCTCTCTGTTTCCTGAGGGGCAAGCTGCCCAAAAAGCTATCTCCTTTACATGATCATAGGATGGGGAAAAAATTGTGATACTATAATGATGCTGATTTGTGGTGACTTGCACTTGCATCTGACATAGTATTATGAACCTTCACCCCCACTAATTAGACAATAAAGTAACACAGAACTTTCTTCCTAGGATTTTTAACTTTATCAAAACATCACTGTATTTACACAGACCTTGAATTGTATAATTTATTTTTGCTTATAGATTGAACTATAATTGATATAAAATAAAGCAGATAGTTAAAATGTACACCTTAACATATTTTGGCATATGAGTACACCTGGGAAATTATCATCAAATAAAGATAGCAACCCAACACACCCAAGGTTGTCCTTTGTAATCCATCTCTGTCCTCTTCCTCCACAGTCCCTAGGCCACTATTTTTATACATTTAAAAATATCATTGTTTCTCTAGATATTTCTGCCAGTCAAAGAGAATATTTGCCCAGGGCCCTACATATCTTAGAAGTGGTCTTGGGGAAAAAAAATTAAAAAAAGTGGTCTTGGATTTTACTGCTATTATATTTTTCTGGCATCAAAGCATTTTTAATTGTACTATACTGTCTTATGAACTTTGTACTATGCCCATTTCATTTGTGTTTACTCTTATTCTCAATAAATATTTTAAAATTTTAGCTTGTCTTATAAGTGAAACAAAGAATAATATGTTGGCCACGTTTCTGCAAGAGTATTAAATGTTTAAATCCAAGGTAATAAGGGGAAGAGCATGATTATGGGGATGATAATAAAAGTAAGAAAAAAACTCAAGACCCAGTATAGGGTACCTGGTAGAGAAATAATTCAAATATAAAAATTTCCCTTGCAATAATCAATTTCAGAGAGTCTGGATTTACTTTATTTAAGGTGGAAACATTTATGCAAATTCCAAATTCAAAGTTATTTTAGTATATGTTAGTGGGCTACTCTCAAAAATCCATGCAAAAAAAAAAAATCCATGCTCTTCTCTTCGGAACCATTTATCATAATAGTAAAGATACTGTAATAGTGTCATCTGAATATTCCCTAATAGGTCTTTGATCTTCAAAACCTGTTCTTAATAGTTCTAAAATATCATGAATGCTTCACAGATCATTCCATTCCCACTTTTCACTTGGTAGTTTATTTCAATACTTGCCCATCTGTTAGTGAAAAAGAGTTCATGGTTTTAAGCAGTTGAAAACAACCCTGAAACAAACCCAGAAAATGAATTGAGAAGACACAGGATATTTCACAGAATTAATGGAAGACTAGACATGGAGTCTCAGCAAAAGTTCAGGGACCAAGGAAAGCTAAATCACAGGTATTATAAGTAAAGTTATGTCACAGACACATCCTGAGATGTCATTGCTAGCTCTACAGCCACAGGTGTCAATGGCTGCTGCCACTGCTGGACCATGCCTGTACAGGCATCAGCCCTAGGAGAACATTTACTTGTATGTTATCCCAGTAGGAACATATGATTATTCAAAACTAGGACCTGTACCCTCACCCTTGATGCTAGAGTGTAGGGAGAGAAAATACTTCTCTGGCTGTTCATTGAATTACAGTCAAAGAGGTTTGGGTTAATTGGAAGCAAAAGTAAACAAGTTAGTAAATGTCCTCTATAGCTTTTTTCTCAACTCCCATTTACCCTTCACAGGGATCTGCATCATCTTTGTAGCATATCCATTGAATCTTGTCACTTCCTTCCTTAAGAGCTTTCAATGGATTCCCACACTCCGACTAATGCCTTTCGAGCTTTAGAATGGAATTTTATACACCCAACTGTTTTGCCAGTATTTCTAGCCCTACCACTCTCCAAAATCTGTAAGCAAATCACACTAAAACAACTAATTTCCTATATAAATATGTTGTATATTTTTATGAATGTGATTTTGTTCGTTTTGATTCCATGTATACCTATTCACTTGTAGAAATCAGTTTAACCATGTCTCATTCTAGGTAATTTCCACATATTACCTCTTCTCTGAGACCTTTCTGTGCTTTCTTCCAACTCTGAATTACCTACTCTATTGTCTGTCTCTAAGCACTCTATTTTTACCATTATACAACTGTACACATATCTTAATTTTTTTTTGTCTAGACCATGAACTACTGGAAGGAATGAGCGAGGCCATATTTTATTCTGTGATGAATAAAAATATTTATTAGTTACTTATATGTCTTTACTTGGTGTTAGAGATGCAGTAGAGATGTTTATGCAGTAGAGATGCAGTAGAGATCTCCCACTTAAAACAATAACTGACATAGATTCAGTATATATTGAATAAAGACATGAATGACAAGCACTCAAGGAAATTGCTTTGAGACTATTTTCATAAGTTATGGGGAATGAGGATTTATGTATCAGTTGCTTCTGAATATTTCCCAATGCTGAATTTCTATTTGAGACTTGAAACTGACAGAGGTTGGAACATTTTTATCCAATTTAGGGTTAAGTTGCTTCATTTTTCCATTTTCAATGTAATTATTGGAATAAATACATTAACATAAAATGATACATTTTTCCAATGATAGAATTAGATTGGTCTTGGTGGACAGTAGGGTTTTTTTTTTTTTTACTTTTTTTTTTTTTTCAGTAGTTATTTTAATGGTTTGCTGTTTTCCCAGAACGTCTGTAGCTTCTGCTTTAAATTTCAAACTGGATATATTAGTTGAGGCTTTAATTCATTCCATGCTGTTAAAGATAAGTACTATAACATTTTTACAATTTCACTGTGAATAATTATTTTTAGTAAAACCATTTTTTTCAAATCACAGTAGAAGTCATTTAGTCTTCCCAACAAATCCCCACATTTTAAGTGTTCCTATGAAACTATCATTAAATATTTCTGTCACAGTTTAGGTAACAATACCAATTGTGAAAGCTCTGTGATGTCTTGCTGTCAAGACTGGAAATCCAGTCAAGCTCAAAAAACGAACAGTGTCAATGATATAATGATATTTAATAAGTGTAAAAGGATTTAAATTCTTCTACTTGTAATAAACACGAATTTATTTCATGGAGAAGACTTGAGAGTAAAAGTTATGTGGAAGTAAGTATGAAATTTGGCAAGAAAAAATGTTTCTTTGGAAAGCTGATGCTTTCTATGATAATAGAGGGAAGTTCTAGCTGTAAGTCTCAAAGTTCTTGTAACCTAAAAAGAGCTGATCTAAGGAAATGGACTTGCTCTGAGTCTTTTCTGGGGCTCTGTAGTGCTCGTTTATTTTGTTTTGCTTAGTTAATTCTATTCCTTGTGTTGTATAATTAAAACATAATCTACAGACCCATGAAGTGTTCTCCCATCTTCTACTACTTTTCATCGAACCCATTACACTTCATTGTAATTACTTGCTTATTAAGTGCTTCCTCATAATTCAGGTTAGACTGCAGTGAGTAATGAATGAGAAGTCATTTCACATGATAATGAGATATTGTTGTCTTAATATCTGTATGCCCATTCCCTCATCTATACACTTATGTGTTCAAGAGCACCATTCATAAACTTTTCTAGGTTGTTTGATATTCCTTTGCCTTAGAGGATATTTAATGTCTGAGTCTGTTCTGGCTGCTATGACAAGAACACAGACTCGTGATTTACAAACAGCAGGAATGTATCACTCATAGTTTGAGGCTCCAAGTCTGAGATCTGGGTGCTAGCATGTTTAGTCCTCTCCTGGATCTCTGATATCTCATTGCATCTTCATATGGTGGAAGGGATGAGAGAGTTCTGTAGGATCTCTTTATGAGACCACTAATCCCATTCGTAAGGTCTACACACTCATGACCTAATCACCTCCCAAAGCCCCCGCATCTTAATACATCCCCAAGCTTCCATTTCTTAATACTTCCCAAAGCCTATACCTACCTATACCATCACCTTTGAGGGTTAAAATATTCACAAAGGAATTTAGGGAGAACACAAATATTCAGAACATAGCATTTAGTTAGAGATCAAAAGTAGGAGTTCTTGCAAGCTTTTTATTTTCTGTCATAACTTTAAAAAAACTCAGTGAGGGTGGTGCTGGGGAGCTGGTGGCATGCCTGGGTGGCTCAGTCAGTTAAGCATCAGACTATTGATTTTGGCTCAGGTCATGATCTTAGGGTTGTGGGACTGAGTCTCCTATCAGGGTCTGTGCACACCATGGAGTCTGCTTATCTCTTTTCTTCTGGTCCTTTCCCCCATTCTCTCTCTCTTTCTCTATCTCTCTCAAATAAGTAAACAAATATTTATTAAAAAAAAAAAAAAACAGCTCAGGGCACCTGGATGGCTCAAGGTTAGGCATCCAACTCTTGGTTTCAGCTCAGGTCATGGGTTAAGGTCAAGCCCTGAGTTAGGGCTCCATGCCAGGCACCTGGAGCATACTTAAGATGGTCTCTCTCCCTCTCCTTCTCCTCCCACCCCAACTTGTGTATGCACACAATCTCTTAAAAATAAATAAATAAATAAATAAATAAATAAATAAATAAATAAACTTCTTCTGAAAACTCAGCTGATGATAGAAATTGTGCTAAGGTACAGAGTGCAAAGAAGTAGTATTTCTAAAACAGTAAGTTGGGAAGTAAAGAATATATATAAAGAATATTAATCAAGGCTAGAAAATTGGGAGTTGAAAAGACCTTACTTGGTACTTAAAGTCAAGGACCAAAGATATAGCAAGACTTTATAGAAGATAGTTCTATAGTAAGCATAAAGTAGGTAGACTGTAGTAATTGAATGAAATATGCAAAATGAAGTTTTCTATATATTATGTGAGACAAAGAACACTATTATCATCAGGCCCCAAGGAGTCAATCTTCATTCTATCAGTAAGTCCAGATCTGTTCCAATTTTTAGCCAACATCAAGACTGACTCAATTTCTAGAAGCCTCTGTCATAAAAGCCTACTCATATTCAATTTGCACTGAAAAAATATAGGCATGGGTATTTATTGCTCAGTCGAATTTTTAAAATAGGACTCATAATATTTATACATTGAAATTGGGTTAAATGTCCATTTCTGGAATGCATACTTCCTTTTGGTTGGCAAATAACTCGATAAAATTATCCAGTCATGTCAACTTAATGAATTATAACAGTTCAATGAAACAGAATAGGAACCCCTTTAGGAGGCAGCATAAATACTGCAAGTTTATTATTAACCATGAGGAAAAGACATGAAACAATATCATTTGCCAATGACTTTGGCTCTTTGGTCAGTCTTCCGTGATACTCTGGAGACTCAATTCTCTTGGAAGGAGTAGGATTTTGCTATTAGAGAACAGAAGGCTGATTTCATTTTTGCCCTAATGTACCATTTTTTACCAAAAAAAAGGATATTAAATATTATGAATACAAGCTTATAAATATAAAGGGCCAGGAGAAGAAATCGTATCCCTGTGCCAAGCTACAAAATTCAAGTGCAAAACTGAACTCCTTCTGTTATCAATTCTCAGGCACCCTTAAGCTAGCCCGTTGAGACATGCCTTCTGTTTTAGAGGCTTTGTACATTTAAATTGGGAAGCTGAATCTTCAAAGCTAACATCAAAAATTGCAGAAGCTACCCATGGCATGTTCCTAAAGGTTTCTATTAGCAACAGAGAAACTGGACTGCATAGTCCTGAACTTCTTATGTTTCAGATTATCTCTGTTTTGGTTAAATCATGAGACAGAAACTCTTTTCATACAACATAAGCAACTTTTTCCTTGATTAAATATCTCCTCCTCCTCCTCCTCCATTGAACTTTATTCTCTGTTCTCGACCACAGAGTATGAAATTTAAAAAAAAAAGTTTTTTTATTTTTAATTTTAAAAATCACACCTGCAGAACTGTTATTCCCTGGTGATTTAACTGAATTATTAATTTTAAGGAAAGGGGCAAAGTCCTATACCTCAATGTGAGCTGACTTTTGATGATACTCTTGGAACAAAAAGTACTCTTTTTTTTTTTTTTTCCCAATAAGGGGTATTCCTAATTTATTGCTAATTTTCTAATTTATTGCTAATCCAAAGGATAATCTATATTATCAAATTATCAATTAAGCAATAAAATACACAAATGGAGGTATGAAATGATTTCTATAAGGACTAAAATTGGGGAGGATGGAATTCAAACAATATTAAAAATAAACTGTTGACATTCTAGTATAATATATATAACAGTAGTGTACTGGAGCTACCTAATACTACCTCTTGAGAGCCAGTTGTTACATTTTCAAGTCCTTTGTGAGCTGGTGGACATCACATTTGTAGCTTGAAATTAGCCATGGTAAAAATAGTTACACCAGAGTACCCAGCAAATGATATGAATCATGTCACCCCTTTAGCAGGTTGTCAAATATTTATGAACATACCCCTTTATATAAGGTCAATGTTAACATCTTCATTTTGTAGAATAGCCAAAAGATAAAATTTTTGTTATGCATATCTCTTCGAATAAAACTATTAAGATTGTCAAAATAACATAAATTAAGGACTTTTTCGCAAGACCCTATAATTGATCTTTATTATTTTGTTTCACTTCCTTTGCCAAATTGACTAAAACACAATAGAGAAAATTAGTTTTTGTCAAAATACTAGCATACCACTCCTTTTTGCTAAGTATTTACTAATGATAATCATATATTCATTATTTTTTGGATTATTTCTTTATTGACTGCCTTATCTTTTCTGGTATATCTAACGTGTGTCAAGTATTCAATTAGACATATCATCTTATATAATTCTCACAACAGTTGATGCCATTTTCTTCATTTTAAACATAGAGAAAATTAGATACTTTAAGATTAGGACCATACAGCTAGTAAATGGAAGAGAGAATCTTATTTTCAAATTTATATCTCTAATGAAGTACCTTTCTATATATATCAAAATCATAAATTATTTTTCTTTACAATAAAAATCTAGAAAACTCTATTAATCCTGCAACATGCTCTATAGTTCCCAGTCAAGCCTCATCAATAAGCACATGTTACATTACTCTTCACACTTGCTTACTGGATAGATCTAATATTCCTTTGTTTGAGGGGGGATAGACATGTGTCCACTCGTAAGCATTGTTATTTTTCTCCCTCCTCTCCAGCAAAGTAGGATATTCACCTATGATTTAAACATGAAAACCTAATTTACAGTAATTTACAGATGTAGTTTGTATAATATGAGGCTATTATATTTTACTCAAATGTTCTTTTCATTTTATATATTTACCCGTACTGGATGTCTATAATAATACAAAGTATGGAATGTAGCTTTTGTGATCTTACCTTGAAAATAAAGTTGTAAACTATATTATTTAACTACGGTTTAAAAGGTTTCTTTTCAGTTTTCTATTGTAAATATGAATTAAGAATAGAATAGGATTGAGACATTTTATTGAATTCAGAAACATAAAAATAAGATTTGTTCTGTCAATATCATATCTAGTCTTAAAACACTGATATGAAAATAACCTTAATATGCCATAATACTATGTGATTACTCCAAATACACAATTATTTGACCTTCTTTTAAGATTGCAAGATCATTTTTTAATATTTCAGAATATTTACAAGTTCCTTTTTATTCTTTCTTACCAATATTACTGACTTCCCTCTATATGCAGTCTATTTTATACAGCTTAAAATATACCTGATTCTTTTTTGATGTTACCTATTTGTATTTTCTGTGATGCTTGATTGTATCTATATTTTATAGCCCAATAGTGGTTATAATCATGCCCCCATTACTCTTGCTCACACACATGCAATCATCAGACTCCTGGTATTTGAACTGGCAAATGGCATCCAGGTAACCTTTGTTTAACAAAGTTTTTGTTTAATTACTTTTTTAAACTATATATGTTAAAGATATCAAATTTATAGTAGCAAAAATCATCATGATGGTGAGATTTTCTTATAAAATGATCTACAGGGGCAGGCTGGGTGGGTCAGCAGTTTAGTGCCTGCTTTTGGCCCAGGGCATGATCTTGGAGTCCTGGGATTGAGTCCCACGTTGGGCTCCCTTCAGGGAGCCTGCTTCTCCCTCTGCCTGTGTCTCTGCCTCTCTCTCTCTTTCTCTCTCTCTCTCGAATAAATAAATAAAATCTTAAAAAAAAAAAAAAGGAAATGATCTACAGCCTTGAGCAGAAAGAGGATTTTATGGAATAAATCCTCATGTTGGGATATTCAGAATTATTATAAAAAGTTTTATTTGAATTAATAGCCATGTTACACAAACTCAGCATTATAGAAAATTCAAGAAATACTATAAAACTTAGAAGAAATTGAAGAATCAAGAAACCCTTTAAAATTCATAACAGATATAGCAAGATTGAGAGAGTGAGCAAGCTGGAGATTATTAGGCAGAAAGTTGGCTATTGGATTTCAAGATTTTGAAAGTATGAACATACCATGTGAAAACAAGATTTATGAGGTGGCTATGGCTGTGGATTGTCAGAGTATGGAGAGGAACTGAGGAAGCATGAAATCCGGTTATTAGTAAAATCATCTATATGATCATTCAACATTTCCAATGTGCTAGAAGCATGTGATTTAAAGAAAGATTATGATTAAGATATGAAAGGTTCAGCTAAGTTTCCTCAGTAGCTTAAAACATGAAGTTTAGGGTATAAGTATTGACCTGGAAAAAGGGCTTAGGTTACAAAAACTCTAAGGGTATGTTTTTCCCCTTGGCTGTGATAGACTAGACAAATTACTCAACCAAATACAATAATAAGAGTATGATACAATTTTTTTTTTTTTTTAAGTGAATGAAGGCATCCAAGAGCTATCAAGGCTACTGAAATTTTAGGGGCAAAAGTACCAGAGAGAAGCAGACTCAGAGAAGGAAGTCAAACATTATTTTTCTCCCTTAGGAATTTGCTAACTTGAAAGAAGCAGTAGACTATAAGGGGCAGTTAAGGACAGAGGAGTTAAACAGAATTTCCAACAGTAATAAAGAATTAAGAGTCCAGTGGTAGGTAAGGAAGAGACCCTGGAAAACCCCCAAGCTCTGACTAGGATCTCCTAAAGAGCTACTCCCTTGGAATAAGTATAAATAGACAGAAATAGACTTTTTCTCAAAAGCTAGAACCCGGGTTCAATCTAGTCAAACCTGTACTGAATCAGGGTGAATTTATCCTTGTTTTAACAATTTGTCAGAAGCAAAAATAAACCTCTTCTGTGAGACAATATAATTCAGGGCTTTAAAATTGCTTAACATAAAATGTTTAACATTCAATAAAAATGTACCAAATATACCAAAAATAATATATAAACTTTCAAGTAAAGCCTTTGACTTACACGTCTGTATAAACTCTAATGGACTATGGTGGCTGAATATTCTTAGTGCAACATTTAGGAAAAAAAAAAAAGAACACTTGCAAATAGTTTAAAAGCATTGAAGAGCTACAGAAGCAATAAAAACTTAGTTAAACTAAGATTTCAGTGAGGAAAAAGCCCTTCCAGTGAGGGAAGTGCTGAAGAGAGCCAGTCATCAGCTTTCTGAAGGGGGTGATGGACAGAGGATTATGCTGACCCCAACCAGTAAGAGTCCACTGAAGGAAAGAGAAACCTATAGAGAATTAGCTGATCCATGGTTTATGACACTAACATGATTGATTGAAAATTAGAAGACCCCAAAATGTCACACCATTTTCATGTGTGAGATTCCTGGTATGTTGTAGGTGGTGGGCAAAAATAAGGACAAAAGATAAAGTAAAATTTTCTGCTTCCTTGAGGTGCTTGAAAACAAAGTCCTGTAGGGAGAGCCTACTACAAATAAACACAGCTGGCCTCAGGACACTAATTACAATGTATACTTGCATAAATTAAGAAGATAAAGAACTAAGCTCTAACCCTCTGAAGCACAGTATTCCAGAGTTGAGGAGTCGGGGACCAGCCAAGGTCTAAATTAAAAATCCAGAAAAGACAGAACCAAACAAGAAATAAACTAGAGATGAAGTGAAGCTACAAGTAAGTCCCAGCTCAACTCAATTCCTGAATGGATTGAGACTATAGAATTCTTGTTATATATTCTGAGAGAGGATATGGGAACCTTCTCTGATGGAAGATAATGTCTGTGGTTTCCATAATCTTTCATATGGAATGCTAAGCATAAAATATAAAATTACCAGATAAGCAAAGAGGAAGGAAGTGTGACAAACAATAGAATCCAACTCGTGTATATTTCAGACATTGAAACCATAAAGCTTTTAAGAGAAAACATGAGAATATGCTCTTAGCTTGGAGCTAGGCAAAGGTTTCATAATTAGGAGAAAGTAGTAAAAGAAAAAAATCTGATAAATTAGACTTAAACAGTCAAACTTCTCTGCATTAAGAAACACACTAAGAAAATAAATATTCAAGGCACAAACTGGAAGAAAATATTTGTGAAGTATCAGGCAAAACTATGAACATGTGACCTATAAAGACTCCTTACATACAGCTCAATAATCAATAAAATGGGGAAAAATGAATTGACAGATAACAAAAGGATATATATTAATGACCAATAATAGTTCATTAAAAGTGCTCAGCATTAAAAAAAAAAAAAGGTGCTTAACATCATTAGCCCATAAAGGAAATGTAAAAACTAAAATGAGATACTAGCAAATACCCACCACGATGTCTTAATTAAAAAGAATGACATCACCAAATTTTGGTGATGGTTTGAAGCAATGTTGTTGGTAGGGCTGTGAAATTCTACAGCTGCATTGGAAAAAAGTCTGACAGCTTTTTATATGTTGGCACTGAAACCAGAAGTCTCTCGATTATGTATTATAAAATTAAATGCCCTAAAGCCTGTCACTCTTATGACTAGCTAAGGTTTACCAAGAATGAAACATCTGTCTTAAGAGTAGTGCAAAAATATTTATTACAGTTTGATTGATAATAACCTCAAACTAGAAACACCAGGGATGTCCATCAGCAGCAGAATGAACAAGCTTACATTTAAAGAAATACAAATTTAAGAATGAGCAACTAATATGCCAAAAACAGGGATGGGCCTCAGAAACAGCCGAATAAAAGAAGTTTTACACAAAAGAGTACATCCTGCATGATGTTATTTAAAATTCTAGAGCAGGAGAAGTTAAGCTGGGTTTCTAGTTTTTAGTTCTGCATTTAAGAAACTTAGAAGTTGTCACTCCATCCTATTAGCCAGGAAGAAGGTGAACAGACTGAAAAATCAAAAACCCTTTGTGGGTTCATAAGAATGAAGGCACAGGGAAACCTCTGCTCTCAAGATTGGAGACATAGGGAATACAGAGTCATATCTTTCTTGGTTGGAGACTCATGGGCAGAATTGTGATGGGAACCAGGGCTGGCGTAGGAAAACTGAACTGTAATGGACGCATTTCTTGAGAATCAGTGTGGAAAAGTCTGTGGGTTCGAAACTCCAAGGCGATCCAGTGATGAAAGACCATTCCTCAGCAATGTGAAATTTACTTTCAGGAGCTTGACCAGATTCCCACCGTATCTGAAAAACTGGCCTCCTGCTTCTAGCAGAAGAGGAGAAAGAACCATTTTAAAATATACCAGAGCACTTTGTTCCTATCAAGACCTCTCTTCAGATGAAACTAACTACTCTCAGTTGACCAGAGCTTAGCCTGCTGGGGTATTATCAGAACCTAACTAACGTGGGGTTAACGGAGATACCCAAGTCCAGCCCACTCTAGCCATGTCCCACATAAGGTAGGAAGAGGAGGTAACAAAACTGAGAAATGCTAGTGAAGTTCACAGTCCAGAGGCGTAAGTTCATCAAAAGACAGAGACTGAACCATAGGACTGTAGAGTGCTACCCCTCTCCACGCCTCACCACCACGTTACTAAAGGCAGATTTACGAAAGGGCCTTTTACCGAATGCATCATTTTTTACTTTCAAGAAGAAAATAATAAGGCATACCAAAGGAAAAAACACAATTTGAAGAGACCAAGCAAATATCAGAACCAGACATGGCAGGGATGTTGGAATGATCATAATTTAAGTGTGTCTGATTAATAATTGAAAGTGATTTAAATTAAAATTAAAACAATTATGATTAATATGCAAAAGATTCTAATAAATAGACAGCATTTTGAGAACAGATGGCCAATGTGGGCAGAGAGATGAAAATGTTAAGAATGAACCAAAAAGAAATGTTAGAGATCAAAAACACTAATACAAGAGAAATTTCACGTATAGGTGAACCATGTATTTGTCTGACTAATTTAAACTTATAAACCCTCTAGGTTATCCATGTTGTTGCAAATGGTAAGTTGTTATTCCACACAGACACACACACACACACACACACACACACACACACATAGATACACACAGTACTTCTTTTTCCATTCATCTGTTGATAGACAGTTGAGCTGTTTCCATATCTTGACCAGTGAAAATGGCGCTACAATAAGCGTAGGGGTGCATATGTCTTCTCAGATTGGTGTTTTCATTTTCTTTGAGTATCCAATAGTTGGATTCCTGGGTCCTCCATACTGTTTCCTTCAGCAATTGGTGGTAGCAAATTCTATTCCCAAAAACACTGGCCAAGAGTTCCCTTTTCTCCATATCTTTATCAGCACTTGTTAATTCTTGTCTTTGATACTAGGTATCCCAACGGGTGTTTAGTGAACACTTACCGGGATTTTGATTAGCATTTCCTTGATGAATGACTAGTGATTTTAAATGTCTTTTCATGTGTCTGTTGGCCATCTGTATGTCTTCTTTGGGAAAATGTCTCTTCAGATCATCTGCCAGTTTATTTATATTTTTTTAAAAATTATTTAGAGTGAGAGTGAGTGGGGGTAGAAGCAGAAGGAAAGAATCTTCAATCAGATTCCCCACTGAGCGTGGACCCTGATGTGGGGCTCCATCTCCTGACACATAAGATCATGACCTAAATGCATTCATTTATTTATTTATTTATTCATAGGGATTTTTGTTTGAGTGAAAGAGTAAATGGGATGATTTTTTTTCATTTCTCTTTTTGCTACTATATTATTAGTGAATATAAATACAACAGATTTCTGTATAGTAACTTTGTATCTTAGAACTTATTTATTTTTAACTTATTTAAATTTATTTATTATAATATTTTTTTTTGGTAGAGCCTTTAACATTTTATCTACATAGTATTATGCCATCTACAAATAGTGACAATTTTTCTTCTTCCTTACCAATTTGGATTTCTTTCACTTCTTTTCTCTGGCCTGATTGCTACAGCTAGGATGTCTAGTACTATGTTGAATAAAAGTAGTGAGCATGAACATCCTCCCTGTTCCTGATCTTAGAGGAAAAGATACTGATTTTCCACCATTGATTATGATGTTACCTGTGGGTTTTTTCCCCCATATATGGCTTTTATAATATTGAGATGTATTCCTTCTAAACCCAACTTTGTTGAGAGTTTTTGTCTTGAACAGATATATTTTTTCATATGCTTTTTCTGCATCTATTGGGATGACCACATGGTTTTATCCTTCCTCTTGTTAATGTGATTTATCACATTAATTGATTCTGGAATATAAAATCTTCCTTGCATCTCTGGAATGAATTCCATTTGATTGTCATGAATGGTCTTTTTGCTTTGGTAATCTTTTGTTGAGGATTTTTGCATCTATGTTAAGCAGTGTTATTAGCCTGTAGTTTTCTTAAACTGTATTCATCTGGTTTAGTGGTATCAGTAACACTGATCTTGTACATTGAGTTTGGAAGTTGACCCCCTTTATTATTTGGAAAATTATGAGAAAAGGCATTAACTTTTCTTTAAATAATAGTAGAATTCACATGGGAAGCTATCTGATCCTGGCCTTTTTTTTTTTTTTTTGTTTTTTTTTGTTTTTTTGTTTTTTTGTTAGGAGGTTTTTATCCCTTTGTTTTATTTTTTCCTCTGATTCAACTTCATTACTAGTACTTAATCCATTCAAATTTTCTATTTCTGTGTGATTCATCTTTGGAAGATTGGATGTTTCTAAGAGTTTATCCATTTCTTCTACGTTGTCCAATTTGTTGGCATATAATTTCTCAAACTATTCTCATATTTTTTTTTTATTTCTGTGATGTTGATCACTGTTTCTCCTCCTCCTTTTTTAGTTTGAGTCCTCTCCTGATGAGTCTAGCTAAAGGTTTACCAACTTTGTCTTTTCAAAGAACCATCTCTTGGTTTAATTGATCTTTTTTATATTTTTACTTTCTATTTCATTTTCTTTCTCTCTTATCTTTATTATTGTCTTCTTCTACTAACTTAGGGCTTTGTTCTTTGTCTAGTTTTATTAGGTCTGAGGTTAGGCTGTTTGAGATTTTCCTTGTTTCTTGAGTTAGGCCTATACCCCTCTAAACTTCCCTTTTTGGACCATCATGTTTCCATTTTCATTTGTCTCCATGTATTTTTTTTTTCTTTCCTCTTTGTTTTTTTTCACTGACACATTGATTGTTTAATAACATGTTTAGTAGGGTTTTTTTTTGCCTATAATGTATTTCTAGTTTCATACTGTTGTTGGAAAAGATGCTTGATATGATTTCAGTTTTCTGAAATTTACTGAGAATTGTTTTATGGGCTAACATGATTTATGCTGGAGAATATTTCATGCACACTTGAAAAGAGTATTCTGTTTTGGATGAAATTTTCTGTATATATCTGTTAAGTCCATCTGGACTATTGTATCATTCATAGCCAATGTTTCTATTTTGATTTTTTTGTCCGGATTATCTATTTATATATAAGTGGGGTGTTGAAATCCCCTACTATTATTGTATTACTGTTAATTTATCCCTTAATGTCTGTTAATATTTGCTTTATGTGTTTAGATGCTACTGTGTTGGGCACATAATTTTTTATAATTGTTATATCCTCTTGCTGGATTGATCCCTGTATCATTATGTAATGCCCTTCCTTGTCTCTTGCTACAGTTTTTTAAAATCTATTTTGTCTAATATAAGTGTTACTAAATTACTCCCCCCCCCCCTTTTTTGCATGAAATATTTTTCTTCATCCCTCTACATTCAATCTGTGTCTTTAGGTCTTAAGTGAGTCTGTTGTAGTGTTGTAGGCAGCATATAAAAGGCATATAAATTCTTACCTATTTAGTTTCTCTCTCTCTCTCTCTCTCTCTCTCTCGATTGGAACATTTAGTCCACTTACATTTCAAGTAAATATTTATAACTATGTACTTACTGTCATTTTGTTAATTGCTTTCTGGTTGTTTTTACAGTTCTGTTTCTTCTCTTGCTCTCTTCCTTTGTAGCTTGATGGATTCCTTTTGAGTTTTTCTTAGATTTCTTTCTTAATTTTTTGTATAGCTATGAAAGGTTTCTCATTTGTGGTTACCTTTGGATTGATACCTAATATTCTATATATTATAGTTATCTATATTAAGTTGATGGTTGCTTCGGTTCAAACACATCCTAAAAGCACTATTTTTTTTAACTCCCCCTCCATATTTTATGTATGGCATCATATTTTATATATTTTTGTGTATCCCTTGACTAAGTTTTATAAATATAAATGATTTTACCACCTCTGTGTTTTAATCTCCATACTTGCTTTATATAGATCAATCTACATTACAAGATGTTTGCTTTTATCTGTGAACTTATTTCCTTTCATAATTTATGGTTCTAATTATGGCCTTTATTTTCCACATAGAGAATTCCCTTTGACATTTTTGGTAAGGCTGGTTTAATAGTGATGAACTCCTCTAGGAAACATATTATCTCTCCTTCAATTCTGAGTGAATACTTTGCTGGGCATGATAGTCGTGGTTGCACGTTTTTCTTTTCAATGCTTTGAATACATTGCATCATTCCCTGTGGCCTGGGAAGTTTCCACTGAAATATTTCCTGATAGCCTTTTGGGGTTTCCCTTATATGTAACTGTTTTATCTTATTGATTTTAAGATTCTCTTTTGTATTCCTTTTTTTTTTTTTTTCACTTTAATTATTATGTGTCTTGGTGTAGACCTTCTTGGGTTTATCTTGTTAGGGGCTCTCTTTGCTTCCTGCACCTGGATGCTTATTTCCTTCCCCAGGTTAGGGAAGTTTTCAGCTATTACATCTTCAAATAAATTTTCTTTTTTTTTTTTTTAAGATTTTATTTATTCATTCATGAGAGACAGAGAGAGAGAGTCAGAGACACAGACAGAGGAAGAAGCAGGCTCCATGAAGGGAGCCCAACGTGGGACTTGATCCCAGCACTCCTGCCTCGGTAGGTTGGATGGGGTGGATCACAGGAGAGCATTGTAGTGGGCTGCTTGGTGCTAAGCAAGGTAGATGAAAAGTTTTATAACTGGCTCCCATAAGAGTCCAGCTCTCTAGACTGGGGAAGGGGAAGAAAAATGGGTGTTTATCAACATGTTTTTCCCTGGGGAAATCTGTACCCTCTGGCACACGTCCGAAAGATCAACTGATAAATTTCTTTCATATATACCCCAGGTACTTTTCAAACTGCTGCTTCTGTGCTGTGTCTTGGGCCACATTATTTAGCCTGCTTGAGTTGAGACTCCTGATTTTTAAAGTTTTTGGAAACTGCTGAGATTCAAAGCTGGGTGTTATAGGGACTAGTCTTCCCTTTGCTGGGGGTTCTCAGTGTGTGGTCTCATGCTCTTATTCCTCCATGCTTGTGATGTCCCTTCCCTTCATGGTTAGTCCTGCCAGGGGTTTGGATTCTGGCTGAATCTCTACCACTCTGACCCTCTTTGATGTGGCCTTCTCTCTATGACTAGCTGGGGACACCCTGTTCTTCCACTGTTCAGGTCATTTGCAACGCATGTAGTTGCTTCCTCAATGTCTTCATCAGACAGTGCAAGCTCAGAATCTTCCTGCTTTGCCCTCTCCCCACCTTACTTAAGCTTAATGTGTGAGTTCCATTGGACACTCTGATCCTTGGTATACACTCAGCTATATTTACGGGTTAATAGATAAAAAGAAAGTTTAGGGATCCCTGGGTGGTGCAGCGGTTTGGCGCCTGCCTTTGGACCCAGGGCGCGATCCTGGAGACCAGGGATCAAATCCCACATCGGGCTCCTGGTGCATGGAGCCTGCTTCTCCCTCTGCCTATGTCTCTGCCTCTCTCTCTCTCTCTCTCTCTGTATGACTATCATAAATAAATAAATATTTAAAAAAATAAAAAGAAAGTTTAATTTAGATGCCTCTTTGTTCATAAAACAAGGCAATTGTGTGTGTGTGTGTGTGTGTGTGTGCGTGCCCTCACACGCATGTATTTGTTTGATATATGTAGTCACCACCTTTACTTGTGTCTTTTCATCCTGGTAGTTTATGTATGCAAGAGTGCTATTAGGTATGCATAATACATAGGTATTATGTGGAAGGCAAAGTCCAGTGACCTATCTGTAAATGTCTTGAGTATATTTGTTTTAGAGACAAGAAAGAAAATCAGGTATATACGACCTGTACAGAATTCAGAAATCAGAAAATAAAATAACATTCATCTTGAAAAAAAAGTTGGTGTTTTTAAATGAAAAAGAGTAAATGTAGTAGTAGCTATGTATTAAATTGTGTATTTGTTACTTGCCTCTTTTTTCTACTCTAGATACTGACAGTCTACCTTGCTAAGGATAATATGGTGTTATGTTACCACATACAGCCTATTTGCACCACAGTTAAGATTTCCTATATTAAAATAAAAGAAGATGCAGATAATCTAGAGCTCTTTTCTCTTAATAACTCAAAATATGATAAACCCAGTCTATTCTCTTTAATTTATGATGTTGGGTGATTTTAAGTATATAGCTTCTATTTCCTTGGTATATATTAACCATGAAAGATAGGATTTTTCTCTTGAATTTTAAATTTGTATACCAAATACCACTCTAATATTTATATTATACTATTTTCCTTCCTAGAAAACATAGTTTCTACAAGTATGATGTTTTCTGGGTTTCTTCTATTTTTATGTCATGACCGGTAATAACTAAGAATGTCAAGATATTAGTATAGGTTCCTAAATATGAAATGTCTCACTTAAGTTATCATGAAAACTATGTAAGGAAAGTGATCTATCTTTCTTACCTGTGTATTTTAATCCACTCAATATCTGTAATGCTTGCATAACAACAAACTAGATCCTTGTTAGAATATCTGCAAAAGAACATTTTCTATAAAATGTTCTCTTTGTATTATAAAGTAACTTTTCTTATTAGCTATGGTGAATTAAAGTTATAATTAATTCTTCATAAAACAATCTTTCTCAATCACTTCAAACTATTTCTCAATTAAAGGTTATAGATTTCCTCCTTTCTGAATTCTCAGCTTGCTTTGCCTTTTGTATGTTGTAAATGGCTGTCGATCTAAGAACTGTCTAATATTATGCCAACTGTTTTAGCACAAAAGGGGTATTTTAAAATGTGAATAGCTTTAGTAAAAATTATATTAAACACACTTATTCATTATTACAATAAATGTACTTTTTCTCAGCATGAGTAATTTCAGATACATGAGTAGAATACATCCAATTTTTATTGGTTGAATTTTTAGTTTCCAGTTTTAAGTCTTACCTGCTTCATATCTCTCCATACCTTGTATTAGAAAAGATTTCATGTCAATGTGAGATCCTATGCAAAAATTGGTTTTATTTGTATGGAAAGGGAAATACAATTTTGCCTTAATTAATTAAATAGAAGAAAAATCTATTGATGTGTTGGTAGTTAATTGATATCCAAAAGAATATTCTAATCTTGAAATTAAAATTTTAATTAATATCCAAAGAATATTTGAGCCTAATTAAAAGGAAAAAAGAGATGTACATACAAAAACTAAGATAATGTTAAAATTAGTAAAAATTACAGCAGAGATTCTGTTATACAAAAAGATACCTGAAGTTTCATGTATCTGTATAATTGGACGGACGGGGCATGTAAGTTGTCCTCTTATCATTTTCACTAAACGTTCTCCAGTAAAACTGTTCATTGCAATATTTCTAAATAAAAATTTTATAAAGTATACATGCTACTATAAAAAAGTTTATACTTTATGATCTACCATCAATAGTTTAATCAAAGGTGCCATTCAGGTAATAAAATTGACGATTTTGCCATATACTAGCTATAGCTCCCTGTATGTTTATCCGTGTGTGTGCACACACAATATAAGTAGTTTGGTGGATGATATATACATACATACATATATATATATCATATAAATAGTTTTGGTGGAATATACACACACATATAATATATGTGTGTGTGGTTGTGTATTACCTACCAAACCACTTACATTTTTCTTGGCACAAGGGATTAGATAGTCAACAATGGGGCTTTAGATGGATTTTTAAATTATCAATGAATTAATCAACATATAAAATGCAAGGCTGCCATACAAAACTTAGCTAGCTAAACATTCTTCAACAGATTTCTTATACTTAAAGTGAGAATGAAAAAAATACAAAAACTAAGAGTATAAGAAAATTAACATGTTAGCCAATATCTGAAGTTATCCCAGCCATAAAATTCTATGATCTCTTTAGTCTAATTACTGTAGACTTAAGGTTGTACAAACTAAACACCAAAGTGTGTACCATATTTTAATAATGGGGGGAAAAACACAAAATCATTAAGGATCCATATGTTCATTTGAAAATTTCTCTAACTGGACACAAATGAAAAATTTAAAAGACGTTAGTTGTAATGTTACTAATCTATTTTAGTGTATTGAATTGCTGAGTGTTTATTAAAAATGAATGTTAGGTCCTGCAAGGGAAAGTGCATTTAGTAAGTAGTTAAGGCAGTATCTCTATCGTAAATTTTACTTTCTGTTTTTCAGAACTGAATAGATTTTTTTTAAGCAATTGTTTTTCCTTAGTGGTTTGGAATGGGGTGGTGAAAGATGTTATCATTTTCATATTTTTTCATTTACAAAGCCAAGAGTAATTGACTCTGTTTTGTGGAAGATGATGTATTCACAATCTCTTATTTTGTTATCACCATCGTCTGATAGTTTGTTTTGTAAAAAAGGCAAAGTGCAGCTGTCTCCAATGTGAATTACAGTATAGAGGGTCATAGAGACTTCATCTTAGGTAAAAAATGCATTTAATAAAGTTGAATAAGATTTCTTTAGCTTTCCATTTGTGTGCTGATGCCCAGGCAGATAGCATATTTATAATTCTGGATGGTTATTCAATACTTTTTTTTTTCATACAGTAACTCTGATTCTAACAGTGCAAAAGGTGTATATTGCTTACCTTCGAAGGTGAATAAATTCTTTCAGAATGTCTAAGTTGATTTAATATGATTTTTCTATCACTTTCTCTGTTACTCTTCCTGTTCCCTTAGGGAAGGATAGATATTCTCAAATTTGTTTATTTTCCTATTTATGCTTGCCAGAAAAATAAAATGAAAATGCATTGGGAAAACATAAAAATAACTGAAATAAGAATGGAAATACCTTATTAACTTCCTGGTTGAGTGACCCTGTGAAAGTTAATTAACCACACTGAACTGTAATCTAGGCAATTGAAAATCGATCATTTCTGTTAGTTGCATCTCAATGTATATATTTGTAGATATCTACATATAGATAAAATTTTATGTGTAGAAATGTAATATAGCCTATTCTTTACACAAATATTTTAATAGATAACATTCTGCAGCGTCTGTAGTCTTGTCATTCATTAATATAGTTTGCAACATCAAAATCAGCATTACTTCATTGGAAGTAACATCCTTAAGGACAAGAACTGCATCATGATAGTGAACATATTTGGTAAACAATTGATTCTTACAGATGCTTTCCCTGAACATAAATTTTCCTTCCTCTGCAACCCAGTGGCCTCTATTCTAGATCTCATCATCTCTCAACTAGACTGATGTCCCACACTTAAACTTTTCCAAAACTTTTTCCACTGATTTTTAAAACGACAGTGAGTGTACCATATGATAAACCTAAAAATGTCACTTTCTTGATTACAGACTTTCATTGGCACATAGTCATTTTTAGGATTTAGCTCCAACTCCACAAAGTTGGCAAAGTCTTCCAAATATTTTCCTTTTACTTACATTAACTTTTCAATAAATGTGTTTAATATCTTCCATACCAGGCAACGCAATTATCTTATGCCATTTCCCACATGATAGTAACATAAGCATATGTCACGCTATTTCACAATTCTTCGCCTTTTTTTATTGAGATGAAGTTTGTATAACTTTAACATTTTGAAGTACATCATTCGATGGCTTTTAGTCCATTCAGAATATTGTGCAGTCATAGCAGTCTCTACTATCAGAACACTTTCATCACCCCAAAATGAAACTCCATACCCACTAAGTAGTCCCTCTTTATTTACAACTCCCCAGCTCGTGCCAGCTACTCATAGGCTCTCTATCACTATCGATTTGTCCATTCTAGATACTTCATGTGAATGGTACCATACAATATGTGGCTTTTTGAGGCTGGCTTCTTTCACTAAGCATAATGTGTTCAAGGTTCATCCATGTTGTAGCACATATCAGCACTTTATTTCTTTTATGGTTGAATGATATTTGATTGTAGGTGTATGCCACATTTTTGTTTATCCATTTGACATCGGAGTTGTTTTCACTCTTTCCTTTTCTTAATGCTCAGTCTTCTTCAGGGGGACTTTGCCCAAAAATTTTTGGTTAGATAGCTCATACCTTTATAACTATATGGATGTGATTTCCCATGAATTTGAACTCTACCAATTTTTTTCTCCTGTGTATTATGCTGAGGTTGCATGATTTTCTCTTAAAGTGCATTAGCAACTTGGGAAAATATTTACTTATATTGTTATTTGCCTAGTATGTGATGCATAGATCTACATTCAAACTGTATATAAACAGAATATAAGTGTATCAATACAATTAACTGTATTGAACTGTACATTCTTGAATGAAACAAAGATACTTGAGTAATTAAGGGACTGAATAGGAAGACAAACAAAGAAAAAGAGTTAATGCAAAGTTAGAAAATTATATAAACTCAGGTCACAAAATTTATTTAAAATTATTTTTATGGTTTCTATAGTAGCTAAAGTAGTTGAAGGGGAAGAGTGTGTGTGTGGCAGTAGGGAATGTGTTCTTACTATGATGTCAAAATCAGTAAATGAGGGAGTAATCAAATTTGGATCATTAGAATGCTGTAAGTTATCAAAAGAATTTTATATACAAGAAAGCAATAAAATACAATTTTCTTTTCAGGACAGCAGCAATAAATAGAGATGTCATTTTCCAGGAAGGATCTGAGTAAAAATAAGAGAATGAAGTTGAAACAGCTCATTTCAAGATGCCTTTGCAAATCTAGATAGCCAGTCATTTCAAAATGCTGTTAGCAATTAAAAAGGACAGCAAACACTAACTATATATAATTTTAGAAAACATGGAAAAGGCTAAGCATGTGTTTTCTTACTGCAACTTCAGTAGTCGTTGCATAAACACATAGCAAATGTAATTACAGCTAAGGAAACATGAGTTTAATAAAATATATAAAGAAATTGATACTGTATAATATTTTAGACTATTCCATAAAATCCTTTTGATCAGTCACCAAACAGTTCCAAAATTGGAGTGTTGCCTTAAACATATTCATAAAGTGCAAAGAATTTGCTTTTAAATGCGTAACATTTGTCTTTCTGGCCATAAATTTATGGTGTTTCCACAGAAATAAGCTCTTTTCTAAAAGTAACTTCTGGTTTACTAACAACAGTCTTTAAACCTGACATACCATATTGCCATCAGTCTGCGGCATATGCAAAACTACTACAAAGGTTAATCGCAAGTATTTGAAGATAAACATACATTATTTATTTCAACTAATATAAGTCCTGTGTTTCCTATAAATAATGTGTTCTGCTGTGATAATACTTATTCAGGTAATTCATTGTGTCCTAGGAATTAAATAATACTTAGCCAAATGGAGGAAATTAAACTAATTTCAGATTTTAAAAAGAAAGCAGTAAATTCTGTCAACAAATTTTTACTAAATTGAAGTTTTCTTTCTTAACATGCTAAGAGTATACACAGAATTTTTCACAAGTTACTTTATTCCCAAACATAAATTACCAAATGTTGTAATGCATATTCTACTGCCATTGAAACAATTTACAACTGATCATATAGCTCCATTAAAAATAAATGCATCAATAGTGTTACAGTAATTGACATGTGATAATGCAAATTGTCTTTATAAACACCCCGTAAACTCAGAGTGGATCAACAAAGTAAATTCCCATATGAAGCAGAGAAAATGTTAAACCTTTAACATTTTAATCTCCTTAGGAGAGAATAGGGACTCATGCTATTGGCTATGTAAAATATTGTCACAAAGTATTTGACAAAATTTAAAGTCTATTGAAAGCCAAAACTGGACCTAGAGCCGGATACAAATCCCCTCCATTAAACCAAGATTCATTAAGTTCTTGTCACCCATCAGTCAGCTCAGGTGGCCCATAGTCTGTAGGAGCTCTTGTAAGAGTTTATGAAGCTAATTCTGGTTCTTTGGAGTATTGCAGAAAGAGGGTTTTGTTTTGTTTTGTTTTGTTTTGTTTGTTTGTTTTGCCTGAAATTAATGGCATTTAGTTACTGATTTATTATTCTAGCCCAAGAATTATGAACAAAAACTTAGGTTTTCTTCACTTAATTATCTCTTCAACTTATAGTTAGAAAAATAAGATACCCAAAAAAATGCCAGTTAATCAAGGGAAAATTTTCAATTTAGAGATCTTAGTAATATCTTGGTGAATGGATGAACTTTCTTGGAAGGATCCATCTTGATCCAGGTCTAAATCCTGTGATGAATGCAGATAAACCCAGAAATCTTTTTTCTGTGTCATAGGAAGTTTCACATCTATGTCCATTAATTTTTGCAAAAATTCTTTTTTTCTTCAATTCTATTACATAATGCATATCTACCTTAAGTCCCACAAGGGAAATGGGGTTTAGATATTTTTTAATATCTTGCCTAAAGTTTAGGTTTAAGTAGGCAATTTCAATACATTCCAGTTTACTTGTTTTGGCAAGCTTTATAGCTGCCAATATAATTACTATATCACACATATTTCAGAAATAAATATATCCAATCTATTTAAAAATAGCTATAAGTATTGAATACATACTATGTAACATATTGTCTACTAAATACTTCTGTATACTTAGACAATATTCTATATACTTGCATAGAATAGCCTTCTAATCTTATATATGTTCTTACATATTTTATATGTATTTATATATTATAGAAGTACATGGATATTATATATAAATTTATATCCTTATAAAAGTCATAATTGCTGTGAAATATCAGTTATTAAAATATGTTTAAGGATTATTAACCTTAAGAATGAAGGGGGATAAATAATTTAAGTTTCTAAGAGGTAGAAAGGAATTCAGGACTATATTAAAATTGTACGTATCTAAACTGGATTTAGATTGTTTTATTTTGAGCCATTTTGTTCAATGACTACTACACGATAAGCATTCAAATTAGACCTATTACTCCTCACAGAGTCAAGTAAGTTGCCTAAAACATAAAAAGGGCCCCCAAAGTGGATGAGTTGATGCTTGCTTCATTCGAAGATCTCAGTTGCAAGATAGTCTGCAGACAGTACACTGAGATAATTTCTAGCTTGTGATGGGGGAAAACACTTCTTTCAAAAACAGGAATATTTTAATTTTTTTAGGAATATTTTAATTTTATTTCTAAAAGGAGAAAGGATAATATCCATTTTACCAGATGTCGGATAGTTACCTGACAAAAATGACAGTGATTCTCACACCCACAAAGTGTTATTAATTTTCAAGATCAAAGGAAGACAATAATTGTACTAAAAAAAAAAAAACCCACAATGTGTTCCACTATATTGCAACACCCATATTGTTATTTTATATGCAGGAGTACAATTGGGAAGATACCTCATTACTTTTATTCTACTTGCCTTAAATTTGGTAAATTTTTTGTATACTATGTTCTATAACCATTCAAATGTTATTAAATATGTCACATTTAATATACACAGCATAAGCTGTGTTAATAATAAAACACATACATATTCTCTTCTGATACTAGATGACTTAGAAAATATCCTCCCTAAAAGAAAAAAGAAAATATCCTCCCAATCATTTATCCTAAAGCAGTGGAGCCTGGTAATTTGGATAGTTAATGCCCTTTTATTCTCTTTCTTCCAGCTTTTTCTTCTCACACAAATACCATAATTTCTTATTAGTGTCTCTCAGTCTCCAAAAGGGAAAGAAAAAAGGCTCCTTCTATCACCTGAAAATTTATATCAGCAGTTAACATGCATAATATTCAGTCATCTTCATCAGAATGTGCCAAAAAATTAAAAGATTCTTTAGATAATGTTAATAATTCATTCTGTCAAAAAGTTAGTGTTGCCAGGTTCAGAAATGGATGAACCAGGTTAAATTGTCCTAAAATTAGTCTACCTTTCCCGAATCCCAGTATCTGATATTTAATATGTTTATTCCCACTCTGAATGTCCTATACCCTCGTCTTTAATGGGATGCAATGCTTGCATGAGACTCTCCGTTGTAATTGGGCGATCTTGCAGACTGTAAGTAACAATCTGTCCTGCCTCACCCACCTACTCAATTTTACTCAATTTTCTTCTGAATTTTCCCCATGATAATTGTCATTTTTTCTGGAATTGCATGATTCTCTGGGAATCAAAAAAGATTGTTGCTCCCAGGTTAATACATAACAAGGAAAGATAGATAAAGTTTGGTATAGAAATGATGTGGTGACTTTGTGGTGACAGTGTAACATTGGATTTAAGAGGACCTGCTTAATGCTAGTTTCATATGGTTCTCCCAGAGCATAAAACAGGACCTGGCTCTCCTGGAAACTCAAGAAATATGAAAGTCCAGATATTATTCACAATCTGTAACTGGCTCCGAAACCTTAGGAAAGCAATGTAACCAATGTAATATTACAGTATAAGCAATGTAACCTTGCTTATACTCTAATATTAAGGCATCAGGCTATATGGGATTCCCAAATGCCATTCATAGGAGAGCTTATTATAACAGAACAACATGGAAGTTTATTATCACAAACCTACTGAATTAAACTCCACACAGTAAAGTCCAAGAATTTCTATTAAAAAATGAACCCCCCAAAATCTTATGAGCAGCCAGATTTGAGAAATACTGTTTATCTGATGATTTCCTATTTCCTTATCACATTTGTAGAGATCCAACTCTAATGCTATTTATTTTAAACCTCGGATTAGCTGATGGAAATCAGAGCTTAGAGCAGGTGAGCAACTTGGAGTCCCTCCATCCTAGCATATAGGTATTGCATACACCACACGGTGGATAAAGTTGGCTCTGTACAGCAGAAATCTGTGCTCAGGGACTACCTCCATTCCAGGAATATGATGCATGAAATAATAAAATGAGTATAAACTTTTGGATCAGGAATGGATTTGAATTCCAGTTTCAGAGATGTTTGGAAAGGAGTTCAGATAATAATCTCCTTCTCCTGACCAATCCTCAGATACGTAGGATCCAGCCCCCTGCTTTTAAAATGTATAATTTTTCTCAGGCACAAGCAATTCGATACTGATTATATTACTCAAACATTATGACCCTAGCGGTCTTAAGATATACGTTCTAATATCAGTAGGATGGCAGGCCATATATGGAACATCCAGGTAAATTTGAATTCAAGATCAATAAATACAATTCAGCATAAATATGCCAAATTGTGAGTGTATGGGCATCCCCTGAAGTATTAGAGATATGCTAAGAAATTATCAATTTATTCAAACTTAAAATTTAAGTGAAAGTCTTGTATTTTTATCTGCTAAATCTGGTAACCCTAACTATGAGGATTTTTTTAAAGGAGCCCAACAGTTTCCCGATAGAGATGAAAAATTTCAGACAGATTAAGGAGGTCTGACATTTTAAGTGCTTTTTAAAATGGTATATTTTAATACCTATAAAATCAAGAGGTAAAAAACATAAGCTACTGCATAGATCATTTATTCAAATGACCAATTTTTAAACAAATGCTATTCTCTTTGTGTATTTGTGAGTGCGGGCACATGTATGTTTGTGTGTGTGTGTGTGTGTGTGTGTGTGTGTGATCCTAACCCACTTTCTGAAAACATCACTATTTATGTGGCTAAAAAAGTATTAAGTATTCAGGCTAAAATATTTTTAAACCACAGTTACATCAGAGGATATTAAAAACATCTATATTTTGAGGTTTTTAAATAATAATTCACACTTTACAATATGGGGAACTATATGTAAATTATATTTCAACAACTGCTTGCAACTTCAACTTTTAAAGCTGTTTTAAAATCTTTTTCAATAAAAAAATATTTTTCCATGAAAACGAATTGTCTGTTGATAGCGTAATTGCCTTCTGACTGGATATGAAGAAACTTAGACTGAAACAGATGGTTGTCTGCAAAGTAATGCCTACAAAGTACAATTGAAAGTCAGTATTCAAAAATAAAAACTTGGAACTTTTTCTTGATATAATTGTCAAAAGAAATCTGGCTTACAAATGGGGGAAATAAAATTTCCAGTATTTATTTTTCATAAATATTAAATAAACAAAACTATATTTGTTGATATATACTAACACTTTAACATAAACCGTTACAAACTACAATGTCTTAAATGACATATGTGCTATGTCAAATTTATATTTTAACTCTGCCTTTCAATGGTAATCCTCCACGATCTTTACCGGCATTAGAAAACAACAGAATAATCTTTCCATGTAATGTGTTTAATATATTATAATTAGTCAAATGGTAAACATTTCTGGAATGGTCTATTATACATATATTTTTATGGGTAGCTTGTGAATTATTTGAAAAAAAATACTTAATAGGTATTATGGATGAGTTTTACTTTGATCCCAAGAGAGAAAGTCTCTACTGAAATTTGAGCAAAAAGTTATTCTATTAGATGTCTGTTTCTTTTATTTTGACCAAGTATTTGAAGGTTAATAGAAAATGAAAAAGCTGTTTATTGTGCAATCTGTGGCATTGGTATTCAATATGACAGCATCTGAAATTCTGATAAATTGGGCCAAATTGACCACTCTCTATCAGGTTATATCTGGTAGGTCAAGTTCATGTGTTTGTTCTAAAATCCAAATATTTGGATTTTTACTACCACATAGAAAATTCATATTCTCCAAAGAATCCAGAAATAGGGGAAGAGCACACTTCTCTACAAAGTTCAGAATTCCTCTAACAAATTAGTCAGTGCTAAATTACCCAGAAACAGAAGAGGATTTGAGTGAATATCTTTAAGAAATAAAGGCTCATTTTGAAGTTAATTTCATTATTATAATTTTGGCAGCAAATAAGTATCCTCGTGCAGTTGAAATTTTAAAATAGCATTTATCAGTATCTAGTTAATGAAATTCAATTCAACTTGTTTATTAGCAAATTGTTTCTCCTCAAGACGCTAAAGAAAACCAAATTGTAGAATGTTCATGTAATAACTTATAACTACAAGTCACTAAGAATTTTGAAGTCATTATTAGAAAATTAAAATTACTTTTGCAAATTTTTACTAATTTTTCAGGGTTCTACCAGCATAGCTAATATCACCTGAATTGATTTTTCTTACTTTTCTTTCACCCACTCCCATAGACTTTTCAGCATGGCTATAACATAATGGTAGCAAAACCCAGTTTTTATAGCTGAATTTTATTTGCAGTTCATCAGTGTGCATTTTCATTTTTTAAATCAGTTCTTAAAGCTAAATATTTCAAGTAAAGGGGGAAAACCTGGCACTATTAACTTCTACTTGAATAATCAAAAGTAAAATGAGAATTCAAAACACATATTTTTAAATGAATACAAAAATGAATGTAAAAATTATCAAAACTTGGGAGATGCACTGAAAGCACTGCTTAGAAATGTATACCATTGGATGCATATATTTTAAAAAAGAGAAAGATCTAAAATCAGTAGTCTAACTCTTTACCATTGAAGACTAGAAAAAGAAGAACAAGCTAAATCCAAAGTAAGCAGAAGAAAATAAATAAGATTTAGAGTAGAAATCCATGAAGTCCAAAACAGGAAGTCAGTAAGAAAATTGATGGAACCAAATGCAATTTCTTTGAAAAGATCAATAAAATTGATAAGGCTCTATCCAGGATAAGAAAAAAGAGAAAAAATGCATTACTAATATCAGAAATGAAAGATAGGATATCACTACAGATCATATGGGAATTAGAAAAGAATATAGTATGAACAACTGTATGCTCACAGTTATCCAACATTCTAGATGAATAGATCAGTTCCTTAAAACATATGATTTGTCAAAAATCCACATGAGAAGTAGACAATATGAATAGGCCTATATCTATAAAGAAGTTGAATCAATAATTATAATTTTTAAAACAGCAGATGAGTTTACTGATAAATTCTACCAAACATAAGGAAAACATTATCATAATTCTCGACAATCTCTTTCAGAGGATAGAAGCAAGGGGAATACTTCCTAACTCCTTCTATGGGGTATGCATTACCCTAAAACCAAAGTGAGGCACAGACATTCAAGAAAAAACAAAACTTACAAGTCAGTATCTCTCATAAATAGAGGTGTAAATATCCTCAACAAAATATTACCGTATTGAATTCAATGATGTATAAAAAGAGTTATAGACTACAACCAATGAGATTTATGCCAAATATACAAGACTGGTTCAACATTTGAAAATCAAATTAGATAATCTGTTGCATCAATGAGCTAAAGAAGAAAAATTACATGATCATATCAATAAGTGGATACCAAAAAAAAAAAAAAAAACACACACACACTTGACAAACACCCAACTATGACAAAACCTGTCAGTAAACTAGGAATAATGGGAACCTCCTCAACTAGATAAATAGCTACAAAAACATCACACTTCATGGTGAGAAACTTGAAGACTTTCCCTAAGATTAGGACCCAAGCAAAGATGTTCCCTCTCACCAACCCTTTTCAACCTTGTCTTAGAAATCTTAGCTAATGAAATAAGAAAACAAAACAAAAGGATTGTAGATGGAGAAGGAAGAATTAAAATTTTCTGTTCACATAATCATATGTAGAAAATCTGAAAATTAAAAAAAAAACAAATGAACAAACAAAATCAGAGACAAACTCATAAATGCAGAGAATAAACTGGTGGTTGCTAGAGGGGATGGGGGAATGAGTGAGGTTGTTAAAAAATGATGTAGAGGTATAAACTTGCAGTTATAAAATAAATTAGAGATAAAAGTACAGAATAGGGAATATAGTCAATAATATTGTAATAACATGACACAGTGACAAATGGTGACTATATTCATCCTGCTGAGTGCTGAGCAGTGTGTGGAATTGTCAGATCAGTATGCTTGTACATCTGAAGCCAATATAATGCTGTATGCCAACCACGCTTCAACAATAAAATGGAAAATCTATTTTAAAAAAGCCTCTTAGAACTAATAACTGACTAGAGCGAGTTTGCAGGATACAGTGTTAACATACAAAAGTCAATAACTTTTCTATGTATCAGGAACGAAGAAGGGGAATTTGAAATTAAAAGTACCAAAAAAACACCCCAATTTGCATTAGTACCCCCCAAAATAAAGTACCTAGATATAAATCTAATGAAATATGTATAAGAAAAACTGCAAAACTCTGATGAACAAAATCAAGGAACTAAATCAACTGAGGGCTATTCATTAGGTGAATGAATAAATAAACTAAGGTACATATAAACAATATAATATTATTCAGCACCAAATATAAATAAGTTATCAAGATGTGGAAAAAATGGAAAAAGTCTTAAATGAATGTAAGTTAAAGACCTCAATCTGAGAAGGCTACATACTCCAGGATTCCAACTACATGACGTTCTGGAAAAGGCAAAACTATGGAGTGAAAAGATCCATGGCTTTAGGAATCAGAGGGGGTGGGGGGGAAATGAATAGGTGGTGCATAGATGATTCTGAGGACAGTGTGAATCCTGGGTATGATATCTTAATGATAGATACGTGATGCTGTGTATTTGTTCAAACCCATAGGATACAAAGCACCAAGTTTTAATTTTAATGTAGCCTGTGCCCTTTGGGTGGTTTTGATGTGTCAGTGTAGGTTCGTCAGTTGTAATAAACGCACCACTCTCATGGGTGATACTAATAATGAGGGAAGTTATGAACGTGTAGGGGCAAGAAATCTCTGTACATTTCTCTTAAATTTGCTGTAAATCTAAACTGCTCTAAAGAAATAGTCTTTATTAAAAATTAGCTGGACCAGAATATTCTGTGAACCCTTCATAAATGATTGCTTTTCTTACTATATAGCTCTTAGTCTCAGGTATGTCCAATGAGGGTCATGATTATAAATGGTGGTTCTGCTAAATGTATCACTTTGACTATATTTTCTAGTCATAAATATAGGATTCCTCTAGTCATTGGGGATAATTTCCCTGACTAGTCATTGATAATTTCCCTGAACGGAAACATAACTTTGAAATGATTAATCCTTAATTGGTACCAGGGAATCAATACATGTATAGTATGTAGTTGTGTGCTTTATGGGGTGGGAGTTAGAATTTACGTTTATGATTTTTTTAACTTACAGTGCATTCCCTCTATAAAGTACATTATTCTGGTGACTTTACTTAGTCTTACATTAAATGGTAACTACTACACTCAAGAAATGATTTAAGTATCACAGCAACCAGTGTATTTGTAAAATTATGGATTATTGCATAGGAACTAAGATACCTGTTCTTAAATCACAGGCATTGTAAAATATTAATGATTTATAGTAAGACATTAAAAATTAAAACAAAAGCACTTATATTTCAATCAACCACCCATGGTTATCTGTTATCTGTATTAACTTTTTGGTGGCATTTTTACGGGCTTAGATATGTTACTGTATGTGTGTCTGTATCACAAAATATGATGTATATTATTTATTCTTTACCTGTAGGCTTTTAGGATATAATTGTCAGATGATGGTCAAACCAATAACTCAAGGAATTATATTGATTCAATATATTCTGTTTGGCAATGGTGATAGATATATGGGTCTGGAAGTTTGAAAGTTAATTTAAAAATTTTAAATGCATCTTTACTCACATAATGTCCACATTTTAAAGATTTGAAAAACACAACAAACATTTACTGAAATGATTTGTTAATGAATCATTAATTTGTTAAATATTGAGAACCTGCTGTCAATCCAGCACTGTTCTGAGCACAAGTGTTGCAAGAACACAAGAAGGGAGATAAAAGATCACATTTTTTAGGGAAAGAGATCATAGTAGTAAGGTATTGACTAGTGATTGGGTTGTGGGCATGTATTTTTTCCTAAAATGCTTAAATATTGAAATAGGATCTATTGTTTTAAAAATTTTACTTATTTGACAGAGCACACATGCTCGCACAAACAGGGGGGAATGGTAGAGAGAGGGAGAGGCAGGCTCTCCACCCAGCAGGGAGCCCGATGCAGGGGTCTATTCCAGGGCCCTGGGATCATGATCCAAGCCGAAGGCAAACGCTTACCTGACTGAGCCACCCAGGGGCCCCTCAATGAGTCTTTTTCAAATGTGTGCAGTTGTGCAAACAACTCCTTCAAGATATATAAAATTTCTATCACCCAGAACCTCCTCTTTTTAATCATTTTCCATGATTACTACTACCACCCATCTCACAGCAATATAAAAAACCGCCATTGTAATTTCTATCATCACCATCAATTAGTACTTTTATACCTAGAAGTCATGTGAACAATAGAGTAGGCCCTCTTTTGTATCTGACGGTAGCATCAGTGCATAGTTTTTGACAACCACCCGTATCAGTATGTATAACGATAGATCGCCTCTTTAACTTCAGAATAGTATCCCATTGTATGAGTGCAGTTTACTTTGTTTATTCTCCTCCTGATGAAAAGTTTGGGGCTATTCTGAATCAAACATCTGTGGATTTTGGTGTACAGGTCTTTTATGAGCATATGTTTTCATTTCTCTTGAAGTCTTAGTAGATACCTATTTCACTGTATAAGAAAGTACCAAATATTTTTTGACATTCCTTATAAAATGTTTACAATGTATGAGGTCTGTAGTTATTACACATCCTTACCAAAACTTGGTATTATCAGCCTTTTTATATTTCTCATTCTATTGGTTGTGTATTGGTGTCTATCTCCTTTGGGTTTTATTTGTATTTCCTGAGAGTTCTAATGATGTTGAGCACATGTTCACTTGCTTTCAGAAATTTATAAATATTCTATTGGAATAGTTTAATTCAATCTTTTGTGCATTTTTATTGGATTAATTTTCTCCTTGCTGTTGACTTGTGGAAGTTCACATATTCTGAGTGTAAGTCCTACTCAGATATGTGTTATAAGAATTCTTCCAAGATAATGTTTTACCTTTTTAATGATGTCTTTTGATTAAGTAAAACACATTTTTAAAATTGTTTTAATGCTCACTTTAGGTTTATTTTTTGATAAACCTATTTAGGAATTATTTTATCTTCACACGGAAGTTGTAAAGACAATACAGCAAGGTCCTGAATAACCCTTATCCAGTTAGACACTAATTTTAATGAATTAATGATTGATTGATAATTCCTCATAACCCAGGGATCACAAAAAGTATAGTTCATGCCTTATTCTATAATCATTAATGTTTTAGCTTTTTAATTTAGATCTGTGATTTGACCTGAACTCATTTTTGCTTATCATATAAGGTTTATTTTTCCTAAGCACATATCTCATTGTTCCAGCATTACTTTTTTTTTTTTTTTTTTTTAATGACATTCCTTTCTGTATTGAATTGCTTTGGGACCGCTAAGGGATTTTGATAGGGAATTGACTGCATCAATTCAACAATTTAATGAGAATTAACATCTTAGAATTATGGTTTTCTAACCTACAGAAATACTAATCTATTTTAACATTTTCTTTATTCTGCAATATTATGCCATTTTCAGTGTTGAGTTCTTGCATGTGGTTGGCTAAATTTATTCCTAAATATTTAATTTTTATGGTGCTATTAGAAATGTGTATTGTTTTACTTTCTGAAATACAATCTATGTACAATAAGCTCTACCTTTTTAAAAGCCTACAGTTCAATGATTTTGATGTATGTCTTAGTCTATTCTGGATGCTTTAAAAAGATACCATAGATTGGGCACAGCAAAGGATACAGTCAACAAAACTAAAAGACAACCTACAGAATAGGAGAAGATATTTGCAAATGACCTATCAGATAAAGGGCTAGTTTCCAAGATCTATAAAGAACTTCTTAAACTCAACACCAAAGAAACAAACAATCCAATCACGAAATGGGCAAAAGACATGAACAGAAATCTCACAGAGGAAGACATAGACATGGCCAACACACACATGAGGAAATGCTCCGCATCACTTGCCATCAGGGAAATACAAATCAAAACCACAATGAGATCCCACCTCACCCCCGTGAGAATGGGGAAAATTAACAAGGTAGGAACCACAAATGATGGAGAGGATGCGGAGAGAAGGGAACCCTCTCACACTGTTGGTGGGAGTGTGAACTGGTGCAGCCACTCTGGAAAACTGTGTGGAGGTTCCTCAAAGAGTTAAAAATAGACCTGCCCTACGACCCAGCAACTGTACTGTTGGGGATTTACCCCAAAGATACAGATGCAATGAAACGCCGGGACACCTGCACCCGATGTTTCTAGCAACAATGTCCACAATAGCCAAACTGTGGAAGGAGCCTCAGTGTCCATCAAAAGATGAATAGATAGAGAAGATGTGGTTTATGTATACATGGAATATTCCTCAGCCATTAGAAACGACAAATACCCACCATTTGCTTCAACGTGGATGGAACTGGAGGGTATTATGCTGAGTAAAGTAAGTCAATCGGAGAAGGACAGTGTATGTTCTCATTCATTTGGGGATTATAAATAATAGTGAAAGGGAATATAAGGGAAGGGAGAAGAAATATGTGGGAAATATCAGGAAGGGAGACAGAACATAAAGACTCCTAACTCTGGGAAACGAACTAGAGGTGGTGGAAGGGGAGGAGGGTGGGGGGGTGGTGGTGAATGGGTGACGGGCACTGAGGGGGGCACTTGACGGGATGAGCTCTGGGTATTATTCTGTATGTTGGTAAATTGAACACCAATAAAAAATTAATTTATTAAAAAATTAATTAATTAATTAATTAAATTAATGCGATTTATTTCTCACGGTTCTGGAGGTTTAGAAATGCTGGTGGATTCAGTGTTTGGTAAAGACATGTTTCCTGGCTTACAGACATCCGTTTTTGTGTTGTAACCTCACATGGGGGGAGGGTCAAGGAAGATGTCTGGGGCCTTCTTCATAAGGTCACAAATTTTATTCATGACTTAATGACCTTTATATATCCCCACCTCCAAATAAAATCACATTCTGGATTAGGTTTCAAGATATGAAATTTGAGGAGACACAAAATTTAGTCTACAGTCATGGAAATAGTTATGTAGTGATCAAAAAGTCAAAATAAGGAACATTTAATAACCCTAACATGTTTCCTGAACCTCTTCAAGATCAATCTGCTTTCCCCTCTTCCAGGACATAAAAACCACAGTGCTTGTTGTCACTAGTTTTATGCCTTCTACAGATTCATATAAATACAACAGTAAATTATGTGGTTGTATGTTTGCATACTTTCTTATTTTTTATTACTGAGCCATATTCCATTGTCAGTCTGCTATAATTTGCTTGTTCGTTGACTAGTTGATGAATATTAGTTTTAAGTATTATGAATAGAGCATATTTGAACACTTATGTTTTTGTGAGACCATATGTTTCTATTATTCTGGGGCAAAATGTAGGAATTGTATTGTTGGATTTTATGGTCAATGTATGCTTTATTAAAAGAATAATAGGATTAATACTTTCTCAAATCATTGGTATATTGTCATTGCATCATGGTTGATGTTAATTTCATCAATCATTTTTGAGCTTTCCAGAGGTTTGAGCATTTCAGAGCTGTGATTTTACTTACATTTCGGTATACAATGATGTTGGACATCTTTAAATGTATTAGCTATTCATATGTAATTTTTATTTTTTTATGGTGTCAATTCTCTATTTAATTTTTTAAACATTTTTATTGTATTGTGGTTAGAAGACTTAACATGAAACATAACATGTTAGTGATTTTTTAAGTGTTCATTATTGTTGCCCCTCAGTATAGTGTTGTACAGCACACCTCTAGAGATTATTCATCTTATTTAACTGAAAATGTGTGTCTGTTACAGGAAGTTCCTCATCTCCTTCCCCCTCCAAAGGCCCTGCCAAGCTCTATTCCCCTCACTGATTCTATGAATTTGACTATTTTAGATATTTCATATAAGTGGAATCATGCAGTATTTGTTTCTCTACCACTGGCTTAATTCACTTGGTATAATGTTCTTCGCCTTCATTCATGTTGTCGCATATTGTACAGTTTCCTTTACTTTGAAAGCTAAATATTGTTGTGAATATATCTGATATATGCTGTTAGTATACTCCTGTTCTCAAAGTATAACATAGCCATTGGCCATTTGTCATCTATTTTGTGAAAGACAATTTAGAGGATTAGTAACATATATGTTATATCTCGGTAAGCATATGGAAGAATTTGATAGTGAAGTCATTGGACCTAAAGTATGTTATGTGAAAATATATTTTCTTTTAAATTAATTTATTTAATAGCTATAAGGACATTCTTAACTGAGGTTGCAACCCCTTGAGGAATCTTTCATAAAAATTGTTTAATTTAGTGAAACAGGGGCACCTGGGTGGCTCAGTGGTTGAGCGTCTGCCTTTGGCTCAGAGTGTGAACCCAGGGTCCTGGGATCGAGTCCCCACATCAGGCTCCCTTCAGCGAGCTTGCTTCTCTCTCTGCCCCTGTCTGTGTCTCTCTCTGTATCTTTCATAAATAAATAATATCTTTCAAAAATTTACTGAAACAAAGTTTTGATAATTTTTTATTCTTTCACTGTATTTAAAACTGGTAATTTCCACTCTTTCATTCCTGATTTTTTATCTTATTTTTTTTTCCCTTTTGCTGGCTCTGGGTTTAATTTTGTCTTGTATTTATGAAAGTAGAGTTTATTGATTGGAGACCTTTGTTTACATGTCATATGAGCATCTAATGCTATATTTTTTTCCTCTAGGCACTGTTTTAGTTGTACCCTACAAATTCATACATTGTTTCATCTTCATTTATTTCCAAATATATTCTAAATCCCCTATATTGTTTTATAGTATATTTATAATTGATTTACAGTATATTGGTAGTATATTGACTTCTATAGGATATACTATATTGCATAGTTTATTGATTCATAGTATATTTAGTTTTTAGAGAACATACTTTGTATGATTTCTATATCTTTAAATTTGATGAGACCTGTTACATATCTCAGAGTATAGTCTATCTTGGTAAATGTTACATGTGTACTTGGAAAGAATATGTATCCTACTGTTGTCATACGAAGTGTTTTAAAAATGTCAATTAGGCCAAGTTTGTTGATAGTGTCATGTAAATCTTTAATATTCAATAATCTTTTGTCTGTAGATTACCGAGAGATGTTGACATCTTCAAATATAGCTGTGGCTTTATATGTTTCTCCCTTGTCCTTTTCCCTTGAATTGAATACTTTTAATTTATCCATGTTTTTGTGGGTTTCCTTATGGACAGATGTTAGGCTCTCATTCTTACATCTAATCTGATAAATACTGCCTAGTAATAAAAGGGTTTACTCATTTTTATGGTATTTTACATGGTTAAGTTTAAGATTACATCTTCTAATTTGTATTTGACTTATCTGTTTTGGGGGTTTTAAACAATATTTATTTTTCTGTCTTACTTTGACTTAATCATCATGAATTGTGTTTAACAGAACAGTAGAGATTGAGATAAATATTATCTATTTCCCTAAGTAGATATTCTTCTGCTGCTGCTATTCTGTTAGTATGAGTGTTTACAATTTAGTCAGTAGTAATTAGGCTGAATTTGGATTAGGTTGTTGCTATAGTTACTGTCAATATACCTCTGGCTTCATGTTTCTCCAATCATAGCCTACTGATCCATTCTACTTAGTGTGAGGTCTAGAGTGTCAGCATTTTTTTTTTTTTCCATCCTCAGTTTCCTGTGGGCTTTTTACTCCTGCATCATAGGAAAAGGCAATATAGATCTCGTGTCTTGCTTTTTATATCCTAGGGATCTTGGATGCTAGTGAGTTTTTTTCCCCTAGAGAAACATCTGATAGAGGTGGGGGAGAGTTAGGGGGAGAGGTAGAGGGGGCGAGAAAGAATTCTAGGCAGACTCTGGCCAAACGAGTAGCTGATGCGGGGCTACATCTTAGGACTCTGCGGTCAGGACCCCAGCAGAAATCAAGAGTAGGGCGCTTAATGGACTAAGCCACCAAGGTGCCTCTACATTGTTCCAGGGCAGGACCTAGGCATTAAATAGTTTCCTGTCCCTCTACCACCAGCAGATTATATTTTCCTAATTTTGGTGCTGGAGATGGGACATGTTATATAAGGCCTCCAGCAAGGAGAGGAAGCAGACCACTTTTTATTTCAAACCCTTGTTGGGTAGAGGCTGACCTGATCCTTGCCTCGAAGAGGAAGCAGCAAAAGCTTTGTTTTGTTTGTTTGTATTTTTTTCCTATGATTTTGCTGAATTCGTGAATCAGTTCTAGCAATATTTTTAGTGGAATCTTTCAGGGTTTTTTTTGTTTGTTTGTTTTTTACATAGAGTATCATGTTATCTAGAGTGAAAGTTTAACTTCTTCCTTGCTGATTTGGATGCATTTTCTTTCTTCTTATTTTCTGATTGCTGTGGCTAGGACTTCCAGTACTATTTTAAATAACAGTAGTGAGGGTGGAAATCCCTATCTTTTCCCTGACTGTCCCTGACTGTAGGGGAAGTGCTTCAGTTTTTCCCCATTGAGGATGATTTTAGCTGTGGGTCTTTCATATATGGCCTTTATGATGTTGAGGTATGTTCCTTCCATCCCTACTTTCCTGAGGGTTTTTATGAAGAAAGGTGCTGTATTTTGTCAAATGCTTTTTCTGGATCTATTGTGAGAATCATATGGTTTTTATCCTTTCTTTTATTAACATGGTGTATCTCATTGATTGATTTGTGGATGTTGAACTACTCCTGAAGCTCAGGAATAAATCCCACTTGGTTGTGGTGAAGAATCTTTTTAGGGTACTGTTGGATCCTATTGGCTAGTATCTTGATGAGAATTTTTTTTTAATTTTTTATTGGAGTTTGATTTTCCAACTTGATGAGAATTTTTGCATCCCTGTTCATCAGGCATATTGACCTGTAATTCTCCTTTATAGTGGTTTCTGTCTTGTTTGGGGGTCAAGATAATGCTGGCTTCATAGAATGGGTTTAGAAGTTTTCTTTCTATTTCTATTTTTTGGAATAGTTTCAGAAGAATAGGTATTAATTCTTCCTTAAATGTTCAGTAGAATTCCACTGGGAAGCCATGTGGCCCTGGACTCTTGTTTGTTGGGAGAGTTTTGACTGCTGATTCAATTTCTTTGTTGCTTATGTTCACATTTTCTATTTCTTCATGTTTCAGTTTGAGTCGTTTATATGTCTCTAGGAATTCACCCATTACTTCTAGATTGCCCAATTTCTTGGCATATGATTTCTCATAATATTCTCTTATAATTTTTTGTACTTCTGTGGTATCGGTTGTGATCTCTCATTTGTGATTTCATTTATTTGGATCCTTTCTCTATTTGATAACTTTGCCTAGAGCTTAATCAATTTTATTAGTTGTTTCAAAGAACCAGCTCCTAGTTTCATTGGCCGTTCTATTTTTTTTTAAATTTGTATATCATTTATTACTTATCTAATATTATTTCCCTTCTCTGCTGGTTTTAGGCTTTATTTGCTGATATTTTTCAACCTCCTCTACGTGTAAGGTTAGGTTGCGTATCTGAGACTTTTCTTGCTTCTCGAGGAATGCCTATATTGCTATATGCTTCCCTCTTAGGATCACCTTTGCTACATTTCAAGGGTTTTAGACTGTTGTGTTTTCATTTGCACTTGCTTCCATGTATTTTTTTTTTCATTTCTTCTTCTTTTTTTTTTTTAAGATTTATTTATTCATAAGAGACACAGAGAGAGAGGCAGAGACATAGGCAGAGGGAAGCAGGCTCCCTGCTGGAAGTCTGATGTGGGACTCGATCCTGGATCCCAGGATCATACCCTGAGCCAAAGGCAGATGCTCAACCACTGAGCCACACAGGTGTCCCAAAAGTCACCTGTTTTGCGTATTTGTTTTTGTTTTTGTTTTTAATGTTATTTATTTATTCATGAGAGACACAGAGAGAGAAAGAGAGGCATAGACACAGGCTCATTTCTCCTTTAATTTCCTAGTTAACCCATTCATTCTTTAGTAGAATGTTTTTTAACCTCCATGTATTTGAGATATCTTTCGAATTTTTTTCTTCTGGTTGACTTCAAGTTTCATAGCGTTGTGGTCTGAAAATATTCATGGTAAGATCTCAGTCTTTTTATACCAGTTAATTAAGGCCTTCTTTGTGAACCAGTATGTGATGTGTCCTGAAGAATATTCCAGGTGGCCTCAAAAAGAATGTGTATTCTGCTGTTTTAGGATGAAATACTCTGAATATATCTGTGAAGTCCATCTGCTCCAGTGTGTCATTCAAAGCCTTTGTTTCCTTATTACTATTCTGCTTAGATGATCTGTCCATTGCAGGGAGGAGAGTGTTAAAGTCCCCAACTATTACTGTACTATTATCAGTGAGTTCAAGTTTGTTATTAATTAGGGTGCCTGGATGGCTCAGTTGATTAGGCACCTGCCTTTAGCTCAGGTCATGATCCCTGGGTCCTGGGATTAAGCTCCACATTGGGCTCCCTGCTCAGTGGGGATCCTGCTACTCTTTCCCTCTGCCTACCCCTACTTGTGTTCACTCACTCTTTCTCTCTCAAATAAATAATTTTTAAAAAAGTTTGTTATTAAATGACGTGTTTATTTGGCTGCTCCTAAGTTTGGAGTATAATTAGTTTTTAGATATTCTTGTTGGATACACTACTTTACTATGATATGGTGCCCTTCTTTATTCCTTATTACAGTCTTTGGTTTAAAATCTAGTTTGAAAAAAAAAAATAAAATAAAATCTAGTTTGTCTGATATAAGAATGGCTGCATCAGCTTTCTCTTGATATCCATTAGCATGATAGACAGTTCTCCACCCCTCACTTTCAATTTAGAGGTATATTTGGGTGTAAAATGAGTCTCTTATAAGCAGAATATTGATCTTTTTTTGTTTGTTTGTTTTCAGATCCATTCTGTTACTCTGTGTCTTTTGATTAGAGCATTTAGTCCTTTTACATTCAGAGTAATTATTGATACATATGAATTTAGTTTCATTGTATTACCTGTAGAGTCACTGTTCCTAAAGACTGTCTCTGTTCCTTTCTAGTCTTTGTTGCTTCCGTTTTCTCTTTCCCATTCAAAGGATCCCCTTTAATATTTCTTGTAGAGCTGGCGTACTGTTCAGGAACTCCTTTTGTTTTTTTCTTGTCTTGTAAACTCTTTATCACTCCTTGTCTTCTGTATGACATCCTTGCTGGATAAAGTATTCTTGGCAACAATATTTTTCCCATTTAGCATATTGAATATTTCCTTCCACTCTTTTCTGGCTTGCCGCATCTCTGTGGGCCCATCTGCTGCTAATCTCATGTGTCTACCTTTGTAGATTAAGGACCTCTTGTCCCAAGCTGATATCAGAATTCTCTCTTTAACTTTGTATTTTGCACGTTTCACTGTGATATGTCTTGGTTTTGACCTGTTTTGTTGATTTTGAGGGAGTTCTCTGTGCCTCTTGGACTTGAATGCCTGTTTCCTTACCCAGATTAGGTAAATTTTCAGGTATAATTAGTTCAAATAGACCTTCTACCCCTTTTGTCCTGCTCTTCTTTTGGGACTCCTATGATAGGCTTATTGTTGTGCTTTGTGGAATTGCTGAGATCCCTAAATCTATATTTATGATCTAGTTTTCTTTCCTTCTTCTTTTCAGTTTCATTATTTCCCATAATTTTATCTTCTAAAATGCTTATTCATCCCTTTGAATCTTCTATTCTTGTGGTTATTACATCCAGTCAGTTTTACATCTCACTTATAGCATTTTTTATTTTGTCCTAATTTTTCTTTTATTGCTGCAGGCACAGTTTCTCTGCTATCTTCTCTGCTTCTTTCAAGCCCATCTAGAATTCTTATGACTATTGTTCTAAATTTTTGTTCAGATATATTGCTTATTTCTGTTTTGAGAAAACCCCTGGCTGTGATTTCTTCTTGATCTTTCTTTTGGGTAGAATTCCTCTGTCTTGTCATTATGTCTAAGTTTCTGTCTTTCATTTGTTATGAAAGCTTATTATGTTTCCTGTTCCTGAGAGTAATACTATATTGAGAAGCATTCCCGGCACTTCGAGAAATGTTTCTGGTATATGCTGAGTGCAGTTTGCTGTTGTGATGTGGGTGCTTTTTCCTACAGGTCAGTACTCTGCAAAGTTCCTTCTTGCTTGCAAGAGAAGTGTTTGGACCTTTAACTAAGTGCTTTGAATTGTTAAGAAAAACCTGGGAAAGAAAAAAAAAAAATCCTTATCCCAGAAAAAAGGGAAAGGAACAAGAAAACAAACACACAAAGTATAAGCCTGATTCCAAAGAGAAAGAAAAAAGGAAGGAAAAAAAAGAGGAAAAGAAAAAAAAGCCTGATCCACAAAATGAGAAAAAGAAACAAATAAGTCAACAAAGAAGCAAAAATTATAAGCCAATTACCAAAGAAAATATTTTAATAATTAAAAAATATTAAAAAAAGAGAATAAAAGAAAAAAAAGAGGGGAAAAATTCTGGTCCTATTTCCACCAGAACTGATGCTGATACTTGGAGCACCCTATGATTAGTATCTTTGGTACATGCAGAGGCTCCTGTGTTGATCTTCTGAGGGAGAAGCCCACTATGCTGGATCAGTCAGACCTGCCCTAATAAATATGTCCCTGCCAGGTGTAAGAGGGGAGGGGTTTGGTGTAAGGGACTCCAGCTTCTGTTAGAGGCACTGTTTTTCTCTCTGAAATCCAACCATGTTGGTGGGCAAGGAGGTAGAAGATGGCATCACTCCACTCTCGTCCCAGGGTGGAGAACTCATGGCCACCACTGTTCAGGAGGCCCTCAAATAAAAGTGAACAATGTCCTCTTCTGTGTCCCAGGTTTCCTTCAGATCTCTGCCCTCAACCTGTCTGTATCTAGCAGCTGGCATTTCTGGCAACAAAATTCTCCTGTGTATTCTCTCTGGTGGGCAGCTGGTTTTCAAAACAACAAATCTTAAAGTACCCAGGAGCATGCAGACCCATTCCTTTCCCCTGGAGGAGAGACTTGAGTTGCTAGGCCCTGGCACTTTTCTGCCCCAGAAATGCGGTTACACACCTGTGCAAGTGCCTAGCATCTATGTTGAAGCACAGCACAAAGCTGCAAGCAGGTTATCTGCTTTCTGTGCATGCCTCTGTCCCCTGCTTTTAAACAGCAGCTCAGCACAACCTGGTGGGTCTTTTGTCCTTGGTGATGCAAAGTATCCTCTTCCAAATGACTCCAGAATGGGGAATGTTCTGTTTTTTGTAACCCAGGGGATCCCCAGACCACAGGGGCTTGTGTGAACCCTAGGCATCATTCTCTCCCACTTTCTCCCTGACTTCTTTCCGTGAAAAGTGGGGAACCCCTCCTCAGCACGACAGCCTTTTCTCTCCCCCAATTCACGTCTTAGAACCACACATCTGCCATGTTATCTCTCTCCAATTGTGTGGATTGTTCTTAATCCTCAAACTGATGTCCTGGTTGTTAAAAATGATTTGGTGTTGATCAAGCTCTGTTTGAGGGACAAGGCAAGCTAGGGTTCCCCCTACTATTCCAGCATCATAACTCATCCATGGTCAATATTTGTATTTAGCCCTTGATGTAAATTTGACCTAAGCTTGAACTCCTTTTTTTTTTTTTAATTTTTATTTGTTGTTATTCATTGATGCATTACAAACAATGTCTTGAATAGTATTGCCAGACTCTCTTAAAAAGTCATAAAAAGCTTTTTGGGGATATTATCATTAACATTTTATTATTAATGGAATAACTGGAAAACACTGCAATAATTGTTGACTATGTCAGTATTTTTGACAGCGCTCCTAATTTTGTACTCAGGAGAAAAATAATACCTCATGTTGTCCCTTTTGCATGATTAATAGACAGAGTCATCCATCATCTTTTGACTGGTAGTGTATGATGAGGTCAAGGAAGTCAATCAATATTCTTATTCTTTAATAATGTTTGAACCTGACAACAAGAAGTTCTCAACAAGATGATGAAATTTACCAGTAATGTGAGTGTTTCTTCTATATAGACTACACAATGGTGTTAAGCTCTTGGGATCCAAATTGCTTTTTTGGTATGGTGACATTAGGGATATACATAGATTGAAAGTGATATCCTGAGCATGAATTATTCTGTTCCTTGATCTCCAGTCATCTTGAAATATACTTTAATATTGGCAATCATCAAGACTATTTTTCATAATATCCTTTAGCACATTTCAGTTTCAAAATGCATTTCATTGTGACTGACTGTCCCTGAACTACAAAAGTTTTAGCAAGACAGTTTTGCTTGTCTCCATTGAATTTTAAGACCTGGAGCATCTTCTAACTGTCACTTTCTGTGATTTAGATTTTTTAAAGGTGGGTGGCTACAGCCTGTTTTTATTCTAACTTCTCAACTGAAACTTCATTCAAAAATCTGCTCTTGGCCATAAAGTAACATATTTTTAAGTGACCTGTACTTGAACTATAGTGTCAATATGTATAATAAAAAGAAGATGGACTTGCAGTCTATTCATATGCAACTATAGTCATAGTAACAATGAAGTCTTTAGTACAAATAACTTTCATTTTAGGAAAATAAGAAAAGATATTAGAATCATTAACAATAAAAATGAATTTATTGCATATTGACTCTTAATATTTCATTCATTATAAAATGATACCTGTTTTTGAAACAATAGTTTCAATAAAAATGGGATATCAATTGTTTGTAATGATGACATATACTTGGTTAAGTATGTGTTACAAGAGTATTCATATATTTTTGAGATACCATATGTTTTATCCTCAATGATGCCTTGACATCATTATTGCCTACCTGGAGCTGCCCTTATTTGGTCTAGCATCAGTGTCTCTGGCTCTCTTTCTCTGACCCCCGTTTCCTCCCTGCACCAAAACAAACAAACAAAAAAACCAAATCATACAAAAAACCCACTTCATTGCTATTATTAGCATTGGAGAAACAATACAGTCTGATCTGATGTGTGACATGCCTGTGATTTCAATATTGCGACAGCAGTAAAATAACTAACACAGAACCTTGAAGAAGGAAATAAATTGCATTTTTCTAAAAGAGTTCTTAGGCACAATCAGGACATCCAAAGGCAGATTTACATATGCCCACTTTGTTTTCTTTGCTAAACTACGTTTGCTTAGAAATAATTACCATCAATCTGTAGTACTTTCCTTGTTCTCTTACATAGTTTATATCTGATACTCGAGTAGGGCTCTCATGATTGCTTTTCCTTTATTATCCCTAGTTAACTAAGGAAAAGATTCCGTGATGAATTTTTATCATTCCTTTGCACACATCATCAACTCCCTTGCCCCTTTTTAGTTTTCTATACTCACCTAGAACTTTTTCTTCATTGACATTTTAACTCTGCACTGGCTTCCTTTGATCCAAATTTATCACTTCCTCTCTCTCAAAAGCCTTTCTTCACTTGGCTCAAAAATAATTTAATATGTTCCTTCTGTCTCTCGGGGCCTTTTTCTAAATCCCCTTTTGGTGGTTTTTCAACACTTCCATAATCTCTAAATATTGGAATGCCCTAGGATTAAATGCTTATACCTGCTTGTTTTCTTCCCTTGATGTGTGCTCTTAGCCAACTTTTCATCTCTAAATATCATGTGTACAACTTCTAAATGCATATCCCCAACCCAGTTCTGAAATGGAATCCAACGTCATGCAATGGAAATATAAGCTGAATATTAACGTTCTATACCTATGTTGTCCGTTATGGTAGCCATGAGCCCACATCTGATGAGTGTGCAATTGAAATGTGGCTATTCAGACTGAAAGCTAAATTTTAATTTATCTAGTTTTAATTAATTAAAAGTCAAATTGCCATCTGGCTAGTGGCTTTTACACTAGACAGCAAAATCCGTAGACTAATAATTTCTAACTATTTAACTAAATTACTTGGGATGCCTACTATGCAACGTGATACAACCATATATCATGGTTGTTTGATACCTGCATCCAATATGTTAAAAATCCTGCCACTTTTATTGTAAAAATTGTATATAGAATCTGACCATTAACACTATCTCTACTGGGATCACTCTTGAAAACCATCACTTTACTTCATTTGAAATAGTAGCAGTAACCAGATCATTGATGCCATGCTTCCACCTGTACCATATGTTTAGTTTTTCTTAACAGAGGAGTTTGAGTAGATTTATGAAAAATATTCGGACTACGTAACTCCTATATTCAAAGTTTCAGAAGGATACCCATTTGCTCAGTGTAAAAGCTGATTTCTTCACAATGACCTACAAAATCCTATAGTTGTTACGCTCCTTCTCTTGCTTGTCTCATTGAACTCATTGCCTACTGCTCCTTCCTGCTCTCAATAGTCACACTAATCAACTTGGGGTTTGTTGAACATGTCAGGCTTTGTCCAGCCTCAAATACCTTGCAGAATCTGTCCCCTAGAGTCTAGCATTTAGATTTATCTATAAGGCTTCCTAATGCAGTGCTCTCAGGTCTTTAGGCAAATGTCACCTTCTTCATAAAGCTTTTCCTCAGTAACTTCTTTAAAATTATAATCTATCCATCATATTCCCTATTTCTCTTCTATGTTTTATTTTTTTCTTTATAGACATTACAATCTCTAATGTTATATACATATCTTCTATAATTCCATAGTATTTTAATCATTCCTCAAAACAAACCTCTAATCATTAGCAGTTATTCCCCATTTTCACTTCCCCCAACTTCTTGTCAATCACCAATCTAATTTCTGTGTTAATTTATTTTCATATTTTTGATATTTCATATGTCAGATAATAAAACATATGGACTTTGGTTTTGTCTTCTTTTGACTAAAATCATATTTTCAAGTTTCATCCATATTTTAGCATGTATCAGTACTTCTTTCTATAGCGGAGTAGTACATTTTATGAATGTATTACATGATGTTTATACATTTGTCCATTGATGGGCATTTGGATTGTTTCCACCTTTTGGCTATTATGAATAGTGCTGCTATGCTATACAAATTCATGTGCAAGTTTTTATTTAAAAACTTGTTAATTCTTGTTGTAGGGGCACCTGGGTGGGTGGCTCAGTGGTTGAGCATCTACCTTCAGCTCAGGCTGTGATCCCGGGGTCCTGGGATTGAGTCCCACATCGGGCTCCTCAAAGGGAGCCTGCTTCTCCCTCTGCCTGTGTCTTTGCCTCTCTGTGTGTTTCTCATGAGTAAATAAATAAAATCTTAAAATAAAAAGGCCTATCTTGGATATATTGTATGTTCAGTTACAAACCATTGCAATAAAGTGAATATTACAATAAAGGAAGTCGAATGACTTTTTGGTTTTCCCAGTGCCTATAAGTTATGTTTATAACATAGTCTATAGGTACATAATGGCCTTGTGTCTTGAAAATGTATGTCCCTTAATTTAAAAATATCTTATTCCTAAAAATGCTAAGGATAATTTGAGCTTTCATTGAGTTATGTGTAATCATCTTGCTGGAACAGGGTCTAGCCCCAATGTCCATGGCTGTTGACTAATCAGGCTGGTGTTCCTGGAGACTGGGGTGGCTGTGGCAATTTCTTAAAATAAGGCAATGAAGTCAGCCACATTAATTTACCCTTCTTTCACAAACGATTGCTCTGTAGCAAGTGATGTGTTTTCATAGCATTTCATCCACAGTAGAACTTCTTTCAAAATTGATGTTGTCTCAAATCCTGCTATTGTTTTAACAACTGCTTACGTAATGATCTATGTTGTCATTCAAAAAATTTCACAGCATATTCAAGAGTAGATTCCATCTCAAGAAATCACTCTTTACTCATCTGTAAGCAACAACTTGTCCTCTATTAAAGCTTTATAATGAGATTGCAGCGATTGAATCACATCTTCAGGCTCCATTTCTAATTCTAGTTCTTACGCTCTTTCCACAACATCTGTAATTTCTTCTCCTGCTGAAATCTTCAACTGCTAAACTCATCCCGAGGGTTGGAATCTGCTTTTCCTAAACTCTTCTAATGTTGATAGTTTGACCTCTTCCCTTGGATTGTGGACGTTCTTAATGTTATCAAGAGCGGTGCATCCTTTCCAGAAGGTTTTCAGTTGATTTTTCCCAGAGCAAACAGAGACATCACTACCTATGACAGTTATAGCCTTATGAAATGTATTTGTTAAATAATAGTATTTGGAAGTCAAAATGAATCTCTGTTCCATATGCTGGAGAAGAGATGTGTTAGTAGGCATGAAAATAACATGAATCTCATTGTACAAAGTCTCCATTGAAGCCTTTGGGAGGCCAAGGGCATTGTCAATAAGCAGTGATATATATATAGATATATAATATTATTTATATATATAAAACTTAATATATACATATATACACATATATATAATTATATATACATATATAAAAGCAGTTATATATATATATATTTTTTATTTTTTTCTGAACAGTAGACTTAAAATATTCAGTAAAGTATGTTGTAACCAGCTGTGACATCATCCAGGCTTTGTTTTTTCCCTTTGTAAAGCACAGCAGAGTGAATTTAGCATTATTCTCAAGGATCCTAGGATTTTGTAAAGTTTTATTTTAATTCCTGGTAGTTAACATACTGGGTTATGCTAGTTTCAGGTGTAAATATGGTTTTTCAACACTTTCATACATCAGCCAATGTTCATTCTGACAAGTGCACTTTTTAATCCCCATCTCCTTAGTTCACCTATCTCCATACCCAGTCCCCCTCTGGGAACCATCAGTTTGTTCTTTATGGATAAGAATCTGTTTCTTGGCCTCTTCCCCCCACCTCTTTGCTTGTTTATTTTGTTGCTTAAATTCCAGATATGAGTGAAATCCTGTGGTATTTGTCTTTCTCTGACTTATTTCGCTTAGCATTATATTCTCTCCCAACCTCCATGTTTTTGCAAGTGGCAAAATTTTATTCTTTTGTACGGCTGAATAATATCCCATTGTGTGTGTGTGTGTGTGTGTGTGTGTGTGTAGAGACACACACATCTTCTTTATCCAGTTACCAACTGATGGACACTTGGCTTCCTACATATCTTGGCTACTGTAAATAATGCTGCTATAAACATTGGGATGCATATATCCCTATGAATTAGCGTTTTCTGTATTTTTTGGAGTAAATCCCCAGTGTTGCACTTGCTGAATTATAGGGTAAATCCGTTTTTAACTCTTGAAGAAATTCCATCCTGTTTTCTACAGGGGCCGCACCTGTTGGATTCCCACCAACAGTGCACAAAGGTTCATTTTTCTCCACATCCTCGCCAACACCTGTTGTTTCTTGTGTTGTTGATTTTAGCCATTCTGACAGGTGTGAGGTGATATCTCATTGCAGTTTTGATTTGCATTTCCCTGATGGTAAATGATAATAAGCACATTTCATTTGTCTATTGGCCATTTAGATAGCTTCTTTGTAAAAATGTCTGTTTATGTTGACTTTAGTAAGTTCTTTATATATTCTGGATACTAACCCCTTATCAGATATGTCATTTGCAATGTCTTCTCCCATTCAGTAGGTTGCCTTTTAGTTTGTTGATTGTTTCCTTTGCAGTGCAGAGCTTTTTCAATGTCCCAATAGTTTTTCATTTTCATTCCCTTGCCTCAGGAGATATATCTAGAAAATGTTCCTACAGTAGATGTTAATGAAGTTCTTGCTTGTATTTTCTCCTAGGATTTTTATGATTTCAGGTCTCACATTTAGGTCTTTCATCCCTTTTTAATTTATTTTCGTGTATTTATAAGAAAGTGCTTCAGTTTCATTCTTTTGCATGTAACTGATCAGTTTTCCCAACAGCATTTGTTAAAGAAACAGTCATTCTCCCATTGGATATTCTTTCCTTCTTTGTTGAAGATTAATTGACCAAATAGTTGTGGATATTCTATTCTGTTATGTGTATGTTTGTGTGCCAGTCCCATACTGTTTTGATTACTGTAGCGTTGTGATGTAACTCTAAGTTCAGAATCCTGATGCCTCCAGTTTTTCTTTCCTTTTTTTTTTTTTTTTTTTTTTTTTTTGAGATTGCTTTGGCTATTTGGATTCTTTTGTAGCTGCATACAAATTTAAGGATTCTTTGTTCTAGTTCTGTGAAAAATGCTGTTGTTATTTTGATAGAAATTGCAATATATGTATTGATCACTTTGGGAAGTATAGATATTTTAATGATAGTTGATATTTGTTCTTCACTGCTTTTCATCAACGTATTATAAATTTCAGAATATAGGTTTTTCACATCTTTGTTTAGCTTTATTCCTAGTTATTTTATATTTTTGGTGCAATTGTAAGTGGGATCTTTATCTTAATTTCTCTTTCTGCTAGCTACTTCATTATTGGTGTAGAGAAATGCAAAGATTACTGTACATTGATTTTGTAACCTGCACCTTTTTACTGAATAAGTTTATCAGTTCTAGCAGTTTTGGGGTAGAGTCTTTTGGGTTTTCGACATACAGTATCATGTCATCTGCAAATAGTGCAAGTTTTACTTCTCCCTTTCTGATTTGGATGTTATTTCTTTTTATTGTCTGATTGCTGTGGCTAAGACTTCAAATACTATGTAAAGTAATACTGGTGAGAGTGGACAACCTTGTCTTGTTCCCAATGGTAGAGGGAAAGCTCTCAGTTTTTCCCCATTGAGGATGATGTAAGATGTGGGTTTTTCATATGTATATATGTTGAGGTAGGTTCCTTTTTAACCTATTTTGCTGAGACTTTATCATGAATGGATGTTGGACTTTGTCAAATGCAGTTTCTTCATCTTTTGAAATGATTATACAGTTCTTTTTTCTCTTATTGATGTATCACATTGATTTTGCAAATATTAAGCCACTCTTGAAACCCACAAATAAATCCCACTTGTTTGTGGTGAATGATTTTTAAAAATTTATTGTTGGATTTGGTTTGCTCATTCCATTAGGTATTTTACAGCTGTATTCCTCAGGAGTATTGGACAGTAGTTCTCTTTTTCAGTGGAGTCTCTTTGGTTTTGGTATTAGGCAATGCTGGCCTCATAGGATGAATTCTGAAGTTTCCTTCTATTTCTATTTTTTTTTTTAATAGTTTGAGAATATTAGGTATTAACTGTTCTTTAAATATTTGCTAGAATTTGCCCGCGAAGCCATCTGGAAGTTTGTTTGTTGGAAGGTTTTTGAATATTGAGTCAAAGAATTTTGTTTGTTGGAGCTTTTTAAATACTGATTCAATATCCTTGCTGGAATTGGTCTGTTCAAGTTTTCTATTTCTCCTTGTTTGAGTTTTGGTACTTTATATGTTTCTAGGACTTATCCATTTCTTCCAGGTTGTCTAATATGTTAGTATATAGTTTTTAATAAAAATTTTATAATTCTTTGTTTTTCTGTGTTGGTTGTTATTTCTCCTAACTTGTGATTTTGCATCTTTTTTTCTTTTTTCTTGATAAGTCTTGCTAGAAATTTATCAATTTTATTGATTTTTTCCCCCAAAGACCAGCTCTTGATTTCACTGATCCGTTCTAATACTTTTTTAGTTTCTATATCATTTATTTTTGCTCTAATCTTTTTTATTTCCTTCTTTCTGCTCATTTCAGATTTTATTTATTATTTCTTTAGTTCTCCAAGGTATAAAGTTATGTTGCTTAGAGACTTTTGTTTGTTCCTGAGGTAGGCCTATATTGCTATAAACTTCCCTCTTGTAACCACTGACTGTTGTGTTTTCATCTTCATTTATTTCCATGTAATTCTTGATTTCTCATTTTATTTCTTGGTTGACCCATTCATTATTTAGTACCATGTTATTTGACCTCCATGTATTTGTGGTCTTTCTAGATTTTTTCTTATAGTTGACTTCTGGTTTCATAGTGTTATGGTCAGAAAAGTTTCATGGTATAACTTTGATTGCTTTTAATTTTTTGAGGCTACTTTTGTGGCCTAATATGTGATCTGCTTTGGAGAATGTTCCATGTCTACGTGAAAATAATGTGCAAAAAAAAAAAAAAAGAAAAGAAAAAGAAAATAATGTGCATTCTGCTGTTTTTAGTTTGAATGATCTGAATATATCTGTTAAATTCATCTCATCCAGTGTGTCATTTAAAGCCACTGTTTCCTTATTGATTTTTTTGTTTAGGTGATCTGTCCATGTTGTAAGTGGGGTGTTAAAGTCTCCTATGATTATTGGATTATTATTGATTAGTTCCTTTATATTTGTTATTATTTTATGTATTTGGGTGTCCCAATATTGGGCACATAAATATTTACAGTTGTTATATCTTCTTATTGGATTGTCCCCTTTATTATTATAGTGTCCTTTGTGTCTTGTTATAGTCTTTTTTTTAAAGTCTAGTTTGTCATATTTAAATTTTGCCACTCTGGCTTTCTTCTGACATCTATTTTCATGATAGATGTTTCTCTATCCCCTCACTTTGAATCTACAGGTGTCCTGAGTTCTAAAATAAGTTTCCTGTACACAGTATATAGATGCTTTTCCATTCTGACAACCTGTTTTTAGATTGTTTAGTCCATTTACATTCAATGTAATTATTGATATTTATTACATTTATATTGTTTTGTCATTGTTTCTGGAGGCTTTTTTCTTTTTTTTTTTTTTTAAGATTTTATTTATTTATGAGAGAGAGAGAGAGAGAACAGACACAGGCAGAGAGAGAAGCAGGTTCCATGCAGGGAGCCTGATGTGGGACTCGATCCCGGGTCTCCAGGATCACACCCTGGGCTGAAGGCGGCACAAAACCACTGAGCCACCTGGGCTGCCCTTGGAGGTTTTCTCTTATCCTTTTTTTGCCTTTGTCACTTTTGATCTTTTATTTGCACAAAGAATTCCCTTAGATATTTCTTGCAGGGCTGGTTTAGTGGTCACAAACTTCTTTAGTTTTTGTCTAGGAAACTCTTTGTCATTCCTTCTATTGTGAGTGACAGCTTTGCTGGATAGATTATTGGCTGCAGTTCCCTGCCCCTCCGCCCCCCCCATTCAGCACTTTGAGTGTATCATGCCACTCCTTTCTGGCCTGCCAAGTTTCTTTTGAGAAATTTCTAGCTAGCCTTAGGTGTCTTCCTTTGTAAGTTATAGTCTTCTGTTGTTTTGCTGCTTTAAAATTTTTTTCTTTATCACTATATTTTGCAAACGTAATTACGTCTTGCTGTTGACTTTCTTTTGTTGATTTTAATGGGAGTTTTCTGTGCCTCCTGGATTTGAATGTCTATTTTCTTCCTCAGATTAGAGAACATTTCTGCTATTATTTCTTGAAATAAATTTTATGCCCCACTTTCTCTCTGTTCTTCTGGGAGGTCTAAAATAACAATGTTGTTATGGTTGATGGAGACACTGAGTTTCCTGAGTCTATTCTTATGTTGCATAATCCTTCTTTCTTTCGTTCAACTTTATTAGTATCTGTTATTTTGTCATTTAGGTCACTAATTCATTCCTCTGCTTCTTCCAGCCTGCAGTTCATTTTATCAGCTTGTTTCCAATCTTGTTTATTGTATTTTTCATGTCTGATGGATTTTTTTAACCCTTTTATCTCTGCGGTAAGGGTCTTACTGATATTTTTTTTTCCAAACCTAATGAGTATCCTTATGATTGTTGCCTTAAATTCTGTATCGCATGTTACTTGTATCTGTTTTGATTAGATCTCTGGCTGTGGCCTTGCTCTTTCATTTGAGATAAATTAATCCATCCTGCCATTTTGTCTAAGTCTGCTTTCTTCTCTGTGTTAGAAAAGCCAGGTGTGTTTCCTCCTTCTGAAAGTAATGGCTTTATGAAGAAAAGGTATGCAGTGCACAGGGCCTGGTGCTTCAGGGAGTGTCTCTGGTGTGTGCTGCATGCACTCAGCTATTATGTTTTGGCTGCTCTATCCTGCAGGCTTGTCATCTGCAGAGACTTTCCTTACCTACTTTGGGCAGCATTTGGTTCCTGGCCTGAATGTGGGGAGTTTTCACTAAGTAAGCTCTGGTCTGCTTATAAAATGAGATTTGACACCAACTTCACCAGAACAGAGGCCCTGCAGAGCCCTGGTAGGGAGATGTCATCTGGGCAGGGGTTTGTGCTTGTCTCCTGGTGAAGAGGGCCACCACATTGACATTGAGGCAGGCTTGATTGTGAAGTGCAGTCATGCCAGGACACAGGGGGACCGGGCTTGGTGTAAGCAAGTCAGATAGCTAGTTTCCACCCTGAGCTGCTTCCCTTAGGTGGCTCTGTGTTTATGCTGCGGGACAGGGGAGGGAAATGGCTGAGCCAGTTCCTTTGTTCCCAGAGGTATCTCTGTGAATAATCTCCCCTAGTGTGCCCCAGGTGTTTTCTTCAGATGCTGTTTCCATACCTTCTGCCCCTCTCCCTCTCCAGGGAAGCACTCCTAGAGATGGTTTTAAATTGTCCTTTCCAAATTGAATGCATCTTATTTCATTTTCAAAACTAATTACCCAAGTGTGAATTTCCAGTACAGTCTTAAAATCGGAAGGCGAGGCAAGATGGTGGAAGAGTAGGGTTCCCAAGTCACCTGTCCCCACCAATTTACCTAGATAACTTTCAAATCATCCTGAAAACCTATGAATTTGGTCTGAGATTTAAAGAGAGAACGGCTGGAATGCTACAGTGAGAAGAGTTTGTGCTTCTATCAAGGTAGGAAGACAAAAAAAAAATCTTAAAATCTTATTACTAATTTTATTGGTAAGCATTTAGTTTTTCACCATTAGTATGGTATTAGCCAACAAGCCTTGCCTTTCTTAGAATGAGGAGGTTTGCATCTATTGGTTGTTGAACGTTTTCTCTTTTGTTGTTATTGTTGAATGTTTTCATCATGAGTGGAAATTGGATTTGTCCAGTGCTTTCTCTGTATTGAGATAATCATGTAGTTCGTTATTCCATTAACAGGGTTGCATTATATTTATTGGTTTTGTATGTTAAACAAAGTTTACATTCCTCAGTTGAATTCTACTTGGTCATGTATAATTTATTTTGCATGTTTTGACCCAGTTGGTTAGTATGTTTTTTGAGAATTTTTATATATATTAATAAAGAATATTAGTCTATTTTTTTTTTCTTTTTGTAATGTCTGTGGTGTTGGTATTAGGATAACACTAGCTTTATAGAGTAAGTTGAGAAATATTCATCTCTCTTCTATTTGGTAGAGTGAGAAATTAATTTTTCTTTAACATTGGTAAAATGAAGCCTAAGTTTTCTTCTATGAGTTTTTTTGGTTAACAATTCAATTTGTCTAGCTGGTATAAGTATAATCAGATATTTTATCCCTTTTTCAGTTTCTGAATTTCATCTTTCAAGAATTTGTCCATTTCACTTTGATTATTTAATTTTTTGATATATAAACATTCCTTGTATTCCTTATAATTTTTGTTTTTTTTTTTTTTACTATAGGGTCAGTAGTGATTTTCTTTTATTTCTGATTTAGTAATTTGAGTGTTTCTTTTCTAAATTTTGAGTTACTTTGGGTCTGTATAGGTTACTAACTTTTTATACTCTAATTCTCTCGTGATTTCTTTCTATCTTTCTGTTTTGGGTTTGACAGGCTATCCTTTTTCATTTTTTTTTTTTTAAGATGGAAAAGTGGATTATTGATTTGAGTTTTCTTTTAACATAGACATTTACAGTTATAAATTTTCTCTATATACTGCTTTAGTGGCATTCTATAAGTTTGGGTTTTCCACATTTTGATTTTTATTTATCTCAAAATATGTTTTAATAACACTTGCGATTACTTATTTGACTCATTGATTATTTAGAAGGGGTGTTGTCTAATTTTCACTTATTTCTTAAATTTCTGTTGTATTCTAATTTAATTTGATTATGGTTAGAGAAGAAACTGTATTAATTAAATCCTTTAAGATTTACTGAGATTTCTTTTATAGCCTAATATATAGTCTATGCTGGAGAATATTCCCTTTGCTCTTGAGAAAAAATATACAATTTGTTTTTTGTTTTTCTGAAGGGGGTGAAATGTTGCATAAAAATTTATTAGGCCTCATTAGTTTGTGGTGGTATTAACATCTTCTGTTTCCTTATTGATATTCTGCTTATGTAGCATTTATATCCAAAATTGAAAGTGTGATATTGAAGTATCAAACTACTATTTTGAATTGTCTACTTTTCCCTCAATTCTGTCCATTTTGTTTTATATATTTGTGGATTCTTCATTAGGTGTGTGTGTCTATAATTCTTATATGTTTTCAATCTATTTGTGTTGATTCTAAAAAGTAACTCTTGTAGGACACCTGGGTGGCTCAGCAGTTGAGTGTCTGCCTTTGGCTCAGGTCATGATCCCGGGGTACTGCTGGGGGGCCTGCTTCTCCCTCTGCCTGTGTCTCTGCCTCTCTCTGTGTGTCTCTCAGGAATAAATATATATATTTTTTAAAGTAACTCTTATATACAACCCTTAGTTGGGTTATATTTTTATATACTTTATATATTTGTCTATCTTATACTTTAAATTGGAAGGTTATGTGATTAATATTTAATGTAGTACTTATAAAGCAGGATATTTATTGCTCATTTTAAAATTTGTTTTGTATATTACTTATAATGTTTGGTTTCATTCTTCCTTGATTACTGTATTATTTTGTATTAAATATTTTCCTGTATACCATTTAAATTTAATTATTTATTTTACTACGTGTTTTTTTCCAGTGGATGCCCAAGGGATTTTTTTTTTTTTTTTAAGATTTTATTTATTCATGAGAGACACACACAGAGAGGGAGAGACACAGGTAAAGGGAGAAGCAGGCTCCATGCAGGGACCCCAATGCGGGACTCAATCCCAGGACTCCAGGATCACACTCTGGGCCCAAAGGCAGGTGCTAAACTGTTGAGCCACCCAAGGATCCCCATGCCCTAGGGATTTTGATTTGCACTTTACCTTAAGGCAGTTTAATTAATATCTAGCTATTTTAAATAGTATACAAAACTTTGATCTGTTATATCTCCATTTCTTCTTTCCTCATTTGTACTCTCATTTTTCATACAAATTATCTTTTTTTGCACATTTAATGCCCATCAACACAATTGTGCAATTATTGTTTTATACAGTTGTCTCTTAAGTGAGATAACAGAAAAGTCTTTCAAAGGAATCATATTTATACTAGTTTTTATATATACCTAGTTACTTCAAGCAATATATTTTATTTCTCCAAGTGGATTTGAGTTATCCCTTAGTGCCTTCTCAATTGAGACTGGGGAAATTCCTTTAATATTTCTTGTAGTGCAATTCTACTTTTGATGGGGTCTCTCAGTTTTTATAAGGAAATAGTTTGATTTCTCCTTTGTTTTGAATGATACTTTTACTAGATATAGAATTAGTTGTTGATAGATTTGTCTCTCAGGTCCTTCGTGTTTATTTTTACATTTTAGTTCTAGTATGGTTAATGTACAGTTTTATGTTCCAAGTGTACAATATAGCTATTCAACACTTGTATATATCACCAATACTCATTAGTACAAGTACCCTCTTTAATCTCCATCATCTATTTCACCCATCTTCTCTCCCATCTCCCCTCTGGTGACCATCAGTTCGTTCTTTATAAATAAGAGTCTGTTACTTGTTTTGTTTCTTAAATTCTGTGTATGATTCAAATTGTATTGTATTGTCTTTCTCTGGATGACTTATTTCACTTAGCATTATACTCTCTATCTCCATCCATGTTGTTGCAAATGGTAAGACTTCATTCTTTTTTATGGCTGAACAAGATTTGTGTGTGTGTGTGTGTGTGTGTGTGTGTGTACCACACCTTCTTTATGCATTCGTCTATTGATGGACATGGGCTGCTTCCATAATTTGGCTATTATAAACAATACTACTATAAACATAAGGGTGCATTTATGCCTTTGAATTAGTGTTTTTGTATTTTGGGGATAAATATCCAGTAGTGTGATTACTGGACTGTAGGGTAGTTCTATTTTTAAGTTTTTGAGAAATGTCCATACCATGTTCCAGAGTGGCTGCACCAGTTTGTATGCATACCAACAGTGTAAGAGTGTTCCATTTTCTCCAAATCTTCATCAACACTTGTCATTTCTTGTGCCTTTGATTTTGGCCATTCAGACAAATCTGAGGTGTTATCTCATTGTAGTTTTGCTTTGTGTTTCCCTGATGATGAGTGATATTGAGCATCTAGATGTCTCCTTTGGAGAAATGTCTGTTCATTTTTTCTGCCCATTTTTAAATTGGATTATTTGGGGAGTACTTATTTGTATAAGTTCTTTATATATTTTGGACACTAACCCTTTATTCGATATGTCACTGGCAGATGTCTTCTCCTATTCAGTAGGTTGCCTTTAATTTTTATTGATTGTTTCTTTCACTGTGCTGAAACTTTGTATTTTAATGTAGTCCCAATAGTTTATTTTTGTTTTGGTTTCCCTTGCCTCAGGAGATGTATCTGGAAACATGTAAGAATGATGTCAGAGACATTATTGCCTGAGCTCTCTTCTAGGATTTTTGTTTTTGGGTCTTATACTTAGGTCTTTAATCCATTTTGAATTTATTTTTGTGTGTGGTATAGAAAAGTGGTCCAGTTTCTTTCTTTTGCATGCATGGTCTAGTTTTCCTAACACTATTTGTTCAAGAGATTATCTTTTTCTCATTGCATATTCTTTCCTGCTTTGCTAAAGATTAATTGACCTTATAGTTGTGGGTTTATTTCTGGATTTTCTGTTCTGTTCTATTGATCTATGTGTCTATCTTTGTGCTAGTACCATATTATTTTGAGTACTACAGCTTTGTGATATAACTTGAAGTCTGGAGTTATAATACCTCCTGCTTTGTTTTTCCTTTCCAAAATTGCTTTGACTTTTCAGGATCTTGTGTGGTTCCACATAAATCTTAGGATTTTTTTGTTCTTGTTTTGTGGAAAAAAAAAAAAAAACTTTGTTATTTTGATAGGGATTGCATTGCATGTGTAGATCACTTTGGGTATTAAAGACATTTTAACAATATTTATTTTTCTAATCCATGAGAATGGAAGGTCTTACCATTTCTTTGTGTTGTCTTCAGTTTCTTTCATCATTGTTCTATAGTTTTTTTTTTTTTTTTTTTTTTTTTTTTTGTTATAGGTCCTTTGTCTCTTTGGGATTATTCCTAGATATATTTTTGGCACAATTATAAATGGGAATTTTTTTCTTAATTTCTTTCTGATGCTTCATTATTAGTGTTTAAAAATGCAACCGATTTTGGTATATTACCTTTGGATCCTATAATTGAATTCATTTATTAGTTCTAGGACTTCTTTGATGCAGTTTTTTGCTTTTTCTTTATATAGTATAATGTTAACTGCAAAAAGTGAAAGTTTTACTACTTCTTACCATTTTGGATATTATTTCTTTATGTTGTCTCACTGCTGTGTCTAGGACTTGTGGTAGTATGTTGAACAAAAGTGGTAAGAATAGATACTCTTTCTTTGCTCTTGACCTTAGGTGGAAAGCTCTGTCTCTCCCCATATGACATTCACTACAGTGTTTTCATGTGTGGCCTTTATTACATAGAGGGAACATACCTCAAAGCCTACTTTGTTGAAGGCTTTCATCATAAATAATATTTTTCTTTCAGTACTTTAGATATGCAATTCCACAGCTTCCTAGTCTCCATGGTTTCTGATAAGAAATTGGCTATTAATATTATGATTCCTTCATATATGTTAAAACTTTTCTTCTTTTGTGATTTATTTCTGTCATATTTCTAAAGTTTGAATATGATATGTCTAGGTAATAAATCTCTTTGAGTTTATCCTACTTAGAGTTTTGTAAGCTTCTTGAAGGTACTAATTAAATTATAATATGTTTGCATAAGTCAAAGACAAATACTATATGATTTCACACATATATAGAATTTAAGAAACAACAATCAAGCAAAGGGAAGAAAAAACAGAGAAGGAAGCAAACCGAGAAACAGATTCTTAATTATAGAGAACTGATGGTTACCAGAGGGGAGGGGAGTGGGGAAAGGGTTAAATAAGTGATGGAGATTAAGAGGTACAATTGTTGTGATGAGTACCTTGTACTGTGTGGAAGTTTGGAATCCCTATATTGCACACCTGAAACTAAAATTACACTATATATTAACTAACTTGAATTTAAATATTTAAAAAAATAAAGTTAAAATATTTTTAAATGTTACAACATATTTGGAAAGTTTTCAGCCACAACTTTCATTTGTAAATTGGTATTCTTGATGATATACTGCAGGTCTCTAAGGCCCTTTTAGTTTTCTTCATTTATCTTACTTTTTGTTCCTTGCACTGAATAATCTGATTTGACATGTCTTCAGATTTGCTATTTCTTCTCCTGAGGGGCTCTACTGAATTTTCTATTTCCATTATTTTACTTTGCAATTCCAGAGTTTCTATTTTTTTCTTTTTAAAATATTTTATTTATTTATTTATTCATTAGACACACACACATAGAGGGAGGGAGAGAGAGAGAGAGAGAGAGAGAAGCAGAGGGAGAAGCAGGCTCCCTGTGGGGAGCCCAGTGTGGAACCTGATCCCAGGACCCTGGGATCACGACCTGAGCTAAAGGCAGATGCTTAACCCCTGAGCCACCCTGGTGCCCTACATGAATTTTTTTATTTGGTTAATTTGTAAAGTATTCTTTGTCATGTGTAGTCACTGAAGTCTATGCTTGGTTAACCTAGTGATCATAAAATGTTTGGAAAATATTTTTATTAATACTTTTAATCATTAAATCTCCTTCCTAGTTTTCTTGGGTGACTTTGAATTTATGTCAGGACAAATCTTCATTCTCTGAAAGGAAGTTTACAATTCTGCCTCATTCTTTATTCTCACTCATGCCATATCTCAGGGTTTAGAGATTAAGGTCTTCTCGGGTCTTTCTTATTCTATGTACAGCACTGCATATATGCATGTCTTTCTAGATTCCATAGGATACTTTAGGGTTTTTAAAAATCTATGTATGTTCCATTGTCAAGTTTTTTGTTAGGGTTTTTAATTAATTAATTGATTATTTTTTTGGGGGGGTCAGCCTCTTAGCCTAACTGATAAAAGCACCTCATATAAGTGCATTGTTAAAAACTTAATGATTATTTTTGACAAATTCCATGGTGATAGGGATAGGCCAGTTGCATAGAGTGAGCTCAAAGGTCAAAGAATGACAATGAGACTGGAGCTTTTCTGCAAGATGCCAGGTCAAACAGAGATAATTCTGAAAATGGAGCTTTTGGGGAACTCCAAATCTATCTGTCCTATCCAGGATGCTGATTTTCACAACTACCATATTTGTGACTCTTGACTTTCCTAGAGTATTAGAGAGTAGAAGGGAATAGGATTAGGGCAAGTTAATGAAAATAAAAAACTTACTGTTCTTAATAGTATTCAGCCTTTTTTTTTTTTAATCCATGCTTTTTGGATTATCATAAGTCTTTAGCTAATAGAGTTCTGAAAAAGTATATTTTATTTTTTTTCAGTGTTATTTATGGTTTTATTAAAGAGCTGCCTTTCAGAGATGTTTATTCCACCATAGTAGTGATGGAATAGTTCCATATTATACTAGTAAAATCTAATAAACAGTGACTATTAGCTGTAATTGGAGAATAAAACCCCACTTTGACTAATAATGAAATATCTTAGGATGACTTTTAAAAGTTAGCTATATTAAATATATAATGATTTTTTTTGTATATTTGGACTCCCATTTTTTCAGTTAAAGAAAATGGAAAGCAGACTTAATCTGTGGATTATATTTGGATAATAGTTTCCTTTACTGGATTGCTTACTAGTTGCTGGTTGACAGATAGTAGAGTTTTTTTTTTCCTCCATAAATTAATGTGTTTAATGTTTATAATTATATGATGAAATTGAAGTAGAAAGTCAAATGAGAGACACAGAAAACACAGGTAATTTGATCAAGGTTTATATCTGCTAAGTGAGTGAGCCAGGGCTTCAAATTAGGTGGTTTTATTCTAGAGCCCATGGATATAGCCATCATACTTACTTCATGTTCCTAATATAGAAAAGTAACAAAACCCTAGAAATTCACAGCCCACAGAGAAAGAGGCATTTATAGGTCTCAAGCCATCTGCAAGAATCCCACCAAAAGGATACCACAGGGCTTTTTATAAAGAGCTAATTGGACACAGTCCTTGCCTGTTTCACAATTCTGTCATTAATTAAATCTGATACACACTACAGTTTACATTTCTAGAATTTTAAATGTGTACCAATTTAAGATTTAGGCATAAGGGATTAAGACCATACATTAATAAAAGAATTCCTCTAAACCAAGTTAGCGATACGTCCAGACTTGAGTAGATTAAATACTTCCTATAATAAGGCAGGTGCCTCCCTGGCATCTTACCACTTCTTCACATTAACTCCTTGTAATTTCTCTTTAAACACAATTCCTTGACACCTACTCTGGTACATAAAAGAAAGTAAATAAAAAAAATATTTATTGCACGAATGACTGCAACTGAATTTCACTGTGTTATAAAATGGTAATTGCATGATAACTAAGAATTCTAGGTTCTAGTTTATCCCTGGGACTTTCTTGAAAACTTTTTTCACTGTTACAAGTCTCAAATTTCTTAATGGAAAATGAGGCTTGGGAAAACCTCCTCTACTGTTTGGTCCGGTAGATACAATATGTTGGTCAAATGCAAAGCAATTTTAACATAAATTGCTTCTAAGCAAAAAATAGACTTTTTTCACTTCCTTCTTTATATATATGAATACTAACTAACTATTCCAAAATAGTTAGTAGACTGATCCTCCCTTCAAAGATAGATAACAAAATTATAAGATCGAAATATTCATATCTGAACAGATCAAGAATAGTTAGGTACAGTCTGAAATTTTATCATTAGCTATGTAGAAAGTTCTCACAGTTGATGAAAATGCAGCTGAAGTGGTGTTTAATTGGAAATTTCTTGATTAGCCACTGCAACTTTAATGAATGCAAATTTTAGCACTTTCAAAATTATATCCTACTGTGTGAATCTTTTTTATGCAATCAACAACAAAACGAAGTACTGATTTACTAAAACAATCTTAAAAGTTATTATTTCATTGTTAATTTAATCAAATTTCACTTTCTATCTTTCTAAAAACAAATTTTTCATATGCTCTTGCTTACACGACATAGTGGGATCCTTTTGGAATCTCAGCTCTAAGCTGGTAAATAAAAAATAAAACAAATTAAATATATTCACAATAATTTCTTTCAAGGAAACAAGTTATCAAGAAACAATCTAACTATGCAGGTATCCCTTTTAATTAAGCAGTATCTATCAAGTACAGTGCTGAGTAACTTTGATTTAGTTAAGACTCAGCCCCTGTCTTTACACAGGCTCACAATGATAATACCATAAAGTGCATAATATCATAATGTATGTAAAGTAAGACTTCTAACCATTTGCAAAAACGGAGGATGATACTTACGTTGTAAGCATCCCTTCCTGGGCATGGAATAAGAGAGTTGTAATGGGATTTGAATTTCCTTAACTCAACTTTTTATTTCACGAGAGAAAATAATACCTCATCTGCCCTGCACAACACATCCTCTTGCAATTTATAATCTGTGTATTTGGTACACAGTCTGGAAGATAAACCAGGTCCTTGAGTATCTGTTGAGTGTTTTTTGCTAACTACATTATCTCACGAATAGTCCATTGATTTTGCCTTGACACAGGATAAACAAAATCTTGCAAAGAGACAAGATATATAGGTGTTCTTCAAAGTTAATCAGAACTTTCACTCACTAGTTGACACAATAACTTGTGCTTCTTTATCAAGCACATTTAAATTCACTGTCCTGAGCTAGTTTACTTAAGGAATACACCATAATCATTCTGTGTAATAATTGTGAAAATAATATTGAAAAAGACTATTGCACATCAATGTGATATTGATTGAAAGTTATGATTCAAGATAATTTACCTGGAAAAAATTTTGATTGACTCTTTTTTTTTTTGGAAGATTTTATTTATTTATTCATGCGAGACACAGAGAGAGGCAGAGACATTGGCAGAGTGAGAAGCAGGTTCTGTGTGGGGAGCCTGATATGGGACTTGATTCCAGGACCCCAGAATCACACCCTGAGTCGAAGGCAGATGCTTAACCACTGAGCCACCCAGAGGTCCTTTGATTGACTCTTAATACAATTTTGAAAGCTGCAGTAGTTGATTTGGATTTTATGGGCATCCATATACTTTCACTTCATCCACCTGTTGAAACTTTCAGGATTTCTACAAAATGTAGACTCTAGGTTGATTTCTATCTCTGAGTTTACCTGCAGACAGAGTAGATAATGTCCAGGCTTACAACTTCCCACTGCTTCTCTGCCTAAGGCATTTTTCTGGAAACATTGCACATTGCTTAAAAAAAAAAAAAAAAAAAGGAAAAAGAAAAAAATCAGAGAATTAATACTTGAGATTCCCCTTAACTCGTAAAGGACGAAAGGTGAATATCTCAGATTCTGTACATTATGGTGGGATAATTCTGATGCAATAAAAGACAAAATATCTTACTTATTAATGCATATCATATTGACTTTTTACCTTTGTGTCTCTTACTTTTCCCACTGTCTCACTTGTACTTCCTGGTGTCATCTTCCAATAACTTTTCTTAGGGTTTGTTTTTATAACTCAATAAGACATTGGAAAAGCAAAGTTCTCCATTTTTAAGTAAATTATAAAACGTTTTACATTTCTCATGCTTATAATCATAGAACTTCTACTCTTTTGGCAGAGTGATGAATGTGAATTATACAAAATGTATAAGTAAACTGCTTAAGTACCTATTTTCACTTTATAGAATTTTAAAATGTACAGAACACCTTGGAATATGTAGTGGAACAGCTCAGGCCATTGCCCGTCCCTTCTTCCTTAAGAACCATGAGACTAATTAGAAAGTTGTTGAACAAGAGGTGCAGACTGATGAAGGGGGCCTAAATAGATGGCTCGAGATTCTTCACAGATGAGTATTTGTATATCTCAAGGTGATATCCTTTCTATTAAAAGGTTTAAGTGTTTATCTCCGTGTTTGCCTTATTGAAGAAACTCTATATGAGAAATTGTCAGTGGTTTGGGGTCTTGTTATATCAGTTAATCGATAGACTTCCTATGTAAAAATGTAAGGCATTCCATTCTAACAGAATAGATTAGGAAATACACACACACACACACACACTGTATGTACATATACTTTCAGATACACTCATGTGAATTAAGTTAAAAAGTTAAAAAATACCTTTATGAGGGATATAATTTTCAAGTTGACTATTTGTCCTAGTGTATGATCCCTTCAAAAGTTAGTTGGGAAATAGTTCCTTTCTTGTATCATGAATAGCTTGTTATATCAAATTTGTGGAACATTTAAAAATTGTTTTTAACATGATACTGAGCCATATGTGTACATATAGTATGTATATGTATACACACACCTCTGTGTATATATTTCATACATAATATTACATTTAGTAGAAACAAACTTGATTTTATCTGCCAAGAGCTAAAAATTACATTATAATATTATTTACAAAAATCTTCTTTTAAAGATTTATATTTATTCATGAGAGACACACAGAGAGAGGCAGAGACACAGACAGAGGGAGAAGCAGCGCCATGCAAGGAGCCCAATGTGGGACTCGATCCTGGGATTCCGGGATCACACTCCGAGCCAAAGGAAGATGCTCAACTGCTGAGCCACCCGGGAGTCCCACAAAATCTTTAATTAATAAAAGATAGCATGCCCCACATAATGAGAACTATTTGTACATAGGTATATACAAAGTTAATTTAAGCATACTTGGAAACTCTTAAATACGTGAATGTGTTTTATGTGTCTATATATGAAAATATTTAAAATCTACTTGTTTATACTAATGAAAGCTCTTGCTAGGGAAATGTTTTATTCCAACTATATTTTTCTCTCTCAAATTGTGCCAGTCTTTTGCGTCTTCAATATTCATGCTCTACATCGTTCTGACCTGGAAGCCACTCTCTAATTTTAGGGACCTTACAAGGTAGTAAGTAAGACATTATTATGCTTTCTTCTCCTCTTCCTATATTTGTAGGCTTTATCAATTTCCTTTTACAGCACACTGCAAAACTGGCTGTATATAGTACACTAGCTTCTTCCTCTTAATTCCCTTAGGAAAGTCTTCTTTCTGTTTGCTTAGTGTTAAAACAATCAATGAATCGCTTGCTTTTCCTTAAGCTATATTTTTTCTGTGTCTGTTTCCCTCTAAAGGTAGAATCAGATAGTACCTGGAATACAGTAGTTGCATAATACTTGTTAAAGTAAAAGAGATCAACATTCTGAAGTGATACAAAAAGAAGAGTCTTAATTGAAGCTGAGCTAAAAGCAGCTTTGCCTTTGGGAAAACATAACATCTCCTGGGTTAAACTTGATTAATTGATTGATTGACCAATGTATAATTGATATACAATCTTATATTAGTTTCAGGTGTATAACATATTCATTCAACAATTCTACACATTACTCAGTGTTCATCATGATAAGTGTAGTCACCATCTGTTACCATACAACCTTATTACAGTTTTACTGACTATATTCCCTATGCTGTACTTTTCATCTCTGTGACTTAATTATGTTATAAATGGAAGTTTGCACATCTTAATTGCCTTTATTTACTTTGCCTATCCTCTATTCCCCTCCCCTCTGGCTACCACCAGGTCTTTATATTTAAGAGTCTGGATTTCTTTATTCATCCATTTTGGTTTTTTAGATTTGACATCCTCCCATTGCTAGGACAGCAACATGTTTTGCTATTTAACCTCTTAAATTTTGCAGCAAAGTTTCACTATAACTTAAAAAATAGGGGCTCTCCTAGGTATACCTGAATGCATCTTTGGTTCAGTGAGACTATTTTTTCTAATAATGGAATGTTGCTAGATGTTAGATGAGTTTGATAGTTTGATACTGTGGTACTTATTTATAGTAATTATTTTTTATTCAGCAAACATTTATTTTATATGTACTTGATGTTTTATAATCATTATTTCATTTATTTCCAGCTGCAACCCATGACTATTTAATAGATATCTATTAATTGCCAAATGTGCTAGTTTTTCAGAATAATATACTTTGTATCCTTTATATTTGCTCTGGAGTCTTGTAATAGAGGCAGCTTGGGATGGGACAATTGCAATATTGTATAATAGTACAATGTAAGGCACAAATTATAGTTTGAGAGTAAATACAGAAATTTTTACCTGCCCTATGCTCATTGAGACAGGAATAGCTTTCTCAAAGAGTATTTCATGACCCATCATGTTAAATATACTCAATATTTAGTTAGTTAGCCGGACGACTGATGTAAACACAGGATTGAAGTTGGGAGGGACAAAGACCATCCTAGTGTCAAATAAACAACTTGGACAAAAGTTAAAGTGAGGATGGATTTTAATTGGTAGTCTATTGCTGCCGTGAGAAGAGTCCAGTGTGAACTAAAATCAACTTCTATTGTACAGAGGTGGCTGGGCATGAAAACATAGATGAGTAAGTGGGGGCTCAGTAGAGTCAGGGAAGTAAAAACTGTGAGGGCGAGTAGGTCCATCTGGCTTTGTTAATTGTGCATTTGGAACTTAGACTCTTAACCCCTTATGCAGGCTGGGAGACACCTATCTTTGGGTGTGGGGTAAAACAGTAAAATCTTCTAGTCAGCTTTGAGTTTTCTCAGAAAGACACTTTTAGGGGAAGTAGGGTCATCCTGGTGACACAGCCTCACACTATGAGAAGTGGTGTATAGTTTTGATCAAGTCTTTGTGGGCCATGGTTGAGGACTAATCAAGAAGAGTGCTCAGAGGAGTCTGGCTAGAGTTTGGTCAGTAAGAGACTGTGTCAAGGATATTTCATATACAATAACACAAAGATAGAAAAAGTAGCTTATTTTAGGTATTAAAAGTGGTTTTATTACTCATAATATACTAGGTTTGTTGCAGAAGCAAAGTATGAAATCTGAATGATTTAACACATCAGAGTTTTGTTTTGTTTTGTTTTCTCTCATATATGCCAAGTCAGCTGTGTATCCCACTGCTCTTAATAGCAACTTACTTTTAAGTGGTGACTCAGAGATATGGCTGTGCCTTATCAATAACAGCTTCCAGGTTGCCACAGCTGGGAAAAGAGGACAGGGAAACCATGCAGGGCATGTTCATTGCCTAAACTTTAGAAATCATCCTCATCAGTTATGCTTGTAGTTTTTCAGCCAGAACTAACCACATTGTAAATCAGAAAAATCCAATTTGAACCAGAGTACACAGATAATGGGCATCAAATAGAAGGAAACTAGCATATCTTTCCAAAAGTGAAATGAAAATTAAACATATATGATTTAGAGAAGGAAGAAATGAGAAATGTATCTGAATCTGTCCATGGCTAAAATCTACAGAACTTCCCTTTATGGCATAAGCATCCATATGACTCGTTTCTTTAGATGTTTCAATGTCTCTTGTCTCAAATTTCACATTCCCAAGAGAAGAAATCTAATTGTTTCTTCTCAGGTCAGTTGTTTACTTATGGGCCAACTATCCATGGCCAGAGAGGCATTATCAGCATAGCCAAATACTGCTACATGACTCACCTCCTTTGTATGGAGAACATTCCGAGGAAGAGGAAATTGCATCAGTTACTGGCTACTATAAAACAATATGTTAAAAGAAGTAATAGGAACATTCTTGGTGAAGATAAGACATGAGTAGCAGAAAACTCTATAAAGTAATAATTTATATGAGATTAATAAACTAAAGCATCAACTTGTAAGTTTCATACTGAGGTACAGGACGGACCTCTTTCAGCCACGTGATAGTTACCCTTCTCTTCAGAAAGGAAGAACAGACAAGGGACCATCAAAGTTACCAAGTTTGTAACTATTGATTATGATATATAAAGTTTCAGGTATGGCTGAAAGAGGAAATACAGTAACACCACAGCACATTCTACCTCTTTCCCATCACCAAATGGAAAAGTAATTAGACCTAAAAAAAATAAGAGAAAGTAGGAAGTCAGCGTAGATATAACTTTCTATCATAAATCCTCTAGCCAAGGACAATGCTGAGTGTCAGCTGAGTGAGAGAGGACACGTGGCAGGCACTTTCTAAGTCGAATTAAGAAAATTGGGAATAAACAGGTCTGTACCTTATTCCCTGCCTGAGTCTCAGAGAGAAGGTAGCCACACAAATGCTCTCAGTGTAAATGGAAAAATCCGTGGAAGTGGCCTTGGGATATAGTTCAGAAGTAGAAGGCCAAAGACATGGCAAGAGGGGTTTTAAAGTTGAAAAGAAAACACTCCTAAAAATTGGAGAGGTAATTTGAGGGGATAAGGTCCCCAGGTGTTCTCAGCAGGAGACAAGAAATGTGGTTCAGAGTAAGCCCTGCCAGTCTCCTAAGGTGGAACAGAGAGGCATGGACATTTCCCAAGGACAAAGTAAAGTCACCCTACCTATAGGTTGATATGTGGGGGATCACAGGCAGGTATGAAATAGGAGATGCAACAGGACATCAGGAGATTGGCTCCAGCAAGAAAATTGAATCAACAGGAGAAAACTGCAAAGCCTTGCTGGAGCAAGCACCTCAGATGTTCTGTGCCGAAAAAAATAGATATTTTTATCTGCATATGCACAGACCAGTTATATCCCTATGCAGTGGTATAAGGTAGACTTCTCCTGAATCTAGACGTAATCCCAATATATAGTGAGCCAAGTAGACCAGCTTCTTGAACTGACTAAATGTTAAATCAAAGTGACTGATAAATCATAGGATTGAGCTAATTTGACTGAATCATCCAGAATTAATGTTTCAGCTTCACACAGACCTGAGCTCAGAGTCAGATGCTTAAATTTGTGCTGGAAATAACTTTATGGAAACTTGTAATATTATCCTATATACAGATATAGGATATATATTTTTATATATATGTGTATATATATATTTATTTCCAATTTGTACTAAAAAACAGAATTGATTCTTAATATATTAAATTTTAAAAGGCATAGTACAAAGACATATTGAGAAGTAAGATTAATAGTTTGTTAGAACAAAGGGAGGTAAAGAGGAGTTGCTCAGACTCCAGGGCTGAGACTGTAAAATCAACTTTGCTAGGTATAGAATATAGTTTTGTATATGGAACATGGATGTGGATGATAGTTAGCAAAATGCTTAAAATTTCATGTGACCAGAAATGAACATATCAACAGATTATACCAACAGTAAACATGTGATGTAGAATAAGAAAGATGAGTCCATACTCTATGCTAATTAATTAAGCCTAAAGTATTTTATACAGCCAGTGACTGACATTTAACAATTCACAGGGTAGAGGATTTAGAGACGAGTTGGGATTTACTAATTTCTCATCCTGATAACTTGTTCTGAAGGCAAATCTGTAGATTGGAGGAATGATTGAATAAGCTGGGCTTTAAGCTCTTTCTAGTCTCAAAATCTTTTGATTTTTTTAAAAAAAGTTCTTGTCTTTTAGGAATAGACCTTTACAATTGATTATTGAACTGAAACATTAAATTAATCCCTTAATTGTCCAACATATCCAACCACGTGAATAAAGACTTAGGCAGCACTGACTCTGCATTTAAGAGTCAGAAACTTAGAAAAGTGGCTTCCTTGTTTGGCTGTCCTTTACCAGTGCCCCAGTATTCCTATGTTCAGTGTATGATGAGAACAGAGATGTGCAATCGTCTTTATTTTTCACTTAGCTAAAATACAAATTTTGATTTTGCTAAAGTGATTTTCATTAATTATAAACTCCTCAATGACTTTAGGAATATTTAGCATTTAGTTTATCACAATGTTATTTTAGGAACATATCAATGTACCTGAAAGTTTTAAATATTTAATTTGCACACTAAATACCAGCTCCACATTTGTACCAAAAATATAATTCAAAGTATTAACTACTTAGCGAGAAACTTTATACCTTCTTATATGAGCTTTATTCTTTTTATTAAACAGATTTAATAATATTATACCCACTAGTTGATGGGATAGTAAAATTTACTGAATCTTACAGTATTTTCATTACATATTGAGTATCATTAAATCTCAGTGCTGTGGACAAGTTAAAAATAAGTAAAATATATCAATTTATTCAACAATAAAATAAAATAAAATGGTAAAATAAATAAAATCTAAATAAATAATTTAAATAAATTATTAAATAATTTAAATAAAATAAAATAATCCAATCAAATAATTCAGGAATTAAAAATAGTGGGCATTTAACCTAATGCCAACCATTTGTTGGAATCTGGATATACCAAAATCATAATGACTATTGTCAAGGAGTTCCACTGTCTAAAAGGAAAACAATATCATAAACAAGAATTTATACTATAATATTATAAATATATTTTGCATACATAAATAAATGGTCAGGGAATTGTTTGGGAAATGATAGGGAGGACAAGAAAAATATGACCAGGGAACAAATATAACATTTCAAATGGATCTAAAACATTTATTTGAATTTTGTCAAGCGTATTTTTGGGAGAACACAGTAAGAGAAAACAGTGTGATTAAAAGCATTAAGGTATTGTGGTCTGTATATGTGTATGCAGTGTGTACAAATGTTCATGTACTATCTTAATCCATTTGGGCTCTTAGAAGAAAACTCCCCTGACTGGGTAACTTAAAAGAAATTTATTTCTCTCGGTTCTGGAGTGGGAAGTCCGAGATCTAGGTACCAGCAAGGCCAAGCGAGGGCCCTCAGTCATATTGCAGGCTTCTCATTGTATCCTCAGGGGAAAAGAGGCTAGAGAACTCTGTGGGGTTCTTTTATAAGAGCACTTATCCCATTTGAGCCGTCTACCCTCATTACCTAACTACCTCTCAAAGGCCCCCCCACATACTAATACCATCACGTTGAGTATTAGGATTGCAACATAGGAAATTTGGGGGGCTACGAACATTCAAACTACTCTGTGTACTAAATAGTTGTAAGGAAGAAGTCATCTATTTGAAATGAAACAACTGTAAGAATCATGCTGTGTACAAGAGAAGTTTACTTTTTTATTTTTTTGTTAAAAATGTCATTTATTTATATATTTTCACCTGTTTTATTTTTTTATTTTATTTTTTAATTGGTGTTCACGAGAGAAGTTTATAATATAAAAATATTAAGAAGTTGAAATAAAAATACAGACATACCTCAGAAATATCACAGGTTCCATTCTAGGCTGCTACAATAAGGTGAACATTGCAATAGAGTGAGTCAAATGAACTTTTTGGCTTCTCAGTACATATAGAAGTTATACTTACACTATACTGTAGTCTATTAAGTGTGCAACAGCATCACCCCTAAAAAATGTAAATAATTAAAACTTTATTGGGGAAAAATGCTAACCATCATCTGCACTTTCAGTGAGTCATAATCACTGATCACAGATCACCATAACTACTAATAATGAAAAAGTCCAAAATAGTGTAAGAATTACCAAAAGGTGACACAGAGACATGAAGTGAACACATGCTGTTGGAAAATGACACTGATAGACTGGCTTGATAAGCAGGATTGCCATATACCTTCAATTTGTAAAAATTGCATTATCTGTTAAGTGCAATAAAGTAAAGCACAATAAAACAATGTATGCCTGTATTTGAAAAGATAAGTCAGGTGTATATTCACCAAAATAAATTAAATATACATAAAAATTATAAACTGAAAGTGTCTTTACAAATAGATATGGGTACTGTAATTACAAAGTTTCAATTATTCAGGTAGATATAACACTTTTTCATTTAAGTTCAGCTAATACTATAGTCTCAAGATGTGTAGGGAGCAAATGGATAAAATTATAAGGGAAAAAATTATATATTAAGTTAGGACAATTCAGCATATCTGTCTTTATTGTCTAATAAAGCAGAAAGGTAATAGTAAATGTACACAACGTTTGAACTACATGATTAGCATATGATTTAAGGGAGTAGATATAGACTGTGCACACAATTCGAAGAAACTTATTATATTTAAATCTCATCTGAAATAATTACAAAATTTAACCATGCACAAAGTCTTAAAGTAAGTCTCAACAAATTTCAAAGATTCAGTATCATTTATACAATGTTCTCTGACTATAGTAGAATTTCCATTTGATTCAAATATAAAAGAAAGGTATAAAATCACCATATATTTCTAGATAACTCAGAAAACAAAAACATTATCAAAATGGAAACTTAAATAAACTTAGAATTGAACGATAACAGTAAATATCAGAGTTAGGAGAAATGATGAAATTTATAGTGTTGATTCTTACATTAGAAAATAAGAAATCCTGAGGGACACCTGGGTGGCTCAGCCTTTGAGCATCTGCCTTCAGCTCAGGGCATGATCCAGGGGTCTGGGATTGAGCCCTGCCTCGGGCTCCCTGCAGGGAACCTGCTTCTCTCTCTGCCTCTCTCTTGGTGTCTCTCATGAGTAAATAAATAAAACCTAAGGAAAAAAAAACATAAGAAATCTTGAAAAGTAGAGAAATATCTAACTTAAGGGGAAATAAGAATACAGTCAAGTAAATTATGATAAAATATAAATAAGATTGAATAAAATGTGACAAAAGCGAATTTAGCAGAGGGACTACATTAATCCTATTTTTCCAAATTGGACTAGAGTTCGAACCATGTTTTAATTATCTATTTGTTCATTAGTGAGGGAGGGATTCCTGACCTAAGGCTATGGGTTGAGCTACACAAACACCTAACTCTGTGCGGGTGACACTGACAGAAGTCTGTGGGTCACATGTGTGCATAATCTGGGGGAGGAGGACAATGCACAGGGCGCAGTGCTCCGGAGTGTTGCCTTTAGGAACAGAGTGAATAGTGAGGGAGGTAGGAGGCAGGCATTTTAGTATCAAGAGGATGAGGTGCTCTCCTGTTATTAGGAGAGGATCAAATTGTGTTGTTTGAACAATTCCACAGGTTAGCAGGGAATTGAAACCCACTTTTCAGGGATAAAAGCAAGATAGGGCTAATGAACCTTATCCAGAGTGAGAAGGGGAACTTGGTAGTTAGATCATTGGAATTTCTCTCATTTGTCAAACCAGCTCATAACATGGAGTATTAATTTTACACCTTACACCACAAACCAGTGCAAGAAAGACCACAAGTAAATAAATGCATAAACAATAAATTATACAATATTTTTAAATGCCATTATCTATAGGTGAAGTATAACCTATGTAAATTTTTAAGCATAAATTATAACATGGGCAGCCCGGGTGGCTCAGTGGTTTAGCGCGGCCTCAGCCCAGAGCGGGATCCTGGAGACCCGGGATCGAGTCCCATTTTGAGCTCCCTGCATGGAGGCTGCTTCTCCCTCTGCCTGTGTCTCTGCCTCTCTCTCTCTCTCTCTGTCTCTCATGAATAAATAAATAAAATCTTTAAAAAAAAAAAACAAACAAACAGTATGCAGTTTTCTGGATTTTAAGATGGATTTTAAGATCATTGTAAAAATGAATTACTTAAGAGAGATTATTTAAGTTGTATTTAGTTTTACAATAGAAACAAAAACAGTCAAAAATCAGGAGGAAATCTCAGAAAAGGTGATCAAGACATTTGTAGAGATCATTACAATAATTTTTGGCACTGTGACAGGTAAATGAAGTCAACTACCATTCTTTGAACTTCTAAGCATGCGTTAATATATTACATCAATTTAAAAAAGCTGAAAACCACATTTCTTACATTCCTGTGTAGTGTAGGTCCCAGAAGAGACTTAAGTTCTGCCAATCAACTGCACCCAACTGAACTTGGACTTGAATTTGGAACCAAGCTACACTGGGGATTTGGCAACGCGTGAAACATTTATTTTTGCTTTTGCATTTCTATTAGACTCAGTGTAGCTCTGGAGCCAATCCTTTTAGAAACAGCTTTCTGATCCCTGAATGGCAAAGCCGGAAGCCAATATTTGTGGTAACACCTTCTTGATCCAGGCAAAAAGGCTAATGTTGGGTGATCATAAAAGCCAGTGGCTGGGACTGTTGACTTCCTTTGTGCCAAGTTTCTGATTATGGCAAGGGTTGAACTTCACTGGCAGAGTAGTTATATGATTTTGTCCAAGGAGTCATTCCTGGATATCTAGCCTAAACGCCTCTCCTGCAAGTCTTCCTACCATTTGTGAGCAATTGAATCATGTTCTTAAAATGGTTTGCAGATTTTCTGTCATTTGCAAATTTTCTGTAACAAAACAAAGACATAAAAAAGATTTAAATATTGACTTTTATAGAAAAGTTTCAATATTATTATCTTATAATAGGTTATTATACTATTCAATATTATAAGGATATAGGCAGTTTGTAATTAAATTGATAAATTCTCAGAGCTTCCCCTGGGATTTTATTCTGATACTAATATTTATGTAGAAGAGTTATCTTACAAAATAACAAGATAATATAAAACTATTTAAGTAAAAAAAAAAAAAAAAGTGTTGGCATAGAGAAAAATGAATAAACCAAAGCAACAAGTAAAAATCCCAGGAGCTCAGAAATGGGTCCTTGTTTATAGTCATCAGATCAACAAATATTTATTATTTAATGTAAGTTGGGAATTGTTTTTTAAGCTGTGGATATATTAGAAAACAAAAGGGAAAAGTGGTATGCCCTTATTTATGTTGCATTCTGGTGTAGTGTACAGAGTACACTTTCTAAATAATGAGGTAATAAATTTGAGAAAAGTGAAATTGGATTTCTACCTTGTACTATACACAGAATAATTAATACCATTTAAATGTTTAAAAAGGTGACCTAAAAACCACCACTTAAGAAATGATTTAGCATTTCAGTTCTGACCTGTAAAGAGCTGGGAAGTCATTGCTCTCACCCTTCCAATAAGAAAAAGGGGGAGAAGCTGAAAATCAATGAATTTTGCTGGACTCATGAGAGAACCACAGCTGTAGGAGAAAAAAAAAAAAAACCTCTGACCCCAAATCTGAAAAACATGCCCATCCAGAGAGAGAGAGAGAGAGAGAACCAAGATCTGCTTACCTGGAACAAAAGCTGCTGGAGCTATAAATTTGTAGAAACAGGTACATGGTAAATTGCCTTGAACCAAGAATGTGAGAATGACCTAGGGTGAAGATGATACCCCCGGGGCTGCAGTCCTTGGGGTGCTCTGCTCCTTTCATGTGCTCATTGTAAGGCTCTGAGAAAGACCCCTTCCTAGCTCTGGCAAGGAAAGAGGAAGAACAATCATTCTAAAATTTATCCAGGCCTTTCAGCATCACAAAGGACTACTCTCTAGGGAGAAATCTTGCCTAAAAACCACTCTGCCACGCAATCCCAGCCCCTATCTGCTTTTGCCTCTGTCATAAGGGAAAAACAAAAACATAGTCAATGGGGGGTTTGGACTTTGAGGAAGTGGTTGGGAACTATGCTGCAAGGAAATTAGAAGATGGGAAGACTAGAGCTAACCATTGGAGAGACACTTTTGTGGTCACCAGAGACAGAGGCCCCTGAAAGACATCTGTGATTGGAAGACTGTTTTTCTTCCCCTTCTCCCACCTCTCATGAAAAAATTTGTAGTATAATAATGATGTATGAAAGCTGAAACAATAGGAAGACACATACTCGGAGTACATAGGAAAGCTTTAAAAGTCAAGAGGGGAGACAAAAGCAAGGGTGCTAGAAGGAATTTGAAGCCTCTGGTATCTTAGCTAAAGCAAACAAGAACCAGAGCCCAAATCCTAACCTGAGAAGCATGTATACTCAAACTAAATGCATTGTCACTTAGGTTCCTTTTATCTGATACATCATCTCCAGCTTTCCAAAAATTATAAGGCATCTTAAAAAGTAAAAAAAAAAAAAAAAAAAAAAAAACTAATGAAACAAAGCAATCATCAGAACTAGGCTAAATAAAATATGCCAACAATGGAATTATCAGGTGGGGGGTATTAAAATAACTATGATTACTCATATTAAGGGGTGTAATGGAAAAACACATGAGATAGCATGCAAAAATGGAAACTAATAATCAAAAGGAAATGCTAGCAATAGAATCACAGTAATGAACATGCTTTTGATGAGTCTTATCAGTGGACATGAAACCGCCAAAGGTGGAATCCCATAACTTAGAGATAGATCCACAGAAAATATTGATAAATTATGCTCTGCATAGGGTTGTTGATATAGAGAGGTATTCATAATCTAGTCCTAATTTTAAACAAAGTCAAAAAATATACATTTTATAATACAATTTTTACTTGAAATATACAAATATTTTTATGCAAGTCTTTCACCTTGTCCACAGCCTGCCTCAGTCAATACCCTTCTTTCTTGCAGCTGCTATCACCTGAGCTGGCCGATTTAAAACATAGATACTCGATACTCGAGAGTGAGGGCTCCTTAGCTTGGGTTCTGTTTAATGAGTTTCACTCTCAGATCAGCATTTATTAGTTTCATGCAAATTTATTCAACAATATGGTTTTGCACGAAGAAATGTGGCTCGTTCCAGCAACATGGGACTCATTTTAAATATTATTACTGTTGTCTGAGTAATTCTCTGAAAAGCCATTAATATTATTGGATTATTGGAATGGATTTTTAGAGCTACAGAAAGAATTTCTGCGACAGTCTCCTGGGAGGGCATGTTCTAGTTCTATTTTTATTAGTAGACCCTGTAGACTAAACTCTTATAAGATGAAAAAAAGTCAAATAACTGTCACATGATGTGGAAAATATTTTATAAAGTAGACTTGTATATGAGATTACTTACATTTGTGCTCAGCAAAAAAAGATTTAAGATGCTCTGACAAGTCAAACTGACTTATAAATCCAATTTATAAAATAAAAATGGCTTTTTTTTTTTTCCCTGAGGCTACCAACTGAACGGGTCACCAAAAGCTGTCCTGTGCCATAATGTTTAATTCAGTGATTATATATAGTAAACTCCAAAGTGTCAAAATGAGTATTGAGATTATAAAAAGAAAACTAGTAAACATAAAAAATAAGATTAAAAACCACCATTTCATCTTTCCTGGGATACATCTTTTCAATTTGGTATTTAATGAATAGATGAATACTATGCATCATTGTTTAGTTCAACCAGAAAAACACACAAGCATCACGAAATCCATACAAAAGATCACACGATGTTTATGTTAAATGTTAAGTTATAATTAAACTTTCTATTACTTTGCTTTTAAGGTTTTCATCTAACATAAATTTTGTGGTAATAATTCTAAACTTGCAGAGTACATTTAGTGCGTTATACTGTTTTGTGTGTGTATATATATCTGTATATATATATATATATATTCTTTGTCTTTTATGATGTTTATGTATTCAGAAAAAGCAAAAAAAAAAAAAGACTATGACATTAAACTGAATAATCTTGGGTTTGAAAGTTGTGTGGTGAAGCAAACAACAAAAGGCACTATTTCCCAAATGCTTGGCATCTTTTTGTTTTTTACTGGAAAGCATCAGCCTCAACAGAAAACTTCTTTATCGATTTATCTTTATTGGAACACACAAAAACAGTACCTGTAATAAAAGAGAAAAGAAATATTTTCCATCAAATTAAAGAGGACTGGATTTAACTCTTTACATTGATTGTAGACTTTAGTGATTTTTATTCCAGTAAAAGTATTGATTGCTAGGCAATTTGAAAACTGTTTCAGTATTTCACATGCTATTTCTACCACTAGCTTTAAAAAAAAAATGGAGATTAAGTGGAAATGGGGAAAATGACAATCGCCATTTCTAACACCAAACAAGCATTTGGATTTGATTATAGATTAACCTGTGTTGTGATTAATTTCACAGATCTAGGGTCAGGCCAACATTGGATCAGACTTGCCAACTCTTAAAATGTTTTTGATCCAAGACAAATTTTTAAACTTCAGTTTCTCCGCTGACAATCTGACAGTAGAGAGAAATATTGAGTCACACTTCAATGGGTTTTGTTTCTGTCTTTGATTTTGTTTGTTTTTAATTGAATGCTTTATACAAAATAATGTGTATAACGTGCTTAGCATGGTGCGTAGCGGTTAGTAAGCATGTTGGAAACGTGAGCTATTATGTTTCAGGGCTTCTTTAGGCAAAGCACAGTGAGGAGGGTATTAGTTTCCTGGGGCTGCTGTAATAAAATGCTATCAACGAGGTAGCTAAAAACAATACGATTTTATTGTCTCTGGGGGCTAGAAATTCAAAATCAAAGCATTGCAGGGCGAGGATCCCTCTGAAATCCGTAGCAGAGAATCCTTTCTTGCCTCTTCCCAGGCCTGGTTGGTGGTTTGCCAGAAATCCTTGGCATTCCTTGGCTTCCACCTGCAGCACGTCTATCTTTGCCTCCTCGGTGGTGTGGTATCCTCGTGCATCTGTGTCTCTGTATCTTTTTTCCTTTTCTTATGAGAACATGAGTTATATTAAATGAAGGGCTCATCCTACTCCAGTATGATCTAATATCAACTAATTATATTGGCAGTAACCCTATTTCCAAATAGATCACATCCTGGGGTATTGGGTTTAGGATTTCAACCTATATTTTATGGTTTTATGGGGGCAGGGGAAGGATTTTGATGAAATTAGGACAAAGTAATATCAAATCCCAAAGGTAAATTGTAATTTGAAGGGTTTTCTGATTGTAAGCTAAGAACTGGGCTTTCTGGATTTTTGTCCAATTGCTTTTGTGATGCATCTCCCCTGGCTTCCATCAGTGCTGATAAATGGAATAGACAGAAAAACTTCACCCCCCTCCAAGTTTAGTGGATGTCCTTCCCCCCCCCCCCCATCATTGAAGTGATTCATAGTGTTTCTCAGGCTAATGCACTTGTAGTTGATATTTTGAATTCAGCTAGGCTTTTGAATTTCAAAGGCCTTTAAAATTGATCATTATGGTTTAGAATACACCTCTAAAGTAAAAACAAAACAAAACAAAATACAGAAAATGAATCTTACCTGTAAAATAAAGAGAATGGTCCTATAGGACTACTTCATAGACTTAGGGAGAATTCAGTAAGATTATACATAAGAAAATTCAGTTAATTGTAAGAATGTTTAAAGAAAGGAATATACTGGGTATTTAAAACATGTAATGATATGTTTATAGAACTTACATTTGTTTATGTCTTTTAAACTATATATCTTTTAGGTTTTTATTTAGATTCCAGTTAATGTATAGTGTAATATGATTCAGCACTTGCATACAACGCCAGGGGTTCAGCACAAGTGCACTCCTTATTGCCCATCACCTATTTCACCCCATGCCCCTACCCACCTCCCTTCTGGTAACCAACAGACTCTACAGTTAGGAGTCTTTTTCTTGGTTTGCCTCTCTCTTTTTTTTTCCCCTTTGCTCGTTTGTTTTCTTTCTTAAATTCTACATACGAGTGAAATCACACAGTATTTGTCTTTTTTGCACTTATTTCACTTAGCATAACACTCTAGCTCCATCCATGTTGTTACAAGTGGTAAGATTTCATTCTTTATTATGGCTGAGCGATATTCCATTATACACATCCCACATCATCATCTTCTTTTTTTTTTCCCCCACATCTTCTTTATCCAGTCATTCATTGAGGGACACTTGGGCTGCTTCCATAATGCTGCTATAAACACGGGGGGCATATATCTCTTTGAAATAGTATTTTTGTGTTCTTTGGGTCAATATCTAGTAGTATAATTGCTGGATTTGTAGGGTCGTTCTATTTTTAACTTTTTGAGGAAACTCCATACTGTTTTCCTGAGCAGTTTGCAAGATGCAAACTTTCCCCTTTCTCCACATCCTTGCCAACACTTACTGTTTCTTGTATTATTGATCTAGCCGTTCTGACAGGTGTGAGGTGATATCTCACTGTAGTTTTGATTTGTATTTCCCTGACGGTACAGTGATGAGCATCATGTCTTCGCCATTTCTAACTTGGATTATTTGTTTTATGGCATTGAATTGTTTAATTTCTTTGTATGTTTTAGACTCTAACCCTTTATCGGATATGTCATTTACAAATATCTCCTCGCATTCAGTAGGTTGCCTTTCAGTTCGTTGTTTCCTTTGCTGTGCAGAAGCTTTTTATTTTGATGTAGTCCCAATAGTTTATTTTGCTTTTGTTTTCTTTGCCACAGGAGACATATCTAGAAAATGCTATTGCTCATGTCAAAGAGGTTACTGCCTACACTCCCGTCTAGGATTTTTATGGTTTCAGGTCTCACATTTAGATCTTTCATCTATTTTGAATTTATTTTTGTGTCTGGTGTAGGAAAGAGGTCCAGTTTCATCCTTCTGCATGTAGCTTTCCATTCTCCCAACATCATTTGTTGAAGAGACTGTCTTTTTCCCATTGGATACTCTTTCTTGCTTTGTCAAAGATTAATTCAGCATATAGTTGTGGGTGTATTTCTGGGTTTTCTATTCTGTTCGACTGATGTTTAGTTTTGTGCCAGTCCCATACTGTTTTGATCACTGTAGCTTTGTACTATGACTTGAAGTCCAGAATTGTGATACTTCCAACTTTGCTTTTCTTTTTCAAGGTTGCTTTGGCCATTTGAGGTCTTTTGTGGCTGCATACAAACTTCCAAATTGTTTGCTCTAGCTCTGTGAAAAAAAAAAATGCTGTTGGTATTTTGACAGAGATTGCATTGCACGTGTAGATTGCTTTGGGTGGTATATTTTAACAGTATTTGTTCTTCCAATCCATGGAACAGAATAGCATGGAAAATCTATGTTTTATATTTACATATAATCATATATGTGTCTACCCTTTGTTTTTTACACAATAACTTTATTGAAACATAATTCACAAAGTACACAACTCTAACTAATGTGTAAAATTTAATGGTTTTTAGTGCATTCACAGAGTAGTGCAATACCACCACAGTTTTAGAACACTTAAATTACTCCACAAAGAAACCTGGTATCCAGGACCAGTCCCTCACCATTTCTCCCCAACCTCCTCAGCCCTAGGTAACAACTAATTACTTTATGTCTCTATGGATTTGCCTATTCTGAACATTTCATATAAATGGAGTCATACGATATGTGGTATTCGTGACTGTCGTCCTTTACTTATGCTGTTCTCAAGGTCTATCTATATTGTAGCATGTGTATTATTCCATTTTATGACTGAATAATATCCATTGTATAAATACACGACATTTTATTTTTATTTTTTAAGGTTTTATTTATTTCTTAGAGAGAGAGGGAGCAAGAGTTCAGGAGAACACAAGAGAACACAAGCAGTGAAGAGAGAGAAGCAGGCTGCCCATTGAACAGGGAGCCTGATGTGGGGCTTGATCCCAGGACCCTTGGAAAATGACTTGAGCTAAAGGCAGCCACTTAACTGACTTGATGGCCACTTGGGGTTGCTTCTGTATTTTGATTATTATAAATAATGCTGCAATGAATACAGGAGTACATATATATCTTGTTTTCTTTGGATAAATACCAGGAAGTGGAATTGCTAGATCATATGGTAGTTCTATTTTTAATTTTTTGAGGACTTCCATACTGTTTCTCATGGTGACTATACCAAGGAAACCAATTTACATTCCCACCAAAGGTGTATGGGGGTTCCCTTTTCTCCACACTCTTGTCAATCACTTTATTTTTTTGCCTTTTTGATAATAGCCAATTTGACAGGTGTGAAGTGATATCTCATTGAGGTTTTGGTTTGCATTTTCCTGATGATTAATGATGAGCATCTTTTCATTTGCCTGTTGGCTATCTATATGACTTCTTTGGAAAAATGTCTATTCAAGTCCTCTGCCCAATTTTAGATCAAGTTGTTTTTGATATTAAATTGTTAAAGAGTGAATATCCAAAATATATGAAAAACTTAATCAGTTGTATGCTTTGCAAATATCTTCTCCCACTCACTAGGTTGCCTTTTCATTTGATGGTGATTTCCTTCACTGTGCAAAAGCTCTTTAGTTTAATGTGCTCTCATTTGTTTATTTTAGCTTTTGTTGTCCTTGCCCAAGGAGACTGGTCCAAAAAAAATATTTCTACAACTAATGTCATAGAGCTTATTGCCCATGTTTTCTTCTAGGAGTTTTACAGTGTCAGGTCTTACATTCAAGTCTTTAATCCATTTTTAGTTTATTTTGTCTCTGGTGTAAGAAAATAATCCAGTTTTATTCTTTTGTATGTAGCTATCTAGTTTTCCTAACATCATTTATTAAAAGACTATCTTATCACCATTGTATATTCGGGCCTTCTTTGTCACAGAGTAATTGACTATATATGCATGACTTTATTTCTGCACTTTTGATTATATTCCATTGATCTCTGTGTCTGTTGATGTGCAAGTACCATACTGCTTTGATTACTACAGCTTTATAGTAACTTGAAATCAGGAAGCATGATACCTTCAGCTTTTTCTTTCTCAAGATTGCTTTGGCTATTCAGGGTCTTTTGTGGGTCCATAAAATTTATGATTATTTATTGAGGCTTTGTGAAAAATGTCATTGGTATTCTGATGAAGATTGCATTGAATCTGTAGATTGTGGTAGCAAATATTAATTCTTATAGTCTATGAGCACAGTATATTTTATCATCTGTGTTGTCTTTAATTTCTTTCTTACAGTTTCCAAAAGTTTTTTTTTTTACCTCTTTAGTTAAATCTATACTAAGTATTTAATTCTTTTTAATGCAGTTATAAGTAGGTTGTTTTAATTTCTTTTTTTGATAGCTCATTATTTTTTTTTTTTTAAGATTCTATTTATTTACTCATGAGACACAGAGAGAGAGAGAGAGAGAGAGGTAGAGACATAGGCAGAGAGAGAAGCAGGCTCCACACAAGGATCCCGATTTGGGTTCAATCCCGGGGCTCCAGGATCATGCCCTGGGCCGAAGGCAGGCATTAAACTGCCGAGCCATCCAGGGATTCCCATAAGGCTCATTATTTTTTTTTTAATTTTTATTATTATTATTTTTTTATTTATGATAGTCACAGAGAGAGAAAGAGAGAGAGGCAGAGACAAAGGCAGAGAGATAAGCAGGCTCCATGCACCCGGAGCCTGATGTGGGATTCGATCCCGGGTCTCCAGGATCGCGCCCTGGGCCAAAGGCAGGCGCCAAACCGCTGCGCCACCCAGGGATCCCAAGGCTCATTATTAATGTATAAAAACGCAACAGATTTCTTTATTCTCATCTGGTTACTGTAACTTCACTAATTTTTAAAGTTTGTTTTTTTGATGGAGTCTTTAGGGTTTTCTCTATATGATATTACAGTATCTGCAAATAGTGACAATATTACTTCTAACCAACTTAGATGCGCTTTCTTTTTTTGTCTTGTCCATTTTAAATTGGCTTGTCTCTATTATTGATTTGTACTCATTCTTTATATATTCAAGGTACAAGTTCCTCACGAGATCTATGATTTGTAAATATCTTCACTTTTGGTGTTGTCTTACTGTTTTCTTCATGATACTCTTTGAAGTACAAATGCTTTAGTTTTGATGAGTTATAATTTATCAATATTTTCTTTAGTCATTTGTGCTTTGGTGTCCTATCTAGGTAGGCCTTCCCTAACCTAAATTTACACTAATTTACTTCTCTATTTTCTCTGTTTTATGGTTTCAGCTTTTATGTAGGATTCTGTGATCTATTTTAATTCATTTTTGTGTATGGAATTAAAAGGAGATTTGGGGATCCCTGGGTGGTGCAGAGGTTTGGCGCCTGCCTTTGGCCCAGGGCACGATCCTGGAGACCCGGGATTGAATCCCACGTCGGGCTCCTGGTGCATGGAGCCTGCTTCCCCCTCTACCTATGTCTCTGCCTCTCTCTCTCTCTCTCTCTCTCTCTCTCTGTGACTATCATAAATAAATAAACATTTTTTTTTTAAAAAGGAGATTTGTAGTAGATTATATTGTGTCCTCCAGAAAGCTATGTTGAAGTCCTAACATCCATATTTCAGATGTGATATTATTCAGAATTAGGGTTATTTCAGGTGCACTTAGCTAATATGAGGTCAAAGTGAACTAGAGTGGGTTCTTAATCCATTATGACTGGAATCCCTATAAAAAGAGGAAACCTCATTTTAAGACAGAAACACTCAGGGAGAACACCACATGATGACAAAGACAGACTGGAATAATGCAACTCCAAGCCAAAGAACATCAAGCATTTTTTGCTAGGAAAGAATTCTACTCAGAGTCTCAGAATACCAACAACCAGCCAATACCTCAATTTCAGATTTTGTGCCTCCAGAACTGTGAGAGAACACATGTCTGTTGTTTTAAACGAACCAGTTTGCAGTACTTTATTAGAGAAGCCCTAGAAAACTATAATAGATTTTGTTACCAAGAATTGAGGTGCTACTAACACCTGAAAATGTGGAGGTGGCTTCAGAATTGGGTAACGAATAGACTAGAACAACTCTGAGGCATTTGGTAGTGAAGTTCTAGATTTCTAGATTGTCTTGAAGTAGTTGTTGATAGAAATATGGATGTTAAAAGTAATCCTGGTGATGGATCAGAAAGAAGGAAAGATGCAGAGAAAGATGCTATCATCTTAGGGGCACTAGAAACAAATTGTTGCTAGAAATCTGAATGTCAAAGGTGCTTCTGTAGAAGACTCAGGTAGAAATACAGAACATAGTATTTAAAAACTGGAAGAAGGACTATCCTTGTAAAGTGATATAGACTTTGGCTAAATTGCATTTTATTGTTCAGTGGTAGAAAGAATTTAAGTTAGGAGATTAAATATGTGCTGAGGAGATCCCAAGCAAAGTCTGGAAGGCATAGCTCGGTTTCTCTTTGGTGCTTATAGGAAAGTGTGAAAGGAAGGAAAAAAAATTAGTAAGGAACTATTAAGGAAAAAAGAAACCCTGATCATTTTTTTAGTCTTCAATTTCTTTTTTTAAAAGATTCTATTTATTCATGAGAGAAAGAGAGAAACAGGCTCCATGCAGGGAGCCTGATGTGGGACTCGATCCTGCGTCTCCAGGATCAGGCCCTGGGCTGAAGGTGGTGCTAAACCACTGAGCCACCCGGGCTGCCCAGTCTTCAATTTCTTTTAAGTGTATTTTATAGGTTTCTATTTACAAGTCTTATTCTTCTTTTAAATGCATTACTATTATTTTTGAAGCTATGATAATAGAATTCTCTTAATTTTGCTTTGTGACCATTCTTTGTGTAGAATTAGAATTTATTTTCTGAATGTTGAGTCTGTACCCTAAAACCTTACTCAAGTAATTTATTCTATACCTTGTTTAAAACAGATTAAGATTTTTAAAAAAAAAACTTTCATGCCTCATTACCAAGGCTAGAACCTCTATTAGGATGTTGAACAGAAATGGTAAGGGCAGCCATTCTTGTTAATGATTTTTAGAAGAAAATTATTCAGTTTTTTCTCCTGTATAATGTTGGCTCTAGGCTATGCTAGAATGCCTTTTAGCACATTGAGGAAGTTTCTACTCCTTGTTTGTTGAGTGTTTTTATTATGAAAGGGTATTGGACTTTGTTTAATGTTTTTTCTACAACTCTTAGGCATTTGATTTGTGTATTTTACTGATATATTATTACACAATTTTATTTTTAGATGTTAAAACAATCTTGCATGATAGAGTTCATTTTTATAACTTTTTAAAAATTATTTGAGAGAGAGTAAGAGCATGAGTGGACATGCAGAGGGATAGAAAAAATCTGCTACCCGCTAAGTAGGGAAGACACGGGGCTCAATCCCTAGATCCTGGGATCATGATCTGGGCTGAAGGCAGACACTTAATGGACTGAGCCACCCGTCCCTCCATTTGTAGAATTCTTATTATATGTTGCACATTAAGCAGTAGGGGATTTTCATTTCAATAATCATAAAAGATACTGTTTTGTAATATTTTAAACTTGTGATATCTTTAGCAGATTTTGGAATAAAGATAATAGTGGCTTATAGAGTGAGTTGGTCCTTGCACTTTCATTTGTTGGAATGAGTTGGTCCTTGCACTTTCATTTGTTGGAAGAGTTTACAAAGGGTTGGTGTTAATTCTTTAAATATTTAGTAGAATTCACAGTAAAGCTACGTGGTCATAGCTTTTAACTCTGGGATCTTTTACAAATTTCTAGTGGAATATTTGTTATAGATCCATTCCGATTTTCTGTTACCTCTTAGAGAGTCAATTTTCATAATTTACATCTTTCTAGAAATGTGCCTGTTTCACCTACACGTGAGATGTAAATATGTAATTTGTTAACATACATTTCATAATATTACCTTATGAATCATTTCACTTATGGAAAGTTAGCAATGATATACCTACCCTTTTTCATTCCTGATTTTAATAACTTTTAGACTTCTCTATTTTCTTGTTCTTTCTAGCTAAAGGGCTATCAATTTTGTTGATCTTCCAAATAACTCACTTTTAATTTTTCTCTTTTTTATTGATTTAATTAATTTCTCTCAAATTACTATTTTTTTTTGCTAACTTTAATTTTTGTTCCCCTCATATTTTAAAATGGAAGATTAGATTACAGACCTGAGATCTTTACCTTTTCTAATACAGGAGTTTATAGCTTTAAATTTACTTCTAAGCAGTGCTTGGTCATATCCTCTAGATTTTTGGTGTTACATTTTTAATTCTTTTCAAAATATTTTCTAATGCCCCTTGTAATCTATTAATTCTAATATAGTTACATCCAGTGTTATATTAGCTTTCAGGTGTACAATGTAGTGATTCAACAATTCTACATATTATTCAGTGCTCATCATGGTAAGTGTACTCTAAATCCCCTTCACCTATTTCACCCATTCCCACCTCCCCCACTCTGGTAACCATCAGTTTGTTCTCAACAGTTAAGAGTCTGCTTTTTTGGTTTGTCTTTCTTCTCTTTGTTCATTTTATTTCCTAAATTCCACATATGAATGAAGTCATATTCTTGTGATTTATTGACATATTGAACATTTAGAGGTGTGGTTTTTAATTTCCACTATTTGTAATTTTCCCCGTTTTTAAATTGATTTCTCATTAAATTCCATTATAGGAAAATTAACTAGGTATGATTTCAATCCTTGTATTATCGAGACTAGTTTTATGGCCTAACTTGTTTCATGGTATATCTTGCAGAATGTTGCATGTATACTTGAGAAAACAAGAGTATTCCACTATCCTTAAGTGAATTGTCTATAGGTATCTAATAGGAACCAGCTGGTTTATAGAGTTGTTCAAGTCTTCCATGCTCTTCTTGATCTTTTGCCTAAGTCTTCTGTCCATTATTGAAAGTGTGGTATGAAAGTCTCCAACTATTATTGTTTAGTTACCAATTTCCCCTTCTCTTTTGTCAGTTTTTGTTTCATTTATTTTGGGGCTCTGTTGATAGGTGTATATGTACTTATAATTGTCATACCATTTTGTAGATGGGAACTTTTGTTATAAAATGTCCCTTTTTGTCTCTAGTGACATTTGTTTTAATGCCTAGTCTGATATTTGGGTAGCCTTCCTGTTTCCTTATTCTTGCTGTTTCCATGATACATTATTTTTCTGTCATTTTTTGTTCAACTTATTTTTATTTCCTTATAAAATGTTTCCTCTAAACAGCATACCTGAGAATTTTTAAAATCTAGAATGACAGGGGTCCATGGGTGGCATAGCTGATTTAGCATCAAACTCTTGGTTTTGGCTCAGGTTGTGATCTCCTGGTCATGAGACTGAACCTGATGTCAGACTCTGTTTGAGTTTCCCTCCCTTTATCTCTCCTGATTGTGCTTTCTCTCTTTGTCTCTCTCTCTCAATTTAATCAATTAATTAAAATATAAACTGACAACTTCTACCTTTTGAAGGACTGTTAAATTTAATATTATTGCTATAATGTTTCCTCTTTTTTCTTCCTTTATTCCTCCTTCACTGATTCTTGCATTAAGTGAATATTTTCTAGGATAAGATAAAATTTTTTAAAAAAAGTTTTTAGTGTTTATGCTTTTTCCAAATTATGGCTTTAGAGTTTACCTTATACCCCATTACTTATCAAAATCTACTTCAGATTTATTTTAAATAAGATATAGAAATATTATTTCTATGTAACTGTTCTTTATTCTTTCATTTTGTTATTTAGAAACCCAACAAAATTTTTATAATTATTACTTCATATAATTTTGTAATTTAAAACAGCTGAAATAAGAAAGTCAAGCAAGAATATATAGAAGGTTTATTACTTTAACCCTCATAGTTCTGGTTCTCTTCATTTGTTCCAGTGGATTATAGTTACTATGTAGTGTTACTTCTTCACTCCAATACAGCTTTGCTCTATATTCACCTCCTTTGCACAATTGTCAATTATATTAAAGTTCCATATGTTAGGGTCTCAACAACACAGTTATATAATGTATTGTTTTATACAATTGTTTTTAAAATCAGTTGAGAAGAAATATTCACCCAAAACTACATATTTGCCTTTACTAATGTGTTTTACATCTTCAAAATTTCACTCTGAAAGACATTATTTATTATTTGTATAAGATGGGCCAAGAAATATATTTTTTATCTGTCTTTATGTTGCTGTAATTTGTCCTCGTACCTTTATTTCCATAAACAATGTTCCTTTAGTTCCTTGTAAATATTTACAAAATCTACTTTGAAGTATATGTTAATTCTACCATCTGGGCTCTCTCACAGGCATTTTCTTTTGCTTTACTTTTTTCCCTCATTCCTCTTCATGGCTCAAAATTTATAGTAGAAAACTGGACATTTACATAATGTACCAATTTTTTTATACTCTTCTCTGAGTTTTACTGCAGTTGTTTATTTAATGACTTGGCTGTAGTATTTTAGTGAAGTGTATTTTCTCCACAATAGGAATCCTATGATGTTGCTCCTCACAGTATATAGTCTTGGCTTATGCACAGTTACACTCAGATGACAGTGATTTCTCCTTGAATCTTTTTTTACCCCTGATCTCTCTCCATTTAGCTATCTATCTCTGTTGGTGTCCTATCCATTTGTTAAGCTCCATAAATTTCTATATAATTGCTCTATTGTTTTTGACAGTTCCCTGGGAGCATAAATTGTTCCACAGCCTGATCCAATTAAATTTGGTACTCTTTGCATAGGTAGCTTTTGAGGCCTGTGAGATTTGTTTTGACCCTAAGACATCTCTTCTTAGCTGTGTTTCTCCCTGGTACTTTCTGGTAAACTAACTGGTTTATTGTCTAGTTATTCTCATGGAGTTTCCCATCCTTCATCTCTTAACAAAATATTAGTTGTTCTCAAGAATGATGTTGGACCTGAGTATCTCCACTCTCTGTTCCAAACAAAGTCAATTTCTTAGGCTTTTCTGTTACTGTTCCCATGGCTTGCTTCTCACTATGGAGCAAATCTCTGAGCCCCTGATTTGGGACTGGGGCACAGACAGTGACACATGTCTCTTAGGGTGACAAATCAAGTTTATAAATGGGAAACTGAACAAAGTGGTAGTCTCTGGTCTTCTCCATGTGCCTCTCCTAGGGTGAATCCTCGAAGCAATGACTGAGTTGAAGCAAGGGAAATTAGGACCCTAATTTTCTCAGCTTCCCAGTGCTGAAAGAGAGCCCCTGCCATATGTTTTGAGATTAAGGAGGGATGGGAGCTTCTGACTTCTTCATGGTATTTGTCTGGAATTAACTACTCTCAAACACAGATCTTTAATGAGATGAGAAATTTTGGTTGGCCTACCCCTCCCACAGTTGATTTCTAGCCCTGTACTGAAAACCCCATTCTTAGAAGCTCCACTCCAGCCAAGGGTGTGACCAACACATTAAAGTAGGGGGGAGGGATGGATTCTTTGGGAGTCATAGATTGTCTTTGAGCAAAGACTTTACTGAATGTTTTTTCATCTGTTGAATGGCCTTAGAATAATTTCCAGAGATTTTTAAATGGCTGTCTTTTAAATAATTTTTACCAATTATGGCTATTGCAGTAGGGAGCAGGTCTATGAAGTTTTCATTGCCACTATTTTAGAGGTAGAATCATCATCAACCAATTTTTAATATCTATACTAAATATAGAACTCTATCCAGCACATTTTAAAATTAATTTTTTTTTCCAAAAGAAAAGTAGGGAAATTGAATTAGATTTAAGGTTAGTCTTAACATTATTTTGTTGTCTCTTCTGGTGTCTCTCTACCTGGTGCCTAGACTCCTTCAGTACTGTAACTCCTTTCTACTCAAGGAGATTCATATATGCTGTCTACCTTGGATTTAGCTACTTTAACCTTTTGTAGCTCCTATATGTAAATTCTCTAACCAACAAATGTTGACTCGTATGTAAGGACATGTCTATGCCCCTATTCAGCAGGGAGAAGTTATAGGAGATAAGACTTTCTACTCTTAGCAACCTTGAAGATTATAGGGTCAGGATTGTTCAGGGGGGAAAATGATGAGGAGAACAAAGGCAAGAGAATTGTAAATTAAATTTCCTTACAACTTGCAGCCCATTGATAAATACCTGAGACATGCATAGTGTTACATTTCTTAAGGAACACATGGCTGGCTTAATATTGATGTTTTGCTAGGGACTAAGAGCAACCTTCAGTTGACAATAGCCAGACCTCAGGGTCCTGTAAGTCTTCTTTAATATAGAGAAATCCCTTTAGAGACTTCCGTTATCTCTACCCCTCCCAACTTAAAAGTATATAATCACTTGCTCCTTAAAATTGCAGTGCAGCTTTTGTCATCATGCTTTCATAAAAATACCTTTTTGCAACAACAAAAATATTGAAACAGATTTGAAATTTAAAACCAGAATTATAAAAAAGTCTCAGATTATTTTTTCAAAATAATAAAATCTTATTTAAAAGAAAACCTACAAAAAAAAAAAAAACCTACATAACTTTTAGAATTTATCTGTTTAAAGACATTAGCTATCTGCTGAAGCAACAATGACCACTGTAGCTAAATTTTAGGAGATGAAAATAAATTTGAAAAGTGAGCCAGAATCTGTAAACACTACAGATTGATGAATTCTAAGGTTCTCATCAACAATTCTATGCTTGGACAAGGTACACATTCTCAAAGCATTTGATGGTCTTGTCTCACTAGAGATACAAAAAATAGTTACTCAAAGGGACAATCTCAGGAGATATATGTCAGACTCAGTTCTAAGTCTGTATTTCTATAAAGAAAGCAGATTTTCAACAAGTTAAAAAGATCACATAGGAGAGGGAAAAGAGTTTTGACAAATACCATGAATCAATGTGATACCCACATTTATCTATCTACCTAAACTTTGATACATATATCATACTTTATAAAACATTAATGCAATATGCCTCCTATACATAAAAGTAAAATGAAAGAATATAAATTTTCTTTAAAAAAATGGGAGAAAATGTATGTGGCCTGTAGTCAGGCAAAAATATTTTAGATACTATGCTAAGAGCATTGATCTACCAAAGTGCAAATGGAAAGTTATACTTCTACAAAATCAAAAACTGCTTTTTGAGACACCATTAACAAAATGTAAAGATGAAAAGCTGCACACTGGAACAAAGTATTTGTAAAACACATATCTTATAAAGAGCTTATTTTCAAATTTAAAAAGTAACTCAAAACTATAAAAAGAAAACAAAATTTTAAAAGCAAAATATTCTAACAAACACTTCATCATAAAGATATTCAACATCATTAGTCATTATTGAAATACATATTTATACCAAAATGAGATACTATGGGACATGTAATAGAATAGCTAAAATTGAAAAGACTGATAATATTAAGTGTGATGAGGATGTGAATAAATTGGAAACTCTCGTGCACTGCATGTGGAAACTAAAATGATAAATCCACTTTAGAAAATCAGCTTATGTTTGCTACAGAAAGTGATAATAATAAAAGAAAAAACCCAGACTGTACTATGATTTCTATTATTGATTCACTGTCAACTATTTTTTAAATATAAAAAGTATAACTATTCACCTAAAGATAAAATTTTATTTTTTTAAGATAAAATTTTAAGAGAATAAAAAAGGAAACTCACATAATAGAAGATATTTGTAATGCATGTTTCCAGTAAAAGGGTTGTACTAAAAATATGTAAAGAACTCCTATAAATTAGGGAAAAAAATGTGCAAATGACTTAAATTGAAATTTTATAACAAGGATATTGAAAACACCAGAAAAACAACAGAAAGATGCACTACTTAATTAGCCACCATAGAAATTCACAACACAATACTGATATATATCCACTAATAGTAAAAATGAAAAAAAAAGTTAATACAAGTTATAAAATGTTTTGGTGACAGTGTTGAGCAGCTGGAGCTCACATAAGTTGTTGATTGAGATGTAAATTTTTTATAATCTTCGGGAAATTTCTTTATATATATATATATAAAATTCCTTATATATGTTCACCGAAAGATACAAATGTGGTCATCATGGTACAAAACTAGAAGCAACCTAAATATCCAAGAGCAGTAGGATGGATAAATATTTTTTTTTATATATTCATGCAATGGAAATGAGAATCCACACAAATGAAAATGAATAAATCATTGCTATCTAAAATTGCATAGAAGAATCTAATAAAAACATTAATAAAAGAAACCAGACACAAAAGAGTTAACATATCATATGATTCATTGATTCAAAGTTCAAAATAGGAAGACCTAATCTATAAGGAATGTGGTAAATTTAAGATGGCCTTTGAGGTTCACCCCCCCTGGTATGTGTGTCCTGTGTAATCCCTTTTTTGTGTGTGTGTAGAACCTGTGAAAATGACTTGAGTTCTCTCTTATAATTAGATTGCGTTAAATGACAATGGTAAAGAAATTTTGCAGACATAATTAAGGTCCCTAAGCAATTGAGTTTGAATTAAAAGACTGTACTGAGTGAGCTTGCCCTTAACAGGTGAGCCCTTTAAAATAGATCCTAGGATCTCACTGTGTATTGGAAGGTGGAGAGAAAGAAGGAAGCAAATATTTTGTGAACTGCGTATGGAGGTGATCATTGTGCAAAGATATGAGAGGCCTGTAGGAGGTGAAAATTATCCCCAGCTGACAGCCAGAAAACAGTGACTTTAGGTCTGCAACCGCATGAGGGAGGACTCAGCCCCAGATGAGACTGCAGCCAAGACTAACACCTTGACTGTAGCAATTGATGCTTTAAAGCAGTGAATCGGGTCACTTAGGCCCACATTGCTGACTCAGAGATACTGTGAGTTGACAAATTCGTGTTGACACCAGTAACGTTTCAGTAACTAGCCCTGCAGAAATAAGAAACTTCTACAAAAAGCCAGGCAATGATTTCCCTTGGTTAGTGGAAGCTGATGACTGTGAAGATAATCTAGTGGAGCTTCTAGAATGCTAGTAATATTCTATTTTTTGGTTTAGCTACAGTATAAATGGATGGTGACTTTGTAAAAAATCAGTCAAGCTAGCACTTATGACACATGCAATCTATAGTGTATGTTCTATCTCAATTCAGTTTAAAGTTAAAGGATAGGGCCATTATATTTTATAACCAAATAACTTAGTGTCTGTATGGATCAAACTACATATACAACTATTTCTTAATTTTTCCCTGAGTCTTTTCAGTCCTGTCATAATTTTTCTCTTTCTTTAGTTCTGTCTTAATTTGTATTCTTACCCCCACCCCCCAGTATGAGGGAGGAAAGGAAAAGAACTACAATTAAATGTTGGAATGGAATATTATCACTCCTATGTTTTAAAATACACTGTGTATTTTTTATGTAAGCACAAATTAACACTAATGTGTTTCCATGTCAACTTTGCCAGCTATATTGATGCTGCTCAGAAATAACTCAAGAAAGCTTTATGTGATAAAGAGATGCTTTATATTCTTGACTGTGAATAAATTTGCCCAACCCCCTTTTAAATGCTTCATTAACAAGACATAGATTCTCCATTTTCCACATCTCACTGGATAGCCTCATATTTTTGCTACTTGAGTATACTAAAATCTGTTTTTTTATATGATACATTCAGTCCTAGTGTTAATTTTCTAATATTCAGTATTTTTCCCTTCCACTTTCATGTATTTCAAAGAAATGTCCTACATTCTGGGAGATAGTTCTTTACTGTCTTACAGTCCAGAATGATCACATATCTGAAATTTGAATAGATATGTTTTTGTGTGTATGAGTAGAGATCTTTTAATACTTAGCCTTTTAAGATGATAAAGCATGCTGGTAATCAGCTGTCTATTTGGGTCACTTGGGCTATACCACAACTGAGGTCAAACCAATCAAAGAAACTTCCTAAAAAATATCTCTGCATGTACAAATTGAATATTTCATTAGTTTTTACTAACAGATTTTACATGGAGGTAGAAGATGATTTTAAAAGAAAGGTCTAGTTGCAGACTTTAGTTCATCAGATTCCCAGTGATATCTTGAATTTTGAGAATACTAGAAGATTGGAAATAGAGGATCCAGAATCTCTGTGTTCAAATATAGAAATAATTTATACAAATATTTAAACATATCAACAAAGTATGAAAATGAGCTTTAAATCAAGAAAAAGAAAAAAAAAGTAACAGGGAAGTTGTAGTCTTGGGTAAGAGTTAAAGCATGATGGCTGCCCAGTGGACCAGGAGCCTAAGACATATTTAGGCGCTGTCACTTAATTGTGTCCACAGGAAAGGGGTTAAGGCAAAAGATCCCTTGTATAGCAGGGAGACCAAATGTTTTCATTTTAAGATTCAAGTACTACTTTCATTAGTGAACCAAATAAAAATGGATAGATGATCTGAATTGTCACTCGAAAATTTTATTAATGTTGTTTTGCAAAAATTATGAAGTGGGAAGCTAGGCAAAGGCTCTATACCTGTCCCTCCCTCTTTATTACCTTACAAGTTGGAGAGGTTGATATAGAGTCATGAAAAGGAGAATTGCATCACTTTCTTCCCCAACTATCTCTTCTTCCTACAAATTTTCATCAATCAGAAAGGTTTTCCTTAACTGTCTAAAGACTCTGTTTATGTTATCTCTTTTGTGAGTTGTTGTTCCATTTCAGATCAGGAAAACACAAGGATGTCTACTTTCACCACTTTTATCCAAATAGTATTGGAAGTCCTAGCTGGAGAAATCAAACAAGAAATAAAAGGTATCCAAATTGGTAAGGAAGAAGTAAGACTATCATTTAGTGTAGATGACATGATACTGTATGTAGAAAGCTCTAAAGACTCTACCAAAGAACTAGTTCAATAAATGAATTCAGTAAAGTTGCAGGATATAAAATTAATCTATAGAAATATGTTGTGTTTCTGATCCTTTATTATTATTGTATGTCTAGAAAGAGAGGTTAAGAGCAATAAATTTAACCAGGGAGGTGAAAGACATACACTATGAAAACAGTAAGCTATTGATGTAATAAATTGAAGATAACATGAGGAAATGGAAGATATGCCATTCTCATAGATTGAAAGAGTTAATATTATTAATATCCCTACTACCCAAAGCAATCTACAGATAGATAGATATAGTGTAATCCCTATCAAAATACCAACATTTTCCACAGAACTAGAATATTAAAACTTGTGTGGAACAACACAAGTCCTTGAATAGCCAAAGCAATCTTGAGAAAGAAGAACAAAGCTGGAGATATGACAAGCGTAGACTCAAAGAGATACTATAAAGTTATAATAACCAAAACCCTATGGTACTGGCACAAAAATGGATGGATTAACAGTACAGTATAGAGACCACAGAAATAAACCGCTCCTATATTGTCAATTAATATAGGACAAAGGCAAGAATATACAATGGAAAAAAGACTGTCTTTTCAATAATGCAGTTGGGAAAACTCAACTACTTTCCTATACTAAAAAATATATGCAATATTGACTAAAGACCTTAATATCTAGAGACCTGAAAGCATAAAACCCTGAAAGAAAACATAGTAATTTCATGGACATCGATTGAGCAAGATAATTATGGATATGAGAAACAAAAGCAAACAATTGGGACTAGCCAAAATAAAAAATTTCTGCACAATGAAGAAAACTTTATCAACAAAACAAATTGTAACCTACCGAATGTGAAAAGATATTTACAATCATAAATACAATAAGAGGTAATAATATCCAAAATATATAAAGGCCTTACACAACTTAATATCGAAAACTAAAACAACCAACCCACAAAACCTGATTGAATAATGGACAAAGATTTAAAATAGACACTTTTTCCAAAGAGGATCAATAGATGGCCAGCCGGCACATGTGAAGAAATTCAAAATCAGTAATCATCAAGAAAATGCAAATCAAAACCACAATGAGCTATCCCCTCACACTTAGTAGACTGGTTATTATCAAAAAGTCAAGAAATAACAAGTGTTGGTGAGGATATGGAAAAAAGGGACGGCTCATGCAATGTTTGTGCAGATGTACATTGATGCAACCACTATGGGAAATAGTGTAGAGGTTCCTCAAAAAGTTAAAAATAGAAATGCTACATGATCCAGCAATTCTCCTTCTGGGTATTTACCCAACACAGATGAAAACACTAATTCAAAGTGATACACACTCCTTTATTGCAGCATTATTTCAAATAGCCAAGAGACGGAGGCAGCCCAAGTGTCCATTTATATATAAATGGCTAAAGAAGATATGACATATAAATATAGAATGAATACTCACCCATAGAAAAAGAATCAAATTTTGCCATCTGTCACAACATGGATGGACCTATACAGTTTTGTGCTGGGTGAAGTTAATCAGACTCAGAAAGCCAAATTCCATTCAATTTCACTTATTAGTGGAATCTAGCAAAACAAAAGACTGTAAGGCAGAGAACAAACCTACCGGTAGTTGCCGGGGTCGGGGTGAGGGGTGGTCCATTATGGTGGAATGGGAGATAGGAGAACAGTAGAAGGGGATTAATGGTCTGAACTTCTAGTTCTAAAATAAAAAGTTTATGGAGATAAAATGTAGAACATAGGGAGTATAGTCAATAATACTGCAATGATATTGCATGACAGATGGTGACTATACTTATCAATGATAGAGTAATGGATATTACTGGGAAATCACAATGTTGTACACCTGAAACTAATATCGTTTGTATCAAATAGATACCAATAGAGACCAACTCAACAAGGTGTATTCATTTCATCAAATGTGACTTATAATTACAACAAATTTGCATGTGTTCCAATAGTATATTTTAAAAGTACCCATTATATGGGACCAGGTGCAAGATAAGTACAGACACCGGTTATAGCCTCAAAAATTCCTTAGTGAGATTGTCAAAGGAGATGAAATATTAAGAAAAATCACAAGTTGCTACCAGGATTCAAGGAAATTATCTATTAGAATCCAGAGACTTTATGGAAGGCTTGACAGAGAAGGTTTAATTTGTTTGATACTGAAGAATGATTACTTCTTAGATAAGGTGGAATTGATAGCAATTGCTTTTCCTCTTCTCAAAGAAAGGGCTATCTAGACACTACTTATTCACAGCATAGTTTTGAAATAATTATCACTACCATAAAAATACTTCTTGCTTCTAAAAAAAAAAAAAAATACTTCTTGCATGGCACCAAAGTGTATTCTGCAAAACAAAAATTTCAATTGAGATATTTTTGAAAAACACTTCTCTTTGAGTCCAAGCTGTGTTACTTACCAGGCATGAAACATTGCATTTGCTATGCAATCTCTATGTATATCAATTTCCTCATATGCAACATGGGGTTGTATTGAGTGTTAAATAATGCTGTAAAACATTTAGTGTAGCTCCTGGCACATGGTAACATTTCACAAATCTAGGTTCAAACCATTTTATCAGGAGAAATAAAACCCTATCTTTTCCTATTTGTGCACTGATGTTTGTACTCTTAATTATTTGAGTATTAATATTCTATGCTAAATGAGTATAGTGGGCAGAAAATCATATAAATAGAAATTTAAGGACAGTCCCCAAACCTCCATAAAATAGTTGATTAAGTTTGATACCTATACACACATATAAAATGATAAGCTATCAATACCTAAGAGAACTGAATGACACCAGTTGGAGTTTGTTCTTCAAAAACTGAAATAATTATAGGGGTCATTCTGATGGAAATCAGTATCCTTATATAAAACCAAAAGACTTTGGTTATTCTTGTGTATTATGATTAGATGGGAAAACTAAAGAATGGAATGAAATATTGGTTCTTTTAAAAAGAATATTTTAGTGAGGATATACAATTACATTTGGCCCACTGAAATAAATGAAAGTCACACTACAAGTGAATGCCATTCTAGACCTTGGAATGTGTTTATAATTATTTTCACAGGATCTAACTTGATTAAGGCAAGATATCATTGTTTTTGTTGAATTTAGTATTCTCTTCGGTACCTATTCAGTGTGCAATGAATACTTATGAAAGAAGGAAGATTCAAAGGAAATGGTACTTTGAAAGTACTGAATATGGGTTTTCATTTCTCCAGTACAAAATCATATTTTTGGCAGCTATTCTCACATAATGGCCCTAGGACGATATAAGAGGGCAAACAACAACTCACAAAAGAGATAACATAAACAGAGTCTTTAGACAGTTAAGGAAAACCTTTCTGATTGATGAAAATTTGTAGGAAGGAGAGACGGTTTGGGGAAAGAAAGTGATGCAATTCTCCTTTTCATGGCTCTATATCAACCTCTCCAACTTGTAAGGTAATAAAGAGAGAGGGACAGGTGTAGAGCCTTTGCCTAGCTTCCCATTTCATAATTTTTGCAAAACAACATTAATAAAATTTTAGATTTTGTGGTTTCTAAATTCAGAATTACTGGAACTTAACATACTAGATCAGAAGTTCTTATTAATATTCTGTAGTTTGTTCTATTTTGCTATCTTTGGGAGCAAAATGTTCAATTAGAATAGATTTGATGTAAAAGCTTACTTACTGATCACCAATGATTCAGAGTGTCAGTCAAGTGCATTATGGATATGAATATAAGGAGCCGTCATATTTCTAAATGTATTCCCATTGTTCTAAAAAATAAGGACTCAAATATTCAACTTTTAAAATAATAAATGCAAAGATTGACAATTAAAACTTTATAATAGTCATCTCTAAATGTGATCTATTTATGAGGTGTGAGGATATATATTCCAGAGTCTAAATATCAGTCTTAGTTAAGGCTGCTATACTTAGATATCCTAGACTGAGTGGCTCAAGCAGCAAACATGTATTTCCCACAATTCTGGAGGCTAGAAGTCTGAGATCAGGGTCCTGGCATAGGTCAAGTTCTCTGTTGGAGCCCACTTTCTAGCTTATTGATAGCTGTCTTCTTGCTATATCGTCATGTGGCCAACAGAGATTATCCCTCTTGTGTCTCATTAATACCATTTATGAGGGCTGCACTCACATGATCTAATTACCTCCCAAAGGCTCTACTTGCAAACACCATCACATTGGGGGACTAGGAGTCAACATGATTCTTTTTTGGGGGGGACACAATCCAATATCAGAGAACCTTTAAAAAAATGATTTTATATGTTTATTCATGAAAGACACAGAGAGAGGAAGTCATAAGTAGAGGAAGAAATAGGCTCCCTGTAGGGAGTCTGATGCAGGACTGGATCCCAGGACCCTGGCCTGAGCCAAAGGCAGATGCTCAACCACTGAGGCACCCAGTGTTCCACCAGAGAACCATTGATGTTAGAATTATTATTTCAAAGATAAATTTATCTTTGAACTATTACTGCTGCAAATGAGCATATCACATGCTATATGATTTCCTTTAGTTAACAGAAGAATGGAGAGGCATTTCTTTAGTTTCCAGGGAGGAAATTATGATCACTATATTTAATTCACATGTGATTCCTGTCATCTCAAACTATGTCTATTACTAAGAAGCTAAGATTTTAAAGCATACACAAAAAAAATTGCCGAGCAGGATTTTCAAATTCCCAAATTTTAAGAAGCACCGGTACAAATGAAAGCTAGAAATCTGAGTTCTAATTTCAGCTCTGCCACTAACTGTGCAACCTGAAATAACTTACTTTTCTTGTAATTTTTTTTATTTATAAGTAAGCTTACTTATAAGTACCCAGTAGTCCCATAATATTGTATATAAAACTTACTGACGTTTATTGAGTAAATTATTGTGTATGTTGAAGAAAATATTGACTAATAAATGATTGTAAAGCTTTTAGTAAATGGAAATCACTATGTAAACACATATTAAAGTCATTATAGAGAAGGAAGAAAATGAGCGTGTAAATATTACATGACAAGAAAAGGCAAGTAAAATTCTGCATTGCTCTCATATTTCATAATTAAAGGAAAAATATGTAATGGCAACTTTATTTAATGCTTACCTAAGTGGAACATTAAACAACTTTTTTTTTTTTAGAGTCATTCACTTACATAGCTCTAGAATAAAGCATATTTGGCCTTCTAATGGATAATAATAATGCTAACAGTAATCCTATGCTGCATTTACATAATATATTTCTTTTGCTGTGCTGGGAGTACTTTCACAACATTGATTTCATTTTTCTTTTGATGACATTCTTATGAGGCAAGCAGTACATGTAGCTCAGTAATAGATACAAAGTATAGACTAGAGAACAGCACAATCATTATAGAAGAAAAAAAATGGTGCTGTTACCTATAGAAACACATGAAGAAGTGTATAGAAAATATTTTATAAATTTAAGACGGCAAGTATTTATTTTTCCTAACACTGATTTGAACTGTGTTTTTCATTCATGTATAATTTGACCTATTATATATTTTTCCATGAATAAATTGCTTTTAGACTTATCATTTTATATTCCAGATTCATATATATTCCACACTACATTGCTATTTGAAATTCTTGTCTTTATAAATTGATCGGTTAATTTTATTTAAATGAATGTCCTAAGTTTAAACTGTGAATATCCCTCTGATCTATAAGCATATAGCAAAGATAGCTACTAAGTCATGTGCATTAAAAAATAGAGATTTTGGGGGGCCATTACGGAATACAAAAATGTAGCGGTGGGTGGGGGCTGCACCACAAGTTTTATAAACTCGAGAAATATCTGCTGCATGGCTTCATATCCCTCGAGAAATAACTTGAACCAGACCCATTGCTTGACACCAGAAAGCGTATGAAGTTCCACCATCCATAAAAATGATTTGATAAAAACCGTGGAGAAACACTCTCCAGAGATATGTTTTAATAAAGCTTCATACTCAAAGAAGCTGGATCACTATTCCTCAAACAGCAAGCTGCAGCCCATTATAAATGTGAAATCACTTTAGCATGGTATAATATTTTTTAAAGTAAAATAGTGTATAGTAACCTGTAAGTATATCCCATAAGCCTTGTGAAGTTTATTTTCCTGACATATACATATATATCCACATATACAATTGTGTACAAGGTCAGAATGTAAACTGATTTAAAAAAAATTGAGGAAAAAATTGTAACAAATATGGAAAGCCCAACTTCCTGCTTAGTAGAGAGATCTATGAGATGAACATTATCATTATAGGATAAAACTAAGTCCTCGTTGTTTTCATGTACCTAGTTTTTGAGAGCCAGGAGACTCTAGACAGAAAATTCACTATGAGAGTAGGATGGGAGATTAAGAAAGAGGGAACACATAAAAACATGACAAGCTTCTATTCACAACCTATAGACTATAATTCAAAATGCAAAGAAAAAAGCAAAACTAAGAAAGATAACAAATCAATAATTAAGATGTTAATTTATCCCAACCCAACAAATATAGAAGAAAAATATATGACCTTAATATAAGAATATTGTAGAAAAAAATGATGCTCTGGGAACATGACAATCCAAACACAGCTTTCATTCTTCTCATTTCAACTCCAAGAGAACAGTCTCTATGAACCAAGTCACATCTGAGACCATGGCCATCCAAGTTTAAGAGAGGTGCTGGCTCCTGGTGGGTTTCCAGTACAGGTATTAATCAAAATTTGTTTTTCCGGGTCTTTCCCTTTTCCACTGCACGTGGGGACTAGAAGCCCAAGAAATGACCAGAAAGTATCATATAGCATATCCTCAGAAGACTTGGCACTGAGAGATGTTTGGAGCACTGAAATAATATGTGAATGAGATGTATTTCCTTATAGTCTAGTCTAAGAAGGATCTAGAGGAACAAGATTGAGTCTCCCCTGCTGCTGAAGTTGAAAAAATTAAAACAAAGTTCAATCAGGGATGCTTATTCCAGGTGCACTATGCCCCAACCTATGATGGCAGATACTACTTGCTTGTGATAATTTAATGTATTTTAATTATAAATCTTGATCTAAAAAGAAAAAAAAAAGTGTTTAGCAATCAGAGAGAAGAGAGAAAAAAAGAGGGGGAAATTAAGAGATGGTAAGCAGAGAAAGAGAAATATCTTGAATCAATTTCTGGTTTTCAGATTTTTTTTCAAAAAATAATAGATTTAAAGAAGAAAAGAGTCACAGCTGAAGTTCAACATTATAGCCTAAGTAATAAGTGGTAATTGAAATACATAGGAACGGGATCCCTGGGTGGCGCAGCAGTTTGGCGCCTGCCTTTGGCCCAGGGCGCGATCCTGGAGACCCCGGATCGAATCCCACATCGGGCTCCCGGTGCATGGAGCCTGCTTCTCCCTCTGCCTGTGTCTCTGCCTCTCTCTCTCTCTCTCTCTCTATCATAAATAAATAAAAATTAAAAAAAAAATAATTGTTAAATAAAAAAAAAAAAGAAATACATAGGAACATTAAGACAGGAAAATCAAAAAAGCAAGAGAAGATTTGAAAGAAGATAAGAAGACCTATTATATGAATAATAAGTATTCTGAGGACAAAGAAACGGAAGAAAAAGGGGTTAATATTTAAACAAATCAAAAATATTTTCTTGGGTTGGAGAAAGATCAAAGCATGCGGTTGGAAAGGACAACCAAGTTACCACTTGTACAAGACAAAACTCTTTCACTCACAAAGTAGTGAATTCTTCAGCTCTTTGGATAAATAAAAGTCTCTTACATATTTCCAGGGGAAAAAGAGCAAGTTTTCTTTTAGATTATAATCAAATTGGAACTGGACTTTTCATCTGTGCCACTGGAAACTAGAAGATGGTGGAGTGTCACTTGTGGAACGTTAAAAGAAATGAACTGCAATGCAAGAAGCCTTCCCCTAGTCAAGAAATCATCCTTTTACTAAAGTGGAAGAAAGATACTTGGAGATACATAAGATTCAGAGGATAGATATCAGTTATTTCTTACTAAGAAAATCACTGAGGTGGCTACACAAAAGTCATTCCCACCCCATTCTCATTATCCTCCATGAAGCATAAGAGGCTCTAAAACTGAACTCATCAATTCCCCTTGTAGATAATATTGTGCATACTGCCAATGATTACTTCACAGAAATCTGCTAGTGTCAACTGCTCATTTTTCTCTTATTTCATGCTTACAATACCAACTGAAAGCCCTGGAAGTGAAGTGGGCATCTTGGTACCAAGACTTTTTATTCTAAGAATGAAAAAGATAAATGATAAAAAGATCCTGGTTTTCTGAAGGCATGGGTGAGTCTTGGACTTCCCACCACTATATATTTTATTACATTAGATAAATAAAACTATTCATTTAATTTTAAGATTTTTTTTAATTTTAAGATTTTTATTATTTGTAGCCAGACTTTATTATTAACTGATACAATATGTAGCATATAGAAGTGGAATTCTGCTGAACCCAAAATGTGAAATTGGCTAAGTGTAAGAGGTAGGATATATTTGGAAGTGACGATTCTGTCATTACAGTATGGAAAAATGATCCTTGTTTTTCAGTGATCATACATTTATCCCTTTTGACACAGTCTGTATTTTAGGGTGCAAACCCCATAAAGAGTGGGATAATTTCAGAATGCTTATGTGTCTGGTTACTCCAGGGAATGGTCATCTTACCACAGTAGTTACATTTAACTGTAAGAGGCAAAGGCATAGAATAATGGACCATAGAAGTGGGGTAAGTAATTGCTAAAGATTTAGTTTCTGTATCAGTGGTACTTTAACGTGTTAAATAACAACCTCATTGAGAAAATATGAAGGATTCTTGTATGAATATTTTATCTAGTACCAGACTTTACTAATGACTTGGTGCCTAATGCATTATTATCAAAACTCCTTAAAAGAAACCACATACTCCAGCTGGTGAATAGATAAACAAAACTATGGTATATTTATACAGTAAAACACTACTCAGCAACAAAGAAAGGACATAGTACTGATACATGGGGGGAAAAAAAGAAGAATGTCCAAACCATAAGCGGAAAGTGACTTAAAGGTTTACATACTACATAATTCCATTTAAAGGTCAAAATGCCATTAAAAGATAAATATCGGAGAGGGGGCAAGATGGCGGAAGAGTAGGGTCCCCAAGTCACCTGTCCCACCAAATTACCTAGATAACTTTCAAATCATCCTGAAAACCTATGAATTCAGTCTGAGATTTAAAGAGAGAACAGCTGGAATCCTACAGTGAGAAGAGTTTGTGCTTCTATCAAGGAAATGTTATTGAAGCACCAGAGATGGCTGTCCACTGACGAGGATTAGATTGGCTAAAAAAAAATACATGAAAACATACTTTGAATATGGAATTTGTGAGCATGTCAAACATTTGAATTTTGTGTTTGTCATCCCTGTCACCAGCTAGCAACTGTTTGATCAATATCTCTTTGGTATATATTTCTGGATTACACAGCTAGTAAATGATCATTTATCTAAAGGGTCTGTGATTTGGGGTTGATTAATTTAATGTTGCTCCTAATGTTGAATAACAATAAAATATAACCACATTAAAAAAAAAAGAAATATCTTTCTGGAAAAGACAAAAAATATAAGGAAAGAAGAGAGATCAGTGGCTACAAAGAGTATAGGTCACACAGCAGCAGTACAAGGGAACTTTTGGATTGAGTGGATGTTGTGGATTATACTGTGTTCCAGACAAAATTCCTATGTTGAGGTCCTAGTTGTCAGTGCTTCAGAATGTGACCTTATTCAGAAACAGGGAATTACTGGGAAACCTCAGTTAAGATAAGGTGACTAGGGTGGGCCCTAATCCAAAATGACTACCTAACAAAAATTGCAATTCGGACACAGATAGGCAGAGAAGACAATGTGAAGGGACACGGGGAGATTGATTAGCCATCTGGAAGCCAAGGAGAGAGGCCTGGAACAGATTCTGGTCACATAGCCCTGAAGGAACCCACCTTGCCTACACCTTCATTTTAGACTCGGAACCTCAAGAACCATGAGATGATACATTTCTGCTATTTAGGCCACCCAGTTTGTGGTACCTTGTTACAGTAGTCTTGGCAAACTAAGGTGAAACTGTACTGTAACTGTGGTTGTAGTGGTAGTTACAGGACACCTAATTTGTACACCAATAAATTTCAATACATGTAGGTAAAAAAGAATAAAACACAGCTTAGCAAAAAATACATTTTATCTCAAAAAAATAACATTGTAAAAAATAAAAACAGGAAACTAAGCAAACACTTCACGAAGGGTTTATGCACACAGTCAATAATAAGCACATTAAAAGATGTTCAAAATCATTAGTCATTAATGAAGCTTTAAGACCACAAGAAGCCGTCACTGTATACCCATAATGATGGCTAAGATTAAAAAAGGTATTTGCAATATCAAGGTATTCAAGAGAGGTGGAATAACTGAACTGTTAGCTATTGCTCATGGGTGTGTAAACTGGCACAACCAATTTGCCAAAGAGGTTTGTTTTATTTTTTTTAACCAAGGCCCTGACAGTTTGCTCTTATTATTTTTTAAATCTGAGTATAGTTGACACACAATGTGCATTAGGTCTAGGTATACGACTTAGTGACTTGACAAGCTTATACACTATGCCATCGCCTATCTTGTTATATCACTGTATTCTTTATGCTATGGCTTTTATTCCCAAGGCTTATTCATTATATAACTGGAAGCCTCTCTCTCCCTCTCCCCCCTTCACTAGTTTTGTCCAAGTCCCTAACCCCACCCTTCTGTCAAGCATCAAATGATGCCTGTATTCTATGTATGGGCCTGCTTCTGTTTTTGTTTTGAGATTCCACTTACGACTGGAATCAAATGGCATCTGCTTTTCTCAGTCTAACATGTCACTTAGTATAATACTTTCTAGGTGCATCCATCTTGTCTCTAATGACATGATCTCATCCTTTTTATGTATACACACAATGGAATATTACACAGCTATATCTTCCTTAGCTGTCTGCTGATGGACACTTAGGCTACTTCCATATCATGGCTATTGTAAATAATGCTGCAATAAACATAGGGGGACATATATCTTTTTCAACTTAGCGTTTTTGTTTTCTTGGGTAAATACCAGTAATAAAAATATTTCATAAATAAAATCTTAAAAAAAAATAGACACAGAGAGAGAGAGAGAGAGGCAGAGACACAGGCAGAGAGGGAAGCAGGCTTCCATGCAGGGAGCCCGATGTGGGACTCGATCCCAGGTCTCCAGGATCAGGCCCTGGGCTGAAGGAGGCGCTAAACTGCTGAGCCACCTGGGCTGCCCTATTTCTATTTTTAACTGAGGAGCCTTCATACCTTTTCCCCACAATGGCTGTACTAATTTAGATTCCTACCAACAGTGCACAAGAGTTCCCTTTTTCTCTATATCCTAGCCAACACTCATTATTTTTTGTCATTTTGATTTTAACCATTCAAACTGGTGTAGTGAGATATCTCATTGTGGTTTGATTTGCATTTTCCTGATGATTGATGATGCTGAGCATTTTTCATGTGTCATGGCCATCTGTATATGTTCTTTGAAAAATATCTATTCAGGTTCTCTTGCCCATTTTTTTTAATAAGTTTTTTTTTATTTATTTTTTTTTTTTTTATTTTGTTTTTTTTTGTTTTTTTTAAAGAGCGAAATGGAATAGGTAAAGATCCAGAGGCATGCAGAAGGTACTAAGTGTATTCATGAGAGGAGCTACCACTTCTGGGGAAAAAAAAAAAAAAAAACAAAAAAAACTACTGGGCAAAAATTGTAGATACAATTCTCAGACCTCACACAGGGCCAGTGTGAGTCATGGAATAGTACTCAGTTGTATTTTGCCTCAGTAATAAGAAAAAGTCATACATTAGCAGCTGCTCCAGACTCTCCTGAGAAAACACAGAAGTCAGAACTAAAAGTATCAAATTGTTTCTATGTAATTCTCCAAAAAATACTTAAATATATTCCTAGGAATATCCCAGCCTCAGTAACCAGACAATACAAGGAAATAAAAGTCATCCAAATTGATAAGAAGTAAAACTTTCACTATTTACATATGACATGATACTACATATAAAATGCCTTGGTGTGCCTGGGTGGCTCTATCCTTTAAGTATCTGCCTTTGGCTCAGGTCATGATCCCAGGATCATGGGATGGAGCCCCACTTCAGGCTCTCTGCTGAGCAAGGAGCCAGGTTCTCGCTCTCCCTCTGCCCACCACTCCCCCTGCTTGTGCTCTCTCTCTGTCCCTCTATCAAATAAGTAAATCTTAAAAAAAACAAAACAAACAAAAAAAAAAACTGAAAGACTTCATCAAAAACTACTAGAATAAATGAGTTCAGTAAAGTTACAGGATTCAAAAATCAATGTATAGAAATCTGTTGTATTTCTATAGACTAATAATGAAGTAGTAGAAAGAGAAATTAAGAAAAAAATAATAAAGTAATAATAAAGAGAAAGAAAAAAGTAATCTCATTTATAATCTCACCACAAATAATAAGATACCTAGGAATAAACCTAACCAAAGAGATGGAAAGAACTGTACTCTGAAAACTTTAAGACTTGTACTCTGAAAACTGTAAAGCATTGATGAAAGAAATTGAAGATGATACAAAGAAATGAGATGATTTCCATGTTCATGGATTAGGAGAAAAAATATTGTTTACATATCTATACTACCCAAAGCAATCTACACATAAAATACAACGCTATTAAAATACCAACAATATTTTTCACAGAACTAAAACAAATTATCCTAAAATTTGTACCCAACTACCAAAGACTATAAATAGCCAAAGTAATCTTGAATCTAGAGGAATCACAATTCCAGACTTCAAGTTATGTTACAAAGTTGTAGTGATTAAAACAGTACAGTACTGGCACAAAAATAGACCCATAGATCAATGGAAGAGAAAACCCAGAAATAAACCCACAATTACATCATCAATTAGTCTTCAACAAAGCAGAAAAGAACATCCAACGGGGAAAAAGACAGTCTCTTCAACAAATGGTGTTAGGAAAACTGGTCAACACAAAAATAAACTCAGAATGATTTAAAAACCTAAATGGGAGACCTGAAACCATCAAACTCTTAGAAGAGAGCACAGACAGTAATGTCTCTAATATTAAACATATTAGACAAATGGTAGCAACATTTTTCTAGATAGGTCTCCTAAAGCAAGGGAAAAGAAGCAAAAATAAACTACTGGGACTTCATCAAAATAAAAAGCAATTGCACGGTGAGGGAAACAATCAACAAAACTAAAAGGCAACCTACCGAATGGGAGAAGACATTTGCAAATGACATATCGAATAAAGGGTTAGTGTCCAAAATACATAAAGAACTTACATAACTCAACACCTCAAATACAAATGGTCCAATTAAAAAATGGACAGAGGACACAGACATTTCTCCAAAGGATACATCCAAATGGTCAACAGATACATAAAAGATGTTCAATATCATTTATCATCAGGAAAATGCATATCAAAAGTATAATGAGATATCACGTCACACCAGTCAGAATGGCTAAAATCAAAAACGAAGAAAACCAACTTTTAAATGTGGAGGAGAAAAAAAAAAACTCGATGGGAATGGAAACTGGTTCAGCTACTCTGGAAAACAGTATGGAGGTTCCTCAAGAAGTTAAAAATAGAACCACTCTACTATCAAGCAACCTGTCTACTAGGTATTTACCCAAAGGATAGGAAAATATTGATCTGAAGGGATACATGCACTCCTAGATTCATACCAGCATTATTTACAATAGCCAAATCATAGAAACAGCCCCGCTATACATCAAAAATGGATAAAAAAGATGAGTCATGTACATAAAATGGAATATTACTCAGCCTTAAAAAAGAATGAGCTCTTGCCATTTGCAACAACATGGACAGAGGTGGAGAGAGTACAATGCTAAGCGAAATGAGTCAGTCAGACAAAGACCAATACCATAGAATTTCACTCACATGTAGAATTTAAGAAACAAATGAGCAAGATGGAAAAGGACAAACCAAGAAATAGACTCTTAGCTATTGGTTATCAGAGGGGAGGTGGGTAGAGGGATCATTAAAATAGGACATGGGATTAAAAAGCATACTTGTTGGGGCACCTGGGTGTCTCAGGTCTTGGATGATCAACTCTTGGTTTTTGGCTTGAGTCCTGATCTCATGGGTTATGGGATGGAGCCCTGTGTTGGGCTCTGTACTCACCAGGATTGTGCTTGGTATTTTCTCCCTCTGCCACTTCCCCTGTTCTCTCAAATAAATAAATAAATCTAAAAAAAAAAGTGCATTTGTTGTGATGAGCCCTGCATGATGAATGGAATTGTTCAATCACTGTATCTGCAATTCATCCTATTGATTTTTTTTCCTCTGGAGAACCCTAATCTAGGTACTAAGACAATTCGAAGAAGAATGAATAATCTTCTCACTAGACAGTGCTAGAAAAAATAACCCAATAAAGTGTTTAATCTATACTTTGGGGAACCCTGGGTGGCGCAGCGGTTTGGCGCCTGCCTTTGGCCCAGGGCGCGATCCTGGAGACCCGGGATCGAATCCCACGTCGGGCTCCCAGGTGCATGGAGCCTGCTTCTCCCTCTGCCTGTGTCTATGCCTCTCTCTCTCTCTGTGTGACTATCATAAATAAATAAATAAATAAATTTAAAAAAAATTAAAAAAAAAATCTATACTTTGTACTATACACTAATATTAACTTTATAAAATAGGCCTAAATGTGTTTTTTAAAAAGATTGTATTTATTTCAGACAGAGAGAATGGCAGAAGCATGCATGAATGAGGAGGAAGGGCAGAGGGAGCAGCAGACACCCACTGAGCAGGGACTGTGATGTGGGGCTCAATCCCAGGACCTGGAATCATGACCTGAGCCAAAGGCAGACACTTAACTGAATGAGCCACCCACGTGCCCTATGGGCCTAAATGTTAAACCTAAAACTATAAAATTTCTGGAGCAGGGAAAAAAAAAAAGGACAAATTCTTTGTAACCTGAGCTAAGCAAAAAATCTCTTTGATATAACACAACAAAATAAATTTAAAAATGATAAGTTAGATTTCCTTAAGATTAACTTGCATGTTCAGTAAAAGATATTGTTAAAAAAAATGAAAAGTCAGGCCACCAATCTGGTAAAATACTGACAATCACATGATTTGATAAAGGATTTCTATTTAAAACATATAAAGATTATTCAAGAATTATAGAAAACATCCCAAACAGAATACTTTGACAATTCACTGAAGAAGCTATGTGGATGGCAAATAAGCATATGAAAAGATGTAAACCTAAGTAGTCATTAGGGAAATGAAAATTCAATGAGATATAACTACATGTCTATTAATGTATCTAAAATTTAGGAAGACTAAGGATATCAAATGTTATAAGGTCCTGAAAGAACTATTTGTGGGAGTGTAAAATGCTATAACACTTTGTAAACCCTCCCTTGTTTTCCTTAAAATTTAACATGTAATTAACATATGACCTAGACATTCTGCTCCTAAGTATTTGCCCAAGGGAATTGGAAACATACAGCCATGCAAAGACTTGAGCATAAACATTCATCACAAGTTTATTTGCAATAACTTGCAGAAACCTAGAAACAACTCAAACGTTCATCAAAAGGTGAATGGATAAATAAATTGTGGTATATACATATAATGGAGTGCTGCCTGGCAGTAAAATTGAACTCTTGAGCAACAACATAGATGAATCTTTAATTATTTTGAGAAAAGGAAGCTAATAAAAAAGTACATTTTGTGTGACTGCATTCACATAAAATTCTAAAAAATGGAAACTAAATATTTAGCGACAGATAACTATAGAGACAGAAAAGCAAATCAGAGATTGCTTAAAGTTGAGGGGTTGAGCAGGTTACAAAAAGACACAAATTTGAGGAAGTGAGGGATCTATACTCATCTTGATTTTGGATTTTGAAGATTGGTACAGGAGTATAAACTATTTAAAACATCCATCGTATACTTTACATACGTGCACTTTATGAAGGAAAGGGGAAAGAAAAGAATTCTCCCTGAATAAAAGAATACACAAAAGAAAAAAAAAAAAAATAAAAGAATACACATTGGCACCTAGTCTGATATTCAGAAGATATTTCCATCAAAGTAGTTGTTACTGGAAGTCAAATAGTTATTTGAAGTCAATAGTTATTTTACGACCACTTGGGTTCATAGATGTGGCTGCCAAACATAAGGGTCAGAGAGTAAAAATGTCCTAGCCAACCACTTGGGCCAAGCACAAATGCAGTCGAAGGCGCTTACGGTTTAATTATGGCTTTGTTATTGCCAATGAGTATTTACTGAAAATTAACTGCTTGTCTTGTGATAAAGTCGATACTGGAGATCATCCCCTATTACAGTGATGTAATTCTTCCTTTAGTAGTTTGAAACCAAAGACAAGAGCTGTCTATTATTGCCCATTAAGTTAAACTGTAACTATGACAAAACATCTGAATCCAAAGGGGAAAAAAAAAATCTAGCTAATTAGGTATCTGGCTCTGCAGATGAAAACATCTGAATGTTTAACAGGTTTTTTGCCCCCGCCCCCTTCTTGTTCATATTCTGTAGATTCCTATTATTTAATTCAGTTAAAAATTTCCCATGCATCCGAGAGAGTAAGAAAATCAAAATAAATACCTTGGATCTGCAAACAAAAACACTTGGATCAATAATTTTCTCATTGATTTTAAATGGCTTTACCATGTCACGTCAAAGGTTTTAATACTTTGGCACCTACCTGACTGGTCCATGATTAAGTCTTTTGCTTGGATAAGTGAATGATTTAATCTACGTTTTAAAAAGATTATAAAGCTAAGCAGTGTTTCTCAAGCTTTAACGTGCATACGAATTAGCTGGATAGCTTATTAAGATGCAGATTCTTATTTAGTAAGTCTGTAGAGGGGCTTGAGACAAGGCATTTTTAATCAATTCCAAGGTGGGCATATTAATTTCCTGTTGCTGCTATAGCGCATTTCCACAAACATACTGAATTAAAACAATACAAACTTCTAATTTACAGTTCTAGAGATGAGAAATCTAAAATCAGTTCCAATAATGTTTGCAGATGTTTGAGTTCCTTCTGGAAGCTTTGAGGGTGTATCTTTTAACTTGCCCTTTCCAGCTTGTTTGCATTCCTTTGCTCATGACCTCCCATCACAACTACCTCCGTTTCTGTAGCCACATCCCAATTCTCTGACAATCTTGCCTCCCTCTTGTAAAAATCCTTATGATTATATTGGTCTTGCCAAGATCTTAATTTAGTTACATCTGTAGGATCTTTTTTGCCATGTCATATAACTTATTCGTAGACTTTCAGGATTACATATTGGTATCTTTGAAGCATCATTATTTGTTTTGCAATCAGGTGATATTGATACTGTACACTTTGAATAACAAGTCTCTGTAGTAGAATAAAGTCCAAGGACACTTACCCTGATCTATCTTCTGGACAGAGATACTGCTCTTTGGTTCTGTTTCTCTATTCAAATTTGGTACAGAAATTGAACGAAAACCAGAGGCCTTCTGTCCTGTCACACAAATAGTTACACACACACACACACACACACATGTTATATGTTATTTTTTGTTATATATATTTTTGTTATTATATATATATAACATATATAAGTTATCTATAAGGTATATATAACATATATAAGGTTATATATATATAAGGTTATATATAACATATATATATATGGTTATATACAAACCTTATAAGTTATATTTAACATATATATAAGGTTTATATATAATCTTATATAAATAGTATATGTATATGTGTCTATATATATTTATATATGGACACACATATTTTTTTATTTATTCATGAGAGACACAGAGAGAGATAACAGAGACATAGGTGGCAGAGGGAGGAGCAGCAGGCTCCATGCAGGGAGCCTGATGTGGGACCCGATCCCAGGCCCCAGGATCACGTCCTGGGCTGAAAGCAGACGCTCAACCGCTGAGCCACACAGCCCTCCCGACACACATACTTTAAAAGGTGATAGACTCACAATATATTTGATGGTGTGTAATTTTATTCCTTGCACATTGTATTTGCAAACTAAGCTTTTAAAAGGCCTTCTGAGAAAAACATTTCTGTGTATATAAGAGGGAAAGAGAGAAGGTGGAGGGAGGGAGAGAGGAGAGGAGAGAGGTTTAAAAATGCATCATGATCTAAAGGTCATTAGATAGAGCCCTTCATCAAGATTTACTCTCAGTGCGGAGCCTGCTTGAGACTTAGATTTACGACTTTTCTCCCTCCCTCTCTCTCAAATAAATAAATCTTTAAAGAAATAAAAAAATAAAAATGTATACTATAGTTTTGCACATAAGGGGTCTGAAAGTCACCAATCTGTCTAAACAAGTAAGCTGAACAGACTGAAAAATTAAGTCCTCTTTGATCCATAAGAGAGGGGAAAGGCTACAAGGCAAAAACGCTGCCTCCAGGATTGGAGAGGCAGATGACTACAGATCATCAAGGTTTATCAGGACAAAGACTCTTGAGCAAAATCCCAGATTTGTTTCAGTATTGGGAAAAACAGGAAAACCTGAAGTGTAATAGACAAGCTGTTGGAAGCTCACTATGGACAATTGTGAGAGTTAAAAACCTCAGGGGGAGCCAGTTATCAGGGGTCTACAAAATATTGTGAGATTTATCTGGTACTTGACCAGTTTCCCAAAACAAAGATCCTCTTGGATTCTGTCAGGAGGAAAGGAAAAGAGAAACCATTTTGAAATACATGAGAATATTCTGTTCTTAACAAGGCCTGTCATCTGGGAAAAACAGCAAATCAGAGGTTAACTGCTGGAGTATTATCAGAACTTAATGGACCTGGGGAAATGTATACCCAACTGCAATCTATTCCAACTACCCCAACCTATCAAAATGATGAGAAAAAAGTGAAAAACATTGTGACCTAATCACAGGACTATAAGGTACTTTGCTCCCCCTGCACATCACCATGGCATTACTAACAACCTATAGATAGCAGTTACTTTTCTGGTACATCATGCACAGCTACCAAGAAAAATTTACAAGGCCAAAAATAAATAGCCTACCAAAAGACAAAAAAAATAAAATAAAATAAAATGTAAACAAAACAAGCCTCACACCAGACATGTTGAAATTATCAGACTAGAAATTCTAAACAAAGCATATGATTAATATGTTAAGGGAGCTAATGAATAAAGTAGACAGCATGCAAGAACAGATGGCCAGTATAAGTAGAAAGCTGGAAATCCTAAAAATCAAAAATAAATTCTAGGGTTAAAAAAACATAGTAACAGAAATGAAGAATGCATTTGATGGGCTTGTTAGTAGACTGGACATAGCTGAGGAATCCTGTAGCTATAGGTACCTCTATACCTCAATAGAATCCTCCAAAACGTAATATAGGCATAATGGGACTACCAGAAGATGACAGAGAAAACAGGACAGAAGATACATTTGGAACACTAATGACAAAATTTCTGCAAATTAATGTTAGGCACCAAACCACTCATCTCGGATCCTTAGAGAATACCAAGTGGGATAAATGCCCTCCTCTAAATGTCGTATCCTTTCAACTTCTAGAAGATTAAAGAAAAATCCAGAAAGAAGGACAAGAAAAGCAAAGAACTTATCTATAGAAAAACAAAGAACTATATCCAACTTCTCCTCAGCAGCCATGTAAGAAGAAGAGTAGAATGAACTATTTAAGGTTTTGAGAGAGAAAACCCACCAAGCTGAAACTGTGTACTCTGCAAAATTATCCTCTAAAAGGAAAAATAAAGGTGTTTCAGACAAACTAAAATTGAAAGCAATTGTAGCTAGAGACTTGCCTTGCAAAATGTTAAAAAAAAAAAAAAAGTTCTTTAGAAAGTATGAATATGTCAGAAACTTAGATCTCCATAATGGAAAGGATATTGAAAAAGGAAAAAAAAAAAAAGTGGAGGTAAAATTTAAAAATTCTCAACAGATTTAACAGGTTTTTGTGTTTGTTCAAATAGTACTAGCAATAGCGTATTTGATTATGTGTACTTATATATATGCTATAATACACACATCCACACACACACACACACACACATATATGCTTACATATAAAGGAAATGGATGACAGCAATGATATAGGAGATAGGAGTTATTTTGCTATTTTTTTTACATTAGGGTATTACACTACTGGGATGGTATAGTGTTATTTGAAAGGGGACTAAGATTCTTGTCAATGTGTGTTGCAAACTCTAGGGCAATCACTAAAAAAAGTTAGAAAGGATAACTGAACTGCTAAAAGAGGAAAGAAAATGGAATTATATAAAAATTTAAAAATAAAGTATAAAAAGGCAGTAAGAGAGTGAAAGACAAAAAAAGCATAAAAGGCAAAACATGCATATAGAAAACAGTAATAAATATGGGCGATATTAATTCAACTATATCAGTAATTGCTTTGAGTGTCCATAGTCTAAATGCCCCAACTAAAAGACAGAGATGGTCACAGTAGATCCTGACTCTATGCTGCCTACAAGAAATCTATTTGAAATATAAAGACCCATATAGATTAAAAGTAAATGATTAAAGAAAAATATGCCATGCTAATATTAATTAAAGGAAAAACAGGCTAGCTATATTAATTTTAGAGCAGATTGAAAAGTAAGGAAAATTATCAGGGATAAAGAAGAATGCTACATAATGATGAAGAGGTCAATTTAAAAATCTTAATATGTGCCCAACTAACAGAGTGTCAAAAATGTAAAGCTAAAACTTAGACAAATATACTACTGTGAGTGTAGACTTTGACAGCCCTCACTCAGAAATAGATTAGGGGGCAGAAAATCAGTAAGTACGCAGTTAAACCAACATGATCAATCAACTGGATATAATTAAAATCTATGGACTTCCATCCAAAAACACAAGAATACACATTGTCTCAAGCTCACAGGAAATATTCTCTAAGATCACATTCTGGGTCATAAGATACATCTTAACAAATTTAAAAGAAATCATAAAATACTGCTGTCAGACCACACTGGAATTCAACTAGAAATCATAAAAGAGAGATAACTGGAAAATTCTAAAATACATAGAGATTAAACAGCACACTTCTAAATAACATGTGGATCAAACAGCTCTCAAGAGAAATTGAAAATATTTTGAAACTACATGCAAATGAAAATACAAGTTATCAGATTTGGGAGAAGCAGCAAAAACAGTGCTTAGAGGAAAATTTTATATGTAATCATTGTTACATATAAAATAAGTTCTAAAAGGAAATGAAAACTTAAAAAGTAAACAGAATGATTTAAAAAATTCAAATTAAAACATACATCAATGAAACTGAACACAGGAAATCAATAGAAAAGATCAATAAACTAGAGAAAACTAGAGAAACTCAATAAGCCTCTAGCCACATTAAGTTGAAGAAAAAGAGAAAGGAAACAAATTATTAATCAGATTCCCCTGTAAATTATAATAATGAAGGAATACCAACTCTATGCCTACAAATTGGATAACCTAGAAGAAACAGATTGATTCCTTGAAAGTCATAATCTACTAAAATTCACAAGAAGAAATTGATGATCAGAATAAGCCTGTATTTATTAAACAAATTGGATCAACAATTAATAACCTTTAAAACAAAAAAAAATACCAAGCCCAGATGGGTTCACTGGTGAACACTACTGAATATGTAAGGAAGAAATGATCCCGTTTTCTACACTCTGTTTCAGAAGAGAAAGGCAGAGGGAATACTGCTTCATTCATTCCATGAGGCCAGCGTTACCCTACAAGGTAAATCAGACATTACAAAAAACTACAGAGCATTATCTTTCATAAACACAGATGCAAAAATACTTGATGAAATATTACCAAGTCCAATCCAATAATACATAAAAATAATTGCACTTTACAACCAAGTGGGATTTAGTTCAGGTTCGATATTTGAAAAGCAATGAACATAATCCATCACATCAGCAGGCTACAAAAGAAAAAAAAATCATGATTGTGACAAATGCAGAAAATACATTTGACAAAAATGCAACACCAGTTCATGATAAAATCTACTAAGTTTTACATATAAGCAAAATCATGGAACTTAAAGCATAGAGAGAAAGAAAATTGAAAAAGAAGAAATCACAGCCTCAGCGACCTGAGGGGCAATATCATGCAGTTTACACATTTAGGTACAGTTGGAATCCTTGAAAGAAGGAAGAGAAATAGAAACAAAGTTCAAAAACAAAGAGTGACTAAAAACTTTACAAGTTAGTTTGAGACTATAAACCTGCACATCCAAGAATCTCAAGGAATCTTTCTGAGGTCCCTGCTCAGTATCTGTTGGCCACTGAAGTCTCCTCTCTCTGGTCACTGGGAACTTGGATGACTCGAGGCCCTGTGCAGGGATTTCTTTTCTTTTCTTTTTTTTTTTTTTTCTTGGCCTCCTGAAATTTTTCTCTGTGCATTTGTAAATTTATAATCATTCAAAGACTCTAGAGAAACCCTAAGCAGATTTCTAGAGCTCTTTTACCGTCTTTCCATGATCTTTCAGTATAGACTAATCTGCAAATTTTAGCTGCTTCTATCTCTCTAAACTCTGATCTGTGTATCCTCAAATCATCACAATTTCAAGATTGTGTCCTCTTCCCTGTAGTCTACAAATTGCATCGAGGCAGAAAGAGAGGGAGGGAGATTGCAGGCGCTCTCCTCCTTATTTTTTTATTTTAATTTTTTAAGGAATCATAATCCTCTTCTGCCTCTTATCTAATATTTGAAAAAAACTTGTATCACATATCTTGTCCATTTTACTTTGGGAGGTAATTCTGGGCCATCCTACTTGTAGCTGAAGAGATTATTTCAAATGAAATTTTTAAACACATTTTTTTAAGAAAATAATTTTATTTATTTATTTATTTTATTTTTTAAAAAGATTTTTATTTATTTTTTCAAGATTTTTAAAATTTATTTATTCATGAGAGACAAAGGCAGAGAGAGAAGCAGCCTTCATGCAGGAAGCCTGATGTGGGACTCGATCCAGGAACTCCAGGATCACACCCTGGGCCGAAGGCAGGCGCTAAACCACTGAGCCACCAGCGGTGGATCAGGGATCCCAGAAAATAATTTTTTAAAGAAAATAATTCATCTTTATAGATGAAATAAATCTAATGAACAAATCATAATTTCCAACTATTGCAGCTTTCATTATATATTACTCCCAATAAATAACCAACTGGGTTTGGTTTGGCTTTTTAAAATAACATTTTATCTCTTGGTTTTTATTTCAAAAGACTGATTAAAACATTGAATGGAAGAACACAGTTTCTTCAATATAAAACCATGAAATGGCAATTAAAATTGTAAACAGCCTTCACATATATTCATGCAGATCCATCTAGGCATACCTTCTGAAACCAATATACAGAAATAATAATACCGGTCACAGAAATTAGCTATAATGAAGCCTTCAAATTTTATTTTATTTTATTTTTAAAGATTATTTTTTGATAGAGAGAGAGCATGAGCAGAGAATGGAGAGGCAGAGGGAGAGGGAGAAACAGACTCCCTAGTTATTAGGGAGCCCAACTCGGGGCTCAGTCCGAGGACCCGAAGATCATGACCTGAGCTTCAGGCAGATGCTTAACTGACTGAGTCGCCCAGGCACCCCTCAGATTTTATTATTTTAAACTTTTAATTTTAACTGAAGATAATTACATTTACAATGTTAAGTAATTTTACATGGCATCTGCATCATCTATTATTATCATTAAGAGTTTTATTTTATAGTATTTGGAGAAATGTGCTCAATATATACATAATAGTGCACATCTTTTTCCTTAATATGTCTTTTTCCTTAAAATATGAATGAATAATAAAATATTATGCATGAATTCTATCTCCGATCCACCCAGCAACTGGACATTGCAATTATCAATGTAACTACGTGCTTTCTTGAAAATTTTCCTGAAGAGGTTTTAAAGAGACACTATTATCATAGGTTTATGGTAAATTTCCTAGTGACTTGTGAGAATGGTCGTTCCTAACATTGTCCCTCTGCCATCTTCCCAAGCTACTGCTAGACAGTTCATTCCATTGATACGTTTTTAGCAGCTTTGGAACTAGAGACATTAAATGGAATCTCAAGTTTCAGTGATGAAGATTAGATGCAGGAGCTCTGGAGTAGGAAAGAAATGCTTAAGGAAGGTAAGATTTCTTACAAAAATGTCAGCTCTGTGGAAACTAATGCTATTAGCATTATACATAGTTGGGGACAAAAAGATAATACTAGCATCTACTGAGACTTACTATGTCACAGGTGCCACTGTAAATTTCATATACATAAATATATATGTGAATATATATATATATATATATATATCAAGCCATTTATTCGTTGCAATAACCCTGTTATCAAGCCATTATTATTATCTCTATTTATACTTGAGGAAACTGAAGAGCTGAGATGCTCAATAACTCACCAAATACCTCATAGTTGGTAAGTGCCAGAGCCGTATATTGAATGCCACAGCTTAGAGCTATGCTCTCAATAGAGAGGACAATGGGGGTGTCATTAACTACTATTCCAACTCAAGGCTTGTAAACCTGTTCTGTTTAAATATATGAGGTGGGGGATCTAAGCCACTTAGAGTGTTATAAGACTATGCCTAGGGTGCCTGGGTGGCTCAGCTGGTTAAGCATCTGACTTGGTTTCAGCTCAGGTCATAATGCCAGGGTTGGAACTTCGAGCCCCTCATGGGGCTCTGCCCTCAGCTCAGAGTCTGCTTGATATTTCCTCTGCCCTCCCCCTGCTCACACTCATACTTTCTCTCTCAAATAAATAAAAAAATTTAAAAATAATTTGTTTATTCATGAAAGACAGAGAGAGACAGAGACACAAGCAGAGGGAGGAGAATCAGGTTCCATGCGAGGAGCTCGATGCAGGACTCTATCCCAGGACCCCAGGATCACACCCTGGACCAAAGGCGAATGTTCAACCGCTGAAGTCACCCAGGTATCCCGATAAATAAAATCTTAAAAAAAAAAAAAAGTCTGTTCTATTAGCATTCTTAGAGGAAATCCTGAAAGTCCTGAGTACAGATGAATGGGTACTCCTCCTTAGTTCTAAGCTGATGAGGTTCTAGAGCCAACATGACATACTAGAATCTCTTTTGACCCTGATTTCTCAGACCCCATTTGTGAAACCTCTTGTGTTCCTCTCCCTTACATTGTTTCATTATAGGTTTCTTCAGAGATCCAGCCTTATTTTCTAATAGAAATGTGTGCATTAAAAACCAAAGTCTCAAACACCAACAACTAAAAATCAGGTTTCAGTTTTAGTGTGCTGAATCTTCAAACACTTCATAGAGGTAAAGAGAGAGAGAGGATACAACCCATATTGGGAGTTCAGGGTATGTGAGAAGCCTTCCATCCTAGAATGAGTCTGATTTCTCAATTACAATGTCTATTAGGGCAAGAACACTCCTGCTCTGTTCGTTAACATAGCCCAGTTCCTGTCACATAGTGGCCAATAAATAAATATTTGTTGACTTCATGAATGAATGAATTAACATGGCAGGCAATCAAAAGGAGAAAGAGAATATAGACGAATTTCCACAGGAAAACAGATTCTCTGCCTATAAAAGTTCTACTTTATGTATTTATAACCCTTTTCTTTTCCTCATTAAAAACTTTAAAAAGCCAATTGGTTTCTTAGCCCATCTTCTCAATCCATTATTTTATGTAAAACACTCTTAAGCAATTATTTTTTTTCTTCCACTGCAACTTCAGGAAATGATAACTGAAAATAAGGAGGAAAATTCAATCTTCTGTTTTATACCAACTTTGAAAAAATAAACTTACAAATGATAAGTAGCAATGCAATTATAATCCTCAGTAAAAATGAGAACTTCTGATGGAAAACTAAGATGTCAACATGACAAAACCTCCTCTAACAAATCAATTATAACAATGGAAAAACTCTTTACAGATTTATCTAATATCTAGTTTCCAGGCCATCTCCCTCACATTGTAGAGTCCGTTAACAGAAAAATACTGTTAAATTTCTAGTATCTAAAGGTAGATGATGCAAAATTGTTGCTCTGAATTGAACTGTGTCCACCTTTAAACACTAAAGAACCTTATGGAAGCCTGATTGCTGGACTTTGAGAGTATGCATTCACTGAAAGAAGAATATAGATTCTAGTATCCTGACAGGAATAATCCATCATATTTCACTTCAATGACACTTCGAGACCTGAAGTTTGACATTCTCTTACAGCCTTTTATTCCCAAGCCTATAAAATTACTATACTTTTAGAATGCTGGCTGTATTTTAAACATGGGGCTCTCTGAAAGATATATGGTTAAAATGTACCTTATATTCTTCTCTTAAGGAGATTTTATTTTACACTAGAACTTATGTATTAGCTCTAGACAATTTTTGAAAACTTGCAAGCCCTGTGGAGAAACACAAATAAGGAGGATCTAAAATGCATTTCTCCTTTTTTAAACTTTTTTTTTTCATTTTTAAGGCTAATTTCTCACCATAAAGAACGATGACTAAAGCTTAAAAGTAAAGGTTATATAAAAACGATAATTTAGTCAATGGCTTGACATGTTCCTCTGCTGGCAGAAGGTAGTCTATTGGGAAGACTACCATTCTGGCAACATTCAACCTGCATTTGTAGGTAATGCAAAGCATCTAATCATAGTTGACCTATTAGAATTGAGATGATTCATTGAGATAATTTTCTACAATGAGACTATTAACTTTTAACAATTACTGGGGACCATGGACAGAAAATAGAATTGAGGACCTACGTATAAATGGAGTGCCTGTTTCACTGGGAGGAGGTTAGGCCCATTGAAACTGGGTCAAACCCAGTGTGGAGATTACCATATAATCAGTTACCATACAAAACTCCTATCTCAATGTTTGCCTTCTTCTCCTCTGTCAGTCTACACAAAAAGTGTTGGTAGGAAGCAAAGCATGGGAATGGTGTTAAGAATCCATGGCCTTGATAGTGTTCCAGCAATAACTGAACTATATTGCCTCACAGAAAGTTAAATATGGACATGAGGAAATTTTAACAACCCAGGCATATAACTAACTGGGAAGGAAAGCGAATATTAGGGACACAACAGTACTGCTAGAATAAAGATATATAAGAAATCACTGAGGGCTATTCATTATATTCAAGCTTTTGTCTGAAAAGTATTTAAACATTAAAAGGATGTAGTTTATCAGAATCACTAGGATCCTTAAGAATGTCTTAGGTAAGGCACGCTAGCTAAAGTTGAGGTACGTTAGCTAAAACAAAAGTAATACTGTTTTCTGGTGGTTGGAGCTTGGAATTATTTTAAGTATTATTCCAGGAGAGTTACATATGTCAAATACAGCGCGTGATCTCCGTATTTGTGCCCATTAAGAAGTTAAATATACGAAATGCTTCATTAGAGTGTCCTTGTAGTCATTGTATTAGTTTGCAATCTTTCAATTTGCAGCTATTTGCAGATGTATCAAGTGTAATGGGCTCTATTCAGCAAGCCATCCTCCCTATTGGTTGCTTCTCACATGGTCAAGGGCATACTAAACACGTTCTTGGAATGATTCCCTCTTTCAATCACTGTGCCAATAATCAGAATACAAGTGGATTCTTTTCATTTAGAACAACCAGGTGGCTGAAGAGAGTCAGTTAATAAGCAATCAGCAAAATCAAAAGCAATAATGAAGCTCTTCAAGGTTTTGTGCTGTATTGCCTGATATATAATCTCTATTTTGTGGGTAAATATACGGTATGCCTAGCAGTTGAATGACTTTGCTGATGCCACATTCCACTCTTTGTGAGTTTTATTCAGCTTTGAAGTTCTCGCTGCCAGGAGAGATCTAACATCTGTTTGAAGGCACTACCTTCTGTTGCAGAAGACTCACTATTACAAAGTTGGGTTTTCTACTGATACTACGGTTTTTAGTAGTGCCTATCAATTTATCTTTTAACTATACAAAGAAGTAAAACAAAAATAGAAAACAGTAACCACAAAAAAGTATATTGAATCTATTCATCCAATTTGGAAAAAAAAATTCTGTAATTAGAAGGATTTTATATTAAAGCTCTATTGGGTTCTCAGACCTTATAAGATTTTTCTTGCTCACGACAATCTATTTTCAGTGGGGAAAAAACTTTATCACATTCTATACTACTTTTATGTAGATTGGAACATTACTCCTCTGATGACATGAGTCAATATTTCTTTTTTTCCCTTAATACTGTTCTTTTGGGTATGACAGAGACAGTGTCAATGTGAATAAAATTCAAAGTCTAAATCAGAAAGGATCTTCAAAAACCTTAAGATAGTCTCCATTTCTCAATTGTATTTTAGATGTCTTTAGTTATATTAGGTTATGATTTTCTTCCAGATTGAACAATGCTTAATATTTAATGGAAGACATATAGTAGAGATATAGGGACTCTCAGACTCAGATAACATTCTGAATAAGAACAGTTCATTATGTCTGCTACTTTATTTTTCTTTAAGTGCCCACTGTCCATTCACCATAGTCAAGCAGTCAGTGTTCTCATTTTGCTCTTATAATTGCAGAATTCCAAATTCCTTGATTAGGGTTAGCTCTATTTTATAAGGACCCCCTTATAGACTGTAATTTTATGGTCATTACTGAACATATATTTAAGTACCAAGACTATTCCAGGTATCAAATAATTTACATGGCAAATACCTCAAGTACTTTAGTACTATTATCTTGTTCTCACAGTCACACTTTTGTCTGTTTGACGAATTCTTACAAAAGTTTCCTTAACCTGATTATATCCAGGCAAATAGAAGAGCCTCTATATTAGTCACTACTATTCCAAGACAACTGAAAGGGTGTGGTCTAGGGAATAGAAAATTAATCCCATCTGGAAGAACCAGATTTGGTTTACATGCATCCTACTGGCTGTGATTTATTTCTGTACACTGCAATGTCAGAACAATGACAAAACTAGTCCAGAGTGATGGCACTGAAGATTGGCACTATTATTTTCTATTGCTTATGACTCATGGAAACTGACAATTTTGTTGTCAGACTTGGAACAGTGATATGAGCTGGGAGGAGAAATTTGATTAGTTCCATGTGGTAAAGCTACTGAGGGGTGAGGAGGGACTAGGCAAATTAGGTTATTTTACTTTTAAATAAGCACATTTAGGACTAGGTAATCTCTGAGCTAGTATCAGTATGTTTCAGAACTCAAAACTATGCATAGAAATGATTGATACTTTTCTAAACTTCAAAATATTTGAAAATAAAACACTCAGCCAGGTCAAGATTTCAAGAAAGAATATAGCAAAAAGAGAACTTATCTATATGGGTCCATGTCGACATGGCAATAATGGTCACATAAAAGTCGCAATAAAGGGACATAATTTTGATTCAATACTCTGCTTCTTATTTCACTTAAAAAAAACTGTCAAACTGTGTCTATGTGTTTCTAAAAGTAAATCCACCATCCTGTCTACAGATCTGTGCCTACATTATTTGCCTTCCCTCATATTTTAGTAACAAACTAGTCCTCTCATTTCTCAGATCAAACCCTCCATGAGTACAGATCCTATTGCTTGTTACTCTTTTGAAGAAACTCTTCAATATTTCCATTTTCTTTTCCACATCATTAGCTTTCTCCCTTTCTACTGTATAATTCTCATTAGCATAAAAACATGATATATTTTCCATCTTGACTTTTAAAAAAATCCTGCAATCCCACCCCTACAATCTGTCTTACCCATTTAGCTCAGTAAAATAAGAGAAAAAAAATCTTCAAAAGAGTTACCTACACTCACCTTCTCATGAATGTCTTCTTGAATTAACAACCAGAATTTTGTTTCTACCATTCCACAAACTTACTTTTGTTGAAAGTCACCACTAGTTACCTCATTATTATTCCAACATCAGTACTTAGACTCCACCCATCTTGACTTGGGGGGAGATTTGACACAGCTGGTCACCCTCTCTCTTCTGAAACAATTTCGTCAATTGTTTTTTATCCAATTCACTTGCTATGTTCTTTTTTTTTTTTTTTTTTTTAATGTTTATTTATTTATGATAGTCACAGAGAGAGAAAGAGAGAGAGGCAGAGACACAGACAGAGGGAGAAGCAGGCTCCATGCACCGGAAGCCCGATGTGGGATTCGATCCTGGGTCTCCAGGATCGCGCCCTGGGCCAAAGGCAGGCGCCAAACCGCTGCGCCACCCAGGGATCCCTTGCTATGTTCTTATCTCACAAGCTGAGCCATCCTTAATTTTCTGCTGGATATCTCTCATCTTTCTCACATGTAAAATTTGGAGTACGTTAGTATTCAAATCTATACCCTTTCTATAGTCTTAGGTTCCTAAATAATTTCACTCAGTATTATACCTTTACAGCAATCTTCATACTCTTCCCAAAAAAATATTGTAAACATTTGATACAAACCCCCAAAAAACTATACATAAATAAACAAATTGATATATTGGACTTTATCAAAATTTAAAACTTTTGCTCTGTGATAGACACTTTTAGAGGCCTGAGAAGACAAGCCACAAACTGGGAAGTGTTTCAAAAATCACACACCTGACAATGAATTCATGTTATATAAAGAACTCCCCAGGAAAACTCAATATTAGAAAATAAAGCAACAAAAGATAGGCAAATGTGTAAACATGTATTTCACCAAGGAAGATAGATGGAAAAATAATAATCACATAAAAAGATATCCAATTTCATTAGTCATTAAGGAAAAGCATTCTAAAATCATTATGTGAAACCACTACACACCTATGGGAAAATAATAAAAAGCTGACAATACCGAATGTTGCCAATGTTTTTGAATACCTAGAGCTCTTAAAACTCGCTGGTGGGAATGTAAAATGGTATGGGTTTTTTGAAAATTTGGCAATTAAAAGAATAGGTATTATATAACCTAGGAATCATCATATTCCTTGGTATTTATCTAGAAGAAATGAAAACTTGTTCACACAAAATCCTGTGAGTGAATATTTATAGCAGTTTTATTCATAATCACCAACAACTGGAAAAAGGCCAATGTCTGTAAACCAACTGGTAGATCCATCTACCTCTATGCCTCTGTACCTCAGGCTAAAATCCCTGGAGTCTTTGTTGACACCTGCTTTTCTTGGACACTGTATGTTTGATTCCTACAACAGATTTTTTTTTTTTACTTTCAAAATATATCCAAGCTCTTCTCATTATTTCTAGTGTATGCTACCATCATCTCTCACCTGGACTATAGCAATCTATCCTGGCTTGAACATTTGTGAGTTTAAGGGTAAGAGTACCGTAGAAGCGCACCTATCATACATTTAAATATTTAAGAGTTTAAAATATCATAAATATGGTTAAGTAAATTATGATGGCAAAGAAAGAACCAAGTTGTTGCCCCTGGACCAAAGCTACCGGGTTTTAGCCTGCCTCCTCCTCTTTTCGCCCCCACCCTGCTAGATTCTACCGACAGGGCTCTCATCCACAGAAAATTAAGCTTGAACATTCAAGTTTATTCCACAACCTCTGAAAGCATTCGTTTCTTAGCCACCCCTCTGACTTGGGCTACATACACCCAGGAGTGGTAAAATCTTTGTGGAGTCCAGGGAAAAATCAAAAAGCAGAATATTTTGTTCAAAGAGCAGGGGGAAAAAGCCCATTAAAGTTACTAAATATAAAGCTTCTTTCTTCTGTGGTCTCTTTCTTAATTGATATGTTTTTGTTGTTGTTGTTGTTATTTTGCTTTTATTGTTGCCATTGTTTTTTTGCCTATGGTGCTGTGATATTTGATGTCATTCTAAACAAAGAAAATTTAATGTATATTAGCATATATTTTACTATTCATCTGTATATTGTGCAATGCCAGTTTTAAATGCAAATAGAACATTTAACTTGTATGCAGAATCGTAGTAATTAAACAGTTGTGATTTTGGCGTGGAAACGCATATGCATTTTGTTCTTACCAAAACAGTACAAATTCTATATATACTAAATCAACTGGTTTTTTTTTTTCATATCTTGATAAGGAAGGAGTAAAAGGAAAAGGAACTATGAGTTACCCTTTCTTTCTATTCTTTTTCATGTTACCATTTTTCCACATACCTGGTTGATTGATATAAAACGTAACAAATCAAAAAAAGATATGATAGAGTTCCTTGGTTGTTTGCCTCTCTTAGAATGTCATTTTGTTCTTTCTGTGAGCAAAGCACGTTCTGATTTGAACTAAGAATGTGGCTCAGTCCCCTTCCCACCACCTTAATTCAGTCATAAATATAATGCTTTCCTTATTCTCACTTTTCAAATTGTTGAATTCCTGAGCATTGTGGGTCCACTGGAATTCTGGGGCATCATTTGCTCTACATGTGAATAAGGTGGCAAGGATCAATGGACATGTAGCTTGGTGTATCTCCTCTGCTTATGCAAAATTTGGTTATCCCTCTGGACTTCACACACTAAGCACAAGTTTGAAGATGCAGTTTTTAAGAATTTTAGAATAGTGACAGCACTGAATTAAACCAAACTCTTCTGAATGTGGGGCCCTGTGCCACTTCACACCCAGGCTGTATGTCCATGAGATTAGCTTTGCACGTAGCAGTGGAATGTTCTGCTCTTGGAAAGGGAAAGGGAAAATAGTCATGATAGTAATGATTTCCAAGTTCCAGATGCCTAGGGAATGGGAAGGAGAGACATGGGCTCTGTTGTGGGAGTTGGAGACATCCTCTTTGCCCCCATGGATTTCTCACTGAAAAAAAAAGGGGGGGGTGAGAATGGCGCCCAGGGCAAGAGTTCATCTCCCACATTTAAGGACAACAGACTTCTAACTGGCTTTTCTTTTTCTGTTCCAAACCTTACTATCCTTTATCCGTATATCACCAAGATTAACCCTCTTTAAATGCATGTTAGACCATGACACTCCTCTAGACAAAATAATCAAACACATTTCATGTCAGAATCAAGACCAAAGTCCTTATAATGGTTTATATTTCTCTTGTTGGTCTGCTGACATTATTTCTTATACTTTCCACTCTCTAAATTTGCTTTAGTGCTTTAGTCTCTTTTCTGTTGAATGAATAATTGAAGTCTGGTTAGCTCTGTATTATTTATCCTATCTTCTTCTCTGATATGTATTTATTATTAGTGATAGCAATTTTCCTGGCCTTTCGAGGTTGACATTGCTTTCCAGCCATCTAATGTGGATATTACGGAGTGATCTTAAAATCACAAATTTGAGCTCATCATCTGACTGTTCTACTATTTTCAATAGTTTTCCTTTACTTGTAAGATAAAGTCAGAATCCCTTAACATAAAGAATGATTGATTCATATTTGAGGATCTGATGCATATTAACTGTTAAATTAATCATTATTGAGGAAACATCTGCTGATGAACTCAACATTCTCTAACATGGAACACAGAGTGATTTTCATTTTTTTTATTGTAATTAATTAACAGACCTTCCTCCACATGAAGTCATATTGTTTTTCTTATCCTTTTCTTCTATTCCTTCTTTTTTTAAAAAAAAGATTTTATTTATTCATGACAGAGAGAGAGAAGGGTGGGGGGGGCAGAGACACAGGAAGAGGGAGAAGCAGGCTCCATGCAGGAAACCCGATGTGGGACTTGATCCAGGGTCTCCAGGATCAGGCCCTGGGCTGAAGGCAGTGCTGAACCACTGAACCACCTGAGCTACCCCTTTTTTCCTTCTCTTTTGTTTCTTTCTCACACACCTTCCTGTTCAGTATCTCTCACCCCATATCAATTCAGTGGCATTTACACAATAACTATTTAATACGGGAAGTGTCATAGATTTTGAAGAGAGTTCTTTTAATGAGTAATAAATGTTAAGCAGTAACGATGCCCTACTGAATGTGAAAGGGCTGATAATCAGCAATGCAGATTAGTGAGACCTACAGCTTCTGGGTGTGAAAGAAATTGAGTTCAGTCTAAAAATCAATCAGATGGGAAGTAAGCTGTCACTAATGACAGAAACACCAACTTCCAGGGTTAAAGCCATAACTTTTTCAACTGCTGATACTTTCTGTTGCCAAATGCTTAGATTTTGCTAGTGTTTGTGAGCATTAATGGTGGATTGGCTGGAGTAACTACGATTATGCAGCTTTCTCACTAGAGATTATATATTTTTTTATCACTTTTACCATATTTCACCAATCTCAAAGTTCACCTAACTTACATAGTAATCTGAAAGCGTTTTTGTAATATTTGATAATCATTCTTGTGTATGAATACAATAAATACTCCATTTCTTCTAGAGTCCATGCTAGAGACTCCAAATTGCTTAACTTTTTAAAATAACATCAGAAGATTATTATCTCAATTACAAGTTTTTAAACTGTCAATTTTATGAGGCTAATTGAAATTCATTTTGATAAATATCTTTCGATGATAAATAGATTGCCTTCTACTATGTATTAAAGAACAGCTTGTTTCCTTTGGATTAAATTTTTTATGGTAAAATGCAAATAATTTTCCATTTCTTATAATTTATGATATTATTATCATATCCTGTTACATAAAATGACAATGAGCAAAAATACTCCTGCTGTTGCAATCTGTGCTGAAAAGCTTCCTCAAAATATATTGTCTCCATTCCTATCTGTAGTTATAGCTGTAGGAAGTAGGAATTTTCTCACAGTATTTGCTGGATGATGCTAATACTTGGTTATAATGGGCACTAAAAATATAACATGTGTTTGCTCAGCTCAAATTATAAACAGCAAAAGCTCTCTGAATAAGAATCATATGCTTTTAAGATTCGTTTTTGCCTGTCAGTGTTTTCTGTTTATTATTATTGGCACTTGTTTGCCATTTACATATAAGTAAATTCAACAGGAATTGCTATACTCTACAATCAATATGATACATAGTACAAGTCTAAGTATAAATGTGTGTATCCTTCTAACAACCTCTTTATGATTTGGAGAATGATCTCTAACAGGAAAAATAGAAAGTTTTAAGGTACGCAAATAACCCATAAACTCAGTGTTTCTTCAGGCTTGAGAACACTATGACCACTTGAGTAATTCATATATAATTTTGAGTAATTTCCTTATGTTTTATAAAACCAGGACCATGGGGGATCCCTGGGTGGCTCAACGGTTTGGCACCTGCCTTTGGCCCAGGGCATGATCCTGGAGTTCTGGGATCAAGTCCCATGTCGGGCTCCCTGCATGGAGCCTGCTTCTCCCTCTGCCTGTGTCTCTGCCTCTCTCCATCTCTATGTCTATCATGAATTAAAAAACTTAAATAAATAAAACCAGGACCATAACTTGGGAATATTATAATGTAAATGATAACTTTTTCTTCCTGAAAATCTAGATTATTAGAATAAGGGAATATAACATGGTGGTTTTACAGTTCTAGCCCTGGCTAGATTGCCTGTGTTCAGGTTGGTCATTTCCAATTCCATGACCACAGATCTCAATTTCATTATGTAAAATCAGATAAAGACAGTATCTTAAGATTAAGTGAGAAAATATGATATAGCTAATACTAATAATTTCTGGTATTTCATAAATGTTTAAAAACATTAGATTTTGCAATATTAAATTGATTCGAAGTGCATTTTTCTTACATTTTAGCTTTACAGAAAATAAGATGCATATTACAGTCTATAGTTTTTTTTTTTTTTTTTTTTTTACAATTACAATGCAGTCATAGCATAGTTGCCAATAAACATCAGAAGAACTGGAATTAACAATTGAAAATTGGAGACATTAATTTTTAAGGTCTTTCTCTCAACAATGTTTTTGTTATTTGTTTTTTAAGATTTCTTAGAGAAATCTTAGAGATTTAGAAAAGAAAGAGCAGGAGCAGGAGGGGCAGAAGAAGAGGGACCGATAGATAGAATCCTAAGCAGACTCCATGCTGAATGCAGAGCCCGACATGGGGCTAGATATCAGAATCCTGAGATCAGGACCTGGCCCAAAACCAAGAGTCAGATGCTTAACTGACTACATCACCCAGGTGCCCCTCTTAGCAATGCTTTTTAATGTCTTACACAAATTTTTAACCATTATTTCAAATTATTTTGTTTTCATATGCTAGTATAAACATTTTCCAATTTTTCATTGCTAAATATATATATAATTGATTTTCATATTGACCTTATATCCTATAATGAGATTTGTTAGTTTAAGTATTATATTATAGAATATGTAGGATTTTCTATATACATATTCTATAGTCTAAAAATAGACCGTTTTGCTTCTTCCTCTCTGATATGTAGTTTTTTTAACCTAGGATTACTGCAACAGTAAGGGCATCACATAGAATGGAAACAGATATTATTTCTGTGTCCCTAATCCTAGAGGAAAAGTCTTTAGTCTTTCATGACTGAATACAGTAGTAGCTGTAGATTTCTCATAGATGTCCTTTATCAGGCTGAGGGAATTTCTATTTTTAGTTAGATGAAAATTATCATAATAGGTGTTGAATTTTGCCAAATTCAAACACTTTTTTCTATCTACTGAGATTATCATATGATTTTTTTTAGTGTGTAAGATTACATTAAATGGTTATTAAATATTAAACCAGTTGCATTCCTGAGCTAAATTCCAGTCACGATCATGGTTTTGTGTGCATACATACACAAAAATACATATATACATAACATATGTTTGTGTGTATAGCTATATTTAATTTGCTAACATTTGGTTATGAATTTTACATTGCTATTTTGAGGTATATTAGTAATTATTTTACATTTTTTTGTGCTGTCTGTTTCTGGATTTGGTATCATGATAATGTAGGCTTCCTGTACTCATATGGCTAGTATTTCCATTTCCTCTTTCTCTTTTTTCTATGCAATTTATGTAAGATTGATGGACTATATCAATTTATTTCCTTGGACCTAGAATTTTCTTAAAACTTTATTTAAAAATTTAGGTTACAAACTCAATATCTTTTTTCTTTTTTTAGATTTTATTTATTTACTCATGAGAGACACAGAATGAGAGACAGAGACATAGGCAGAGGAAGAAGCAGGCTTCCAGCAGGGAGCCTGATGCAGGACTTGATCCCCTGACCCCAGGATCATGACCTGGGCCAAGGCAGACACTCAACCACTGAACAACCCAGGTATCCCCAAACTTAACATCTTTAATAACTAGACTACTATTCAATTTTTAAAAGTCATTTTATAAGTTGCCTTTTAAGTCATTTTTTATTCATTGTTTTTCAAAGAATTGTCAATTTTTTTCTAAGTTGTTTGTCTTAGATTAGGCTGCTACAATGAAATACCACAGAATGGAAGACAAAAACAATAAACATTTATTTTTCATAGTTCTGGAGGCTGAGAAAGTCAAGTTTCAGGTAATAGCCAATATAGTTTCTGGTGAGATTTTCTTTCTGGCTTACATACAGCTTTCTTCTTTCTCTATTCTCACATGGCATGGAGAAAGATTATCTTTCTCCTGTTTATTCTTAAAAAGGTTCCACCTTCATGATCTACCTCCCTCCTAAAGGTTCCACTAGAACCTTATAAAATATTCCTCCCAACAGCAACAAAACGCACATTCTTTTTAAGGACACATGAAAAATTCTCCAGGGTACATCATAGATTAGGCTACAAAATAAATATTAGTAAATTTAAAGACTGATCATATCAAGCATCTTTCCTAATCATATGGTATGAAAGTGGAAACCAGTTACAAGAAGAAAACTGGAAAATAATTGTGGATGTCCCTGGGGTGGGGAGGCATACGTCAAAAGAGAAACCAATATAGAAATTTTTTAAAAATTGAGAAAAATTAAAATGGAAATAAAACATACCAAACATTATGCATTAGAGCAAAAGCAGTTCTAAGAGGGAATCTGATTACTGTGATAAATGCCTACATTAAGGAAAAAAAAAGCTCCAGTAAACTTAACTTTACACTTTAAGGAATAGAAAGGCAAAAACTAAACCCAAAGTTAGTAGAATGAAATAAATAACAAAGCTCAGAGTAGACATAAACAAAATAGAGACTAAAAAGACACTAGAAAAGATCAATGAAACTAAGAGGGTTTATTTTTAAGATAAATAAGATAAAACTTTAGTTTGGATTAACAAGAAAGAAGGATCAAAATTAGAAATGAAAGAGTAGACACTACAACTGATACCACACAAATATGAGGAATCTAAAAAAACACTATGAAAAATTATACACCAACAGGGCAGCCCAGATGGCTCAGCAGTTTAGCGTCACCTTCAGCTCAGGGCCTGATACTGGAGACCTGGGTTGGAGTCCTACCTTGGGCTCCCTGCATGGAGCCTGCTTCTCCCTCTGCCTGTGTCTCTGCCTCTCTCTCTCTCTCATGAATAAATAAATAAAATCTTTAAAAAAATTATGCACCAACAAATTAAAAAATCTAGAAGAAATGGATAAATTCCAAAAATATACAACACATCAAGACTACATTATGACGACATAGAAAATATGAACAGACCAATATCTAGTAAGGCAATTGAATTAGTAACTAAAAACTTCTCAACAACAAACTGTGGAAGCAGGTGGTATCACTGGTGAATTCTACCAGACATTTAAAGAATTAATATTAATTATTCTCGAACTACTAGAAACTTTAAGAGGAGGAACTATTTCCAAACTCATATTATGAGGTCAGCATTACCCTGATATGAAAACCAGACATGGACCCACAGGAAAATAAAATTATAGGCCCCAAACCCTCATGAATATAGACACAAAAATCCTCAACAAAATATTAGCAAACCAAATGTAACTATCCATTAAAAGAATCATGCACCATGATCAAATGGGACTTATTACAGGAATGCAGGGATGGTTCAGTACTCACAAATCAATTTGATGTGCGAGTTAACAGAGTGAAGGATAAAATCCTGTAGTCATCTCATTGCATACAAAAAAAGGATTTTACAAAACTCAACATCCATGCATGAAACAAAACTGTCAGCAAATGATGTGTAGGGGAAATATAATAAACATTAATAAAGGCCATGTGCAACTAGCCCACAGCTAAGATCATACTCAAAGGTAGAAAGCTAAATGCTTTTTCTCTGTAATCAAGAACAAGATGAGGATGTTCTTGCTCACCATTTTTTATTCAACATAGTGCTAGAAGTATTAGCCAGAGCAGTTAGGCAAAGAAGGGGGGGGGGGGGCATCCAAACTAGAAAGGAAGAAGTCAAACTGTCGCTATTTTCAGGTGACATGATATTTTCATCATTTACAGAAAAAAGCCCATGGGGTACCTTGGTGCCTCAGTTGGTTCAGCATCTGACTCTTTATTTCACTTTAGGTCATGATCTCAGGGATATGAGTTCAAGCCTTGCATTGGGCTCTACACTGGGAGTGATGCCTGCTTAAGATTCTCTCTCCCCATCTGCTCACCCCTGGAAGGAAGGAAGGAAGGAAGGAAGGAAGGAAGGAAGGAAGGGAGGAAGGGAGGGAGGAAGGAAGGAAAAAGAAAGAAAAGAAGAAAGAAAGAAAGAAGAAAGAAAGAAAGAAAGAAAGAAAGAAAGAAAGAAAGAAAGAAAGAAAGAAAGGTGTAAAGAAAAAAGAAGAAAAAGACTTCACTAAAAAACTTTTAGGATTAATAAATGAATTCAGTAAAGGTGCAGGATACCAAACCAGTATATAAAAATCAGTTATATTTAAGAATTCCAGGGATAATGGCTAACTAGAAGGTTCCTAAATTCACCTCATACCTTGGCTAAAACTAGATAATATTCACATCAGAGCAAGAAACCCAGAAAAAGAACCAACGACTGGCTGAAAAAATTCCACAACTAAATGTAGAGAAGAGGCCACACATCAAAGATGTGGGAGAGACAAAGACTCAGTAGGAACCTAAACCTCATGGGTCTGACCACAGGAGGGAGGGAAGGAGCCACAGGAATGGAGAGGGGTGAGAAATAGACTAGCACAATGGGGAGCCTACAAGGGCAAGAGAAATCCCTATAGCATTTGGCTTTGAAAATCAGAGGGCCTCAATTTCCTGAAAGCATACAACCAGTGAGACTTAAAGCCCAGAACTTTAAAAATCAGTGGGCTCAGCTCTGAGAGAACATAGAAGGTAATAGGAAGCTGAGGCCCTGCCCTTAAAAGATGCAGGCAAACAGTCTGCAGAGATAAATCTTGGAAGCACGAGTCGGAAAGATGCCTGAGGCTTACAGAAAGGACGGTTACTAATCTCAGAGTTCACTAAGGGACTTTTCCAGAAACAAAGGAGCTGGCAGGTACCATTTTCCTTCCCAGTTCCTCATCATAATATAAACACACAGATACTTAGAGGAACTAGCACTCTGTAGGCACTCGTTACCCAACTTGCTTATACCATCACTGTAGCCATACCTGCTTCAGTCCTAGTGCTGTGGATTCCCTCCCCTGAAGACCCATGCAAACTTTGCCAATTCTGCCTCTCCTGACCTCCTATAGAGGACACTGGCACCTTGTTAAAACTACAGCCCCCCATGGGGTACCTGGTTGGCTCAGTTCATTTGCTGTCCAACTCTTGATTTTGGCTCAGATCATGATCTCAGCATCCTAGAACTGAGCTCTGCATTGGGCTCCACATTCAGTAGGGAGTCTGCTTAAGAATTTTCTTCCTTTCCCTCTGCTCTCTCACTCAAATGGGTAAACAACTTAAAAAAAAAATCCCACAAAAAAAAAATCAAAAAAACTGCTCCCTCTGCCCATGTGTGTTTTTGCTCAGCCATTCCAGTCATGCCTGTTCTACACAGTGGCCTGCACACTGCCTATGGAGAACGAGCACCCACAGTTTGTGGCACCATGCCCCCACCCACCTTCATGTTGTGGAGTGGCCCAGCAAACCCAGTCTCCTCAGTGACTGTGCATCCCTAGTGGAGGAGGATGAGCACTACCTAGTTAAAGGTATGTCCTACTTATTACTTTTTTTTTTTCTACTTATTACTTTTAAGAGCAAGAGACACAGCTGGCTTTCCTAACCCACAGAGCCAGACACAGATAATTGGGCAAGATGAGGAAACAGAGGAATTTGTCACAAGTGAAGGAATGAGACGGAGCCACAGTGGAAAACCTGGGTAAGACAGATATAAATAACATGGCTAGTAGAGAATTTAGGTGGTGATCATGAAGATACTCACTGGACTTGAGAGGAGAGTGGAGGATATCAGTGGAAAGAAATAGAAGACATAGAGGAGAACCAACTAGAAATGAAGAATAAATGAAATTAAAAATATACTTGTTGTAGTAAGTGGTAGGCTGGAAGAAGCAGAGGATTGAATTGATGACCTGAAAGATGACCTGGAAAGGAGTCAAATTGAACAAATGAGAGAAAAAAAGAAATATGCAAGAGTGGGCTTGGGGAATTCAGTGGCTCCATCAGGTGTAATAGCATTCACATTATAGGGATATGGGGGTGGGGATGGGAGAGGGGAGAAAAGAGGGCAAAATAATTTATTTGAAGAAATAATGGCTGAAACCCTCCCTAAGCTGAGGAAGGAAACAAATGCCCACATCTAGGAGGCACAGAGATCCTCCAGCAAGAGTCAACTGAGGGAGGTCCACACCAAGACACATGGTGATCAGAATGGCAGGGAGTAGTGATAAAGAATTTTAAAAGGAGCAGGTGCAAGGAAAGCAGTTATAAGCAAGAGAAGCCCCAATGAAATTGTCAGCAGATTTTTTTAGTGGAGACTTTGCAGGCCAGAAAGGAGAGGTGTGATATATTCAGGGTGCTAAAAGGATGGAATCTGCAGTCAGGGATACTCTATCCCACAAGGAAATAATTCAGAAGGAAAGTTAAAGAGTTTCTTAGAAAAACAAAAACTAGGGGCAGCCCAGGTGGCTCAGTGGTTTGGCACCTGCCTTCGGCCCAGGGCATGATCCTGGAGACCCAGGATCAAGTTCCAATCAGGCTTCCTGTGTGGACCCTTTGTCTCCCTCTGCATGTGTCTCTGCCTGCCCCTCCCTCTCTCTCTCTTTCTGTGTGTGTGTGTGTGTGTGTCTCATGAATAAATACAAAAAAGAAAGAAAAACAAAAACTAAGGGGGTTTGTGACCACTAAACTAGCCCTACAAGAAATATTGGAGAGTCTCTGAATGGAAGGGAGAGACAGTAAGTGAGAGTGTGAAAAGTAGGAAACACAAAAATAGTACAAGTATTTCTTTAAAAAATTATTCAAGAGATCCACAAAACAATGTAAAACATGACACTATATGCCTAAAACATGGAGGGGAGAAGAGTAAGGAGTGGGTTAAAATTTAACTGACCATCTAATTAAAAAAAACATTAACTGACCATCAACTTGCTGTAGACTAATATGCAGAAGATGCTGTACAAACCTAACAGTAACCACTAATAGATGTGCAAAGTACAAAGAGAAAGGAGTCAAAGCATACCACTAAAGAAAACCAGCAAACTATGAAGGATAGACAGAGAAGAAAGAATTAGAGAAAAAATACAAAATACAAAAAAATAAGACCTGTGATAAAATGGCAATAAATACATATTTATCAATAATTACTTTTAATGTAAATGGACTATATGCTTCAAATCAAAAGATACAGGCTGACAAAATGAATTAAAAAAAACAGAATCATCTATATGCTGCCTACAAATGATTCATTTTAGACCTAAGGACACCTGTAGATTGAAAGTGAGGATGGAGAAACATTTTCATACAAATGAATGTCTAGAGAAGCTGTAGTCCATATATACAATGGAATATTACTCAGCCATCAGAAGAGGCGAATACCCACCATTTGCTTTGATGTGTTTGGAACTGGAGGGTATTATGCTGAGTGAAGTAAGTCAATCAGAGAAGGACAATCATCATATGGTTTCACTCATATGTGGAATATAAGAAATAATAAGAGGAATTATGTGGGGAAAAATTAGAGGGAGACAAACCATGAGAGTCTCCTAACTCTGGGAAACAAAGAGTTGCAGAAGAAGAAGTGGGTGGGGGGATGGGGTAACTGGGTGACGGACACTAAGGAGGGCACGTGATGGGATGAGCACTGGGTGTTATACTACATGTTGGCAAATTGAATTTAAATAAAAACAAATGTAAAAAAAAATAAGCAATGATCAAATACTCCTGAAGAGGAAGAATGAGATGGAGGGCTTTGCCAGTTGGCAAAACTTTTTGCTTTTATTAAAGGTATAGTGATAAAAGAAAAAAAAAGAATGTCAAAAGAAAGTTGGAGTAGTGATACTTATATTAAACAAAATATATTTAAAATGAAGACTGTGAGAAGAGACAAAGAACAACACTGTAAAATAAAGAAGACAATATTGATAAAATGATATAACAATTGTAAATATTTATTCACCTAACATGGGAATGACCAAATACATAGAACAGTTAATAACAATGATAAAGGAACTAATCTATAATAGTAGGGAGATTTTAACATCTCACTTACATTGATGGACAGATAATCCAAATAGAAAATTAATAAGGAAACAGTGGCTTTGAGTGATATATTGGGCCAGATGGATTTAATAGATATATAAAGAACATGCCATCTTAAAATAGCAGAATACACATTCTGTCCAAGCGCACATGGAATATTCTCCAGAATAGAACACATGAGCCCACGAAACAAGCCTCACCAGTTTTAAATTGATCAAAGTCATACTATATATTTTTTTCTGACCACAATACTATGAAACTAGAAATCAACCACAAGAAAAAAAAAAGTCTCAAAGGACAACACATACATGGAGATTAAACAATATGATACTAAACAATGAATGTGTCAACCAAGAATTCAAAGAAGAAATCAAGAAGTACATGGAAACAAAAACGAAAACACAATGGTCCAAAACCTTTGGAGTGTAGCCAAAAGTCATTCTAAGAGGGAAGTTTATAGCAGGCTTACCTTAAGAAACAAGACAAATCCTTAGTAAACTACCTAACCTTATGTCGAAAGGAATTAGAACAAATAAAACCCCAAACCAGTAGAAAGGAAAGATTAAAAAAGTAGAAAAAAACAAAACAATAAAATCAAAAACAATGACAAAAAACAAGTGAATACAACAAGATCAATGAAACCAGCAGCTAGTTCTTTGAAAAGATTAACAGAATTGATAAACCTCTATCTGGATTCATAAAAAGAAAAAGCAAATAAATAAGGGTAAGGACTCAGATAAACAAAATAAAAAATGGAAGAGGAGAAATAATAACCAATAGCACAGAAACACAATTTTAAGAGAATATGATACAAAAAACTATATGCCAACAAATTAGACAATCTAGAAGACCTGGATAAACTCTTAGGAACTATCATCAACCAAGACTGAAGAAGAAATAGAAAATTTGAACAAATTACTAGCAAAGAGACTGAATCAGAAAAACAAACAAAACAACAAAACAAACAAAAAGCAACTCCCAATAAGCAAAGTTCCAGGGCCAGATGACTTTACAGGGAAATTCTACCAAACACTTAAAGAAGAGTTATTATCTTTTATTCTTAAACAATTCCGAAAAATAGAAATGAAAACTTCCAAACTCATTCTATAAGGCCACTATTATCATTCTGATACCAAAACCAAAGAAAGATAACCCCCAAACATACACACACATAAAGAGCACTACAGGCAAATATCTCTGATGGACACAGGTACAAAATTCCTCAAAAAAGTACTAGCAAACCAAATCAAATACATTAAAAAAAAATCATTCAACATGATCAAGTAGGATTTATTTCCAGGGTATAAGGGTGGTCCAAAATTCACATATCAATCAACATGATACATCAATAAAAGAAAGGATAAAAGCCATATGGACATTTCATATTTCAGGAATTGTTCAGGAAAACAATTTGACAAATTCTAGCATACATTCAGGATAAAATCCCTCAACAAAGTACTACCTACAGTACAGTACTGGCACAAAAATAGACCCATAGATCAATGGAAGAGAATAGAAAACCCAGAAATAAACCCACAATTACATGGTCAATTAGTCTTCAACAAAGCAGAAAATATCCAATGGGGAAAAAGACAGTCTCTTCAACAAATGGTGTTAGGAAAACTGGTCAACACAAAAATAAACTCAGAAGGATTTAAAGACCTAAATGGGGGACCTGAAAGCATCAAACTCTTAGAAGAGAGCACAGACAGTATGTCTCTGATATTAGTGGTAGCAACATTTTTCTAGATATCTCTCCTAAAGCAAGGGAACAGAAGCAAAAATAAATTAATGAGACTTCATCAAAATTAAAAGCTTCTGCACAGTGACAGAATCAACAAAATTAAAAGGCAACCTACTGAATGGGAGAAGATATTTGCAAATGACATATCAAATAAAGGGTTAGTGTCCAAAATACATAAAGAACTTACATAACTTAACACCCCAAACACAAATAGTCCAATTTTAAAAATGGGCAGAAGACATGAACAGATATTTCCCCAAATGAAATTTTTTCTTCAGATGGCCAATGGACACATGAAAATACGCTCAGCATCACTTATCATCAGAGAAATGCAAATCAAGAAGTACGATGAGATATCACCTCACACCTATCAGAATCGGTAAAATCAAAAACACAAGAGAAGAAATGTTAGTGAGGATGTGGAGAGAAAGGAACCTACTGTTGGTGGGAATGCAAACTGGCACAGCCTGTGTGGAGAACAGTATGGAAGTTCTTCAAAAAGTGAAGAAATAGGACAACTCTATGATCCAGTAATGGCACTACTGGCTTTTTACCCAAAGAATACAAAAAACACTAACTTGAGGTCATGTGATGTAATAAGCACTGAGTATTATATAAGACTGATGAATTACTGAACTCTACCTCTGAAACAATACACTATGTTTTAATTTTTCAAATTTAAATAAAAAAAAAGAAATACAGTATGAGAACTCTGTTTAAAAAACCCACTAAATTGAAAGGATATATGTACCTCTGTGTTTATTGCAGCATTATTTTTATCAGTCAAATTAGAGAAGCAGCCCAAGTGTCCATCGATAGATTAATGGATAAAAGAGATGTAGTATGTATATATACACACACAAAAAGGAATATTATTCATCCATAGAAAGAATAAAATCTTACTTTTGCAATGACATGGATGAAGATAGACTATAATGTTAGGTGAAATGACAGAGGAAGACTGATGCCATATGATCCCACTAATATATGGAATTTAAGAATCAAAACAAATGAACAAAGGTAAAAAGAAAAGAGAAATTGTCTTCTAACTATAGAGAACAAACTGATGGTTACCAGAGGGAAGGTAGGTGGGAAGATGGGTAAAATAGGAGATGGGGATTAAGGAGTATACTTGTTGTAATAAGCACTGGGTGATATATAAAACAGTTGAACCAGTATATTGAACACCTGAAACTAATGTAACACTGTGTGCTAACTCTACTGGAGTTAAAATTTTTAAAAAGCTGCAAAAAAAAAAAAAAAAAAAAAAAAAAAAAAAAAAAAAAGAAAGAAAGAAAAAAAAGCAAATTTTCCATACCTAATTTTAAACAGATCAAGAGATATGGCATAAAAATACAAGTTGCCTATTTTTTATTTATACAAAATATTAAAATAATGAAAAAAATCATTTGCAATTGTGTCAAAAAGAAAAAAAAATACCTAGGAATAAATTTTTCCAAGGTGGTGAAAGGTCTGTACACTGAAAACTATAATACATGGATGAAAGAATTTGAAGACACAAAATAAATGAAAATAAATTCCATGCTCATGAATTTGAAGAATATTGTTAAAATGTCCAAATATCTGAAGCAATCTAGATTCAATACATTCCCTATAACAATTGCAATTAACACTTTTCACAGCAATAGAACAAACAGTACTAAGATGGGTATGGAACCACAAAAGACTGAACAGGCAAAACGATCTCGCCGACGATGAGCAAAGATGAAGGTATCATACTTCATAATTTCAAACTATGTTACAAAGCTATAGCAATCAATATAGTATGGTATTGGCATAAAAACAAACATAGATCAGTGAAATAGAACAGAAAACCCAGAAATAAACTCATGCATATGTGGTCAATTTATTTAGGCATAGGAAACCCTGGAGCCAAAAATATACAATGTGGAAAGGCTCTTCTTTTCAATCAGTAGTGTTGGGAAAACTGAACAGCTACAGACAAAAGAATAAAACTGGACCCTATCTTATGCCATTTGCAGAACACAACTCAAAATCGATTAAAGACTTGAACATAAGACCCAAAACCACAAAACTTCTAGAAGAAAAGATAGTAGGTAAGTTCCATGACATCACTCTTGAGGGTAATTTTTTGCATTGAACATCAGAAGCTGAGGCAACAAAGGCACAAGGTCAACCAGTAGGACTATATCAAGCTAAGTATCTGTGCGTTGCAAAGGAAATCAGCAACAAATGAAAAGCTAATCTATGGAATAAGAGAAAATATTTGCAAATCATGTATCTGATAAAGGGTCAATATCCAAAATATATAAAGGACTAATACAACTCGGGACACCTGGGTGTCTCAGCAGTTCAGCATCTGCCTTCGGCCCAGGGCGTGATCCTGAAGTCCCAGGACCAAGTCCCACATCCGGCTCCCTGCGTGGAGCCTGCTTCTCCCTCTGCCTGTGTCCCTGCCTCTCTCCCTCTCTGTGTCTGTCATGAATAAATAAATACATAATATTTTTTTTAAAAAATACAACTCAATAGCCAAAAGGTAACTTAAAAATGGAAAGAGGAATTTGAATAGATATTTTCTCTTCCATTGATTACATATAAATGGTTAACAGGCACATGAAAATGTGCTAAATGTGCTATGCCTCAGGGAAATGTAAACCAGAACCACAATGAGATACAACCTTCCACTTGTTTAGAATGGCTTTCATCAAAAAGATAAGTGATGACAAATGTTGGCAAGACTGTGGAGATAAGGAAACAGTTGCATTGTTAGTGGGAATGGAAATCCCTTTAAAAAATCAGTCATTGAGCTACCATATGACCCAGCAATCCCACTTCTGGAAATACATCCAAAGGAAATGAAAAAAAAAAAAAGGTTATTAAAATAGATACCTGTTTTTTGAGGACTATTTGCATAGCCATGCTATGGAAACAGTGTAAGTGACCACCTATGGATGAATAAAGAAGACATGGCATCTATACACATGAAATATCATTCAGCCATGAGAACAAAGTAAATCCTGCTTTTTGTGATGACATGGAACATGTGGGCCTTATCCTCAGTGAGATAAGTCAGACAGAGAAAAACAAATACTACATGGTATCACTTAAATGTGAAATCTAAAGATTTTTTTCTTAAAAGTCAAAGTCATTAGAAACAGAACAGGAAAAAAAAAAAAAAGAAACAGAACAGGAAAGTGGTTGTTAGGAGCTGAAAGCTGGGTAAGTAGGGGAGAAATTGGTAAAAAGGTACAAACTTTCTGGTATAAGGGGAATATGCTCTGAAGATCCAATGTAAATGGTCAATAGTCACCAATACACCTCCTCTGACCCACCCACCCCCTTTCTCAGAAAAAAAAAAAATCATGAAATGAAATCGTGACCTATCAAAAGGAGGAATGGATCCCACCCAAAGTTTTTCTTACTTACATCATATGTATAGCAACTCCCAAAACTTGGGTTGTTACAATTTGGGGAAACAGGTGAGCGCTTTTGTTATTTGGTTCTGTTGATTTTCTATTAATGCTTTAGCAGATTCCTACAAGTTTAGTGCCTTAAAACAGCACAGATGTATTATTTTACAGTTTTTTTTTTTTTTTTTTTTTTTTTTTTCAGTCAGAAGTGATATAATCTCAGCACATGAAAATAAAGGTGTTTGCAGACTGTGTTCCCTTCTCAGGTCTACAGAGAAGAACACTATTTTCGTTCATTCAGTTTGTTACACCTCAGTTTTTTGTTTGTTTGTTGTTTTTGTTTTGTTTTTTGTTTTTGTTTTTGTTTTTGTTTTTGCAAATGCAGACCAAGATTGACATTACTTGCTGGCTAAAATGTGAGAGTCCTTTCCAGGTTCTAGAAGCCACTATGATCTGCGGGTAGTGACCTTTCATCTTCAAAGTCATCAATGGCATATCAAGTCCTCCTTGTGTCATATCTCTGAGTAGAATCTGCAAAGGTTCCCTGCTTTTACAAATTTATGTTTTAGGGATCCCTGGGTGGCGCAGCGGTTTAGCGCCTGTCCTTTGGCCCAGGGGGCGATCCTGGAGACCCGGGATCAAATCCCACGTCGGGCTCCCGGTGCATGGAGTCTGCCTGTGTCTCTGCCTTTCTCTCTCTCTCTCTCTCTCTCTGACTATCATAAATAAATAAAAATTAAAAAAAATTTATGTTTTAGATTGAACTCATCTAGATAATCCAGTATACTCTCCGAGCCCAAGGACTTTAACCTTCATTATGTCTGCAAGGTCCTTTTGCCATGTAGGGTAATATATTTATCTGTTCCAAGAATTAGGTTCTTTTTTTAAAGTTTTATTTATTTAAGTAATCTCTATACCATACATGGGGCACAAACTCATGACCCCAAGATCAAGAGTCATGTGCTCTACTAACTCAACCAGCCAGGTGCCCCCAGGAGTTAGGTTCTAAGGATATATTTGGAGGACATTTATTGTGTATCCCACAGAAGGGATAATTGCATTTTGTCGGTTTTGATTATTACAACCAGAATACAAACCTATGACCTAGATCATGCCAAATCCCAGGCTTAAAACAGGTAGCTAATGACATAAAGCAGCAGGGATCGTAGAGCATCACCCCCTCCCAAGGGTGAAGTTTGTAGGGAATGTCCTGAAGAACAGTAGTAATAGTGCTGTTTCTTTTCCTACAGTTTTTCCATTTCCACAATTAATTCCTTTGTTCCCATGTATAGTCAGGACTGTAATACATATTATATTTTAACTCTAAACTAGGAGTCTCTCACAGAGGTACACATTTTATTGCCTGAGGATACCATGCCCTTCCCAGTACAGACCTGAGCATATTTGTCAGTACCCTTTAGTGAGAAGACTTTCGGCATTTTAGATGGATCCTTCTTTATTGTGCAGGACTGTCCTACCCACAGCAATATGCATACTGCCCATGATCCTTATACACTAAACATTTCTTGTCTCTAGTGTCTAGACAGCCCAAAACAACTCTATTCAATTCAAATTGCTCCTTAGTTTGTTATATTAACACTAGTGAGAACTGCTGTTCTAAATATTCAATATATGTTTGAAAAGGTGATAAAATGAAGTCGGAGGTGAGAAATATTTCCCATTTATTCCTTAGTATATTTGCTTACAAACAAGTATTGAGAAATTCCAGAGTGACAAATTCTAATGCTGGACACTGCATATAGAGGGCATAGAAGATTCTTAACCTAACGCTTTATCCATTTCTATGTACTTCCCCTCAGAGAAGAGGGGCAATTACCACTGTTACTCAGATTTTATGGCGTTGATTGAAGCACATGTATAATTGTGTTCCAAAAAGATAGTTCTCTCCCATTTTTCATGACTATGCCTTCTGGATAAATGCCACAATGTATTTTTTTTTCCCTTTTTTCATTTATATGTACCAAGTGACACACTCCTTCAATTACAAACCTGTAGCAAAATTGAAAGAAAAGAGGAAAGAGGCAGCTTTGCTTGAGCCTTGAGTTCAATGTACATGTTGTCTCAGGATGTTAGAAAAGTCCTGCACTAGCATAAAAGAACAATTCAGCTAGTAATTTCCTTTATTTATCATTTGCTTGCATGCATAAATCCCCTAGGGACTCCACATGAGCAATGACCAGACCAAAATAAGATTATAAGCCTCTAATAGTATGATTCTCCCCACACTATAAAACCTGCCATGCTTTGTATTATTTGGATTCCCTCCACCTTCCCACCTCCATAGGTTTCCATAAGATAATGCTAATTGTTGAAATATGAACTTCCTTACACAGAGTAAAAACAAACAGAGAAACAAGTAATAAAAATAATACAGAACTCACACATTATAAGAGATGTAGAATTAGGGAAGTAAACATCCAAGGCTTGAAGAACAGGCTCTGCATCCACACCAGACCCTAGAAGCGGGCAGAAATCTCACAAGGAAAGAAGAGGGCTGTGGGTGCCAGTTGTGGAGGAACAGAAGAAATGTCAACTAGGGCTCACTCCCTGTGGGGAAATACTGAGAACTGATGCTAACCCTTGTGGATCAGAGCTCAGGGTAACAAGGATCTGAGAAAGAGGAAATTAGAAAGTGCCTGGGACCAGTGTCTGGGGAAGGTGTAGCCCTTGGAGGACAACAAAACATGATAGAAGAGAGTAGAGTAGCCTGGAGCCTTGGCAGTCAAGGGAAAAGGTATATACTGAAGATAAGAATCCCATTGAAACAAGACAATAGCAAAGAATCATGAAGTTTTAAAAAAGAATCTTTTACTCTTATTTCTAAAAGTGCTGAGATCATCAAAGGGTGAAAACACTCCTTTTCTTTCTATTTTTAAAGTTTGCCTCTGTTTGTCATCTCAAGGGTTTCTGCTGTCAGCAGCAGCAGTAGTTATATGAAGGGACCTGAATACACACAGATATATTTTGAAAACTGGAAAATTTAACCTAAAGTACATTTTAGCTTTGGAGTGCCCTTGAGGGTAGAACTGATTTGCTCAGGAGATGAATAATGGGATTCATTACTATGACCAGGTGAAATCTAACATAACCCAAGGTATTCCCTTGTTGTTGAGCAGCTTAGAGATTGTGGAGAGAAATGCAGCCCCATTTCTAGTGATTTCTTCTCTTACAACTGAAATCATCAACAAATGGTGTATCTACGTTCATAAGTATGGGGAGCATAGGCCAGCCCTGTGCACATTCATGTGACTTTCTTTTATTTCATTTTAGTTTTATGAAGGAAAAAAAGAAGGTGTTTATCACATATGCTGTAAAAAATAGACTTGATTAATATCTTATCGGTGTAAATAATTACTTACACATTTTGCTTTTGTTAATGTGTCCAAATAGTCACATGAATCATGTTAGATCACTTACTTATTAAGAGACACTTTTTTGTATTTTTCATTCTGTTATATATACAATAAAAACCGTTATATAAAATAGAAATTCAACAAATTTAGGCCACTGTTTTCTTTATAGTAGTTAAAATTCACAGCCAGAATGCTTCTTCTGTAGGTCTTATCAAATATTAAGTGGAAAAAAATTAATCATAAACATTCAAAAATTTTTCCAGATAATAGGAAAAGAGCTTACCTGCCTTTGTTTTAAGAGGCTAAAATTGATGCAAACACCTAATGAGTGTGCTATAAAAAAGTTATAGGTCAATTCATCTATGAATATATGTAAAAATAAGATGAGTCTCAAAAACCTGTATTTAGAAGCTCTAATAAGGGACAACCGCCACATTTAGCAAAATCAAATCAAACCAAACCAAACCAAACCCTATAACCTCAGAATATTAAAATGACTTGTTCCAATCCTAGTTATTGTCAAAGTTAAGATCAGAACCCATAAATTGATGTCCAGTACTAAGCTTTTCAATTCAACGATTGGGTCAGTTAGGATAATGTATGTCACTATTGCAGGTCAACTCACAAGCACTATGGTTTAACACATTTAACATTGGTTTGCTGCTCACCTAAACTGACAAACACTGACAGCCTTCCCCCTGGGGATTAAGGCCTACTGGCACCTTCCATCATATGTCTCTGCCATTCTCTAGGGCCTTTATCCTATGCATCCAGTTAACAGAAAGAAAGAAAGAAACAGAAAAGCTCATCTTCTTAACTATCATAGCAAGTGTGACACTGATCACTCAACTTCCACATTTCATTCCTGAAAAGCAGTCAGATGATTTCAGGGAACCCAGAATGGTCCTACCAGCTCCACAAAGATTGTGGTGAAATGCTAGCAGTCTCTTTATGGAAACCATACAATGTTCTGTATTACACTTGTCCTGTATAAACCTACTTAGCATCATCCAATCCAGAGCACTTTAAAACTATTTCTCAAAACTACCCTGGTTTGAATGACAGATTATATGATCATCCTATGTTCTGCTACAATGCTCTTAGAAAACTGCAGATTTTTAATTTGTTGTTTGAATTTGGTTTTAAAATTTAAAAAGGAAGTGACTATTCCAACATTGTACTGTTTTGTTGTAGATATTATTCATATACTGTTTAAAGTATCCAGTCCATAGAAAATACTTAACAACTCTGATGATCCAGAATGTTGTGATGATTCAAAACATATTTTCCAGAGATATTTAAAAATAACATTTTCAGAACAATTATGTTAAACTTGTATCATAAATTTCTCAAAATAGCATGTATGGGGTTTTTGGACCCTAGGTAATATAGTTTTGAACAAATTCATACTTAGATTAGTGAGACATAGCTGTTCCAAGGTACAGTGAATATTTTCAGGACATTTTGAGAGAAATTTTAAATACACAACGTAAGTATGCCTCAAAGACAAATGAGATATTATGCTGCCTGAAGGCAAAAGAATTGGATGTATGCCCCTTTAAAGCTCCTTACAGTTTCATAGTACTATAATAAATTCTCCTGCAGAGTATACTTTGAATATATAAAAATGTTTTACAATGATATGATATGAAGCAAATGAGGATGTAAAGAAGGACCCTCTAAGCAGTAAGATGCCCAATATCCTGAATACTAGCATTCTGTGATATCATGTAAAATCTGCTTAGGAATTCTGAGAAATAGAACTTAACATGACAAAGTGTTGAGATCCAAGGGTAAAGGCAATAATATTCTATCTCTTGAAATATAATGAAAACTACACTTCATTAAAGTGCAATTGTCAACTTAGAGGAATGATACTGCTTTGCTATGTCAAAATAACAAAAGTAAATAAAATAGAACATGAATTTTCAAAATCCTTGGGACAGGAGCATGTATAATTTAATCAGATGCCTCTATGATGCACTTTTTTGGAATAAAAAATGTATTAAATATGAACATGGTAGATATGATCCATTCAACTTATTTTCTTTCTAAACTGCCCACCCTTAACCCCTTACCCAATGCCCTGTTTGCCCTTCATCCTCATCTCAAAATAAACATAGCTGTCAAACATCAATGTCGCAGTGAAGACTTTATAAAATCTTCAATGTTTTGAATTCCAAAATAACAGCCTGACCAGCACATTCTGAGCTAAAACCCCATAAATTCTTAAATGTACTATTCAATAGCAAATGTTCTGAAATCTTCCTAATAATGACTCATGTCATGAAAAGGAAAACAAGTAGAAATGGATGTCTTTATTCTTTAATAGAAAATGTCAAAATTTTTCATTATTTGTAATATCTTGGTGAACTTTATAATCTTCCACTCTTAATTGCTCTACAATTTGCACATTTCTAAAGTTTTATGGACTGTCTTTTGAGAATTACTGTCCGTTATACCCACCTTTATTCACCAAGATATCATTAATTATCCTCTAAAATCTGAGACCCTCTGATTAGAATTTTAGTATTACTTATAAACATGTTATTGTATTATATAAGGAAATATTAGCATAAAATAGAATTTTTATCTATAAGAGGTCTCTGTAAGTCTCATGGTAACTAGAGAGTAACACCTATACTGGATTCACAAAATATGAAGGGAAGAGAATCAGAGCATACCACTATGAAAAAACATCGGTTTACAAAGGAAGGTAGCAGAGAAGAACAAAGGAAAATCAGAACTACAAAACAGCCAAAAAACAGTAAGATGGCATTAGTAAGCCCTTACCTATCAATAATGACTCCAAATATAAATGGATTGAATTCTTTAATAAAAAGGCCAGAAGTGGCTAAATGGATAAGAGAGATCCTACTATATATGCTTCCTACAAGACACATTTATTTCAGCTTTAAGAAGAACATGCACATGCTTAAAGTAAACGAATGCAAAAAAAAAAAAAAAAATTCCATCCAAGTGGAAACCAAAAGAAAGGACAGGCACCTACATTTATAACAGACAAGAGACTTTGAGGCAAAAATGCAAACAAGAGACAAATAAGATCATTATATAATAACAAAGTAGTCAAACCACCAGTTATAAATGCTGTAAATATATGCATTACAAATTAAAATACCTGAATATATTAAGCAAATACTAACAGATCTAACCAATAATAGTGGGGGACCTTCAACACCTCACCTTCAACAATGAATAGATCATTCAGGCAGAAAATCAATTAAATGAGACCAGAAAAACAAGGAAAAGATCAAGGAAATTGAGCCATTTTTTAAAAAGATAAGCCAACAAATTTTTAACTAGACCTAGAAAGTAAAAGACTTGAATAATAAAAATTAGAAATGGAAAAGGAAACATTACAACTGATAATATGGAAATAAACAGGATAATAAGTAATTTCCACAATTATGTGTCAACAAATTAGAAAACCTAGAAGAAATTGATAAATTCATTGAAATATACTTATCAAGACTTAATCACAAAGATCCAGAAAATATGAACAGAGCAATACGAAGTAAAGAAAAAATATTTCAGTCAGTAATCAAAAACCTCCCAAGAACAAAGAGCAGAAGACCAAAAGTATCATTGGTGAATTCTAACAGACACTTACAAAATTAGTTTTAATCCTTCCCAAACCTTTTCAAAAAATAGAAGAGGAGATAATACTCCCAAACTTCTCTTGTAAGACCAGCATTATTGTGATAGACTGATAAGGACGCTGCAAGAAGAGAAAACTACAGACCAATATCCCTGATGAATACAGAAATTCTCAGGAAAATATCAAACCAATTTCAACAGCATGTTAAAGAAATATATACTATGACCAAGTCAGATTTATTTCTGGCCTGCAAAGAGTTCAACACATGCATGTTAATAAATGAGATATACCACATTAAAGCTAAAAATCATATGATCACCTCAATAGGTACAGATAAAGCATTTGACAAAATACAACACCCATTTATGATAAGTCTCAACAAATTGGGTTTTGGAGGAACATAATTGGACTTAATAAAGGCCATATACAGTTAGCCTATGGGCTGAAGCCATATTTAATGGTGGAAAGTTGAAAGCTTTTCCTCTAAGATCAGGAAGAAGACAAGGACAACCAGTCTCACTACTCTTATTCAAAATAATTCTAGAAAGCTTAGCCAGAGTAATCAGGCAAGATAAAGAAATAAAAGACATCCAAATTGGAAAGAAAAAAGTAAGATTTTTATTATTTGCTGATGATATCTTATAGGTTAGAAAATCCTAGATGTCACCATTTTGTTGTTTTATTTTCTATTATTCAATGTAATTTTGTCCAAACATAGATACTGTTATGAACTAACATTGTATAGAATTATCTGTGTTTATTTATCTGGCTTAGGATTTTCAAATCCCTCAAAGCTGGCAGTGGCTACTTTAAAGAGAAGTGGTCAATAGAAAACAACTTGGATACCACTGCTTCACTGATGATGTCAGTATAAGAAGGAATACAATAAATAATCCTCTATACATGTAAATACAATCCATATGTAGTGTGTATATACTATATATTTTATATTACATTTATAGTTTTATTAAATTATATATATTAAATGTATATTGCATTTACATTATAAGCATTTATATATTTATATATTCTATAATTGATATATTTTATAATATGAACACTATAAAATATAATTATATGTATTATATATTTTTACTTTATATATATTTTTATAAATCTTTTATAAGTAATTATATAGATATAGAGGATATAGATCTTTTTTGGCACAAGCTCCCCAACTCTTTACATCTTACACCATTCCAGTTCATGAGGCTGCTCTTCCACATCATTGTCACCCAGATTCCACAATTTATATTAGACTACACTCTTGGTGTTGTATATTTGATGAATTTTGATGAATGTATAATTTGATAAGAGTAGAATAGTTTACCCTAAAAACCTTTTCTCTTCTACCAAACCATCTCTCCCCAGAGACAGCCACTGGAAACCACTGATATTTTATTGTCTCCATAGTTTTGCCTTTTTCTAGAATGTCATATGGTTGGAATCATACTGTATGTAGCCTTTTCAGGTTGGCTTCTTTCACTTGGTAATATGTATTCACAATTTCCCTATTTCTTTCTATGGCTTAAAACTCATTTCTTTTTAGTGAATAATATTCCATTTAGAAGTGACCTCATTTCTTAATTTATATCTGTACTTCTATCTAGCAGCTTTATCTTCTGCCTAAGTTTAGATTTCTTATAATGCAGGTATCCTGATGATGAATATTTTCAGCATGTGTGTATGAAAAACTATGTATTTTGACATAATTTTTTCTTTGCATTTTATTGAACTGAATATGTTAAACTAATCCACAGTAGAATAGATATTTTTCTTTTGTGTATAGCCCTATGGGTTTTAATACATGTATAGATTTGTGTAAACACCACCATGATCTAGATAGAAAATAGCTCCATTTCATAACCACCATTTTTGAATAGCATTTTTACTATGTATCGAATTCTAGATGGAGGGTTTTTATTTTGCCTTATGTTCTTTCCGCATTTTCTGATGGTCTATCTGCTCTATGTTCAGATCTTCTATGTCATTTTTTATAATTTCTTCTTCCATGTATAAAAGCAAATCAAGTGTTTTGGGGATCAAAATATATACAATTTAGAGGAACACTTCTATAAAAGAATAATACAAAATTATAGTTATTAAATTAGGCACAGAGCTTGCACAACAATGTCAATGTACTTAATCCCACATAACTGTACAATTAGCGATGGTTAAGTGGTAAATGTTATGAGTGATTCACAATATAAAAATAGCAACAAAAAACAAAAATAGTTACACAAACAACAAAAATAGTTACACAAACAACAAAAAATAGTATTAAGACTTTGAAGGTACTTGTGTAAGTATAAATTCATTTTAAGCTTTACTGACTTCATAGAAAATTCAAGCTATTGTCAAGCTATTGTTTCTTTAGCTACAATGAACATATGCATTTTAAGTTTATTTCTAATATCTGAAATGCATGTATTTTTCTCCTATTACTGTTAGTTCTCATTGCAACATTAACTACCCTACCTTTGGAGTTGAGGGCATCTTTATCAAGCACTTTGCAATAAATGTGGGGAAGATCTCCTGTTAGACCCTTGTCTTTTTTTAATTTTAAAATTTAAATTCAATTTAGGTAATAACATATAGTGTATGTTAGTGAGGGGGATGTATCAGGGGTAGGATTTAGTGATTTGTTAGTTGCATTTAATATCCAATGCTCAGTACATCAAGTACCCTCCTTAATGCCCATCACCCAGTTACCCCATCCCCCCACCCACTTTCCCTCCAGTGACCCTCAGTATGTTCCCTAGAGTTAAGGGACTCTTGTTGTTTGCCTTCCTTTCTGTTTTATTTTTCCTTCCCTTCCCTTATATTAAAAGCTGCTGACCTTTGAATTCCATCCCTCTTTTCCTGATAGGTCACCAAAATCAAATGTCAAGTTTTCCACAATTAAAAATCCCATAGAGAAAAAAAAAATGCTGAATAACCCTGTTTTTTCTAATTCTCATCAGATTTTCCCTGATTGTATGTATATTTAAAAGCTCTTAAGAGATGATTTTTATAATGTATACCAGAATTTTTTTTTCTACAATAAAATTTAGCCTGCATCATCTACTCTATTCCTCACACTGTATGTATCTTCACTTTAAAATAATACCTTTGGACAGTAATTTTCAAAAAATAAACAAAAATAAAGGAAAAAATAAATCTACCTTTCATTTTCCCATTATTCAAATATGGCATTATGTTGGCTTTTTCCCCCTCCCAGTTTTTTTAAAGATATTTTTCACAGTTGTTATGTTCCATATACAATTTCTAAAGTAATATTGTGCTAAGGAATATTGTTCATACTACATCCTTTTATAAACATCATTTTAAGTGTTTGCTTGAGCGCAGAGAGTATGCCCTTTGCATCTCCCCTGCTGTTACACACTGATACCCACTCTCATTAAGCATTCAGTTATATTTGTTAACTTGAATGAGAGTACAGGAGTTTTAAGTAGAAAGCTTTCTGGGATAGTCAGTTCTTTCTGCCATATTACCTAACACAGTAACATAGTTCAAAAGTTGGCATTTGATAAACAATTGCTGAATTAAATGCTGTAAGACTCATGTCGCCAAGTGACTATACTACAGAAGGAGATGCAGTATGTGCACATGAATCCTTGCCAAGCCCCAGGTTCCTACCGCATTCAGTTTAGGGGAATAATAATGAATTTCCAAAGCAATGGATATGGTAACTTATATTTTACTACAGATAAGAAGATTTCTCTGGTGACCATTCTACTTGCTTTTGTCTTAGTTTCCTATAATCAGTTCTCAATACAGCGTCCAGGATTTTTATTTTTTATGTATTTTTAAAATTTAAATTCAATTAACCAACATATAGAACATCCTTAGTTTCAGATGTAGAGTTCAGTAATTCATCAGTTGCATATAATACCCAGTGCTCATCACATCAAGTGTCCTTCTTAATGCCCATCACCCACTTATCCCATCCTCCCACCCATCTCCCCACTTTTTAATTGGTTTTGAAGATTTATTTAATTAATTAAATTTATTTGAGAGACAGCATGAGCAAAGGGAGGGGCCAAGGGAGAGGGAGAGAAAGAATCTCAAGCAGACTCCATGCTGAGTATAGAGCCAGAAGCAGGGCTTAATCCTACAACCCTGAGATCACGATATAAGCCAAAACCAAGAGTCAGATGCTTAACTGACTGTGCCATCCAGGCACCCCAGGATTATTCTTTTAACGTTCAAATTGATCATGTCACTCTTCTCTTTATACTCTCCAATACTGCTTCACCTCAACGTAAACACCAAACTCCTTAAAGTGGTTTACAAGGCATTATGTGATCTAGTCATGGTGCTTTTCTGACCTCCTCTTTCACTGTGTGGTGCTTGCTGTGATCCACCCACACTGGCCTCTCCACTGTTTCTTAAACCCACCAGGTATGCCTGCTTCTCATCCAAGGGTTTGGCATTTGCTATTCTGCGAGGAAACCTCCTTCCCACACTCCCTCAGATCATTCATATCTCTGTTCATATATCTTATTTGAAAAGTCTTCCCTCTCTTCAAACAGGCACTCCTTGAACTCTTTGCTACTTCATTTCTTCCTTGGTCCTCACAGTTGCTTAGTGTTGTACTTATTCTTTTTTTTATTTTGGTTTTGCTTTCTCCAAACTAGAACATAAGCTTTCTAAGAGTAGAGAATCTTCACCTGTTTTCTCATTAATGCAAAACTCCAATGCTTAGCAGCTGGAATATCTGCTTGGTAAATATTTGTTAAAAATATAAATGAATGAATGCTGAATATCATGTAATGCTTTTATTGTATACAGTCTCTTCTAAAACTTAGAACTTTGTGAAATTATTATTAGCTCATGTTAGAGAAAATGGAATTAAGAAGTTGAGAGTCAAAGACCTTGAGAAGTTAAGGCTCTAATATATCTATATATATCTGAATCTCTCTTTCTAGAGAGAACAAATGTGATGGTGGAATGCTTGTAAACCAAATGAAAGAACCCAAGTTTGGGCTTCACACTGCAATCATTTTTTTTTTTTTTTTTTGGTCAAAGTCCAAATCCTTTTCTTTATATCATGCTGAGACATGGATTGAATGCAAACAGCTTAATAATATTTTGATAATTTCACAATCTAATATTAGCTTCTAAGCTATATTTGTCATTGACATAAAGGAGAAATCTTATGGTTATGGATCTTGAAACTCACATAGGACACCACAGAAGACAAAAATCTTTGAAATTTAAAGGAAAAAAATTCTGTGCTTTCTTTGTAACATTGAGATTGTAAAACTTTGTGGTTATAAAATGATCTTACTCTAGGTGTTTATGCCTTGACTTCAAACATCTGCTCTGAGAGTAATACAGTGGGCTTCATATATTGAGATGCATGTCTTTTGCCTTGTTTGTGAGGTCTTTCCCTTCCATAAACATTCACCTTAAATGACTTAATGTCTATGGTGCTGGACATTAATGGGAAGTATCTCAGAAATAAAATTATTATAGGACCAGAATTTGAAACTGTATTCTAAATTTGTATCACATGCTTAGTAGATTGTCACTTTCTTTCTGTAACTCTTACATTCTAGGTACATTGGGGGGTGTGTGTGTGTGTGTGTGTGTTTAATTAGAATTAATAAACCTGAGCTTAGGGCTAGATCCCAACTCTTTACTCTTATAATTGAAGTTGACTGCAAAAGCAGTTATAAATTTTTTTTAATTGTACTTCCCTTTAGATGATAATATTATGCATGTCTTGGCCATACAGGACAAGGACTTTGAATTTATTTGATAATAGAACTATGTTCTTGATGATCCTGTTACGGGGGGGGGGGTGAATATAGATAAGATCACTAATTGGGCTAAACTTAATTCAAATATTACATTTCTAATGTGTTTCATATATTTTTCTAGATGCTTTTAAGGTCATGTGGTAATAGTTTGGAACAGAGAAAAGTTGACTGATCCACCAAAGTCTTTGTCCCATTTGCATCCATATTATTTCCAATGAGGACTAAAATCATTGGATTCTAAAAGTCTTGATTAATCTTAGATGCCTCCAACTCCACCAGCACCAAGGTATTTGACCCCCAACTACTACTGTTAAATACCTTATATACATCAATAGGCACATAAAGTTATCACTAACCTATAATAATATTTAAAGTTTGAGATAAGAAGCAGAGAGTTTAGTTCATCTGCCCAAATAAAAATCTTAACAGAGTTGAATGTGAAGTACAAGGTGTTTTGTTTTGAATCCCATTATTAAGACCACATGATCCAAATTGTTTATGTGTCTTTCCACTTAATTTGACTTCTTTTGATTTGGATTAGCTTCTTGACTGATTCTGCATCCTCTGGGAGAAGCTCTGAGCACTTGACAAGCAGAATGAGAAATTCAATTATTGCTATATTAAATCCATCTTCAATTTGACATTTACCCTCAACTGAATATTTTCATTGAGTCTGAGACTCCATTAACAATTCCCTTCCGTTTTTTATTATTCACATCTTTAGATTTATCTCTTACTTTTCACAAGAAATCCTTCCATTTTTAACAAGCTTAAACAACCAGCATAGAAATTCTCTCTAGGAAATTAGCCTCTGACTCTATCTTCATATATATATAATGGATATAATATTTAGCTTATAATATTTTAAAGGCTAAATAAAATAATATAGACAAAATGCTATAGAACAAAAACATATTACAAGGTTAACTGTATTCTTCTTGGACAGGTGATAACATATGAATATTTACACAACCCTAATAATTAGATGACAACATGGTTATATGACTTAGAAAAAAAAGACAGTTTTGGTGATACAGGGTTAAAGAATTAATTAATGGTAAAATATCAAGGGTTAAAGGAATGAACCACAAACAAGAAAATGATTTACAGAAGCAAAGAACCATCAAATGAAAAACTAACTTGCTGAAGGTCACATGCTATTCATTAAATCATTCATCATTTATTCACCCAAATGTATAATAAATACCAAAATACAGTAATGAGCAAGATATACTCTATGTTTTCATGGAGGTTACAGAGTCCAATAAACAGCCCGTCCCAGAAAATAGTAATGCCCCTTGAAACACATCTAATGTGTTAAGAAAACAACCAAGGTCCTGAAACAGAGAAATAAAATACCACATATAGAAGTCCTCAATCTCATTAGGAGTATACACTAAATATAAACATTCTAGCTAGCTAATTTAAGTTTCCTCTATCATTAAGATAATATGATTACAAAGTTTTCTGTATCCATTAGGAAACCATTTTCTTTAATGAAAAGTACATCTTTCCTTCAATGAATTAAGAGAACTTCAAGAGGCACCTGTTTATGAATCATTTTCTTTCAACCTCTCTTTTTTTGAAAGATACTGAAAGATGTTATACTTGTATATGAAGATTAAAAACATGATTCTTGTCCCAAATGATCCAAAATATAATAAGGAAGATAAATGTAATACACAATTGCAGGCAAATAGGATATATGCAATCACATAAGCTTAGTAGAAATGAATTCTATTGAAAAAATGGAAAGGCAGTGCATAGCATAAGTCCTACTCTAGAATAAGGTTTCAAATAAATAGACTTTTCTGTTCATTCTTTTCTACTACTAATTTGAAATTAATTTGATCAGGTAAGATTGCATTAGGACACTTATTCAATGAATTTTAATATCTAACATTTCACAGATTCTGTGATAATGACTTGGTGTATAAAAAAGAAAAAAAACAGTTTACTCGGGCTCCTTCCACATCACTGCAAATAGCAAGATTTCACTCTTTTTGATGGCTGAATAGTATTCTATTGCATGTATGTATGTGTGTGCGCACACACACACACACAACATTGTCTTTCTCCATTCATCAATCAATGCACATTTGGGCTCTTTCCATGGTTTGGCAATTGTTTATAATGTATACTTCTAGCTATTTTTTACAGACTTTATTTATTTGGCAAAGAGAAGAGAGAGAGAGAGAGAGAGATTACACAAGCAGGGGGAATGGCAGGCAGAGGGAGAGGGAGAAGCAGGCTCCCCGTGGAGCAGGGAGCCTGATGTGGGACTCAATCCTAGAACCCTGAGGTCATGACCTGAGCCAAAGGCAAATGCTTAACTCACTGAGCCACCCAGGTGCCCTAACACATACTTTTAAATAGTTCACTACTTATGAGACAATAAACACATTGGAAATTTCAGATTTTTTTCTTTGTATGGTTACTAAATGTAAAGGTCTGGATAAGATGCTGTTATAAGAAATTGTATTAACAAATTTACAGAATAAAGAAACCATGCAAAAAATAAGAAATACTAACATAGCTAGCAGTAAACCTAGGTACTCTTATAGGTTAGCTATTAAAAACTTCTAATAAACAGGGAGTTCATAGACTACTAAACCAAACTAAGGAAAACTTTTGAAGTATTAAGATGGAAATAAAACTTTAACATACAAAGTTAATCCCAGGAAAGTAAAGATATCACAGTATTAAAAATTATTATAATAACATGGAGGCTGAAACATGAAATTACCAATATGTGATCATTTTTAACTTTTTAACATTTTTTTTATTAATTCATGAGTGACAGAGAGACAGAGAGAGGCAGAGACACAAGCACAGGCAAAGGGAGAAGGAGAAGCAAGCTTCATGCAGGGAGCCCTACATGGGACTCCATCCTGGGCCTCCAGGATCACAACCCTGGCTGAAGGCAGCGCTAAACCACTGTAGCCAGCCCCTCATTTTTAGCTTCTAAAAATAAAATTTCCTGTGTTGACATATCGTAGTAGAATGTCAAAGTGGAAAAAATAATATAAATCATTTTGTTAGGTGACAAAGCATTTGAAAAACTCAGCATTTACTTTAATAGTCTTAATAATTAGTAGTTTGCTTTTTTCTGATTAATAAATATGCCATTGTATAAATATGCCCCAGTTTGTTTATCTATTCTCCTGTTAAGGACTTTGCTTGTATTTTGTTTTTGTTCATTATTAATAATATTGCTATAAGTAATAGAGTACAAGTCATTTTGCAGATAATTTTTTTTCTCGCTTCAGTAGATATCTAAACAGAAATGCTGAGTCATAGAGTAATTCATTTTTAACTTCATCAGAAATTATCAGGCTTGCAAAGTACATTTACTGTTTGTACCATATTTACTGCTACTAGCAATGTATGCACGTCTATTGCTCCACATCCTTGCTGACAATTGATATATTCGGTCTTAATATTTATCCCTTATTGTGGGTCTACAGTGTATTATTCTGATTTTAGTTAGTATTTCCCTGATAATTAAATGTAGTTTATCACTTTTCCATGTGCTTATTGGTCATTCTTATCTATTCTTTTTTGAAGTGTCTTTAATCTTTTGCCTTTATTTATTCATTCATTCATTTAAATGGAATTAAATACGCTGGATACAAGTCCTCAGCCAACTATAGGCATTGTAAATATTTTCTCTTAATTTGTGATTTGCTTTTTTCATTTTCTATGATATACAAAATTTAATAGAAAAGTTACCACTGAGTTAGCTCTTTCTTAGATGCCTTGAAAATAAAACTTTTTCTTTTTAAAATAATTGAACTCTACATCTGAAACTAATGATGTACCATATGTTGGCTAATTGAATTTCAACTTTAATGAAATGTTTCATATCTGATTTTTGCTTTAATAATTGTTGTTACTACTGCTACTGCTATTTTCAATATAAACTTCTCAACCACACAAAAATGTGTCCTGTTTCCTTTGTCCTCTTTTCACTTAGAAAACATACTGCTTTTGAAAAGTTCTTGGCTGCTCCGTACCAGGACTTAGAATTCACCACTTAATAGTGAAAAGCAAGCTTGTTCCTTAAATCAATGAGATCAGTCTCACTAATTGCAAATGAAGTATCCCTTTGCTTTTATTTATGTTTGACTTTTCCAATATTACAATCTAAGAAGTATGTATTTTATATTTGATCTGAATTTAAATCTCAAAGAGGAGACAGATGGCCATAACCTCAGTAGCAAGTAAATATTATTAAAATCATACAGTTCACATTTTTTTTTTTGTAATAGAATTCACTGTTAGAAACCAAAAGTCAAGTTTATGTGAAATCTTTGCCCATGCCTCACATATTTTAAGACTAATGTCTGATCCAGGTCAATAGTTCTATCATTATCTTTGTTTTTCCTACAGCTTTTGTCTTACCAAAAAAAAAAAAAAATGCTTCCATGAAGTTATTATAATGAACTATGCACAAAACATATATAGTTCAGAATTGTTTTAACAGTATAAGAGTGATGAAGGAAATAAATTTGTCAGGGGTTGTATTATACTACATGTTTACATAAGACAAAAGTCGCTGCTTACAAAGTACATGGCTGCCTAAATTTTTATATCCCATACAGTCTTATAATGTTTAACATCTTATGTACAAGTATGAATATATTTGGAGGACTGAGCACCCCATGCCTTCCTTTTTGTTTTTGATTTTACACATACTATTCTCTATACTGAATGGTATCACCCTTACTATACTGTATTTGAAGGATATGTTCACTATTCAAGTTTATATTTTCAATTCTTAGAGCAGCTAGCAAAAATATGATCACCCTAAAGCTGTGTGAGGTAGATATTACCATTACAGAAGATAAAATTCAGAAAAATCAATTGCTTGCTCCAAGTCATACAACTAGTTCAGAATTTAAACCATCTGTCTATTCCATGACATTACCCCATATGAGTGTGTCATTATTAATAGGATGCATTAATTGAAGTTATATTTCAACACCAATGGAATTTAAAAATTAGCTATTTAGCTTATTAAAATGTTTTATAAATTGTGGAGTGTCATTTCAGTTGGAACATGACCCTTGCACACGCCATGATTTTCCCCCCAATCGAGGTTGTAATCTATAGGAAAAAAATTAATTTCTCTATTATTTTAGTTGCAGAATTCTCTATTTCAAGGTAATATATTGTCATTTGTGTTTTGTTCTTAAAACTATTTTGTATACATTATTAAGCAACTACATTTAGACCCGTTGGTGCTTGGTTAAAAATGAAAGATTATGAGTTGAAAAAAAAGGAGCACTTTGTAGGTGAAGCATAGGTAGTCGAATTGTTTTTTCTGAAAAGGTTGGAAGGCAACGGTGACAATTTCTGAAACTCTCAAAGTTAACAACACCTTTACAAACATCCTCGTTATAAATGAACAGAGTGTAAGAAACAAAGAGCAACAATTAGTAAACAGGGTAGGGCTGCACTAAATATTTCTCATTTGCCTCACCAGATGGAGTGTCTACATTTCTCCTTTCCTTATCCTTGCTCTGTGCCCCCAAGAGGCTCTTCATGCCCACCACTGTCCGGGCAGGAGGCTGATACCACAAGACTGCATCAGTGGGCTCCCTTAACCCTTGACTTCCATCTGAGTGTGTGCAAGGGGAGACCCTGTAGGAAACAGGGTAAACACTACCCTCACTGTTTCTGCTAGATCTCCGCAGGTTGACTACAGAGATTCTCTGATTTTCATCTGCCTTACAAATCATCAGCTGCTTACTCTCCCATCACTACTACCATTACCAACCTACTTTGTGGGGGTGTATGGAATTTTGCCACATGAATGTGACTGGTCAAAGTCCCAGTTCTGTGTCCTCCACTACATCTACTATCAGAAAATGTCATACCAAAGATTTTAGGATCTTTTGAGCAGTACTAATGGGATCAGGTAACTAAATCTGTACTAATAGAAGTTAATTTCCCATGGGGCAAACTGGAAAGACAATTAAGAGAGGATAAACATCCTCACCCTTTGTACCTTGGGTAGAAGTATAGTAAGTAAGCATGGAGAGAATTCCTCCTTCAAGACCAAGAAATTTTACTTTCCGAGCAATTACTCTTTTTACTTTGGCTCACTGTAAAACAAAGTAGACAGCAAAGCATTACATTTCTTTCTATTTTTGGAACTCCACTGCCATTTTCCTCTATCTCTGCTATAACATTGCACACCCCACTAAAGGAATAGCACTTAATCCTTGCATGAGGTTCTATTTAATGAGTGCAAACAAATTATGTAGAGAGATATATCATCCCTAATCAAATATTTCAAATTTCGTTTCTGCTATTGCTAGTCTCTGTAACTTTGTAAGGGGTATAGAGACAGTTCTTTTTTAACTGTTTCAACAGTCATAGTGAGTTTCTCTTACCTTTCCTACTTTGTAAGATGACCTTTGCCTTTAGCGGATTTTTCTAAATTCCTCTCCCAAACTCTGATCAACCACACTTTCATTTTTTTTTTTTTTTGCATTGTGAAGACTAATACTATTGGATTTTTCTTAAACCATAATTTTTATTTAACTTTAATGTGTTTTCTGTATATCATTTATGAAACAATACAGTAAGTATTGCTTATATCATGATATACAAACACTGTTCACTGATGAGGTAGTAATGTCATTTTTTCTTATATCACTTATTTATCTGGGATTATAATCACTTTATTTTATATTGATATATATATATATATATATATATATACACACAGATATACACAGATATACGTAAGTAACTTCTCCCATATAAAAGTATTTCCACTAACTCTTTCTTAGGTTCTTCCATTCTCTTATAGCATATTAAGAGATCATTCTCTAGGTCTGTTGTACAGTGCCATCCTAGGATTTTACTCTTAGGATTTCATTCTTTAAGTTTCTTCTCTTGAAAAAAAAAAAAGTTTCTTCTCTTGTTTTTTTTGGAAATAAAGTTCACTATGCATTTCTGGTATAAACTCTCAGGAAAGTAGAACTAATTGAGAATTTCATCAACCTAATACTTTGGAAAACAATCTGGCAATTTATTAAAAATTTAAACATGTACAGTATGATCCAGCCATCTACTTCTGGGTATTTTCCCAAAAACCATGAAAGATAGATCCATACAAGGACTGAACATCAATGCTTATAGCAAGTTTTCAATAGCTCCAAACTGAAAGTGATAAAAAAAGTCTATCAAGAAAGAATATATTACTAACAAATACTATAACATGAAGAAATCTCAAAATAGTTATGTCATGTAAAAGAAGGCAGAAAAGCATATACTGTATGCTTCCATTTACATAAATTTCAGAAATTTATGCCAATTAATACCATTTCAGAAATACTCAATAAGGGTAGCTAATATAGAGTAACCAAAAAATGGTTATGTGACAATGGAGAAATATGGGAAGGGGAACAAAAGAGAGTTTGCCAAGTGCCAAGAGGAAATTTTGGATTCTCTTATCCAAAATAATAGAATATTATGTAGTCAACATGGAAAGAAGTAGTCAACATGGAAAACAAGTTGTGAGATACTGGAAGCCACATTTTTTCACCACCCCCCCCACCCGAAAGAACTTTAGGACAGAACTAGCCCAAGTGTCCACTGACCAATGAATGAATAAAGAAGATGTGGTATGTACAAATGGTATATATTGCCATTTGCAATGACGTGGGTGGAGCTAGAATATTTTGCTAAACAAAACAAGTCACAGAAAGACAAATAACATAGTTATTTCACTTCACTCATGTGGAATTTAAGAAACAAATGAGCAAAGGGGAGAAAAAAAGATGAAGCAGAAACAGACTCCTAACTATAGAGAACTGATGGTTATAAGGGGGGAGGTCGGTGTGGGAGTGGGTAAAATATGTTATAGGGATTAAGGACCGCACTTCTGATGAGCACCAGGTGTTGAATGGAAGTATTGAATCACTGTTTTGTACACCTGAAACTAATATTGTTCTCTGTATTAACTAACTTAAATTTAAATAAAAATTTTTAAAAAATACAATTGAAATATGAGCAGATAAAATTAGGTTCAAAAGTTGAATTAAGGCATATAGTAATGTATAAAAACAGTAATAATTCTATATTCCAGATATTGTATTAACAACACAGTATACACTATCTAATTCAATTATCCCACAAAATAGCCCTATGAAGTAGGTATTCATTTCCCCAGTTGAATGAGGATGAAAGTAAGGCATGAATAACTCATGTACCTTGCCCAATAATATTGGTGGAGCTTATTTTTGAACTGACAAATTAGGATTCTAGAGTCTGGGATCTCATATTTTAAATATTATGTAAACTTCAGTGCATTACAAATGACACTTTTTGTGTGATTCTAATAAATGTGAATAGCTTTCATAAAGCCATATTATAAAATGCATTCATTATGGTATGATTTTTTTTTGCAGGGTTATTTTAAGGGTTTTTTTAAAAAAGGATGGATTTTTATCCAGGTGAATTCTACAAAGATTTACACGCAGTGAGAATCAGTGCCAATCTCCTTTTAAGTATCAATAGGTATGTATAGCTGATTGAACAGTGAAGGCACCTTTATCTAGCTCCTCATTCTTTTGATTTTGAATATACTCATCCAGCAGAGTGCTGCATGAGTTTTCATTTAATTAACTTTGGTTTTTTAAAAAACATATGTTTGTAGGTATCTTGTTCATCTTCTATCACAGCCAGAGGACTAGAGTCTCTCTTAGAGACACTTCATTTGTATGTTATGGAATTTTAATGACCACATGTATTTAAACCTATCTGATATTTCTTTCCAATTTTCTGAGTTAATACATTTCAACTGAATTCTAGCTCAAGTGAGTAAAATGGTTATTGGCTTACAAGATCCATGTATAGATACAAATAGAATAAGATAAATTACAATGTGAAAGAAGAAATAAAACTAGTTCATTTGCAATGCCAAATCAATAGCTTGCTGTTTTATTACGTAATATGGTAACAGAACTGTTTTGACTGAATAATTCATCTCAAAAGGAATATTCGACTTGTTTTATAGAACACACATTGAAGAACAGTTAAAAGATAAAAGGTTAATAGAATCTGGCTGCCAAGAAAATAGAACATTTCTCTCCTTAAAAAAAAAAAAAAAACAGTCTTGCCCAATTCTTGTACATTTTTAATTAATGAGCTGTGGAAATAAGTCAGGAAACTATTTCTAGAATTCAGGAAATTAAAAATATAATTAAGAGTACATATTATCATGCTGTAGATAGTGTATCTGTCATCAAAAAGTAATTTGATCTTTTGAATCTCTACTTCATGTACATACAATCAAATAAACTTGAGGAACTGAGGCATAACTTGACTCAAAAGAGGTACACATTTTGAGATTTCTACAGCAGATCACACACACACACACACACACATGCATGCACACACACACTTTTATACCCCGTGGTGAAGGCATGGGGGAAAAAAGACTCGATATTTCAATTCTAAGGAGTTTTCTTGTTTAAAAAAATCTGGCTATAAATTAAGAGATACTATAGCCAGATTATCAAACTTAATAGAGGATTATATATACATATATATCTAATAAAACCTTGTGTCGCAAAATGAAATGTGGACCACTTTTATAATTTTTTTTACCTTTAAATGTTTTATTTACCAAATATAGATTCCCTTTTTCTTTGACTTACTCATTTTTTCTCATCTGTACTTTTTCATTTATATAATCTTTCTGCTTCTCCTGATGAACTTAAACATTCCTTTATGCCTTACTCTTGACAAGATTGTTTCTTAGTATAGCGGCCTGACACATTTTTATGAAATACAGAAATGCTGTCCCCACTTTAGATTTACTGAATCAGAATGTGTGTTTTAATAGGACTCCCCGATTAAATTAGACACACGGAAATCTGAGAAGTATCGTTCAATTCTATACATTTAATTCTCTATTTCTTTGCCTTTATTTATTTGCCTAAGTGTTTTTTCTTCCTTTTTAAAGGCAAATTCCTTTAGATGTAGAAAAAATACTAAAGTCCTTTATCACTACTTCTTATTGCACTGTGGCACATAATAGGACTTAATAACTAATGATTGAATGTATCAAAAGCATTACCCCTACCAAATTATCTTTATTAAACAAGCTTAACCTTTCAATGCTCTCAACAAGAGAGAAAGTTAGATTCTTATTTGTCTCTTAGAAATGTAAACTAATTCCTCTGAAATGTATTCACTGACCTCGTGACTAAGATCAGGAACCAAGGCAGACTATTACCATACCAATGTCTTAAATCAATAGAGCAGTCAAAGTGTCATGGCTTCAATGACAAGCAAAGAGGTAGCTTATCATAACCCTTAACATTATGAGATAGTAACATATAATTTTAAATTCATGTCTAACCACTACCTATATATATGACTTTAAAAACATTATATATCATTTGAGAACATTGAGTATTCTTTTTCTCATGTGTAGAAAGGGTATACAAAAATGCAGCCTCCTATGATAGTGTGAAAATCACATCAGGGATGGCTTGCAAAATAGAATGCTAGTTCAATTATAGTTTCAAAAGCCAAAATAGTAGACTCTCATCCTTCAGAGGAACTCAATCAGAACAGAATATCTCGCATTCCTTATATGTTATGCTCATGTATGCAAAATGCAGTTTGGTGGCAATTGGACTAATGAAAAATAAGAATATAGCAAGGAAACAACCCAGCTCCCCGATGTTGTTTTCTAAAGCGAAGTCCCCTTGAAGTAAAGGCTAATTCTATGAAGGGCCAGGAAACATAAGCCTAGAGCATCTTCTAAGCGCCAGAAAATAAGGGTCCAAAACACAAGCAATAAAACAAGACACCACATTGATAGTAGTTTGTTGAAAGGGCATCAGAACCAACTGAAATTATTCCCAATGGCCAAAGCTGGATCACTTTGAGCAACAAAATAAAGTAGTATTGGATTTTACCCTGAAGTATACAATACATATTCCTGAGTCCATATTGATATAAATAATTGATTGAATAAATAAACAACCAGGGAGAACTCTTCTTCCATGCAGAAGAATTCCAAAGAACTTATATAGTCTACTTTGAAGGAGACAGAGCATAATTCCACTCCTTAAGTGTGACTTGTTCATAGACTTTCTTTCAAATAGTACAGTATGAAACAGAGTGGGGGAAAGGAAACTTACACTGGGTAATCTTGACAAACACTACTTGAGCCTCATGTTCAACGTCAACATCAAAGTAAGTAATATGCCTCAATTATATTATGTACCTTCTATGGGATATGATGAAATGACATTTTACCTCCTTGGTTCCTCCCCACAACCCAAAACCTTGATCTAATTATATAGAACACCAGATGAATACTAATTTAGAAAGTCTACCTATTACCTGAACAGTACTCTTCAGCTGTCAAGTTCATCTAATACAAGGAAAAATCCAAGGAGCTATCACAGCCAAGAGGAGCTTAAAAATACATGACAACTAAACATAGCAGCATACTTGTGATGGGATCCTTAAACAAAAAAAGGGACATTTGGTAAAAACCAAAATAATGCATTGATATTAATTATTGGTATAAATATACCATATTAATATAGGATGTTGATAATAAAGGAAATTAGATGCAGGGTATATGGGAACTCTCCATCCTATCTTTACAATTTTTCTGTAAATATGAAATGGTTCTAAAATAACAATGCTTATTTTAAAATGTAAAAAATAAAGCTCAGTTTTCTTAGCCATCAAATTATTTCAGTATTTGTGTATCCTCTATGCTTCATTTATTTCACATATATTTAAGGAAGAAGAACTCGGTTGTTTAATTCATTTTTTTTTTTGTGGAGTTCAAAAGAAATAATCCATGAAAAAATATTTTATAATCTGTAAAATAGAATGTTCTGTCTACCGGAGAGTCTAAAAGTCCCATTGCTGAAGTGGTAAAGACTTTAAGTAAATGAGGTTCTACTTTAGCAAATGGTCTCATTAATGAGAAAGAGAAATGACCAAAGGTTTGGCAGAAAAAAAGGATCTTGACAAAATGAAAGCAATACCTATTCTTAAGGAGTATTGCGAAAATACAGGGGAATAATGCATGTGAAGCCAATAGCTTAAAACATGGAATCCAAAGTGTTTACTAGAGACACTTTTCCCCTTATTGTAGGATTAGGCTGCAGTTTCCTATAGAAGAACTGTATTTATACTTGAATGTGTTACGTGTACTGCCTAGCATATGAGCTGTTCTTAATAGTTATTTGTAGAGTATATAACTGACCCCCAGAATCAGGGGAAGCAAGTCTGTCAGAAAGTAGGTCTCACGAGATGTCAACCAAGTTGCTGAGTTTAATAAAAGATACCAGCGGGCTAAGCAGGTAGATAACAAGGCCTAAAATTGTATAAGGGGAATACCAGCCATTTTCTAAATGAATTAATTCTAAAAAGTCTCATTTAAGAAAATTTCTACGAGATTTGTTTTGGAGGCAAATTTTCTCATATCAAAGTTAGAAAGAAATAATAATTGGAATGTGCCTGGTTCCATATGGAGAAAAAAAATGCTCTTGAAATATAACCATCCATATAACCTATATGGAATCACACTGAGCAAGAATTATTCCTACAATTGTCCCCTCCCTTGGGTCATTTAAATGGTTTAAATTCCATTTAGATATTAGTCCTACAGAAGCACCATAATTACCGAAGATAAATGCCTCATCTACTTTCAAATCTTCATTAAAATTAGCTTTGTTATTTTTGTGGTGCCCAATAGCACAGCTATTAGAGTTAAGAGTCTGTCAGCATTTCCATTTACAAACTCTGTTTTTTAGAGTTCATTATCTTTTCTGTTTTGAATTGCATTAGCCTGAAAATTAGCTGTCAGCATGAATATGTATTATATTACTTAAACTCCATGTACACATCAGTTTGGCAATATAGAAAGCAGAGATCAGTAACCTCTTTCCTCCTCCTTCATAAAATTCTAAAGGTGCATTGACTGCTTGATAGTTTCATGGTCAGGGACTGATTGAGCCTTTTAATCATGAACTTTCTCAGGAAATTGGTCCTAAATCTGACCTAATCATTTTAATATTAAAAATTTTATGAAGAAATCAAATTGAATATGGACTGTACTTGCTTTTCAACATCCAGTGCATGTTAAAGCTTCTGGACCAAATTACAATCTCACATAATTAGAGCTCTAGGAGTACATTTCTGAAAGGAAAGAAAGGGATCTGTGATTTGTGCTATTTCAACCAAAGAACAAAAGCAAAGTAAATCACAACAAGTGTCAGTTTGTTCATTTTGTTAGAGCCATTTCTTCACTTTCAAGTGGGCAATGACAGGAGGTGATGCAATAATCACAACAGAAGTAGCAGCTGTAGGGTTTTTGAAATGTTGTAAAAAGCATCTGGAATTTGGGCCACATGATATACCCCTTCTGTCAAGACTAAAAGCTACCAATGCAAGTCTGTTTCTCAGTCTCTCAATCTTGCTTTTGCAAATATACCACTTAATTTGTCACCACCTGTTTTAACACTGAACATTTTTCAATTATCATTCAATATTTTTCAGAAAACAAATTTCATCTCCTATTTTGCCTTTTTTTAGCATGAGGTTGAGAGAGGGGAGGAGATAAGGTAGTGATGGAAGAACTAGCCTTTCTACTATATTCAAATAGAATATGAGGTCTTACGTGATCTGTCAGAAATAAATAATAAATCAGGTCCTGATCACCATGATCACAGGCAAGTGGTACTGATAGGAGAAAAATACTATCTCAGATGAAATATGTGAGTGCGAGAGCTATCACCTATTTGTAAAGAAATTGGAAATTAAACATGAATATGTGAATTCAGTGAATATGGAAAGGGAAGTCAAGAGTGTTGTAATTATTTTTGCTACAAAATATGCCCATACGTCCCAGCCAGGGCTCAAGAGCAATAGTGGCTAATGTTCACAAAAGGAAGAATATGAATAAGTCCTGTTTAAGAGTCACAAACACAATAACCCACCAAGATTGAACATTTTCCCACAACACAGAAGGAACAGCCTGATTGAAAAAAAATACTTTTGTGTTATGCATTAGATGGGGGTTGTCAAAATTTATAGCTGAAGAAACACCATATGTAAATTCTAACATCTTCTTAAAATAGAGGATCATATTCTGTCATTTAAATTATTAACCTTCCCAATAGAACTCTAATTCTTACATAATGGTTCTTTCCTAATGTTGGATATTAATGAGTGCTTATCATTAGGAATATCTGATCCATGATGAACTTTGAGTTCTTCATTATTATAATCTTCCCTTCTGCATTTGACAGTCACACTCATTAGATAATCCAAACAATTTGTAATAGGTCTTCTAGCTTTCCTTCATTTTAATAGAACAGATTGCAGTTGCCAAATAGTTTAAGCTAAGTCACATGATTTTTGACACATCAATTCCAATGATGATTCCTGTCGATCTCTGTTCCCAACACTGTACTCTCAGGACCCTGAATATAATGAAGAAGATGAGACAACCACTGTCCTTAAGCAACAGTAGAGACAGAATAAAATAACCAACTAGTTATAACATGACTCTTTCAAATAAAATTAACATGAGCACACAGAGGCCAAATGGAGTTTAGTGTATCCCTCCATAAAGCAGGTGAGATTTTAACTGTAGTGTTAATTCTTTCTTGTTAAGGGCAAAAAAGAATATCCTGAGTTATGTGATACATATCTAATGGATAAGTAATTAGAAATCAATTAAGAGCAAAATAAAAGCAAAGTAGTAAACATTGTAGAATAAGAGGGGTCATGTGTCTTGGCCATGTTATACTCTCAAAAATATTTGCTAAATTTATGGGTGAATTAATGATTAAAAATGATTAAAATTAACATTTATCTCACATTTTAAAATGTGCATTTAATAAGTGCCACTTACATAGTAGCTGAAATATTGTTATTCCCATTTAACAGATGAAAAAAATTGAACATACAGAGTTGAAGCAGACTACCTAACATCACAAAGCAATTTAAACTATAGAGAAGAGACTTGATCATAGGCAATTTTCAACCAGGCTCCTAAGTATATATTTATGGATCTTTCCCATATAATAAGAGTTGCTAAGATTGGATATTTGTACAGATATTTCTCAATCTGTCCTAAATTGGACAATAACTTTTTTAAAAAATAAAAGCTTTGTCAGATATGGAATTATTTCTTCATTTTTCTGTTGCTATATATAAAACATGAGTATGCTATTATGACAATTTCAGGAATCACAGGTCTTATCTACACGTTTTTGTGAAAATTATTCTTTTCTAAGGAAGAAGTTTTAAAACCTTAATGTTTGGCATGTAGAAGAGTTCATCTCCAATGCTAACTCCTAGGCCATTTTTATACAAGCTATTAATTTTAGTTCAAAAACTGCATCAAATTATTGCTAAAAGAAATATAATACTTTGTTTAGTGTTAAAATAACATGTTCTTTCATCCTTTCTGATACTATACCTTCCACTAACTTCTTTATTAGAAATTTATATGTGAATTTATTGATGTTAAAAAATAACAAAAACGAGAAAGCCCCATTAATCTGTTAAAGCAGCCATGCCAAGAAGTAAATAGCACCGGAATGATGAATTGACATGTAACAAGATCACAATTGAGCACTTATTTTTATATTATATAAAAATATAATATATATTTTTATATTACAATTTCAGTTCTGTTCATGCAGTAGAAATTCCGCTTAGTATCACTGATTTTATTTTGTGGTTTGTATCGTGATGTTTCCACTTCTGAAATGAGATGCTGAATTATACATCTACAGTCAAGTGTTAGTGCTTTTCAAGAAAGTAATTCATTGGCTAAAGGGGGAAATTGGAGAAGTAGGTGGATCCTGATCACACAGACACATGAAGGCAACAACTAAATCTATTGCAATTGCTCTGGAAACATCATGGAAAATGGCAGAAAGGATCATCCATAGCTAGTTATAAAGAGAAAGACAAATTGAAAAGGGTATGAAGGACAGAAATGTGGTCAGAAACCAAATTTCAAGTGCAACTAACCACAGGTGGGAAACACATTGCAAACACAGAGAAACAAGGGGATTATACCCCATTCTGGGCATCCCTAGCTGAGGACCTGCACTGGTAAGATGAGCCCCCAAAATATTTGGCTTTGAAAATCAGTGGGGAATAACTTTATAAGTCAATAGGGATTGACTCTGGGCTTGAGAGGAGACCAAATCCCTGCTCTTAAATAACCAGTACACTAAATAGCCTGAGACACAGCACAGAAGCAGCAGTTTGAATGTATTTGAGATATATGTGAAGGAGATTTACTGACTAATCTTAAGACATTTGCCAGAGGGGCAGGGACATATAAGAGAAATCTCCAGGGACAAAAGTGTTAGCAGGCATCCTTTTTCTTGCTCTTTCCCAGCATAGATAGCCAGGTGCTTCCAGGAGTCAGGTCTAACATTCTCCATCTACCTTGTTAAAATGAAGTGCCCACCCCAGCATTTCCTTGCAGACCCACTCCACCCAACAAACTCACCTTTGCAAGCATTCTTCCTAAGTGGATCCTGTCCTGCCACACTTGACAGGCAGCCCCGACCTAGACCAGCACCACACACAACTCTGGTGCTGGGGACGAAGTGGAGATAAGCCCAAATGCCAGCACAAGCTCAGTTCCTACAACTGGGCCTCTTAGATAGCTATACATGGAATAAACCCTGTCTTTGGGTGCCTCTGCAGCTGTGGCAGAGGCTGAGTACCAGCCTCTATCATGGCTGCAGCCAGGGCTCTCAATAGAACACAAAGAGAACCTTGCCCAGTGCACCCATAGCAGGCAAAGAGGGTCACTACAGCCAGCTTGGCAGAAGGCCAGCCCCATAAAGTGTGTCCACAGCAATTGCATCTGGTCACAATACACACAGGGGAGACCCCTGGAGCATGTGGTTATGCTGATAGGGAGGTTGTGCTATAGGGAACCATGGGACCTCTTTGACACAAAGCCACATATTCCATGACTAGGAAACATAGCTGCCCTGTTGAATACATAGAAATAAATACAGAAGGTTAGAAAAAATAAGAGGTAAGAGGAATATATTCAAATTAAAGAATATGACCATATGACAGAAAAGAGCTAAATGAAACAGACATAAACAATATGCCTGATACAGATTTCAAAGTAATGGCCATAAAAATATCATTATTCTACTTTCTCAAGAGAGAAAAGAGTAGATGAACTCAGTAATAATATCAACAAACATATATAAAATATAAAGACAACTACTCAGAGTTGAAGATTACAATAACAAGTGAAAAATACACTAGATGGAATCAACAAATGAGAGGACGCAGAACATATCTGGAAGACAGGCTAATGGAAAGCAACCAAACTGAACAGCAGAAAGAAAGTAGAATAAAAAATTGGCACATGTTAAGGAATCATTCACTCTATAGAGTTCTCAGGAGGAGAGCGAGTGAGAGGGGACCTGAAAACTTATTTGAAGAAATAATAGCTGAAAACTTCTCTAATCTGGGTAAGGAAACAGAAATCCAAATCCAAGAAGCATATAGAGTCCCTAACAAAATGAACTCAAGGATGTCTGCACCAAGATGCATAATAATTAAAATGCCAAGTAATGAGAATCTTAAAAACAGCAAAAAAATAAATAAAAATTTAAAAAAATGAAAAGAAAAGAAAAGAAGAAAAGAAAAGGAAAGAAAGAAAAAAAGAAAAGAGAAGAAAAGAAAAGAAAAGAAACAAAACGAAAAGAATAGAATTACATTAATGAAATTCCATAAGACTATTGGCTGATTTTTCAACAGAAACTGGGCAGGCCATCAAAAGCGTCATGACATCTTCGAAGTGCTGAAAGGGAAAAACAAACCTATAATCAAGAATACACAGCAAGATTATCATTCAGAATTGAAAGTAAAGAGTTGAAATGAAAAGTTAAAGAAGTTCATCACCACTAAGCCAGCCTTATAAGAAGTGTTAAAGAGAATTTTTTAGGTAAAGGGAAGAAAAGGCCATAGTACACTATAAAAGGAAAAATAAAATCACAGGTAAAAGCAAACATATAATGAAAGTAGTAGATTAATCACTTACAAAGCCAATGTGGATGTTAAAAATGAAAGTAGTAAAACCAACTATATCCATAAAAATTAGTCAAAGGATAAAGAAAATTAAAAAGATGCAAAATATGATATATACATAAATGTGGAATGGGGAGTAAGAATTTAGTGGATTTAGAGTGTGTTCAAACTTCAGAGATGATCAATTTAATATAGATTGCTATATACACATAGGATAGTCTATATGAACTCTATAGCAAACAAAAATAAAAAGCCTATTACAGCTATGCAAGAAATAAAGAGAAAGTAATCCAAAGAGCATACTAAAAAAAAAAAAAAAAAAAAAAAAAAAAGCCATAAAACCACAAAGAAAGAGAGGAGGAGTAGAAGAAGAAAATATATACAAGTACAACCAGAAAACAATTCTTAAAATATCAGTAAGTACATGCCTATCAATAATTAGTTTAGTTTAGATGTAAATGGACTAAATGCTTTGATCAAAAAACGTGGGGTGTCTTAACAGAAAAAAAAAGAGACATATAAATGCAGTGTATAGAAGACTCACTTCAGATCGAAAGGCATATACAGAATGAAAGTATAGGTTTAGAAAAACATCATACAAATGGAAGCAAAAAAACAAAAACAACAACAACAACAACAAACCCAGCCAGAGTAGTAGTATTTAGTAGTATTTAGACAAAATAGAATTTAAAACTTTTTAAGTATACATGAAACATTCTCCAGGATAGATATGTTAGACTACAAAACAATTTTCAATAAGTTTAAGAAGACTTAATTCATATCAAGCATCTTCTCTGGCCACAATGGTATGAACTAGAAACCAATAATAAGAAAACAGCAAGAAAACACACAAACACATGGAAGCTATATATAATAAACAACCAGTTGCTCAACAAAGAAACCAAAAAGGATATTAAAAAAAAAAAAAAAACAAACCTGGTGACAAATGAAAATGGAAACCCAACAATCTGAAATCTTTGAGATGCAACAAAGCAGTTTTAAGAGGGAAGTGCACAGTGATATAGGCCTACCTGAAGAAACCAAAATCTCAACTAAGCAGTTTAATCTTACACACAAAGATACAACAACAAAAATAACAATCCCGAAGTTAATAAAAGGAAGGAAATAGTTAAGATTAGAGCAGAAATAAAATAGAGACAAAAACCCCTCACAAAACACCAGAAAAGATCAATGAAGCAAAGAACTGGTTCCTTGAAAATAAACAAGATTCATAAAATTTTACCTAGACTCATTACAAAAAACAAAACTAAACAAAAAACAGTGGACTCAAATAAACAAAATCAGAAATGAAGAAGGAGAAGTAATAACTGATACTGAAGAAAAAAATTGTAAGAGAATACGATTAAAAATGTTATACCAAACAACTGGACAGCCTAAAAGAATGGATGAATTCTTAGAAACATACAATCTTCCAAAACTCAATCAAGAGGAAATGGAAATATTGAACAGTCCAGTTACTAGTAACAAAATTGAATTGGTTATCAAAAAATTCTCAATATGTTTTAAAGTATTCCAAAATTAGAAGAGAAAGAAGAGCTTCTAAATTTACTTTAGGAAGCCAGCTCTACCCTGAGACCAAAATAAACAAAGAATCATCAACAAGAGCAGAACAGCTAAAACTAAAACCAAAGAATTAAAAAAAATAAAACTATAGGTCAATATTTCTGATGAAAAGAGATGCAAAAATCCTCAATGAAATATTAGCAAATCGCACTCAACAATATATTAAAATAATCATTCCAATGATCAAATGGGTCTTATTCCAAGGATGCAAAAATGGTTCAGTATTCACAAATCAAGGTCAGAAAAAGCATATCACAAAACAAAACTTCTGCTCATGACAAAAACTCTCAATAGAGTGAGTTTAGAGGGAAGATACCTCAGCATAATAAAGCCATATATAAAATACCCATAGCTAACATAAGGGATGAAAAGCTAATTTTTCCTCTAAAATCAGGAACAAGAAGGATGCCCACTATTACCACTTTTATTTGAAAGAATATTGGACATTCTAGCTGTAGTAATCACACACACAAAAGGCATCCAAATTAGTAAGGGAAAAGTAAAAACTATCATTATTGATAGATGACATGATACTACATAGGAAAAAAAAAACCCTAAAGACCTAGCCAAAAAAAAAAAAAAAAAATTAGGAACTATTAAATGAATCCAGTAAAATTGCTGAATGCAAAATTAATATTCATAATTTTCTTTTCCTTCTATACATAATAAGTGTTAAAGAAATTAAGATAACAATCCTATTTATAATTGCACCAAAAAGAATAAAATACCTAGAAATAAATTTAATCAGGGAAGTGAAAGACCTATACTCTAAAAACGTTAAGACATTGATGAAAGAAATTAAAGATGAATGACTGAAAGATACACCACACTTATGGATTGGAATAATTAATATTGTTAAAGTGTCCATATTATCCAAAGCAATCTACAGTTTTATTGAAATCCCTATCAAAATATCAACAGCATTTTTCACAGAACTAGAATAATCCTAAAATTTGTATGCTACAAAAGACCTCAAATAGCCAAAACAATCTAGAGAAAGAACACAGCTGGAGGAATCACAATCCCAGATATCAAGATATGCTACAAAGCGATACTAATCAAAACAGTATGGTGCCATCATAAAAATAGACACATAGATCAGTGGACAGAATAGAGAACCCAGAGATAAACTATGTTTACATGGCCAAGTCACCCACGGCAAGGAAAACTAGAACATATAATGGGGAAAAGATCGTCTTTTCAATCAGTGGTGCTGGGGAAACTAGTTAGCAGGCAAAAGAATGAAACTGGACCACTTTCTTACACCATACACAAAAATAAACTCAAAATGGATTAAAGACCTAAATGTGAGATGTGAAGACATAAAACTAAAAGAAAACATAGGCAGTGATCTCTTGGATATTAACCTTAGAAACATATTTATGGGTGTGTGTCCTCAGGCAAAAGAAAAAAAAAAGCAAAAATAAACCAAAATAAAAAGATTTTGTATAAAGGAAAGAACAAAACAGAAAAGCTACCTATTAAATGAGAGGAAATATTTGCAAATGATATATCTGATAAGGATAATATCAATAATATCAATAATATCCAAAATATAAATGTTTCTTTTAATTCTTTTTAAAAAATTGAAATTCTATTAGCCAAAATACTGTATGTCATTGGTTTCAGATGTAATTTCAATAATGTATCAGTTGTCTGTAACACTTAGCGCTCATCACATTACATGCCCTACTTAATGCCATTTAATTCTTAGGATAACTTTGTGAGGTAGGTATTGATCAAAGTCAGGATTACGGTGAGGTAATCGAGATGAGTCATGTACATGCAAGGTCATATATTAATGTAATGTAAAATTAATGTAAAATTTTGATATGTTGTGCATAATTCATACTTTGCAACATTTTTTATTTTTAAAAATTAAATATCAAAATATTTGTTATCTAGATTAATGTACCTGGAGGTGCTACCTTTGGCCTACGAGTCAATTCTACTTCCAGCTCTGTATTTTATTACCTACATTTTACAAATGCAGTTGAGGAATAAATGTCTTAGACTCGCCCATGGTCACATGGCCAGCAAATGACAACACTAGCTTTGTCCTTAAGTGTTAGTCTGCTCTATGCTCATCTTTGGGTTTCTGAGTTTACCTTCCACTGTCTCCACCTTATACTATCTCATCAGAGAAATATAACTGGTTTTGGGTAAAAAAGAATGCTGGAGACATAATATAAAACAATTATCTCTTTTTTTTTTTTTTTTTTTTTTTGTCTTCTAGCCCCAAACTTTTGTGTTTTGTATCAAGGAAGAATGAGGATAAAAAACAATTTTCAGTTTGGAGTTATTTATTTATTTATTCATTTAGGATTTTTGTTTAATTTCCAGTTAGTTAACATATAGTGTTATATTAGTTTTAGGTGTACAATATAGTGATTCAGTGCTTCGTACAATAGCCAATACTCATCACAAAAAGTACATTCCTTAATCCTCATCAGGTATTTAACACTTTATTAGCAAATATATAGACTACAGCTAATTTTTTTTAACAAGTAGTGAAAAACAGACAGCAGAGCTGAGGTATTTGGAAATGTATATAATGCTTATTTTTTTCCTTGGAGAATATTATTCCTAATGAATTGGGTATGGCCTAGATATGTGCACCCTCCATCAGCTTCTGGAAATCTACATTAAAAGATGGCTGAGGGATGCCCACTGCCTCTTCTTGTGCTTCCTCCTCGCAGACACAAAGAGGTGATAGTTGTGGCTGAAGCATCCATCCCAGAGTATAAGGTGACCTTGGAAATTAGGCTATGTATTGAACTTTAGATGAGATAGAAATTATTATTTAATCCAATATAATTTTGAGTCACATCTAAACCTAGAATGAACATATAATTGTTAAACCTCGAAAATCATAGTACTCAGAATGTTTTATTTCAATTTAAAATGAAAATGAAAACAGTATTCTATGAAAGTTGAAGAGAGTTATTTGACGAAATAATTCAGGGAGTTTTCACCAAAACTATTGCCTTCTAGACCCAAGAAGAATCTTCCCTGTATGTAAAGTGACTTTCCAAACTTCTAAATTGCGCTGGAATTTATCCTAGATCCAATCCTTATTGTAGCCCCAAACACACTATGCTGTGAGATCCTTCAAATAGACATAAATCATTCTTTTGAAACTCCAGGGCAGAGTAGTAGCTTCACAGAGGCTATCAATAAAGACTGATTAATGAACTCACAAAATTATTTACCTCTTTTTCCAATGTCAGTGCCATTCAGATTTACCCAAAGTAAAAGAGAAGAGAGACATAATTTTCCAAACAACTCTTCAAATTATCAAGGTAACTGAAACCAATCTGCTATGTGTGGCATGAAACAACCAAAATAATTCATTTTGTTATCAGACTTTACTTCTCGATGCCAATGTTATTCTTCCCATTAGCTAGTAATTCTACAGTGTTGCCTTACAGAATGCCGGAGCCCAGCAAGATCTTTTAGATTATATCAATCTTCCCACATATATATTTCTACTTAGAAATAAAAGTCACGATAATGCATTGAAATCACTACAATTCCTGGACAATGGGTATAGAAGGGGTGGGGGGCTAAAATAGCATTAACATCCTCTAACTGAAATCAATTTAGTGTATTTTAATGCTTAGGATTTCATTCTTATTCAAATGAAAATTCCTCAAATGTGCTGTCTCCAAGTGCAGAACAAATCATTATAGAAAGAAATGTATGATATCTATTCATATCTAGCATATATTTTGAATTTGAAGACATGTGTCAGTATGAATGCTTTTTTTTCTTTTCCTTTATAAATTATTTTAAAATGTTAAATCAAGTTTGAACTACAAGCATCATATAAATGTCTTTGTACTGCCTAATAAATTATGCTAGCTAAACTTTTTTCCTAAATTATTTTTAATAAGTAAGAAATCTAAATGGAAATGAATCATATGCTTGCACTATTGCTGTCAAAATGAGTTTGCATAAAAAGAATATGTATTAATATTGCATGGAGAGACCTTTAGGAAATAAAGAATGTGGTTATAGTATTTATGAAAAGGCTAGTTTTCTGAATTAAATTTTAGGAGCAGCTTTACGTTCTTTCATTCTGTTACATTAAATACTATCAGATTAAAAACGCTAAAATGAAAATGCTTGTATTAAAATATTTATATCATATTTTAAAGAACATCGATTTTTTCACAGCCTTATTTTCAACCCTTCCTCATTCTCTTTGAATGCATATTAAATCTTCTTTGTGGTATTCTTGGAACTTTTTCTAGCCTTTTGGGTTCAAACCCCACTTCTGACATTAGCAAACTGTTTGTAGTATCATAAAGAAAGGATAAGCAAGATGTCAAAACATGTGTTATTTTCCTTAATACATTCTTGGAGCTATTTCCCAAACTTTGAAAATTTCAATTTTTTATAATGCAAAACTGCTTCCAGTGACATCATCCTATAAGAACTATATTGATTAATGAATTTGCAAAGTACATATGTAAGAATTATTATTAAAGAAACAGACAATTCTGAGTGGGCAATTTGGGCAAGCTCACTTAGACTTTCACTGGTAAAAGTGAACATTATTTTGGCTCAAGGTCAAAAATCAGTATCCAAGTGATATAATGGAAAATGATTGAGTATAATGTCCTAGGAAATGGTACCTTCATCATAAAGGCTATTGGGCTCACAAGAACCACTAGAATTTACTATTTGGAACTTGGCATTGTACTCAAATACTTGTAGCATCCAAAAGAATATTTGATAAATATAGAGGCTGGTAATATTCAGTGAATTCTGGTGTTCTACATGGAAGCCACTATCCCCCAGGTTCAAAGTAGGCAGTCATGGAAAATATCTGCTTTCCTATTTTTTTAAAGATTTATTTATTAATTAGAGACAGAGAGACAGAGACAGAGAGAGAAAGAAAAAGAAAGAGAGAGAGAGAGGGATAGAGAAGCAGAGGGAGAAGCAGGCTCCATGCAGGAAGCCTGATATGGGACTTGATCCTGGGACTCCAGGATCACACCCTGGAATGAAGGCAGGAGCTAAACTGCTGAGCCACCAGGGAATCCCCAAAACATCTGCTTTCATCTTACAACTTGTTGTTGCCAGGGTGGGTTTTTAGGACAGTGTCTTCCAAATATCTGAGATGCATATTTTGATCTCCCCAGTGGATCACTGAGCAACTGGCAGAGAGGCTGGTAATTTTTTCAATGTCATTGGACTGAAGCAGTTTCTCAGGTGGCATTTGTCAAAGGAATTTAAGGAGATAGGATATTTTCTACTTTTTGTTTTTTAAGATTTTATTTATTTATGTATGAGGGGGGTGAAGAGAGGCAGAAAGAGAGGGAGAGAGAAAGGAGGAAAAATCAAGCAGATTCCCTGCTGAGTGTATAGCCCAATGTGGGATTTGATCTCATGACCCTAAGATCATGATATGAGCCAAGACCAAGAGTCTGATGCTTAACCAACTGAGCCACCCAGGCACCCCAGAACATTTTCTTTTTTAAGATTTATTTGTTTATTATATATTTATATTATATATTATAATATAAATATTATTTATATATATAAATATATATTATATATTATTTAGAGAGAGAGAGACACACACACACATATACGCACACACACACACACACACACACACACACAAACAACACAGGAGGAGGGAGAAGCAGGCTCCATGCCGGGAGCCGAATGCGGGACTCGATCCCGGGACTCTAGGATCACGCCCTGGGCCAAAGGCAGGCGCTAAACCACTGAGCCACCCAGGGATCCCCAACATTTTGTTTTTTAATTGGATTCTGGTACTCAAGGAAAGCTCTGTCAGGTCTTGGGCTATCATGGTGACAGAGGGACAGAGACTTCAGTGACCACACATGACGAGGAATATAGTCTTTGCAAAAAATAGTTTGGAAAAGTCACTAAACAAATAGCTGCAGCCCTTACTATGCCAAAACAATGATCCCTGATAGCATGTAAGAATTATGATACCCAGAATTAGCACATTACCATATTTAAAATACTTCTTTATTTACAAAAACTACAGTGAATATAAAGAAACCAGAGCGTGTGACCATCCCATAGGAAGGAAAAAAAAAATGACAGGAACCATCTCTAAAGAAGCCCAGACATTGAACTTATTAGAATATCTTAAATTAACTTTCCTAAAAATTCTCAAAGAAGCAAAGAATACTAAGTGTTTCTTTGGGATTATAAGATACTTTTGAAACTAGAAAGAAGTGGTTACAAAATAATATGAATGACCTGCTACTGAATTATATATTTAAAATGGTTAATTATAGGATATGTGAATTTCACCTAAAAAACAAAACAAAACAAAACCTGGTATTACAGGAGCCACTACAGAATATTTAAATTCAATACCTATTAAAAACAACCACACTGGAAAGTCAAAATTTGAGTAATATAGATTTAAGAATAAGCTCATACATATCAATAAAATGAGTAAGAATATACATGAGAATTAGAAGTTTAGATAATATAAGTGGTCAATACCATATAAAAAACATGCAAACTCATCCACTTAGGTAAATGCAAAGTCAAGTATCAATAACTGGTAAATGGAAGTGTTGTAAAAAAGATGCCCTCACACATTGCTTGTTGAAAAAAAAATGGAAATTATATCAAGAATCTTCAAAATGTGTATACCCTTTGTCCTAGTAATAATATCTAGGATTCTAACCAAAAGAAATAATCAGAAATCTGGACATCTTGCATGCATATTTAACACTGTTATTTATGATAAACTTATAAATGACTTATTAGAACATTTTTTTAAATTGTGGATACTTTTATGATGCAATAGAAAAATCATTAAACCTATGTTTTAAAAGGTTATTTATGAAAGTAGAAATTAATATCATTCAAAGTAAAACATATGCCTATACAAAATTTGATTTATATATGTTATAGGTATGTATATACTATTTCAGATTTAGCTATAAACTTATGTTTGGATACATAGCAAAATATGGAAAATATTAAGTGTTTATTTCTAGTGTAACAACAGATTTTTATATTCTCCCTTATTTATGTGTTTTCAAAAATATTTTATAATGACTCTTCATTACTTCTCTGATCAGAAAATAAGAAGCTATTTTCAAAACAAATCTAAAAGCAGGTTTCTGGCGCTCACTAATGGCAAAGTAGCTTATATCAGCTAATCCTCCTGTTGATAAACAGGACAGCTCTGGACAAAATATGCAAAACAATTAATTGAAGGCACTGTAGAATGAACTAAAGCAGGCAGATTTGGGGAGATTCAGTCTTTGAAAGCAGGAAAATACACAGGATGAAATAGACAACTATATAGTTTTCCCCTGAAAACACTTTCTCATCCATGTGGCCACCAGAAGGAACTCAAATAGAAAGATGAAGACTTATTTTTCAAGGGGTTAAGAGAGATAATTTGTGGCTCCAACAAGAATTGGAAATTGAGAGAGAAAATACCAGAATAATAGAAATCATAGATTAAGAACTCTAAAATATCCACAGAAACTCTGCTAAAATATGCCATAGACCTGTAAACTTTGCTTATTTTAGGCAAAAGTCCCAGAAATCAATGGGAGACCAAAGTAGGAGACTAAAAATCCAAGCATATCTATCAGCAGGTGCGTATTACGGAAGAGTTTGGAATTTGAGTCCCACCAAATTAGAGAGGCTTGTAACACCTTAAGCCGTCCATTGTAATTCCAGAAGGTCATATGGAAGAGAAAAGGTTATACCCATGAACTAAGGAGTTCCAGTATAAAGGCATAACTGAATTTTGAGCAAAGTAAACAACCTACAGATCTAGAAAGCTCAGCTAATACCAAGAAATGGTGATTACAGTGACAACCATAATTTAACACAATTTTAAGTAGCTTGTGATCATTTAAAAATGCATACTGTAATCTCTATGTTCAGCAAACAAAAATCAATGACAACAAAAAAGCTATGGATTGTAAGTCTATAGAACGGAGAGAGAGGCATTAAAAAAAGAGACAAGAATGACACAAATGACAGAAAGAATAAAACAGAGGGGACAAAATTATTCTAAACTATACTTACCAAAAACGTATGCCATACATGTAAATGTATTAAGTAGTCAGAACTTAAAGGCAGGTATTTTCAAGCTGGTGGGAAATGGAAGACAGGTAAATGTTGGGAAGTCAAAGGACAGAAAAAGATTCAAACACTAAATGTAAATAAGTCAGTGCGGCTATAACTACGTCAAATAAAATAGGCTTCTGAGAAGCTAGTACTGAAGGGACATTTTTTTTTTTAAGATTTTATTTATTTATAAAAGACACACACAGAGAGAGGCAGAGGGAGAAGCAGGCTCCATGCAGGGAGCCCAATGCGGGACTCAATCCCAGGCCCTCCAGGATCACATCCCAGGCTAAAGGCAGCGCTAAACCTCTGAGCCACCCGGGCTGCCCTGAAGGGACATTTCATAATAATGAAAGAACATATTTATAAAGTAAACTCAACCAACTTAAATGTACAACAGCTTTAACAGATTCAAAGTACATAGAACAAAAATTTTCAGAAATACAAAGAGAAATAGACAAACCCACAATCATAGTTACACATTTTTAAAGATTTTATTCATTTATTTATGAGTGACACAGAAAGAGAGGCAGAGACACAGGCAGAGGGAGAAGCAGGCTCCATGCAGGGAGCCAGATATGGGACTTGATCCCCAGATTCCTGGATCATGCCCTGAGCCAAAGGCAGACACTCAACCACTGAGCCACCCAGGTGTCCCAATAGTTATAAATTTTTAACATGTCTCTTTTACTGGGCAATAGATAGCCAACAAATTAAGTATACAGAAGATGTGAACCATATTATTATTCAATGTGATGTAGTAGACATTAATAGAACACTGTATCTCCTACTAGGTTGATGCATATGAAACATTCATATTCATCATCTCATTCTAGGCTATCGAAGTATCAAGGTACTTTAATAGTTTGAAACTTTACTGAATATAATCTCTAACCACAATGGGATTAAAGTAGAAATAAATACCATTAGGATATCTAGAAACATTCCAAATATTTAGAAAGTAACCAACATAATTCTAAGTAATCAAAAAAATAACATAAATAATATGGGTGTGCATGTGTGTGTGATTCATAGGAACACAATTTTAAAAATATGGCAATATTTGTGGAACCCAGCAAAAATGGTGAAGAGTATGTATATCTTCAAATACTTACAAAAATCAATAGTCACAGAATACATAATTGAGTAGAGAACCATACTGTGAGCATGGATTGGGAAAGTCAATATTAAGACAGGTACAATACCCAAATTAATCCCATAAATTCAATTTAGTTCCAATCAAAATCCAGCACACTATTTTATAGAAATTGACAACTAAAAAAAATTTTAAAAAAAGAAATTGACAAACTGATTCTAAAATTTATATGGGATTTCAATATATCAGCTGTGGAGGATGTGGAGCAACTGGCACTTTTACAACAGCTTTGAAAAACATGTTAACCAAACCCTATATAAAGTGAAATATAATCTACCCTACAGCCTTACTCCTAGAGATTTATCAAAGATCAATGGAAATGTATGTTCACAAATGACTTGTATGCACATGTTCATCATAGCTTTATACATGGAAACCAAATAGAGTTTTAACCCAAATGTCCATCCCTCAAAGAATTAGCAAATTGTGATGTTTCCTCAGCAATAAAAAGGAACATACAATATTAATAAATTTAAAAACATGCTATATGTACTATACTAACTATGTAATTTCATTTATAAGAATTTCTAGAGCAGACAAAATGAAACTTTGGTGATAGAAACTAGAAGTAGTTGTCACTTTGTAGGAGTGACTATCAAAGACACAAAACACTTTCTAGGGCGATAGAATGGGGGTCATGCCTTGGTCAAAGCTAATATTACTGTACAATTTAAATGCGTGCATTTCACTTATACAAAAGATGCTTCAATAAAACACAAACTAACAAAAATAGCTTATGGAACAAATACAGAATCAAATTTTTCCATGAGTGTTAGATGTTGGCTACATTTCCACTTTAAAAGATGCTAATATGATTAAAGGTATTATGTACAAACAAGTCCATAGCAAAGTAAAAAAAAAAAAATTATGAGCTCTATCAGCAGAGAGTTTCAGCAGACAGATTACCCACTATTAATGGATTTCAAAATTACCCAAATCAGTACTCTCACCACGCATGCACTTCACTATGGTGTTGGCTTGTATGGTTGAGCATATTTTTCAAAACGTGATCCAGATATCTAGTCCCTCATTTCCATGAAGTACACATTTTATGATGATGCAACATATTAACACACTAATAATATGTTCCCTTGCTTCAAAACATCCAAATTTAGAAAAGGAAAAAAAGGCATAATCATTATTGTAAGCATTTTCCTGAGATAGGGTTTCCTGAAACTTTATTCATATCACTGCCAGAGATATAAAGGCCAGCTTCATTTTCTACTCCTCCAGGCCTCCTAAATTCACTTCACCAAAGCAATTTTACTTTTGTCTGCTTTATACCGGGACTTCTCGGGAGATTTTGTTTGAAAACTACAGTCTGGTTTTAAAAACAAAAGCTATCTGCCCCTATACAGAAAGCAGATCAGAGGCTGCCAGGGGCAGTGATGGGAAGAGAGAACGGATTGCAAAGGAGCACGAGGGGAATTTTTTTTTTTTTTTTTTGGCTTACCAAAATGCTCTATATTTTGATGTGGCGGTGCTTGTACAACTGTGTACATTTTTCAAAATTCATGGAACTTTCTACCTAAAATTTGAGAAAATTATGTGCATCTAACCTTAGAAAATCAAAGCTTGATTAAAGCAGATGCTCTCCATTCTGTTAAGAGTCTTCCGGAGAAGTTACATGTGAAATGTCATATGTTGATTTTTTTTTTTTTCCATCCCCTCAGCCTGGGTAATTACTATGCTATGTATACAGAATTGAGTTAGGAGACAGGAGGACATGGCTACATCTCTTTCATTTTAAAAGGTAAGTAAACGCACAGTAAACAAAGGAAAGAAGGAAATACTTTCTCTTCATATCACATGCGTTCCCTGTCTCTTACACTTAGCAGAAAAATGCATTGAGAAAAAAATCCTAGGAAATTACCATCTCCATTTTCTTCCCACTCACTGCATAATTCATCAAACATGACTTTTTATAAACATGCTATTTTAATTCTATAATCAGATAAAATTTCTATTTTTTTTCAATTATTTGAATCATCCTAAATTGGTTAAGCTGTGTATTATAGTCTAGATTACAGGTTACCTTTTTCAGTGTGTTTTATACGCACTTGAAAGGAACGTGTACTCTGTTACGCAGTTGGGTGGTCTCTAACTGCCAATTAGTTTGGTTGATAGTGTTTGAGATAGCTTCACTGATTTCCTGATAACTTGTTTTGTTTATTATTGAGAAAAGATTGCTGAGGTCTTCAACTATACTTGTGGGTTTCTCTCCTTCACCCTTCAGTAGTGTCAGTTTGGTGTCATGTACCTTGAGGCTCTGTTATTTTCTGCACACACATTTAGAAATGATAAAGCCATTTTTATTTCTGGTTATACTTTTTAAACTAATGCTACGTTACCTGACATGAATACAACCACTACAACCTTTTTTTCTTTTTTTGATGTGTATAGTTTTCTATCCTTTTTAATCTCTTAAAGTAGATTTCTCATAGACATCAAAATAGTTGGGTGTTTTTTTGTTTTGTTTTGTTCTGTTTTGTTTTGTTTTGTTTTTTAAGTCACAACTGATAATCTCTTTTAGTTGCCTTTTTAGACCATTAGGTTTAATTTTTGATATGGTTGGATTTTGTACTACCATTGTCTTTTTTTCCTGTTTGTCTACTGTGTTCTGTTTTTCCTTTGGTTCTGTATTTGCGGCTTGTTTTCAAATACATATGTAATTGAATTGTAAATTGTAATATATGTTTCCCGAATTGTAAATTTTATATACACACACACACACACACACAGACACACACACACTTCCCTAGGGATTATAATCTGCCAATCTAACATTTCATAGTCTACTTAAATATTGTGATACTTCAAGTAAATTTACGTGGAAGCCTTACCATCACATTGGTAGATTCCCTTATCCTTTTGTACTAAATTGTATGATGCTGCTACCTTATCACCATTTGCCTTCAAAGCTTCATTATGATTTAAATTTCAAGATCATGCATAAAGTATTTTAAAATATTTTATATTTACTCGAAGATTTACTATTTCTGTTGCTCTTCCATCATTCTCAAACTTCCATGTTTACCTGTGATATTTTGATTCTTCATCATAAAGGACTTTTAGTTTTTCATGTAGAACAATCATATTGGAGGATCATTTTCTTAGGTTCTTTTATTTGAAGCTTTATTTACACCTTCATTTCTCGCCTTCATTTTTGATAAGAAATAGCTGGTCACTGAATTTATTGTTAACTGCTATATATTGTGATAACGTTTTCTAGGAAGTTTCAAGAATTTTTCGTTATTGTTTGTTTTTTTATCAGTTGATTATGATATGCTTAGCTGTCATTGCCTTTAAATTTATATTTTAGGGGGTTTGAATTTCTTACATTTTTAAAGGTAGGATGCTTGCTAAACTTGGAAAGTTTTCAGTTATAACGCAAATATTTTTCTGTACACATTTTTTTCCCTGTTGAGACCCAAATAATGAATGTGCCAAAAATCACTGAAGGTTTATTCATATTTTTAAAATGTTTTTCAAATAAGAAAATTTCCATCAATTTATCCTCAAATTCACTGGTTTATTCTTCTGCTATATCCATTCTAATATTGAACCCAGTAAGCATTAATAAAGCTTTTTGTATGGAATTTTTGACTGTTAACAATTCATGTTATATAACACTTTTATTTCATTGCTGAAAAATTGTATTGTTCTATTTATTTCAAGTACATAAACTTTACCTAATGAGTCATGGTTATAATAAATGCTTTAAAGTATTTGTGCGATAATTCTAACATTTGAATCATCTCAGGGTTAGCATCTGCTGTTATTTTACGGGAAAACTGATCATATTTTCCTGGCTATTTTTGTGCGATGAAAACTTGGATTGTATTCTAGACACTTTAAATGCCATTTTTTAGATTCTGGATTTTATTATAATCTTACGAACTAGGATGATGATTTTTGGTTTTTATTTATTTTAGTAGGAAATCTGCATGATTAGATTCATTTTGCAGGTTTTCCCTCAACTTCTATGAGAATTAGATCTAATCTCAGTTCAGTTTTTGAAGCCTTTATGTGCTGCTTTGGTTACATTCAGTTCACGTGCTGCTGAAGTGTTAGTCTGAGACTCAGGCAGGGGCACAGATTTTAGTTCATTTCTCAAAATCTTTCCTAGGATATTTTGGGTCACACAGGTGTATCTCAGATATAAGCCCAAGAAAAGACGTGTAGATTTACACAGAATCATTTTTTAAAAAAGATTTTTATTCATGAGAGACACAGAGAGAAAGAGGCAGAGACACAGGCAGGGGGAGAAGCAAGCTCCCTGTGGGGAGCCCGATGTGGGACTGGATTCGGACCTGGGATCAGGCCCTAAGCAAAGGCCGATGCTCAACCACTGGGCCACCCAGGGGTCCCTTATATACAGAATTAAAAGATCTCCTTTTCAGCACTTTCCCTGGGAATTCCTCCACAGTCCCTTCTCTATAGGGGCCATTTTTTTTCTTTTCTTGTTTATTTGTGTTAAAGTTTACCCACACACTGCTACTTTACCAAGAAGCAACGTGAGTGGGGGCAGGTTTTGAGGCAAAGCCACAAGAGAAAAAGGAAATTTAATTTTGTGATCATTGCTTTTCCAAGTTTTGAAAACCCTTCACACTTCACATGTTTTCAATTACTTTTAAGAGTCCTCAGGTAATTGCTCTTTTTTTATTGTGGTAAAATACACATAACATAAAATTTACCATCATAATAATCTTAAGTATTAAATATATTTAATATATTGTGCATCTATGTCCAACCTTTTTCATCTCATAAAACTAAAACTCTATATCCATTAAATAATTACTTTCTATTCCCTCCAATACCCATAACATGGAAACCACCATTCCTGTCTCTAGGATTTTGACCTTCTAAGTACCTCAGAAAAGTGGAATCACACAGTATTTGTGTTTTTGTGACTAGATTACTTCACTTGAAATAATATCCTCAATGCACATCCAATTTATGACATATATCAGAATTTCTTTATAAGACTGAGTAGTATTCCATCGTTTGTATAAGCCATATTCCTTTTATCCATTCATCTATTGATAGACACGTGGGTTGTTTCTGCATTTCAGCTATTGTGAATAATGTTGCTATGAATATTGAGTGTATAAACATCTCTTTGAGACACTTTCAATAGTTTTAGGTAATATACCCAGAAGCAGAATTGCTAGATCATATGGTGATATTATTTTTAATTTTTGTAAGAACTGCTATACTGTTTTCCATAGCAGCTATATAATTTCACATTACCACTAACAATGCACAAGGATTCCAGAAGGTTGAACAGACGTTAAAGAGCTGCGTGTTTTGCAATGTCCACAATAGCCAGACTGTGGAAGGAGCCTCGGTGTCCATCAAAAGATGAATGGATAAAGAAGATGTGGTCTATGTATACATTGGAATATTCCCCAGCCATTAGATACGACAAATACCCGCCATTTGCTTCGACGTGGATGGAACTGGAGGGTATTATGCTGAGTGAAGGAAGTCAATCGGAGAAGGACAAACAGTGTATGTTCTCATTCATTTGGGGAATATAAATAATAGTGAAAGGGAATAAAGGGAAAGGAGAGAAAATGAATGAAAATGTCAGTGAGGTGACAAAGCAGTCTGGGAAATGAACAAGGGGTAGTGGAAAGGGAGGTGGGCAGGGGGTTGGGGTGACTGGGTGATGGGCACTGAGGGGGGCACTTGGCAGGATGAGCACTGGGTGTTATGCTATATGCTGGCAAATTGAACTCCAATAAAAAAATAAAAAAAATAAATAAAGAGCTGCATGTTTCTATGGAGGACCTCACCAATACCTGTTATTTTCTGTTTTATGTTAGCCATCCTAATGGATGTGAGGTGGTATCTCATAGTATGGATTTGCGTTTCCCTAGGAATTAATCATATTTAATACATTTTCTGGTGGTCGTTGGCCATTTGCTTATCTTCTTTGGAAAAAATGTCTACTCCAGCTCTTTGTTCACTTTTTAATCAGGTTATTTGTTTTCTTCTTGTTCAGTTTTAGCAGTTCTTTATATATTCTGGATAAATATATCAGATATATGATCTCAAATATTCTGTGGAATGCCTTTTTATTCTGTTGATAGTAACTTTCTTTTTTATTGGTGTTCAACTTGCAAACATATAGCATAACACCCAGTGCTCATCCCATCAAGTGCCCCCCTCAGTGCCCATCACCCAGTCACCCCCACCTCCTGCCCAACTCCCCTTCCACCACCCCTTGTTTCTCAGAGTTAGGAGTCTCTCATGTTCTGTCTCCCTTTCTGATATTTCCCACTCATTTTTTTCTCCTTTCCCCTTTATTCCCTTTCACTATTTTTTTATATTACCCAAATGATAGTAACTTCTAATTGAAATTTTATAAATTTCAGTTTTCCCTTTCTCTTGTTACCTATGCTTTTAGTGATATATCCAAGAAATAAATTCCTAATGTCATGAAACTCTTCCACTATGTTTAGGACTTTCATTTTATTAGTTTTTTTTTAAAGATTTTATTTATTCATGAGAAACAGAGAGACAGACAGAGACAGAGACACAGGCAGTGAGAGAAGGAGGCTCCATACAGGGAGTCTGATGTGGGATTTGATCCCGGGACTCCAGGACCACACCCTGTGCTGAAGGCAGGCACTAAACCGCTAAGCCACCCAGGGATCCCCCATTGTCAGCTCTTACATTTAGGTCTTTGATCTATTTTGAGTTAATTTTTATATATGGTGCTAGGTCAGAATCCAAACTCCTTCTTTTGCATACGAATATTCAGTTTTTTTAGCTTCATTGGTTGAGAAGTCCATCTTTTCTATTGAACTCTAGGAAAAAAAAAAAAAAAACACTGAAGGTTGCTGGAGGGAAAGGGGGGTGGGGGAAGGACTAACTTAGTGATGGGCATTAAGGAGGTCACTTGATATAGCAAACACTGACTGTTATGTGCAACTGATGAATCACTGAATTCTACCTTGGAAACTAATAATACCAATAATACTACTAAACTGAATTTAAATAAAGAATTAAAAAGACCATCTTTTCCTCGATTGATTGGCATTGGTACCTTTGTTGAAAATCATTTGACCACGTATGTAGGGTTTATTTCTAGTTCTTCTATCCTGTTGGTCTACATATGTCTTTATGCCACTATTGCATTATTTTGATTACTGTAGCTTCGTAGTAACTTTTGAAATCAGGAAATAGGAGTCCTCCAGGTTTTTAAAAATATTATTTCAACTATTTATTTAGGCTGCCCTGAGAGGACATATGAATTTTTCAATGGGATTTTCTATTCCTACAAAAACATCACTGGGATTCTGGTAAGTTACATTACATCTATGTATCATGTAGTTTAATACTAACATCTTAGCAATTAAGAATTCTTATTCATGGGATCCCTGGGTGGCGCAGCGGTTTGGCGCCTGCCTTTGGCCCAGGGCGCGATCCTGGAGATCCGGGATCGAATCCCACGTCGGGCTCCCGGTGCATGGAGCCTGCTTCTCTCTCTCTCTCCTCTCTCTGTGTGTGTGTGTGTGTGTGACTATCATAAATAAATTAAAAAAATAAAAAAAAATCTTATTCACATGTATACCATGTGTTTCATTTATTTAGGTCTACTTTCAGTAATGTTTTGCATTATACAAAACTGGTTAATTCGTAAGTATTTTATTCTTTTTGATGCTATTGTAAATGGAATTGCTTTCTTAATTTCCGTTTCAGATTGGTTATTGTTAGTGTAGAGAAATGCAACTACCGGTTATCTGTTGACTTTCGATCCTGCTATTTTACTGAATTCAACTTTTAGCTTTAACCATTTGTGTGTGAGGGAGTAGGTAACAAAGTTTTAAACACATAAGATTATATAAACTCCCCACAGAGACAATTTTACTTCCTTTCCATTTTGGATGCCTTTCATTTAATTTTCTTGGCTGATTTCTCTGGCTAAACTATGTTGACTAAAAGTGGTGAAAGTAGGCATCCTTACCTTATTCCCAACCTTCAAGAAAAAGGTTTTTTGTTTTTTTGTTTTGTTTTGTTTTGTTTTTTTACTATTTACTGTGATGTTTACTGTGGGCGTCCTATAGGATTTTCATTATGTTAAGGCAGTTTCCTTCTATGCCTAGTTTGTTGGAATGTTTTATTATGAAAGCATGTTCTCCAATTGAGATAATCCTTGTTTTCCCCCTCCTTCATTTTGAAATCTAGTGTATGACACTAATATTTGTATACTGAACCACTCTTGCTTCCCAGGAATAAATTCAACATGGTTTTGGTGTTTAATTCTTTTAACATGCTACTGAATTTGTTGGAATTCTATTGAGGAATTTCACAGCAATATTCATAAGGGATATTGGTCTATAGTATTCTTATAGTGCCTTGGTTTGGCTTTGTTATCAGAATACTGCAGGCCTCATGTAATGAAATGAAGAAGTGTTTCCCCCTCATAAGTATTTTGGAAAAGTTTGAGAAGGATTAGTGTTATTTCTTTTAAATGTTTGGTAGAATTTACCAATTAAGCAATCACGTCCAGGCTGTTTTTCATTGGGAGATTTTTGATTACTGATTCAATACTTCTAATTATAGATGTAGATATAGATCAACCAGTCAGAGATCCAGATTTTTTTTTCTAGTTTTTCTATGATCTAGCCTTGGCAGGTTTGTCCTTTCACAAGCTTGTTCATTTTCTGAAAGTTATACAACATGTTGGATAGCACTCCTAGTACTCTCTTGTAATCCTTATTTCTACATAATCAGTAGTAATGGCCTCACTTCCATGTGTTTTTACTTTGAATCTTAGTCCATGTAACAAAAGTTCAACATGTTATCTTTTCAAGAATCAAGTTTTAGTTTTGATTTTTTTAATTCTCTAGTTTATCTCTGCCCTGATCTTTATTATATCCCTTCTACTACCTTTGGGCTTAGTTTCTACTTCTTTTCTTAGTTCTTTAGTTTGTACAGTTAGATGTTGATTTGAGATTTTTTTTAAAGATTTTATTTATTCATGAGAAAGGGAGGGAGGCGGGGGGCAGAGACACAGGCAGAGGTAGAAGCAGGCTCCACACAGGGAGTCCGATGTGGGACTCGATCCCAGGTCTCCAGGATCACACCCTGGGCTGAAGGCAGACTCTCAGCCAGCCAGGCATCCAAGATTTTTCATTTTTATTATAAGCATTTATAGCCATAAATTTCCCTCTTACTACTTTGTTCACTATGCTTCATAAATTTTGTGTTGGGCTTTCATTTTCATTTACCTCCTTGTATTTTCTAATTTCCCTTCTGATTTTTCTTTTACTCACTGATCATATAAGAGTACATGTAGTTTTCTCTAATTTTCGGATTTTACCGTTTTCTAGTATTGATTTCTAACTGTATCCCATTATAACTGGGAAGATATTCTGTATTATATCTTTTTAGATCTTCAGAGTTAATCTACAGCCCAACAGATGGTCTACCCTGGAAAATGTCTCGTGCACCTGAGAAGAATGTGTGCTTTTGTTACAATGGAGAGTGTTCTGTACTTGTCTACTAGATCTAATTGATTTGTTGTATTAATTCTTCTGTTTCCTTATCTTCTGTTTATATAGATTATTCAGAGTGTGTTATCAAAGTCTTGGATGATTTCTGTAACATTGTCTACTTTTCCCTTAAATTCTGTCAATTTTAGCTAGATGTGTTTTGATCTGTTATTATATAAATGTTTATAATTATTAAATCTTCAGGCCGTGTTAAACCTTTTATTACTATCTATTGTCCTTGACTCTTTAGTATAGCCATTCCTGATCTCTCTTGGCTACTATTGGCATAGAATAACATTTTCTATCCTCTCACTTGTAATCTATCTGTTTTGGATCTAAAGTAAGTCTCCTGTATATAACCTACAATTGGATCATGTTTTTATCCATTTTGCCAACCTCTGTCTTTTGATTGCTTTAAATATAAATGGATTAAACTCCCCAATCACCAATAAGAGGGAACTTATGCCATTTTGCTATTCATTTTCTGTATGCGCCTTATACTCTGTGTCCCTAACTTCCTATATTACAGTATTTTGTGCTTGACTTTTTATAGTGAAATGTTTAAATACTTCCTAATTTCCTTGTGTGTATATTCTACAACTATTTGGGGAGATTTTCCTGAAGACTACTGTTAATATTCTAAAGTTATAATACACTGATTTATTACCATCTTAACTTCAATAACATACAAAACCACTACTCATTTAAAACTGTATCCAATAACTGTTGATATCACAAAATTATGTCTTTAGATATTGAGTGTCCTAAAACAAGGTAGTATTTTTAAAAATATTCTTTCAAATTATGTAGGAAATGACTTAGTTATAAATCAAAGTTATACCAAATATTGTATCAATATTTAACTGAATTAGTCCCTGAAATCATATACAAAATGGTTAAAAAGTAATATTGCAATATTACTATTTTATGTCTTTTATGGACTTCATTTCGTGTATGTTTCAATTTTTGAGACATTTCTTTAAATGACTTCAAGTTATGGTCTAGTGTCCTCTCATTTTACCCAACAGGACTCTTTTGAGCATTTTTTTATATAGAAAATCTAGTGGTAACCAACTCTCACCTTCTATTTATCAGAATTTTATGTTCTCCCTTTTAATGGACATTTTTGTTGGACACAGGATTTTTGGTTAACATTTTTTTTTTCCCTTTTAACATTTTGAATATACTGGTTCATTGCTGTCTGGCTTCCAATGTTTTCAATAAGAAATATGCTGATAATCTTTTGAAGACTCCTTAGATGTGATGAGTCACTTTTCTCTTGCTATTTGCAAGATTTTATCTGAATTTCTCAAGTTCAATTAACATGTCTAGGTTTGGATCTCTTTGAGTTATCCCATTTAGGTTTGCTGAGTTTCTCTGATGTTTATATTCATGTCTTCCATCAAAACTAGGATGTTTTCAGCCACTATTTCTTCAAATATTTTGTTGGCACCTTTTGCTCTTTTCCTTTTGGGACTCCTGCAATGCATATTTAACCATTTGATGTTGTCCCAACAAACTCCTTAGGCTCCAGTTACTTTTCAATCTTTTTTGGTTCTTATACTAAATAATTTTCATTGTTCTACATTCAAGTGCCATAATTATTTCTTCTCCATGGACAATTGGTCTTTGAAATCTCAGTGATTTTTTTTTTATTTCAGTTATTACATTTTTCAGGCCTAGAATTTTTGTTTTCAGGTTCTCTTTTTTTTGATATTTCCATTTTTTAAAGATAATTTTGTTGCTTTTTGCAAACTTTAATTTTGCAAAAAATTTAATTTTAAATTTTAGGTTTTTAAAAAAATTAATCTTCATTTAACTCGTTGAGCATTTTTAGGGCAGTTACTTTAAAATCTTTGTATTATAGATCTCATTAAATCTTTTTCAGGGACAGTTTTGTTTTTTATTCCTTTGAATAGTCCATATTTTCCTATTTCTTTGGATACCGTAAAATTTGTTGAAAACTAGAATTTGTATCTAAAATGTGTTAACTCTCAAAATCACGTTCTTTCCCTTCAATGGGGCTTGCAATATTTTTGTTACTGTTTTTACATTTTGTAGGCTATCTCTGTACTAAGGATCAGCTGAGGTATAAACATAAATATAAGGCATTCTTAGGTCTCTTCTAAGCCCACCCCTCTCCCTGGACATGCATGGTTACTTTCTAATTTTCCTTATTTATGCAATTCCTTTTAAATATCCTAATCTTTAATGCCTGGCTCCCCTCAAAATAAAAAAAAAATAGAAAAAAATATAGGGAATGGGGATCAAGGGCACTAAGCCCTTTAAATGATGTGAAAATTATTTTAGCCAGAGAGAGAGGCTTGCAACAGTGGAGGGAAGGGTGCACCCCTGGCCACTGATGCCTCGTTTGCATCTTTGTGATCAGAAACAGAAATCAAAGCTCTGATCTCAGATGTTTGGAATATAAATTCTTATTTTTTTATTTTTATTTTTAACCAACTCTTGTTACTGCTGTGTGTTAGCTGTTGGAGAACAAGTGCCCTGCTGCCTGCTATAGCACCGTAGGTTGGAGAAGGGTAGCTACCCCTAGGCTAAGAGCTAATATGGAGAGAACTCACCTTCCATGCCTCCCCCTGTAAAGCAGAAGCCTTCAGTAGATCCCAGAGTTACCAAATAGTTCCTAGAGGCAGATTCTGGCAGTGTAATGGTTTAGATGGAAAAACAGATTCCTGGTGCCTTCTATTCCATCATCTTTTCAGAATCCCCTGCTTTTTGTATTTTTTTCAGAATTTTTAGTTGTGATCAGTAGGAAAGATAGGCTATAGTAGACTTATTTAATCTTGTCAGAATAAGAATATTAAACAGTTGTTTTAGACTACATGTTTGTGTAAGTTTGACTGAAATGTAATCTGATTTTCTGCCAAAACATTTTCAAATAAGGAAATCTAATATAACTATACAAATAAATATAAATTATACTGTTTAGCCCATCACTCGGATTATAAAGATAAATTATACTGCTTAGCCCATCACAGAAAAAAAAACACATGGGCATTTTCCTCTATATTAGATTTATAAATTTCTATTTGTAAATAAGTTATCTTTTAAAACAGATTTTTCTATGTGTCTATACATTTACATAGTCCTTTTCATGACTCAGAAACCCTTAAAGTTAATCAAATTATTATGAAGCTTCTGGTGAATAGTCAGGAGGATACCATATTTAACCACATCTTTTTTTTTTCCCCTGACATAACTTCTCAATAGTCTAGAGTTCTGCAAAAACATTTTTTAAATTACCTCTTAGTTTTCTATCTATATTAACTAATAGTTTTAATAGAAAATTACTCCAAGGAATTACTTAAGAAATTGATAGGCTCACAGGATTTAAGGTAGCATTTTTAAGCAAGAAATAATTCCGCTTTGGTATTAAATTGGATCTAGCAGGATGCATTAGTTTTACTCTGGAGGGCTATAAGAAAAATGAAGAGAAGGTTTACTATATTTATGTCAAAGTAATTCTGCATTCAAAGAGTAATGGGCAGTCATGTGCAGGAAGAGGAATACCCATGTTGGTTTGACTCACGTGATTTTTGCTTTATGAAGTTATACATTATCATAGTGGTTGGCAAAAAAAAAAAAAAAGATTGCGGTAGAACTACTACATTTAAATAAATGAATTGTTTCATTATGACTGAGTGAAAAATTAATCCAGTAGGAATTGTATTTCTTTTAATCTTTTTCTGATGGTCTTTGATTTGATAAGGGTACACCTTACCAGTTAATGTGAAATCAGAGCGCTCACTACTCCAAGCTGCACACTTGTCATTTTCATTTTCACATTTAACAAACATTTGCACACCAACTCCAAATAGAGGCAATCAGTTCCAAGTATTGTAAACAGAATAAATTACAGATGTTTTGGGGATTGAATTCCAAATCTGCTTGATTTAAACTTACAAAATCAGACTAAAAACTACTTCTATGCACTTTGATATTTAATTATCTAAAAGCATAGAAACATTATCATCCTGAAAGTGTTTTATTATAAAAATTCATATAAGTAATGTATGTTTTTAAATTACAAAGCTCTCTTCTAATCTTGTTTTCATAATGAAATTTATTTAAGTCTAATATAAGCATAATGTAGAGTAATGTGTCTTCTGTACCACAAAATGAATGTAGAGGATAAATTCATTATTTCTTCTTCAGCAGATCTCTTTTTAATCTCAGAGCTATAGGCAGAATAATTTTTTTTCCTCTGACTATACTGATGAGGATTCCAAACTAATTTTGAGTAAAACAAGAAGTATTTTAAAATATGGTTTTATCATATTCTTCAGGCTCCTCAACTTCCCAAGTGTCCTCCCTTTTAATCCCAGTCTTAATTTTAAGATGGTATTATTTACCCTGCATTATCAAATATGAGATAGTAGACATGTTTATCGAAACTCTGAAGGTATTTTGTAAGTACTCTTTATTTGATACATTTTTATCCAGTATTCCAAGTTTTTAGATTATTTTGTAAAGCAACTTTGTTTTTTATAAATGGAACAAGAATTCTATAAGTAAAAACTCTTCTCTGATTAAATTTAAACCTAGGGACTTTGCAACACAATCATCTTTAGTAGGACCAGTCCTTTCCAATGGTCTAGAAACTGCATTAAAAATTGTCCATATGGCAATGTAAGTATTTGTGGAGGAGGTAAATAGTTGCATATGTTTTAGAGAATTGATGCAGACAAAATGAGTTGCAAATTCAAAATAAAAACAGTTTATATCTTCCAAAATGTTTCTTTATATTTATTTAGCATTTTAATTTTTTTTCCATTGAGCATTGCAATTTCTTGAATTTTAACAATATGAGTATTTCTGTTTTGCTCATTATGCTTTGACTGTCTTTATCACAGAAATTCTGTAATAGGTAGTTTCCAGTTAATTAGGAAATTAACACAGAGTTTTAGACTTGCATTCTGAAAATTCTGTCGAGTCAGACTGATATTGAAGTGTACTTTATTCCTTTGCCGGGTACAGGGGCTTCCTACTAAGTCTCTAGGAATGCATAGGCCTACAATCAGATATATCTCATGTGCATATTTAATCTGAAAAACTAAACTTCATATTTATTGCCAATGCAAAATTTATATAATACATTGTTCTTACCTTCCCACACTCCTGAATTTTTCAGTAGAAATAGGTTTTAAAAACACAAAATACAATGGCTCTATAAGAAGTCATTATTTAAGATTGATTGATTAACTTATATAATTTTCTTTCAACAAAAGAATTTAAGAAAAAAAATCCATAATCTTTCCTTGATTCATAAGAAAAATATTGGGTACTTGTTACTAATTAGAGATATTATAAAATCAATTGATGATTTATGGAAAATACATAATTTTAAAATTATATATAAATATGCATTATGATGAGTATGATCTTAAAATATACAGCTCAGGGAGTTTTGACAAATATACCCAGTTATGAGTTTAATGTGATATAAACACAAAATATTTTGATCACCTTCCAAGCTAACTTTTGTCTCTTAATATGGTCTGTATTGTCTCCATCCCCATAGTCCCTGGTAACCATTCATTTGTTTCTTGCCCCTAGCATTTTGTGTTATTGTCTTTTGATTTTTCTATAGAATCATATAAGCAGAATTATACAATGTGTAGCTATAGCTTTAACATAATGATTTTCAGATGAATGAATATTATTTATCAAATGTCTCATTGATATTCATTTGAATTGCTTTCAGTTTTGGTTCTAATGAATAAAGCTACTGTGAGCATTATACAGAAGTGTTTCTATATACAGAGGTTTTCCCTTTTTGGATAAAAACCAAAAGTGGACACGGTGGGCTGAATGGTAAATTCTATATTTAACTTTAAGAAACTTCCAAATTGTTTTCCAAAGTTGCTATGTCATTTACATTGCTACTAGAAATGGGTGAGAGTTCCAATTATTCCACATCCTCAACAGCATTTTAGTATCTTCAATCTTTTTAATTTAAAATCATTCTAAAAGGGATGTAGGGACATTGCACTGTTGTGTTCATTTGCATTTCTTTAATGATTTATGGTACTGAGCATCTATTTATGTTGTAATTTATTAGCTCCATATCTTATTTGAAGAAGTTTTTGTTCAATTTCATTCTTACTTGCTATTACTGAGTGTCTTGTCTTCTTACTGACTTGTAATGATTCTTTATATATTCTGGGGGAAACAAGTCCTTTACCAGACATTTTTTGCAAACTAAGGTGTATAGCTTATTTTCTTCATTAGCAAAGTTCTCTTTTAAAGAGTAAAATGTTTTAATTTTGATGGTGTTCTTCCAATCTATTTTTTCTAATTCAGTGTTTTGTGTTTTATTCTAATAAATTGCCTAACTCAAAGTCATAAACATTTAACATATGAATTATTCTTAATATTTTATAGTTTTAGTGTTTTCATTCTTAACTATCATCCATTTTCACTTAGTTATGTTACATACGATTTGAAGTAAAAATTAAGGTTCATTATTACCTTTTGACATTTTATGTGCAAATTTTCCAACATATGATGAAAAGATTTCTCTCATGGAATTACATGACCAGTTATATTGAAAATAAATTAACCAATTATGTGTGGATCTATTTATGAGTTTTCTGTCCTGTTTTACCATTTTTAATCCATAAGTTAAAATCATGCAGGCTTGACCTCTATCCATTTATGATAAGTTACCAAAAAAAAAATCAGGTTCTATGCATTCTCCCTTTGATTTTATGTATCCTCTTAAATGGCAGAACAATGCACTTAAAATCACAAACCCAAGAGAGAACTATATATATTGACTAAAATAAAGAATACAATGAACATAACATTGATGGTTTCAAAAGGAAGACTGTATAAAGATTCTCCAGGGAAACACAATCAATAGAATATATAGAGAGAAGGATACCTGGAAGTCAGGATAATTGAAAGTACCCAAGCTGAAAAGAACAAAGAATAATAAAAAAAGAAGATAAGAGATCTTTTAGATAATATCAGAACAAACATTGACATTATAGGGGTGTCAGAAAAGGAAGAGAGCAAGAGAGACAGAAAACACATTTGAAGAAACAATAGCTGAAAACTTCCCTAACCTGGGGAAGGAAACAGACATCCAGGTTGAGGAAGCACAGAAAGTTCCAAATAAGATGGACCCAAGAAGATCCACATCACACAGCATAATAATTAAAATGATAAAGAGAGAATTTTAAAAACAGCAAATGGGAAGCAGCTAGTTTTATACAAGGGAAATCCCTATGCTATTAGCTGATTTTCCAACAAAAACATGGTAGATCAGAAAAAAGTGGCATGCACCATTCAAAGTGCTAGAGGGGGAAAAACAAAACCAAACAAACAAAACCCTTGCAATCAATAATACTTTATTTGGTGAAGTTATTCAGAATTGAAGGAGAGATAAGACGAACAAGAATTAACTGAGTTAATCACCACTAAACTAGCCTAATAAGAAATGTTAAAAGGAAGTCTTTCTGTAGAAAACAAGAGGCCATAAACAGAAGTGAGAAAATTATCAAAGGAAATAATTTCATGAGTAAAAGCAAACATGCAATAAAGATAGATCAACTTTTATATCTAAAAAATAGTTAAGGGAACTCACAAAAAGACATGTCGGGCCACAAAGCAAGTTTCAATAAATTTAAGGTGGAAATCATCAAGCATCATTTCCAAGCACAATGCTATTAAATTAGATATTAATTACAAGGGGAAACTAGATAAAAACAAACACACAGAAGCTAAACAACATGTTACTAAAAAACCAATGGGTCAAGGAAGAAATCAAAGAGGAAATCTAAAAGAATACATGGAAACAAATGAAAGTGAAAAAAATATAATAATCCAAAATCTTTGGGACCCAATGAAAGCAGTTCTAAGATGGAAATTTATAGCTGTACAGGCAACCTCAACAAACAGAAACAAACAAACAAACAAAAAAACACACAAAAAAACACAACAATCTAGCTTGACACTTTTAAAAAAAGTAAAAATAGAACAAAGTCCAAAGCTTGAGAAGCTTCATTTATTTATGTTCTAATCAAATAGAAAAGAAAAAATAATCAATGAAATCAATAACTAATTCTTTGGGGGAATAATGAACAAAATTGATAAATCTTTAACCAAACTCATCAAGAAAAAAAGAGTGATAGAAGAACCAAATGAATAAAATCAGATATAAAGAAGAGAGATAACAATACACCACAGAAATACAGAGGATATAAAATACTACTATAAAAAATAATATGCCACCCAATTGAACATAGAAGTGAAATTAATTCTTAGATGCATACAATTCTAAAACTGAATCAGGAAGAAATAAAGTTTTAACATTCAAATTACTAGTAACAAAATTGAATTGATATTCAAAAAAAAAAAACTTCCAATAAACAAAAGTCGAGGACTATATGGTTTCACAAAACTTTGCAAGAAGAGTTAATAATTATTCTTTTCAAACATCCAAAACTAGAAGAGGGAAAGCTTTCAAATATACTCTACAAGTCCACCATTACTGTGATACATAAACTAGACAAAGACACTAAAAAAGAAACAAAAAAACCCTAACTACAAGCTAAATTCCTAATAAACATAGATGCAAAAATTCTCAACAAAATGTTAGCAAACCACATTCAACAATACATTAAAAGGATCATTCACCATGATCAAGTGAGATTTACCCCAGGGAAGCAAAGTTGACTCAATATTTGCAAATCAGTGTGATAGATCACATTAACAAAATGAAGGATAAAGTTCAGGATCATCTCAATAGATGGAAAGCATTTGACAAAATTTAATTTCCATTTATGATAAAAAACTCTCAACAAAATGGTTTTGCAAGGAATGTGCTTCAACATAATAAAGGCCATACATATTTGACAAACCCACAACTAACATCATACTCAATGGTGGAAAACTGAGAGCTATTCCTCTAACATCAGGACAAAAACAAGGATGTCCACTCTCACCACTTTCACTCAACATAGTACTGGAAGTCCTGGCCTCAGTAATCAGACAAAAAGAAACAAAGGCATCCAAATTGGTAAGGAAGAAGTAAAACCCTCACTATTTGCAGATGATACACTATATACAGAAAACCCTGAAGACTTCACCAAAAAACTTTAGAATAAATAAATTCAGTAAAGTTGCAGGATACAAAATTAAGAAGGAGAAATATCTTGTATTTCTATACACTAAGGAGGCAGTAGAGACAGAAATTAAGAAAACAGTCCTATTTATAATTGCACCACAAAGAATAAAATAGGTAGGAATAAACATAACAAAGTGAAAGATGATTTGATCACTATAAAATGAGGATGAAAAAAATTGAAGATGACTCATAAGAAATGGAAAAATATAGCATGGTCATGGATTGGAAGAAGGAATATTCTTAAAATGACCATACTACCTAAAGTAATCTACAGATTCAATGCAATTCCTATTAAAATACTGAGAACATTTTTGGGGGGTGCCTGTGTAGGCATCCAACCCTTGATTTTGGCTTAGGTCATGATCTCAGGGTCATTAGGTCAAGCCCCATGTCAGGCACTGTACTCAGTGCAGAGTCTGCTTGAGATTCTCTTCTTCTTCCTCTGTCCCTCCCCCCCACTCACATGCACTCTAAAAATAAATGAAATCTTAAAAAAAATACTAATAGCATTTTTCACAGAACTATAATAATCCTTAAAGTTGTATGTGTAGGACAGCAAAGGACATCAAATAAGGCACCTGGGTGGCCCAGTCAGTTAAGCACCTGCCTTCAGTTCTGGAAGTGATCCCAGGGTCCTGGGAGCAAGCCCCACATTGAGCTCCCTGCTCAGTGGGGAGCCTGTTTCTCCCTCTGCCTGCTGCTCCCCCTGCTTGTGCTTTCTCTCAGTCATATAAATAAATATAAGACCTCACATACAAAGCATTTTTTAAAGTTTAAAAGTATTTTTTAAAGATTTTATTTATTTATTCTGAGAGACACAGAGAGAGGCAGAGACACAGGCTAAGGGAGAAGCAGACTGCATGCAGGGAGCCCAATGCAGGACTCGATCCCAAGACTCCAGTATCACGCCCTGGCCAAAGACAGACACTTAACTGCTGAGTCACCCCAGTGTCCCTTTTTTAAGTTTTTAAAATTTATTTATGAGAGAGAGAGAGAAAGAGACAGAGAGGGCGAGGGTACAGGGGGGAGCAGAGGGAGAGGGACAAGTAGGCTCTTCAATGAGTGTAGAACCTGATCCAGGGCTGATCCCAGGATGCTGAGATCATGACCTAAGCCAAAACCAAGAGTTAGATGCTTGGCCAACTGAGCTACCCAGGTGCCCCTAGCCAAAGCAACTGGAGAAAGAAAACAAGAGGTATCACAATCCCAAACTTCAAGACGTACTAAAGGTATGATAATCAACACAGAGTATAGCACTGGCACAGAAATAAACAAGTAGATCAGTGGAACAGATAGAGAGCCCAGAAATAAAGATACACTTTTATGGTCAATTTACAACAAAAGAAGACTATATAATGGGAGAAAGGCATTCCCTTCAACAAATATTGCTGGAAGTACTAGACAGCTCTCAGCAAAAGAATGAAACCGGACTACTTGCTTATAATATGTACAGAAGTAAACTCAAAAGAGATTAAGACCTGAAACCATAAAGCCATAGGCCATAATCTCCTGGACATCAACTTTAGCAACATTTTTCCAGATAGGTCTCCTCAAGCAAGAGAACCAAAAGCAAAAACTAAACTACTGGGGTTACTCCAAAGGTGTAAACTTTTCCATAGTGAAGGATACCGTTCTCTCTTTTTCTAGTGTCTCGTCCTTTGTATCTCATTCACTGAACGGGTTCCGTTGCCTGCCTAATTTAAGGCAATCCCTAGCAGTCGCAGGAGGAGTCCCCCAGGGAGCAGGTGCTGAGCTAGATAGTGGTAGGCAGGACCTTCATTAGGGAGTCCTCCTGAGACCAACACCTATGAAAAGGCAGTGACGGGAAACAGGATTGGACAGAGGGCGAAGCTGGGCTTCAGTCAGGAGCATGAAAGCTTCCTCTAACCCATAGGAAGCTTTGGAAATGGGATAGCCTTTTCAGAGCTTCCCACGTTGGGGTGAAGATTCTGGGTTGTCTCGTATTCAAGCTCCTTAAGCATTGATACAGGCTGCTCTTTGAAAACCACCTTACCTTTGGGGAGACGTCTGTCTTGAACCAAAACTATCCTCAAAGAGGGCTGATAGCTGAGGGGTGTCTACTGGCAGCACATTTGATAGCTGGGAGAAAAAGTCCTTCATTCCCGGAGATGGTTTTTGGCTCTGCATCACAAAATTGAAAAACAGAAATGGAATTACTGTGGATGGATTAAAATATTTATGATCCATGCTGAGTGGCTACAGAAGGTACCACTCTCTTGAAGGTAAAAGTTCCCTGTCCTATAACTTATTACAATTCTGCAGTTCAGGGGACAGATTTTCTCTTTGGTAGACAACCAAAGTCTACTTCTCTTCTGTGTCGTCCTTTACCCTACCCCACACTCCCTCACTTTCTCTTTCACTCTTTCTCGTTTATCCATACTCAACACACTCCATAGCCAGGAGCGGTAGCATTTATCTGTAGAATAAAAGCCTAGGAGCTGCTCTAAAAATACTCTGCACAGAGTTTCATAGTTGATGGGCCCTGGGAGAGGAGCAGCCCACAGCTGTAAGTAACCTTGGATATCTACTCTTCCCAGGGTTAAAAACAATTATGAGAAGGAAAATTACATAATAGCTCAAAATTTTATTCCAATCTGGCAAATTTTTTTTAGTCTCTGAAACAATCCCATCACAGACATTTTCTAGATGCTTGAACTTTAGCAAATTGTTTCATATATTTGAACCTTAATATGTTTTTATTTATCAGAAAATATAATCCTGGTAGAATCATGGTCAAAATAGACCATATATCATATATATATGTTCTACTGTATACGCATTATATATTACATAATAGTGTCCAGTTCAGTACATGCAATACTGTCCATATATATGTGTCCAGTACCTCATACCCAATATTAAAGACACCAAGTAAAATTAATTACCTGTATATAATGAAAATTATTTTTCCATTTCTAGCACTGCAGTATTTTAGGGAAAAATTAAAAATCAAAAAATTATTCATATATCTTGCTTTTTTAAAGATTTACCTATTTGAGAGAGAGAGAGAGAGAGAGAGAGAAAGTGTATGTCTTCAAGCACAAGTGGGAGGGGCAGAGGGAGAGAGAATCTCACATAGACTCTGCACTGAGCATGGAGCCAGAGGTGGGGCTCCGTCTCACAGCATTGAGATCAAGACCTGAACCAAAACCAAGAGTCAGACACTTAAAGAACTATGCTACCCAGAGGCTTTATTTGCTCTTAAGTATCATCATAAATTTTCCCTCATTTTCTCAGCTGATATTTCCAGGATCCTCTCTACCACCAAACTAGAAATTTGGAATCCCCTACTTGCCTTATCCCCTGACCAAATCCATCCACCTTTACCTTTTATACATAAACATATATATATTAAATTCTGTCTCCATTTTACCCTCATTACTACTGTCCTCGGTCAGGCTGTACTCAGTAAGACTCTTTATTACCATGACAGCCTCGTAACTGGTCTCCTTCCTTAGCTCTTAGTATAGTCATATTTTCCTCAAATCCACCCTCCTTATGTAGATTACAACAATCCATACTAATCTGACCATATCAATTTTAGGATGAAAGTTCTTCATTGGAATGATGTTGCCCAAGAGTGGATGTATATAATTTTTTTTTTAACACAACAGGTTGGCGTTCTCATTACTTCAACCCTGTATTTATTACTGGCTTCCTTTGTATTGCCTCTTCATTCTTCACAGTGCAAATTTAACAAAAACCTTCATGTAATTACACATGCCATATCCTGTCTGGATTCTATTCTGGTCTTCATGTACATCAATCTTATTTTTGATGCAAAAAACAAACAGGCATAGACTCTATCTGCCTAATACAATGTTAGACATAGTGTGGAGACATTAAAAGGACTTCCTAAAACCATTTCTGTTTAACCTGTGAATGCTCTTTATTAAAGTCAGTTGAAATATGCATCCTACCCTGCTTATATCTGTATAAGTAATGGAAAGTAATCACTGAATTCTAATTGTTGTGGTTTAGTTTAAAATATCTTTGTTTAGTTTCTGGAGAAAAATCATTCATAAATCAATGTATTTGAATTGATTCTAACTTTAAAATTTGTAGCAAATTCTTAATAACTCATAAATAACAGACAACACTGAATATTCACATTAATCCCAGACATCCCTTTCTTATTAAACTCTGAGAGATAGCATACAATTTCCAAACGGAAACCAATTTAGCCCTTTTTGTGCTTAGAATATTACCCATCACACTTTGGATAGGCAGGTTTCCTTAATTGCTTTGTTGCAAAAACAATTTATGTGCTTTCTAAATGAGTTTAATTTTCTTTTAAGTTTTTCTTATAAAAACATGCAGCATAGTAAAAATCAAATAAATTATCCACATGGCAGACTCCATTCTCTCTTCTTCTATCAATAAAATGAAATCCCTCAAGACTCCATTAGCAAGGCATAGTATATAGAAAGGCATACATTGGTGAAAAATTTTAAAGAAAAGGGAAATACTATTACCTACATTATAAATCTCCCCCCTTTTCTCCTGAATAAGTCATTGTAAATAAATAATTCTCTAAACCTAAATTATAAAGATTATGGCCTGAAATACTACTAAAGATAACTGAGATTATGTCATATTTGTAAAGCATTGTCATAGCTAACTTGGGAGGGATTTTAATGTTCTATTTAGGATTTAAATGATTTTAACAGATCATCGACATCTTTCAGCTAACCACACAAATGTTTTAGTGTCATTTATTTCATTTTGTAGAGTGCAGCAGTGAGAACCAGGAAAGAAAACCCTGAATATGAGATACAAAAGAGGCCCAAGATATTCAACTACTTGATTGAGCCACCTAGAGGATAGTCATAGCTTCAACTTGTGGTTAGGCTCTACAACGTGATTAAGTTAGGACTTAATCAAACACTTTCCTCAATGCTTTTCATTTCAGAACATCTTAAGATCCAAGGAGAAGGCAAGGAATCTCAAGCCTAGGCATGGCACAAATAAGAAACATCCAACAGCCCATTCTGCAATTTAAATACAATTAGGTGTCTGTCTTTTGGTTTGCCCTTGTAGCCAGAACATGGAGGGTATATATCTGAGATAGGCCACGCTCAAAAATTCCAAAATTAGCTGAAACACCAACACTGTGGTTCCAGTTCACCAAGGGATACCATGGTGCTTGTCTTCTCAGGGGAAGATAACATCCCTACACACCACTGACAGGGCTTGTGTTTTAAGATGTTTTGTTCTTGAGGAGGAGGCAAGATGGCGAAGAGGAGGGGTTTTCCTTACATTTGGTTCCCCAGACTTAGCTAGATAAATTTCAAACCATCCTGAACACCTATGAATTCAACCCGAGATGTAAAGAAAGAACAGATGGAAGGCTAGAGAGAGAAAAGTGATCACGTCTTAGAAGGCAGGATTGTGGAGAAGAGAAACTGGGGGTAACATATCAGATTAACAGCAGGGGAGGGAGGCTTTGTAAACTGGCTGCAGGAAAGCAATACAGCACGTGATCGGGACCCTTCAAAACCTGCTCCTGAGAGTCTTCCCTACCTGAAAAGTGCTCAGTGGTAAAATAGGGCAAGATCACAGGAAGAGCAATGAAGTCTCGATATTTCTGGAGACACAGAAAGATCAGGGGCATCCTGGGAAAAAGCTCAACTTATGCCATAAACTGCAAACCATGCTCAGATCAGGGGACTGATGCTGTCCTAGGGTCCGATAAAGGTCTGGAATGCAGCAACCCTCTTCAGGCATCTGGGAGAGGTGGAGCTGGTGAGCACACAAGATGGCAAAAGCTCTCCCACTGCCCGGCACCCTTCAGATTGTTCCAAGTCAGTGCCCCCATACCTGCCCCCAGGAGGATCTGAGCCAGTGCACACTAAGAGACTGTAGCTCTTGGCTCTGGGGCTGGAGATCTGGCCATTGACATTTTTTTTTCCTTTCCCCCTGAAGAGGCACAGCCTCCAGGGAACAAAGGCCTTACAGGGCAAATAGCTCACACGGAGCAGGGCCACCTGGCAAGGGGCAAGGCATCTCCCCCAGGCACACACCTGAGCATCAGGGCAGCAGGCCCCTCCCCCAGAGTAACTACTGGAAGAATAAGGGAAGAGCAAGTTTACTGACTACACAGCACTGGAAAGCTTCAGGATTGAGGGAAAATAGTATATAGAACTCAAGGGTTTTCCTTATGATTTATCTTTCAGGTTAAAAATTTCCAATATTTTTTTTTTCTGTCTTAACTACAATATTTTATCAACTTTTCATTTTTAAGTTGTTTTTTTTTTCTTTTTGGCTTTAATATTTTTACTATTACATCTCAGATATGTTCTTCACTTTTGGCTTCCTTTCAACATATTCAATTTAATTTTTGTAGATCGGAGTTTTGGAGGGTTTTTTTTTTTGTCTTGTTTTGTTTTATAGTTTCTGAATTTAGTGCCTTCCTAAGCATACATATCAAGATATACTCAGAACCAAGTGTAGCATTGTGTTGGTCTACTCTGTGAGATTATATTATATCTTCCTTCCCATCCCATACCCCTCTTTTGTCTTGTTTTTGTCATTGCTGTTATTTCTCCATATAAACTTTGCTTATTTATGTAAATTTGGAATTAAGCGCCTTCTAACATACAGACCAAAATATGCTCAGAACTAAGAATCATCATCTTGGTCTACCCCGTGAGACTATTCTCTCTTCCCCACCATTCCCCCCACCCCAACCTTAAGCATTTTTAAGTTTTACTTTTTTTCTTTTTAATTTGTTTTTCACTTTTGTTTTTTGTTCTGGTCCCTGACCTCTTCAGAATTGTGTAGGGTATATCTTACTTAGGTTATGGTTGATATTTTTGACTCTGCTCGGCTCACACAGGCATTCTGCACTGAACAAATGGACTAGAAGGAAGTCTTCACCACAGAAAAAAGAACCAGAAGTAATACTCTCTCCCACAGAGCTAATGGATATGGATTTAAGTAAGATATCAGAGATACAATTCAGGATTACAATTATAAAATTACTGGTAGGCTCTTGAAAAAAAAAAGCATAAAAGACTCTAGAGATTCTCTTAACTATGAATTGAGAACTAATCACACTGAAATTAAAAATCCTGTAGCTGAGATGCAGTCTAAACTGGATGCTCTAACAGCTAGGGTTAATGAGGCAGAAAAGTGAGTGACATAGAAGACAAGTTGATGGAAAGGAAGAAAGCTGATGAAAAGAAAGAAAAACTAAGAGTCCACAAGGAGAGGCTCAAGAAATTAAGTGACAGTTTAAGAATATTTATCATTTTGGGATTCCAGAGGATGTGGAGAGAGAGAGAGGGCTAGGAAGTATGTTCGAACAAATCATAGCTGAGAACTTCCCTAATCTGGGGAAAGAATCGAGAATTCAGATCCAAGAGGTAGAGAGGACAGCCCCCCACAAGATCAACAAAATCTCATCAACACTCCGACATATAATAGTGAAGCTTACAAATTTCAGAGATAAAGAGAAAATCCTGAAAGCAGCAGAATAGATTCCTAATTTACATGGGAAGAAATATCAGATTAACAGCAGCCCCTCTACCAACACCTGGCAGGCCAGAAAGGGCTTGGATGGTATATGTGGGGAGCTAAATGAGAACCTGTTAAGTATCATATCAGAAATGTTCTTAAATAATGTTACTTTTTGTATTTTTGGTTTAACTATGATTAAAACTTATAGGAATTCCTGAGATAGAAGATAACTACTTGTTCTTTTCAGTGCAATGATTAAAACTGAGATGATAACAGTGATTCACAGAATCTGCCATGATAGAACTTTCTATTTTGAGGATATACAAGCCTCCCTCAAAAAAAAAAAAGAAAAAAAATCTCAAATACACAAACTAAACTTACACCTAAACTAACTGTAGAAAGAACAGCAAATAAAACCTAAATCTGGCAAAGGAAGAAAAATAATATTAGAGCAGAACTCAATGAAATAGAGACTAGAAGAAATGTAGAACAGATCATTGAAACCAGGAGTTGGTACTTTGAAAGAATTAATAAGATCGACAAATCCCTAGCCAGACTTACTAAAGAAGAAAAGGTTCAAATTAAAATCATGAATGAAAGAGGAGAGATCACAACCAATACCAAGGAAATACAAAGGATTTTAGAAATGTATGATGAACAAGTATATGCCCAACAATTAGGCAATATGAAAGAAATGAATGCATTCCTTGAAACCTATAAATTACTAAAACTGAAACAAAGAAATAGAACACCTGCACCCCAATGTTCATAGCAGCAATGTCCACAATAGCCAAACTGTGGAAGGAGCCTCAATGTCCTTAGGCAGATGAATGGATAATGAAGATGTAGCATAAATATGCAATGGAATATTACTCAGGCATCAGGAGGTATGAGCACCTACTATTTACATCAACATGGACGGAACTGGAGAGCTTTATGCTGAGTGAAGTAAGTCAATCGGAGAAAGACAATCATCATATGGTTTCACAAATATGTGGAATATAGAAATAGTGAAAAAAACCATAAGGGAAAGGAGAGAAGGAAGAGAAAATGAGTAGGAAAAATCACAGAGGGTGACAAACCATGAGAGACTCCTAACTCTGGGAAACGAACGAGGGGTGATGGAAGGAGGCGAGGGTTGGGGGGGATGGTGTGACTGGGTGAAGGGACTGAGGAGGCACTTGATGGGATGAACTGGGTGTTGTACTATATGTTGGCAAATTGAACACGTTCTAGCTATTTTAATATAAAAATAAACATTTCAGTTAAAAAACAAAACGTCTTTTTGTTCCCATACTGCATGTGTGGTTATGCTTGCATCTCCAAGCTTTTGATGTTACTTAGGGGTTATACAGACCTGTTCGCCTTTTAAATGTTCAAGTCTCAAAGTGGGCTATGATACGTAAAACCTTGCTGTTGGCTTTTATTGGATAGATTTCTGAGGCCCTGCCTAAACAATTTCTTTATCCAGCCTACTCCTCCAAAAAGTGTTGTGTTCTTATTTTAGGGCATCAACTTGGAGCTCACAGACCACTAATAAATCTTATGACAGACACTGTGGAATTGATTGAATCAAACCTAGGAAATCACACACACACACACACACACACACACACACACACACACAAACCTCACTGTGACTTTTACTAGTACTATTTTCATGTGTGATCCTTTTCTAGCCAACATGTTCAGGTAGCTTGTGCTTAAGATGACTGCTTCAAGCTGCTAGCACTAACCCTAAAGGAGTAGCTTTAGCATGCCCCTACATACCAACCTTCACTCCTTGGGAATAGGAGGGCCAAGGATAAATGCCACAGATCTGTATGAGGCTGCTGGGTTTAGGCAGAATGACTAAAGACCAGGTGGGAAGAGCCATCATGTAATGGATACTAAAACTGATCCTACAGCAATCCCTAAAACAATGTTGGGAGACCAGGTCAAAATGGCTCCTTGATCCATGGGCTGCAGAATGGATGTGGGGTTAGCAGGCCTGAAAACAGGATCGCTGTGGATGCCCACAGCAATCAGAGCTCTCAGGTGGTGACCAGGTGCATGGTTGATGTGCGGTAATATTTTGAAAGGTTTCTTTTTCTTTTTTTCTAAGCAGTAGGTCTCAACCATCAGCTTAAAATATTCAGTAAAACACTTTGTAAATAGATACGCTGTCATCCAGGCTTTGTTTTCTCACTCGCAGAGTCGAGTTAGCCTAATTCGTAAAAGCCGTAGGATTTTCAGAATGGCAAATGAGCATCGGCTTCAATTCATGAGGAAATGCTCCGCATCACTTGCCATCAGGGAAATACAAATCAAAACCACAATGAGATCCCACCTCACACCAGTGAGAATGGGGAACATTAACAAGGCAGGAAACCAGGAATATTGGAGAGGATGTGGAGAAAGGGGGACCCTCCTGCACTGTGGGTGGGAATGTGAACTGGTGCAGCCACTCTGGAAAACTGTGTGGAGGTTCCTCAAAGAGTTAAAAATAGATCTGCCCTATGACCCAGCAATTGCACTGCTGGGGATTTACCCCAAAGATGCAGATGCAGTGAAACGCCGGGACCCCTGCACCCCGATGTTTCTAGCAGCAATGGCCACAACAGCCAAACTGTGGAAGGAGCCTCGGTGTCCATCGAAAGATGATGGATAGAGAAGCTGTGGTCTATGCATACAATGGAATATTCCTCAGCCATTAGAAACGACAAATACCCACCATTTGCTTCGACATGGATGGAACTGGAGGGTATTATGCTGAGTGAAATAAGTCAATCGGAGAAGGACAAACATTATATGGTCTCATTCATTTGGGGAATATAAAAAATAGTGAAAGGGAATAAAGGGGAAAGGAGAAAAAATGAGTGGGAAATATCAGGGAGGGAGACAGAACATGAAAGACTGCTAACTCTGGGACACGAACTAGGGGTGGTGGAAGGGGAGGTGGGCGGGGGGTGGGGGTGACTGGGTGATGGGCACTGAGGTGGGCACTTGACAGGGTGAGCACTGGGTGTTCTTCTATATGTTGGCAAATTGAACACCAATAAAAAATAAATGTATATAAATAAATAAAATTATCAGCTGCATTAGCTCCTAACTAGAGAGTTAGCCTGTCCTTTGAAGCCAGGCGTTGACCCTTCCTCATGAGCCAACCTCTGCTAGCTTCCAAGTTTTCCTCTGCATCTTCCTCACCTTTCTCAGGCTTCATAGAGTCTCCTTGAATGGAGTCAGGCTCTAGCTTAAGCTAACATTATGGCTTGGCGTGATCTTCCACATAGACCACCAAAACTGATCGCCAGGCAGGCTGCTTCACTTTATCATCATTCATGAGTTCACTGCAGGAGCACTTCCAGTTCCCTTCAAGAACTTTCCCTTTGCATTCACAAGCTGTCTAGCTGTTTGGCACAAGTGGCCTAGCTTTTAGCCTATCTTGGCTTTCAACATACCTTCCCACTAAGCTAAATCATTGCTGGCTTTTGATTTAAAGTGTGAGACAAGGGACTCTTCCTTTCACTTGAACATTTAGAGGCCATGGTAGGATATCAAGTGGCCCAATTTCAGCACTGTTGTGACTCAGAGGGCTGAGTTGGTGATAGAGGCCGAAGAAGAGGGAGAGAGAAAGGGTAAAGGCTGGTTGGTGGAACAGTCAAAAGAACAGAGCGTTTACTATGTTCATCACATGTGCTTGCAGCTCATGGTGCCCCATAGCAGTTACATCAGTAACAAAGATCACGGATAACAGATCAGCACGACAAAGAAATAATGAAATTTGAAATACTGTGAGCATTACCAAAATGTGACCTAAAATGAGCAAATGCTGCTGGAAAAAATGGTACCAATAGACTTATTTGATGTAGGGTCGCCATAAACCTTCAGGTTGTAGAAAACATGATATCTGAGAAGCACAATAAAGCGGTGCAATAAATAAGGTCTACCTGTATTGCAGGTGCGTATTTTCACGTTTTTCTGTTATAAAGCAGCTGATTAAACCCATGCGTTCATTCATAGAGGAGTTAAAACAGCACCATCAGTGGGAAATTTCCCTACTTTTTAATGTAAAAGTTTGATCATTTGAAATTTAACAATTAGGATTCTTCACCTTTATTCACACTAGTTTAATTTCAAGGACATTGACTTGAACACTTATTTTTCTTCATACTCCCGATTAACTAAAATATTTGATTTTCTGCACCTGCTACTTTTCAACTGGGATTTGTTGGCAAAAGTCAGACTGGACAGGGACATGCGGTGTTATTAGTATAAATTCATGGTAAATACCGTGTCCAAATTTCCAATCTTCTATTTTAACTTTACTATGTAAGGAACCCGGACTAACACACACACAAAAAAAACCAAAACCAAAACCAAAACTTCATCATGATTGAAATACCACTTGACCAAAACCCGCCAATGACTTTGCAATGTGAAGTTGCAATGTGAAGGCTCCTCACATTAGCACAATCTATTCTCACTTCATCTGTGTTTCCCCTTGAAAAAAAAAAAAAAAGTTTAAACATTTCTCCTTTTAAAACAGATTTTAAGATTTTGAATATAGTCATTCCACTGTGGTAGGAATATGAGATCTAGTTCTTTTTTCCCCTGCCTCCTGAATTTCCCTCTTCGACAAGAAAATTTTTGTGCTTCATTTTGAAAGACTCCCTTTTTTAAAATTAATGATCCGCGTGTGCCTGCTGATTTTACTTTACAATTGTTTTCAGTGGGGGAGAGACTACAGGGCAACAAAGGCGTGCTTTCTTCTCTCATGTGAAGGGCTTGCAACTAATTATTTTGAAACATCCCACCCACGCAGATTTGTGAATCGTGTTAAGCAGAATGTAATTTTTATACATGTTAGGAATATGTTTGAATTATATGCATTCATTCAACACATTTATTGAGGATCTTAACATTTGACAAGCATTTTCCTGGATGCTGGGGTTATAAACTACAACCTCATACCCAAGTAACTTACTAATCTAAAGACAAAGAATATATAAATAGGCCAACAGCATAAAGAATGGTGGGTGCTAGGACAGAGATTTTTTTTGTGGAACCCCAAGATCAGCAGGGAACATCAAACCAGCCTTGGAGTATCTAAACCAGAGGCTTGCTCTCTCTCTCTCTCTCTCTCTCTCTCTCACACACACACACACACACACACACACACACACACACACACATCCTGGTCATTAATGCGTTATACATTATATATTTAAACTAAGTTTCAGAATTATATCTGAAGTCAGGCTGCCTGCTTACCTCCTCTCTGTCCATTCTCTGTGCCCAAATGAATGTGATAGTATGGTAGTATGAATGTGATAAGGTTGTTTAAAATACTAATAAAGTGCACAGCATATGCTTAGAATAGGGCCTGGCACACAATACTCAATAAATCTGATCTTTTAACATCCTACTGCTTGCAACTAAAAAGTAGTATTTATTGGTTTTAGAAACAATGAGAATAAACACTTAGCAAAACGTGTTTTAAATATTCCCTAAGAGGGACGCCTGGGTGGCTTAGCAGTTGGGCATCTGCTTTGGCTCGGGGCGTGATCCTGAGATCTGAGATCAAGTCCTGCCTCGGGGTCCCTGCAGGAGCCTGCTTCTCCCTCTGCCCGTGTCTCTGCCTCTCTCTCTCTCTGGGTCTCTCGTGAATAAATAAATACAATCTTTAAAAAATAAATAAATAAAAATTCCCTAGGATAACTATGAAAAATATTTCTATTCATCTTCCTTTAGATCATTATCCAAAATGTTTCTGGTTTGTGCCTGTATATGCATGTTCTTAAGACATGGATGAACTATTCCATACATTAAGGAATCTTTTTACTTATCAAGCTATTGCAAACATCTCAGATATTAACTTCTAACACTTCTTCTAAATGACTTGATAGCATGAAGGTTGAGTAGGTGTCCAATGATTTATTAGGAGTACCTCTATTATAGGACACTTACGTTGATGCCTTATTGTCCCTTATTAAAAGCGAGGATGAATATCATTGTCATATGTAGTTAACTACTGCCTTAGGATTCATTCTTGGAAATTGGAATTGCTCTCTCAGATGTAATGTACCTTTGTAAACCTATAGAATATTACATTTCAGCTGTAAAATGAAACTCTACTATAAAATACATTCTAAATCTGCAATGAAAAGGTGATTATAGATGATTACCTGGAATTTAAAAAAAAGTGTTAATAAACAGCTAAAATGGATAAGGAATTTTCCTACACTTGCCACGCAGCCAGCCGTCACTCAACACTACATATCCATCAGCTTCTATAGAAAAAGCACTCAGAAAAAAAAAAAAAAAGAAAAAGAAAAAGCACTCAGAAAAACCCATGGAAGTTGCAAAAGCCTGCCTCCCTTCTTGTATAAAGGAAGCCTATCTGTGTGAATCAGTATTTCTTTTGTGATTTTGTTTCATGAACTCTCCGCATAAAATTTCAACTCTAGCCTGTTTTTTTGGTGGTGGTTGTGTAGGGGGAGGGAGAGGGTATTTGTGAAAAGGCTTTCCCAAAGTGATGACAAAAGCACTTTTTATTTCTTTGTAAGAAATAGGAATATTTAGAAACAGTCTTAGTTTCTTTGTTCTCTATTGGGAAAAAAAAGACACTTTATAAATTTCAACATATTTTAGAAGCTTTATATTTTACACTGAAGGTACTAAACTTTAGAAAGTATATTTTTAAAAGACACATTTTCTTCTTAAAGGGTGCTGCATCTTTTAATTTGGATGATAACTACAATATTTGATTTGCACTCATGAATATTTATGTGCTCAGGAAGCATCTGAAAAATAACAACAATATTTCAAAGCAACTAAACTCAAAATAGCACTTTTCCTCATCTGTATGTTTGGCATGAACAATGGGTCAGGCTTCCTCTCCTGATGCCGTGCCAATCCCTCATCTCAGTATGGAGATCAGCCCTAGAGAAACTGGGCCTGGGGAATCTTCAGAGCTGTAGTTATTCTTCTTCCCCTAAATTGAGCACTTGTGCTCTATCAGGAGCTATACGGAGTGATTTAAAGTTATCTGTTTTCATTCTCACAACAGCCCTGTGATTTTAGTATTTTATCTCCATTTTCCAGATAAGAAAAAGGAAAATCAAGAGTTGAGCTCAATTTTGAAATCTAGTAACTTGAACTGGAAATCTTTGAATTTCCATTTCCAGCTTGCTGCTTCTCATTTTCTTCCTTGATTACTCCTAGACATCATATGTATGTATGTATGTATATATATATATATATATATATATATATATATATATATATATATATATCTTAGATAACATTCTCCAGCTGAGAGCAATGTCACCATGTGCCTTGGCTGGTTATGGTCAAGTTACCTTGGCCCCTCTGGTCAAGGTAATAGTCTTCAAGTTTTGCCCATTCGATTGATTAAAACCTTTCTTTGTATATTTACAGATCATGCATTCTTTCCTAGAAAGCACAGATCACTTCTATGTCGCCTGGCTCTCCTGTTCCACCCCAGGGATCAATGACCCCCTTGCAAAGCCTCCAAGCACAGGGATAATGTCTATAGCTGGCACCATGGAGACTTGTCACAGACCACTATACTCCTTTTAACTGATTTTTATTTTAAAGTAGATTCCACACCCACCATGGAGTCCAATGCAGGGCTTGAACTCAGGACCTTAAGAGCAAGACTTCGGCTGAGATGGAGAGTCTTGTACTTAAGCCACTCAGGTGCCCCATCTTTAACTGATAAAGTGCCCTAAAACCCATTAAAAATCTTTGGGCCGGGATCCCTGGGTGGCGCAGCGGTTTGGTGCCTGCCTTTGGCCCAGGGCGCGATCCTGGAGACCCGGGATCGAATCCCACATCGGGCTCCCGGTGCATGGAGCCTGCTTCTCCCTCTGCCTGTGTCTCTGCCTCTCTCTCTCTCTCTCTCTCTCTGTGACTATCATAAATAAATAAAAATTAAAAAAAAAAAAAAAAAAAAAAAAAAAAAAAATAAAAATCTTTGGGCCACCCAGAAAACCCAGAGTTCACTTTTGGGTAAGAGTCCACCTTCTTCCCAAGTGGCTGGCCTCTTAAATAAAGCTCATGTTCCTTTCCAATCAAAACTTGTCTTGGGGCACCTGGGTGGCTCAAGAGTTGAACATGATCCTGGGGTCCTGGGATCGAGTCCCACGTCAAGTTCCCTGCGTGGAGCCTGCTTCTCCCTCTGCCTGTGTGTCTCTGCCCCTGTGGGTCTCTCATGAATAAATAAATAGCATCTTCAAGACAAAAAAAAAAATTTGTCTCAAAAACACCCACAAAAACACAGAGCCTCATCTCTTGAATACTGGCCTTTTGAGCTACGGGCAGCCAAACTTGGATTTTAGTAGCAGTGGTACCAACTTTGCTCCCCTGCCCTGATCTGCTATTTTTAGATTCTATATATATTTTTTGCATTTTCCTTTTATTCTAAAATCAATACAATATGCTTTTCACTGTACTGATATTTGGGGGTTTTATAATATCTCCTAAACAATTTAATTTCCTGTTTGAGGATCTTTATAAAGAAGTGTTTTTGTTTAGAAGATTCTAAAAAGACTTAAGACTACAGATTGTACGCCTTACAATTTATAAGTTTATAGCAAGTTTGTAGCAACTCAGTGACCTATCAGAGAGCCTGATTCTATGCATTGTTGCCAGAAAAAAAAAAAAATGGCTTTGATGTATTGGTTTTATTTATTTATTTATTTATTTTTTTAAAATATTTTATTTATTTATTTAGGATAGTCACAGAGAGAGAGAGAGAGAGGCAGAGACACAGGCAGAGGGAGAAGCAGGCTCCATGCACCGGGAGCCCGACGTGGGATTCGATCCCCGGTCTCCAGGATCGCACCCTGGGCCAAAGGCAGGCGCCAAACCGCTGCGCCACCCAGGGATCCCGATGTATTGGTTTTAAATTTGAAAGGTAGATGGCTTTTTTTTTTTTTTATTGTACTCTCTTATCACCTAAGCAGAACTTTTCATTTGATTATTGACCATTCATATTTCCTCTTGGTGAATAGACTACTTAGGAGCATGGACATCGTTTTCCCTCAGACTCATCTTTTTTAAGATAAATATAGAACCCTATCAAATATTAAAGACATTAAGTGACCATTCATTATATCTATCATAACTACATCTTCTCAATTATTTGTCCTTCCATTTTATTTGGGTATAATTGTCATACAGACATCTTAACTTGCATGTTGTCAAATCTATCAGTCTTTTTATGGCTTCTGGGTTTTTGTTGTTGTTGTTGTTCTGCTTAAAACATTCACGCCAGAGGGCATTCATATATTCTTCTACATTTTTCTACAATTCATATTATTTGAGATCTTTACCATTTGACTCTATTCACTCATTTGCTCATCCTGCAGAAAGCAACTTATAGCCACTTGTCATCATGTAATTAAAACGTGCCTTCCTGTTCAAATCCCTTTATCTATTTGGGCTCCTATATAGATAACCCTCCTGGGAAGTATGTTCTAGAGATCATGCTTTTATACCAAATGTAATCTCCAGTTCTTTTCTTCTACAAGAAGGATGAACAAGAGAGGGAGACATTATTTCAGTTTGGGCACATTCAAGCCTTTTTTTCAAAGTAGCTAAAATAAAATTGGCATTCAGAATAAACATAATGACAATAAGCCTGTCTCCCTTCTATCTTACTGCCTTTGGAGAGCTTTGAGGATTCCCACAACATAGACGTAAGCTTCATGCATATGTGTATTTATCACGTTATTCCTGAGCAAGTCTCCTTATCTCCAAACAAAAAAATATTTTAACATTTTTCACATGTTTAACTCTGCCCCCATCTATACATTTTAGTTATGCATTTCATATTTGTATGAATTTCAATTCTCTACTCCCTCCCTCTCCATCCTGGATTACTTATTGTCCAGAAGATGCTGTGTGACCTGCCTCAGACTTCTTTTCTCACTGGTATCTCTCCTAGTCAACCATTCAGGTTTTTTGTTTTGTTTGTTTTATTTTTTTTTTTATTCACGAGAGAGACAAAGAGAGAGAGGCAGAGGGAGAAGCAGGCTCCATGCAGGGAGCCTCATGTGGGACTCGATCTCCAGTCTCCAGGATCATACCCTGGGCCGAAGGCAGGCACTAAACCGCTGAGCCACTCAGGGACCCCCATTCAGGTCCTCATCATACTGCTCTTTCCTCATGGCCCATCACCCTGAATACTTCCTTACAGACCCCTGCTGATTTTGCTTCAGCTTCCTCCCACCCACCTGACCCCCAGCTTTTTAGGTCAAGCAAGTATCATTAAATATACTGAATTTTACACAATTTGTTCGGGTGCCTACAAAACCAGAAGCATTCCATTTCTTCCTGGAAATGGGACAGTAACATTTGTTCTTGATCTTTGTTACTCCCTACCAACCACAGTTCCCACTTTCAGAAGATAAGTCACGAGGCATGAGCCACTATCACCAGTCACTCTGTCAAAACATTTGTAACTCCAAGGTGAAAGAACACAGATCAAACCAATAGTAAGACTTATCAGACTGTTAGAAACATATCTCTATAAATGCTATGAGCAAGCAGTAAAGGTGTAAAAAAAAGATCTAACTGGCCACCCCAGGAGCAAATAAACATTTCCAATTTTACATATTTTGTATGACCAAATGGAAGGACATTTTTCCTTTCTCTCACACTTCTTTCTTTGGAGAGGCAGATAAAGGCAATAAAAGAAATTATCAAGCAGGGTTGTCTAGATCCTGAGTTCTATAAAAGATCAAAGGGTTATTAAAGAGGAATGTCTGATATTACATTTTAGGATATTTGTTCTACTAAGGCATAAATTCTAAAAGCTCTCAAAGAAGCAACACTTAGTACTTACTGTATAGGCACTGCATGCCTAGCACAATTATATTTATAAAATGTCTAGTTATAAGTTTTGATTATCTATATTCACCCTACTAATCATAACAATTGTTTTTATTTATTTATTTTTATAACAATTGTTTTTAAAGGTTATGTGTCATTGGATTGTTTATACAGGAAAATGCACAGAAAGTTTCAATTATTTACTGTCACACAGGTAGTAAATATGGAGGGAAGAACTGAAGTGATTTGACTTCTGTAGTCCACATTAACAGTATACCTAGTGTTAAGGATGAACTACACAAAAAAAGAGCTATTTTTAGGATGGGTGAGTGTGGACTGAACACACTGACTGAATTCCGTGAGGATCAACCCATAGAGGATGGAGCATGCTGAGGATATTAAGGTGATTTCTTCATGGTCATCTCCCCAGTCCAAGGTCCAAGACACCATCCTTCTGTGCATGGACTACACAGCTGTCTGTACTCTCCCATTGGTTCTTCCATTTCTAACTTACATTTCCTCTTTGCCTTTAGTAATGTAACCACACGTTTTTGCTGGGTATGTGGACACATAATTGGAGCCAGTGAAATGTGAGAAGTAACGTGTGTTACCTTCACATTATGTAACGCTCTATTTTCTTTCTTTTCATTCTGTTGGCTGGAATGTACACCCGACGCATGTGAAGAGTGTCAGTGGAGATAATGAGTTATTATAATAGAGATAATGAAGAATGACAACACCTACCTCCCTCTACTTGAGAGATAAACTGTTACCTTACATGCTGTATTGAATTCAGGGACTCTCAATTACAGACACTAGTCTCTACCCTAAGGAACATATTTCCCTGAAATTCATTCACCATCGAGTGGCCAGAATCAACTTTTAAAATACATTTCAGGGCAGCCCAGCTCAGTGGTTTAGCACCACCTTCAGCCCAGGGCCTGATCCTGGATACATGGATCAAGTCCCACATCGGGCTCCCTGCATGGATCCTGCTTCTCCCTCTGTGTCTCTGCCTCTGTCTTTCATGAATAAATAAATCTTTAAAAAAATAAGATATATTTCATATCATATCTTTGGCCTTAAGATCTTCCAATAGCTTCTAAGGTATTTTATTTTAAATAAAATCTGCATTTTTTTTTTAAACCACAGCTCTCAAGCTCTTCAAAGGCTGAAAGCACTTCCTCTCAAGCACTTTCTCTTGACTTACTTGCTCAACATGGACCATACTTGGCCTCTTTGCTGTTCCTTGAACAGTTGGTTCCTGCCTTTGATCTTTGACGCTCAATGTTCCTCTGGCTAAGGTCTCAATATCCTTTGTATGGTTGAATCCTCTTCCTCATGTAGATCTCCTACAACAGGCCTTCCATAGAGTTGCTACTCATTCTCCTACATTTCTATGAGTTATTAGGTTTGTAACACATTTCAATTTCTGAAAGTATTGTGTTAATATAATTTCTTGTCCATTGCCTACTTTTTCCTCCCAGAAGGCAAGTTACTTGAAGGCAAGAATCTCTGCTCTCTTGTTGGTTCTGTAGACTGCCATCTAGGACAGAGTCAGCCTCCTTATAAACATTCAAAACTTAATTCATTACATGGAGGAACTGAGAGGGGAGTGTATAAGAATGTTCCAGTCTTGTGCATCCTATGCCACCCATTGTTTCCATTTGTCTTCATTGTACGTTGGGATGGTAGTTTATAAAGGACAAAGAGTAAAATATGGAGCCAAATATAAACCCAGCTGACAATGAGTTTCAAGTGAGCTTCAAATCTATATTTAATACTTTAATTTTATATCCAATAGAATATAATTTTCTAAAGAAATTGAGTTTCCTAATGTAATCAGACTCTTAATTCTAGTTTAGGGAGAGAATTGCTTAATTATTCAGGATAGGTAATTAGGAAGGGCTTACAGAAGCAAATATAGTTCAGAGGAATTTTGAAATATTTAAAGATTTTAGTTTGAGGTGTCATAAAATAATTGTTTTCTAAGATTTATTTATTTGAGAGAGAGAAAGAGAAAAAGCACAAATAGAAGGAGGAGCAGAAGGAGAGGGAGAAGTAGACTCCTGCTTAGCAGGGAGTCTGACAGGGTCTCCATCCCAGGATCCTGAGGTCACGACTTGAGCCGAAATGGAGTCAGACACTTAAACAACTGAGCCACCCAGGCACCCCCAGAAATATATTTCTAACTGACAACTATACATTTCAATATTTCTTTTCAAGAATCAACTGTTTATCACAAACCCTCAGATGGGAATATTAATCCAGATTTAACTCTACTGCTTGCAGGATGTGGGACTCTTTGAATTTTATGTAAACAAACTTAAGAACAAAAACAAAATCTTGAAAACTAAAAGTTCCTATAAACTCCAGGTTTGTGTGGAAGCTGAGGATCAGAAATTATGTAATTTGTCTTTAAATTCTTCCTAACAGCACAGCGTGATGAAAATATTATGTATATTGGCAAGAGAAGGGTTAGTAGGCTAAGTAGGACTGATTATTTGGACAAGATTTATTTTCTATCTTGAGAAATGGTAGAATTTTTATACTTTCATTGAAGCTACGGAGTACTGAGGACTAATGTTTCACAATTTACATAGCTAATTTCATTTACCTTTGATGTTTCCATCACATTTTCAAACATTATAATTTTTTTCCTCTCTAATGCTATACTTCTGTCCCTGATAGCACTTAACATGGAGTTTTGCATATAGTAAGTGCTAAAAAATTTTGTTGAATAAACTGTCATCAGGAAACATATCTTACATATAAATTACATTTTCCCCAGAGTCTGTGTATAGAAAAGAAAATCCTTTGTCTGCAGGAGTTTAAAATCTACACCTCTTCAACACTTGTGCTCTAAATTCAATACAGCCTATATTGTTATCTCTGTGGAACCATGGTGTGTGTGTGTGTTTAATATATTAACTTCATATGACCTTAATGCTGGCGAATTATATTAAAAAGAACAAGAAAAGCAACCAAGCTTGAAGCAAATATTATAAATTCATACATCCAAGATTTCAAATGTTTAATTAGCTATCCCAGTGTGATCCCTTCCAGGTATAGTATTGTTTAATTTCCTGGCAATATACAGCTTTCTTCTTTTCTCTTTTTGGTGTTAAGATTTTTATTGAACTATTTGATTCATTTTACTGCAGGAAACAAAAGAAAGAGTCAAGAGAAACCTTTGAATGTCTTCCCCAACATTTTAGCAGGAAAAAAAAAAAAAAAGACAAAATTCACATTTAATTTTTCTTTGAAACAGGTTTGCAAAGAAAAGGCCACTTTGATGTTTTATTTTAATGCTAATGTATTTGGGAGATGACTTTGTGTTACATTCACTCTATTTTGGGATAGCTAGATTTATGAGCTACAGTTCAGTTTCTTAAACTGTATATGCAGTGGATTTATACACTAAATATGCCCAACAGGCTAGTAATGGACGAGAAATGTCACAACTTGCCACTGACTGCTAAAATTGACCCTAAGAGAATAACGCCTACAAGTTTGATAACCAGTGGGTCTATGGTATTTTTTGCAATGGCTGCATTGTTTGGGGATTTAGTGTGTGAATACCAGACACTCTCCCTTTGTACAAGAAGAAATAGGACTAGTAGCACCTTCCAGCATGAGATAGTGAGTGCCCTTCAAGAAGATGAAGGGATGAAGGGACACCAAATCTTTTCAAATGTAATTTTTTTTAAACACACAAATCACAATAAACAACAATAAAAGCTAGAACTGGAATGCATAGAAAACAATTATGAGAAAGACAAATGAATCACCTGGGTGTGGTTTCTCCTATAGAATTCAGTTTGAAGTGTGTCCCCAAGAATTGTAGGTTGAAGTCTTAAAACCAAGTACCTTTAAATACAATCTTATTTGCAAACACTCTTAATAGATTTAATCAAGGTAATAGGACATAATTAGGATAGGCCTTAATCCAATATGACTGGTGTCCTATAAGAGGGAAAGCAGAACACAGACACACAGGAAGAATGCTATATGGCAATAGAGTTAGAGATTGGATGGATACATATACAAGGTAAGTAACACCAAGAATTGTTGGAAGAACCGAAAGCTAATGAGGCAAGAGAGAATCCTCCCCTAGAGGCTTCAGAGGGAGTATGGCCATGCAAACAGTTTGATTTTATTTCTGTCTTCTAGCCTCCACAGTTATGAGAGAATGTATTTTTATATTTTTTAGCCATCCGACTAGTAGTTCTTTGTTATGGCAAAACCCCAGGGAACTAACACAAGATTATTTTCACTTAGAATGTTATAGTAAAAATCCATCTACAATTACTCACATAATCCCTATTCTAACAACCTACCAGGAATAATGATGATATACTTAACTGAAAGCCCAGGTTACTGTTTTGGTTTATTTTCTCCCCCAATTATTTGTCCCAACCTTATGTACCTAGGATTTTTTTTTAATTGGGGTACTTTATAGGTACATTCTTTATATGAATGAATGTTTATATTAATACTTAAATGCTATAATAAAAATGTGGCAAATAGTCAATTTTTAGATTATGTATAGTAACAGTATGTTGTCATATATAGTATTTTAAATGTTTGTTAATCATGACACCTGGATAAAAGGGTCTATTACTGACTCATGGCTCCCAATTATAAAATATCTCTAGTCAAACACTACTTTAAGGATCATTGTGGCCTGGTTCTTAAAGCAACCGGTCTTCCTTAGAGTGCTAATAGTTAAGCTTTCTGTAATCAGACGTGATCTTTCTTTCTTCTATAACCCAAGTTCAACCTTGGCATGCAATACTCCTGTGTGTTATTAGAGATGCAAAATAATGTCTTAAAAATCCATTTACTTCCCATAAGGCTTAATCACCATATCCTTTTCTTCCTTTTCCCTAAACTTTGAACTTCAGAAAGAGGAGAGTTCTCCATTGTCAAAGTCACAAAACCTGTTTCACATCCTGCTTAGTAATTCTAAGGAGAGTCAGACAAATTTTCTGTAATTACCTGAGATATATTTGAACAACATTATCCCTTACAAGTATTTATCATATACCTACTAGGTGTCAGATATGATAGTTAATTGCTAGAGAGAAAAAGATGAATGAAACATAGCCTCTTCTAAGAACTTAGAGTTCCCCCCAAAAGAAATAAATATGCAAATAAATTTCAATTCAATATGGCATATAGAACTATAGGGAGAAAAGTGGTGCCATCATCAAGAACAGAGTAAATGTTTCTACCCGAGACACATTTTGTAAAGTGAATGTGATAACCATGACACTATGGAAACACCCTGCCTGAGAGACATTTTGAAGGACACACTGAAGTCCTACATTTAACCTGTTGGGCACAAGTTCTCGAAGTGTTTACCAATTTTTCTGTAGCTTCTCTGTTGAACCTTTCTTCTGAGTGACACACATTCTCATGTGAGAAGGAGCATGAAATGAGCACTTGGCTTTGATGTGGAGCACCAAGCCTGCCCTAATAAACCCCAAGAGTAGGCCAGCCCCTGTTGACTAAAGATGCAGCCCATAACCCTGGACCAAGGCATCAAGCCCAGGCCACAGGGAAGCCAGCCCCCATGGACTACACACTCAAGGGCCTTCTCAGCACCAGGCTGTCTTTTGTGGACATAAGCTTCAGGTTGACCCCTGTGAACACAGGGCTCAATCCCACCCTTTTGGACCTAGTTACCAGGCCTGAGCTCACAAACCCATGTGAAAGATTCACTCCAGTAGGCCCTGGTACCAGGATGGCACTTATAGACTCAAGATCCAAGCCCACCCATGGACTTATATGTTAGGCCTGTCACCACAGAATCAAGTGACAAGCCTACCCCTTCTATGGAAGCATCAGATTTGCCCCAGTGGATACAGGCTGCAGACCAACTCCCACAGACCCAGGTACCAGATCAGCCTGCTTGTAGATCACACCAGATGGTCCAGAATCTGATGGGCTGACTGGTGAAGGGCTTTCCCTGCCAAAGCCAGCCAGCAAAGATTTAGAGATGCATACTTCTTCAAATGTGTAGACACCAATGCAAGGCCACAAGTATCACAAATAATCAGAGAAACACACTACCAAAAGAACAAAATAAAGCACCAGTAACCAACCCAATAGAGATCTAGGGAGTGGCTCAGTCAGTTAAGGGTCTGACTCTTGATTTTGGCTCAAGTCATGATCTCAGGGTTGAGACTGAGCCCCAGGATGGCTCCACACTGGGCATGAGCCTGCTTAAAATTCCCCTTCTCTCTTTTCCTCTGCTTCTGCCCCCCCACAGCCCCTCTTCCTTTCTCCCTCCCTAAGAAATATAAAAACAAAAACAAATAGATCTATGAACTATCAGACAAAAAAATTCAAAATATTTATCATAAAAGAGTTCAATGAATTACAACAAAATCAATAAAATAATACATGAGTTACAGGAGAAATTAGAGATAGAAGGTTCCAGACACACAAAAGCTATAGGAGTTTATCACCACCAGACCTACCTTACGAGAAATACAAAAAAGAGTTTAAGTTGAAATAAATGGCTATTAACCAAAAGGTATCAAAATAACTATAGCTATAATAACTTGATGGTGGATATACAATATATAAAACATGTAAACAGTGACATAAATAACAAATTGTGCTGGGAAGGTAAGTTGTATTAATTTTTCTATATGGTCAAACATAAATGGTTCTCAGTTTAAAATTGAGTTTTAACCAACTGTAAAATGCTTTCTGTGAGACTCTTAAAACCTGGTAACAATTAAGAACCTGTAGTCAATGCATAAAAAGATAATGAAAAACGGAAGCATAATACTATCAAAAGAAATGGAAAAAAAAAAAAAAAAAAAAAAAACACCACAAGGGAAAACAAGACAAAGGAAGGAAGGAAAGGAAGGACAGAAACAAAACAATAAAAATATAGAGTGGTTGAATGGATTAAAAAAAAAAAGCTCAAAAAAAAAAAAAGCTCCAATAATATTGCCTCTAAAAGACTCACCTCTGCTTTAAGGAAATATGTATGCTGAAAATGAAGGAATGGAAAAAGATATTGAATGCTAAGAGTAAACAAAAAAGAGTAGGGGTATACTTCTATAAGACAAAATAAACTAAGTCAAAAGGTATCTCAAGAGACAAAGAAGGTTACTCTGTAATGAGAAAGGGGTCAATTCATGAAGAGGATAAACAACCATATAGATGTACTCTAAAATAGAACACCTGAATATGTAAAGCAAATATTATACAATAGAGGAGAGAGTGTTAGACCACAATACAATAATAGTAGGGGACTCAGATACCTCACTTCCATAATAAATAGATCATACTGACAAAAGATAAAAACAGAAGACATGAACAACATTATAGATGAAATGGATCTAACAGATATTACATAATGGTATCTCCAATAGTAACAGGATGCACATTCTTTTCCAATACACATGGGATATTCTCCAAGAGTGGATAAATGTTAGGCCCCAAAACAGGTCTTAACAAATTTAAGACTGAAAATCCATCAGGTGTCATTTCCAGCCACACTGGTATGAAACCAGATGTCAGTAACAGGCAGGAGGAAAATTTAAAAATTCATAACTATGTGGAACTTAACATAATTCTGAACAAATGTGTCAAAGAAATCAAAAAGGAAATCAAAAGATACGTGGAGACAGATTTAAATGTAAGAGCACCACACTAAATATTATGAGATGAAGCAGAAATGGTTCTAAGATGGAAATTTATAGCAAGAGGGGCCTACATGAAGAAAAAAAAAAAAGATAGTAAATAAACAATGTAGCTTTACCTCAGGAACAAAAAGAACACACTAAACCTAAAATTATAAGGAAGTAATAAAGATCATAACAGAAACAAATAGAGACTAGGAAAGAATAGGAAAGATCAGTGAAACAGAGTTGGTTTTTGAAAAAAATATTGACAAACCTTTAGCTAAACTAAGAATAAAAAGAAAAGTAGTAATTATAAGCGACAGAAGAGGTATTGCAAAAAATACAGATATGCAAATGATCATAAGAGACTACCATGAACGTTTACACATCAAAAAATAGGATAACTTAGAAGAAATGGATAAATTCCTAGAAGCATACAAAGTACCAAGACTGAATCACGAGGACATAGAAAGTTAATGTCACTTTTAAAGATTTTATTTATTGGAGAGGGAGCAAGAGGAAGCACAAGGGGCAGGAAGAGGCAGAGAGAGAGGGAGAAGCAACAGACTCCCTGTTGACCAGGGAGCCCAATGCAGAGCTTCATCCCAGGGCCTCGGGATCATGACCTGAGTGGAGGCAGATGCTTAACCAACTGAGCCACCCAGGTGCCCTGAGGAGGTAGGAAGTTTAAACAGGCAAATATCAAATAAGGATACTGAATCAGGATCGAAAAGCTTCCAAACAAACAACAAAAAACCCAAACCTCATAGCTTCAATGGTGAATATTAAATAAGAGCTAACATTTAAATAAGAGCTAATGCCAAGCTTACTCAAACTCTTCCAAAATTTTGAAGTGTGGACAGTTTCAAACTCATTTTACAAGGCCAGGATTACTCTCATACCAAAGCTGGACAAGAATACTACCAGCAAAGAAAATTATACACCAATATGCCTGATGAATATAAATTCAAATATCCTTGATGAAATTTTACCAAATTGAACTTAACAGCATATCAAAAGGATCATACATCATCGTCAAATGTGATTTATCCCTAGGATGCAAGGATGGATATATTCAAATCATAATTGTGAAACCTCACTAACTGAAAGTATAACAATCGTATGATCATTACAATAGATGCAAAAAAAGAACTTAAAATTCAATACTCTTTCATAATAAAAACTGTCAACAAGAGAGGTATAGATTAATGACTTCAAAATAATAAAGGCCATGTATAACAAATCCATAGCTAACACTATACTCAAGGTTGAAAAGCTGAAATCTTTCTCTTAAGATCAAGAAAAGTACAAGGATGCCCACTCAGGCCACTCCTGTTCAATATAAGTCCTGGAAATATGAGCCAGAGCAATTAGACAAGAAAATAAAGTGTGTCCAAATCACAGAAAGGAAAAAAGTATGTTTGCATAAGACAGTCTTGGGACGCCTGGGTGGCTCAGCAATTTAGAGCCTGCCTTTGGCTCAGGTCATGATCATGGAGCCCAGGGATCAAATCCTGCATCAGGCTCCCTGCATGGAGCCTGCTTCTCCCTCTGCCTGTGTCTCTGCCTCTCAGTCTCTCATGATTAAATAAATAAATACATCTTTAAAAAATAAAATGGTTAAAAAAAAAAGACAGTCTTTTATATAAAAAACCCTAAAGACTCCACTAAAAAGCTTTTAGAACTAATAAACTCAGTAAATTTGCAAGGATGTAAAATCAACATACAAAAATTTAGTTGTGTTTCTATACACTAACAATTTCCCAAAAAAGAAATTATGAAAACAATTTCATTAATAATTTCATCAAAAACAATGAAATACCTAAAAATAAACTTAACCAAAGTGAAAGACCTGTACATGGAAAACTATGAGACATTCACGAAAGATATTGAAGAATGCATAAATGGAAAGATATCCCATGTTCATGGATTAGACAAATATTGTTAAAATTTTTACTACCCAAAGAGATCAATAGATTCAATGCCATCCCTATCAAAATCTCAATGGCATTTTTCACAGAAAGAGAACAAATTATACTAAAATTCAAATGAGAACACAAAAGACCATCAAACTCCAAAGTAATCTTGAGCAAAAAGTATAAAGCTAGAGGCATCACACAAGCTTATTTCAAAATAAACTACAAATCAATAGGAATCCAAACATCATGGTATTGGCATAAAAACGGACATATAGACCAATGGAAGCCAGAAATACACACATTCTCGGGGAATTTATTTTTGACAAAGGTGCCAATAACACATGGTGAGGAAATGGCAACCACTTCAATAAAAATGTATTATCCACAGGCAGAAAAGAAAATTGGACCTTTATCTCACTCCTACGAAAATCCAATCAAAACAGATTAAAGACTTAAATATAGGACCTGAAACTGTAAATCTACTAGAGGAAAACATAGGGGAAAAGCTTTATGACATTTTCCTTGGCAATGAAGTCATGGTTATAACACCAAACACACGAGCAACAAAAGCAAAAATAGACAAGTGGACTACATCAAACTAAGAAGTTTCTGCACAGTAAAATGTGTATAAACCTAGATTTATATATGTAATTAGGTACATACACACACACACACACACACACACACTCACATAAAATCTCCTATCCATATAACTTTGGTGTAAATTCAGAGAAGATAAAACTATCCAAACTAACCAAAAACTATTTTTTTTTCTTTATATCCAAACTTCCAAGGAAAAGGGAGAGAGGTTCACCAAGTTACAAAGCAAAGACAGAGGATTTAAAAAAAAATGAATGATATGAAAGATAGCAAATAAAGGACTAATTAACAATGATACAATCAATTTTCCCATTTTAAAAGAAGTAGATAATAGTATAACGCACTTGGAGCTATATGCAACCCAAAGGCTCCCCTCCCCCCCCCCCACCTCCACTTTCTGATCCGTATTTGACTTTTTGAAAGTTTTAGTTAGAAAACTAGCTCAGGGACAATATGCTCTATGCTAAGTGCTCTAATAAACCACCAGTCACTTTAAAATTCTTCAAACTGTGTCACACTTTTTCTTCTGGAAATAAAACCACTGTGTGCATCTAATTTTAATATGCTGATTACTCTCACTAAGGGCCCTGTGAACAGCTAGGAAAAGTAAAAAGAAAATTCAAGTTTTTAATAATTAAGAAGCCTGTTTGGATTGAGACTCTGTAATTAGATGTTAGAAGATGCCAGGCAGGAGAATAAAAAAAAATGCTTAGGGGATTCAGGTAAGTAAAGAAACGAATGCAATTTATATGTTCATATTTAACATCTAGGACCTCAAATTTTAAGGTCCATATTCTAAGCAAAAAATGACTGTTTTACTGTGATAGGATTTCTCTAGAGGGAATTGCTGAGCAGACTGTTTGGAACAGGAAACATGTTTCAAAATGCTTTGAAATAATACCAAACATACAGATAGCACTTCACTCTAAGCCTTCCTCTATTCTAGATTTACTAAAAATATACAAAGTTACTTAATACCAATGAAGTCTGTGTGATTTTCCATTTAACAGATGATTGAATTTAGGCAAAGAGTGGTTGGATAACTCAACCAAGGTAATGTCGCTAGTATATTTTTCAGAGTTCTCCCCAGAACTGGGGAGTCAGGTCTCATTTCTTCTCTAGTTTCTCTCAATACTTGTAACACATCTGTAGGACCCTAGGCAAGATAGCAATCCTTAGTTTTAGATGTTTTAAAACCTGTAAAGCAATGTAATTACCTCATAAAAAGTCTTTAAATTTAAGTGAAAAAAATCAAATATGCCCAATTTAATAGGTCTTATACATATAGGCATCCAATAAATGCCAAGTTATCCTTCCCTTGAAGCACATACAATTGCCAGAATTATTTCAAAACTCAAATGAAACTTTCTATTAGTAGAGTGTTTAGTGGTAGGGAGTAGTGGAGATACCTTTTCAGTCTTCCTCCCACCTCACCATTTAGCTCTATATTTATCTACTTTTCTATTTTCTACTAAAACAAAAACAAAAACAACAACAACAAAAAAAAAACAAAAACACCTACATTCATATAGTACTGATTCCATATATGAAGCACTATGTTGAAAGTTATATATAACATACATCATTTGACAATTCAAAAAATATGGAGTGAACTGTTTGCCAGACACATTTTATATCAATGTTCAATGGACTTTTGTGGTTCTTTGTCCTTATGTAGTAATATTTTATCCATATGAGATTGGTAAGAAATAGTAAAGATGGCTAGAACCTAGGACTATCTACTCTCAATAGCCTCCCCTTTTCAACCACGTAACTTACTTCTAGTAGCACTAAAATAATCTACATTAATTCAATCCTAGAGAAATGACTCCAGAACCAAGGTTGTCAGAAATATTTGTTTGTCTAGTCAGTTCTCACTCAGACTAGCTCTGATTTTCTCTTTCATTGATTTACTTGCTTCACTGTGAGTGATAACATTATAATATTATTTGTGTGCCAGAGTATCAGCATCAGTTAAAATCCTATTCTGGACACAAATCGAGCTTGTTTTAAACAGCGCTGCTTGGGTACGAGTAAAAATAATTGTTGTTACCTGATTCACTAGCTATGAAGATTAATTAAATAAATCTCCCAATTGCCCAGCCTATTAATATTGAAGAACTCATATGTGAACAGATGGACGATACTTGGCAGGTTTTTTTCCATATTCTCAAAAAAAAAAAATATATATATATATATATATATATATATATATATATATATATATATATCTCCTGACAGAATTTGTGCAGTCCTGCCATATTCCATTTCAGCCAGGCTTGTTTTAGCTAATCAAGCTTTCCAAAAACTTAAAAGCATTAGTCATAACTTGAAGCAAACAGAATATTTTTTTATAGTACAAATAGCATGTGAACCAGCGGTCACATGGACTATGTAATGATTCAGACTGCTACATCATGTTTTAAATACAGGCTGGAGTGTGGCTTGGAACTAATTGCTCTTGGTTCTAAGGTTTAAACCAAATCATCATCATCATCCAATAAAATGACATTTCCATTGCATTATGCATCCTGAGTAGGATTATCCGAGGTTCCAGTCATTCATAGTTGAAATTTACTATTCTCAGTAACTAAATATGTCTACTCAGTGGGTAGGCACAACAAATAGCACAAGTGTCAGAGAGAAAGCTTTAGAGATGTTATGAGGACTCTTTTAAAATGATCTTTTGGAGGACTCTAAGATAATTATTTTTTCTTCAGTGTAAGTACAGTATGCCATGTGGTTGGCAGTGAAATTTTAGTATCTTATCCCATTTAACCCTAGGACAACACTGAAATGTTGGCATTTCTATCCCCATGTTACCGATTAGGATGCTGAAGCTTAGGAAGATTAAGTAACTCGCCATTGTCAAATAGTGCTTGGTAGAGCCAGGATTTGGGCTCTTTTTGTCCAACTCAAAGACCAAACTCCTATCCACTAGGCCATAGTATCTCTGTACATCCGTTGTGGAAAATAAGAAAATGGCTAGGAGCTCGTTTTTATGGTATCTGATGGTGTCCACTAGAATTTGTGGTGGGGGCTTTGTGGATATGCTAACGTAGAAGGCACAATCATATTAAGAAGGTAGTATTTGCTTCATTCTGCGGTCAAGAAAATAGTTTCAAACAGGTTACATAATGTTTCTTAGGGAATGCAGTTAATAGAAGACAAAGCCAGGATCTAAACTCAGATTAGTTAACCTCTCTACATTGTAGTCTCGTTATGGCAAAAATAGTTATCCAAAACTAAGCCCAAAACTAGGGACATGCTTTCAACTTCTCCCTCTGTCTTATTACCCACAACCAAGGAAAATCTAAATGCCACTTATTTTAACCTCTAAATCTAACATACAGATTCCACTTTCCCTTTCCCCAAGTCCTCAAACTGTTCTGTTTCAGGATGTCCTTATTTTTGACCAGAAAAATTTCATCTCTCAAGAGTATGGCTGATATTTGTTGAAAGTCTTATTCTCAAGACACCTGGTGGCTCAGTAAATTAAGCAGCTGCCTTTGGCCCAAGTCATGATCCCCAGGTCCTAGGGTGGAGACCCACATGGGGCTCCCTGCTCAGTGGGGAGTCTGTTTCTCCTTCTACCTCTGCCCCTCCCCTGATTGTGCTTTCCCTCTAATAAATATATATTTTTAAAGAAAGTCTTATTCTTCATGAATACTGTCAAACCATTACAAAATCATTCTTTAAAGCATACACACAAGCAATCTTATTTCTTAAGGTTTATGACATCTTTTAAAACCTTCCTTTTTCCATCTCTGTCACTGACATTCTCTGACCTTTTAATCCCTTTCCTTGTTTATTGTTTTGACATATGATCACAGTATCTTTCTATTGCAATTCGTGAATGACTGTGGGTAACATACATTCATATAGATGCCTCACCTGTTGCTCTAGCCTCTCAAGGACTCTCATAATTCTGTCGCTATATAGTCAGAGTGCTGTGTCACTTATGTGCTATAGAGAGTCCTTCATGACTTGGTCCAGCCATTCATTTCCAAATTTGGCTTCCATCACTACCTGCTCCGAACTTTAAATTCTAGCAATACTGAACCAGTTATAGCGTTTCTTACAATCCTGAGTCTTCCTTGTTTGTATGTTTTTGCATGCCACATCGACTCTGCTTGGAACATATTTTTTACATTTATTCACCTTATTCAATCTTACACATCCTGAAGATTTGTTTCAATATCATCTTCTTGACCTTCCCAATACCAATGCTGAAGTCCAAGTTCTTTCAATTATACCATGATAACCCTAGGTTAGAACAAACTTAGGACTTTTCATCTCTTATGCTCTGACTGTGCTTGCCCTAGGGCCCTAGTAATACTGAAGTCTCTAGAATATCTATTCCAGAGCTCAAGCTGCTAGCAAGTCTCATGTCTCCAGGATAGGAAACTGGATTACTAAATTAAAATATGGAAATCTGTGAAAACAAGGCTAGAGATACAAGTAGAGTCGTAGGAAAGAATCTTATTTCAATACTTCTGCTGTAATGGGAGATGTTGAGTTAGATACTTGATAGAAACAACTGTTTCTGATCAGTACAAAATTCTTGCCTCCCGTTATATTGCTGTCACATAGACACTAACTCCACACATCTATTAATTCAACATTTATGGATTATATATATAAAATAGTAAATGATTGCACATTAAAATATAAATATTATGCCCAAAAATTTCAAGATCTTACCTTTATAGGAAGTAGAAGAGTTGCATATAATTGTTCATCAAAAAAAAAAAAAAAAAAAGTCCGTACATCTCAGAAGAAAGTGCAAAATTAAGTTTTGAGAAAGAGAAACCCTTCCAGGTGAAAAGTCTGGGGTCATGGGGCATATAATATTTGTGCTGGGTCACTGGGTTATCCTTAAACAGTTATCAGGATTTGGCTATATAGAATATGGAATGACTGTCTTATTAAGAACCTTTTTTGAAAACACAATTTTTTCTCTCCTAGATCAAAAGATAAAGTGAAGAGTAAATTTGTGGATAGAGGCTTAGAGATATCAATACATCAGTTAATTTTGAATTTCCATTGATATATAAGACATCAATAATTATGTAAATAGTAGCAATTATTTATAAATTAATTTATAATTTAGTAACTATTAAAATATCTGGACTTCCTTTTGGTCTTTCTACAAGTGAAGGCAAATGCTCTATCATTGGGGAAGATCACAGAAAGTAATCTATAAACATTTGCAGAATGAAATGAGTGGATGGGCAAACAAAGTCTGTCATTTTTCTTCCCTTTATTTGGAAGTTGATTTAGCATGTAAAAGATTTTCGAGAACTTGGAAGATGATCACTGGGATTTAAGAGCAAGTAAGAGAAATCTCAATTAGTGAAACTATTCCAGAGCTTTGAGTATCCTAGTAAGGAGGGTGTAGTTTTGTTTTCATACAAGTTCATAGAAACTGATTCAGAAATCTGTCAGACATTTTGGGACCTTATTACGGAAGAGTTCTGTGGGTAGAAATCAAGAAGCGCTCTAAAGGCTGACACTTCCTGTAGGCTAGTCAGCCTATCCCATGTAGGGACTGGCATCTGGGCAGATGATTATCTTCAGGCAATTTTTTCTTTAAGATTTTATTTGACAGAGAGAGAGGAGAGAGAAAGCATGCACAAGCAGAGGGAGCAGTAGAATAAGGGAGAAGCCAACTAACTCCCCGCTGAGCAGAGAGCCCCATGTAGGGCTCCATCCCAGGACTGAGATCATGACCTGAGCTGAAGGCAGATGCTTACCCGACCATGCCACCCAGGTGCCCCTCAGGCAATCATTTTAAGCCGAATTCATTTATATGCACAGGAGTCCAGGTTAGCCCCCTGCTCTTATAATTTAAATAATCTAGAAAATCATATTTACTTTAATATCACCCAAATTGAAGTAACCTAGCTAAAACAGGTTTTTAATCAAAATCTCTTACGTTGCCAAGCACTTTTTTGGAAACATTAATGATAGTCTATCATAAGTACATACCAGTAAATTTAACCAATCAAATATTGTTGGATATTAGATTTTTCTTCTTTTATACCATAAAAACAATCCTGAGTATCTTTTAACATAAAAAGTGCAACACTTTAGGATTATTAGAAGTTCTAGAGTCTCAAAGGGCACATACAGGAGTCGACTGATGTGCATGTCAAATTGCTTTCAGAGAATATGTGCTAGAAACAGTGGAATGGGAACGCCTCTTGTAAACTACTGAGTACATTAAATGGGCTCTACCTTTCTAAAAAAATTTTTTTGGCTAATTAAAGAAATATGGGTTTGTTACTTTTAATATACAGATTTTTGCTGCTGAGATTTATATTCTGCTGTTTGTATTAGCAATTTATATCTAATCATTTACAAATGGCTTACATCTTAGTTCATTTTTAAATTAAGTTCTTCGGTATGGTCATTGGCATGTGTGTATGTGTAGTATTTGTAAGGTCTCATCTCTCAGGGACATTAACTAGGTGATTAATTTGTTATAAAAATTTAAGGGAGGTGGGTGAGGGGATGGGGTGACTGGGTGACAGGCACTGAGTGGGGCACTTGACAGGATGAGCACTGGGTGTTATGCTGTATGTTGACAAATTGAACTCCAATAATAATAATAAAAATTAACCTTACGGGTGCCTGGGTGGCTCAGTTGATTAAATGTCTGACTCTTGATTTCAGCTCATGTTAGGATTTCAAGGTTAGGAGGTCGAGCCCTGCCCTGCACTGTGTTGGGCATGGAGTCTGCTTAAGATTCTCTCTCTCCCTCTCCCTTCTTCTCACCGCCCCCCCTAAAAAAATAACCTTAAAAATAAAAATGTAGGGCAGCCGTGGTGGCTCAGCGGTTTAGTGCCACCTTCAGCCCAGGGTGCGATCCTGGAGACCCTGGATCGAGTCCCACATCGGGCTCCCTGCATGGAGCCTGCTTCTCCCTCTGCCTGTGTCTCTGCCTCTCTCTGTGTCTCTATGAATAATAAAGATCTTTTAAAAAATGAAAAATGTTTTCTACTGAGTACAATAGAACCTGATACTTAACATAGTTGATTGTAGTTATAAAAACAAACCCATCTAGCATGATGATCAGATCTACATATACAGAAAGATTATGTTGCTCCTTCAACTATTACAAAATAGAATTTACCAAAAGGAGAAACAAAAAGCAGGGTGCCATACGTTTTATATGGAAGATCCTACTTTAACATAATTGCTTCATTTTATGTTTTTAAATACACAACATATTCTTCAACCCTTAAAATTTATGGATTTCTTTCTAAAGGCCATCTATAATAATCTGGCCACGTAATTCTTGGCCAAGAAATAAATCTTTATTCCCACCTATACACTAAATGTAAAGAATGTGAGCTTTATTGTGAGAGCATAATGTACAATAATGGCATCAGGTTTTGACTGAAAATATTATGATCAGTATTATTGTTGTGCAGTGACAGATTTGTTTTGAACAAAATTATATTCAATGACCAACAATGTTATGTGTCAAAAGGCACACATTTTAAGTGAAACACTTCTCCTTTCCTTGACAAAGAAAAGTCCTCTCCATTAGCACTGAGGAAATGCATCATAATGTGAACGGCATTATAATTTCTAAAAATCTATTTTTAAGTAGAAGGTATTTTTGGACACACGGTAGAAAGAATATTGATCATAAAGGCCACTGGACTTAAATTTCAGTTCACTTGCTTACTAGATGTTAATCTTGGGCAAGTCAATTAATCTTTCTATATATGGCAATTTATCAAAAACCCCATCAAATACAAAAAATGAGTTAATATGTATTTCGAGATTAGGGTTAAAAGCAATCCACTTATATCTTATTCTATTACTGTCCAAATACTATTTTCTCTGTTTCACAAATTTTTGAAGAATGAAGCTTCTATAAGTCTAGTGATTTTTATAAGGCCACATAAAGAGACCTAGTGAGATTTTTCTGGCTATCTTGGTTATCTTTGCTTTAAAAACCCTGCCTCTCCAACTCCACCCCAGAATTCAATGTTTTAAAAAGAATGACTGTTTTTGCTATCTCTTACATTTTGGTTCACTGACTGGCATTGGCAGTTCCACGTGGTGTCAGCTAGAGCTACAATCATCTGGTGGATATTTGGCCTAGAATATCAAAGCCATCAAAGAGGATGGCTCTCCTATATGCAAGAGCTGATGTAGACTATTGACTGGTCATTCAGCTTGGGCTCTGAAACAATGTCTACACCTTGTTTCTCCATATGACCTGGGCTCATCATAACATGGTGGTTGATTTCCAAGAGGAAGATTCTCAAAAGCAAGAGTTCCAAAAGATGAAGATGGAAGCTGCAAGATCTCTTATGATTCAGCCTTGGGACCCAGCAGTTTCATTTCCACCATATTTTAGGTTTATAGAGGACCAGCCCAGATTTAGTATGTAGAGGAACTACACAAGGGCATGAATAGTTGGGAGACTGGGGTTATTGTAGGGGGTGGGTATCTCATAGACTAGCTATTACAGTGATTATAAAGACATGGCAAATTATTTTTATGTAATAATATCTGCTCCAATTATTTCAAAACATGATTTAATATAAAATGGGGGAAAATGAATGACTCACTAGAGTATTATTTGTCTATTGTACTCCTAGAGCACTCTAACCATAGGACGTGTTTGTAGACATATAAAGTAAAAATTCTGTTTGCATGTATAACTACCCTCCTACTAAAAACTCCTTATATTTAAAATAGAGAATAAGAACATATCAATGTCAATTTGACCTGTGTCAAAATGCTGACTCCAGCAATTACTAGCTGTACGGCTTTCATAGAAATGGATAATGTTACAGACATTCAATATACTTGTTAGTAAAATAGAGTAATAATAAGTGGTTATGAAGTAGCTACTTTTCTGTTGGTTGTGAAGATTAAATAATATAGTGCAGGGAGACTGCTTAGTATGAGGGCTGAAAGGTAGTAAGTTGTTAAATATATGGTAGCTACTTCTATTATATCTGAAGAACAATTAAATGTAGCAAATACAAATTTTAGTCTATAAACTTAGGGCGCAGGAAATGTAATTATTTTCTCCATAATGGAATTTGATTTCTACTTCAAGCCTCCATTCTACAAGGGGTGGCTTTATCTCAGTTAATGCAATGAAATTTCAAGAAACATATGCCTTGCCTAACTTTCTCCAAGTCTAGGAGTATAGGGGGAACAAAGAAATCATAACCTTTCTCTCTTCAGAGAAACTGAAGAGCAGAGAAATCCATGCTGTGTCTCAGTAAGGTCCACCCAAAATGCCAGATGCTGTTTTTCTCACCCCTACCTCGCATGTGGTGTACCTGAGCCAAAAATACTCAAGTTTTGCTAGTTGCCTCATGATCTCAGATTGATTTGAAAACAAGAAAGGTTTGTCGCATGCTCGAGGAGTAAGGAAGTAGCTGAGAGGATACACCAGACCAGGAAAGGCCTTCTATTTGGGGTCAGGAGTTGCAACTATGCTCGGACCTGAAGGAGGGTGTTTTAGCAGATGACAATATAGCTTGGTGATCAGAGGCTGGAAGCCTTCCTCTACCCCACCCTGCACCACTCCTTGAGTTTCTAGAACCAAAGATATAATCTTGGGAAATATAGTGATAAGATAAAGTACTGAATTGATGATTATAATTTTTTTCCTCATTGGAATCAGATTTCAAAAAAAAAAATCTATTTCATTAGGGAGAGAATGTAACATTTTTTTATACTTGAATTTCTGGCTTAGATTTTATCAGGTCCATAAGCATTGAATAGAAATCACAGCCTACACAGAATCAGTTTAAGGAGTCATTGTTGGATAAACTAGTTTGTGGATATAATGGGGAATGTACTAAATTGAACACTCTGAATGACTTCCATGTGTAACTTCATGAAAATCCATGTTAAATTTCTATCTAGGAGTTTTTTTAGATAATTGATTCAATTCTCAGAAAATAGAATAGAATATAGCCATAAAGTATCAGTCAGCATAAGCAGAGGATACTTATGCACAGGATATCAAAACGTCTTAGAGTCTATAGAGATCTTGCTGGCAGTTGCTCAAAAGGCCATTTTCAAGTATGAAGGGCAGCAATATTCACTTCTAATGAGTCTTCATTTGTCTTGCTATGGCATGGGACTGAAGATCCCAAAACAACTGGGCCACTGTGACTTAATATATCATTTTCCCTTGTTTTCAAAGTAGCATAGTGTTGCATTTATATAAAGATATGTCACACTTCATAAATCAACCTCTGCGACAGAGGATAAACAGTCACCTAACAAAAATCATGTGGACAAATACTTGAGTTCACAAGTCACAGCTCACTGAGCAGCCTTCCCAAAAGCATCTACCTCAACTCCTGTCAGCTACCTGCTCAGAACTTACTGCATTTTGCATGAAAATAAATTTTACTCAAGTCACCCAGGCTGATGACATGTGAGCAAAACTCCAGAAAAAAAAAAATAATAATGAATGCCTTATTTTCTAAGGTCTTTGTTCTCGTTTGATTGGTCACAGTGGATCCAATATTAAGACGAGTGTGGTATGGCCAACGCACACGTGTTTTCTGTTTTAGTGCTTGCTGAGTAGGATGTAGCTTTTTTTTTTTTTTTCCAAGTCAATACACGGGGTCTTTAGTTGGGATATTGTAAAACAAAACAACACGGCTGTACCTTTTGCAGTCATTTTATAATTAGTTCTTATGAAATGGCAGAGGGAAATGTTTACCTGCTCATGAAAATATTATATCACCAAGTAAACTTCTGACTTGATATGAAGACAACTGGACTAACACACCTGGCCTACAGTGGAAGGGACACTAGTCAGTGTTCTGCATCACATAGATTGGTATGCATTTTTAGCCTCTGAGATTAAATAAAGGCTACTTTAAAATTTCAGAAATTTTCAAAAAGAAAAAAAAAATCTAGGATCCTTTCTTATATTTGCCATCACTCTTTATGTTCCTCAACTGTCAGTTGGATATTCTCTACCTTAAGAACTAGTTTTGGAGGGGAGGTCAGATTAATCCTTTGCTCTTCTGTAGGTAAGCTATCCTCCCCTCCCCTCCCCTCCCTTCCCCTCCCCTCCCCTCCCCAGGATTTTAAATTTTCTGTTTGAAAATAAATATATGTTGAAGCATAGTTTTTGGACATCTGTCCCGCTTGGTGTTCTCGGAGTTCCTCAGTCGGTGGTTTGGTGTCATTAATTTGGACAAATTATCAGTCATTCCTGTTTCAAATACTTTTCCTTCTTTTCTTTCCATTACATAGATTATACTTTTGGTAGGTCACCCACAGTTCTTAGACATTGTGTCATGCTTTTCTCAGTCTTGGTGCTCTTTGCTTTTTAGTTTTGGAGGATTCTATGGAGATATCCTCAAACTCAGATTCTTTTCTCAGTGATGTCCAGCCTATTGGTAAAACCACAGGCATTCCTCATTTCCATCACAATGTTTTTAAACTCTAGCATATCTTCTTGGTTCTTTGGAATTTCATCTGTTTAATTTCCCATCTGTTTTTGCTTTCTGTCTTATCCATTAGAGTCTTTAGTTATTAATTATAGTTTGCTTTAAATTTATGACATGCTAATGCCAATATCCTTGCCATAACTGGTTCTGACGGTTCCTTTATCTCTTCAAATTACATGGTCTTTAGATAATTTTTTTTTTGTTTGATCACGAGACATAATATAGCAAGGTAAAAGGATTTGCTGAAAATAAGCCATTAGCCATGTGGCCATGAGGTGTTGAGGAGGGAAAGAATTCTATAGTCCTATGATGAGGTCCCAGTTCTTTTGTGAATCTGCCTTTGGGCAGTGAATTTCACTACTGTTTTTACTTTTTTTTAATCACCCCTTAGAGGAAGAGAATACCAAGAGTGGGCTGGACTTCGGTATTTCCCTTCCTTCAGGTCAGTTCTTATTGGATAATACCCAAGCTGGTTATGTCTGGTTAACTAGCCTCCCCCAAAGGCAGACCTTGTTGAGAACAGAGTGCCCTGTATATTACCACGTGGTTCCTTTTCCCCTCCCACTGCCAGAGACAGAGGGGAACTTTTTCTGACATTTACTATGGGAACCCACTTGATCTTCTGGAACCTAACTGAGTTCCTGGAGCTCACAAAATTGTGCCTCCTACCCCCAACAAAGTTTCCTTGGAGTTTTTAATACTGAAGAGTTGTCCATACAGAGCTTCCAACAATTCATCAATTACAGTATTGGGTGCCTAAGGTAGTTTCTGCTCTTGCATCTCTGTTACATTAAGTTGTTAGTATCTGTACTCTCCTGTCAGTTTCTCCAATTTGGGTGCCGTGGTTTGCCCAGTGTCCTCACTGCTCATATGAATCCTTGACAAGTCAATTTTTTTTTTAAATCTGTTTGGCTTTTTACTTTTTACTTGGATGTGGTGGCAACCTCTAAGCTCCTTACAACCAGAATTAAAAACTAGCATATACTCAAAGGATTTTTAAGAAAGTGAAAATACTCTGTATATAACGACAGATACTGGTCATCATACATTTGCCTAATCTATGAAGCGTACCATAGCAAAATTGAATCCTTAGGTAAATGTCTGGCTTTGGTTGATTATAATGTGCCAGTACAAACAAGAACAAGAGGTAAATGATAAATCCCTACCTCAAAGTGTTGTGAAAGCAGTTTTAAAACTGCCTTTTAAGGAAGTCTTAAATAGAAGACTTGACTCCTACAGAATGAAATTTAATTATAAAAACAACAAAAGAAAATATAGGAAAAAACAAATTCACAACTATGTGGAAATCACTAAATAACTAAAGGGTCATAAAAGATCCCATTAAAGAAATTAGAAAATATTTTAAGATGAATGAAAGCAAAAATAATAAGACTTTTAGGATGTAGCTAAAGTTTAAAGAAAAATTTAGAATATATAATTGCCTATATTAAAATAATATGGCAAAAAAATAAAAATAAAATAAAATAAGATGGCAGATCAATAAATATTTTACCTTAAACAGGGAAAAGTAAACCAATCCCAAAATAAGCAGAGGGAAGGAAATCTAGAGGGAATTAGATGAAATAGAGAATACAAAAACAAAAGGAGGGAAAACAAAATGAAACCAAAAGTTGATTCTTAAAAAAAAAAAGAAAAAAATCAATAAAATTTAGAAACCTTTATCTAGTCTACCTTCTTTTCTAAAAGTAGACTCATATGAGTAAAATCATGAAAGAAATAGAAGTATCACTTCTGTCATTACAAAAATGAAGGAATTGTAAGAAAGTGCTATGGAAAGCTGTATGACTAAATAACTTAGATAAAATGGACCAATTCCTAGAAAAATACACATTTCTGAAACTAAGGACAAATAGTTAATCTAAATAGATCCCTAATAAGTTTTAATTTTAAAACTTCCAAAGAAATTATATCTCTAAATGGCTTCACTGATTTCCAAACCTTTTTTTTCAAAGTTACTACCAATCCTTCATAAATCCTGCCACATAGCAGAATAGTAGGGAACTCTTCCCAACCTATTCTATGAATTCAGCATTACCCTTATTTCAAAACAAAAATGTCTCAAGAAACTCCATACCAATTTCTATTAATTTAGGCATAAAAAATCATTAACAAAATACCAGTAAATTGAATTCAGCAACATATAAGGATAATATACAATGACCAGGTAGGAGTTATCCTAGAAATGTAGTTGGGTTCAACACATGAAAAAAAAAAAAAAATCAATGAAATACACCATATTAACAGAATAAAGGATACAAAATGCTTTAGAATTTCAATAGACTCAGGGAAAGTATTTGACCACTGCACATATATGCTAGAATGGCTAAAAACAAAAAGACAGACCATCAAAAGCATGTGGAGAAGTTGGAACCCTCATACATTACTATGTGCATATAAAATGTGATATCATTTTGTGAAACAATCTAGTAGTTTCTAAATATGCTCAACATAAAGTTAGCTTTTAGCCCAGCAATTTTGTCAATATATAGCCACATGAAATGAAAACCTGTTCAAATAAGAGACTTGTACATGAATATTCTTAATATTATTCCTAATAGCCAAATGTGGAAATAATCTAAATATCAACTAATGATAAACAAAAAGTGGTATATACACTCAGTGGGATATTATCTCTCTCTCTCTCTCTCTCTCTCTCTCTCACACACACACACACACACACACACACACACACCCCAATATACTGATACACGTAATATGAGTAAACCTTGAGATCATAGTTATTGATAAGCCAAACAGGAAGCATCACAGCATTGTAGAATTCTACATATAAGAAATGGCTAGAATAAGCAAATCAATAGAAATGGATAGAAAAGTGATTGCCTTTTGCTGGTGGGATTAATAATAAGTAGCTGCCTAAAGGTTCAGGGTTTTGTGTTATTTGGGGTTTTGACTGTTGAAAATATTATAAAATTAGGTTGCAATTGTAGTTTCATGACTCTAGGAATATACTAATAGTGAATTATAGATTTTACATAAATGAATCTTACATTATATGAAATATATACCAATAAACCTAAAAGGAAGAAGAGAGACAACAGAGAAATAGAACCACACCAAGAAAAAAGGGTATGAATGGTAAAAAGTTTCCTGGGCAGCTAGAAAGGATTTTAGAGGGTAACAACAAACAGTGGCAAAGAGAAAACCACTTAAATTTGTGGTATGAATTATGCACTATTTTCCGGTACAGAATGTACATAAGCCTACATTTGTGGAATAGATGGTAAAAATACTTTAGTAATGTTTCCTTTCTATAGTTGAGGATTCTACATTTTAAGTCTGGATACTTGACAATATAAACAAAGTGTGTCATAATTATTAACACAAATAAAAAGCTTTAGCAGAGACATTTATTATTGTTATTGAATAAGTCAGCCTTTGTACCTGAACCACCATTATGTGTTATTACTGTCTTTTTGAAAATTTTAACATACATGTAAACTGTTTAGTAACTGTGCACAATTAATCTAATTATAGATTCACTGGGTCATGAATCAGGCAGGGCTCAACAGGTACAAAAAGACTGAGATCATACCATGCATATTCTCGGAACACAATGCTATGAAGCATGAAGTCAACCACAAAAGGAATTTATAAACACCACAGATACACGGAGGTTAAGGAACATCCTATTAAATAATGAATGGGTTAACCAGGAAACTAAAGAAGTAAAAAAAAAAAAAAAAAAAAAAAACATGGAAGCAAACAGAAATGAAAACATGACAGTTCAAAACCTTTGGGATGAAGCAAAGGCAGTCATAAGAGGAAACTATATACCAATACAGGCCTTCCTCAAGAAGAAAATAACAACTAAACTTACCCCTAAAGGAGCTAGGGAAAAAAGCAAATAAAGCCTAAAACCAGTGAAAGAAAGGAAATAAGATTAGAGCAGAAATAAGTGATTACAGAAATAATAAAACAATAGAACAGATCAATGAAACTAGGAGCTGGTTCTTTGAAAGAATAAAATTGATAAATCCTTACCCAGACTTATCAAAAAGAAAAGAGACAGGACCCAAGTAAACAAAATCACGAATGAAAGGGGAGAGATCACAACCAACAGTGCAGAAACAAAAATAGTTAGAATGTTATGAAAACTTCTATGACAACAAGCCGCAATCTGGAAGAAATGGATAAATTCCTAGAAACACACCATAAAAAGTGAAACAGGAAGAAATAGAAAAGTTGAACAGACTCATAACCAGCAAAGAAATTAAATCAGTAATCAAAAATTTCCCAAAAAACAAGAGTCCAGGGCCAGATGGCTTCCCAGGGGAAGTCTACCAGATATTTATAGAAGAGTGAACATCTATTCTTCTCAGAATGTTCCAAAACATAGAAATGGAAGGGAAACTTCCAAACTGCTTCTAGGAGACCAGCATTACCTTGATCCTAAAACCGAAGATCCACTAAAAAGAACTATAGGCCAATATCCCTGATTAACGTGATGCAAAAATTCTCAACAAGATACTAGCTATTTAAATCCAACAGTACATTAAGGGAATAATGCACCACAGTCAAGTGGGATTTATTCCTGGGCTGCAGGGGTGGTTCAATATTTGCAAAAATCAATATGATACACCATAGTCAAAGGATAAAAACCATATCATTTGAATAGATGCAGAAAAAGCATTTGACAAAATACAGCATCTAGTATTGACTTAAAAAACTCTCAACAAAGTAGACATAGATTAAACATACCTCAACATCACAAAGGCCATATATGAAAGACCCACAGCTAACATCCTCAAGGTGGAAAACAGAGCTTCTATGGTCCAGAAGACGACAGAGATTTCTGCTCTATTGTTATTTAACATAGAGCTGGTAGTCTGAGCCTCAGCAATCAGACAACAGAAAAAAATAAAAGTTATCCAAATCATTTCATCCATCAAGGAAGAAATCACACTTTCACTATTTGCAGACAACATGATACTCTATGGAGAAAACCTGAAAGACTCCACCAAAAAAAAAAAAAAAAATTGCTAGAACTTGTACAGGTATTCAGCAAAGTCACAGGGTATAAAGTCAGCATCAAGAAATCTGTTGCATTTCTATGCACCAATAATGAAGCAACAGAAAAAGAAATCAGGGAATCAATCCCATTTACAGTTGCACAAAAACCATAGAATACCAAGAATAAACCTAACCAAAGAGGTAAAAGATCGGTACTCTGAAAACTATAAAACATTGATGAAAGAAATTAAAGAGGACATAAAGAAATGGGAAAACATCCATGCTCACAGATTGGAAGAACAAACTGTTAAAATGTCTATACTACCCAAAACCATCTACAGATTTAATGCATTCCCTATCAAAATACCACCAGCATTTTTCACAGAGCTAGAACAAACAATTCTAACATTTTTGTGGAACCAGAAAATACCTTGAATAGCCAAAGTAATGTGGAAAACTAAACTGGAGGCATCATGATTCTGGACTTCAAGCTATATTACAAAGCTGTAGTCGTAAAGACAATGTGGTACCGGCACAAAAACACACATAGATCAGTGGAATAGAATAGAAAACTGAGAAATGGAACCACAACTTTATGGTCAACTCAACAAAACAAGAAAGAATATTCAGTGGAAAAAAAGACAGTCTCTTCAACAAATGATGTTGGGAAAACTGGACAGAAACACGGAGAAGAATGCAATTGAACCACTTTCTTACACCAGATACAAAAACAAATTTGAAAAGGAGGACAGACCTAAATCAGACAGGAAACCATAAAAATCCTAGAGGAGAACACAGGCAGCACCCTCTTTGACCTTGGCCACAGGAACTTCTTACTAGACATGTCTCTGGAAGCAAAGAAAACAGAAACAAAAATTGGAACTATTGGGATAAGATAAAAAACTTCTGCACGGCTAGGGAAACCATCAACAAAACTAAAGGTAGTCTATGGAATGGGAGGAGATATCGGCAAATGACATATCTGACAAATGAGAGTCTCTAAAATCTATAAAAAACTTATTAAACTTAATAGCCAAAAAATAATAATCCAGAAGAACCAAATAACCCAATTAAAAAATGGGCAGAAATCATGACCAGACATTTTTCCAAAGACATACAGATGGCTAACGGACACGTGAAAAGATGCTTATCAGTGATTATTAGGGAAATACAGATGAAAACTCCAGTGAAATATCGCCTCACACTTGTCAGAATGGCTAAAACTAACAATACAGGAAACAACAGATATTGGCAAGGATATGGAGAAGGCGAACTCTCTTCCACCCTGGTTGGAATGCAAACCGGGTAGCCACTCTGAAAAATAGTGTGGAGGTTCCTCAAAAAGTCAAAAATAGAACTACTCTAATTTCCTAGGAATTGCGCTATTAATATTTACCCAAAGGACACAAAAATACAGATTTAAAGGGGTACATGTACCCCAATGTTTATTGAAGCATTATCAACAATAGTGGAACTATGGAAAGAGCCAAATACCCACTGACTGATGAATGGACAAAGAAGTGGTATGTATGTGTGTATTAATAGCATATATTATATATATATTATATAATAGCCTAGTGGAATATATTGGAGTATAATGGAATATTACTCTGACATCAAAAAGAATGAAATCTTGCTATTTGCAATCTTGATGTGGATGAAGCTAGAATGTATTATACCAAGGAAAATAAGTCTATCAAGAGAGACAAATATATATGATTTCACTCATATGTGGAATTAATTTACATTTTTTAAAGATTTATTTGAGAGTGTGTACATGAGTGGGAAGAGGGGCAGAGAGAGAGGGAGGGGTGAAGAACGCCCTCTGAGCACAGAGCCCTATGCAAGGCTTGATCTCCCTGAGATCATGACCTGAGTCAAAACCAAGAGTTGGAAGCTTAACTAAGTGAGCCACCCAATCATACCAATATATGGAATTTAAGAAATAAAACAGATGAACATATGAGACAGAAAAAAAAATAGAGAGAGAGAGAGAGAGAGAGAGAGAAGGAACCAAACCACATGAGACTGAACTATAGAGAACAGACTGAGGATTGACGGAGGGATTTGAGTGGGGGGTGGGCTAAATGAGTCATGGGTTAAGGAGAGCTCTAGTTTTGAGGAGCGCTGGATGTTACATGTAAGTGATGAATCACTAAATTCTACATCTGAAATGAATTTTACCATATGTAGAAACCAACTAGACTTTTAATTTTTTTCCAAGTTTTTAAATATAAAATTCTATAAATAAATAGAATTACAGATTCAACTTTCTTCACCGGTAAGAATCTCAAGTAGGTGGCCCTTCGGTGAAAATACAGTCAAAATTCAGGATTTTTTTTTTTTTTTGGTTTTGTTTTAAACTAGACCAGATAAATTATAATTGGAACATAACAGTGATTTAGCAAGTTTCTATATTTTCTGACTAAAGGTATTATACAAGTATACTGTATATCACCCAGTACTGTCAAATAAAAACTCACCTTAGCTACTAAGAAAGTAATAAAGCTTTGATAGTTATAATGAATTCTTGAATCCTGAGTGCATTCCTGAATGGATACAGGCATTTCAATTACCTTCCTGTAAGATGGTGCAGAGAGAACATTCACTCACTAAGTATGAATTATATTCTTAGCAACTACAAATTATTTTTCTATTTTAGTGTCAGAGGACATGTTTCCAAGCCAATATTGGCAAAAGCTTTTGTCTTTTAAGGTTTATTGCAATTTCAAATATATCTTTAATAAAACTAAATAAATCCTTAAATACAGAGATAGAAAAGCAATTAAAACCAAAGAACATTATTATAACAAGTATGTGATTAAGAAGAGGCTGTATTCCAAGAATGACAGCAATAAAGCTTCTAGGGAGAACCGCTTTGTCATGTCCCTTACTGACCGCTGACTTCTTGCCATTTCTCGGAATAACTTCCTGATAATAACGGAGGATAACACGCTTTTCTCTAGCCCTATCTATTCTGAATTGTCAGGCTAAATCTTTAGTTTTAAGGACTTATCTTTTTTAAGGATTATTTATTAATTTATTCATGAGACACACAGGCAGAAGGAGAAGCAGGCTCCCTGTGGGGAGTCCAATGTGGGACTTGATCCCAGGACCCCGGAATCACGACCTGAGCCAAAGGAAGACGCTCAACCAGAGCCACAGGCATCCCACAACTTCTTCTATAAAGTGAGTTGTTATGCAAGTAAAACAACTATGCAGCATGGACACACAGGCTGGACCCAGGTACAGTTTTAGAAATTGTCACCTAAACTCTTTCCGTGTTGTCATTTTTCTTCCTAGTTTAGAAAAAAAAAAATTCCTGGACCTAAATTCTTCATTGACTCATCCATTTACTTTCTCAACAAATATGAAGTCCACGGTATACGCCAGACCCTATAGTGGCATAAACCGGACAGATATGCTCATAGTCTTATTAAACTTAAAACATAGTAATAAACTTAGATGTTTAGAATTAAAATTTTGATGAGTAACAGGAGGTATATTCCTAGGATATCATGGGGGAACACAGCGGGGCTTTGGGCTCAAGGGAGAGAAGAACTAGTGATCTCCTACACCAACTTAGTGGCGACAGTGAGTAGAGAGGAGGAGACAGAGGGGAGATTCAAGATATAATTAGTAAATATAACTGACAATATTTGAATGGACATTTTTTAAATGGACACTGAGCAGGAGGGGAAAAATATTAAAGATTTGGTCACTAAGACTAGGCGGGCTGAGGAGTAAATCTGTCATCAGATGTTATAAATCCACATTCACATCTGCTGTGTTTGAGGGGTCTGAGGTCTTCCCAAGGTGGGTTTTCAGAACGGAAGGGACTGGAGAGCATTTGTCGATTTGGGCCTGAAGCGTAGGGAAGCTTCTGCAGGTAGAAATCTTGGAGTCACAGCATCAACCCTGAAACCACGGAGTGTGTGTGTGTGGGGGGGGGGGGGGACTTCATGCAGAATGTACAGGAGAGGCTTTCAGAAGAAGGCCAAATTCCTGGGCACACAAACTGAAGGCAGTGGACAAGTTTTCACAGGAGATAAGAAGATGTAGGAAGAGTCACTGGAGCCGTGGAAGTCCAGCAAATAGTGTGTATTCTAAGGAGAGGCTGGCTTCCCATCAAATTCCAACAACAGGAAACGAGATGGAGCGAATCCTCTGCCAGATGTGATAACAGGCAAAAATAGTGCTGGAGGTGGTTGCAGGAAAGGGAGAAACGCAGAAGCAGGATTGCTCCAGGTTGCAGAGTAGGTTAGAGCAACCTAGCTGATCTTTTAAGGATACACATATTAATAATGCCCTTAAAAAAATAAGTAACCTACCACCACCAAGCTGGTAGCTTTCATTACACGTGAAATGAGATCCCGTTTCACCATCGTGGCCTCCAACTCATTCCAAACCACTAACGCATTTGCACCTCGCTCATCTCCTTATATTCCTATAAAGCCAGAAAACTTGTATTTATTAAAACTCTTTGAAAACTGCTTTGTCCTCTCTTTTAAAGTTTTCCATTCTTAACATCTTTCTCTTTATGAGCTTTAAAAAGTTATTTATACCTTGAATATCTTAATTCTAGATCTATAACAGATGCTACAAGTATTTTTCTAGTATCCATGTTCTGTTTTCAAAATGCAAACACGTTCTGAAACCTTTTGGCCACCAAGAGAAAAATGAGGGGGAGGGTAAATCTGTTAAAAAAAAAAAAATTCTCATTTTGTAAGGCCGAAGTATGGTCATTTAAATATGTCAATGAGGCCATAAAAATGTCAGCCTAAAACTTTCCAGTGAGTTTCCATCATATTTGGAAGAAAGTCCTCCTGCAGCCCCTAAAAGTTGTCCCCTTTTAGCCCCTCCCTCTCTCTCCCAACTCATCTTGTACTGAGCTTCCTCCTACTTGCTGCCCTCCAGCCACCATCAGTGCCTAAAATACTCCACGTTCCATTCCATTTTTGTCTTTGAATTTAATGTTCCTTACTAAGTTCTTGGTCATCGGGTCTCAGTTCCAATGACACTCGTCAAATGCTACTCTGTCTCCCTTAGAGCTTAGATTCACTAATCTAAATTATCATCTTCACTATTATTTCCCCCTCCAGAACGAAGTTCCATGAGGGCAGAGGATTTGTTTTGTTCCCTGCTGTGGTCCATCAGATTGCACAGTGCTGGGTTTTACAGTGTTGTGTGTTTTTTTTTGTTTTTTTCTTGCGAATTAATAGACGAATGAGGGCAGTATCCTAGAGGGGTTGTGAATTAAATAGAAGGACTTTTTTTTGGTTTTTGTAGATGAAGAGAAATTTGAGCATTTTCAATGCTGCTGGGAAGCAGGCTAAGTCTGTGAAGACAGGTTAAATTTATAGGAGATAGAGAGGATAATTGACAGAATAAAACCCCTGGAAGATTGAAAACACAACACCATGCTCTGCAGTAATCTACACTTTCTATTTCACATAAGCTACTCATATTTGCTTTAAGATGATAATTTTTCAAGCCCTGTGGTAACAATTTCAAGACAACAATTGCATTTTTGAAAAACACTATTTTGGGGAAGAAAAAAAAAAAAAACACCCTCAAAAACCAGTGCTTGAAAATGATGTCAATAAGGAAGACCATTTCAGAATCCTTCACACACGTGAAGGTACATCATTCAGCAGGAGGCAAATGGGACCAAGGCGATACCACAGGAACATCAAAGAAAATGATTTCTCCAGTTCACAAGAGGTAAAAGATGTAGGCATTTTTCTTTTGTTGACTTCCTGTACCTCTCACATCAGGACATTTTCAACAGCCTTTTGACTATGCCTCGGCTAAATTTTAATTCCTAAAGACCACAAAATGACCCCTGGAGTTCCTCAAGGAAAAGTCACCGATTTCTTATTCTATCTCATTAACTGTGCTAACCACTGAAAAGGGGTTAACGGAAAAAGATGAGTCTTATGTATGTTCCATTATATCTAAGTGACCTATGCCATGATTAAGTGTTCTTTCAAAAACAAAGATGCAACGGAATGGAAGACAGAACAGGGCGCTGGTGTTTCAGAAGGTAAAACAAAAGAACAATTGATCTCGTATCTGGACAATTATGGCAACTTCTCAGTCGCCTGAAAGTCCTCTTGCTTTTCACTCCATAAACCTAGAAACACTATTCTAAAATGTGAATTGAATCAAAGTAACAACTTTATTTCTCCCCCACCCTCCATCGCCTAAAACATTTCATTGATTCACCAGGATTAATTTGCCCAGCCCCGTCCTGCTTGATCTGACTCCTCCTCCTTCATTCTCAACTTTATCCACCTCTCCTCCCAACATGCATCTTCTGTTCTAGGCCCAGTAAACCTCTTATGTTAATTTGACATAAACCACGTATTCATGTCTCTAGACTTATGTTCTCATTTCCCGAACTCCTAGACTGTCTTTTCTTGTAATATAGGGGACTATCTACTATATAGTTCCAGGCTAACACCACCACGCTCATCCTCACCCACCACTTCAGCCTTCCTTCCATGATTTTTGTAGCACGCTAGAACAGTCACATTTTACCTTAACTGTTGGTAGAGTTCTGTAAAGAGACAGTGTATTTGGAGAAAAAAACATCTTACTTACAAAATGTAGATCCATTAAGTACTAGATATAAACTTTTGAGCAAATTATATGTAGACTTTCTCAGTCTCCTTTATAGGAATGGTTGGATTAATAATCATGAAATCATTAATCTGTCATAGAACATGGCATATAAGATATTAATAAAAACTCAATCTGTACTAGTCCCTGTCCCTTTATTCCCCATTGATACACAAGCTGCTAGAGAACAGTGACTGCCATATGTCTCTTTCTATTCCAACATTTGACTTAGCATTAGAACATCACAGTTCTCAATAAATGTTACTGGATAGTGAATTAATTGTGATTATTATAACCATGTGGTGAGACGCAGAAATTTTTTAGAATATTATCATAAGAGGCTGCAAATTATATTTCCTTTATTGTACAAAGGTTTGGTACATCAAAGTAGAAATTTCACATGTTTTTCCAACTACTGTAAAAACCTCGTATGATTTATTCTAAAGACTGAAGTAATTTATTTTCCTTCTGAAGGACTCAAGATTAATCTGCATGTTAGCAGAAAAGATAAATATCTTCATTTTAGGGCAAGTACTTTCTTCAAATGGATGTGCCATAAATAGCATAAAAAGTTAAAAAAAAGTTACATATGTGGCTTTGTTGTAGTATCCCTGGGATGTAGATCATGTTCATTTTATAGACTGCGTGAAGCAGGATGGTCAAAGAGCAGCAACGTGTAAAGAAAAGCATACAGCATCAAGGGGAAAACAGTGTAGTTTATTTCTTAGGATGAAGACAATCTGGGTTCTAGATGCAGATTGGCTACATTCTTATTCAGTGACTTTTAGCAAGTATCTGACTCAACTCACTACCCTTAACCATATAACAGGACTAACTACTTTTGGTTATCACATGAATTATCATTAGGCCCCAATGTAACAAAAGTAAACACCGATATTGGCAAGGATGTGGAGAAAGAGGAACCCTCTTACACTGTTGGTGGGAAAGCAAACTGGTGCAGCCACTTTGGAAAACAGTATGGAGGTTCTTCAAAAAGTTAGAACTAGAGCCACCCTACAACCCAGCAATTGCACTACTCAGTATTTGTCCAAAGGAAACAAAAATAGTGACTCGAAGGGGCACCTGCGCCCCAGTGTTTATAGCAACAGTGTCCACAACAGCCCAACTATGGAAAGAGCCCAGATGCCCACTGATGAATGAATGGATAAAGATGGGTGTACAACCACGATGGAACATTCCTCAGCCAACAAAAAGAATAAAAGCTTGCCATTTGCAAGGACAGGGATGGGACTAGAGGGTATTATATTAAGTGAAATAAGTCAATCAGAGAAAGACAAATACCATCTGATTTTACCCATATGTGGAATTTAAGAAACAAATGAATACAGAGGAAGAGAAGGAAAATTAAGAGCAAAACAGAGAGGGAGACAAGCCACAAGAGACTCTTAACTATAGGGAACAAACTTGCTGGAGGGGAGATTAGGGGGATTGGGTAACTGGGTGATGGGCATTAAGGAGGGCACTTGAAGTAATAAGCACTGGATATTGTACGCAACTGATGAATGACCGAGTTCTACCTCTGAAACTAACAGTATGTATTAATTCAATTGAATTTAAATAAGAAGTTAAAAAAAAAAAAAAAACCTCAAGCCATGTTTACTTAAGTGTGCAAATTTAAAGGACTCGAAATGCCCAGAGAAGTGTAGCACAGGAGATGTATCGATGCAGTCATTTACAGATCTATTCTTCTTAACAGTGAAAGCAAGTGAAGGGGGAAAAATAGCTATTTTGGCTACCTTTGATTTCTTAATGGTTGAACTTTTAAACAGGTTCAAGAATACGGTTTGGTTTTTTGTTTATACGGGTGCCATGTAAGTAGCTCTATGTTAAATGTGAGATGAAGAAACCGTGTACTTAAAAAGAGATGGTCATTCCGGAGATGAAGGATTGGTGTGCAGTTTTAAACACTGAGCAGTTCTTGCCTCAGTCCTTCTAATATGGGTGTGTGGGATGGGTGTCAAGGTATTTACTCTTTCCAATAAACAAAAGGGCAAAGCTAATGGAAATGTACAGGATATTTGTGTTACTGTTTTTCTCTTCCGCTCATATGTTTATATTTGATAGCTTTGTGTTTAATTCCTCTACTGCATTAGTGCTAAAAAAGAACAAAATTAGACTTACAAGGATTTTCTATTTAAGCAAAATTTAAGGGATTTTTTTGGGTAAACTAATTCTGTAGCTTTGTTTTGAGGTACAAAAGCCTAAGCAATTTTTTTTTTTTTTTTAGAATAAAGACAACTTTAAGAAAATCACATTTGACCCAGTCCAAGGTTTAAGATTTGAGATGCCATTATTCATGAACCTCTTCCTTTTGCATATAGCTAGTCATTAATAGTCAATTTACTTTGCTTATAAAAGTATTTTTGAAAAACCAAACAGCTACGGACAAAAAGGAGACAATGACTCCCTCTGGAACAGATTCATTTACTTTCCAGAGAAACAAATATAAAGAGCTTTTTTTTTTTTTTTTTCCTCTTAGAGTAAATTTGCTTACATTTGCAGAATAAGGATAATGCTTTTCTCTAGAGAGGAAGGTGGACCGGTTTCCTAGCAGCCTCTGTGTAAGATCAGGGACTCCTAACCCCAAGGAGTTTTCTCCTGGAGTATACACCCCACTGCATCTAGAGGCAACACCGCCTCACCTCGTGGGAACTCCCACTCAAGGAACCTGAGCCAAGATGTTACTCTAATGCGATTGCTCTAAGTAATAAACTATCTTGTCTCCAATCAAAGGAGCGGTGGTCTTTCCAGTATCCATGAAATTGTAGAAGGCGAATTCACAGGGTAAAATCCAGAATCCTCCATGGTTCTTGACAATTTACCATTGACTTTTATGCATAACATGGGCACAAATATTCTTTTGCACGTCTTTTTGTGATTCTTAGGTTCCTTTGTTTTTCAATAAAGTTAACTGTAGACCTTTATCTACCCAACAATTCCCAGAGTAGTCACACAGTATTGTACTTTCATGCACAAACCAGGAGGGCTCCTTGTGTTCTCCATACTAACCCACATGTAGTGTTCTGGGTTTTTTTTTTTTTTTAATTGTATTTAATCATGAAAGATAGAGGCACAGGCACAGCAGAGGGAGAAGCAGGCTCCATGCAGGGAGCCTGATATGGGACTCAATCCCGGGTCTCCAGGATCACGCCCTGGGCTGAAGTCAGCACTAAACCACTGAGCCATTGGGGCTGCCCAGTGTTCTGGGTTTTGTTTTGTTTTACCCTTCAAGTGAGTGGGGAGTCACATTGTATTATGCTCTTTAAAACTTTGTTTTAAAGTAAACTCGAACGTAAAGGAAATTCGCAAATAACAGAACTATTATGTAGTCTTCTACTACATTTTCCAGTTACAACATTTTCACACATGTTCCTTTTTTTGTCTCTCAGATGTCTGATGGTTTGAAATACACTATGGATAGGAGGTCTCATTTGTCCTTAGCACACATTTAGACGTGTGACGATTTAGAGTATATCATCAAAACAGAATTAACACTAATACAATATTACCCCCATTCCAGACACTCAGATTTTGCACTGCCCTAGTAATTTCCTTTCTGAGCCCAAGATCCTAGCCAAGATTATACGCATTTTGTTGTTAGGCCTCATAGTTGCCTTTATTATGAAATTGTTCCTCAGGCTTTCCTCATTGTTCGTAATCTTAATATTTGGAGGGGAAAAGGAAATTACTTTGCAGATTATAGCTTTAGTTTATCTGATATTTCCTCACAGGTTTTACAGTTTTTGTCAGGAATAGCAAAAAATTTTTGTCGAGTATTCTCAGTGAATCTCATCAGGAAACCTATAATGCCGATTTGTGCCACTATGGGTGATATTAAATTAACGTGCTTAAGATGATGTCAGTTTTTTCAACTGAAATTTAACAAAAATCTTTACTAATATTAATATGCTATTCCTACTAATACATAAGTATAATTTATTCATATGTTTTATAGGTATACTTTAAGATACCCTGTCCTTCAAACATTTAGCCATTAGTTTGACATTAAAGATTCTTGGATTAATGACTTTTCATTGTTGCTAAATAGTATTTAACTTAATTCCATCATCCCTTCCACATTTATGAGATGCTGTCCTGCTGTAGTGCAGACCTTGCTCTTCTCCTTGAGTGGCTGATGCATTCATTCACTTATATCAATGGGGATCGATGGAATTCTATTTATTAAGCTCTTATTTTACTTGGATCTTCAAATTGTTCCAGACTTAGCTAGTGGGAAGCCATTCATGCTAGATACAGTGTTCTATTAAAGGTCTTCCATTATTCTTTGCATACTTTACTTTGGCAAGAAGATGCCCCATGCTCGTCTCATTTCTAATGTCTCTTTCAGCTCTAAACTGTCATTTCTCTAAGATATGCTGGTTGGTTTTAGAAGAAATGCTATTTCAGACTCAAAATCTAGTGCTATGTATACAGATTGATAGAATTGTGATGGTCTCTGGAACCTCTCAGCAGAGAAGGCTAGGAAATCTCTGTATTTCTCCCCTCCACCTGGCCTTCCACTCTCATTCACTAACGTACCCACAGTTTTTAGACCTATATCCAAATATAGGCTTCTACCTAAACCGAAGTCACACTGTTCCCAACCCAAAACCACAAGCTTTATTTTAGCTTTTTCTTATGATTTCCAATATTGGCTTCTCGTCTCAATGTATTTACTTATTTCCTCCTTTATACAGTTAATCTTCTGGAGATGCAGATCATTTCTTTAACTCAGCTAAACAATCTCTATACTGCCCAGCATATCATTTGGGCTCTGGACAAAATTATTTTGAAATAAAAGGAGAAAGGTGAAGCAGCCTATAATTCCTTTTGAAAATATTAATTCTATTTTAAGTAAATTCTCTAGATGTATGATGGTCACCTGTGTGGCTACTAGAATTCACCAAGCTAGCTTTCCTGGTGTGCTAGGAATTTTAACATCCATACTTCCTTACATGGGAAATTCAGTTTTTTTGTTCCTTTGCTAGTTTTTCCTCTTCTCCTGCTCATATTTTCATATCTGATGGTTTCTGTTCAATTTCTCCAATTTTTTAGAAGGCAATTTTTTCAAGAAAAAAAAAACACATAGCATAGCCACCCTAAAAATAGAGGACTTGTAAAATAAACTTACCTCACAATACAAATACATTATGAAGCAATGATAATTAAAGTGTCATTATTGAAGAACTGACTACACCATAAATCCAAATGTTTTGTTATGACATTTTAATATTATTCTGTCATAGGCATTTGTTAAATCTTTAGGATTTTTGTGCTATATTTTCAATTATATAAAGAGAAGAAGTCTACTCATAATTTGCAGACCCTATTTCTTTAAACACATAAAACATTTTATCATCTGAGCATGGTAATTTCAAGATCTGAAACTCCGTGCTTGGCTTTATACAAACTATAGCTCTCCTTATTGATCATTGTATTTCCCAAGTGTTTTAATCTATTTTTTTTCCATTCATATACATATATATTTTTTTCCATTCATTATTTTATTCCCCGTGTGTCCACCTAGTGCCAAGGTAGCTTGCTCAAGAGCCGATTCAGGCCACAGCACATGCCCAAGCTGGAATGACCAACCTCTCCCTCCTGGGCACTAGGCTCTGGCATGGAGCTCTCCTCACCTTTAGAGACCTCTCTCCATTAATGAAGTATTCCCTCCTGGGGAAACCTGGTTTCCTTTGTTAGTTGATCTCAGTGGTATCATTTAATTCCTTCACAGAGGCTCTAAAAATATCATACCTCAAATTTTGTGTTAATTTGCTTATACACTCTGTTACCCAGTCAAAAGATACCCTGTTGTCCTCGCCAAGGACAAATAGTGTTATAACTAGAAAGTAGGTGAACACCAAGAAAAGCCAGTACAGGATTCTTTCAAATAATAATAATAATAATAATAATAATAATAATAATAATAGTAATAATAATAAATAAAGCTATGTTCTGGGGCACCTAGTGGCTCAATTGGTGAAGTGTCTGACTTCATCTCAGGTCCTGGGATCCAGCCCCACATCTAGCTTCACACTGGGGGCAGGGAGGCTGCTTGAGATTCTCTCTCCACCTCCCTGTGCCCCTGCCCGCTTCACCCTTTCTCTAAAAATAAATTCTTTAAAAAAATAGTTTCCAAAAAATTTGATGTCTCTAATATAGAAAAATGTGTAACAAAATTCAGTGGTGGTTACTTTAAGACACAAAGAAATATCAGACTCTTAGTATACAAGGAATTCTATGGAATAAGTTCAAAGATGTAAGTTTAGAAAAAAAACAAACTAAAAACTCCACATAAAAGAGGAATAGCACTAGATTTCTTACTCCTTTTTCAGTAAATATTCTGCTATCTCACATCTTGTTCCAAATGTGCACCAGACCCACTGACATATAAACTCCTATATTCTGGGGATGGAATATAGGTAACAGGAAGGCCTTAACCATTCTTGTTTTCAGCCAATAAGCGAAGGAACAGCAATTTTTTAAAAAAGTTCATCTACTCTTATAAAAGACAGTATTTTTTTTAGTATAAAAGCAATGGAAATTTGAAAAAAATTAGAACATTCGATCATATAAAATTCAAAATTCTGTATGCCAGCACAAAAAAGACAAAAATGATTTCTAGATTAACAATGTGTTTAAAACCTTGATATATAAAGACTTCATTAAAATTGGTATATAAAAAAGATTGTAATAGGCAAATGACGTAGGTCTGATAAGCTTTAGAAATGTTCAGCCCCATTACTAATAAATGCAAGTAAAACTCACTAGTAATTTGTATAATGCAAATTTTTATATACGTAATTCAATAAAGGAAGTTCATTAAAAACAAATTTTTATGGAGCACTCACTACCTTCTAGGTACTAAATGAGAGGATTTACATAAAACAACTGACTGTTTTCATTTATCAACCTCATGAAGTAAGTATATTTCCCTAGTTACAGAGGAAATTAGACTTAGAATTTCCCAAGACTTCCAGTTCCAAATCTGGTTAACTTTATGGTCTAGCAATAACCATTATACTAAACCTTTTATAAGCAGTTGCTCTTTTTTGACTAATTAGAAAAATGAATACTTTAATGACGTTGTGTGTTAGCTGGTATAATAAAATAAGCAATGTCCTTAACTGTTGATACATTTATATATCGATATACTTCTAGAAATAATTATCCAATCTATTTAGGAACCATAGAATAAGGAGAACACTTGGATCCAGGGTTTTTCTTTCAGAAGTCAGCCCAGGACAAAATCTGATATGCAAAGATTTGTTTAAGTGTGTGTGTATATATGTGTGTGTATATGTACTTGCAGGACATTTGCAATAAAAGACTGGAAACAGACTAACAATATAAAAGTAGGTAAATGATCAGATATCTTGAAAATGAGATGCCATGCAAATACTAAAAAACCACAGCTCATGAATATTTAATCACATGCAAATTCCCCCAGATATAACATTAACTCAAATTCTTTGTAAACAACCAGCAAAAATTAGGGCACACTGTGCTGTGCCCTGCTTTGCAGCATCCTGTTTGCAGAAATGTCAGGAAATAAAGTGTAAGGGAAAGGGAGTGACTGTCTAGGCAAGACATTCTAACTGGGGTCTAATTTCTGCAAACGTTAAAGGAGAGCCCAGGAGAAATTGTGACCCTACTACAACAGTGTGTAATCTTTGTATACGGTAACATTCAGCTGTATCTTGTTAAATGCTTTATGTTACATTTCTGATAGCTATTGTACTTCCATTGTATTTGCACTTTTATAGGTGTTAAAATACACCTATGCACACACACATAAATATAAGCTAAATGTTATCGGTGGTTATTACTAGATGTTAACATTATGGATTAGTTTTATATTCTTTGTTATAGTCTTCCATTTTTCCCCCCCTGAAGTTTTACAATGATTATCACTTTTAGGTTGATAATAAAGTAAATGCGATTTTCAATTAGCACCACCACCTAAGACAAATGGCTATTTTAAGGGGTAAGTAAAATAGCAAACATGATCAAGAACTTACTATACAATAATGAATTTTAGAAAACCCACTCTAAAATTAGTCAATACAGGCCCTTAAGGTAATGTATGTACAGCTGTTAGCTCTGAAACTGGCTACTGGATATGACACATTAGAATTTATATACTCCTTCATAATTTTGTCTTCTCTGTCATCATGTACCTCCTATTCCAGGAAGAAAACATGGATAAAGGGACCAAGATTAAAGCCACAGCAAAATATTATCCTACTGCTTTATGATTATGTAAGGTTTCAGATGCAGGGGTTCTCAAGAGAGGAGACATAGGGAAAGGTCATGCACCCCTGTAGGGTTCTCAACCCCAGGAGTCACATGTCTCCATAGACTAGAACAGGAAAGGATGGTGGGAAAGGGGAGAATGAGGCTCAAAAAAATTCAACTAATCTCTCTCTCCTTCCATCCTCTTAACAGTTAAATTTATCCTTCCCTTTCCAGAAGTCCACATTTAGAGCCACACACAAGTCTTGTTCTAGGGGATTCTGAGTGAATGGATAGATTGTGGTTTACCACATGGATCAGAACCACGAATCTGACAGCACCAGAGCAAAGCCGACTTTATGTAAATCATTTCTGGCCTTCTTGGTGTTGAGAGACACCATCGCTGAAGTGGGAAAAGGGTCTTACATTAGATTTGTGACCTCTCTCTTGCTCAATGTCTGGAAGGCTTATCAGGTGTAGGCCATTAGGAGGGATAGTGTTTCTTTCTCTTAGCCCATCACGAGTATACAGGGAGCTGGTACAAAATACTTTTAGCTTTATCATGGTCATCCTGCACTTGACCTACAGCCAGCAGGTTGGACGGATATCTATTCCTATAGTCCTTCCTGGGTTTTCTTAAAATCCTATTTACTAAGCGAGCAGTAGTCTCACTATTTTTAAGGATGCATCTTTCAATTCCTTCAGGACATATCTAGAAGACCAACAAAGCCTGCTCCCTGTCCTACCTCCCAACCTCCGCTAATTATTACTGCCTGTTATACACACCTGATGAGCCATTATAGCTAACGATCTTGACTTTTGGTCTCAAACACCATCCCTCTAAATCCCTTCGGCGAGGAGAGACAAGGATGAAGCCAATACAACACCCCATTCTGGTCACACAAATATTAGAGCAAACAGAATATCCATCCTACAACACCAAATAAGAGCTCCGTAGTCCACTATTGCTCCTCCGTAATTTAGGAGGGAACCAGAAGGAGGGCACTGCTCCAGGTTACAGCATAGGTATTTCTTTAGGAAACCCTTCTATAAATCAGTTAAGTTTTTAAAAACAGTACCACATAGAACATAGGACAACAAGCAAATTCAATGAAACAAAGGCCTCTTTAACAAGCAAGAGACCCCAGGACTTCCTATGAATGGCTTTCAAATTTAGTCTCACCATTAATTCTATGTTGCTGCAATTTTTGCTTCTCAATTTAAAAGTTGACATTGAATTGTAATTAAGCCTGTCTGGGCTTGCAGGCTGGGTGAACTTAAGGGAACTTCTGGCACTCACTTGGTTATAATTGTCACTGTTGTGAAGAGAGATGGCATTAGCTTAATGAGAACTATGAGCTACAAAACCACAATTAGGTCTTTCCCTATGGTTGGTGAACCATCGTGTGTGTGCCAACAGGAGCATAAAAAAGATTTGAGGCTGCCAGTGGAGAGGTGGTGGGTACGAATCCAAAGTGCCTAGTAAATGCATGGTTAGCCATGAGAAAACCTTTCTGTACAGCATGGGGGACTGAATGGGAGAAGATTAATCAGTTAAGATGTATAGTAGGAGAACTCTCTTCGTTGACCTTTAAAAATACACCTACAATCAAAGGAAAAAAAAAAAAAGACACACACCAACACCACCTCTAAACATCGCTGTCCAGGCAAGAGTTGGAAAGCAGCTGTTATAATCCAGACGGAAGAAAGTATTCAAATGGGAGAATGGCAGTTTTAATTGCTGGAAACCCGAAGGGCAAGCTATCCTCAGCAATATGAATTAAATGCTGTGGGACAAAGAACCAACTTCTGCATGGATAGGCCATCTGCACTACACTGATCTTGCCAAAAAGCAAGAAAATCTGCAATTGACGTTGTAAAAACAAGATACCAGGACCTTGGTCCCTCCATAGTTTTCCAAGCCATCTTGGAGGAGACAGCTTCCAGGCTGTCTGGCAGTCAAAGCAAGCCAAGTGGATCTCAACCATTCAGTGATAAGAGCTTAGGGGTGTGTTCGGAGCAGGACGGCCTCCAACTAACTTCACCAAAGAGAAGAGAAGCACATTCTAGATAGGATGAAGACTACTTTGAGCTCTCTCCCTCCCGAAGTGCTTACATGCCTTAAAATATGTACTTCTACTGCTGATCTAGAAAAATCATTATAAATTGTGGCTTAAAACAAACAATGCTCATTTATTATCTTAGGGTTCTGGAGGTCAGAAATCTACAATGGATTTTGTGCGCTAAACTCAAGGTGTCAGCGGCACTACATTCCTTCTGAGGATCTACCTGTGAGGCGCTGCCTCGCCTTTTGAGGCTGCGAGAGGCCACCTGCCGTCCTTCTCCCACAGCCTCTTCATCCAGCTTCGAGTGCATCGTTCCAACCTGTCCTTCCATTGCTACTTCGCTCTGAATGGGACCTTCCTGCCTTATTTTGTAAGATTCCTTCTGATGACACTGTTCCCGCCTAGATCGTCCAGGATAATCTTCCCATCTCAAGATCTTTAATTTTCTGTTGTTGTAAGGTAACATATTCACAAGTTCCAGTGATTAGGATGTAGACATCCTTGGGAAGAGGAGGGTGCAGACAATTATCCTACCATAAACTATGTTAATCGTCATTTAGGTCTACACAGAAGGGAGGAATTCTATTTCAAGGACACCAGAAGACAGGAGATAGAGATAAAAGAAATTGAAAAAGATTGAATGTACCTATGAAAATGAAGTGTGCAACATACCTGTGGGTGTCCTTTGGAGAGGCAGGAATGCTGCCAGCTATTGTGAAGGGCATACAGACCATAAAACCCCCTTCGGTTGTGGAATCAGGTGGACATGGGTGCCAACTGCAACTCTCCAGCAGGTCCCCCTTGTTAGCAGGGATGATGTACAGCTGTGCAGGGAACCTGGCTCACTGGCTGCAATGAGGCTCGAATGCACACCCTTAATCTTGTGAGCTCCACAGCCATTATGCTAATAAGTCACAGTTGTGGCAGAAGGGAGCCTAGAGTTTAACATTTTTACATTCATTTCTACTCAGCAAGTGTCCAGTAGAGGAGCAAGAGTCACGTACCAGGACAAAACTGCAAAGCTCTGAAAGGAGCTCCCTTCCCACTCCTTGCTGGCTTCCAGTCCTACCATCTACCTGTTCACGGAACAAATTCTCACTCACATTTCTTGCACCTTTGCTTTGAGCCATTTTTCCCCATTCAGAATTCTTCTTTTTCCTATATTTATGAAATTGCCTTGTATTTTGATTATCAGTTCAGAGCCGGTTGGAGAAGTTTACCTCCATCCTCCCCAAGGGGCATTCATCCCTGCACCCCCAAACTCAGAGGGCTGTGGTACCATGTTTTATTCATCTCTGAGCCCTCCATAATGGTCTGCACATCCCTAATCAACAAAGGGGACTAAACCAATTGGATCTGTTGTTTTAGAACAATGCCTACCTTGAAATAATTTGTGTCACTTATTAAGGGAGTTTCCTACTCATGTTAAAAAAAAAAAATTCTCTACTTAGATCACTAACACACCAATGTATATAAGAATAACCTGAACAGTTTGTTAAAATTGATCCCAGAGTTTCTTTATCACAGTTTGAATCAGTAGGCCTAGACCCCAGGGACTTATTTTGGTAAGAACCCTGGACTAGGGCAGCCCCAGTGGCTCAGCGGTTTAGTGCTGCCTTCTGCCTGGGGTGTGATCCGGGAGACCTAGGATCGAGTCCCAGGTCGGGCTCCCTGCAAGCAGTCTACTTCTCCCTCTGCCTCTCTCTCTCTTTCTCTCTCTCTGTCTCTAATAAATAAAATCTTAAAAAAAAAAAAAAAAAACCTGGACTATACTGATTTTTAAAGTGATCATCTTAATGGATTAAGGGAACTTTATAGAACCATCTCTTAAGAGTTAAATAAGCTACGCTTTCAGAAATTTTACCTGATAATCAGAGTCCTCCATGGTTTGTGTGTGTGTAGGGGGTTGATGTAAAAAGTGGGTTAACAACACAGTCAAGTTCCTAATATCATCTGGAAAGAAGCATTTGCTGTCAAACTTGGAATTTCCTGTCTCCTATCATGCCAAAGGTCAGTTTAAGATCGTATCTATCTACACAGATCTCTTATCTACCCAGAATTCCTAGACCATGTACATTTTAAAGTAGTAATGGAAAAAAAATAGAAGCTAAAATGAGCATCTACATACCTTACACTAATTTTTATTTAGCTGCAAATGTGCTACATGCTCATTCATATCTCTTGTCCTCAGACCAGCAAGATTTCACTATTTCTGACTCTTTAAAATTACTATTTTCTTTTTTTTTAATTTTTTTTAAATTTTTATTTATTTATGATAGTCACAGAGAGAGAGAGAGAGAGAGAGGCAGAGACACAGGCAGAGGGAGAAGCAGGCTCCATGCACCGGGAGCCCGATGTGGGATTCGATCCCGGGTCTCCAGGATTGCGCCCTGGCCCAAAGGCAGGCGCCAAACCGCTGCGCCACCCAGGGATCCCAAAATTACTATTTTCATTTAGCATTAGTTTAGTTTCTTAAGCACAATTAGAAGTTCAGCTTCTGTGAGCTAGGAGAATACCTGATGCAGCAGTTGGCACATGAGAAAATATTTGAGAGACAGAAGGAAAACAACATAATTATAAAAACATTTTTAGGAGGGATGTTTACACTTAAAAGGTTCTCATGTAAGGGATATCCTACTCATGCCATAAAGCGCTTAGCCTTTGTAATAGGTTACATCCCCACACATGTGCATGCACCTTTTACTCCTCTTGCCTGTAAATTACACTTTGGCTTAGTTATCACAGGTCTCGTCTCAGCCTTTCATTGCTCTCATTTCTTTCTTCCATAGGACGCCTGCACCTAGGATTGTCTCACAATACAATACTGTAGACTTAATTTTGTCGCAGGTCTACAACCAACCAACTCTCTCTGCTCACATAACAGCAGAACAGTAGGTCCTTACTTAGAGCAAAAGTCCACTTGTTTCTTGCCAACGTGATCTTCAGAGATACACACAAGCAAAAGCAGTCATAGTTTAGTGGTCAGGTCTTGGTAAACATGTTTTTGAAGAGAGCTACTCCCTCCAAGTGTTCTACTTTTTACTCTATTTCCTCTAAGGTATTTGGTAGAACCATAAAAGTAATTATTTCCTAATTCACCCCCACTCTTTCCTCAAAGCCACAGAGTAAACTGAAAAATAACAAAAATTCAGAACTACGTAGTTATAGGGCTGCTCACTCTATAGTTGAAAACGTGATTGTGGGCAGCCCAGGTGGCTCAGTGGTTTAGCACCGCTTTCACCCCAGGGTGTGATCCTGGAGTCCCAAGATCAATTCCCACATCGGCTCCCTGAATGGAGCCTGCTTCTCCCTCTACTTGGGTCTCTGCCTCTCTGTCTTTCGTGAATAAATAAATCTTAAAAAAACAAAACAAAACAAAAACATGACTGAGGAGAGGTAATTCCCCCACCTCTTTGTTTTACAATTGTGTAGGTACAATGGTAAAGGATTTAATTTGTATTTTAGGAATACAGTTGACCCTTGAATAAAACAGGGTTATGGTGCATTGACACCCCCCCATCAAAATCCATGTAGGACTTTTGACTCCCCCAAACTTTACTAATAAGCTACTGTTGACCAGAACCATTACTGATAAACAGTCGATTAACATGTATTGTGTATGTTATTATGTATTAGTGTATTCTTACAATAAAGCTAGAAAAAAATGGAAAAAAATATGTTTACAGTACTGTAATATCCACAGTGCATCCCACGGATCAGTCTCTCACTTTGGCAGTGTTTGTACAGACACGGGGATGCTGCTGCTTCCAGCCTCCCACCACTCTTCAAACTCGTTTCCAATTACAAACCGCAGGAACAGTTTATTGCCAACCTCTGCCTCCAGCACCTAACACCACTTTTTGAACTTGACCCCCTATTGCCCATCAACTGTGAGCTCCCAGATTCATCAGAATTATTTCCCCAAGGTGGAGGCTGCAGTCAACTGTCCGGTCTACATGCCATCTGCAGACTCCTTACATTTACGTCTCCCTGGGCTTCTAATTCCCCACAAGGAAATGCTTCTGCAGGCATGAGCTGCTTCTTACCTGAGTTGGCCCAGGAGAAGCCGGAGGGTACCCAGCGCCTCTTGAAGATCCAAAACCAGTGGAACAGCCACGTACTCTTCTAAAACATGTAGAAACAGCTTCAAAATAACCCCATAGAAGCTACTGGTGTTCCAGGAGAATGAACCACAACCAGGGCCTCTTGAACTTGCATGCACTAGGTGCTGCCCATATATACACTCCGCCCAAGAACCCCGTCCTACGTGAGCTGGTGAAACTTGTCAAGAAGATGACGACCACATGGCTAACTGCTGTAGGCTGGCTGGTCTCCAGGCTGAATTGGGCAAGTATCTCTTCAAAAGGCTTATGTTCACAGAAGCTAGGAGCACCCAAAACTCAGCAGCCTTTGAGGGGCCCCTCTGGTATTCCCCTCTTGTCTGGACCTCTGTCTGAACCTCTCCATGCAGCCAAATAGGCAAATTTTTAGTCAACCTGTAGCCTTTTTCCCAAACCCTGGGCCAAATGGAAACAATAGGCTTTTAGAAGGAAAAAAAAAAAAAATCTATGCATGAGCCCTCACAGTTCACACCTACATTGTTCAAGTGTCAACTGTATATGTGTTGCAGGTGAAGGGGAAGCTAACAATAGAAATAGAGAAAAAATGAGAAATATTTGTTCACTAAACTTAAAAGCTTTTCACTTTAAGAAGATAAATCTAACATGTACACACTCTAAGTGCAACACAAAGTAGACCTGTGATATGTCATTAAGAGATTCTAAGTGCTTCAGAGCAACAGAGGTGAATGGAAGAAAGATGGTCTAATAAAATCAAAAAAGACTTCCTGAAGGAAGCACCATTAGAAGTGAAAAAGCCTTGAAAGTCTTTCAGCAAGTGGCGGGTGGGGGGGATGTGGGTCAAGGGAGAATAACATTCATTTTTAATCACATGAGCTAACCCTAGAATGCAGAAGGGTACAGAGTGACTTCGGGGAAAACCATGGAGTTCATTTAGATGTGTGACGGGAAATCAACACTGAGATTAATTCAGAAATCGGATTAATAAGAGGTAGTGACGAGCCTCAAACTGAGTCTCAGAATTAATATACTCTGTGGGATTGTGGACCGATGAGAAATTTTTGGATGGGGAGTGGTAAGGTAATTCTGAGAGCTGTGATTTAGGGAAGAGAAAGGAGTAACACCAGCCAAGACACAACTGAGGCATTCCCTCTTCCGGTCAACATGGAGTAGCAGGGACTAGCTTTATTTCCTCACCTGTACCAACTTCAAAAAAAATCACACAAACTATATGAAAAAATAAAACTGAAGACATTGAAAATCAGACAACAAAGTTCAGTGGTCTCTGACAGATGATAAAAGAGGTAAGTCTTTTGACTGCACCAGATCATTGCCTAGAAAAAGTGTCGAGGTCCCCTCCCACCGCCGAGTTGAGAAAATGGAATTAAATCCAGAGAAAACAGGTGGAAAGTGTATGCAAAGCAGAGTACTGAAAAGAGAGTTGCTCAGAGAAAGCTTATGAGATCTGCACAGAATTCTCATCAAGTATTTAGTTGAGCACCAATCATGACATGCATGTGATGGTATCAGCTGAGCCTAGAGGAAAAAAAAAAAATCTGAAAGGAGTATAGGGGAAAGAACTTGAAGATGTTACGTAGCCAGGAAGAGCTAATGTTCCCAACAGCCAGAGCGGGAAATCTCATAATAAAAGAGACTTTGGTTAGCGTACTGAGAAGGAAACTGTCCCAGTCCTGGGGAAAATTAGCCTTAGACTAGCCGGTGGTCTACACCTACTAAAGCTGGCAGACCAAATTCCCAAGTAGCCCCCAAGACGCTTGCCCCCTGAGGTAGATGCCCTATGTAATTCCATCTCCTAGAGTACGGGCACGGCCCATGACTACGATGAGATATCAGATTCACATTTAGGTTATGCTATATGGCAAAGGTGAGTTATTTTGCAGATATAAATAAGATCCCCAAATAGCTGACTTTTTACATTAATTAAAAAGGAAATTATCTGGGTGAGGCTGAGTTTAAACAGGTGCAAGCTCTTAAAAAAGGACCTGATTTTTCTTGAACAGAGGGTTTTTGCTACTCTTTGAAAAAATAAGCTGCCGTGCCATGAGAGGGCCTGTGAGAGGGCTGCATGCCAAGGAGAGGCAGACACCTCTAGGAGCTAAGAGTAGAGCCTGGCTGATGGCCAGTCAGAAAATTAGGACCTCAGTCAGACAGCTGCAAGGAACTGAATTCTGCCAAAAACCACGTGAGCTTGTAAGAAGACTCCAAGGCCCAGAAAACAATGCAGCCCAACCAGGACTGTAGGCCTTAGAAACAAGGCCCAGCCAAGCGGTGACTGGTCAGCTAATCTACAGAAACTGAGGTAATAAAAAGATGTTATTTTAAATCACCAACTCCGTGGTCATTTGCTATGCAGCAATAAAAGTAAGACTGAAAAAAAATTAAAAAATAAATAAATAAAAATAAAAAAATAAAAGTAAGACTGAAAGTAAGTCTCAAAAAGATCTGTTTGCAGATAACTATATCTGCAAAGATCAAGGACACGCACAGGCCTACAAATATACCCAATGCCCAACAAGATAAAATTCATAATGTCTGACAACCAATAAAAATTACCAGCATTCAAAGAAGCAAAAAAAAATACGACTCACAGAGAAAAAAGAGATCAAGACTGACTCAGAGAGTGTAGTGATCAACCTGTAAACAAATATGTAAAAATATTTAAAATATTTTTAAATATAATTAGTAATGACAGTAATTATTAACTGTATTTATGTTCAAGACACTAGAAGAAATAACATGAAAAAAAAGAGATGTAAATCTAACTTCTAAGAGATCAGAAGTACAGAGTGTGACGTGAGAGACACTACATGAAATTAAAGGTATATTAGACATTGCAGAAAAATAGTGAACTTGAGCCTATAACAGAAGATACTAGAGGAACAGAGACTCTGAAAAAATATCGGAGAGAGCACAATTTCAAAGAGCCAAATATACGGGTTGTTAAAGCACCCACCCCCCCCCAAAAAAAAGATCAAAAACTTTTTTGAAAAAATAATTGCCAAAAAATTGTGCAAATTAAATGAAAACTATAAACCTATAAATACAAAAATCTTAACCCCAATGAAAAAAATACACCAAGGTGCACGATCATAAAATTGCTTAATACCAGTAATTTAAAATATCTTAGACAGAGCCAGAGGAGAAAATGCATTATTTATGAAAAACCAAAATAAGTACGACAGTGGCAGAGTTCTCTTCACAAACAATGCAAACTACAAGACAGGAGAGCCACATTTTTAAAGTGCTGAAAGATACAAAATAGTAAAGTAGCTTTCCTTATGTCGCTGAGCTATCTTTCAAAAACCAAAAATGTAATAAAGACTTTTCACAAATACACGACCTGAGCGAATTAGTCGCGAGTAGACTTGTACAACAATAAATACTGAAGGAAGTCCTTTAGTCAAGAGGAAAATGATAAATGGAAACCTGGTTCTACACAAAGGAATGAAGAGCATTGAAAATGGTAAAGACAGAGTAAGAACGGCAGGAATGTAAAGACTTTTTTCTTAGAATTCAAACATTTTGAAAAAAGGTAACGTTGAAAGTAAAACTAACAACACGTAGGGAGTGGTACATAATATATGTCTAAATAAAATGTATCATAACAGTAACATAAAGGTCAGGAGAGGAAAAATGTATGTTTTTATGAGGCCCTTAGAGTCTATGGTAAGTTTTACATTATCACCTGAAGGTATGTTGTATCTTATGAAGCCTAAAGCAATTAACATAATACCAGAATAAGGGGTTATAGCTAATACAACACAAAGTGAAATAATAAAAATTATTCAATCCAAAAATAGGAAAAAAAAGTGGTATCTTCCAGTTTTGTCTTCATTAACAGATATTAATGTTGGAAACCCCAAAGTTATCTTAGATCCTTCCTTCTCCATGACATACATAAGACAATCATTAAATCTTTTCTTTTTCTTTTTCTTTCCTTTTTTTTTTTTTTTTTTTTTTTTTTTGTGAGAGGGAGCAGGAGTGTGTGTGTGTCCCTTTGCACAGGCTCATGAGGTGGGGAGGGGCCGGGAGAGTCTTAAACAGGCTACACACGCAGCATGGAGCCCAGCCCGGGGCTCAACCTCACAACCCTGAGATCATGACCCAAGCTGACATCAAGAGTCAGCTTAACCAATGAGCCACCAAGGAACCCCACAATCGTGAACTCTTTTGATTCTCTTTCCTAAGATCTCCAAAATGTATCTCAGATGGTCCGTTCCCTCATCACCCTCTATTAGTCACAACTGTCTTCTGTCTGCAGGCATGCCTCTCTCGTCCATCACTTACACTGCTTTTCCGACATAAAAATAAGCCCGACACTTACTGGCTGGGTGCTGGCTGGTGCTTTTTAACCGTCCCACTCCCATATCTGTTTCTCTGGTTCTCAACCAAAGAACAGATCTCATCTTCTGCTGTAAGCAGAAATGAATGTAATATGTCACCTAGTGATTAGGGCTCTGAAAATATAAAGCAGAGCGAAGGCATAGAGACTAAGATAGGGGGGAGAATGCCATTTTAGGTAGGTTTATCAGGCAGGACCTTTCTTGGGAGACTCCCGTTGGGTGGAAATCCTAAGAAGTGCTCTCTGAGGACAGTGCTCCAGGGGGAGGACTGAACTCTCACCCACATTTTATTTTTGTACCACCAACTTCTTCATCATCAGGAGGAGACTATAACTAAGCCTTCCTAAGTGTCATAATGGAAAGCCAAGTTTCCTACCTGCATGTCTAGAATCTAGGACATATGGGTACCTCCTTGGTCAACAGTATGGAATATCATCACTCCATCCTCTTGCCAAAACACATGCAATGAATTGATCCAGTACTTGCCAAAAGCTCAGCTGGCAATCTGATAGCCGAGTGAGAAGCTCATGTCCAGTACACTCTATTCTTATATTAAATCACATGTGCAACGTAGACTCGGTACATCACCTTCTCTGCCGAAAATGCTATCACTGAATAGCAATTAGATGTTATGGCCTCAGATTAATGTTTTTTTTTTTTTTTTTTTAAGAAGGGCCATCTATATTCTATGTACAGTGGATAAGATGCTAATTTGTAAAATATTCGCTTATCTGTCAAGACATCGTGGCCGAAGAGGGCATGCGTTATGCAGCTTGTATCGCCGTCAAGTGGTCAATTCTCTAAGTAGATTCTTGGAAGAACAGTTTTAAGACAAACTTTTCAAATCCCAGAGCATATTTCAGGTATTACGCAATATTCTCAGTTGTGACATCCTCCACTCTGTCCAGGTTTAATTTTTTGTGTGTTCCACCAGAACCTGTCGGCAGATCTCTCTCTGTAGCTTCAGCGAGGGGCTCCATTCCAAGTGCAAATAGTCTTAGCATAATCCTTACCTGATACACCACCCTAATCATAATGCTATTCCAAAACTGTGCTGGTGAAGTCCATTCTAGCTACCAAATCTTATTTTTCCATACTCTTCTACCCATAGCTTCTACTGTAGCCAGGCCACTTTACTGCCAAAATAGGACGTTTTAATGGGGTCCTTTCAGTTTCTGGAATATTCGAATTGGCTGGTTTCTTATCACATTTTAGTTCAATGAGAATTTTCTGGTAAAAAGCAGTGTGGGGATTCAGTAAAACTTAAGGATGAGCAGAAAGTAAGGGAGGACATGAGATGTGTAATAATGTAAACGAAACGTGTTAATTCCTATTTTGTTTAGTAATCAGTTTTACAGCCTGATTTCTTTTCGAGGACAGAAAAAGAAAAGGTGAATATTAAACTATCTCTTGTAACAAAATGACTATGTGAATGACCATGTTCCCTTCCCTCATTTTCTATGGCATCCCCCACGCTTTTTCCCAACCAAGTCTTATTTTCTCGTTCTTGCAAGGCGCCGTCCTTTCCCAGCCAGAACTGTCCTTAACTCCCAGTTGAATTTGCTCCATCAAAATTTCAGAGTTGGAATTGACCTTTTCCTGTCAATTTCTGCAGAATCTTGTCAGAAACTCCCATACTTTCTTTTCATTCTTTTTTATATCTACTTTTAAAAGTGACATATCTTGATAGGCTCACCACAGTCATTCTAACAATAAAATGTTTGATAAATATTTGTGTCCCTTACAGTCCTTGTCATAGTGTTTGTTGCACATATTGATAGGATTCACTAAAAATCAGATGGTTGATGAGCCAATAAAGCATTGTGCTAATAAAAGTAGTCTGCAAGCTTTGATATTAGTTTCATATCTAATATTTTAGGTAATCAAAATTCTAGTGGAGTGATACATGGCTTTAATTTATTTGCAATATACAGTATATAGTTTCATTTCAAGGCTCACACCAACTACTCACTACATATCATAAGTTTCTTGTTAAAGACAGGAAACCAGACCACAACAAAATTAAAGATTTGCCCAAGATCATATAGCTAAAAGGTTCTGTAGCTGAGGTCCTTCATGTCTAGTATTTTTCTAACAGATACCTTGTTTTGATTGTGTGAAATGTATATCGATTACTAATACAGAGATCATTTAAAAAGTAGAGTATAAACAATAGTTGAAGGGTTTCAAAAGTTTGCAGATTAATAAATTAAAAGTTCCAGTCAAATAACTATAAAATATACTTATAAATTTTAGGTATTTATAAAAAAATACTAAAAGTTTAAGTATCTGTCTGTTTATTTATTTTTTTTTTAATTTTTATTTATTTATGATAGTCACAGAGGGAGAAAGAGAGAGAGGCAGAGACATAGGCAGAGGGAGAAGCAGGCTCCATGCACCGGAAGCCCGATGTGGGATTCGATCCCAGGTCTCCAGGATCGCGCCCTGGGCCAAAGGCAGGCGCCAAACCGCTGCGCCACCCAGGGATCCCCTATCTGTCTGTTTAAAGGTGACTATGTTGCAAGTAAATTTGTATTCAGTAATCACAACATCCCAGGATACTGTGTGAAATGTACTTCTATTCAAAAACCTATGTCCAACCCAAAATTGTCTGACAGCACAAAAATATGAAAATTCAAATATTTTATATGCATGAACATGAATAGCTATAGTAATTTAAAAAATTGGCAAAGATAATATCAGGTCAGATAAGAGAAGGAAAATGGATCATGACTGACTTTATGATTGTTTTTTAAAATGCATTTCTACATAATCACTGTGGTTGTAACAAGCCGTATCATAATATCTTCATTCGTTCACACAAATTTTAACAAATGTGAGTTGAGCATCTACTTAGCAGTTCATACACAGCCTTTCTTCCCAGAGCACAAGCAATAAAATCTGGTAAATTGACCAACGACATAGGAGTATGGTTAAAAAGTAATGAATTTACTTAGGAGGAAGTTCAAAATGGCTTTAATATTATGAATACACCTTTTCTGTGGTTTCCTAGGATAGCCTTAGGTGACTACAAAAATATAAGTGTGCACTATTTCTTACTCTGGGGCTTGTATACCAAGAAAATAGGCATGGAATTTATCCTAATATATTTCTAAACATAGTTTTGGCTACCCTAGCACAGTTCCAGGTAATCGAGAAATTCTCATTCCTACAGGGGTCGTAGGGTCTCTCAGTTTCCATGACCGTGTTCACAGCAAATATCCCCTCAGTCGTTGTGAGTTCCTTGGCAGTGAAGCAAAATGGAACCTGGGCTTTGAAGTCAGGCAGGAGCTCAAAATCCAGTTCCTTCATTGACTGTATGACCTTGAGCAGGGTAGTTGCCCACAACTGTATCTCTAAAATGTGAACATTGATGTAGAGAGTGATTTCTGTATTGATGAGCAATGTACAGCTACACAAATATATGTAAGACACATATAATGAAAAAGGACTTCACGGAGGGCACCAGGGGGGCTCAGTCAGCTAAGTGTCTGCCTTTGGCTCACGTCATGATCTGGGGATCCTGGAATCAAGTCCCACATTGGGCTCCCAGCTTTTCCCTCTCTGACTCCCCCTACTTGTGCTCTCTCTCTCTCTCTCTCTGTCTCTCTCTCTCTCTGTCTCTCTCTCTCTCTCTCTGCCAAATAAGCAAAAAAAAAAAAAAAAAAAAAAAAACTTAATGGAGTTGTTGCCAGGATTCAATGAAAGAAAACTGTAAGATGATTAACAGAATTCCAGGGACATAATAAAATTTAAACAGTTGCAGTTATTATTGTATCTTATTTCCAAAATCTCCTAACTTAATTTGCTATCTTGTATGCTTTCTCCTGTTTAATGCCATTTCCCGGGCACTACCAGAACATATTTTACTTTTACTAAGGGAGAGGTTAGAAGTTGCTTTTGTTTTTTATTCTTCTCATATGTGTGCATTATTATCCTTGACTCATAATATTTAAAAATAAAAACGACAGGTTCTAAGACACACAATCAGAACTATATCTCTATTATCCCATAGAATGCCATTTTATGATTTTTTCAAAGATTGATGAAGTTATTAGTTATGTATTAGAAGTAGATGTATTTACATTTTTAAGATTAAGATGTTGATATTTCAATTTTATTTTTTAAAATATTTTATTTATTTATTCATGAGAGACACACAGAGAGAGAGGCTGAGACACAGGCAGAGGGAGAAGCAGGCTTCATGCAGGGAGCCTGACATGGGACTCGATCCCAGGACTGCAGGATCAGCCCGGTGAGCCGAAGGCAGATGCTCAACCGCTGAGCCACCCAGGCGTCCCATCAACCACTATTTTAAATACAGAATTAAGTCAAGTAGGAAAACTCATTGAATGAAAGTTGCTTTTCAGATTGATTTGTAGAAATTGAAGAAAATACATCCTTAAAGAGTCAATAATAGTTATTTCTACTTTATCAGACCAGTATAATTCTAAAAATTAAAAAAGGAAATATCTCAAACTTTAGTTATAATAAAAAATAATCTCTAAAGATAAAAGACCTAATAAAATAGAGGGCTATTTCTATTTGAACTTAGTAGGGTGCATGTGTGTGTGTGTTTACACACATATAAAAATGACATTTGGTTGTTCTGATTTTCAGATTTTAAATGATATTTTCCCACTTTGATCTAAGTGCATTCTCAGGAATATCTTTTTAAATTCATATTTCAAAAAGATGTTTTTCAGTCATTTTGTGCCAGCTTTATGAGAAAACATTAGAACCAGTGCCTAAAGAAAAACGAGTGGCTGAATTTTCATTCATTAAGCTGGAAAAAAAAAATCCCACAAAAATTTGTATGCATTAAAATTGCATAAATGATAATACAGTAATCCTAGCTCTAATTCTGACATGGGCTGTTAAGAACAAACCATATGTTATGTTCATAAATGTATTAAATACACACAAATGAGTCTCACTTATGTAAGAAGATTTCTAAATTATAATGTTTAGATTATGAATAGAGTGCTGATCAGAATTTTAAAAAAATGAAATTCCAGAAATATGCATATTCTGCGATATCTTTAGTATTCCAGTGTGAGTAAGCAACAAACAACTAGTTTGCCATGTGCCCTTTATATCTGAAAGGCCACCTGCCAGCTCATTCCCATTTCCCCCTCAATGGGTTATCAGATGAATATAAATTAGTACAGTTAGGAGGTTTTCAATAAGAGCTGCATTTCCTACACCATTGTGAAATGGGTCAGATGGCAGCGTTTACTTTGATACCGCTATTCAGATCCAAAGTCATGAAGTGCAACTTGCAAACCATTGTCCCCCAAATGACTATTGCACATGGGCTAGGCAGCATGACAATGATTGAGTGTCAATTAGTCCAGTCCAAAGGCAACCAGTCCAAACTGTTAGGGATTTTTAAAACAAAACATGTGTTCCCAATTCCCTTTAATACCCAATTGGCAGCAAGTCACTGGCAAAATCTGCTGCTCAGGGCAAGTTGTTAATGTGTCTTTCTCAAAGGTAACAAACAGATGTGAAAAGAACTGGTCAAGAAGGAGAGCATACTGCGTGCCTTTGCTCTAGTTAATAAAAATCAAACTCTTAACAGGAATGAAGAAATATGCAGGTAATGTATCGTGATGTTTGTAACACCTGCCAACTTTAAAATAACAAAGAGGAATTAAGGTTCCTCTCCTGAAAATTTGTATCTCGTTGCATCAACTATTAAGAACATTTTAATTTAAATCTACATAATCGTATAGATGATTCTAAAACGTCAAAATCCTCATGCATTTTTCTTAGTTCCTGTTGTTTTCATTCTCAGGTTACAATGGACTTAATTTAGTGCTGCAAAAATTACCAAAAGATTGGCTTCAAAAATTTAAAATATCCATCAAATGACTCCAAATTAAAAGTGTAGAAAATACCAAGTGTTGGCAGGGATATGATGAAACAAGAACCCCAGTACTCTGCTCATGGAGAGATAAATTATCATGGCCACTCAGGACATGGTTTATTGATACCATATAAAATTGAAGACACATAAACACTATAACCTAGACATTTCAATCCTATGTATATATCATACAGCATTATGTGCACATAAGCTCCAGAAGACATGTACAAAATTTTTCGGATCAGGATTGCTAATAAAAGTCTGTAATTTAAAAAACAATACCAGTATAACAATAATATAATAAATTCTGTTATATTCACACAACAGATATGTTCATATAATATAGCCATGAATATATGTTAATAATAGCTATTTATACCTACTTGGTGAATCTTAAACACTGACACACAATATATATGTAATAATCATGTTCATATAAACTTTTAAAATACAAAATAGTATTTCTGCTTCCAGCCAATAATTTGTATCTTGAGTAATCTAGATTAGCTCTGCCATGTTAAACAACTGCAAAGTGGAAAAATACATGCAGTTATTGATTTTAGGCATTGGACTGCAGGCAGCTTAGACTTGTAATCCCAGAGATGAAGAGTCATGAAGTGATTCCCCACAATTGCTCAACTGTGTGCCTAGGGACAATTGCCACTTTTGGTGCAGAACTCAATTACAACACAGTGGTTCTGCTGAGTTTAGGAGACAGAGACCACAGCTGAGAAAAGTTCAGGTTGCTAGAAGATGCAAGGCAGGTCATTGGAAAAGGGGAGTCTCACAAAAAATAGAGCAGAAATGTAAGTAGGCATTTCCTACATGTTCTTGGCTGAGATCTGGGCTGTGTATACCAGAAGGCTTGCTAAAAAAGGCTGATAGAGCAGCTGCTACCTGGTTAGGAAAGAATCAGAGATACTAGAGTTAAACAATGCTCGAAGATGCTGGAGATGCAATTCAACCAGAATGGCTATACTTCTTTAACGCCTTATGCTTCAGTACTTGATCTGACTTTAAATAAAATAATCCTTTTTAAAAAGATTTCATTTATTTGAGAAGAGAAGCGCAGAGGGAGAGTGAGAGGGAAAAGCAGACTCTCCACAGAGCAGGGAGCCCAATGTAGGACTCAATCCCAGGACCCTGAGATCATGACCTGAGCTTAAGGCAGATGATTAACCAACTGAGGCACCCAGATGCCCCAGAAACCAATGATCTTTAAAAAATGATAACAGAATAAAAATTCTTTACACTGTATCTGCAATAGTCATCTAAAAATATTTACTAAACACAAAAAATGTTAAGTAACAAAACAGAATAGGAAAATATCACCCATAGGATAAAATCATTAATAACAATGAACTTCTAGATGCCTCATGTGTTGGACTGAGCACCCAAAGACTACTACAAAGTTAGCAAAGAAAATAAGAATAAATTAAAATATTGCTCTTATGAGTTAACAAGAGGCTTTCAGCAGATAAATAGAAATTATACAAAAGGGAAAAATGGAAATTCTATGACTGAATATTATTTATAATAATATGAATTATATACTGTAAAATAATTAAAACAAAATTGGATTATATAGGGTTATGAGTAGATGTAGATAATAGAGAAAAAAGTCAGTGAATATGAAAGTAGATCATTAGTAATAATCTAATCTGAATAACAGGAAAAAAAAAGATTATAGAAAATGAACAGATTCAGGGACCTGGGGAGACTATCAAGCTAACATGTGTCAGGAAGGAGAGAGTGAGATTGGGGCCAAAAATTATGAGGATGTATGGAGATAAAATATTTTTCAAATTTGATGAAAAAAATATTGATTTGCACATTGAGAGAGATTAGAGAAAGCCAAGAAAAAAAGTCTTTCCCCTACAACATAGGCTCTTCTGGTCCCTGGCCCAGTGGAATTTTCTGTGAGACAATGAGAAAATCAGAAACATCCATGCATCTCCTGCCACCTATAACCTCTGTAAGTTCCCAAGACGGTCTCTTTTTTAATATTTTTATAAGATTTGTAATTTCTCTTGTATCTAATATGTGAGAGTTTGAGAACAAAGTGAAAATCATCTAGCATGAAAAGTCAAGATCCAGAAAAGATCCACCTTGCTCTATGATACCTCATTTTGATTTGTGTCATGCAGAGTCAATTAATGTAAAGGAAAATTTCTGGAGTCTAAACAGAAGATAATTACTAGTTCTGAATTAGAAAGAGAAAAATTGGGCTCTTGTATGAAATTGTGTGCAACTCTACTGAAGACAGAAAGCGTATATACTTCGAGTGTATGTTGTAGGAATCTTCAAAAACTCATTTGGAAGGATGATGAGTATTAAGGAAAAGAAAAAAAAAAAGCAAACACACAGCTGAAACAGAGCATATATTCATCTTCTGTAAACTTCCTCTTGGGGCATAATCAGGAACAAAGTGATAATAATTTGGTGGGGGTAATTAAAAAAATGGCCTTTAAAGGGTGAATTTAGATCTAAATCAGGGATCAGCAAAACCACAGTCCACAGGCTACATCTACCTTGTGGTCTGTTTTTATAAATAAAGTTTTATTTAACACAGCCATAGTCATGAGTTTATAGATTGTGTAAAGTTTCTTTCCTATTAGAAGGTGGTGCTTCCGTGTTACAAAATGGTTCTACCTGTTGTTGAGGCTATAGAAGAAAAAAAAAAAAAAAAAAAAGAATGAGTCATAAGGCCAGGCTGGTAGGAGGGGCTCACCAGGGAGATGGAGCTTAAATACGTCTTTGCTGAACTGATGCTGGTTTTGATCTTCAGCTTCTAGGGAAAGCTCGTGAATGAGATATGCAGCCTCATATTTAACTACTTAACAACTGTTGTTGCATGAGAATTTATCATAGAATCCACCTTCTCAAAGCAGCCTGCGACACTGGGTTCCGGGCCTGTATTATAGGAAGTGGGCTAACCCTAGCTACTGCAATGAATAAACCTAAAAATTGCATATAAAAAAATTAAAATATTTTTTTAAAAAACCCTGACATGACTGGTTGTAAAGAGACTGTATTAACCACAAGGCCTAGAATATTTACTACATGTGCCTGTACAGAAGAAGGAAGTTTGTCCACTTCTTAAGTTCTTAAACATTAAAGAGAAATGGGATAGGAAAGGGAGTGGTGTCTGTAACTAAACACGGGAAAGGAACTGGAAACACCTTATACATTGTGGAAACAAAGCCATTGTCATTAAGAAACGATAGGAAATGACTATGAAAAAGATAGAAAGGGAACGGAAGAGGTGAAAGTCAGAAAATATGAGACCCAATTTTACAAGACCACAGAGTACACAGGTTATTTATTTGTGATAAATCTGGTGAACTCTATTAATGAAAAATTTTAAGTGGAAAACGAAATGAAATTCTTAGGTACAATAACATTCCAAGTCTAAGTTTTTCTTAAATCTATGATTAAAAGCAGATGACCTTTTCTACTTTTTTTTTTTTCATAATTTTTCCCTCTTGATCATGAAATAAAATAAATTGCTAGTCCATGTGCTGGAGACCTGAACATATTGAAGTGGGCCACATTCCATTCGTGCTGTAAATATTTTTCGCAGAATCCTGCATATTATGATACTTTGTCATAGTCACTTGTGGATTTATCTTCATTGCAAACTACAGTCACACAAGAAATAAAATTTCATCTATTCTGAAATTGAACATATGCTCTCATAAGTTGGTAAATCCTTCATTAATTGAGAAAAACATTAAGGAGGAAGAAAATAAAACAAATCAAGTTCATCGTAAATCTTGTTGAACAATCTTAATATTGTGCAGCCTGACAAATAAGTATTTCCAGTTATTCTTCGGTTTCATTGCACTTTTATTTGTGGGAGATGGGTAAAATGTGGAAGAGTCACTTTTGCTGGACACTTTACTGGGAATTGCATAAGATCCTTGACATTTTGAAGTAGGACCAAGTCATTTTTAGACTTATTCAATGGTTACAATTTCAGTACTTCAACATGTGAATACTAGTTCTCAGCAGTCTTAGTGACAGAACCAGATCAACTATGATTTCACTGTTTATTTCCTTCCAATGAATTTTGGCTAACATTTTGTTTTTTTTTTGTAACCTAAAGTTAATTTTTTTTTTCCTCTAAGGCCAATTTGAAGACTTAAAATTAAATGTTACTCCCAAGCAGCATTTGTCAGTAGACAAGACCTTGCACTACGTTCAAAGTCAAACGCAGGGACTGACGTGGGAACTGTAAAAGTGTGTTTGATGACGTTTGTGGCAAACAGAAATCAAAACTTAGGGATTCTCCTGAATGTACAATCAGGAAGTGACCTTCACATCAGTGGCATCTATCCGAATTTTCACATATATTTGGTTATTATTTGTGGACGGTAATTGTCCAGGGAAAAGGACACTTACTACTAAAATCCTAGTGTAATATTTCATTGAAAAGTGTGTGAAATCTTTATCTTTACTATTGTGGCTTCTCAGTAGTCGCAACAAGTTTTGGCGTGAGCACATAGAGTTCATATGTATTTCTTGAGATCTGGAAAACAACTTAAATGTCATCTGGCAACATGTTTTGCTGGGGACAAGAGCCAATATGTTCCCAGATCGTATATTTTAAAGCAGCATGTTATGAAATATAGAAGACAAGTTCAACGTGATCAATGGACACAAAAAGGGCATTTAAAAGACCAAAGCTGTCTTTCTCTTCTTATTCTCCTGCGGAATTTAATGAGCGAAATTTGGTTATGCTAACCTTTCCTTCCCGAGTCATCATTCACCTTTTAATGATGTTTATATTTCTCTAAATTTCCTCTAGTGAAAATATGTTTTTTATCCATGTTGACATAACCTTTGATATGGTTTCACTTCCGTGTGTATCCTACAATAACTACTCTGTCCCTTGAATAAAATGCTCTGCCAGAGTCTGGAACATTTTGGGGGGGAGTTACACTGTTTATGATATTCAGCAAGAGACCATGTAGATTGTGATTAGGTGGTCAGTCTACTCCTCCCTTGGACGCTGGAATATTAGTAAAGAAATCAAAGCTGTTGAGACTCTGTGACATTCTCCTGGCTTTGCCCAGGGAGACTTTCCAACATGATAGCAACAGTTACGTGGACACAACTGGACTAAGCACCTTGTCCTCAGTTACTGCCCTTTACCTCCACCATCACCCTGCCACCAGTATCACTGGCACCATTACTCCCTCCCTCACTGTCACCACCACCACCACTCCCATAATGTCACTGCCCACTCCCATAATCAGGTAAATTAGATGCATAGCTAGTAATCATATCTCTCATAGAAAGAACTATGAAAGGAACAGTTTTTGCAATACTGGTGGGAAATATATGCTAGCCATAAGGTATTCAGAGACAAATAATAAAACCCATCAAAGAAATAACTAAAGCTGGCTAACAGTATCTTAAAGAGACTATTTTATTCCATTGTATTTCACCATTTTTCCAAAATAGCTAAGTCTACATGTATGAGGCTAAAACCATTTGGGACTTTACTAAGTTTTAATTCATTTCAGTTTGGGGCCTCTATAAGAAAGGACTCATTACGATGACTAGTTTAGAACTAGAGTTAAATCCTCTAATTAAAAGGATAAAGGATGACTCCAAAGCGGAGATCAATGCTCCACACTGAAGAGAAAGGTTTTGGTTTTTGGCTTCTGTTTTTTTTTATTTTATTTTATTTTATTTTATTTTATTTATTTTATTTTATTTTTTTTGGCTATCACTGTTGACAGATATCCGTTAAAGGTGAGAAATGATGGCATCCTCCCAGACATTCCTCTGCATGGTGTTCCAACTATACAGCCCGGCTGTCTCATCGAATGGCACAATAATACAGATTTTCTGCATAGTTAGGAATAACACTGGAATCTATGATTGTCCATAAAATGTCAGAATACTATGGTAATATGCTTGCAAGATACATACAAGCAAATGTAACAGTGGATCTTTGGGAAAATAAATTTTCTCCTTGTTTTGCACAATAGACAAAGTAAGACTCCTTGGGACAAGAGGGGGTAATCTTCTAAGTTTTGATATCATTTCACAATTCCAGAAGAAACTGAAAAACAAATCTTCAAATCATTATTTCAAAGCTTAATTCTAATAAAAACTCTAGTTTAGACCTTTAAAATTTAAAAAAATATATACCCTAGTGTATGTATCAGGAATCTGGGATCCCTGGGTGGCGCAGCGGTTTGGCGCCTGCCTTTGGCCCAGGGCGCGATCCTGGAGACCCGGGATCGAATCCCACGTCGGGCTCCCGGTGCATGGAGCCTGCTTCTCCCTCTGCCTGTGTCTCTGCCTCTCTCTCTCTCTGTGACTATCATAAAAAAAAAAAAAAAAAAAAAAAAAAGATAGCTAGCATCCCTCCAATGGGGTACCTTTAAAAAAAAAAAAAAAAAGGAATCTCATACGTACTATTTTTGGGGAGGAAAAAATTATGCATCCATACAAAAATCTAAGCATGATGTTTATAACAGTTTTACTTATCACTGTCCACAACTAGAAACAACTTACATGTTCATTAGCTGGCAAATGGGTAAATAAATACTGATACATCCATATAATGGGATACTGCTCAATGATAAAAATCATGTGCCTGTTGATATGTTCAGCAAGATAGGTAAATTTCAAAAACACTATGCTAAGTGGAAGAAACCGTCACAAAAAGCTAAATACTATATGATTCCATTTATATGGCAATCTGCAAAAGGGAAAGTATAGGGCTTCCTTTACTTAATTAGATCTAATTTTGAGATTATTTAAAAACTTTTTTTAAGAAATAGGTTTTAACATTTTTGAGTAAACATTGGTAAAATCAGTGAAGGATGCCTTCTCTATGGAATAAGTTAAAACACATAGAACTCTTAATAACACATAGAACTAATGACTTACCCAAAACCAGACAAAACTAAATAATAGTATGTTATATTGAATAAAGAAAGAAGACTTTGCATATGAAAGTGTAGTTATTTTACATGCATACTCCAAAATGGTTACCAAACAATTTTCTAATTATGAAAGACTAAAAAAAACATAAAGATCAAACATACCTCATTATCAGTAATTATAAGTTGAAATGAGAGAACCTATCAATATGCCATGCTGAGAAGATAAAGATCATATTATCTCTGAATTTTTTATATTCTCCAAAGGTCAAAATTACTGCATCATAAAAACTATAATGCCACAAAGTTTATAAGTTGCATGCTTTTTAATTCAAGTTTTGTATGTATATTATGGGAAACCGTAAATTTCTGAAACATGAGTTGCTAAAATCAGGTCATGTGAGTTGTGATCTTGACACCAGCCTAGATTGTTTTTTAAAACCTAATCAATTGCCAATAATTATGATGATTATGGCTATAATATTACTTAAGAATCTAGTTTGTCCATGCACCCATGATTGAAAGAGAATTGCATTCATATTCTCTACGTACTAAAAGGAGAGATGACACACAGATCTCTTTTAAATATTTGGATTTTAACGGACGCCTGAGTGGCTCAGTCTGACTCTTGATTTTGGCTCAGGTCATGATCTCAGGGTCAAGACTGCAGGGTCCGAGATAGAGTCCTGCGTTGGGCTCTGTGCTCAGTAGGGAGTGTCCTGCTCTCCCCCTCTCTCTGAAACCTCTTCCCCACCCTGAACTTGCATGGTCCCATGCACGCATGCTCTCTTCCCTCTAAAATATATAAACAACCCTTTATAAAATAAACAAGTAAATAAATACTTGGATTTTACTGAGGTTTTTATCTTTCTTTGAAATGTATTAATCAAGGCAGCCTTCCCTAAAATGCAGATTTGTATTTAAAACCTTACAGAATTGTACTTACAACATTTATGTCAAGCAAAATCACTGAAAAATTCTTACTTTATTGGTCTTATATATCTAAGTTGCATAGGAAAAGTTAGTTTCCACAATAATGGTAATAGCTACCATTTACTGAGAACCTATTGTGTGCCAGAGTTGCTACCAATGATATACTTTTATTTTTATAAAACCCCTACAAGGTATACCCAATTACCTTCATTTCACCGATAATACTAATAGCTGACATTTCATAAAAGCTCTGTGATTTTGCATGAATCTACTCTTTTAGCACCTGCAGAAACAGAGAGTCCTCCAGAGCACTTCTAAGAACTGTTGACTGTTACTAGGAAGTAGACTCTATGCCCATAAAAAAGTTGAGGATACCGAAACATGGAGATATGTTAAATAACGTCCCCACTGTCAGAGAGCGAGGGTGGGTTAAGCCATGCTGTCTCATCCCACGGTAGCAATATTAATCACCACTCTATTCTAAGCAGGAAGCAAATTCTTCACTGTCACCCAAAGTAACAGACCATTCAAATTTGACCCCTAAAGTGAAACCCCACTACACACCACAGCCCCCCGTTCACCATATGTATATTCATGATATGTGCATCTTCACTCAAACACATCTCTATGAGACTATTTAGGGGAGCACATATAAAGTCACATATTTAATATTTTTGTCTTTAACCCTGGAGTTTTCAAATCAACATAGTATAAAATACATATGTACATTTATTCATTGGGTTTAATTCTTTTACCGCAACATACAAACAAAAGCATAAGATTATTGATAAACATTCACTTAAGGTTTTGATAGATTCGTTGAGATTTTGAGCGATATCCAATACCATAGACTATGATCTCAATTCATATAACTATCATGATTCTGTAGATACAAGGGACTTAAATGGCTAGATTCCTTAGTTACCTCCTACTGAATATTTTATCATTGACTTAAAGTGTCAGTTGTTTACTCTCTCAAACGTACTACATCTAACTGGTGTTTTGACAAAGAACTATGTTGATAACATGCTGGGGAGTTTTCTATAATAATCAGATGTTAGAGGTGCTATCATTGAATTCTTGAATCCATTCTGTTCAAAACATGGGCATTTTATATTGCTTACACTTCCTCAATGGAATTCTTTTGAAATCTCATAGGAGAACATTTCCCTGCTTTCTCATAGCTAATATTTCTGTCCTTTCACATAATTTCATATTGGCATATGTTCATAATTGCTATTACATATATATATATCTTATTTTAAAATGGAAGAAAATACTAAATTAGAGTAAACTAAATAGAATATGATTTACCCAAATGTTTAGAACTTTAATAAAACAAAATTTTCAGTAAATTCTTAAAATTCCAGGGACAGAAGGAACTTAAAGGTTATAGGTTCCAATTACACAACTTATACTTGCATCACCTGAGCAATATAGTTTTAAATTTTAGTTTTATATATATATGTATATATGTATATCTGAAAAAATACTTAACATAAAATAATGAAAATAAAATCTGTCACATTTTTATATAACAAATTATAGACTTATCTCTGAGATTAATCTTTTTCTTAATTAAAAACAGCTATATTTTCCAATATACAGAAGTTTCACAAACTCTCCTATTGTTTTGCAGTAAAACTCAAGAGTCATTCACAATGGGTAGGTTTTACCTTTTTGTCCTTCCTTGCCTATTAGGACTTATTTCTTTGCAAAGAGAGAAAAATCACCTCAAGATGGTTTAAATAAAAAAAAAACTCATATGATGGCTCATATAATGGTAAATAAAGGCTGGTTAATTGTATGATTTAGAAACTGAAATAATATCCTCAAACTACTTCTCATCCTGAGGCTTTGCATGACCTTATGTTTGCTTTATGCTCAGGATCTACGTGAAGGCTCCTTATCAATGAAATTAGTTCTGTTGTTGTTGTGGTTGGTTGGTTCTGTTTGTTTTCTTGCCAAGTTGAAGCAAATCAGAATTAAAAACATTCTCCTTGAGATTATCCTGTTAGGCTTGATTTGAGACAGCTGCTCATGCTCATTCGGAGGTGGCTAGAAGAATGTGGTCTTAGGAATGACCTAAATCTTATACTATTTCCTGGAACATTCTAATAATCGAATATACATTCACGATTTGTATTATTAACAAATGCTGGTTTTCATGCTACTCCTGAAATAGAAAAAAATGAAACAAGTAAAAGGAGTGGCTGGGGTAGTTATTACTGAGAAAAGGGTCCCAAATGCTACCCAGCCTCAAACGTCCAGTGTCCACAATACTAATTACTCGTCCACACTGAGTTTTCATTTTCTCTCACCAGCATTATTCTCATTTGCCCATTCTGGAGATATTTTTAAAGGTGAAGGAGACTCAAATTTTTCCCATTTTTCACAAAATTAATTCAATTTATCTTTAATTTTAACTACTGAGAGGTTCCATTGGATGCAACTACAACTAGGTTAACTTTGTTTATCAATCTTTTTTCTCTCTTTCTGCTTCAATTTTGATGATTGCTATTGATCTGTCTTCAAGTTTAATGAACCTTAGAGTCCAATCTACTCAGAAGTCTACCCAGTGAAAACTTTTTATTTCTAAGACATTGCATTTTTCAGTTCTAGAAATTCCATTTGGTTCTTTATTAGAGTATCAATTTCTCTCTAAAATTCCCAATCTCTTCACTCATTAGATCCATCCTTTCTGAATTTGCCTTAAGATATTTATAATTGTTTTTGAAGTACTCATTTGCTCATTCCACTAACTGGTTTGTTTCACAATTTGTCTGTTGATCATGGGTAAAGTTTTCTTGCTTCATTTAATTTCTTGCGCTATTTCATATAATCTAGATATTGTATAAAAAGGTCCATGGAGATCGAAGCCATATTTTTGTTTTGCTTTAATTTTCTACAAAAATCATCATATCTTTTCTCTGACAATTGATTTTATATACTGATTGTATGTTTAGTTGTTAACATATGTTATGTTAACACATGTTATGTTGCCAAAATTTCTTAATTGTTCTAAAATATATATTTGTGAGAGTTATCAACATAGAAAATTATATAATCTGAAATACTTTTCTCTATTTCTTACATACATTTTTTTTTTTTACATTGTCCTACTTCATTCCAGAACTGTTTTGTAGGACATTGCAGGATTGCATTGTCTTATTATTGCATTGACATTGACAGTCATAACTTCTCTTAAATTGAGAAGAAATATCCAGAAAATATTTGTATTCTTGATGTTAAGGGAATTGCTTTAATACTTCACCCCGAATATTGTATCTTATTTTGCTGTTGTTCTTATTGAAACTGCTGTTAAAAATTTTCTCTTTCTCTCTCTCTGTCTCTCTCTCTCTCATATATAAATTAACAAGGCTTGTATTTTAACAAAGGCTCTACTGCATTTGCTGGGGTAATCAAATGAGTTTGTCCTGCAATGTAGTATTATAGTCAATAATGTTAATCCATTTTTTAAATAATAAGCAGCCCTGTATACCTGGGACAAATCACAGAAAGTCATTTACATGGCTGGATTTAGTTTATTGATAGTTTATTTTAGATTGTTACATCAATGTTTGTGAATAAAATTGATCTAAAGTTTTCTTCTCTAGTACGACTATGTCTGGTTTGGCAGTCAATGTGTTCTGTTGTCATAAAATGAAAGGAGAATGTCTCCTTTTTTAACTCTGGAATTATTTCTGAAAAATTGGAAATGCTATATCCTGGAAGATTTCACAGAACCTGGCCATATGCTAACTGAGCTAACAAGTCATTTGTGGAAGTTTAATTACTGCTTTAATATCTATTAAAACTATGAAAATTAAGGTTATGCATTCCAAGGTGGTTTTAATAAATTGCATTTGCTAGAAATAATCAATTCATTCTAAAATTTCGAATGCATTGGCATTACTGTTAGAATATTTCTTTTCTATTTAATTCCTGAAATACCTGTAATTATGTATCTCCTCATAACTAATATTGCTTAATAATGCCTTTTGATTTTAAATCCTATTTTCCTTCTTCGTGTTTTGTAAGTCCTTCTAAGTATCATTTATTTGGCTTTATTGTGTCTTTTTATTTTGTGTGTTTTCTATTTTCTTATTTTCTAACTTTAACATTCTTTTACATTTAAATTTTTGAGATTTATGACATACTTCTTTCTACTTAAGTGCTGGCTTGACTAATGATGAATTTTTATTCTTTTCTAATCTAAGCATATTCCTTTGTAACTTGATTTATTTGTATCTCACAAGTCTAATTTGTTGTTTTCATATTTTTGGAATCTTAACTTTTTTTCCAATTGGTATTATAGTGTGTTCTTTGCCTCTTTTTAACTTAAACATTTTTTTCTAATTACTTTTCTTATTTGATTTAATTGTACCATAGTACTAAAGAATGTGGTCTGTATAAACCAAGTCTTAATATTTTGAGGACGGGTTTATGGTCTAATATGTGATCTATTTTTATAAATATTTTATATGTTTTGAAAAGAATGCATATTCTCTGCTGGATATAATTTTAGGTATGTTTGTAAAATTGTGTATCAAGTAATTTGCCATTTGTGCAGATGAAAATGTCTACATCCTCATTTTTTAAAGTTGATCTGCTATATACATATGTCATTAAACGATATGTAATATAATAGTTATGATGTTGAATTTTTAAATTGTCTTTGTAAGGCTCTCAGTTTTTGCTATCTGTATTCTTTCTATAATTTACTTGCCTTGTTTTTCTAATTCTCCTTGGTGATAAAATAGCTTAGTATTTTTTAAATCTGAAAATGTCTTTCCTTAATTTTTAAAAGATGCAGTATCTAAATGTTTGATCATTTTTATTTCCTCTTAAACACTCACTGTATTATTTTAGTGTCTTCTGAATTTTTTTTATTATAGCTGAAAATTCATCTTTTTAGTTAAATTAGTTTCTTTAAAATATGATTTTTTTCCTTTGGTTAACTTTAAAATATATTTGTCTTTGGTGTTCTGTGCTATTAGTACAAGGAGTACTATGTGGATTTCCAACAAATGAAGTCTTCATAATCTATTTCTTTGTTGTTACTTTGGATTTTCATACATGGCTCTTTTTTTCATATATGCTTCATGAGTTTTTGTTGAGAGATACTAATTTTTCTCAGATTTAATATGATAACTCATCTAGATCTGGATTTGAAGGAGGAGTTCCTCCAGAGAGGATTTATAAAATGTTTTCTACTACTTTTTCTGGTATGTAGGCAACCTGAGTAATTTTCAAATATGTTCCCCTGCTTGATCTTTTTTGCTTGTACCACAATAAAAAAATATTCAAAAGTATTCAAACTCCTACTACCAGTTGGAATTTGTGGTTTCAAATATCAGAGGATTTACTCTTTATTCTGTGTCAGAATTGAAACAAGCAAGTATCCTGTAATTTCTTAAATAGTGAAGCTTACTTCTCATTAAATTTTGTAATATACATGCACCACTTTCAATTTTCAGCTTTATATGGGGATTCTTTTTTAAAAATTTTTCACTTCAGACCGGTCTTTGACTTTATCTCGTTTCTTAACATCCCGTGAAGCTATCAGTGTGAAACCTCTGGTAACCTAGGTTAATCACATAACTTCAAATTGAAGGCAAATTTGAAACTTAGTAACCTCCCAAATCTCTTGCTTTCACTTGATTTTGAGGTTTTAAAAATCTCTTATCTTTTGCCAGATCAAGAATTTATTTATTTATTTATTTATTTATTTATTTATTGCTTTATTTCTTGGTTGGTAGTTCCCACTCTGTTTCCTCACAATGTGAGAAATACAACACAAAGGATTTTTTGCTTATCCTTACTGAGGGATTTTCCATTAGGTTTCCTGAGGATTGATTTTGAGCTACTCTTTCATCAATAGTTCAAAAATAATCTGAATGAATATTTTGAGGATATTTATCTCCTTTTTCATTCTTCTACAACTTCCATGTTCCAATGGGTTATTGAATACAGAGATTCTATTGAAGAGCTCTAAAATTTGACTTTATAAAAAATTTACTTGTTTGCATCTCAATGCATTCAGTAAATCAACTGTCATTGAAGTAAACGTACAAATAGGTAAGACTATGAGAGATTCTAGAGTCTCTTCCGGGTAACTAAATTAGATGAACAGATAAAGATTATGTAAGATACACACACACACACACACACACATGCGGTGGAATAGTCAGCCATAAAAAAAAAAGTATGAGATCTTTCCATTTGTGACAACAGGGATGATCCTAGAGGGTATTATGCTAAGTGAAATAAATCAGAGAAAAACAAGTACTATATGATTTTACTTAGATGTGGAATCTAAAAACAAGTAAACAGAAAGCAGAAACAAACCCATAAATACAGAGAACAAACTGAGGGGAGTGGAGGAATAGGCCAAGTGGGTGACAGGAAGTGGGAGATACAGCCTTCTAGTTATGGAATGCATAAGTCACAGGAATAAAAGGTATAACTTGGAGGAATATAGTCAATAGCATTATAATAGCATTATATGGTAGTGAGCATAGCACAATGTATGCTATAATATAGCATGACTTATTGAATCACTATATCCTATATTTGAATCTAATGTAACAGTTGTATCAATTGTACTCAAAATGTTTTAGAGTAAAATAAATAAGTAAATTTTATTAGTAAATATTGATGTTTAGTGTAATAAAAATAATTTTATATTTGTTTTAAACATCATGGAATCTTCTGAGTGCATCTGACTTTTTTTGCAGAATGCATCTATTTACCTGACTTTTTTTCTTCCACCTTCCCATAGCCACAACTCACCTAATTCTAAGTGCTATCCCTCATCAAGTTATAGGTTAACTTTTTATACACATGTGTTGCTGAGATTTTTCATCTATTAATAAGTTCATGAGCCTAAGTTTTAACTAAATATTTTTCAGTTAAAATTTTAGTTTACATTAAGCTAGGCTTAAAATATGTGTGAAAATTTAACACATTTAACACATTTTCTAATGAGAAACAGAAAAAATGGACGATAAGGCAGGCTTCAATTTCAGTTAGTAGTTGAAGATAGACTTTTTAGAAATATCAGTTTTCCAGGAGATTGGCTAGGAAAATGGTGGAATAGGAGAATCCTAAGGTCACCTTATCCGATGACTGCAACAGATAAAACACTCCTATCAGTGTAAATAACCCAGAAAACAACCAACAGACTGATAGAGCAAACTCTGCAATTAAAGCTAGAGAAAAAGCCACATTGAAGAAAGTAGGAAGGGTAAAGATGCAGTTTGGGAGCAAAACTCTCCTTGCCTGTCCATAGTGGAGAGAGAGCAGGTGGTGCAAAGCAGGGTAAAGGGCAGACTTTCACACGAGGAAGCCTAGAAACAGGGAGGATGAGCCCCCAGGGCATTTGCATTTGAAAGTGAGTGAGGAGGAAACTCTTACAACCAATGGGACTTAACATCTGGAATTTTAAAAATCAGTGACAAAAACTTTGTGGGCCAGGAGGGAGTGGCATGGCATCTTCAAGGTGCCAAAAGGGAAAAATCTGCAGCCAACAGTACTCTATCCAGCAAGGATTTTACTCAGAATACAAAGAGAGGTAAAGAATTTCTCAGGCAACAATGACTAAAGAAGGATATGACCACTAAACCAGCCCTACAAGAAATATTAAAGGGAACTATCTAAGTGGAAAGGAAAGACCATAAGTGAGATTATGAAAAAAAAAAAAAAAAAGGCAGTAAAGAATAAATATTTCTGTAAAAATCAGTCAGGGGATTCATAAAATCAAAGAATGTAAAATATGATATCATATACCTAAAACATTGTGAGGGGAGTAAGGAGTGGGTTTAAACTAAGCAACCATCAACTTAATGTAGGCTACTATAAGCTGAAGATGTTATATATAAACCTAATGGTAACCACAAATCAAAAACCAGTAAAAGATATGCAAAGAATGAAGAGAAACGAATCTAAATATATCACTGAAGAAAACCAACAAATCATGAAAGAGAGCAGAAGAAAGGATTGGAGAAAATCTACAGAAACAACCACAAAACAAGTAACAAAATGACAATATATACCATCAATAATTACTTTGAGGGCAGCCTGGGTGGCTCAGCAGTTTAGCGCCGCCTCCAGCCCAGGGCCTGATCATAGAGACACCAGATCAAGTCCCGAGTCGGGCTCCCTGCATGGAGCCTGCTTCTCCCTCTGCCTGCGTCTTTTCCTCTGTGTGTGTGTGTGTGTGTGTGTGTGTGTGTGTGTCTCATGAATAAATAAATAAAATCCTTAAAAATAATAATAATAATGACTTTGAACATAAATGGACTAATGCTCCAATCAAAGGACTTAAAGTGACAGAATGGATAAAAAAGTAATGACTTTGAACATAAATGGACTAATGCTCCAATCAAAGGACTTAAAGTGACAGAATGGATAAAAAAAGTAAGACCCATCTATATGCTATCTACAAGTGACTAATTTCAGACCTAAAGACAGCTATAGAATGAAAGGAGATGGAGAAACATTTATCCTGTAAATGAATATTAAAAAAAAAAAAGCCAGAGTATCAATACTTATATTGGACAAATAGACTTTAAAACAAAGATGATAATGAGAAAAAGAAGGATACTATATATTAATAAATGGGAAAATACGAGAGGATATAAAAATTATAAATATTTATGGATCCAAAATGCAAATATCAAAATACATAAAACAGCTAATAACAAACATAAAGGACACAAATACAATAATAGTGGGGGACTTTAATATCTCACTTTCATCAATGGACATATTGTCCAAAAAGAAAACTAACAAGAAAATAGTGGTTTTGAATGATGCACTGAATTAGATGAACTTCAAAGACACATACAGAACATTATAACCCACAACAGCAGAATATATATTATTTTAAAGGTCGCACAGAACATTCTCCAGAACAGATCACATATTAGGCCATAAAACAAGCCTCAAAAAATTCAAAAAGATCAAAGTCATACCATGCATCTTTTCGTTTCACAATGCTATGAAACTAGAAATCAACAAAAGAAAAAAATCTGAAAAGGCCAGAAAATACATGAAGGTTAAATAATATGCTACTAAACATCAAATGGCTCAAATAAGAAATCAAAAAAGAAATTTAAAAACTTACACAGAAACAGGTGAAAATGAAAATGCCCCCAAATTTTTGGGATGCAGCAAAAATGGTTTTAAGACGGGAGTCTATAGTAATACAGACCTATCTCAAGAGGCAGGAAAAATAGCAAACACACAACTTAGCCTTTCACTTAAAGTAGCTAGAAAAAGAAGAACAAATAAAACCCAAACCCAGCAAAAGGAAGGAAATAAAAAAGATTAGAGCAGAAATAAATGATATAGAAACTTAAAAAAAATAATAATAATAATAGATCAATGAAACCAGGAGCTGGTTCTTTAAGAGGACCAAGAAAATTGATCAATCTCTAGCAAGACACATCAAAAGAGAGGGGGAGGGGGACCCAAATAAACAAAATCACTAATGAAAAAGAAGAAATAGCAACTAGTATCAATTGTAACAGGATATTATGTAAACCTATATGCCAACAAATTGGACAACTTCATATAAATGAATAGATTTCTAGAAATATGCAACCTACCAAAACTAAAGCAAGAACAAATAAGAGATTTGAATAGATCAATTACCTGCAAGGAAACTGAATTACTAATCAAAATACTCCCCTCAAAAAGTCCAGTACCAGATGGCTTCACAGACAAATTCTACCAAACATTTAAAGGAGAGTTAATATCTATTTTTCTCAAAATATTCCAAAAAATACAAGAGGAAAGAAAACTTCTAAATTCATTCTACGAGGCTAGTATCACCTTGATACCAAAACTAGATAGAGACACCACAAAACAAGAGATCTACAGTTCAGCATGTCTGATGTATATAGATGTAAAAATTATATCTACAAAATGTTAGCAAGGCTGAATCCAACAATACATTAAAAAAATCATACACCATGATCAATAGAATTTATTTCTCAGATGCAAGTGTGGTTTAATATTTGCAAAACAATCAATGTGATATATTACATAACTAACAGAAAGGGGAAAAAATCATATGATCATTTCAATACACAGAAAAAGCATTTGACAACATCTGTTCATGATAAAACCCTCTGCAAAGTAGTTCTGGAGGAAATCTACCTCAACATAATAAAGGCCATATATAAAAAATCTACAGCTAACATCATACTCAATGGGGAAAAACTAAGAGCTTTTCCCTTAAGGTCAGAAACAAGACAAGGGTGTTACATTTATTCAACATGGTACTGGAATTCCTAGCCACAGCAGTTAGACAATGAAAAAAAAAAAGGCATTTAAATTGGTAAGGAAGAAGTAAAACTCTCACTATTTGCAGATGGAATGTTACTATATATAGAAAACGCTAAAGACTCCACCAAATAACTACTAGAACTGAATCTGATCAATAAATCCAGTAAAGTGACAGTATACAATATTGATATAGAGAAGTCTATCACATTTCTACACACTAATAATGAAGCAGCAGAAAGTGAAATTATGAAAACGACCCCATTTACAATTGCACCAAAACCGACAAGAGATATAGGAATATACCTGAACAGAGAGGTGAAAAACCTGTACTCTAAAAACTATAAAATACTGATGAAAGAAATGCAAGGCAACAAAAAGAAATGGAAAGACATTACAAGTTCCTGGGTTGGAAGAACAAATATTGTTAAAATGTCTATACTACCCAGAGCAATCTGCAGATTTAATGCAAAACCTGTCAAAATACCAACAGCATTTTTCACAGAACTAAAATAATTCTAAAAGTTGTTGGAACCACAAAAGACCTCAAATTGCAAAGCAACCTTGAAAAAGAAAAACTAAACTGAAGGCATCACAATTCTAGATTTCAAGTTATATTTCAAAGTGGTAGTAACTAAAACAGTATAGTACTGGCATAAAAATAGACACATAGATCAGTAAAAGAGAATAGAAAGCCCAGAAACAAATTCACAATTATATGATCAATTAATCTTTGATAAAGGAGGAATGAATGTACAATGGGAAAAACACAGTTTATTCAACAAATAGTAATGGGAAAACTGGAGAGCTACATGCAAAAGAATGAAACTGGACCACTTTCTTTCACCATACACAAAAATAAACTCAAAATGGATTAAATATCTCAGTGTGAAACCTGGAACCATAAAAATCCCTGAAAAGAGTACAGGCAGTAATGTCTCTGATATTGACTACACCAGTATTTTTCTAGAGATGTCTCCTGAGGCAAGGGAAATAAACTACTGGGACTGCATCAAAGTAAAAAGTTTCTACATGGGAAAGGAAACAATAAAGTGAAAAGGCACCCTACTGAATGGGAGGAGATATTGCAAATGACATTCCTGATAAATAATTAGTATGCAAAATATATTAAGAACCTATTACACTGAACACCCCAAAAACAAAAAATCCAGTTTAAAAAATGGACAGAAGATATGAATAGATATTTTTCCACAAAAGATCTACAAATGGCCAACAGATGTGAAAAAATGCTCAACATTACTCATAATTAAGTTAATGCAAATAAAAACAACAATGAATTATTACTTCACACCTCTCAGAATGGCTAAAATCAAAACCACAAGACACAACCAATGGTGGCAAAGATGTGGAGAAAGGGAACACTTTCCACTGTTGGTGAGGATGCAGACTCATGTAGCCACTCTGGAGAACAGTGTGGAGGTTCTTCATAAAATTAAAAATAGAAATACCCTATAATTCAGTAATTGCATTATTGGGTATTTACACAAAGAATACAAAAACACGAATCCAAAGGGATACATACACACCTATTTTTACCGCAGCATTATTTACAACAGCCAAACTATAGAAGGACCCCAAGCGTCCATCAATAGGTGAATGGATAAAGAAGATGTAACGTATTCATGCAATAGAATATTATTCAGCCATACAAAACAACTAAATCTTGGCATTTGAGCATCAGGGATAGAGTTAGAAAGTATGGGGCTAAGCTAAATAAGTGAGTAAGAGAAAGATAAATAACATATGATCTCACTTATATGTGGAATTTAAGAATCTAAACAAACAGGCAAAGGCAAAAAAAGAGAGACAAACCAAGAAAGAGGCTCTTAACCATAGAGAATAAGCTGCTGGTTACAGGAGGGGAGGTGGGTGGCGGATGGGTGAAAAAAGGGATGGAGATCAAGAGTACACTTATCATAATAAATAAGTAAATAAGTAAATAAAATAAATAAATAAGGGACATCAGTTTTCATTTCCTTTTCTTATATGAAACAATTTCATTGTATCCAATATTGTTAGAAAACACCCTTCATAAGTTATAAACATCACAAAGGCCTGAAGCATTACTGTTTTATATAGAATGCAAAGGCTTGAAGGAATAATGTGCCGTGCCATGTCCACAAATCTCCACATAGCCTACATAATCACACAACTTCTAAAAAATATAGTGTGCATGTTTTCTCCAAAATACCTTCATAGACTCCATATCTAGTGATTTAAATATATCCATGGGTCAAGTACCACAGTAAATACTGTTTTTCTAAATGGGCTTTCTAATTCTCCAAATGGATAAGTCATTCACTGGAGAAGATCACATTTATAAAGGCTGAATGCTGGCCCTAACCAATTTTCATTAAAGAGAAGGTCAGTAAGTTTTATTATAATCAGCAAGACTCATCAAAGAACATGAAATTTCCTCCACATTATCAAAACAGCACTGAAGTCTTCTGACTAGTTTGGTATTGACAGAGTTAATTTTTTTATTAGAAAAACTATATTTCCAAAAAAAAAAAAAAAAAAGAAAAACTATATTTCCATTTTCATTAAAATGTGGAGAGCCTTAACAAGAATTCTTTTACGATGCTTATTCATTTTTTCACCTAGCACTTACTAGTTCTACTTTTAATGTAAAGAAATGCAGGGTTGATATGTGGAAACCGAGTGGTGTCTAAAGTATGGATTAAAGGCATTTCACACTTTGCATCATTATTTGCAGGAAGACATGCTGAATGATGCCTTGCCATATGTTGAATAGTAGAAGTGTTAATTAAATGCAAACAATAAATACATATCATCATACACCTCTACAGAGTCCAGATCTTAGTTCACGTAGCTTAAGTGATTAAGCCCGTTTGTGCAAACTGAGCAACGCATAATGTCAGAATATGACAATATTTTTTAAAAATTCTTTCTTCTATTTCAGAGACACCGCACATCAATGCTGAGTTGCCTGAACTTTCTCTCAGTGCATATATATGTTTAAATCAAGGCTGAGTGACTGTCAAACCAGTTCTGACCTCTCAATAGAGGTGACATTAAGAATTTTTTTTGTGTGGTTTGTGCTTTTGAACAAACTAACATATAACTTCCAGAAGCTCCTACCCAATGCATACATTCATAGTTCTTTGTTCATCTTCTTCCTTTGTGTCAGTGACTTTTAGATGGGAAAAATATAGCTCTCGCTTTAAGCTTTGCTCTTTTAACATTTGCAGATTGTAATATATATTTTTTCATGACACCTACTAACACATAAAGATGATTTTATTATGACACATGAGAAACAGAAAGAGAATGAGTGTGAGAATAGGACATTGGATATCTTGAGGGTAAACTACCTATATTGTTGAATTTTTACAACAAAAAATACTCTCTCAAGAGGAATGAATATTGTTTTTAAATAGGAATGGTGTTCTATTTTTTCCCCAAGGTTTGATGATTTCCTACATTCTATGTCATATAATCTTACAAGGCAAAAGCAGAGACTTGTAAACTACATTCCTCCTTGAATAATATAGTACTTAGTTTCTTGTATTATAAATGTCAGTAAGGACTGATTTATTAAAATGCATGCAGGTAAATGTGTTTATTCTTTCATCATAAATTGCACAGTTGCTTAATTTTATTTACTCCTGAAAAATATCTGTAATATCACTGCAGATATGGCAAGCAAGGATTCAAATGCATACATTTTACAGATCTCTCAAACAAACAAAAGGTGTGTATCCATGACAACCAAGCCAGTAAGATCCATCAGTATGTGAATAAGGTACTCTTTAGCATTATGTAGATTTTCTTTTAAAAAACTGACATGTAGTTACTGAGAAAGAATTTATAAATGTGTAAATGTAAGTGCACTATGTGTTGCTGAATTTGTGTATGATTTACTTGACCCAAAGCACTAGAAATGTTCAACCCCAGGAATGATACTGGCTAGAATCTTTTTTTTTTTTCTATTTTTGCTTTATTTTCATTTGAGGAGAAGAGGCTTTAGTGATTTTATTTTATTTATTTTGTTTTTTAGAGTTTTGATGGAGGAGAAGGTAGGAGGAGACAAATTCTTTGAACAGATTGTCAAAAAAAGGTAATCATTAAGCTCTTGTACTCCTGCTTCTAAGGAGGGGAAACAAGAGGAGATGAATTTGAATTGTACTAATACTTCAAAAATAACCCAAAGTTTTCTGTTTGTTAGGTGTTTCTACAACACTCATTTGGTCACTAGTAACATATGCTTCCTATTTAGCTGGTCTAGTCTTATTCTAGCTAATTCTATGCTGAGTTTCAGTGCTAAGTAAAGTCTACTTGTTCTATTGTTTATCCTTAAAATAAATCCACTTTATTTGTGTATGAAACTTATTTTTGTCTGCATAAGTCTTTTATAACAGTCTAACATCTGTGATTATTATGACGTGCATGTAGTGTGTTACTTTAATTCATTCCAGAATTTGGAGGAATTTAGGTGTATAAAGATCAGAAAATACTTCTAAAAGAATAATATCAGAAGAGGCCAAGCTACTTTTAAAATATCCCATTATCAAAAAGAAAAAAAAATATCCCATTATCATCATTTGTGTAAAATTATCTACCCTATTTGGGTCCCAAAACTTAAAGTGACATCCTATTGCACTTACGTAGATAGGATTTGATCATAAAACTCTAGGCCATGCATTTACTTACCTCAGATTTTTATTCCATCTTCATTTTTCCCTACTCCTATACTCACGGCTCATATTCCAGCTAAATGGGATTAATAATTTATGAATTTATCTAGCAGGAACAATGCAGTGACTGACACAAAATCAGTGTTTAAAAACAAAATAAACCATGAAGAATTTACATACCTGATGGAACAAATCTTAGAGTAGCAGAACCAGGGTTTCTTTTTTTTTAATAAAAAAGTTTCATACTATTGATTTAAGGTTTTCATGTAGGAACTTCCATTTGACCTTAGGATAACAGCACAAGTAACATAAATATAAAATCACCTCCAGGAAGAAAAGTTTATCGTTAAGTACTAAACTACTGAATACAGGGGTGCCTGAGTGGCTCAGTAGTATACGTATCTGTCTTCAGCTCAGATCATGATCCTAGAATTCCAGGATCCAGCCACATCAGGCTCCTTGCTGCTCAGCGGGAAGTCTGCTTCTCCCTCTGACTCTCCCCCTTTCATGCTCTCCCTCGCATTCTCTCAAACAAATACATTTAATAAAAATTTAAAAATTAGGAATGCCAGGGTGGCTCAGTGGTTAAAGGTCTGCCTTTGGCTTAGGGCATGATCCTGGAGTTCCCAGATCAAGGCCTACATTGGGATCCCTGCATAGAGCCTGCTTCTCCGTCTGCCAGTGTCTCTCTCTCTCTCTCTCTCTCTCTCTCTCTTCTTTTTCTCTGTTTGTCTAATGAATAAATAAATAAAATCTTTAAAAAATAAAATAAAAATAAAAAAATAAAATACTGAGTACAGGTCTGGGACTTGGTAACACACAACATTAACTAGAGAAATAAAATAAAAATTGTTAGGGCCTAAGCAGCATTCTCAGAGAGGCATCAGTTTTGGAAGTAGAAAGAAGTAGAAGGTGCCATTCTTCAGCTTATGAAAATCCATTCAACAAATGAACTATGAAGGAAATAAAACTTTAAAAAGGCCCCACGTAAAATTGATTGTAATTTTAAAAATTATACATATAGGCAAAAGAATTTGAATTAAATATTCTAAGCATAAGGTGAGAAATAGGAAAAATAGAGAAATGAAATGTGATTTTCTTAAACTCAGGTGAATACTTTTTAAAAAGATAAAACTATCTCAGTACTAAAGAATAAAATACAGGAGTAAAAATTTACTAAATGTCATTGAATAAAGGATGGTAAACATCCAAGACAGAAAAAAGAAATGAAATAAAGAAATTAATTAAAAGAGTTATAAAGAAAATAATTGAATAAGAAGCCAGGCAAAGAAGATCAAACAGACATATAACTGGAGCCAGTAAAGCAGAAGGAGAAATCAAAGAAACTAGAAATAATGTTTAAACTACAATTGTAAAAGATTCTCAAAAATAAGAGAATAATAAAATCTATATATTGGAAGAATCCATCATGTATCTGAGGTCATTGGCCCAGAATAATCAACTACAAGACATGTCTTATGATAAAGCTAGCCTTTTTGGACTGAGAAAAAGTTCCTCAGAGCCTCTAATAAGAAACAACTAAAATGTTTTATGAATATTATATAAGACTAGAAGTATAATTTTTAAAACCAACAATTCAAAAAATTAGAATGAAACCAGCATTTTCAAGACACTCATAGAAAAACATGTAAGACAAGTATTGTATATATCTAGTGTACCTCAAGACTGTAGAAAAACAGTTTAAACATGCAAAAATTCAAGCCATATTGTACTGCAGAATCTTTTCTGAAAAATCTGTTGGACAATGATCTTTGTCCAACTAAGAGACATATGAAAGAGACTTTAGCAAAACAATTGTAGGTGAGCAGTTAATATGTTTAACTATAGATTAATTACAGATTAATAAAATGTTTGGAACAGAGGTACTAGAATAATATGTAAAAATAATTATAAATCAAATACATGAAAATTTAAAATGGGGAGAGAAGGGGAAAGTATGATAAACTCATTGATTGATCTTTTAGAAATAGATAGGAATTAGGGATACCATTTAAAAGTGACACAAAATCAGATAAAAAGAGGTTAAGGGTACTAATATTATGTAAATCCAAAAGTAACCAAAGTAGCAAAAATGCAAGGTCCTTAATACCAAAGGATATTAAAAATCTCTGTTAACTGAGAAGAAATTATTTTTTGATAAGATGTTATGAGAGGGAAAAAGTACCAAAAATATTATACATGCATACACACATATTTTAACTTTTCCAAATAAATTAAAAAAACAAAAACAGAAACAGAAAATATATCTGTCCATCAGTCTGTTTAATTTTGCAAAGAGAAAAACAAGAAGGATAACCCTGAAGATAATCAAACCTGTTTGTCTACAGTGGGGATTGGTAGGGAGGGAGGGACTAGGAAAATGAGATGAAAGGATGAAAGGGGTAGAAAAGAAATTATACTTTTCGGAATATGTCTTTTTGTATAGATTTAACTTTGGAATTATATCAATGCCCTACATTCAAAATATAAAACTAAATTTTAAAAGATGCAGAAATAATGTAAAATCAAATAGAAATATGAATATTATTGTATTTCAGATAAAAATCATAGCAACATCAAGAGAAAACAATATTATATTAATTTATGTAACTTTTTTAAGATTGCATTTATTTATTCATAATTGACACAGAGGCAAAGACATAGGTAGAGGGACCTGAGTCAGGACCCTGGGATCAGGACCTGAGCCAAAGGCAGACACTCCACCACTGAGCCACCCAGGTGTCCCAATTTATGTACTTTTGAAGAGAAAGTGACTTCTTACCTTCTGCCTAAAGACAAACAAATCTAAAAACAATCAACTTCCCTAACAGGCAATGGTTTTCATAGTGTTGTTGGTATAGTGATTCTGAAACTACATCATGCACACTGTAAGATTATAAAAAGAGATAAATTCCTTGACATTTTTGGAAGCGTGGTTCTCATGTTGAAAGAGAACACATACAAGATGAAATGATGCAAGTCAAAAAAGACATTTGTTGATAGGTCAAGAATTATTAGTAAAAAGGCATGAATTCCAAATACTGAGTTCTGGGGGCCCCATGGGTGGTTCAGTTGGTCAAGCGACTGGCTCCTGGTTTGGGCTTAGGTTATGACCTCAAGGTGCTGATATTGAGCCCTACGTAGGGCTCTGTGCTCAGCATGGAGTCTTGTTTGAGATTCTTTACCCCTACTTCTCTCTCTTCTGCAACCCCTCTGCTACTTCTCCCGCACATGGCTCATTCTCTCTCTCTCTCTCTTTCAAATAAATAAATATATTTAAAAAGAAAAAAAGCAAATTCTGAGTTCTGTCCCTTAAAAGGTTTAGAAGCAATACACACTATGGGGAGATAAGACAAAAATCTGTCGCACCGTGAAATTTTGACCAATAAATGTAGAACAAATGTTAAAGGTGCAACATCACCATTTTTCAAACTTCAAAATTATATCTGATTTAGTCAAGCATCATTAAGAAATTCCAAATATAGACAGTGAAAGATTGATGAGGGACATTCATTTACATAATCACAAAGTATACTCCACAAATACTTCTTAATTACAAAAGAAAAAGGTAAATTTACAGTCAAGGTATCTAATGGCTAATGGCTAATACCTGAGCTCTCTACATAATAAGTCCCACCTGTTTTATCTCTGTATATGAGTTGGCACTAAAAGATCATTAGTTACTTTAGCAAATGCAGTATCATGGAATCATACTGTTAATAGTCATATCAGTATTCAATGGTCTGAAGAATGAATGAAACATCAAAAATTAGAAAAAGTCAGTGGAGACTAGTCACATGAGAACTTGACTATAACGAGGAGATAGATTTGTAGCTGGAAAGGAATACAGAATTTGAGAAAGAATTACTTCTTAAACATAAGAAATATTTTAGCATGTGTATATACTAAAGAGAAACCACCACTGGTGTGCTAGTAAAGTAGTTCTTAAAAGAAAAAAAAAAAAGAAAGAAAGAAAGAAAAAGAGCCCAATCTTTGTCATTTGCTGTTTTGGGTAGTATAAGTATTCCCACTAAGGATGTTTCCAAGGTACCAACAGTTTAATAACCTCTTAAAATCCTTGAATATTTGGGGCACCTGGGTGACTCAGTCAGTTAAGCCTATCTGCCTTTGGCTCCACTGGTGATCTCAGGGTTCTGGGATCCGACCCTGTGGGCTCCCTGTTCAAGTGAAGAGAGCCTGCTATTGCCTCTCCTTCTGTTCCTCCCCCTCACTTGTGTGCATTCTCTCTCTTTCTCTCTCTCAAAATGAATAAGTAAAATATTTTTTAAAATAACAATATGCTAAAGAAATAAATAAAATCCTTGAATATTTAACAGGAGCAGCAGGGCTTGAAGACCTCATTTTTGGAATCCAAAGCATAGTTGGAGGAATTAGTGCCTCTGATGCTGAAGAAGAAAAGCATAAATGGAAATGGAAATGCATGTGTGGGTATTGTGAAAGGCTGTTATATGACCTCTTCACTGAAACCTTGATTTTCTAGAGCAATCGGGGGCAAAGATTTCTAGTTAGATCGAAAGAAAAGACTGCAGATCAAGTTGTTTTTTTTTTTTTTCAGATCAAGTTTTTGAGAAGAAAGTAGAACATCAAAACACTGAACAAAGGTAAGAGCAAAGATAAAATAGTAGCATTAGGAAGGGTTCCAAATTCAACTACAGCTGAAGATCATCCTCAGTAACACATCTTCTCCAATAATATGTAGGAGAAATCAGACTGATGCAGTGAAATCTAGAGTAGGTAAAATGGAAGGACACAGTGTCAGTAGAGCTAGGGACAATGGTGAGCATTTATTTATCCCTATGGTATCAAGTTGCTTTGGATCAGGGCTCAACAGAAGGGTGAGCATTGGGTAGTGCTATTTTGGACATGGCAATCATTTATTCATTTATTTACAAAATGAGGTGATGGGTGCACCTGTTTCTAATTTGGTTCCTGTGTCAATGGAGAAATTATTCTGCAGGTATCCGAGAACCAGCTTCCCCTCACCACCACCATAACCAACCTCATCTCTTCTTATTTACTCAAAGGCTTTATTTCTGTAATTATCTAGTCTCTCTCTTCTCAAATTTTTCCTCCCTAAAGAGTCATAACTTGACAAATAGAGTTCTCTTGTATGCTCATTTCTATTCAAACCTCTCACATGCACATCCCCTTCCATCTGTTGTCCCCTTCCTCTGTTTCTCTTTGTACAACCCGCCCCCCCCACCAAGAGTTGTCTATATATAGGCTACTCTATGATCTTCGTCCCCATTCCTTCTTGATTTGTATTTTACATTTTCAGCAAATACTTATTTTGTTCATAGTATATGTCAGTGACTAATCTATGCTGTGGGAACACAGACAGAAACCAAATGGATGAAGTCTGTGATCTCATGAAGCTTACATTTCAGTTGGGAGCGAGGGGGGCAAAAAAGAAAATAAATATTTGTCAGGTCACACAATTAATGCTTTTTTAATATGCTAATTATGTAACAAATATTCAATGAATGGCTGACTAAAAGATGAACTTCAAAAAGAAAAAAAGTGATTTTTCAGTTTCAATAGAAATCAGTTCATAATGATAGTGTTTTACTTTTAGTAAAGTAGCTAAACCAGGGTTGCTTGTGATGTGTGTAGAGCGTCACTATAAATAAATAGATTGAAATTTCATGTGTAATAAAGTGATAACCAGCTTTCTTTTTTGATATTTAATGATTATAAGTAGCAATTTCTACATAAGTAAATAATAAATATTTGAGAATCCACTACTCAGAGAAGAAAATGGAATATTATCAATGTGTCAGAAACCTCTGCCATGCTTTTCCATAATTATGGAAGAGTTTTAAAATGCAATATAGGTACCAATATTTTGTAATTTATTTGTATTACAAATAACTTTTCTTAGTGTTTTACCTTTCACTTTATATTATCTAGTAATAATTATTTTTATTGAGTTATAATTAACATAAAACATTATACTTGCTCCAGATGTACAACACAATGTTTCGGTAGTTGTATATATTGCAAAATGATCACCATAATAAGCCTAGTTAACACCATACATTTATTTTTTTTTTCTCTTGATGAGAACTTTCAAGATTTTCTCTTCTTGCAACTTTCAAATATGCAACATGATACTATTTTTTTTTTTAAAAGAATGCCTTTTCTTTTTATTTATTTATGATAGTCACACAGAGAGAGAGAGAGAGGCAGAGACACAGGCAGAGGGAGAAGCAGGCTCCATGCACCGGGAGCCCGACGTGGGATTCGATCCCGGGTCTCCAGAATCGCGCCCTGGACCAAAGGCGGGCGCCAAACCGCTGCGCCACCCAGGGATCCCGCAACATGATACTATTAACCACCGTTATCTTTCCATACCTTACATTCCTGTGATTTATTTATTTTATAACTGGAAATTAGAATCTTTTGACTCCCTTTACCCATTGCCATTACCAACCTCCCCATCCTTGCCTTTGGCAACCACCAATCTGTTCTCTGAGTGTAGATAGCTTATTTTTTTGTTTGTTTTTTGTTTCCACATATAGGTAAGATCATATGGTATTTATCTTTCTCTGACTTATTTCACTTAACATAATGCTCTCAAGCACCAACCATGTTGTCATAAATGGTAAGATTCTATTATTTTTCATGTCTGAATAACATTCCATTATGTGTGAGGTGCATATATACATATATATACTGAATTTTGTCAAATGCTTTTTCTCCATCTATTCAGATGATTGTATCATTTTTTCCTTCATTTTCTTAATGTGTTCATCTCTCTAATTTTTAGGGGGAAAATTGTACATTCACAAGACTGTAATATTATTACAGAGAGGTTCATCCATCCAGTTTCCCCCGTGGTCACATCTTATGTAATTTTAGTAAATATTAAAACCAGGAAACTGACCTGGATACAGTGTGTACATGTATATAATGCATAGAAGTATGCCATATCATTTTTATCATGAGTGTAGATTCATGTGCAATCACTGAAATAAAAATTGAGAAATATCCCTATCACCATGGAAATTTCTTTTGTGTTACTCCTTTATAGTCAAATGTACACTTTGCCCAGCAACATCCCTAACACCTAAGAACTATTAATCTATGTCTTTATAATTTGTCATTTTGAGTATGTTGTAAAAAATTACTCAGTATATAACCTTTGATATTTCTTTCACTTAGCATAATACTATTGAGATTGTTGTATTTGAGTTGGGTTTCTTGTAGGAAGTGGATAGTTGGATTACTGATTATTTTTATCCACTCTACCAATCTGTTTTTTGGTGCATTTAGACTCCTTATATTTAATGCAATTACTGATATTAGAACTTAATTCAGCCATTGATTAGGGTTTTTTTGTTCCATTTCTTCTCTCATTTTTGTTTTTCCTCTTCCTGTTGGTTATTTAAACATATTTTATAATTTCACTTTTACTTATCTATAGCGTTTATGAGTGTATTTTCTTGTAGGCATTATTTAATGGTTGTTCTAGCTATCACATTGTATATACATTCCTTATCAGTTTACTGGTGTCAACATTTTATCCATTCAAATTAAGTGTGGAAATCTTACCTTCCATCATATCTCCTTTCCCTTTACCATCTCTCATTTATAATATAATTGTCATATTTTCTTTACATTCTTGAAGACCTACACCTGAGAACTACACCCAAAACTATACATGTTATAATTTTTGTTTCAATTGCCAAATATTACATAGTAAACTCAAGCACAGAAGAACAATCTATTATATTTATTCATATGTTTGCTCTTGGCATTGGTTTTCCTTCCTGATATGACAAGATTTCTTCCTTTACTATTTCTTTTCTCTTTAGAGAAATTATTTTGGCCATTTTTTTACATTAGGTCTTTTGGAAACAAATTCTCTCTTTTCCTTCATCTGAGAATACATTAATTCTCTCTTCTTTCCGGGATGATATTTTAGCAGATACAGAATTCTGGTTTGATGGCACTTCTCTTTTAGCCCTTAAAAGATATTGTGTCCTTCCTTCTGAACTTTCTGGTTTCTGATGAGAACTCAACTGTCTTGTTTCATTTCTCTTTGGCTACTTTCAAGATTTTTCTGTGTAGTTTTTGAAAATTTAGTAATGTATATTGGTGTGTATTTCTTCTTGTGTTTTTCTTCTTTAGGACTCAAAAATTAGGGAAATTTTCTACCATTATTTCTTTAAATATTTTTTAGGCAACACCTATTCCTAACCTTCAACAACACCTATCTCCATCCATCTTCTTCTAAGACTTTGATAACAATAGTATTAAATTATTTGTAAATAGTATAAATTATTAAAACTCAGGTGTTTCTAACTTGGTTTATTTCTTTGTTTCTTTTCTGTGTCATTCAGAGGTTATAATCTTGGTGTTGGCATCTGTTGATTGTCTTTTCTCATTCAAGTTGATATTTTTATGGTTTTGGTAAAATAAATCATTTTTTATTGAAATTTTAAAATTTAGCGTATTATTTCATGAGGCTCTGGGTTTTTATTTGGATCTCCTCTTTTGATAGGACTTCTCTGACAAACCTAGCAAGGGAATCATTATTGCCTCATTACTGCAAGGGTACCGTGTTTCCAATTTGGCTTCCTTTGACACTGTGGTGAAAGAAAGCTCCATACTAAAGGCTCGTGGTGATAGTCCTGATTCTACACTAGGTTTTTTTCAGAAAGGAAAGGAAGAGTATCTCAATACTGCCAAATGGGGGTAGTCATTTTGGCTTCCCACGTGGTTTGATATATATATAATTTTTGCTTAAAATATGATAACATGAGAATCCCTTAAATTTCATTACCTACATTTGTAAAATTGGAATAATAATACTTCACCCCAGATTTCTGTGAATAGCAAATCACACGCAGTAAGTAAAGATTTTGGCACCGTGCCTAGAGCTTAATTAAGTATTCAGTAAACTGTAACTCTGCAAACAGGAACTGCAACTTGAAAAGATTTTAGTAAAAAATCCCTGGTAAAGAGAATAAGGCAAAAACTAATATCAAGAATAACACTAGAGGGAAATAATCTTTAATTTTTTTAACTATCAATTAAAAAAAAAAACTATCAATTATGTCCCAGTCTTTATAATTATTGTATGTTTAATTCTGAATATCATCTTTGAGGCAGATAATATTATCTTGTCATTTAATAGATGAAAACACTCATGAAAAAAGAGATACCCAGTTTTCAAAGAATACAATATTTGGACAGAACTTGTAACATTCTCAAGGCAATAGCCCAACAGAGAGTGATCCTTTCTGAATCTACAATATCTAAAAATTTCCAAACTGACCTATTCAAATTATATATGTTAAGTATACACTTAAGATTTTTGAAACCACATGAACAAAATCATGTGGAGTCTATTGAATTAACCAAATAAAAATATGAATTACAATCCATATTCATGCATGAGATTAAATCAGCTCTCTCTACCCAATCCACAGAAAGTATTACACAGAAGAACAAATTGAATTCTTTAAAAGCACTTACAAAAGAATAAAAATTAATGGCTATATGCTTTAAATAAAAAATAGATCTGAAAAGTAGAAAAAAATCACTCTGGAACAAATTAGATAATGTGGTATCTTGCAAAAACAAAAAGAGAAACAAACACACAAACAACCATGGATTTATCATCACTTTAGAAATTCAAAATTCAAGCTGCACTAATGCATTAAGGCTACAACTTTCTTCCAATAGTAGTGCTGAGGGAAAGAGAAAGGAGAATAAAAATACCTTTCTACTTTAATTCCGCTCTGCTGTGGATCGTGTGATTCACTTTTGGTGTTACTTCTATAACCACATAGTAAAACTACCATTAGTGTCTGAAATGTTATTCCATTTGTTTGTTTGCTTATTTAAACTGTTGGAGGAAGAAGACAGAGAATGATTGGAGTTTGCAAAACACACATGATTCCAGTGAAAGTAAGAGTCCAGTCAAGTGCAATATATGCCAAAATATGGTCTCTAAACAAGCAGCAATTGCATATTCTCATTCTTATCCAAACAGAGTTGAACCAGAAACCATGGGTGGAGATCCCAAATCTGTGTTTTAAGAAACACATAATACTACATAATACTTATGTATGCTAAAGTTGGAAAACCACTGATGTAGAGAGCATAACCAGCTTTTTTTTTCAATTCCTATCAGTTGATGCCATTAATATCTATATATCAATACATCAAAAGACAATTCTAAAACCAATCCAAACAAGAGCAGAGACATAAGATATGTGCTCTCTAATGTCTAATGTATGGACCTGAAACATTATTTCCCTTCCATGGGCACTGGCTATTCACTTCCCCACTAACTCCTTTTTTGTTGGTGACTTTCACCCACCATTACCTTCCACAGTGCTTTGGCCTTGCCATACTACTGAGATATAGCTTAACTTTCTCCACTGACAATCAACTCTTCCTTCAAATTTACTTCTTTCTTGAAATACTATTCCTTACTTAAATATCAGCCTCCTTGACTGCTACTCTTTTTGATACTCTGTCAAGTTTCATCTAATCTTGGAAATTGGTTATATTGCTTGCCTTTTGTTGATTGTCAACAGTATACCAGTCTGTAAAATTATAGAGATAAATGAACTATGCAAGTTTTTATGGTTTATAGAGTTTATAATGTAGAGTGGATAATGCACATTGATGGAATAATTATAAGTATAGCTGTGTAAAAGAAAACAGATAGAAGCAAGTTTTAGGAGAATATTGTACTCTGGGTTGGAGATTCAGAGAAGGGTACTCTGATAAAGTGCATATACATTAAATCCTAGAGCAAAAGAGCAGAAATTAGCTACATGCAGAAGACACAAGGATGAACATGTATGAATTTCCTAAGGAAGGAAGATGGGTATTTTAAGCACTCAAAAGAAGTATAGTTGGGAGAGAGTGACATGGGGATGAGGCTATGTAATTGCACACAGAGTACTCAGCTTGGGAGTTAGATACTCAGGACTTTCTAAGTCAGGTAAAGAGTACTTAATTTAATCCTCCATGCAATTAAAAAAATATATTGAGTGGTATGAGGACCTTTGCCACAAAGAAATATTGCTCAGAAGACCACAGAAAATGAATTTGAGGAGGATAAGAGTGGATGTCAAAAAAAGAGCCAAGAATCTACTGGCATCAGGTAAGGGAGAGATGATAATAACCTAGACTGAAGTGATAGTATTGGAGATAGAATGTTACAGATGGGTTTGAGAGATGATTAGTTGTTGCCAGGGTGGTCAAGAATAAAACCTGGTCTCTAGCATAAAGGAATTGATAACATCAAGATCATATTTTTTCAATAACATTGAAATTGAAATTCAATTTTTGTTGTCATACATTATTTCTAGAAGTATTTTTCAAAATTTTTACAGTATTTAAATATATACATTAGTATTCTCATCCTTGAATCACAGTGAAGAAAGCACTAATTTGTAGGGAAGAGTAGAACTCTTGCCAATTGCCATTTGTATCATAACTGGTATTCATTAGAAACACTAACATTCTCATAATGGTATTTTGAACTTGAAGTGAAAGGCTTAGGCTCTTTATAATACAAATGTATCATGTCTAGAAAATACATTCAAATTCTAAACATTATTCAGTTATAAAAAGGAAGCCATAAAAAGGAAGGAAATCTTTCCATTTGTGACAACATACATGGACTTTGAGGAAAGTATGCAAAATGAGATAAGTCAGATGAGGAAAGACAAATACTACACTGGGAGTGGGTGAATTAGGGATATGTTGTTTAAGGGTAAACACTTGGAGCTTATAAATATTCCCTGGAGATCTAATGCACAGCATCATGATTTTAGTCAACAATACTATATTCTAAACTTCGAAGTGACAAAGAAATTAAATCTTAATTGTTCCTCACCACAAAAAAATAATAATTATGCATCATGATAGAAGTCTTAGCTAACACTGTGGTGGTAATCATATTGTAATACATAAATGTTTTAAATCAACACATTATACACATTCAACTCACAAAATGTTATATGTCAATTGTGTTTCAATTAAAAAAAATGAACATATTACTGTGGTGCACTGCTGAAGAAAATCCCTTAAAAGAGTAAACAAGTGTTTTGCTCGAATTTCAATATCATAAAAGCATTGTTTTTAATTTTATTTCTTAATTCATGGGAGTACTTTTCTTTCAAAGTCAGCTTATATCATACTGGAAAAATATTGTTTCAGATTTGTTGCCTATATCTTCTCACAGCATACTGAGTGGTAACCTTAGTGACCACAGTTAAATTTTACAATTACCAGTAATTAAATTAAAACTGAATAAAGTTCAGGAGACATGTTTTGACTATTAATCATTTTCTATAACTTTAACTCATATATCTATTTCATTTTCATTGTTGCTGTGCAAATGATATCCCATAAGTACTAATACCCACACGTTTTTATATTCTACTCACAATACAATCACCAGCTTGTTTTCTTATAATTTGGATTAAATATTAAACTAAGAAAAAAATTCATTGAACTTCAGTTTCAGCTCTGAGATATAAAGAGCTAAAAAGAACATTGCTTCTAACAAGAAAGTAGATAAACTGCAATTTAATATTTTTCCTGATCTATCAGAGAACTGAGGTTGCAGAGCAAACAAATAATCCAAACTACAGAAAGGGACAGGAACCTGCAGGGAGAAATAAGATTGGAACAACTGTTTACCTAGGGCAGAAGAAACAAAACATCACAGAAACCAGTAAGAAGTTTCAGCTGGGAGTCTTAAGAAATTGCTATTGTTGAGTGGCCCGACATGAGATAGTAAATTCACACCCAATTTCAGGCTTTTCTTTCAGAAAATCCAGGAGGATTAGAAAAAGTCTTACCAGAAGAAGAGAAAGGAATGCAGAGAAATTTGTGGTGCTGAATTGGGGAAGTAGAAACAAACTTAAAACTTTACCCATGACCATTTGCCTATTGTGCCTTAAGAAATAAGAGCTTTAATTTGTCTTAGGAGAGCCAAAATCCTAAATCAAACAAATAAAAACAACAACAACAACAAAAACACCCAAATCTATATAGCCATGGTGCACTGGTGGAAACCTACTCTAGCTTGGAAGTAACAAGAGAGAAAAATAAAAAGTTTTACTTTTATGGAAGAGACAGGACTATATGCCAGCACTATATTTGGAAGAGACAGGAACATTTATGAAGGTCACAACCTCAAGACTCAGGTTTACAATGCCTGCTTAAAACTAAGGTTTAATCAAAGAATGCCATTCTGGGGCACCTGGGTGGAATAGCTGGTTAAACGTCTGACTCTTAGTTTCAGCTCAGGTCATAATCTAAGGGTTGTGAGACTCAGCTCCACATTGGGCTCCTGCTCAGTGAAGAGTCTGCTGGAGATTATCTCTCCCTCTTTTTCTGCCCCTCCCACTAGTGCTTTCCCTCTGTCTCTCTCAATCAATCAATCTTTTTTTTTTTTTTTTTTAAGTACCATTCCATTTCTGTTCACTATCAACATAGTAGAAACTATCACATAACACTAAAGTAAAATACAGGGACAGATATAAGGGAATGCTCTCTGGGAAGCAGCACAAAGGAAAGATCCAAAGCTAAGTGAGCAGCAAATTTAACAAAGGAATTTGAAGCCTCTAATACACTGAGGGTAACCATAGCAACAATAAACTTCAAAACCAACCCAACTCCTTAATAGGTAAAAACAAACCCCTATGCTGAAAGTCTAATAGAGAGAAAGATGTAGTCATCTCCAAGTATAATCTTCAGTTTCTAGTGTCCTAATAACATGTACAGCTTTCAACAACAGCAAATAAAACTTTGAGGCATACAAAAAGCACAATCTGAAAAGACAAAGCAATCATAAGAACTAGATTCAAATAGAATACAAACGTTGGAAATGTGAGACAAAGGTGTTAAAGGCTCTAATTGATAAAGTAAACAATATGACAGTGCAGATAGGTAACTTCAGCATGTTGGAGGAAACTACAAGAAAAATCAACTGGAAATTTTAGAAATCAAGAACACAGTAACAGAGATAAAGAATGCCTTTCAAGATGCTTGGAATTGACATAGACCAGGAAAGAATCAGTGGTTCTGAAGATAGGTTAATAAAAATTAACTAACGGAAATGCAAAAAGAAAAAAAAGCATGAAAATAAATGAACAAACAGAAAACAAACCAGATCTTCCAAGAAAGAAGGACACAGCTGAAAGTATTGTACTTATTGATTTCAAACTATTTTACAAAGCTATAGTAATCAGAACAGTATGGTATCTACATAAAAACAGACACATAAATCAATGGTATAAAATAGGTCAGAAAAAAAGCTATGCATCTGTGGTCAATTAATTTATAACAAAAGGACCAATGAGGACCAATACCAGTCTCTTCAATAAATTGGGTTGTGAAAATTGGACAGCCACATTTAAAAGAATGAAACTAAAGCACTGTCTTACATGACACAAAAGAATCAACTCAAAATGGACTAAAACACTTAAATGTAAGACCTGAAACCATAAATACCTTAGAAGAAAACATAAGCAATAATCTCCTTCATATACATCTTGGTGATAATTTTTTTTGTATCTGAAACCAAAGCAAAGACAACAAAACAAAAATAAATAAGTGAAACTACATTGAAATTAAAAGCTTCTTCACAACAAAGGAAACCATCAACAAAAAAGAAAAGGCAACCTTTGAATGAGAAAAAAAATTTGTGACTCATATATTTGATAAGATGTTAGCATCTAAAGTATATAAGGAATGTCTACAACATAATAGCCAAAAAAAGCAAAACCAAAAATAAACAAAAAAATTGATTAAAAAATTGGTGGAAGACATGAATAACCTTTTTTTTGAAAGTTATATAAATGGCCAACAGGTACATGAAAAGGTACTCAACATCACTAGTCATCACAGAAAGGCAAATAAATCAAAACCACAAAATCAGCACATACCTATTACAATGGCTGTCATCAAAAAGATAAAAAAAAAAAAAAAAGAAAAAAACAAGTACTAGTGAAGATGTGGAGAAAGTAAAAACCAGGTACACAGCTGGTGGGAATGTAAATTGGTGCGGCCACTATAGAAAATAGTGTGTGACTGTGTGTCTGCAATGGAATATTACTCAGCCATAAGAATAAAATACCTCTGTCATTTGCAGCAGTGTGGATAGAGCTTGATAGCGTTGTGCTAAGTGAAATAAGTCAGAGAAAGATAAATACAATATGATTTCACTTGTCTATCAAATATTAAAAACAAAAACCCAAACTTGGATTCAGAGAATAGAACAGACCATTGATTGTCAGAGTGGCATAGGTATGAAATGGGTGAAAGTGGTCAAAACATAAAAATTACAGTTATATAATAAATAAGTCCTAGGGATGTAATGTACAGCATGGTGACTATAGTTAGTAATACTGTACTGCATATATTTTTTAAAAGATGTATTTATTTGACAGGGGGTAGAGAGAGGGGCAGAGAGAGAAGGAGAGAAGAAAATCCCAAGAAGACTACCCACTGAGCAGGGCTCAATTTCACAATCCTGAGATCATGACCCAAGTCAAAACCAAGAGTCAGAACTTAACTGACTGAGCTACCCAGGTGCCCCAATACTGTACTGTATATTTGAAGGTTGCATGGAGAGTGGATCTTAAAAATTCTCATCACAAGAAATAAATTGTAACTATGGGATCCCTGGGTGGCGCAGCGGTTTGGCGCCTGCCTTTGGCCCAGGGCGCGATCCTGGAGACCCGGGATCGAGTCCCACATCAGGCTCCGGTGCATGGAGCCTGCTTCTCCCTCTGCCTTTGTCTCTGCCTCTCTCTCTCTCTCTGTGTGACTATCATAAATAAATAAAAATTAAAAAAAAATTAAAAAAAAAAAGAAATAAATTGTAACTACATGTGGTGATAGATGTTAACTCGACTTATTTTGGTGATCATTTTGTACTCTATGCATATATTGAATTATTATTTTATATACCTATAACTAATATAATGTTATACATCAATTATATCTCCAACTAAAAATGAATTAAATAGATGGTAGAAAAAAAATCAATAAAACCAGATGCCGGTTATTTAAGATCAATAAAGTTAATGAATCTCTAGCCAGGCTAACACAGAAAAGAATAAGAAGACACAAATTATCAATTTTTGGAAGGAAAGAAGAAACTTTACAACTGATCCTACAGTCATTGAAAGCATAGTATAATGATACTATGGATACCACTAAAGCCAATAAACTCAGCTTACATGGAAAACACACATAGCTCAAAATTAAGGAAGAAATATGGGTGCCTTGGTGGCTCAGTTAGTTGAGTGTCAGATCCTGGATTTCAGTTTAGGTCATGATCTCAGTGTCCTGGGATCGAGCCCTGTTTCAGACTCTGCACTTGGTGCAAAATCTGTGAGGATTTCTCTCCCTCCGTTGGCCCCTCCCCCTACTGGCACTCTCTCTTTCCCCTCTCTCTCTCTAAACTAAATATATAAATCTTAAAAAAAAAAAAAAAAGAAAGAAAAAGAAAAGGAAGGAAGAAATTCAGGAAGAAATAGATCACCTGGACAGTAATATATACAAGGAAGAAATTGAAGTTAGGAAAAATACCTTCCAGAAAAAGAAACTTTAGAACCATATACTTTACTGGTGAATTCTACTTAATATTTAACTAAGAAAAAACAATTTTGACAAAGAAGAGCAAATTTGGAGGACTCCTGATATCTGATTCAATACTTAACATAAAGCCACAATAATCGAGATATTATGATCTTGGTGAAAGTATAGACACATTAATCAATGCAATAGAATTCAAAAACCAGAGTTTCACAAAAACATTGGCAGAACTAATTTCCAGTTCTGCCTGTAAGAAGCTTGGAAGTCACCACTCCATCCAAACAAGTACAAAGCTAAACAGACTCAACAATTCTTAGATCCACAAGAGAGGGGAGGACACCAGGCAAACTGTCCCCACAACTAGAGAGACAGACAGGAGAATACAGGGAGTCACAGCTTACTGAAGCAGACCCATAAGCTGAAACCATCACAGGAACCAGCGCTGGGGTAGGAACACCTGAACTGTACTTGATGAACTGTAGGAAGCTCAGTGTGGACGATGTTGAGGCTTAAAAATTCCATCAAGATCCAATCATGGAGAGCCCCTCCAATATTGAGAGCTTTACCTCCAGGAGCTCAAACTGATTAACACAATAAATATTTAAAGAAAATCTCCTCAGGCTTCTGTCAGGGTAAGGGGAAATGAACCATCATGAACAAGACATTCTACTTTTAACAAGGCCTGCCCTAAAGGAAAACTAGTTAAGCAGACCCTTACCTACTGTGGTATTATGAAAGCTGAGATGACCTGAGTCCAATTCATCCCACTCTAGCCATTTTGTCCCACCAAAAAGGGGAGAAAAAAAAAACTGATAAACACTTGTGAAGTTTACAGTCTAGAAGCATAGGCTCACTAGAAGATTGAGACCTAATCATGGGACCACAGAACTCTTCTCTCCCCGTTTCTCCACCATATTGCTAAAGGCCTATTTACAACAGTTCCTTTTACCTACTGCATCATGCCTGTCTATCGAGAAAGATCACAAGACATACCAAGAGACAAAAAAACAAAACCAACAACAACAAAAAAAAAAACACATAATTTGAAGAAATAGATTAGGAGCATCACACCAGACATGGCAGGAATGTTGGAATTACCTAAATGGGAATTTAAAATATCAATGATTAACATGGTAAGGGCTTTAATGGATAAGGTAGTCATTAAGCAAGAATAGATGGGCAATGTAAGCAGAGAGATATAGATTTTAAGAAAGAACCCAAAAGAAATGCTAAATATAAAAAAATCTAATAATAAGGGAGAATGACTTTGATGGGTTTATTTGTAGACTAGACACAGCTGAGGAAAGAATCTCTGAGCTTGAGGATATAGCAGTAGAATCCCTGACACTGAAAAGAAAAGAGAACAAAGATTAAAAACCAAAACAAACAACATAACAGAATATTCAAGAACTGTGGGAAAAGTACAAAAGATGTAACATATGCATAACAAGAATATCAAAAAGGGAAGAAAGAGACAAAGGAACAGATAAATATTTGAAAAGATAATGACTGGTAATTTCCCCAAGTTAGTGTCAGACACCAAACCACAGATTCAGGAAGCTCAGAGAACAACAAATAGGAGATTAAGAGATACAAGCTTCCATTTATAAAATAAATGCCATTGGGATGTAATTAATGTAAAATACAGGGAATACAGTCAATAATATTGTAATAATTTTGTATGGTGACAGATGGTAACTAGACTTTTCATGGGGATCATTTTAAAATGCATAAAAATGTCAAATCACTACCCTGAAACTAACAGGATATTGTATGCCAATTATACTTCAATAAAAAAATAACAGCAAGCAGAATAAATAGCAAAATTTTTTTTAATTACATATAGACATATTTTCAAATTACAGAAAAAAGGAAAAAATATTAAAAGAAACTAGAATTTTAAAAATGTCTTACTTACCTGGAACAAAAGCAAGAATTTCATATGATTTATCTGGAGAAGCACAGAGGCAAGAAAGTAATGGATTTAAAATGTTGAGAGTAAAAACACCAACTTAAAAATCTTTTCCCTGAAAAATTCTCCTTTAAAAGTAAAGGAGAAATAAAAACTTTCTAGATTAAAATTGAGGGAATTTCTTGTCAGTAGAGTTATCTTGCAAGAAATGCTTAAAAGAAGTTTTTTGGTTGGGAAAAAATGTAATATAGGTCAGAAATTGGATCTATTTAAAGGAAAAGTATCAAAGAAGGAATAAGTGAAAGTAAAAGAAAACTTGCTTTTTCTTACTCTTAATTGACCTCACAGATATCAGTTCATTTAAAATAATAATAGCAAAAAAGGTACCCACTTATATATGCTTAATATATATTCTACATATGTACATATGTTTATACAAACATGAAATAAATAGCAGTAATGATAGGAGGGGCATCTGGAAGGAATCCGCATTACTTTGTTATTGTGAAATACTCCTACTACCCATGAAGTGGTATATTGCTATTTGAAAGTGGACTTAGGTTAGTTGTATATATATATACAGTAGACTCTAGGGCAACCACTGAAAAGTATAGCTAACATGCTAAGAAAGAAGAAAAAAAAATGGAATCATATGTAACACTCAGTTAAAACCATAAAGGCAGAAAAAGATTGGAAGACAAAGTAGAACAAAGCTATTTTATGGATATAGACAATGAATTGTAAAGTTTATATGGGGAGGCAAAAGACTCAGAATAACCAACAAAGTATTGAAAGAGAAAAACAAAGTCAGAGGATTGACACTAGTCAACCTCAAGAATTACTAAAAACCTACAATAATCAAGAAACTCTGGTAGTGTCAAAAGAACAGAGAAATAGATCAATAGAACAAAATAGAGAGGATGCCTGGGTGGCTCAGAGGTTGAGCGTCTGCTTTTGGCTCAGGGCATGATCCTAGAGTCCTGGGATCGAGTCCCATATAGGGGTCCTTGCATGGAGCCTGCTTCTCCGTCTGCCTGTGTCTCTGCCTCTCTCTCTCAATCCCTCTCTCTCTCATGAATAAATAAATAAAATCTTAAAAAAAAAAAAAAAACAGAGACCAGGAATAGACAGGCATAAAAATGTAGTCAACTGACCTTTGACAGATGAGTGAAGGCACTATAATGAAATAAAGGTAGTGTCTTTAACAAATGGTACGGAAACACCTGGACATCTACATGTAAAAAAAAATGCATCTAGATATACCTTTCACAAAAATGAACTCAAAATGGATCACAGATATAAATGTAAAATCCAAAATTTACAATTTCTAGAAGATAATATCAGAGAAAACCTAGATGATCTTGGGTATATTGATGCCTTTTCAGTACAACATGAAAGACATGTTTTATGAAGGAAATAATTGATAAGCTGGACCTCATTAAAATTAAAATTTCTGGTCTGCAAAAGATAATATGAGTAGAAATAGAAGACAAGCCACAGACTGGTAGAAAATATTTGAAAAAAAAAAAAAAAAAAAACACTTCTGTTACAGGACTATTGTCCGAAATATACAAGAACTCCTAAAACAACATTAAGAAAAAAAAAAAAAAACTTTATTTAAAAAATGGTCTTAATGGCCTAAGAATCCTGACATACACCTAACCAAAAAGGAAATAGATATGGCAAATAAGAATATGAAAACATGTTCCACCTTAAAAGTCATCAGGGAAGTACAAATTAGAACAACAATGAGATATGTCTACATACCTACTAGAATGCCCTAAATCGGGATCACTAACAACACCAAATGTTGACAAGGGTGTGGTGGGACAGGAACTCTCACACATTGCTGGTCAGAATGCAAAATGGTACAGCCACTGTGGAATACAGTTTGATGGTATCTTATAAAACTAGACACACTCCTACTACACCATCCAGCATTTGTGCTTTTTGGTATCCATCAAAAGAAATGAAAAACTAAGTCTGCACATGGACATTTACAGCAGTTATTTCATAATGTCAAAACTTGGAACCAACCAGGATGTCCTTCTGAAATTGAATGAATGAGTGAACTGTGACAGCTAGACATTGAACTATTATCCAGCACCAAAACTGAATGAGATATCAAGCCATGAACAAAACATGCAGGAAACATAAATATATACAATTAAGAGAAAAAAGCTGAATCTGAAAGAGCTGTATACGGTATGATTCCAACTTTATGACATGCTGGAAAAGGGGAAATTATGGAAAAAATAAAGATTGGTGGTTATCAGGGTTGAGGCAGTAAGAAATGTGTAGGCAAAGAACAGAGAACTTTTAGAGTAATGAAAATACTCTATACAATATTATAATGATGGATATATGTCATTAAACATTTATCCAAACCCATGGAATTCACGATGCCAAAAGTGGACCCCAAAGTAAACTCTGGACTTTGAGTGATAATGTTATGTCAATGTAGGTTCATTCTTTGTTTCAAAAAAATATACCAATCTGGCGAATGATGTTAGTGATGGGGAGGCTATCCCGTTATCTCAGTATTCCCATATGAGATATATGGGGAACCTTGGTACATTCCTCTCCATATTGTAAATATTATAAAATGGCTCTAAAAAAATAAGATCAATTTAAGTGAAAAGAAAAAAAAAAGGAAAGAAAGAGAGGAGAAGAAAAGAAAAGAAAAAATCAACTCTTGACTGAGGTACAAAAGCAATATGATGGAGAAAGGATCATATTTTCAACAAATGATGTAAGCCAACTAAATGTTCATATATAAAATAATTAACCTCAGTACATGCTTCACAGCTTATACAAATGTTAAATTAAAATAGATTATTAGCCCTCAATATAAGATGTAAAACTATACAATTTCTAGAAGAAAACATAGGAGAAGATTTGCATGCCACTGGATTTGGTGATTGGTTTTTAGATATGACAGCACAAGCATAATCCATAAAATATTAATGGATGAGCTTCACTAAATTAAATCTTTTGCTCTTAAAAAAAACTGGTAAGAGGATAAAAATGCAACTCACGGACTGGAATAATATATTTGCCAATCACCTAAGTCCTCAAAGGACTTATATAATACGTACATACACACACATCCCAATTTAAAAAAAATTCAATGGAAAAAAATAGGCAAAAGATCTAAACAAACACTTCTCCAACAGATATACAAATGCAAAATAAACCTATGAAAAATGTCCAACATTATTAGTCATTAGAGAAATGCAAAATAAAACCAAAATAATACAACACAACATATCTTTAGAATAACTCTCTTTAAAAAAATAAAACTCTCAATATGAAATACTGGGGGAAATGCAGTACAGAGCATCAGGAACTCTGATTCATTGCTCTTGGGAATGAAAAATGGTACAGGCACTTTGGAAACAAGTTCACAGTTTCTTAAAACGTTAATCATACACTTATAAAACAATCCAGCCATCCCACTCCTACGTATTTACCCAAGAAAATTGAAATTTTTTTTCATACAAAACCTGCATGTGAATGTTTTTAGCAGCTTTATTGATAATGGCCAGAGCCTGGGAATAACAAGGTATCCTTCAGCAGGTGAATGATTAAATCAACTGTTATACATTTATAAAATGGATTACTACTCAGATCTAAGAAAAATTCTCTATTGGTTCATATTACAACATGAATTAACCTTAAATATATTTTGTTATTTGAAAGAAGCCAAACCCCAAGACTACACTTTTTTTTTTTTTTACACACTCCCGCCTACATTTTGTATCATATCCTTTTTATACAACATTCTGGAAATAGCAAAACAATAGTGATAGAAGACTGGACATTGATTGTCAGAAATTTATGTGTGTGTGAGCCTAAGGGAAGGGGGCCACCTCAGAGAATTTTTTGATGCTGGAACTGTTCTGTATGATACCTCAAGGCTGGATACATAACTGTATTTTCACAGCCAATAGAAGAGTACAGCATAGAGATGCCTGGGCGGCTCAGCGGTTGGGTGTCTGCCTTTGGCCCAGGGTGTGATCCTGGGGTACCAGGACCGAGTCCCGCATCGGGCTTCCTGCATGGAGCCTGCCTTCTCCCTCTGCCTGTGTCTCATGAATAAATAAATAAATCTTTGAAAAAAATTAGAAGAGTACAGCACAAAGCATGAACTTGATGCAGACTATAGGAAAATCAAAGAGGATATCAATCACAGTATAAAATGTAAGCTGTGACAAGGGAATCTAAATCTATTATAAATGTATCTGTAGGTTACATGAAGGTGAACCAGGAGGAGCTGACCTAGGTGACTTTTTTTTTTTTTTGGGTGACTTTCAAAAACTGTGTTTTGACTAGATAAAGACTAAAGATGAAACAAATAACTGTATAATAACATTATAATATAGTTTATAAATTTGTTACTCATAGGTGTGCATTGAACAATTCTTAAATTGATTTATATGCATGCTAGGTTGAATAAATAGATATATAAATTAAAGATAATGAGAACTAAGTTTCTCACTGTCAGAAAAATAAGTTATATAAATATAAATATGAGCAAGGTGGAAGGCATGACTGAACCCTGTGGTAATGGATTAGAGTGGAATATATCATCACGAACTCATATTCATCTTAATATACATCAGATAAATAGATACACAAATATAGATATGTGTGGACACATAGGTTAGAATACATATACATATTTCTTATTTTGTCTACTAAGAGGGCATACAACCTGTAACACCCCACGTGAAATGAGTACACTTTACCAAGATATTGGATTCTAAATTCCAACCTCTACTAAAAGGATCAGGGCTCTTTTAAGCAACAGTTGATTCTAGAGCTGTAATTAGGAAAATATAAAGTGTACTAAGTATCTTTCAGGGCCAAGAATAAGGAAGTACTGAAAACAAATAAACAAAAGACTGGGTACATTTCAAAACGATACAGCAACCAACCTGAAATGGCTTCCAATGTTCAAAGCTGGAATATTTGATCAGCAAAATAAATCATTATATTATTAGGTTATAATGCAAAGCATAAGATAAATATCCATGAATATATATACAAATCATTTATGTGTGTATATATATATATAATTTATATATAAGTGATTAAAAAATAACTAGAAGGGACAAATCTTTCCTATAGATGAATTCCAAATAATTCATGAATAAAAAAAAAATAATAAAAAATGAGGGAAGTAGATCACCATTAAAATACTACAGTAATAATTGCTGCAGGCAAGATCCACTACTGACTAATTAGCAGGCCAACTCTAAAGAAAAATAAAATAGTTCCATAACCTCAAAGTATCCCCCTGAAAATATTTCCTAATTACTATGGTTGTTTAAGTTATATCCATAAAGTCTTTGATATTTATCACTCCAGGAGACGGAGCTTAATTCTCTTTTCCTTGAATGTGGGATAGAATGAGTGGTTTGCTTATAACAAACAGAATATGGAAAGGAAAAAATAGCAGCTTTACAGTGGAGAAATCTAGCAGACATCACCTTCACTCTGTCACCAAGGTTAAAATGACCAGCAATAAACCATCTTGCTGTTATATACTAATGTGACTAGAAGAACACTTCTCTTCTGTATTCATCTTCCCTTAAATAACTTTTCCCAGTTTAATTAAGAGAGAACATCAAAGAAACTTATACTGGGGGACCTTCTACAAAATACCTGATTAGTTCTTAAAAAGTAGCAGTGTTATGAAGGACCAGTAAAGAGAATATTGCACAGATTGAAGGAAGCTAAAGGTAAAGTGGTGATTGAATACAGTATGGTAGACTGGGTTGTACATTAGGGCATAAAGAAAGGACATTAGGGGAAAAACTACTGAAATCTGATAAAAGTATATTGCCTAGTTAATATTTTTCTGACATTATCTTCCTAGTTTTGATTAATTCATCATAGTTATATGAGATGGAAGCTATGAAATATAGGAATTCTCTGTGCAATCTTTGTAAAACTTCCATAAACCTAAAATTATTTCAAAATAAAAAGTTAAAAAATAAATCATGGGTTCTTACATAGATTCCACACATACGCTCAGGGCTGATTCATACTTTGATATTTGTTGTTTTGGACAACTCTAAATTGACATATCTATTAAGACACATATGGGCTATTAACTTTTTTTCTATTATATGCCACTGATAGTGTGTAATGACAAGGAATGCCATTTGAGAGAGGAATTATGCCAACCGCTAATTCTGTTTTCTTTTCGAGCATAGTATTTCTCTGGTTTTCTAAGACTCTTGGCAGTAGTTTATGTCATGTCTATTAATGCTGTAATGTGGAGTGAAACTTTGAATGATTCTTCTACACTTAGTTGTTCTTCTGGATTTACTGACAAAACTCTTCCTTTAACTAGAAAATATCCATTTGTATTTTGGGAAAAAATAAAATAATTTCATTGGTTACCAAAGACTATAATATTTAATTTGAAAATATCTGATAATCTATGATGACGTAGCACTATCTGGGGTAAAAGTTTTATAGGAGAAAATAAACTTTGATCGGAGCAAACTAATCACTGTTTCCAGTAAAATAATATATAGAAATTTCTCTTTTTTTTGTACAGATGCATTACACTCTCAGATTCACTTAATTAGCACAAATAGATTTATATCATAAATTCATAATGCAGCACTGTTCACTATGATTACAACTTGAGTCTGAGTTCTGGTATTACATTGCTATTTTCTCTTCTTCAGTGAGCCATTGTTAAGCCATAGATACATCATTGTGAGTTAGTGATTTTATTAATTTTCTATTGCTCTATAACAAATAATGACTGCCCTAAGTTTTTTTTTTTTTTTTTTAAAGACACGCATTTTATTTCACAATTTCCATAGGTCAGGAGTCTGACATGACTTGACCACGTTCTCTGTTCAGGATTCCACAAAGTCCTAATCAAAGTTATTAGTTGGGCTGCATTTGCATCTGGAAGTGTGACTGGGAAAGAATCCATTTCTACTACTCACTCAGGTTGTTGACATAATTGATTTTCTTGTTACTCTATGACTCACGGTTCTACTTTCCATAGGCTAGAAGTTGCCTCCTGTTTCCGGAGGTCACCCACGGTTCCCAGAGGCTTTGCCATATTGGGCTTCTCCCCATGGTTGCTCCATCAGGTCTGCAAGCAGAATTTCTACTTCCAGTCTATTGAAGATAGTGTCATAGATAAGGTCACTTAATCATGAAAATGACATCCTATCACCTCGCTATGGGCTATTGATCCAAGTCATACGTCTCATCCACTCCCGAGGGAAGTGATTATACAGTGGCATACCCACTAACAGTTGAGGATCATCATAGGATATATCTGCCATGGCAATGTAATATATAATATCATCATAAAACGGAAATTAAATTAATTGAAAACACCAAAACATAAATCATATGAGATTATGTTCATTGAGAATTTTTGTGTTCTATCAACTGAATACTAGGTGAAAGATTCTTGTAAAACAGCACCAACCTTTACAGATTTTATGATTATTAATAACATAATGGTAATGTATGTACAATTATAATTAAATTTACATATCACATGTATCCATGAAAATTTATTTTTCTCTGAAACTACTAAAATGCCCATCAGCCATTTAACAGATCACCTGAGACCACCAGTACTGAACAGACTCTTCCTTAAGAAATGGCGCCTGGAGTATAGATCTATTAGACAATAGTCCATGTTATCTCATCAAGATAAAGATATGGATTTGGTGCATCTTCCTCACTCTGATTATAAAGATGCTTTGATATTTTTTCTTCTCAGTAAATTCTCTCTTGGTTGATATTTCAGTGAATGTAAAAAAATGTGATAGAACTGTTACAACATGTAACATCTCCTTGTCTCCTGGGGAGATAATTTATGTGCAAAGGTGAATGCATAGCATTTTTTGATACATTACTATACTGGAGCTCTAGCTAAGTTGTGAAAATGTAGAGGGATGAGTAAGACAAGATCCCAGATTTTCTTGCTATTTAAAGCAGGCACTATTAAAGTGTGCCATGGCAACTGTTTATGTAAAAGATGGGCAAGAAGTGATCTCAGAAAGGAAAATAAAGTTAATCACTTATTTTGAAACTGGTTTGGGGTAGATCTGTTTAACTCAATTACTAGGAGCAAATATCATGATGAGTACAACTGAAATATGGAAACAAATATATTACATTGTGGGTCTTTTCCTAAAGACCTATTGTTTTTTCCATCCACTGGCCTACTCTGAATATAGATGTTCAGTCAGCTGCAGTGCACTCTATTGTCTTTAGTTACTTCTTTCTCCTGGCCTAGAAAGCCTAAGTGTGCTATTAAACTATATAAGGAAATAGATATGAAAGGCATTAAAAATATAAATGGAGCATTTCAAATATGGCACTATAACGGGAAAGTGATATGTCTCTTTTTATAAGCCTAGATGAAACACAAAAGAAGATGAATATAGCCATAGATTTATGGAATATTGCAGGAAGCCTTTTTTTTTTTTTTGTAAGTTTTTAACATATAGGTTTTCATCTGCTTTGAACTAACTACTATTTCAGGTGGTGGAACTAACACATAACACACTATTTCATTGCTGTAGCTTAACTTCTAAATAGCATAGAAGTGTATTCCTCTGAAATATTTGTTTGCTTTATTTGCTGTGTATGCACAACATCACCAAGACGTTGATGACTTATCTAGATATGCTTAAATCACATCATATAAAGACCTCTTTACTTACATAATTGTTTTAGCTCCAATTCAATAGCTATATACAATAAATCTCATCTAACTGTGGCAGAAAATATGAAAATTATATTAATGCTATATAACGGGTTTAAAGTTAAATACATTTTACAAAGGCATAGTCTCATTGTCGTGAAGCAAACTTTCCCTTTAGCAATATTTTTCTGTGATTAAGTTAGAGATCAGATAAACTTCTTATGCAGTATATGCCCAATAGCAATATAAAATTCAATACCAGCTGCATTATTCTATAGACTTATGCCATCAGACCTGCAAAATGAATACAAAGTAAATAGATAAACCAAATATAAAATGTAGAACATACAAAATTTATCACTTGCAAATATGAACAAAGAGGGCTAACTAAAGACAACCAAATTTGTGGTGGCAATAGGATATAGCAAAAACTTAAGTCTGCAGCTTCATATTTGCAATAAGCATTTTAGATCGGCTTTGTAAAGGCATGGATTCTGTGAAACGGGAAGTGTGCATTGTAGAATCATCTCCATTGATATACATTACTACTGCGGGCTACATATCATATTCATTTACACTTTTTTCTTTCCCCTAAAAATGCTAAAATCATTTCATTCAAACAACATCAAAGCATTAGTTCAATAACTAAAGCGGCAGCTACCTAATTTACTTATTTTATGATAGAATAAAATGGTAGCAGATTTGAACGTGATCAATTAGCCTCTGAAAAATGGATTCTCCAGCCGTGTTAGATATCATTATTGTCACTGTCAAACAACATGTACTAAATATTGGTTGAGACAGAGTGATGGGGGGCGGGGAGCAACTATAAACTTTTTTAGTGTTACCCATATCAATGTTCCAGTGGAGTCAGAACTGTGTTTAGAATACTACTGATTTTACACAATTTATTGAACCATATGCAAGCTGATGTTATAGTCATCAGATCAGGCTTTCTGAGAGCTTTATTTTCCTTGGATATTTTGAAGCTGGATAAGGGTGGGATCTGCTACATAGACAAAAATCAAATACACTTGGAAAAAAAATAAATTTGTTCTACTCTCAGAACATATTTAGTCAAAATTCACATTGAGAATTGCCAAGTTGAAGCTTGCAATTTTAAAACTCCTATTTCCTTCCCTTGGCAAATTAGACTGAGATGAGTAAATACATCTCTGAACATTGCATGCTTTTTATCCCTTTTTATAACTTTCTACTCCTTCTCATCTTTGTATACAGTAATTCCTTTCCAGTTTTAACAAGAGTTGATTTTAATAAAGTTTACTTTTAATTTTTCTGTGAGGAACAGTATCTGTTACATCTGTTTATTTTTATCATATTTCTTCTAAGTAGGCTTGGCTTATTCCTGTAGGAAACAGATATTAACCACATTTCCCACTCTTAGCAGCATGATTCTCAGATAAGCCGTTAGAAGCATTGATAAGTAAGTATATGTTGTGCTACTTACTGGAGCAGATGTCAGCTATACAATTTAAAAATTAAGAAAATATTTTCCAGTTTTCAAAATTATAGTGTGAAAAAAATAAATTCTCCATTCCAGGACTTTTCATAAAATGGTAGACTTCTTTTTGTCTTGAGACAAATTGTGATTTACCTTCTTGGACACATTTGGTAGGAAAATAATTTATCAAGCTCTGTGCCAAATTTCCTAGATGCTATGCATGTACTTGAGAGATACTTTTTGCTCTATCGAGGATCATACTTCCATTAGAAGAGACAGAAGCATTTATAGTATTTTACACACTAATATTGAGATAAGCATAGGATATAGGAGCAGAAGGAAACCCTATCCCAGGTGAGATGCGGGAGGCAGAACCAGAAACTGATAATTGAATGGGACACTATCTGAGATTTTTTTTTTTTTGCATTAACAAAGGAAAATGATTTGCTGAGTATGAGCTACAAACTTCTACATTCATAACAAATCACTGAATTAGAAAATAATATAGTGAGTTTAGTTAATGCAGATCCATACTCAGTTATCACCATAAAACTGGGAAATTAATATAAATATAATATAATATAAATAAATATAAATCTTAGGAAATTCAAGAAAGAACTTTGGCAGCTACGCAACCAGGGATAGAAAAGGGCCAAAGACAATTAAGTTGGAGTTGAAAATCTTAAGTACCTCTTTTACTTTCCCTCTCTTAGCCTTGGGTTGCCCAGAAGCCAGGGATATAATTTGGCAGGGCTCTTTAATGGGCCAAAGGTGAAAAGCATCTTTGCCATTAAGATGAGAATTCAGCTCATAATTTTCAGGTTAGCTCTCCAAATGGTATTGGGGAACATTGCTGAATAGCTACACAAAAGGGCAGAACCATGAATCAGAAGCACAGCAGCTCTCCCTAACCCCCAACACTGTAGAAGTCCACCCTCCCTGATAACAGGAATATAGCTGTAACCGCAAGAGGGAGCAGGCAAACCAGAGTAGGTATATGGGTAGATTGGGAAGAGTGGTCAGAAAATGCCAATAGGTGCAACCTGTTGGCTACTGTCTGTCCATTACTCATGATCCAAAGCATGTAGTTCCAGCAGCTGGGACATAAGTTGATTCTCCCTGTATGAGGACAATGCCTGAAATTTTAAAAAACTGAACAAGGTTAGTCTGGGGTGCAGGTGAAGGAGTTTATTCTAGAATAGTGAGTGGGTTAGCCTTGAATTACAATAGTAGAAGTGTACTTGGAATAGAAAAAAACAAAACAAAACAAAACAAAACATTTTTCCTATGCATCAAGTCCACTAGAGGAGTACAATCCCATACCCTGTTTTGTGCTTTACTCAGAGATGGCTAATATTATACGAGAGAATAGCAGAAAACCAATAATACAAAAAATTGAAAGAAGAAAACATGGTTCATATAACTGATATTTCAAATGGAAAATTTCAACAGGAAAGCATGATGAATTAAAAATTAAAATAAAATATAAGGGAAAGTCCTAACACATTAATTACAATTCTGTGAAGATTAACCTTGATGATTTAAGATAAATGCTCTCAATTTGAATTCAAGAAAAAATAATACCTAGCCATATGTTGTTTTTAGAAGAAACAATTAAGACAATAAACAGAAAAGGAAGGAAAATGAAGGAATGAAAAATACAGCAGATAAATATGAATTGGAAGAAGAGAGAGCATTTTAAATATCTAAAATAATAAAATGTGCACTCAAAAAAGACTAATAAAAAAAGAAGCTTCTAGTAAAACCAAGAAAAAACAGGACAAAATGGGAAATTCAGAATAAAAACTACAACCACAGACGTGGCAATTATTTAAAGCATAAGACAATGATATGAACAAATAATGCAAATATTTTGAAAATGTAAAAAAGTGTAATGTTTGGAAAAATATAAAATGCTAAAATATTTCATTAGCCAGAAAAAAAAAGATAATTAGAGAGAGCAGCAGGAATGAATTCAGAAAGGATACCAAATCATCATAGAAATACCTTTACTGGAAGAAAATAGGGAACCTTAGAAAGTTTTAAAGCATCGGGCTAAAATGACCAAAAATAAATTTAGGAAGATTAAGAAGCTACAAATTTATGGTGACTGGTGTTCCAGTTTGCTGTTCTAGTTTGCAGGTTGAGGGAGTTCCTGGGATGCATGCAAAAATCAGGAACAGTCCTAGTGAATTGAACCTAGTTAGTCACCCTAGCTGTGATTTAAAAAAAAAAAAGAAAGAAAGAAAGAAAGAAAGAAAGAAAGAAAGAAAGAAAGAAAGAAAGAAAGAAAGAAAAGCAAAAACAAAACAAAAACCAAAAAAACCCAGCAACCAGTTGTGAAACCAATGACTAAAAATAAATAAATAAATAAATAAATAAATAGCCACATGACACAATCATGAAGAAATATCTGCTATTTATATTTAAATCAATTTAAAAAAAAAACAGGAATGACTTTAAAAAAATTTTTGGACTACAAAACACATGCTACTATCTACAAATGAGGAGAGGAGAGAGGACATCAAACAATGTAGTGTAGTATCACTATCCAACTAATGCACCTACATCCAGAACTTGGACTTTGGGACCTACCAAATAAAAAGTCGGTCTTTCCCCAGGACAGCATTCTTAGGCTGCTGAAGAGAGCTCTGACAACTCTTCCTGTCCTTCATCTGCAGTTCTCTCCTCCTTTCATTCAGAGAATATGCTTGCCATTAGATATAAAGTCATTATTTAGAATGATGAGGTAGGGCTGTGCTGTATTTGAGGATGCCGTGTAAAAAAAGTGTTTTATGAAAGTCAAATGAGTGTTGGGAGCTTTGCCTACAGGGGACTGTATTTATCCTTTCACTATACTTTCTAGATGAGACAGAGAACATGAAAGAGATTAATCAGCCCAGATTCTAATATCATATCTGTGTGTTTGCAGATCATGACTTGCAGAGATTGTAGAGATCATGTAGACATAATCAACCTGACTTTCATTCTTGAATTTGAATGTGAGCAGGTAGCGGATGCAAGTGGACAATGATGGAGACCTGAAACTTGCACGCAAACACTGCACTTATAAACATCCTAATTTGAAGATGAATAAAAAAGAAAAACGGTGTCCATGAAGGATAATATAAATCACAGGAAAAGAAATAAAAAGAACATTATCAGGAAGTCTCAAGGGTGGATTTCCGAAAACAATATTTTATTTAAAAAGTAAAATTCCCTTAAAAAAACAATTAATTATCCTAGGAGAGGGTGGGAAAGAAGAACTCAGAAAGAATAGCTTCTCCAAAAGGGTATAGGATAGGTAGATATGAAGATGGAACAGTATTAAAATAACAGTGCAAAGGAAGATTGTGGAAAATAGGAAATCTGACAAGGCACTTAACGTGCAATAGCAGGATTTAATGTATGTGTATTTTAATGTAATATATATTTTACATATAAGGCGAAGACCAGGATTACAACATCAGGTCACTGATGATCAGGAAACAATCTCTATGAAAATTAAAGGGGAAGGAAAACAAGAACAAGAAAGAAAGAAACTAAAATTCTAAGAATAAAGACGATAAATAAGAACAATGAATATGAATCCAACTTAAGAATGATAGATTCCAGAGGAAGAAAATAGAACAGCAGGAGTAAAATCAGTTATATCAAATATAATGATGATGAGGAAGAGGTAAAGAAAAAGGATGAAGGTGGTGGTGACAACAATAGCAACATCCTTGTGGGAGGACAAATTCTAAATGCAGGTAAAATTACTTGATACGCAGAAAAGTTAGCACTTCAACAACTATCTGAGAAAGCTATGTGAAGATTCTAATTCTCTTGTACTTGTTATGATTTTTAAAAATATATAAGAATACTGTGGTTTTATTATTTAAAAATCTGAGAATTATGAGAAAGGGCAATCAGAGAAGAGTATATCCAATTGTCTATTCCATGTGACTATGAGACAAAAGTTATCATTTTATTTTGTACCTTGATAAGTAAAGAAATAGGTTGATTGGACAGATGTGCTGTACCTTTTTCCATCTTTGCTGAGGTGTAATTGACAAATACAATTATGAAATATTGGAAGTGCATAGCACGGCAATTTAATGTACAGACACATTGGACACATTCACTTTAAAAAATCAAAGAAAATCACTAGAAGGATTAAAAACTGATTTTCTATCTTCTAAATTACCATAGAATCTGAGTCACTTTAGATTCCCGAGGGAGTGACCAGCAAATATATGAAAAAAGGTAAAAAATCTGTATACTTGCTGAAAATATAGGATGACTGCAAGGGTTATTTTAGATCAAAACAAAAATGGGATTATATTGAAGAACTACAAAGAACTTATTCTCACTCTCTTATTTAAAAGAAAACACTGTTATGGAGAGTGAAAATGACAAGGACAGAACTCAGAGCTAAAATTGAAAAATGAGGCTAGGTCCAGACATAGGCAAATAAAACTATAAACAGCTGCATGTTTCAGGAATAAGAGATTGTTTTAAAGGAATCTGTGGACGCGCCTGGGTGGCTCAGTCAGTTAAGCACCTGACTCTTAGTTTTAGCTCAGGTCATGATCTCAGGGTCGCGAGATTTAGCCCTGCATCAGGCTCTGCATCAGCAGAGTCTGCTTGAGATTTCTCTCTCTCCCTCTTCCTTTGCCCACCCCTCCACCCTCCCCACCCCCAAGTAAATAAATACATCTTAAAAGAAAAAAAGGAATCTCTAGGAGGAAACCATCCCCCTGGGAGCAATCAGACATAACTGGCTTACCAAAGGGTATGATGGATGGTGGAAGCACTTTGTCCTAGGCCAGAATGTAGAGATCAATAACAGGATAAACCTTATGTAGATAGATGACAGATAGATAAATAGATAGATGCATACATACATGCATAGATGATAGGTAGATGTGCACACACAACATTATATATATCTTATCATATTACTTTAGGTTTTTGGAAATCCAAGTGAACAGCAACAACAAAATAAAGAATAAAAGGAAACTTTGTAGCAATAATTCTTCTAAGAATCTCTCCTACAAGTCTATTTACACATGTAGAGAAAAACTTCTGCATGGGATGTAAATGGCAGATCTATACAGAAGAGTAACTATTAAAAACAATCAATAGGGACTAGTTACATCAATGATGGTGTATCTATACATAAAATAATAGTGCAGTCCTTAGGGTAAAAATGAGTTCCATCTAACTGTATTAGAATATGCGTGATTAAGCAAAAAGAAAAAAATGAAGTAAGGTACAGAATAATGACAGTGGCGTGTTCCTGCATTTCATTAAAGATAATCGGTTTGCATATCAATGATTGAAACATGTCTGCATTGAAAACCACCAAACTATTGAAATTACTTATGTTGTACAGCTGAGTGTCTGGGATAGCAGAAGAGTATTTTCCATCGCACTACTTCTGCAGTGGCTGAATTGCATGTGTCACATTTATTTTAAGATACCTTTTAGAAGAAAACTTCCTTATGCTAAAATTTAGAGTTGGCTACATATGAAATGACTATAAAAAACGAAAAATTGCACAGATATTTTCAACTAACATTTCTATCACCATGTACGAGTATTATGCAATATTACTTACATAGAATTATAAGTAGGCAATTGCAAAATTGGAATAAAATCAGATTAAAGGCTTGAGATTGTTCTCTACTATAATTAATACCTGTTTTCAAAAAAACAATTTTATCCTTCCGAAGAGAACCCACGGCTTTTATGTCTCTGACTCTGGCTCTGCAGAAGCAATTGGTCAAATGAAAGCAATTAGCCAATTGTGCATGGCTTGACTATTGTCATGGGCATGGCAATTAGCCAGTTGTACATGTGCATGGCTTGACTATGCAAGCAGTGGGGGCAAGAATAGGAATAGTTGCCAACACGTATCAGATGAGGTTGGGGAAACTGGCCATAGACCTTCAGATATTAGAGAATTACTGGAGCACACTATATACCAGGAATCACATAAAGTGAAATATGACCTTGGATAAAGAGAAGCAGAAGAGGACAAATTCTTTTCAGTGACATGATTTTTACTAAAATAAAAGAGAATTTTGAATATTAAGTTTATGTAGAGATTGGTCATACATGCCAGAAACATCTTGAGGCAAGCTTGTCTCTTAAAAATTAAGAAATAGGGATCCCTGGGTGGCGCAGCAGTTTGGCACCTGCCTTTGGCCCAGGGCGCGATCCTGAAGACCCGGGATCGAATCCCACGTCAGGCTCCCGGTGCATGGAGCCTGCTTCTCCCTCTGCCTGTGTCTCTGCCTCTCTCTCTCTGTGTGTGACTATCATAAATAAATAAAAATTTAAAAAAAATTAAGAAATACTTAGGCATTACTCCTTGGTGCCTGCTAGAAATTCCTTGTGTTTATAAATCAGTGGGAGAAATATCAACCCTTTGGCCACAGATTATGACCCTAAATCTATCAGCTCCTTCCTTCGTGCAAATTAAGTTTCAGTGGGACATACGGCCACGCGGTTAGTCTAACAATTCCTAGTCTCTCTTACAACTCTACAGCTCGGGACGTCAAATGACAATTCTCACCCATGGAATGAAACAACAATAATAAATGCAACTGACACCTCAGGTGCTTCCAGGGAAGTGGTTTGCCCTGGTCTCCATTTTCCCCTTTTCCTATAGTCTGGAACACAGGTGCAGCAACAGCAAAACTGCAACCCAGCAGATGTGGAAAATTCCTGAGCAAATAAGGAACCTGGATCTCTGAAATCCTTATAGAACAAAATTTTAAAAATAAGAAGCAAATTCCTATTGCAATGCACCCACTATGTTTATGGGTTCTTTTTGCAGCAAATTAGCCATCATCCAACCTAATAAATCTTTATTCTCAATCAGGATATTGATCTGATGCAGGGACATAAGTCACAGGTAGAATCAGCAGCTCCCTCTATCTGTTCTGACTACATCCCTCCACACTCCTTCTCAAAATCCTCTTCCTAAGTGTATTTTAACCCTGATATTTTCACATCTCTGATGTCTTTGGAATAACCACTCGTCGCCAACGGCCACACCGCCCTGAACGTGCCGATCTCGTCTGGAATAATCACTTGTTTCAGGGTCAATTTCTTTCTTTCTTTCTCTCCCCCCACCCACCAAAAGAGTATTACTTTGCAATAGAGGTTTCTAAAAAATGTTTAAATTGGTACATTGCCTGAATGGTAGAAATCATTCAGAGTAGAAAAAAAAAAAAAAAAAAAAAAACCTGAAAGCCTTCTATGGATCCTTGGTTCTGAAGGATCTATAGAAGAAACACTCATTATGTTTTGTTTTGTTTTTGTTTGTTTGTTTGTCTGTTTAAGTATTGGGTATGTTCACATCATCCGAGCTTTGAAAGCTAAATTAAAATAATGTGGGAAAGTACCCACTACCTCAGTATTTGGCACCTAGGGAGTCTCAACTCTGGTTACTCCTTTTCTACTCCCCAAACTAATGGCCAAAAATCTTAATCCAAATATCTTATTAAAAAAACACACACACACACAACTAAAACCATTATTTCTATTTTATTTCTTAATGAGGAGGGAAAAAAGAGGAACTAAGTATATAAAACAACAGATCCTGTTAATTAATATTCTTTCTTTAAAATGCAAACAAGTCACAAGTTGTGTTTAATGATACCTGACCAGAGTCCAAAAGTAAAACAGTAGCCATGGATACTGTATGAACGGGTGTCCAAGATAACCAAGAATTAGCTGTAATTGAATCTGAATATTTATTCAAGAGATCTAGTCTTGGATTTACATATTCAAAATTTATGTCCCCTTAGTAACTATAACCCATCTCTTACCCTTGCACAGTAAACATGTACAGGTTGACACACACTAAATAATACATATATATGTGATATCTTTTAATAGTTTATAATTCATAAATTATACTTAAAATCAGTTATTTACTAACATGTAAACAATAATACAACATAGTTTATTAATGCTAATCCAGGAAGAAAATTAATATGATACAGCAAAATTCAGAATTCAAGTTACCATTACCTGTTTTATGGAGAAAGCACATAAACAAATTCTCAAGTTGTAGATTAAGCATGAGAATGAAGTCTCCCTGGTTTTACAATACATTTTTCCCCATCTTGCCCACAAAGCTCTTTTATGTTACTACTCTAATAAACTCTTCCAATCTGGAGAAAACTTCTCTACCCTTAATGCAGAAAACAAGCTTTTTATTCCCACATGAGTGTGCTTATTAGTAGTTCTCACTACTTAAAATTTCTCATTCCATCTGTTTTGACATCCTTCCAACCTAATTTGTACCTCTACTTCACTGAGCCTTCTTTGACTATCTTTCTAGGACTAGTCTTTGGTATATATTTTCCTTTTTTTTTCCATACAGATTGTTTATTTATGTATTTATGTATATTTTTTCCTATTTAAATTCAGTTAGTCAACAACATACACTACATCATTTGTTTCAGATGTAGAGTTCAATAATTTATCAGTTGCCTATAGCACCCAATACTCCTCATATCATGTGCCCTCCTTCATGCCCATCACCTAGGTACCCCATCTCCCAACCACCCACCTCTCCTCCAGCAACCTTCAGTTTGTTTCCTAAGACACTCTCATTAAAAGGCACCTGGGTGGCTCAGTGGTTGAGATCTGCCTTTGGCTCAGGTCATGATCCCAGGGTCCTGGGACTGAGTCCCACATCAGGCTCCCAGCTGTCTCTTTCTGTGTGTTTCCCATGAATAAATAAATAAAATATATTTTTTTAAAAGAGGCACTCATGATTTTTCTCCCTCTCTGACGAATTCCCATTCAGTTTTCCTTCCCTTCCCCTATGATCCTCTGCATATCAATATGCTGTTTCTTATATTCCACATATAAGTGAAATCATGATAATTGTCTTTCTCTGATTGATTTATTTCTCTCAGCATAATACCCTACAGATCCATCCATGTCAATGTAAATGGTAAATAGTCATCCTTTCTGATGGCTGAGTAGTATTCCAGTGTATATATAGACCACATCTTCTTTATCCATTCATCTGTCGAAGGACATCATGGCTCCTTCCACAGTTTGGTTATTGTGGACATTGTTGCTATAAACTTTGAGGTGTAGGTGCCCGGTGTTTCACTGCGTCTGTATCCTTTGGGTAAATGCCTAGTAGTGCAATTGCTGGGTCGTAGGGCAGATCTATTTTTAACATCTTGAGGAAGCTACACACTGTTCTTCAGAGTGGTTGCACCAGCTCACATTCCCACCAACAGTGCAAGAGGGTTCCCCTTTCTCTACATCCTTTCCAACATTTGTTGTTTTCTGTCTTGTTAAATTTCACCATTTTCACTGGTGTGAGATGGTATCTCAATGTGGTTTTGATGTGGTTTTGTATTTCCCTGATGGCAACTGACTTGGAGCATCTTTTCATGTGTCTGGTTGGCCATTTGTATGTCTTCTTTGGAGAAATGTATGTTCAGGTCTTCTGCCCATTTCTTGACTAGATTATTTGTTTTCTTGGATGTTGAGTTTGATAAGTTCTTTATAGATCTTGGATACCAGCCTGATATGTCATTTCCAAGTATCTTCTCCCATTCTGTAGGTTGCCTTTTAGTTTTGACTGTTCAGAGGCTTTTTATCTTGATGATATCCCAATTGTTCATTTTTGCTTCTGCTTCCCTTGCCTTTGGAGACAGGTCTAGCAAGAAGCTGCTGTAGTTGAGGTAAAAGAGGCTGCTGCCTGTGTTTTCCTGTAGGATTTTGATGGATTTACTTATTTTAGAGGAAGAGTACCAGTGGGAGAGGAAGAGAGAATCTCAAGCAGACTCCATACTGAGACTGGAGCCTGACACAGAGCTTGATCTCATGATCCTGAGATCATGACTTAAGCTAAAACCAAGAGTCAGACACTTAACCCGACTGTGACACCCAGGCACCCATGGTATTTCTTGTCTGAATCTTTCATGTGACATTTAAACACAAAAATAGCTCTGATGTATTGAGTGCCAGATAGTGTGCCAGTCATTTGGTAGTACTATGCTTTAAGAAGTGTGCTGATGAAGAGATTGAATCAAAGAACCCAATGTCACAAGCCCAACAATTGGTAGAACCAGAATTTTAGATCAAATCTGTTCGATTTTATTTTCTAAGACAGCATTGACTTGAGGAAACTGTTTCAGAAGTCCAAATCAGATGAGTGATACTCAGCTTGAAAACTATAAGTGGGAATTAATTATGCATTCCCCTATAACTTTACTTACCAATGGCATGAAATACTTTGAAATATGTACTTTGACTAGGTTTGGGATAATAGCAGTGAAGAGAACTGACAATATCTCAACCATCCTGAGATTTTATTCTTATGGGGGAAATAAGATGGTTTCAAAAAGCCATAAGTGTCAGGAAGCTGGAAAAAATAGTAAATGGTAAAGTAATGGAGATTATGGATTCCTAATATTACAGCTGAGAAGCCTGATATCTAAATGATTAGTAAGATCCAGTCATGAAATTATCTAGAAGAACTTTACAAGAAAACAGCACAGCAGGTGCAAATGCCCTGAGATAAGAATAAGGTTGGAGGATTTGAGAAACAAACAAAAGGTCTGTGCGCCTGGAGAATTCTGTGTGAAAGTAGGCTTATATGGCATGAAGTCTGAAAGGATGCCTGGGCCAGATTACAGAGGTCATCCCAAGCACCCTGGAGTTTAGCCTAAACTCAACAGGAAGCCATTAGAAAGCTTTAAGCAGAAGGTTATGTGGTAATATGTGTGATTAAAAAAAAAAAGTTTCTGGAAATGGGTCAAGAATGAAGTATGAGGTAAAGGACAAGAGTAACCACAGGTAGATCCATGAAGAAGTGACTTTCATAGTCCAGGTAAGAAATGAGGGTAGCGAGGGCCAAAATGGGGATGGGAAAAGCATATGAATTTGGGACTTAATGGAAGGGTGTCACATCAACAAGACTTCTGAATGGATTGGATGTAGGGGGTAAAGAATAGTAAGAAATTCTGAAGGACTCTAAGTCATATGGGTTGGAGCCAAATAAGCTTGAATTCAAATCCCAGCTATGACATAGATTAGCTCTGATACATTTATCAAGGAATTTGCCTTCTCTTAGCTTCATTCTCCTACCTGTAAATGGAGACAATACCCACCTTCAAGATATAATAAACGAATTGAGTTAATAGTACTAAAAATTTTTAACATAGTGTCAATACATAGTAAAAACTCACTAAAGGTACATATTAGTATTAAAACTATGTTTACTTCACAATGAAAAAATTGCAGTTTTTGTTGGAGTCATAATTATCTCAAACCAGTTCCATTGTCTCAATTCTGTCAAAAATAAACAGAAAACAACATAAAAGTTCTTTTTTTTTTTTTTGCCAGAGATGCAATATCATCCACCAAATATTTAGTGGTCACTAAGTACACACAAGACCTGTAGAAGGTACAAGAAATCTAAAAATAAGCAAAGGATAGTCCCGATTTCAGAGATCTCAAAGGCAAGCAGGGGAAACATGCAGTTAAAGTCACCGTGCTACGAGTTAAATATAGCAATATAGACATGTACATACTCTGATGGCAGCATATGTATGGGCAAGAGAGCATGTATCTCTGGGTAAGGAGAGGAATGTTAGAGAAAGAAATAGAGAAGAGTGTTCCTCGGTCATCCCATAGAAAAGGGGAGTAAAAAAAGGGAAGAAGAACATTCTAAGTTGAAGAAACAGCCTCAGTAAAGAGAGTATGGAGGAAAAATGCTAGGTGTGTTTCCTGGGCAGAGGGCAGTTCACATACCTGTGCAGAGGGTAGATCAGAGAGGGCGGGAGGGTAAGAGATGGGATAGTAAGGTCAGGGCCCACGTCAAAGGCAGGCTGAAGCAAGATTTGTGCAGAGCTTTGAAGGCCATGCCTACGACTTAGTTGCTCTCACCAACAGTGCAGAGCCAGAATTATCAGAAAGTTTGAGGCATGACCAAGTTTTTTTTTTTTTTTTTTTTTTTTTTTTTTTTTAGGTTTCATTTATTTATTCATGAGAGACACAGAGGGAGAGGGAGAGACACAGGCAGAGGGAGAAGCAGGCTTCATGCAGGAGGGAGCCCGATGTGGGACTTGAACCCCGGGTCTCCAGGATCACACCCTGGGCCGAAGGCAGGTGTTAAACTGCTGAGCCACCCAGGGGTCCCCAAGTTTATGTTTTAAAGCTATTACCCCCCGCAAAAAAATAATAAAGCTATTGCCCTTTGGGCTTTTGGAGTTTAAATCAGAGTAAGAGCTGCTAGAGGAGTAAAATTAGACTGTGGGGGTCCCCCTGCCCCCGTTTTTGTGATGGAGGTGAAAATGGTACACGCTTGGTGATTATTAAGCATATACAGTGTCTGTTATGCTTTTCTCCACCCCCCCCCCCCCCGCCCCCATAGCCAGTCATGGGGTAAGTCAAGGTCAGAAAAACAAGTCAGAGACATAAACCAATCCCACAGTTCCTGATTCTCAGTTCAGCTCTTATGCAACTAAATAATGTGAAAATGTGCCTGGATGCTGCCCGATAGAGGGAAGGTTCCATTTTTATATGTAAAAACTACCTTTATATGCACAAAATAAATTATAAGAGCTGTGCCACTTTAATCAATCTGTATTGCTAGAACTAGGCTCTATAGCTATTAAAAGACTTCTACTTCCTGAGACTTCCTCTTGCCATGCAGCTTAGTCACGCCTCCTTGAGCACATGGAGGCATGAATAAACTTTAAAAGAGAAAGAGGAATATGCCTTCCCTGCTTTTGTAAACACAGCAGCTGATGTGTTTGCCCTGAAGGGAGAAATCTGCCACTTTGTAAGTTAAGCCTGAGTGAATTGCAGGGCTTCTAGACAGATACTCAGGAAATAGGAAAGCAAAGTTTTAAAACAAAATCATTACCCTCCTTCCAGACCACAGGATTTAGGGTAACTGGCTATTTGGGGAGAAGGTCTAAACCGTTCAAGCAGAATGTGTATGCCTTTCATGATCACCTAAATCTAGGGAAGCTACTTCAAAGACCTGTTTTTAAAGTAAGGGATCCTAAGTAAAGTGATTAAAGTACCTCGTCCAAGGTCAAACAGTTACTAAGTTGAAGGCCTGTAATTGCAGCTCTGGCCTCATGATGGCACACACACGGGATTTTTCTAGAGGCCTTTCCACCTGCAGTGAAAGCAGGGGAGGTAACTGGACGTGCTCTCAGCCAGTCTCCTGACTGCGTCCCAAGAAGTCTGCCTTTCCTGTGGATTTGCCCCCTTGCTTCCTGCTATTGAGAAATGCATTCTGTGTAATCATAAACTAAATGTCCTATTAATTCACCCATCCATTCATTCAGGAAATACCTATGGGGACGCCTGGGTGGCTCAGCGGTTGAGCATCTGCCTTTGGCTCGGGGCCTGATCCCGGGATCCTGAGATCAAGTCCTGTATCCAGCTTCCTGCTTGGAGACTGCTTCTCCCTCTGCCTGTGTCTCTGCCTCTCTCTCTCTGTTTCTCATGAATAAACAATCTTTTTTTTTCTTAATAAAAAAAGCATCTATGAGATAAAGTTGTGTGACAAAATTCCCAATAAGTTCATAATTGAAAGACAAAGTAGGAAAGAAAGATACAAAAAACTGTAATTACCAGAGAGTATGGAAAGTACCTTAATTATTTTTTAAAGAACAGGTGAATCACAGATGAGATGGAATGATTAAAACTTCTTCTTTCCCTTCAAATCACTGAAAATATACTGCTTAAGGTTTTGTTAAGTCCTTAAGAAAAATCAGGTGCTGGACACTTACAAAGAACCATTTCCTAATCTTGACAGTGAAATGAAATGTAAATTACATGATGAGATGGGGGCTCCCCCCAACACACCAGCCAATCTGCCAAAATTTGAAATTCTTATAATTTTAATCATTAAACATATTAGACAACAAAAGCAGGAACATTATTATTTTTAAAATAGGCTTCATGCCCACTGTGGGGCTCAAACTGAAGACCCTGAGATCAGGAGTCACACTCTCTACCAGCTGAGCCAGGCACCCAAGAGCAGGAACATTATTTTTAAGAAGTGAATCCCAGTTAAAATTGTATTAACTCACTAAGAGGATTCATTCATTTAGATTAACTTGTTGATAGACCAGACCCTTAGACACTGATAATGGAAAAGGTGACCTCTGTGAGCTTTGAGATTCTAAGTAGATTCATCTTCAACACTCACCCCCCTAATGTCTTTAAAAGGAGCTCTTAGGAAGCAAGACAAAGGATCTTGAAATGAATGGTTTCTAGAGATAATGCCCTCTCAGGAGATAGGAAAAAAAAACAAAAACAAAAACAAAAAAAAACAACCATTTTTCTCAAACTACACAAAGACAAAAGGCCAATAAAAGAAACTACTTAAATTTAAAAATCCACTTGCCTCCTAAAAACAGGGTAATTGAATATCATTTCAAATTTTATACAAAAAAAAAAAATTTGCTCTGGCCTGTTATCACAAAACCTGGACGTTATGAATAAGTCACTATTTACCTGCAAAAGAGACGTTAGCATGGTCTTTCAAGTTGTTTTCAATGTTTCCTACTTCTGACTTTTTCCCTTTAGAATAAAAGCAACAAAGAATATTTTATAAGCCAAAGAAAAAGATTTTTGGTTTGATGTAATATACTAAATAATATATTTAGATGTAGGAGCTATATCTCAAATGAGTTTAAAAGGATCATTATAATGCTTTTTTCTGAAAATCCTGGATGTTTGTTATTTTTGTATATGCCACTGTCTTCAAAGCTTGCAATAATTTAAAACCTCTGCCTTTAGAGTTGAATAACAAAAGCAGGATGATTTATACTTCATTTAAAATTAATCTGTGGCCATTGATATTAAAAGTAGTGTGGTCAGGACCTCTTCTCCAGTTTGGGGACGAGGATTGTTCCTGGCTTCCGATGAGTGTATCTCTGCTGAGCAGAGCCTGAGGCTCCCCCTGAGGGAGGAAACACACTGGAATCTACAGCACCTGCACCTTGGTGACTAGACATCAGACAGAGACTAACAGATAGAAATCAGCTACCACTGTCTGAGATTTTTTTAAAAAAAGAAAAGGCCAAGGTCAAGGTTGTTACCTTTTCAGTGCTTCTAACTCATTCTGATGAGCTCTCTGTGATGCTGTACTTCCATGGCCCTGTTCACGCCTGTCTTGTCTGATGGACCCATTAGTTTAATTACGGACTGTCTGCCTTAGAACGCGCAGACCTTACTATTATCAAATACATTTCACAAAGTTTGCCTCATAAGCCATCTGCATCAGAATCACCTGAGATCCTTATTAAAAATGCAGATTATGACAGAACTCCAGTCTGAATATGGAGCCGAGACATCTTTATTTTTTGTTTATTGTTTAAAAGATTTTATTTATTTATTCATGAGAGACATACACAGAGAGGAAGAGACACAGGCAGAGGGAGGAGAAACAGGATCTTGCAGGGAGCCCAATGTGGAACTCAATCCGGGGACCCTAGGATCACGCCTTGAGCCAAAGTCAGACGCTCAACCACTGAGCCACCCAGGCGTCTCCATCTTTATTTTAAACCAGTACCTCAAGTGATATTTTCCAAACTAAAGCTGGGGAACCAGTGACTTATGAAAACTTCTTATTCTAGAACTTGGTATCATGCCTTTATTCACACAATGGGGCCAATACTTAAATGAGCTCTCAGCTTACTTATGAGTCTTTCTACTCCCCCCCCCTTTTTTTAAAGACTTTATTTATTTATTCGAGAGAGAGGGTCAGGGGAGGGGCCAAGGGAAAGGAAGAGAGTCTGAAGCAGGTTCCACACTCAGCGCAGATCCCTGTGTGAGGCTCCATCTCAGGCTCTTGAGATCATGACCTGAGCCAAAATCAAGAATTATATGCTTAACTGACTAAGCCACTGAGGCATCCCTCTATTTTCCTTTTTAAGATGCAGAAATGACATAACAGGCGTTAAAGTGACGCAAACCTAAGTTCAACTTGCCTCAGTCTCCTCATGTAGAGAAGAAAAAATTCAGTAGTACTTCATGTGACCGGTTACCATCTGTCTACTCTAGAATAGAAACTCCATGAAAGAAGGGTCCTATAGTGTCTATAGCGCTCTGTAATCTCAGCACTATGGACAGCAACAGCACATGGTCATTGTTCAAGAATATATTGATTATGGGTTTATTATAGGAGTTACTTCGACGAGAGGTATATACAAAACAGTAATGTCACCTACAAAGTAAACTAAGCTGTTCTTACTGTTCTTTTTATTACTATTATGACTTTAAAATATGAGAATGTTCAAAATAAAAGAAAAATCGTAATAGAACAGATGTGGACTATAGGGATTTCCATAGGGAGAAAAATAAAGTAATACTAATTTTCTTCAATAATGCATATATCATTTTAGCAAGGTAGAAACCCATGATTCTGATTCAGAGAAAAAAACCTGTCCTATGGAAGAAATCATGCAATCAAACTTTGACTTTTCTTAGAGTATTTAGAAAAGCATACATGGAATTGAGAAATCCTTTTTTTTTTTTTTTTTAAGAATTGCTTAAGTATAGATTTATAACTCCACTGAATGAAAATCAGAGTGGTACTAATTAGCATTTTGTTAATAATTTAGTATGTCTTTAAAGAGGGAAAAAAAGTATTTATAAGATAAGTGAAGATAAGTGAACTTGACTTTCCAGATAAGTGAACTTGACTATGAAAATAATCATATACCTGTACTGCAATTCTTAAATAGATCCTAATGGTGGTCCTGAAAAACAATAATAATGTTTCACTTTAATAATAAAGTTACCTCGAGGCCAACCTAATCTACTGCTACCTATTATCAGCATTTCATTATATACTTCTGATATGTTTCTGTCCAAACATCACTTCATTAGAGGAACAATTTCTGGCTTCGTCATATGAAATAGTAACTCATCTCTCACTCTTTTCACTGATTACTTTTCTTTATTTTTCTTCATGGCAATTGAGCACCATTCAGAATACTATTCTCTTCTCTTCATGAACTGTCTCCTCAACATAATATAAACATAAGACCTTCAGTCAGTGGACCATGTAGGCCACAGACTGTCCATAATTAAGGGAATGTTGTTTAAAAAAAAAAGGCAAAATTTGGGCTTAAGACAGTGTTGGACATTGAACAATCAATACTGGCCTCAGGGTAATAATAGACTTAGTGATGCTGTCTCCAGAAGGTTGTTAATAGGCACCGAGAACCGCATGAAAAGAATCTATTTGAATATCAGAGGCTAAGTAGATTTCCTAAAGCATGTTCTATGAAATAATTTAGTTATGAAACAGATAAAAAACAGGTAATTTAGCAAAATAAAACAAGGAAATGTTTCTCCAAAACGTACCTTTTGAGGTTCAGACATCAAAAACTATAAGAAATCTTGGAGCAAGAAAATCTCCTTACTTGACTACTCATGTTTCCCACATTCTTTTTTTCCTCAAGGACTATTCCCTTCTTCCCCACATCACATGCATTAACAGTGAGCTTGAAATAAGTGATCAAAGACAATCAACAATGCAATGGGTTTAGCCATTTGGAGAAGGAATTAATCCTCTAAGAGAACTCCAACGAAAACTCCTTTGGTCTCCCACAGACTCAAGTTAGGGAGATGTGACTCTGTCCTGGGATATTCATTTGTCTCTTAGAATTCAATAGATACTTCATCTTGCTGGGTCTGAGTTTGGGTTTCAGAAAGGGGCGTATAATACTCAGTAACACTCCCATATGTATTATTTCTTTATTCCTACATGATTCATTGAAAGACTAAAGTCGCAATGTTAACACTGAACCCAAATGCATGGTGGGCTCCCTGAAGGAATGGTGTTTATTTCATTGGTATGTAAAACAGATCATTTTGATTCATGTTTAAAAAACTAAAACCTGAGTGAAACCTGGGAAATCAAATAACATTTTTCCCCCAGTAAGTATCTGTCCAAAGGGCATTTTCAAAAATATCAAATTTAAATGACCTCTCTTTGGCTAGGTCCTGAAACTGAGAAAAGGGAAGATTAGTATTCGAGGAGAGACCTGAGTCTGGGCCAGTAAATCTCGGCTGTGTCCCTTCCCAGGTCCTTACCATCAACCTTGATGGGTCTTTGAAGTCAGAGCGGGGATGGAAATGGTGCCGTGTTGGAAGCAGCAGCAACATGAGCTCCAGATGTGCTGACAGGTGGCCTCCAGGAAGGCTTCACTATAAGGGCAATTAATATGGATGTGACCTTCATCCTGAAATGAGCCAAAGAGACTTTTTGATATTTTCCACGTGTCAGGTCTGAGACTATTTCACAGCAGTCAAGATGAGATAGAACAAGCCTGTTAAGGCTCCCAGGATTCAAATTTGCGGAGTGTGTTTAGAAGAAAGAACATTTATCATGGAGGGTCCAAACTATTTTTTAAGTTTTTTGCCCTCCATAAATGACAAAACTATATCTTAGAAGCCTCTATTACCCTCCTAGGTCACACCACACACACACACACACACACACACACACACCTCTATAGATCTACAGATACACACACATACACATAGATGTACATTTTACACTTTCATAATATAATACATAAATGGAATATAAATTCCATTTGGAGTTATGTAACATTGCATCATTCTTCACATCATGGAGTTCACATAGACATACTTATCTACTTCTCATGTGAAATACCCAATTCATATTTTAAATTTTAACTCACCCCTCAAAAAAATTTTCCCTTCTTTTACTTCAGAATGAGTTAAGTGGTATAATCTCTGGGTTTCCAAAGCATCTTAAAACATCTATGTCTCTTGGAACATTTATTGTATTACACTGAAATATGATTAAGCATCTTATGATCTGAAGATTTCTCAAAGGGCAAGAACCTAGTCTTATATTTTCAGAACCAAATGCAGGGTCTGACACACACTACATTACCAATGCTGTTTATAGAATTTATCCATATCTGAGCCTGTGTACACAGTTAAATAGCAATTTCTCCAGACAAGTTGGTTGAATGCCTGAGAGAAGACAGGCACATGAAAATATAAGGGGTCAATGTACTAACTGTAATTCTGTGTGTATGAGAGACATTTCTTAAACCCACATTTGACTGATATTTTCAAATAGAGGTGATCATCTAATCAAGTATGTTTAAGTAGAATAAACATAGTTGATAATTGTGGTGCTAAATTCCTCTCAAATTTTTATTTCATGGTAGAGGGCCTATAATTTTTTAATCAAATAATTTAATTTTAGTTTGAATTAGGTATTCTTTGGTCAAATATTGAAGATAATAGGATAAAAAATATTCCTCCCATTGTTTTGAACATAATATCTCAATCAAGGATGCTTGCTCTCACTAAATAACTATGATGTTTACAAATGGTTTGTATTTGGCTTGCAACCATCTTTTAGCATTATGTATTCCTCTTATCTTGAAACACCTACTCTCTCTGGAATACTCACAAGCAAAGGAGGGCACTCCTTTTAAGAAGTGAGATCATGGGGATCCCTGGGTGGTGCAGCGGTTTGGCGCCTGCCTTTGGCCCAGGGCGCGATCCTGGAGACCCAGGATTGAATCCCACATCGGGCTCCCGGTGCATGGAGCCTGCTTCCCCCTCTGCCTGTGTCTCTGCACCTCTCTCTCTCTCTGTGACTATCATAAATAAATAAAAATTAAAAAAAAAAAAGAAGTGACATCATGGGATAATGGCAGCTGTCATTTGGATTATGAGTTTCTATCAAAGTACTTTTATTTCCCATTATTGCCACACTTTAAACACCTATTTGGCTTTAGCCCCTACAGGGACTGATTGAACTGTCACAAGGTTAAAAATGTGCACATACATAGCTGAGGCCATTTCTAACCACATATACTATTTTAAGCTTGTCTGACATTTTCTGAGAGCATACTATCTAATACTCCATCTGGAGTTTCTCACCATCATCTGAAATATTTACTTTCAGAACCTTAGTATAATGGGTAAACTTGACCAACTTCATATCTACTTTGTCTTCCAAATTATTAATAAAGCTAGCACATAAACCATCTGTACCTCTAATCCACTGTTGCTAAATAGTTGGAGGCTGATTCTATTTTCCAAAGTTGTTTCCACTGCCCCTCATGCTGGTGTTTACTATATTTCTAAGTGCAGTCTCATTTTAAGTCCATTGTTTATCACTCATTATAAGAAGATGACCCATCCACCTCCCCAAGGAAATAGCGCTCCACTGTTGAAACAAACTTACCCTTTCATAATCAGAGTGAAAACTGCTTTCATCAACTACTCAATGTCACACATCACAGAATTAAGTGAATGCTTCCATTCTCCTTTCTAGGTGTCAAACAAGGTATTCAAAGCAGTAATTTATTTATGAGAACAGGAAAATGGTTCCCCATACTATCTTACCAATTTGTTTCTGAAGTGGGTAATTCTTCAATAATTAAGCTCATCCCTTATTATTATCAATGTGAAATGATTTGCACCCTATTGTTACTTGATTTACAACCTTTGCCTTTCAACTACAGTGAGAATTAACCACATTTTATGAGTTTCTTCTCTCCTTTTTGAGAGAAACACACACACACACACAATAGCAAAGGACAAGCTTCAGCAAAGATATGTCATACATAACCAGAAATGATGCCGCTTTCCTCAAGATGGTAACTGCAGGTCAAAAATTAAACTGTTGGGTGTTTTTCTTGAAAAGCATCTTTGTCATTTCCTTTGTTTATTAGAACAATGTGCTTAGAAACAAATAAGGAATGCAATCGAAAGACTGGAGTTTGAATATTCTTTTTCTTTGGCTTTTGGAAAGCCCAGCTAATTCTTAAATTTAATTTCTTTATCTGTAGTGTAGAAGACGGTGACTGACCTGTTTACCTTGATAGGCCATTGTAAGACTTAGATTATATATGAAGGAACTGTATAAGATATAGAGCAGAATACAAAAGTCATGAAATACTTTCAATCTTCCCAGACAATTAATAATTTTAAAGAAAATTTAAAATTAAGACAATATCATGATTTTTTTAAAAAGCTTGTGAGAGCACATATTTTTTAAAATTCCTGAATGTTAAAAGATAATATTAAAAACCAAGCCAAAAATAAATAAATAAATAAAGCCCAGCACACTTAAGCTGGAGTGTTGTTTAAGAGGTGTGGTTATAGCAAAACTGTACTTCTCTTTAATGGAAATAAACATCAAGTAATAAAAAATGAGAAAGGCACAGGCAATTTCCCCACAAAATAGAATCAAATTATTCTTCTTAATAAGACTATGTATAATGGTGGTCATCCACTAGAAGGGGTAAGAGAGCCAAAGAATAAACCAGAAATTTGAATGGGAGTCCTTAAAAATCTAGAATTGATGTGTCTTTATGTCTTTGGCTTCAAAGCAGTTAGAGAAATAGAGCATTAAGTTACAAGTAATATCAATAAACTTTGCTTAAAGACAAACAGCCCAATGCCTTCGCAGAGCAATTGAATAAATTGTTTCAAAGAGAATTGCTGTAAAAGAGAGAGAGAGAGAGAGAGAGAGAGAAGCTGTGAACTGGGTTACTAGAGGCTGACCATGATTGAAAGGAAGAATTGATATATTTAAGAACAGCAAAGCTCATTGAAGGACATCTTAGATAGTCAGGCCATGGTGATAATTCTGCTAATCTCTTTCTCAATCCTTTCCCTTTCCCTAATTTGCTAAGGATATAGGTAATAATAAATTAATTTAAAAAAAGAATATAGATAATACAAGAACTGAGGTCTAGTTAAATTCCCACTAGTAAACTAAGTTTGTGACCTTAGACGGGACCATGAATTGGGACACTGTTACTCAATCTGTAAAATGGGAAAGTCAAAGTGGGGATTGAGATTTTTCCAAATTTTAATTATATATTCGAAAAATCCTTTTTCTCGGAAGTGTTCTTCGTGTATGTGCTAAAGCTCATTTGTATTGCTTTACTTGTTTTCAGGATAGGAATTGAGACTTAATGCTCTCGTGCTTAGTCACCAATGACTAATATGGATTATGCTCCACTCTGTGTCCTACATGGCTTCTCACAGTAATCTTTTCCCCCTCTGTCTGCTTTTGAACATTCATTTCTGTATTAAGAGGTTTCTTTGATGTATTAAGGTTCTGAAAGGTTCACCAGTCTAGAAATCTTTGAAGAGAAGAGTGACTTGAGATTTTAAAAAGCTAGGATAGTTGTGTCCAATAATTACCTCCATGAAAATAATGGTATGGATATTTGAATGCTCATGATCGACAGACATAACAGGGCGTGGGAGGGAGGGGAAGGAAAGAGGACATCCTCCAATGGTCTTCTCAAGCAGGCAACACTTTGACTCCCAGACCAGATATTTCTGAAATTCTTGGTTCATAATGAAAACAGATTAACATCAGTGTCCTAGAAAAATGAGTCCTACCATGATCCCAGTAGCAACTTTGGCTCTAAGGGAAGATATGATAGCTGTGAGGAACAGATTCTCAACCTTACACCATATTATCCATCTATAACAGGCAAAAATGCTGGCATGATATATGGCCAAATTGAAAAATAAAGAAAACATGGGCACTCACCATTATAGCATTATAGCATTATAGCACTGTGTGCCTAAAATATAATAGGGATTTCTTTCATTACTGATAATACTATTTTACAAAGGGCAAGCAGGCTCAGAAAGGCTTAGTAACCTCTCCAAAGTCATGTGACTAGAAAGAAATAAAATAAAGATTTAATGCCAGATTTATCCGAGCACAGGAATTATACGTCCAGGATTTTTTTCAGGTACCATCAAGGATAAAAGAAGCAGTGGTAGCTAACAGAATTGAGCACTTTACTACTTTCCAGGCACCAGTCTAAGAATTTTGCATATAGTGCCTCATTTATTCTTTTTTTTTTCATTTTTTTTTCATTTATTCTTCAACAAGATTTTTAGATAGATATTATTATAATTCAACATTTAAGTTTTAAAAATGGACATAGAATTTAATTAACTTGCTCACTGTTGCCCATCTAGTAAACGGCAAAAACCTGGGGATGAATGCTATAATTTTGACCTCAAAGCCAATATTTTTAGTTACTATTCTTAATATACAGTGTTTGAACTTAAAAAGATTTGATTCTATTTGGAACCTGAGTTCCATACTCCTAGCACTCAAAGAATTCATTCAATGAATCTTTATTAAGTCCTGACTATATGATACCCTATAAGAAACTTGGAATTCCACCCCCCTCCAAAAAAAAAAGTAAATCAATGTGTCTGCCTTTGGGAATTGATAACAGTACCAGGAGCCAAAAACCAAACCCAATCACAGGAGGCTATTTATACATACATGATCACACATGATAAAAATCACAAATCCTAGCCTAGGTAGAAGTAGTAAAGCAATAGAATACTAAAAGCAAGATGAAAATGATGGTAGTATTTATTTCAGATATACGTAGAGTCATGCTATATGTCGAATTAAAGTAAACCCTCAACAAACATCCTGTACTAGACCTTTTTTTAATGCTCAAGAAACTGTTATTAAAAGGAAAAGAGAAAAAATTGTCTATCCTGATGGAGCTCACATATGATAAAGTGCCACTTGTCTTTACTGTATCACCTTTATCATATTACCTTCATCAGTAGAAGCACCACTAGTCTAGTTAATATATAAATAGAAGACATTTGTTATTGATTTTGTATAGTTCCAGGTATATATGGAAAGATAAAAAGAATATGTGATTTTATAAATATTATTCACTCTTCAGTCTACTGGCTGAAAAAATATTTAACATTAAATACTGATGATTATATCTCTTAGTTAGTTTGAATATCATTTTCCTCTGGAAAATAGTGAAATAATGCCTATTTCTACTTTGAAACCCCTTTGTTGGGCTGAGATTTCAATCCAAGCAGTGTTTATGCATATGGGACTGCATGCCAGTCAAGTATCTCTCTCTCTCTCACCACCTGGCACTCCACATCCCCCACTGGATGCCACAGCTCTCTTAAATCAGTGAGTATTAGGTAAATATAGGATGCTACACATCTACCCTAAATCCATACCATCTTATGCTTTATCCTAAAACTTTCCTTTTCCCTTAATATCCCTGATTTTATTTTTTATTATTACCATTTTTTTAACCAAATGTGCTTTTGACTTCATGGCAAATAGGTAAATTAAACATGAAGAAATAAAAGCATGGGCCAATCTGGCTTAAGCGCAGAAGTCCATTTAATTCTACTGCTCTTCCCAAGTAGTTCCCAGGGTCCACAATGAATGGATATAATTTTGCAGCTACTAATTTTCTTACGGATTCGAAAGAAGTCATGAGAAAACATGTATGTGGCCAAAAAAAGAGCTTTTTAATGCATTTTGCAATTTATGCAAATCTATACCTACTATAGCTTGCCATTTAGGAAATTACCTTAAACTATTTTCCATTCACCCACCATTAACCTAGCTTGACGGATGTCCACTAACTTCCCTACAGTTAAGGCACTACGAAATCTCCACTTATCCCACCAGTTAGATTTTATTTCACTCAAAAGCCTCCTGCCACCACAATAGTCGTAGCCACCATGCAGAGCCTTCCCACTTTTGTTTTAGGGAAAACCTTTCAAGCCAATACTCACAAGTATTTACCTCAGAGCCCCTCCTCCATGTCTTAGGTGTATTGACGAAAACAAAGCTCAGAGATATTTTCCTTTTATCTTCTTTTTTTAATTTAAATACAATTATATTTAAAGGATTGCTCGGTTTGGGGAAAGAGTGATACAAATCATTTCTGATGTGCAAGCATTCCTGAGCAATGCACATACTATTACCTGTTGGCATTTTTCTCTACCTGCTTGAGTGTACCTGTCAACTTTGAAAGAGGCAATAGCTGATTTTCAATGCAAGCTCATCTGCAAGCAGAGGCTCAGAAAGAAACTCTCAAATAGAGCTTTTACATAATTCCTGTTCCTACGGAAACCATTTTTGTTTTGTTTGAGCAAGAACTGACCCGTTTCTATCTTATGAAAGAGTGTGTGTGCACGTGTGCATTTTATTTTGCTTTTTGATCCTCAGACTATAATTATAAATCCTGATTCACTCATGTTGAAATGACATTAACTTGTATGTTTTCTCTATGTTTATTCTTTACTCAGTGAGACGGTGTGAATTGGAACCGAAGAGATGGGAGACAACCTTTGATATTATAAACATTTTAATTGTTTATTAATATAAATCGCTATGAATTTATTGAGGTCAGGAAGGTAAATACAATAGTATCATTGTGTTAATTTATTGATAAAGCATTCAATGAGAAGGTAATTATTGTAGGCTTCATTAAAAGAAGAAAACTTTTTATAAATTGTTCATCATATGTTTTTCTCCAGATTTACAAAACTACGTTGATGTTCACACAACTTCAAGTGCATTTAGTCAAAAGTTATTGTTTATCTTCTACATATTGTGTAATGTGAGGATCACTGCATAAATTAGACTTTTTTGATCCTAAAATTTCATTTCCCTTTCTTCCCTTGGGAAAAAAGCCCTGTTCAATTTTCAATGACCTTCCATAGAAATGTTAGTTTTTCCATATTGCTCATATCTCTGAATAAGGGAATCAGCCTCTTTCTATCTGTAATATAATATGTTTTAAAAATTGGTGGCTCCAATGTCAGCACATCATGGGGAAAAATAAATACAGCCAGTAATTTCTTTCTTTCTGAGACGTCTTCCAAAATGCAGAGTTGTGTCTCAGGGGCAAGTCTGGATTTATCTTTCTTTTTGATTATAAAATCCATGGAATTAGGAATAAGAAAATCATAAAATAATTGTGTATTATAGTGACAATTCTCTTTCTTTACTGCCCCACTTCCTACCAGTGTGCATGAAATAATTACCTCATTTTTCCTTATAAATAACACCTAGCAGCCTGGGAGGCATGGTTCATACTATTCGTTCTCAGGACTGTATCTCCTGTGGTTGATGCTGTGGGTACATGATGAGAGGGAGGCTCGTGCATCATTCAACTTGGCTGCCTCTCTAGTATGGCTGTCACTCAACAAAGAGCTTGTGTGATTAAAGCGCCAGCTCTCTGAAGGGACAAGAGAGCCCAACAGGAGTAAAGACCCAGGATGGGTTGGGTTTTCCCATGACTGTTCTGTCTCCGTTGTTTTTTTCCTAATCATCACTCCCACCGGGCAGTTTTGCCTATTGAGACAGTAACTAAATGATTCAAGAATTCTATCCAGTTCCTATCAGCAGTGGGCCCTGCACACAGTACCGGCTCATTAAAAAAAAAAAAAAAAAAAAAAAAAAAAAAAAAAAGGAATTCAGAAGAAACAAATGCAAACTTTTCCCCTCAGTTTCAGATATCACTAACAATGACGGCTCATGTTCAAAAGATAGAGATGCAAAGCACAGCTCCACAGTAGACCAAGTTATTTTTGTATAAACAACTTTAATAAATGCTTAAACAAATGTTGTCTTACAGTTGCATTCTCATTTTTTTACAGCTACGGGTATTCCACGCCCAGAAGAGTTTAAGTGACCCCACATTAGTCCCTCTTTTGACAAATTGTAAGATCTTAGTAAATATAAGCTATTATGTGTGTAAGAATGAGACTTTGGAAAATAAACCCTGCCCTGAAAGGACAATATTGATACTCCATCATGGGAGAAAATTAAAACCATGTATTAGAGGCTTAAAAGAGAATTCTAAATAAGGAAATCTGAAATTATTTTTTAAGAATGACTTTATTTTTTTAAATGACTTCGTCTTTGAATTTGAATGTATTGGATTCTTAAGGAGAGAATGGTCATAAATGATTATAAATGTCCAACTTTGGACATATTTGTGAAGGCCCAGCCCTTTCACTCTATAAGAGTATTTTTAAACTTCTGTTTATAGAACCATGGGTTTCAATATTGTTGCCTTGGCTCCTGACGACAGGAACTGGAGAACAGGGGTTAGGGAGATGATGCTTAAATGTAGGCAAGTAAAGTACTCAACATAGAAGAAAAATATTGAGAAGAATCTTGAAGTGGAATATGGTGCAAGATTTTTCTAAAGTATTTTTTATTATTAAAAAATAATATGTGATGATAATACAAAATGAGAGGCAGTTGGTAGGATAAGGTTGGAAGAGCACTGACTTCAGAGACAAAGAGACAGGGTTTGATTACTGTGATTATTACTTAAAAATATGCCAGTCCTAGGTAAGTTATTAAACCTGTAAAATTGCTTACTCAAGCACAGAACAGTAAATATTTCTAAGAACAATGATAACGAGTATACTAAGTGATACACGTGAACTTTTCAACACAGTGTATGGAACATCCAAGCATAAATCCTGCACTTTCTAAGACAGCCTTGTGAGGATGCTCAGCTGAGGTGAATATAGCAAGATCATAATCTAAATGCTATTTATGAATGTATAAAGTTAAGATTAGATTTAAATTATGAAAACCATGGCTAAGACTAGTAACAGAACAGTCCAACAATACAATGGTTCAACTTCTGATTTTTCAACTTTATGGGAGTGAGAAGATGATACCCATATAGTGGAAACTGCACTTTGAATTCTGAGTTTTGATCTTTTCCCAGGTCAGAGATATGAGGTATAATACTCTCATGATCCCGGGCAGCAGCAGCGAATTCTGGCTCCCAGTCAGCCACAGGATCACAAAGGTAAACAGGTGATACATTAACACCCAATCTGTATCCAGACAATCATCTTGTTTTCCATTTTCAATATAGTATTCAACAAATTCCATGAGATATTCAACTTTATGATAAAATAGGCTTTGTGTTAGATGATTTTGCCCATTTGCAGGCCAACGTGAGGGTTCTGAACATATTTAAGGTTCAATTTATGATGGATTTATTAGGATATAACCCCTTTGTACATCGAGAAAGATTCTGTATGCAAAATATTTTATTCCTTTTTTTTTTCAGACTAACATGTCTAAATGAAAGTAATTGCCCTCTTTAATGTGTGAATATCAATAAAAAGATGTACAAAAAGATGCTTTGGTATTGTTATTTGGAATATAGGAGGTAAGTGGCATGCTTTAATAAATATCCTGCTGCCATTTTGGAGAATATGAACATTTTAAAATCTCATGATTTGGGGCAGTAGAAGGTGCATGGCAATCCCTCATGAACCATCATGTTTCTGCAGCATTTAACATTATTAACAATTTCCATAAATTGCCTTTTCACATTCTAATATCTTCTCCAATTTCTCCTACAAAAATTGAAACTCTTTATCATCCCAACTGCCTATTTTCTCTCCTTTCACTTGGCATAATTAACATTGAGGAAAAAACAAAAACAACTGAGTGGATTAATGTCACTATAGGATTGTAGTCCCCAACTTCATTTGGGCCCTTGGTTATGACGAAGAAGCCTGTAATCTGCCTCTGTCTTGCTTCCTTTGGCAATTCCAGCTGAAATTATTCCAAAATTTCCCCAGTCTCATTAAGACATTTGTACCTCACGTTCATGTTTAGCAGATGTTTTTGACTTTTACTTCAGAGAAGAAGAAGATTTTTCTGTCACATGGGATAACAAGAATTCCAAATTTTTCATCCACCACCCACAAGTATATATCTACATCAAAAAACATCCTATTTTATTTTTCCTGTTTTAGAAGGCAAGTGTTATTCTGTGCTCTAAATATACCTCTTCAGAGACCTATCTCCCTATCCTTTAATTCTTTCTTTCATAATTCTTAAGGATATGAACAGTCTAAAATTAACAAAACAACAACAAAACAGCAAATAATCATTATCAAATTAATAGTGAAGTGATATGCAAGCATCACTGTTGCCCATTTTATCACCATTCGGTTACTATTCAATTCACTGTTGCTGGATGCATTTTCTCACCCATCACTGAAACTGCTATGGCTGGTTAAGAGATCCTTAGGGAAATGATGCCAAATCGATAGCTGGAAAGCCTAGGCCTATGTAAAAGGATTTTTGTTTTAGAAATAATATAAAAACTCATTCTTCCTTGTTTCTTAATTTAATTAAAAGGTTATGAACATTATGCTTCTAGGAAGATGGGATAAAAACACTTTTCTCTATTTCTTCCATTACAAACAACTAAAAACATTAAAAATAATTTATTAAATAAACACAAAAAGTCTATGAAAGCTAGAACAAAGATAGACTATGACTCAGCACCCACAAAATGACATAACAGTAATTTTTTGGAGTTTTTATTTTTGCCTCATAGATCTAAAACAGGAGCTGAAAAAGCTAGCAACCTGGAAAGACAGGAGCAGAAAAGAAAAGCCTCAATGAAAACTACTGTCTCTAGCCAAAGAACTAGTTAAGAGGCAGCTTAGTAAGACAGAGATGTCTTAGACATAATCACTCTAGCCAAACAACACAGAAAGAAAACTGTGGTTCCCCTCAATCTTTGTTAGCAAAGGGTAAGTGAAGAGCCTGGACTTCCACTTTCGTGAAGCTGAAATAAGGTGATCCAACTAGGGTAGTGTCAGAGAATGCCAAGTAGGAGCCAGAATTTTCTCACCAACCAGCAAGGTACTCCTCCCCATGGAGAGAGTAAGTGGAGAGTTAAGATATCACTATACTCCAAGGAGAATACTAATACATAATGTGTATATATATATATATATATATATATATATACACACATATCAACAAAATGCTGGAGGATGAAGAGAAAGTGAATCTCTCATAAAATGCTGCTGAGAAAATAAAATGGTACAGCCATTCTTCAAAAACAATTCAGCAGCTTCATAAAGAACTACAGTATAACCCCAAAATTGCACCCCTGAGCATTTATTCCAAAGAAATAACGACCTATGTTCAGACAAAAAGGTGTACACAAGCGTTTATAGCAGCTTTATTTGTTAATAGCTCCAAACTGGAAACAACTCAGGTTTCCACCAAAGCGTGAAACTTTGGTACATCCCTTTCATGGAATACTATTCAGCAATAAAAAACAACAAAATACTCATCTAGGCAACGGTCTGAGTGGATCTCCAAAGAAATGTGCTCTTTGAGAACTGGCTTAGTGAAGAAAGGCCATCTTAAAAGAAAAATTACTGTATAATTCCATTTAAGTAACGCTCTTAAAGTGACAAAATTATGGAAACAGTAAGGAGATAGTGATCCTCTGAGGTTAGGCAGGGGTGGGGTGGGAAGGGAGTAGCTATAAAAGAAAGGGGAGAATGAGAGTTCTGTGTACCAATGGAGACATTCTGTATATGCACCGTGTGTGCATGTCCACATTCTGGATGTGATAGGTACTATTGTTTTGGAAAATGTTATCATAGGGGGGAAACTGGATAAAGGGTACATGGCATCTCTCTGTACAGTTGCAACTGCAAATAAATCTATCTCAAAATAAAAAGGTAAACTGAATGAAGTAAATAGAAATAGGAAAAGACGATTGAAGATTGAATGCAAAAAAAAAAAAGAATAACAAGTTGAATGGTTTGTTATACTTATAGAAATAACTTGGAAAATTAAGCAAAATATTTCTAGATTTCCCACTGGCCAAAGAATGAAAACACAAGGAGACTTAAGAAATATTTTGGACTGAATGATAAAGATAACAAAACATCAAAATTGATAGTATGCTACTAACACATTTCTAAAGGAAGATTTATAGTTTAAATGTATTAGAAAAGAAGAAATACTTAAAATTATTGATCTTATTGATAAATGTAAGAAGCTTAAAAAAAGATTAAGTAAAGCCAAAGTAAGTAGAATGAAGAAAATTATAAATATATGAGAAGAATTAAATAAAATAGACCAAAGAATAGAGCAAAATGAATAAAACTAACAGTCACTGCTTTGGAAAGATCATTATTATCAATAACCATCTAGTTAACCTGCAGTCACAAAAATACATTTTAGAGAAAACACAAATTATGAATATCAGGAAGTAAAGATATGACATTTTGACATATCCTGCAGGCATAAAGAATTTAAGACAATACATTTGACAACTTAAATAAAACTGATACATTATTTGAAAGCTAAACACTACTCAAGTTGAAACAAGGAAAAATGGAAATTCTATTAGCCCTAAATCTGCTAAAGAAAGTAAATTTATAATTTAAATATTTCTATGAAGTAAATGCCTGATCCAGATGACTTCACTGGTGAATTTTCTTCCAAATATAAAGATGATATAAAGCCAGTTTTACACAAGAAATAGAGAAGACTTACCAACTTGCTTTATGTCAGTGAAGTCTGACATAAATACTAAGCCACATAAGAGTATTATAAGAAAATAATGTGATTTTAAATAATATATATAAGAAAATAAAATGTCAGAACAACATAATTTGTCTACATAGACATTAAAAAACCAAACTGTTAGCAGATAAAACTCAACAGTATATAAAAAGAATAAATTAACATGATCAAAGTGGGATTTAGCTCATGACTCCAAGTTTAGTTTTGTTTTCCAAAAAGCCATTAAAGCAAGTGGCTAGATGATTAAAGATGATATGATTATCCCAATAAATGCAGAAACCCATTTAACAAAAATAGTGGGGTTTTTTTCAAAATTTTCATGTAAGAAACTTTCAGCAAATTGGGAAGAAATAAAAACATTCTTTAATGTGGTCAAGTATAATTAAATTTATGTGTGTTTATAAGTATATACATATGAATGTGCACATACACATACACAGCCATGGCTGATAACATAATTAATGGAGAAATACAGAGTGGATTTCTTCCATTCTATAATATGCGAGAGATCCTATCCAGTATAAGAGACAAAAGAAAAAGCATAAAGTTTAGAGAGAGAGAAAGTCATGATTATATGTGCAGAAAAACTTTTTAAAAAATCTACACACACATATAAACCCCAGTAATTACAATAACATTTTAGCAAATCAGTGGACAGAAGGTCAATATAAAAATCAATTTTTTATACTGGCAAAAATCTGGAAAAAAGACTTTAAAATATACATCACTTAGGATATATAAAAATATAAAGTACTGTGGCATAAATTTAACAAATGATGAGTGAAACACCTACACTAAAAATTGACACGAAATGCTAATTTTAGTTAAGAAGGTCCTAAATAAATGAAGAGATATGTTATGTTTATGAATTGGAAAGCCCCTAATTGTTAAGATTTAAATTCTCCCTAAAATGATCCAACAAATTAATGCCTTCCCATTTGAAGTCCCAGCAAATTTTTTTGAGGAATTGACAAAGAGACTCTAAAATGTATATGGAAACTTTAAGGATCTAGGATGGCCAAACAAATATCAAAAGAACAAAATTGGAGAATTTCTATTGTCTGATTTAAAGTCTTACTAAATAGCTCCAGTTTCTAAGACTGTATGATAGTCATAAGGATATAAAACTTAACCATAGGTACCAGAAGTCCAGAAATAACCCATACTTTTACTTTCAGTTGATTTTCTACAAGGATACCAAAGCAGTTCAGTGGAGGGAAAATATTTTTAACCTGTGGTTCTGGAACAACCAGAAGAAACCTTCAACCCTATCTCATATATAGACAAACAATAATTTGAGAAGACTCATAGCTCTGAATGTAAGACACAGAAGAATATTTTTAAGACACTGATGCCATGATTTCTTAGACAACATCCAGAATACTAACAATAAAAGAAAAAAAGGTAAATTTGACTTCAGCAAAATGTAAAAACGAACTCTTATTTTTCAAAAGAACCATCAAGAAAATAAAAAGATGTCACAGATGGTGAGGAAATATTCACTGTATATCCTATCTAACAAAAAACTTGTTTTCAGAATATATAAATATATAAGTATATTTATAGCTCAGTAATAAAATAAAATTTTCAGACTTCTATAGACACTTCATAATGCATGTTATGGGCTGAATTACACTCCCTCAAAATTAGTGTGTTGAAGCCCTAATCCCCAAAATGTGATAGTATTTGAACGCACCATCTTTAGAAAGGTAATTTATAAAGTCATTGAAATGGGCCCTAATCCAATCAGAGGAAATCTGGACACACAGATAACAGGAAATTTGGTTACAGAGACAACAGGAGTGCCCTTGCATGGAGGAAAGAGCATAGGAGGAAGCAGTGGAGAGAAGACACAGACAAACCAAACCTGCTAATCCAGGGTGAATCCTGGACTCCTAACTCCCAGAACTCTGAGAAAATAAACTCCTGTTGTTTTAGCCACCCAGTCTGTGGTGTTTCTTTATGGCAACTCTAGCAAACTAATACAATGAAGTATTTGAGAAGTGTTTAGTATCACTGGTCATCAGAGAAATGCAAATTTGAGCCACGATAGGGTACTACTTGCACCTGCTAGAATAATGGAAATTAAAAGGCCAACAAGACCAAATATTGGCAAGGATATGGAGCAATTAGAACCTCCATGCATAGGTGGTAGGAGAATAAAGTAGAACAACTATTGGAAAAGCCTATCAATTTCATACAACATCAAACATACATGTATCCTATGACCAGGAAATTCCACTGATAGGTCTTTACCTAAAGGAAATCAAAATATATGTCCATAAAAATGTTTACAGAAATATGTAATCCAACTTTAATGTAATAGCCTAAAACTGATAACAGCACAAATATATATTGATCTATATATTAAAGAGAAATACACACACAAAAGAATATAAATAGTGGGATATTTGAAAAATGTAATACTACTTAGCGATAAAATGGAACTCCTGATACCTAAAACAACACTGATGAATCTCAACATTATGTTCAGTTTGAGAAAAAAGAACAAATATACATTGTATTCTTCAATGTATATGAAGCTCAGGAAGAGACAAACTAATGGGTAATAGAAATCAAAACTGTAGGCTTCTCTCAGAGGGAAGACAGATTACTGGGGTTGAAAATAAGTGAAATTTGGGAAAGGCCATTCTTTATTTTTATGGGAGCATAATTTACATTTATGCATTTGTCAACACTGACAGCACTATCTACTTAAAATCTGTGGATTTCACTCTATATATTTAAAGTTTCAGTTATTGGAAGATTATCTTAAAAATTAGTAAGACGATTTCACTTGGGGTTGAAATTTGGAAGCCAGAGGGACAATGTGAAAATTTTCATTTTCACAGCTTTTTAATTTTGCACCATGTGTATGCATTACTTATTTAAAAATATAACAAAAATGGTTTCAAAATTTTGTCAAAACAAACCACAAACTCCATTTCAATTAAGCTGGGAGCTAAATATAATCTCTATTCATTATAAAGGCTGCCAATGGGGCAGGAGCAAAGGGAGAGAAACAGGTCAGAGGTCAGCAAATCCTGGGGAGGAGTTTCACAAGTGGCAAAGACATCAGATTTCAGAGATACACTGAAATGAAGGCAAGGGATACAATTGATATATTGATTGCCAAATCAATAAATATAAATGAATTTATATTCATTCAATATTCATATATTCAAGTGTTTGTTTTTTTGTTTTAAGATTTTGTTTATTTATTCATGAGAGACACACAGAGAGAGGCAGAGAGATAGGCAGAGGGAGAAGCAGGCTCCATGCAGGGAGCCCAATGTGGGACTCGATCCCAGGACCCTGGGATCAGGCCCTGAGCCGCCGACAGACGCTCAACCGCTGAGCCACCCAGGCATCTCTAGCTCAAGTTTCAAAAAGCACATCAGGCTATATCACAAAAGAAAGCATATCTTTGTGAAATGTAAATGTCATAGCAAAATCAAAATGATGAAGTTCTGAAAATAAGCAGATAGGCCAAAGTGTATACAAACACAGAGTAAGCAACAGCAATTGCCAATATGGGGCATGTAGAACTCAGTGCAAAAGCGCACTGTTGGGAAAAAGTAGAGAGCCTAAATCACTAAAAGATACAACTCAAGATGAGGGCATAGAAAATAACGTATATGAATTTATATAATACAGTAACACTTGCAGATCTAGAAACAGAAAATTAAAGGAGAAATAGACAAGGGTACCTGGGTGGCTCAGGCGGTTAAATCTGCCTTTGGCTCAGGTCATGACTTTGAGGTCCTGGGATGAGTCCCATGTCAGGCTCTCTGCTCAGCAGGGAGTCTGCTTCTCCCTCTCACTCTCCCTCCGTGCTCTCCTCTCTTTCTCTGTCTCTCTTTCTCAAATAAATAAAATCTTTAAAAGAAAAAGAAATAGATAAAAGAGTTGAAATGGAAGATCTTTAATTCACAGCTGACTTCTCTTACTCTAAGACGGCTTTTGTAGGCAAAAAATTAATTAGGATGTATATAGGACATCCAGATGTAGTCCTAAGTAATAACAGTTAATAACAAAGACCTAATTATAGGGTTCAGGGTCCCCAAAGATGAGGATCACATTTGAAGAGCTAAAGTGTACCTTTAAATCTTCTCATGGCAATTTTAGGAATTGGCTGAACTGGCTGGCTTCAGAAGTCTTATTGGATTCACATGAGTTCAATGAATCACGGGAGGTAAATTCAGAACCACACAAACAAACCATATTTGCAAGAGGCAGTCTGCTTGTCTGGCAGCAAAGCAGAAGGGACCTTGGAGTTAGAAGAGCCAACTAGGCTGGAATGCTACTCTGGCTCCTTCCCATCCTGTCATTCCTTTCCAAACCCACCATAAATTTCCTGCCAGTTAATTTCCTTCCATGAAAACCCAATTCATTCAATAATGATTAATAAAGGAGGATCAAATATAGATATAACACCTAAAATTAAAGAAAAAAAAAACAGGGAAAGGACTAATGATTAACACTGACTGCACTTAACTATTGAACTCCAGAGTCCAACAAATGTATCAGAGTGAGAATATAAATACCATGTGCCCTCTAAAGTAGAAATAATGTAGAAATTATAAAATAAGGAAAAGTGGAGAAGAGAAGAGAAGAGAAGGTGGGAGATAGAATAAGATAACTGGTTACATTTTCTAATAAAAAGAGGCATTAAAAGATCACTTCCAGGTGAAAAAATCAAGTAACGGAGACCTACTATATTCTGAAATAAATAAAGAATAAGTAAAGAATGTCCTTTCTTTTCAATTGTTGATATATATATATATATATATATATATATATATATATATATAGGCCATGGTGCATTATATATATAATATAAAATCTTGCAACTAAAGATTCTCATTTAGGAGGTACCAAAGAAAATCTTCCAAAAAAGAAATAGCGAGCCTGTGTGCACACCTACACTACATCCTCTAAACAAAATGGAATAAAACTAGCAGTTAATTATTAAACCATGAAACAAAGTCTCTAGCCACTAGAAATTTAAAAGTCTTTCTTGAGCATCTCTTGTTTGAAACAGTGACACGAAACGTAAGGCACAGAATATTCATAAAATAATGTGAATAACTACGCTACATGTGAGAATCTATGGGACAAAAGACAAATCTGGATAGCCCTAGAGCTCGATTTCTCACTTGTGTTTTTGAGATAGCTTAACGGAGGGCTGGCACAGCCGAAATGAATCCATCTGTGGAGAGGCCCCATTATCTTCGTGTGACATCATCATTCCTGCCTGACAAGGCAGCTCACCAGGGCCGTTGGATGTAGCCTCCTGGCCCTTGGTTTGCATGCTTTCTGAAGATGTCCCTGGATGCAGAGATCTTTTGGTGTATTTCTTTTTATTTACAGAAGGATGGATGAGAATGGTGCTCCCTAGCCTCTCTCATACTCACCGATAAATATGAATCACAGTGTAGATGTGGGCCTTGCTCTTGCTCACGTGGAGCTTCTGATTCCAGTCCTGTCTGCTAGCAGAGACAGATGCTTCTCCGCAGTTCAGTTGGCCATGGTGCATGCAGAATATTTATGATGTGGAACAACAGGAGTTCCAGGACATCGTGTGCTCTGTAAACCTACCTACTTATTTTCCCTGATAAGACCCTCGCTGATATTTCCCTTTCCCTGATAAGACCTTTGCTATATCTGCATGCGAGTTTGCACACAATGTGGGTTTCATGTTTATGGGATTAGAGAGTTTAACTGGACCACCCCAAGGGTTGGAAGCTTTTACACTAGGGACAATCCAAAGCCATTAGTAAGCCTAATGAACAGGTGTTCAGTAACCCAAGAGTGGACAATGTGGCCAAAGTATCCTCTAGGATGGCTACTGAAGCATCACCAATTTAGATCAGAAGGGAATTAAGCAGCCATAGGAGTCCAGCTGTATAGGACATGTCCGAGAGAGCTATTTGGGGTCCCTAGAGACAATAAAAGAATAAAGCCCCCTAACAAACAGATTATCAAAGACATAAGGATATGCCATAAAAGGAAAACCCCAGATGGTAGCACTTGTAGGAGACCAGATTCTTTGAGGAAATACTAAAACAAATGCCTTATTTCTGAAGGCTGCGTAACTGATAAAATTATAAAGATCAAGAACTAGCTGAGATGCAGTGGCTGCTCCTATACCAATAACATGGACGGGTCAAGCCCAAAACTCATACTGGACTTCAGAATATTAAGAAGATGGGAAGAGGGCAGCCCGGGTGGCTCCATAGTTTAGTGCCGCCTTCGGCCCAGGGCATCATCCTGGAGACCCGGGATCGAGTCCCATGTGGGGCTCCCTGCATGGAGCCTGCTTCTCCCTCTGCCTGTGTCTCTGCCTCTCTCTCTCTCTCTCTCTCTGTGTCTCTCATAAATTAAGAAGAAGAAGGAGGAGGGAGGAGGAGGAGGAGGGGGAGGAGGGAAGCGCAGGGACAAAGATTCAGTCTGGGACCTGCTCCTGTCCTCTTTTCTCAGGCAAACATTCTAAATATTCTTGAACTTGCTGGATACTGGAGTACATGTGCTAGTATTTGAGGGTTTTATTTTCTTTTGTTTTTCTTTCTTTATGAACTAAACTTGCTAGTTTTTGCCATCCTGTTCTTTTGTTTTGATAAGGATGCTTTGAGCACTTGAGTGCTTATTATTTTCTATTGCTTCACAGAAATACTATGTAGAAGCTTGAATATCGATATATATAGATAGAGAGATAGATATAGATATATAATTTTTAAATTTATTATTACTTTTTTTTTTTTCTTTAGCTCCAAATTTTGTAAGTCAGAAGTCCAGCCACAGCCTCGCTGGGTCCTCCACTCAGCATCTCCTGAGATCATAATCAAGTGGTCTGCAAGTTTTGGTCTCATCTGGATTCCTGAGCCTTCTTCCAAGTTTATTCAGGCTGTTGACAGAATTCAATTCTTTGCAGGTGTAGAATTAAAGTCCCTGTTCTCTTGTTGACTGTCAGGCAAAGACTGCTCTCAGTCTTCTAGGGCCTTCTCAATCCCTTTCCATGCGGCCCAACTTCCCTCCACCTAACAAGTGAGCAAAGAGGATCTCCCTCATTTAGAATTCCACTCATGCTTCAAATGCTTTGTAGTTCTGACTTCCTCTTTTACCATCAGATAGAAAAAAAATCTCAAGTTGATTGCCAAGAGTGTGAAGAAAAAGCAAATACTGTTAAGAACATATATTAGGACAATCCTTATGGAGGAAAGTTTACCAAGATCTATCAAAATTATAAATCTGTATGCCCTTTGTGTCAGCAATTTCATTTCTAGGAATAAATACTTCATACATTCTGGTATCATTACAGCGTTGTCTGCAATAGAAAAATATCAATAGCTTTTTATTTTTATTCTATTTTATTAAAGGTTTATTTATTTATTTTAGAAAGAGAAGGGGGGAGGCGAAGAGGGAGAGGGAGAAAAGGAATTTCAAGCAGACTCCTTGCTGAGTGTGGAGCCTGAAGCAGGACTCGATCTCACAACCCTGAAATCATGACCTGAGCTACAATCAAAATCAAGAGTAGGGCACTTCCCCGACTAACCCACCAGGTGGCCCATATTGATAATTTTTAAATAGACATGAACAGGGAACTGGGTTAAATAAATTGCACTAAAGTAAATGAAGAATAAATAAGGCCTATATATAATATGCAAAAGTTTCCAAGTAGAGAATCTAGTCATACAATAGAGGTTATAGTATATAATTATTTGAGTTAAAAAAAAAGCAGAGGAAAAAACCCACATCTTCATTTTTTCTTGTATATATATTTTACAAACTTTGGAAGAATATTCAGGATATCAAAAGCAAGAGCTGCTCTGATCAGGTGACAAACGGGTTGATGAGGCAAGCGTGGATGGGTTTTAGTACATGATTATCTTTTACTACATAGCCCGATATTTGAACTGTGCAAATCTTACTGCTCAACAGAATTAATGTTGCTATGTAAAAGCATTAGTCCATATTTTAATCAAAAATAAGCTCTACAGAGTCTAGACCAGTTATTCTATTCATACTAAACCACATGCCATTCCCCAACATTGGCTCTCAGGTCTTCGTGCTCTTGCATGGATCCAAGTTAAATCCCAGAAGGATAGTCCAACAATGATGATACGGCCTATTAGCCAGCAGTTCCTATTAAAGCACTACCAGTTTCCCATTCATAAAGAAAATCATAAACAGATAAAAACTAAAACACAGAAACTCAGATAGAAGGAAAACGAAATGCCAGAACTCTAGAAGAACATTCATCACCCTAAGAAAAATGGAAGTAGGTTGAAAAGCAGACACAAATTTTAGTTTATGGCCCAAGAGAGCCTCCTTGGAAGCATTAAAAGTTATTTTAAACATTATAAAAATGAAAACATAATACATCAGAAGAACAAAGGGATAATAAAGCTTCATTCAATAAGCAATAAGCCTGTTTTTGCTTATTGAATGAAGCTACGATATGTTGAAGGATATGTGGAGAAGAATGCTGTTAACATATATAGTAGTTGCTCAATTTCCCTGCTACCTGAAAACATATCTTCCTTATCACATATCCTATGGATAACATCAATAAGTGTCTTCCCACTTACACTACATCAGGGGGATTATTAGAAATAAGATATGTGATATTTTGGCAAGCTTGATATCATTCTCTAGGTTAATGTTCATTATTTCAAAAATGTCCTAGAATACCCTTCATTTGACTTTTTTCATGTTATAATGTTTGCCTCATGTGTCATTGGTATCTTCAAATAAACATTTGTAAGAAAAAATAAGAAAAGAAATAGTTGGATACATGATGACCAATGTAGCTTTGGATAGTAACATTTCAAAATAGAACAGCTAAATTCAACAAGTTTATTTAATTGAATGTGAAACCTTTTAAAGCTGTCTTCTTGAAAATGTCCCAAAAAAACAAAGTTTTAATCAGATGACTCTAAAATAATCTGAAAGCATACGAATACATTTTATGTCTACATTACTCAGATATTTTAAAATTAAGGATAAAAGTGACTGACATTTTGTTGCATTAAATTTTAGAAAGATCGTTCGTTTGAAAATATTTTCAGACACTTAACAAGTCCAAAATGTGACAAGATTTATCCTTTCTCAATTTAGATGTCTGATTTAACTAATGAGGCAGGGATTTTTATTTGAAAATGCTTCCATTTTGGATTTATTTTGGCTTAATCTGCCTTAAAATCGAGACAATGACACAGAGCACCCATCTTGACGTAACTTTTTTTCTTCTGTCCTGTACTTGGCATTTTATTTTTTCTTCTCATTATTTGGCAACACCGGCCACTGGAAACGTTCATCCGTTGTTGAACTATTACATAATTTAAACTTCCTGATTCCTGATTCTTTTCTTTAAGCTTCAAGTTTTTATTTAAATTTCAGTTATTTAAAATATAGTATAATTATTAGTTTCAGGTGTATAATTTAGTGATTCATCACTTACATATAACACCCAGGGCTCATGTCCTTAATCCCCATCACCCATTTAGCCCCCCGCCCCCCAGGCCCTTTCAACAACTCTCAGTCTGTTTTATGGTTTCTCTCTCTCTCTCATTCTCTCTCTCTCTTCCCCCTGATTCCTGATTCTTGATGCAGAGTCTAGTACCAATAACAGAGAGTATCATCTTTTCCTTTCCTTTTCCTACACCTAAAGACAACCAACTTTCCAGGGATGGCCTCCAACAGAAGCCGGGAAAAATTAAAACACACACATCAAATAGTTAGCACCTTACCCTCTTGTTTGATATAAATTTGATATAAATTATATATAGGAGAGCCATCTTTCAGCTTTCCAGTGTATGTTTTGCCACCTTTATATAAGCAACCAATGAATCATAATGATGATATAATCTGCAGTTCAAGCCACCATTCTGATAATCTTCCTGAATTGACAGCCACCTGCAGCTACATTATTCCAACCCATGTAAATGTTGTAATGTAAATATTACCCCAGGTATGATTTAAGCATAGAAATGACAACTACTTTTAAAAGAAGAGTATAACAGGGTCAGAAGGAGGGAGCAATAGAGAAATGCTCACAGCAGGACTAAGAGAGTCATCAGGGAAGCCGTTATTGGTCATTTCATCATTCATAGGGTGACTTCTACAAAACAAAAGAAGGAAGAAAGGTGCTTACATGTAAAGCTTCAGAAAAGGAGAAGCAAATTTGAAGGTGAAATGCTCTAAGTGAAAATATTCACAAAGGAAATTATAGGGTTTGCGGTAAGCTGCTTGTAGCACACAAAGCTAAGTGACCCTAGCCAAAATTCTGCCGTCAGTGCTTTTGCATCTCCCCTGGCATTTTCTCGTTGACAGTGAGCTGATAGGCAGGAACAGTTGATTCCCAGTTCATTGACAGACCTACATTAAAATGGACATGGGAAACAACAGTCTACAAGACAAATGTCCCCATAATGCAGGGTAATAAAATAGAATAATTTATATTGGCATGTAAAAGAGAAGGTCTGCATATAGAACATGCAAAAGATTCATTTTCCAGCTGCAAAAAGTATTACAAAATAAAAAAAAATTGCAATATCAACCATCATGTTTGGTGCTGGAAGTTTTAATGACTACATCTCTATGGAAATGAGCAGGGTGGGGTAGGGGGAAGCATATGTATTTTTCCTCTAAAATGCATGCATAATTTATTGTTAAGGCATGTTTGTGATTATTAGCCCTTTGATGAAATATGTATAATTTAAAGATGAGATTGTACTCCTCACCTTACCAGAAATATCTAGCAGTGAGAATGAAGAAAGGTAGATTTCAGTGGTAAGCCCTCTGGGCTATCTTTGTTGGATGTTACCTTATTCCTTGGGTTTCTCTATGTAGAATGTGCAACGGTGTAGCATGTTCTACTCCGAGATACTTTCTGGTTTCCCATTTTATAATTGTCTGGTCATCGCATGGCCAATTGAGGTGGCATGATCAACAGTTCATTAAAACACACTGTTTTATGGCAAAGTGAGACACCAATCATATATTAGACTACTAATAAAATATTTTATTTCAACATCGAGTTTGCTCCTCTGGAATACTACTTTGATGGTGTAGAGAAAGATCACTAGACCGACTGGGGCTGAAGCTGGCATATCGTAGCAACGGCTTTGTATTTTTGTGTAAATTCCATTCTCAATTTTCTTATCTTCAAGTTAACGCACCCTTAGGTTTCCTCTCAGTTCTAGCAGCCTGTAGTGTTACTTGGCAAACTTGCATGTAAATCACGTGAGCTGTTTTATGAAGAGAATGGTGGTGTAAAAAAATAAATAAATAAATAAATAAAGGCAGAGAGGAAAAGGAATGTGTGGTTAGGAGGGCAAGCGACTGTGTTGCTAATTATGATTCACTATTGTCCTAACTGTAAAACTCTAAATGAGTGTTTTAAATTCTGTGGCCATTGGTTTCCTCAACTATAAAATATGAAAGTGTTCTAGATCAGAGGTCTCACCATATCAGCTTACATCTGTACACTTACAAGTTGTTAATGAGGAATAAATAACTAAAACATCAATTTTACTTTAACATCAATGTTTTGCAGCAAATCTAAATGATGGCATGACATATAAGGCAATAACCCTAGGCCATGAAGTAATCCAAGAATGTGTATGGTCTTAAAATTCCTATAACCATAGGAAATCATGAGAAACACAGAATTTTAAAAGTTGAAGGTAGTAAATATAATCTAGTTTAATGATGTATGTTATGTGGATATCCTCTGCATATTTCTAATAAATCACTTCAGTTTATAATTAAAAAAAACTGATATATGTATTCAGGTTGTAATCTTTTGGTTTCTGCAGTTGGCCATGGCCATATGTCAATCCCATGGGTCCCAAAGATGGAGGTTTCTAAAATTCCTTCATCAGGGTCACAACTACTAATCTGTTATAAATTATATGAGGGGCACGTGGGTAGCTCAGTGGCTACCTGAGCATCTGCATTTGGCTCAGGTCATGACCCCGGGGTCCTGGGATTGAGACCGACACTGGGCTCCCTGCAGGGAGCCTGCTTCTCCCTCTACCTATGTCTCTGTCTCTCTGTGTCTCTCATGAATAAATAAATAAAATCTTTAAATTACATGAATTACTTTCACCTAAAACAGTGACCATAACTGATCACCTAAACATGGATTAGTAAGGATTCTTGGGTACTTCTGGAAAAGTCCCTTTGCATGATCAAGGGAAAGAGACTTTGCAGCTCTTAGAGGAGTCCATGAAAGTGACTCATCCAGGATAGCACTTGTGAATTGTTGTCAAGTTTCCTAGACAGATTCTGTTCAGTTCTTAAAATATGTATTGGTTAGGGACACCTGGGTGGCTTAGTGGTTTAGTGCCTGCCTTTGGCCCAGGGCATGATCCTGGAGTTCTGGGATCAAGTCCCACATCAGGCTCCCTGCATGGAGCCTGCTTCTCCCTCTGCCTGTGTCTCTGCCTCTTTCTCGCTCTGTGTGTGTCTCTTATGAATAAATAAATAAAATATTTTTAAAAATACATGTATTGGTTACCTTTAATACACCAAAAACTATAGGGTTGGAAAATTAGGAAGTCAAAACTTTAGATGAAGTAGAGGTGCTAAACAATGAGTGAAGGACTACCCTAGAATGTGAACATTGAATTAAATAGCTTAGGAAGATTGAAAAGGTCTTGAGTTAGTGAAAATTGAGTTCTGAAATCTGTACGCTAACCCAAGATGGAGCATAAGAGGTAGACTGGCAGCAAGTAAGAGAAATGCTAAAAAGTCTGGCTATATTGTATGGAGTCATTCCTATGATCCTGACTGGTAGGTTAATTCCAACATCATCAATGTATCTGAATCTCTTTAACTTACTTATAGTTACCTTAAGAGACAGAGATGAGGTCCATGTTTAAAGATGGAAAGAAGAGTCATACATATAAGGACTTGCCTAGTAAATGTGGACATGAAGGGACACCAAAGGTGGGAACCATAGGATTTCTGTTATGGGGGATTCAGGAACATGACAACAGTTCTTTATATTTCCGTGTTCATTCTTAGGAGGCAATAAATCTCAATACTTAACCACACAGATGTCGGATTTTGATTAAATTCTATCTCGAGGGACACCTGGGTGGCTCAGCGGTTGGGTATCTGCCTTCTGCCCAGGGCGTGATCCCAGGATCTGGGATTGAGTCCTGCATCAGGCTCCTAGCAGGAGCCTGCTTCTCCCTCTGCCTGTGTCTCTGCCTCTCTCTGTGTGTGTCTCTCATGAATAAATAAATAAAATCTTTAAATAAATAAATAAATAAATAAATACTATCTTGATTAATCAATAGCTATGAATTTTGGGTCAAGTTCCTTAACTTTTCTGAACTTTGATATCCCACATGCAGAATGGAGCAAATCGAGTACTTACCTCATTGGGTCTTTGTCAGGATTAAATGAGATGAATAAATGCTGGCTATCATTTTATGTAGAAGCTCTGCACCCTGCTCTCCATGTGAATTTTGTCTGATGAAGGCTCTCTGGGCTTAACTTACCTTACCCTAGGTCCATGTTAGCAGCAGTGCTAATATTTAGCAACTATTCTGAAAAAAAATAGTTGACATATTATTTTACTATGATCCTAGTTGCTGTATAAGGCAGTATTCTTTCAAAAACCAAGGATGTATTATAAATTCCTTCTAAAGGGATAGCAACCACAGCTGTGTGGCAACTGCTGAATTAGACTTGCATTGTTCTCAAACACTAAAATCAAATTAAGTGGCTGTCCTATTAATAGCACTACTTATTCAGCTCCTTTCCTCTTTAAAGCATTTTATAAACATTAACTAATTAATCCTCACACTCTTATGAGGTAGGTAAATACTTGTTAACTCCCAGTTTGAGGAAACCAAGGTTGAGGTTAAGTGGTTGCTTGCTCAGAGCAATAGAGTGAAGCAATATTTAAGCCCTAAATTAGGCCATTTTAATTTATATTAATTTATTTTGGACACTGTATTGGATTTTTTAGTGATAATTTACTCTATTGTATTATCGTATACTACCTCTGTCATAGAACAGATGAGAAAATGGTATTCATTGGTGAGTAAATGAAAATGGGAAAATGAGTACTCCATAGCTACTGTCCCCTATAGCTCACTATGACACCAAGAACTTACAGGGCACGCAGTTAACTAGCCAGAAATTGCCAGTCATTTCGTTTGACGCCCATTCCTTCTACACATGCCCTTGCAGGCATGTGCATGTGCACATACACATGTCTTATTTTCTACTATAGGATATAGGTTCTTTAAGGTTAGAAACCTTAAGCTAGATATCTCCAAAATCAGACGTTAGTAAGATACTTACTACCTTGGAGTATCAGAAGTATTTAAGAAACAAATCTTTGTGATAATCTTCCAATCGTTTTTTCCTCTTCCAACCTCAAACCTCATCATGTCTATCCTCCATATTTCAACTTATAAATAACAGAACATAAACATGGTCATATTACTCCCTTGCTCAGTGTCACAAATGCCTCCATATTTCTGCCTCTACCTTCAAGTCCTTTAGGTTTTCCAGCAGTTTTTGTAATGTAAAACTCACTGAAACATTTGTTTATCACAGCACTGAAAACCTTACACTACAACTCATATGATTTATGATTGTTCTGTGAGGTCGGAAAAGGTAGATTCCAAACCAAACATTGTGTCTCAGTGTCTCAGTGTGTGATACAAAGCAAGGGCTCAAACATTTGGTAAATGAAGAAAGAGTAATAGAAATAAAGATACTGTGCTGCTTTTTCTCTGAGGTGGATTTTTTTTGCAACCTATCAGTCATGAATTTTATTACTTATGAATCTCCTCATGTTTAACTTCGATGTCCACCAGAGTAAATCCTTTGTCGTTTGTCTGTACTTGGCTTTTTGGGTCTTCCTATCATCTCTCTTCTGTAACCCATGTGTTATCAGAAGGTCTGTGCCCTCCTGTAATCTCACTTTTAGGAAGCTCCTGTGAGAGTGGATATATCTTAGGTTTAGAGTATAGGAAGACCAGTTTGTGAATGTGAAGGAATTCTTGCCACAGAAGTTTCTGACACAGTATCCATGTGATTGACACTTTGCACTATGTCTACATGAAACCATATAGGTTCATACTTATTTTGTCTACTTTTCTTAACTACAGAAATAATAGAAAATAATTTTTGAAACCCTTGATCCAAGTGATATGGCAGTTTTTCTGCTGTTCTCGAAATGGCTATTTGGATTCAAAACTTGGGAGAAAACTGTTTTAAGCCTAGTGAGGCTAGGTTATCCCAACTATCATCCCAGGTCCTGACTAATCCCTAGCCTATCAGGGGAAATTTTCAGAGCCATCTGTTTTCACTAGTGGGGAGAATCATGGCAAGTAATGGGAGCTCCAATATAAGAGTACCTTATAGAGATTTGTTAGCAGCACAGTGGCAAGATTGGAGAATTGGAGGCAATTTGGAGGTAGTCAGAAGGAGCCTTCAGTGGAGCAGCCTGCACTCCCACAATTTGACGTGACATGGATACAGGAGTTTCACACAAGCCAAGTAGACACCATGCAAAGTTGTCAGACTTGAGCCATTTTGTCAATAAACCCACCCCTGCAAACGAAGACCCTCAAGGATCTCAGGTAGGTTGCACAGGGTAGGAGGTCTGAGATTGTGTTGACACACTAAGAGACCTGTCCAGTGAAGAGACCTTTGAAATTCATTCTGAAAGAGCTCCTAGATGCACCCCCCAGGATTTGGATGCTTGCCATTGAGAGCGCTAGGGGATGTTAGTCAGAGAAGCAATGGAATCAAATGAGTATAAAAAACCCCAAAGTTCCAATTAAGCAAACCCCAAAGCAAGTAGAAGAATATAGAGGGAGGAGAGAAAGAAAGTCACAGCTCACTTCCCATTACAACTGAAGAGAGGTGAAGAAGTTCCTCCTAATTACTAAGGTTCAACAGTCTACAAGGCTCCACATAGTCTCAAGTGTCTTGCACAGTAAGTTCACCCTTGCTCAAAGCCCTGAAACTTTTCACCAAGGCCTTCCTAACTAGTTTACTAAATCAAGTCCTTCTAGCTGAAGCCTGGGCAAGGGTAGAAAATAGGATAAGGTAACCACCAATTTGGATAGAAGATTGATGTTTCCAACCAGAGAAAAGTAGACAGAACTGAAAAAGACTGAAGGCAACGAGATCTGCCTGAGGTATCATTAATGGCCTGGGAAGGCAGGTTTGGGACAGGATGGCTGGAAGCAATAATGGGTGAAAAATAAAACCATTTCACATTGATATCTTCATTGAATTCAGACTGTTCAATAAACCGCTTAGAGTGGCATTTAATAATTACTCAAAAAAATAAATAGCCATTTTTAATATCTTAACCTTTTAACATCTGAGTTAAGAGTAAGCCAGCCACCTGTAATGTTGCTTCTGAAAAATAACAAACTATTTCAGGTTCTGGATGACATTGTGGTATGGTGTTTTTTCTAATAATGACTGCTCCTTTGGTAATAGCTGCTGTCTTCTTAGATGTGCTGCCAGGAGTAAACATTTTATATGAATGCGCAAATGAGTATGAAATATTCATAGTTGTCTAGTAAATTATAAGCCATCACTTTTCAGGAATCTATGGTGCTCTCATTAGCTACCCACACCCAATAAGATTGCTTTAAACCCTTTTTATGCTATTCCTATTTGTATACTTTTGATCTTCTGTCCTAAGGATTTTAAGGACACATGAGATAAAATATAATACTCTTCACATAAAGTTTTGGAAGGCCATGATCTGAAATACAGTCTACTGGCTTCCCTATATGCAGATAGGATTATGCTTTATCTAACACCTCGGACCTCATGATAACTCTATAATCAGTTCTACATCTATTCCCTCTATTAAGTCAAAAACCCATCTACAATATCTATTTGATATTTTTGTGTTTTATATATTTGGAAATTACCATTACATTTATTAGCTAGTTCTATCCACAACATTTCTCATAATAAAAGCAGAAATCCGGACAATACAACCAGCTCCTGGGGAGCACAGTAAATTCTTGCAAGACCACTGTGCTGACCCTATAGTGCCCAGAATACCAAAGGGAGATGGAAACTGATGAAAATATCAGTGATGGCTCTTGAATAAATTTAAAAATTATGAGATATGGACAAGAACAAGCCTTTCCAGTAATCAAGCACATGCCTTATTATTTCTTAACCCTGGAGCACTGCAAGTTCAATGTGTTCAGTTTTAGAAAACTAATTGCAGCAAATTCAAGAAGATACATATTTTTCTAAGCAATAAATAGAGCCATTTCATTTTCCTCCTCTGAAGGATAAAAAGACTGGTGCTAGAAAGCAGCTGCAACTCCAAAAAGATAGGCTCAGTGTCTCAGAATACATGGGTTGGGTTTTTTGTAAGTGGACTAAATGAATAGCCAGTTCCATCTCTCTGCCCCAAGGAAAAAGATGCGAGTGAAGCGTTCTTTCAGACAGCTGCAAATATGAATGATTAAAGTGACTTCGACAATGGAAGAATTGAAACCTGCATTTGCAGATGTCACCTTCAAAATAGTGAGGAGTTGACAGCTTTGTTTTTTATCTGCTCCCTCCATCTAAGAGCAGGCAAATTGATTTAAAAACTAGGAACCAAATGTCCATTTAAAAAAAAAACAAAAACAACAAAAAAAACCACACCAGTCAAGTCTGGACCCTGTAGTTTTGTTGTTTATCCGGAGGACAATGCACTGCAACGGTATTATTTTCTGTAACCATAGAGTTGATTTTATCTTTAACAGTCATTTGAATGCAAAGATATGTAAACAAAGAGTTCTCAGTAATTTTGAACCTCATGTAATTTCATGGGGCTTTAGTGTGTCTCCAAGATTATTACTATAAGTTCATTTTTCTGATCTTCAATTTGATTTAGAACAGTTTCCTTTTCATATTGCCCCATGCGAACTATGATAATAGCAATCATCATCAGTGGATGTGTAGGGAAGGTCTGCTTTTACAAATTTTAATTCACATTATTTTTACTATATAAAAAAGTATTTTGTGGGGATTAAGAAGATAGTGCAGTAACAGAGAATTTTTTCACTCTGCAAGGTTGTCGGGAACTAAGATTTCTGTGAATGTTCCAAATTTCTTTACTTTATGTCACTTCTATTCCTGGCTTCTGTGAAATTCTTAGTCTCTGTTTTGTATCCAACAGCTGTTTTCCTTATGTCCATTAGCACACCCCATTAAATAGCATTCAACACAAGCAGTTCTATGTAACAGAACTTCAGCGGAAGGTAAGAGGTAATGGTTCCATGGAGGCAAATGAATGAAAAGTTGAAAATTAAAGATTAAATATCTCAAATTTTCTTTTATTAAAAAAGATTTTATTTATTTATTCATGAGAGACACAGAGAGAGAGACAGAGACACAGGCAGAAGGAGTCCCCATGCAGGGAGCCTGATGTGGGACTTGATCCGGGATCATGACTTGAGCTGAAGGCAGACGCTCAACCACTGAGCCTCCCAGGTGCCCCTCTCAAATTTTCAAGAAGACCTTGGATTTATTTCCATCGTCTTGGACTCTAACAATCTAAAGTGACTCTTGGCTCTCACCTCCGACTCTCTGCTCTTCTGCACTTTTCCTTCAAATTCATGTTTATTTCTTAGGTGAGGAGATGCTTGGCTGTTTCTTTTTTTGCCTTCCTCTGAAATGTGCTCTCAACTCCTCACCTTAACTAGGGATGGGTATTTTACCAGGGCAAGAAAATTTTCCCTTCTTTGGGAGCAATTCTGATGATAGTTATTAATACAATAATTGTCCTAATGCTACGTGACAAATAAACTTTCTCTCACGCCATTCCGTCTCACTCTTCCTTACACTTGTCATATCCTTCATTTGATCCATCTGACCACAAATTATTCTCATGGCTTGCATCATCTTGTCATTCAGCTCTCATCTCAAAGGACCTCTTCTCAGAGAATCATTCTTTGACCATCCTATTTAAATCACATTCCCACTTTAGGGCATCTGAGTAGCTTAGTCAGTTATGCATCTGACTCCTGGTTTTAGCTCAGGTGATGATCTCAGGGTCCTGAGATCAGCGCAATGTCAGGCTCCATGATCAGCAGGGAGTCTACTTGAGATTTTCTCTCTCCCTCTCCCTCTGCTTGTCCCCCTGCCTGCATTCACTCTCTCTCTCTCTCTCTCTGTCTTTCTGTCTCTCAAATAAATAAATCTTTTTAAAAAATTTAAAAACTAAAAAAAAAAAAAAATCACATTCCCATTACTTAATGATGTGCTTATAGCATTTATTCTTACGTAAATTTATTGTGCTTGTTTACTTTTATTCTAATTCATTTTCTGGAGGTGAGACAGCAGGAACAACACACCCAAGGTTCCAATGTCACCACCACTGTCACTGCTGGAGCACATGTAGCATCAGCGTGCCACCGTGCTGCATGACTGTAAGTGAATCCCAACCACTCCTTCATTCCCATGTCACTCAGACCCATATTCCTGTACAGGAACTTCAGATTGTCCCAGCCTTAGCTCATGAGACTTCATCTTGGCTATCAATGCAGTGAAAAGACAAATGCTAATAAGAAGGGATACTGTAGTTCATAGGGCAAATAGAACATTGTGCCCGAAATGCAAATGCTTAACATGGTAGCTTGGTTTTCCAGTATTTTCCTCTTGAGTTACAGAATTTAATGAAATAAAATTTATTTACTTTTCTCTTTGATTAAATTTAATAGCTATATATACATATATCTATATTTATTTCCCTGAAGCAAGAGACTTTGTGTGGCCTTCAGTGTGAACTTCAGACCAATTCTTTGTGTTATATTTGGTTGCCTCTTGGCTATAGTACTTCTGAGTGCAAATCATTAAACTCTTTAATGAAGTACTATAGAGAACAAATCAAAATATATACATAAAATACCCACAGAATATTTAGAGTTGAGGTATATCAAGAATTTAGAATGCATGGTCTATACTTCACTAAGGATATATTTATGACTTCTACCTGATGGCAGTATTTTTTGACACAAAATTAGTTTTCTACATGTGAAATTTAAAATCACAAGGCATTCTCCATTAAAAAAAAATACACATATACTTACCTATTCTATGGTATCCACAAAGAGAAAATGGAACAAACTCACTTTTAGGGTTTCAGGACAGTTTTAAAGTAAAATTAGACAAAAGCTGTCTCAAAAACACACACACACAGACACACATATTATATAGTGATGGAATTTATGAATTGTAGTGATTAAAAAAACGTTTAGTTCATGATCAGACTGCTGCAGTTACCCATTATGGAAATGCCACCAGAACACTTCATTTGTATTCAGAGAAGTTATGGAAATAAAGGACGATACAATTACTAGCTCATTTAATCCATCCCCTGAGCAAGAGAGACCATTCCCTATAATGTGTTTCTTAGAAGTTTGTGATCAGTGTGTGATTGGGCCTAATTCTTGCCATTTTTTCCCAGAAATCTCTAAAGTTGTCTCTCGTTCTTAGGCTATGGAAAGGTGAAAGAAATGCTTATGCATGCACAAAGAGAATGATCCTCATTTGAGTCTCCTTGGTTTGTGATTTAATGTCTGTGCTGTCTAATGTTATTAGGTTATATGTATTTGAACAAAGACATCTGGTACTTCATTATCTCTTCCAGTAAAAGTTACCATCTCTGCAGTTCAGAATGATGAGGAACTAGTGGAGTTATCAGAAGTCTGTTTTTACGGATGTTGTAATAACAGCTAACTTATATTGAGCAATTACTCTGTGAAAGGTACTTTGTGATTCATATTAGTATTCATAACGTACTCAACCCTCACAACCAGCCTAAAACGTAAATATTTATCTTCCCATTTTAGAAGTAAGAGAAATTTGAAAACTAAAATAACTTATTCAAGATCATACTACTCGAAAGTGGCAGGGCTGAAATTTAGATACAGGTATCACTGATTCCAGAGCCCGTGTTAGTAACAGTCTATTAAATCAATTTATTCCCAATAAAATAATAAACATGTGGCCTCAGTTTAGAGTTTCTATTCAACCAGGGTCAAATCTGTAAGTCTTTCTTTGGCATTTTATAATTCATTATAAGATTGCTACATTTATTATCAGACATTAGGAAATCATAAAGGTAATTAAAATAGCCCCTCATTTTTGTTTTTCTATTTCTATAAATCATCAATATTTTCCTTGGTGATCCTATTAGGAGTCCCTGCAGCAGAACTTCCTATTGCTTCTCAGAAGCAGACAGAAGAAGGTAAAAAGAGGTGACTCTCCATGTACTGTTTTAAATCCAAACATTCCATAAATAATCAGTCCCTTATCAATAAGCATAGAGGTACTAATTGACTAATTTTTTATACTAGGAAACATGAGCATTCCTGTGTTCCTTTTTCCTTTAGATTTAAGGAAAAGAGGGGCATCTGGGTGGCTCAGTTAGTTGAGTGTTGGACTCTTGATTTCAACTCAGGTCATGATCTCAGGGTTGTGAGATGGAGCATCTCATCAAGCTCTGCAGTTGGAGGTGGGATGGGGAGTCTGCTTGAAATTATTTCTCTCTCCTTGGTCCCTCTCCCTACTATGCTCTCTTCCTCTAAGTAAGTAAGTGAGTAAATAAATAAGTGTGTTTTTTTATTAAGAATTATGGAAAAGAGTGAAGAAAACATAGGGAATAAGTGGCATAGTTTCATAAACACCATTTGCAAAAAATCCACAGCTAGACTTTCTAATGATGATTTTAATATTTAAATGCTGCAACAGGAACGTCTGGATAGATATACTTAGATGCTAATTGGATATTTCAATATATCAAAAAATTCTTGTGGCACATCTCCCCTTAAGCTTTCTCCTTTCATAGCTCTCCTTCACCTTAGGTGATGACCATTCCATTTTTCTAGGTGGTCTGGCCCAAACTCCAGTGTTCACCCAAGGCTACCTTACAGGCAATTCATCACTAGTTATACCTTTAAAATAAAATTTTTGGTTCAAAATAACCTAAGAATTTCTGGAGGAGGTAGAAGGATGGTGGGATATAGATAAACACATTTGTCTCAGTTGATAATTGAGGTGAGTGACAGGGAATCCTTTCACTCCATGTTTTACTGTCTTTGAAATATTTTCACAATTCAATTAAATATAGAAGTGTATGCATGCTTCTGTTTTAGAGAGACAGAGATAGATACAGAGACATGAAGAGAGATAGAGAGACAAAGTTCAATCTAATTTGGGTCATAAATAGCATTTTGGAAGATAACTGCTACAGTCCTCTTTGTACACTCCTTAATCCTAAGAATTTGTCAATAAAGTAATCAGAGTAATATTTATAAACCATAACTTTCTTCTCAAAACCCTACAATTACTCCTCATTTAACTCAAAGTGAAAGTCAAGATCTTTATCACATTTTTTCTCTTGTCCTTCTGGCACATTCTTCATCTCTTTCCTCACCACCCTTCAGCCATCAGGCCTTGATCTTCCTTAATCACACCAGGCTCCTAAGAGCCTCTGACTGATTCCTCTTTGCACCAGGAAAGTTTTGCCTGCGTATCATCGTGGCTTTTGCTCATTTCCTTCAATGAAGACAACTCTGATCACAGTATTACACATCCCAGTTCTGGCAACCCCTTAACTCTGTAATGCATTTTCTTTATGTCAAAGAAATTCACAAATTGAAAAAAAACTATATGTAATGATGCATTTGTGTTCCACATGTTTGTTTTTCTCCTCTCATCTACAGTATTACCAACATGAGAACATGTTTTGTTTGTTTGTTTGGTTGGTTTTGGTTTTGGGGTTTTTAAAAATCATTCCCCTACCCTAAGTAACTTGAAGATGCCTGGCTCATCTAATATAATAAATATAATACACTAGATTATATTTATCAAATGAAGAACTAAATGAATGATTAATGGGGAAAGTTTTGATGATTTAAACTGCTATATAAAATAAAAAAAATAAAAAATCACCTAATGGAAAGATGTCATCAATCTAACCAAAGCTCTTCTAAATTTTATGTGATGTTAGAATCACTTGAAACTTGAGTTAAACTTTATGATAGGCAGCCTAATAGTTTGGAATCAAATGTTTGATACTAGTATTTTATATTCTGTACATTCATCATAAAATACAATGAAGGCCTCGATCTGAAATACAATTTTAACTAAACATTTATATCTATTTTATGATACTTGATACATTATACTTCAGTCATTGAAGAATATGAATGTTGTATACTTATTTTTATCATATACTGTTGGCTATGCCTCTGGTTTCTCTTAAAATTACTAATCAGGAAGTAATTTCTTCCTTAATTTGATTATTTTGGTTCCATAGGAGTTTGAATTGCCTTCAAATTTGAATCAGTGATCTGATTCACAGCACAATGTTCTAAGACATGACTGTATAAATCAGGCACCTTTGTTATCTGGGTTTTCTGCTGTCATTTAATATTGCCATCCACTGTAATTTTGGGAAAACTTATTATATAATATCTTTTTGGTGCAGTTCTTTGAAGCCTCAGGCACATGAAAGCAATTTTTACTCTATATCATAATTACACACTATGTCTTCATCATTAAAATCATCTTGTTTTATTATTACTTAGCAGTATTGAACTATCCATATCAAGTAACAATCAAGTTATGATCTCCAAACCATGGTCCACACATCTAAGAATGTGTTTAGGATGGGGAAACTTAGGTTGAAGGGTGAAATATTAGAAATTGTTAATTGTTTCTACTTATTATTTTTAACTCAGTTTTAATTTTTTTCTTGTTAGTTATACATTTATAATGTAAATAATATCATAGGAAATGTGAGGTGCACCTGAGTGGCTCAGTTGGTCAAGTGTCTGACTCTTGATTTCAGCTCAGGTCATGATTTCAAGGTTGTGAGATCAAGCCCCATGTTGGGCTCTCTCCTGAACATGGAGCCTACTTAAGACTCTCTTTCTCCCTCTCTTCCCTATGCCTCTTAATCCACCTGCTCACACAGTCTCTCTCTCTAAAAAAGTAATAATAAAATAAATTTTAATAGAAAATGTGAATAAGATAAATAAATGAATACATTAAAAGTATAGAATGTAAATATTGTTTATAACAAAATGGTATAAATAGTGGAGACATGCAAAACCTTTAATGATGGTGTGCAACATTGTAATTACTTTGAAGGCCTCTGGTTTAGAACACTTGAGAACTTGATGGTAATTGTGTGCCCAATTTATCTACTGTGAAGTAGCACAGCAATCCAAAATGTAGTGACTTAAAATTATTTCTTTTTCAGAGTCTATGAATTGACTGATTCAGTGCAGTGCTCTTATTTGGGGTGTCCTGAAATTCAAGTTGGATAATAGGTGGGAGAGACTGAAATCATTTAAGGCTATACTAAGCAGGACTCCAAGCTGATCTCTTTCAATGCTTGTGTCTTGTTCCACTTACCCTTCCTACAACCTCTGTCTCTAGGAGACTAGCCTGGACTTCTTACACAGTGTTTGTGTAACTCTTAGAGGCTCTTAGAAGCTAGACTTGAAATTGGAACAAGAGTCAAAGCCAGACCAGATTCAAGGAGTTATAGGAAGAGATGCCATCTGTCACTCATGGAGTTACATGTTAAGTACAGAGAAGATTGATGGCAGCCACCTTTATAGCTAAGTTTTATAAATAAGTTAAACGGTTTGTACTTATAAAATTTATTTCACTTTCACAAATTTGTTTTTATCATTTATAAAATATAAATTATGTCCAAATTCTAGAATATTGGTAGAAGTAAATGAGAGGATGCATGTAAAGCGCCCAGCACTATGCTCTGTACATATGCTCTGAACAAACCCCAGCTAACATTACCTTTATTTCCAATGACCTTGGGGCCTCCTACAGAGTAGATATTTATTTTTAATCAATATCTCAGCAAAATAGAGTATCTGATAAAGTGCAGGCTACTAATAATTATTCTTTAATTAATATATGAATAAATGAATGTTATTCTATCCTATTTCTGTATTTATGAAAGCTTTAGGGTCTGCCCACTGCCATCGAGTGGAAAGAAGCAACTTGTGTTTAAAATTACATGGCAGGTATTATCCTTCCTAAATTAACCAATCTTCAATAGAATAAATTTACTATTGTTGCCTTGTGTCATACAGACACAGCCTCAGGATGAAAGATTAAAGCATTTTCTCTTTACAGCAAAAAAAAAAATCTGAAGCTGGAAAACAAATATGGGACATGCTAGCCTCTCTAACATTAACTGAGTTAAAGCTGCTTGTCTTTCTCAGTAGGCTAAATAAAAGAACAAAACATGGATATAAAATTATTTCAGGCAACTCAAATGCAGGCTATATAAATGATTAAAAAGAAAAGAAAAGCAAAACAACATGAGCAGAAAGAATGTCTTCAAGTTATTTCTCATTAATTTATGAAGTATTGGTAATACAACACAATCAGTGTGCAACACCATACTGGATAGACATAGATTATCACTTAAAAACAAAAACAAAAACAAAACAAAAAAACCCAGCTTACCAGGACTTCTGAAGAAGACAGTAGAGTAGGAGTGCCCTAAGCTCACCTTATCCCATGGATACAATTAGATATCACCCACATCAGCATAAATAACCCAGAAAGTGACTCAAATATTGGCAGAACATACTCTACACAGCTAAATGTAGTGATGAGGCCATACTGAAGAAGGTAGGAAGGGCAGAAATATGGTTGGGAGCTAAATGGACCTGAAGAGGGAGAGAGGCCGTAATGCAGAGAGAAAAGGAGGGGATTCTCATGCCAGGCACACCAGGCATAGGGAACCCACTCAGGGAAGACAAATCCCCATAACATTTGACTTTGAAAACCAGAGGGGCATTATTTTGTGAGTTCTTATAATCAGCGAGGCTTGATTCCTGGAACTTTAAAAATTAGCGGATCCTCTGAGGAAGCACATGGGGCAATAGGAAACTGAGTCCTCACCCTTAAAGAGACAGGACAACAAACATCCCAGTAGAGGTCAGCCTAGAAGCAGCAGTTTGAAAAACACTCGGGGTATATTGGAGGGAAATTTGTTTATTAATCTCAGAGCTTGTCCTGGAGGGGCAAGGATCTTTGGCAGACTTCTCCAAGAACAGAAGAGTTGGTGAGTGCTAATTTCTTTCCCCATCTCCCAGCTTATACATAAAGATACCTGCAGGAACCAGCACAGCAATAATATTTGCTACCTAACTTGCTAACCACATGCCACACTGTAGCATTCTCCTGAAGATATACTCACTCTAGCCAGGTCTCCATTCCAGGTCCCCTCCCACAGCAGACCTGTGCAAACATGGCAATATCACACACCCTGCTCCCAGATTCTCCTGTAGACCTGCACCTTCCAATACAATCTTAGCCTGAACCCCTTCAAAGCAGTTCTATAAGCCTGACAGTACACAAGCAGTCTCAACACAGACCAGCACCATAGTAAACTGATTTCTTCCCTTGGAAGATGAGAAGATAATCACACAAACATCAGTCAGACTCTGGCCCAAGAAGTGGACTGGGGGCAGATATCTGATCTGACTGCAGGGCTCCACCCACCAACAAAAGCTTCTAAGAAGCAAAAGCACCCTGCAGTTCTATGCTACAGCATCTCTGGCAAACATCTGACTCCATTTAAGCCCAAGATGGCCCCAGACTGTTCTACTAATAACACTGTCCAGAACAAGTAGAAAAGAGAGTCATTGCTGATGACTGAAAGCTAAAGTGATTCAACCACAAAAGTAGGGTGCATGCAACATGTAGGAGGCACCCCTAAAACACCAGGTTCTTGGAAACAGGGACATTGCACTGCAGGGCACTGCAGGATGTCTACTTCATAAGGTTTCCACTTTCAAGAACAGGAAATATAGTTGACTTTTCCAACACAGAGAAATAGACACAAGGAGTTAGACAAAATAAGGAGACAGAGGAATATGTCCAAAATGAAAGAACAGGACAAAACCCCAGCAAGAGAACTAAATGAAACAGAGATAATTAATATGCTTAACAGAGAATTTTTTAAATCAATATTTTATTTATTTATTCATGAGACACACACACACACACACACACACAGAGAGAGAGAGAGAGAGAGAGAGAGAGAGGCAGACACACAGGCAGAGTGAGAAGCAGGCTCCATGCAGGGAGCCCAATGTGAGACTCGATCCTGGATCTCCAGGATCACACCCTGGGCTGAAGGCAGCACTAAACTGCTGAGCCACCCAGGCTGCCCCTAACACAGAATTTAAAGTAATAGTCATGAAGACACTCACTGGACTTGAGAAAAGAGTGGAAGACTACAGCGAGACCTCAAAAAAGAGATAGAAAACATAAAAAAGAACCAAAATAGATGAAAAACTTGATAACTTAAATTAAAAATGCACTAGATGGAACAAATAGTAGACTAGAGTAAGCATAAGAGAACAGTGACTTGGAGGATAGAGTAATAGAAAGCAAATGAGCTGAGCAGGAGAGTGAAAATATAATAAAAATGAAAATTGTCCTAGAGAACCCAGTAATACCATCAGTTGTAATCACATTCACATTATAGGGATCCCAGAAGGAGAAGAGAGAGGTAAAGGAACAGAAAATATACTTGAAGAACTAATAGCTGAAAACTTCTCAAATCTAAGGAAGGAAACATAAGTCCAATTCCAGAAATCAGAAGGTCCCTAACAAAATCAACCCAACGAGGCCCACACCAAGACAAATAGTAATTAAAATGGCAAAAAGTAGCAATAAAGAGAGAACTTTAAAAGCAGCAAGAGAAGAGAAAGTAGTTATATACAAGAGAAACCCCTAAGGCTATCAGCTGATTTTTTTCAGCAGAAACCTTGCAGACCAGAAGGGGCTGGCATTATATATTCAAAGTGCTAAAAGAAAAAAAAAAAGAAAGTTAACCACTAAGAATACTCAATCCACCAAGGGTATCATTCAGAATAGAAAGAGACATAAAGAGTTTCCCAGACAAAATTTAAAGGAATCCATGACCACTAAACCAACCCAAAAAGAAAGGTTAAAGGGATTCGCTGAATCAAAAGAAAAGAATATGAGTAGGAAAATTGGGAGCACAAAAACAGTAAAATTAAGTATATCTATAAAAGTCAGTCAGGAGATTCACAAAATAAAAGGATCCAAGTATGATGTCATATATCTAAAATATTGGAGGGAATGAGTGAAGAATAGGTTCGAACTTAATGGACCATTAACTTAGTATAGACTGCTATATGGATAAGGTGTCAAATGCAAACCTAATGGTAACCACAAAAACTATTAACATATGTAAAAAATAAAGAGAAAGGTAATCCAAGTACATCACTATAAAAATCTAGCAAACCATGAGAGAAGAGAGCAAGAGAAGAACTATAGAAACAACCATAAAACAGGAAACAAAATGTTAATAAGTACTTACTTGTTAATAGTTACTTTGAATGTAAGTGAGTTAAACACTTCAATCAAAAGACACATAGTGTCAAAATAGATTAAAAAGTAACACCCATCTCAGGGCACCTGGGTAACTCATTTGTTGAGCATCTGCCTTTGTTTCAGGCCCTGGTCTTGGTCATGGGATCGAGTCCCACATCAGGCTCACTGCAGGGATACTGATTCTCCCTCTGCCTATGTCTGTCTCTCTCTGTGTGTTCCTCACGAATACATAAATAAAATCTTTTTTTTTTAAAGTAACACCAATCTACATGCTGCCTCCTAGAGATTTATTTCAAATCTCAAGACACTTGCAAATTGAAAATAAAGGGATGGAAAAGCATTCATTACACAAATGAAAGTGAAAAGAAAGCTGGGGTGGAAATACTTAGACAACATAGACTTAAAAGAAAGACTCAGGGCATCTGGGTGGCTCAGATGGTTAAGTGTCTGCCTTCAGCTCAGGTCATGCTTCCAGGTTCTGGGATGAAGCTCCACATCAGGCTCCCAGCTCAGTGGGGAGTCTGCTTATCCCTCTCCCTCTGCTTCTCCCCATGCTTGTGCTCTCTTTGTCTCTCTCTCAAATGAATAGATTAAAAAAAAATCTAAAAAAAAAAAAAAACTCTAATAAGAAACAAAGAAGAACACTATATAATCATAAAAGTAACAATCCAAAGAAGGACACTATATAATCATAAAAGGAACAACCCAACAAGAAGATATAACAATTACAAATAGTTATGCACTCAACATGGGAGGACCTAAATACATAAAGCAGTGAATAGCAAATATAAAGGAAATAATCAATAATACTACAATAACAATAAAGGACCTGCTTACATCAGCTGATAGATCTTCCAAACAGAAAATCAATAAGGAAAATGTGACTTTGAATGACACATTGAACCAGATACATTTAACAGATATATTCAGAACATTCTGGCTTAAGGCAGCAGAAAACACATTATTTTCTTTCTTTCTTTCTTTCCATTTTTTTTGAAAACATACTCTTTTCAAAGACAGATAATATATTCTACAGAATATCACATATTAGGCCATAAAACAAATTTAAACAAATACAAAAATAATTGAAGTCATACCATTCATCCTTTCTGACCACAACATTATGAAAGTAGAAATCAACAAAAAAGAAAAAAAAAATCTAGAAAGAACACAAATACATAGAGGTTAAATAACATGCTACTAAACAATGAATGGGACAATGAAGAAATCAAAGAGGAAATTAAAAAAAAAAAACACATAGACAATTGAAAAGACAACACAATGGTTCAAAATCTTTGAGCTCTAGCAAAAGTAATCCTAAGAAGGAAGTTTATAGCAATACAGGCCTACCTTAAGAAGGAAGAAAAATCTCAAATAAACAACCTATCATTATACCTAAAGGAGTTAGAGAAAGAACAAACAAAATATAAAATCAGTGGGAGGAAGGAAATAATAAAGATTAGAATACAAAGAAATGAAATAGAAACTAAAAAAAAAATAGAGAAAAACAAACAAACAAATAGAAGTGATCATGAAACCAGGAGATGCTCTTCTGAAAAAATCAATAAAATTCACAAAATATTAGGCACATTCATTGAGAGAGAGAGAGAAAGAGAGAGAGGACTCAAACAAAATCACAAATGAAAGAGGAGAAGTAACTGACAACTATAGAAATACAAAAGGCTATAACAGAATATTACAAAAAGTATATACCATCAATTGGGCAACCTAAAGAAATGGGTAAATTTCTAGAAACCTATAACTCCTCAACACTGAACCAGGAAGAAAAAGAAAATTTGATCAGACTGATTGCCAGTAGAGAAATTGAATCAATAATAAAAAAAAAAAAAAACTCCCAATAAATGCAAGCCCAGGGCCAGACAGCCTCACAAGTGAATTCTACCAAACATTTAAAGAGTTAATACCTATTCTTCTCAAACCATTCCAAAAAAATAGAAGGGGGAGAAAACTTTCCAAATTCATTCTGTGAGGCCAACAATACCCTGATATCAAAACCAGATACAGACACCAGTAAAAAAGAGAAGTACAGGTCGACATCTCTAATGAACATAGATGCAAAGATCCTGAACAAAATATTATCAAAACTGAATCCAACAATACATTAAAACAATCATTTACCATTACCAAGTGGGATTAATTCCTGGGATGAAAGGCTGGTTCCATAGTCTCAAATCAATTGACATGATAAATAAGATACATGATAAAAAACAATATGATCATTTCAATAGATGTAGAAAAAGCATCTGATAAAGTATCATATCTATTTATGATTTAAAAAACTCAACAAAGTAGGTATAGAGGAAATACATCTCAACATAATAAAGGCCATAAATGAAAATCCCACAGCTAACATCATACTCAGTGGTGAGAAACTGAAAGCTTTGCTCCTAAGATTAGGAACAAGAAAAGGATATCTACTCTCACAACTTTTATTCAACATAATACTGGAAATTCTAGCCACAGCAATCAAACAAGAATCTGACACTGGCCCTATCAATATTTTTCTACATTTGTCTACTGAGGCCAGGGAAACCAAAGCAAAAATAAACTATTGAGACTACATCAAGATAAAAAGCTTCTGCACAGTGACAGAAACAAACAAACATAAACAAAAAACAAAACAAAACAAAAAAACAAAAAACCTAAAAGGCAGCCTAACAGAATGGGAGAAGATATTTGCAAATAACATAATCAATAAAGGGTTAGTATGTAAAAGATATGAAGAACTTATCAAACTCAACACCCCAGAAACAAATAATTCAATTAAAAATGGGAGAAGGAATGAACAGACATTTCTAGAAGGAAGACATCCCAATGGCCAACAGACACATGAAAACATGTTCATAATCATTTACCGTTAGGAAAATGTAAATCAATAGTACAATGAGCTATCACTTCACACCTTTCAGAATGGCTAAAATCAACAACACAAGAAAAACAGGTATTGGCAAGAATGTGGAGAAAAAAATAACTCTTGTGCACTGTTGCTGGGAATGCAACTGGTGTGGCCACTGTGGAAAATAGAATGGAGTTTCCTCAGATAATTAGAAATAGAATTACCATATAATCCAGTAATTCCACTCCTGGATATTTACCCAAAGAGAATGAAAACACTAATTTGAAAAGATATATGCACCTCTATGTTTATTGCAGCTTTATTTACAATAGCCAAGATATGGAAGCAGCCCAAGTGTCCATCAACAGGTGAATGGATAAAGAAGATGTAGTATACACATACAATGGAATAGTACTCAGCCATCGAAAGAACAAAATCTTGCCATTTGCAACCACATAAATGCATGTAGAGAGTATTATACTAAGTGAAGTAAGTCAGAGAAAGACAAATCCATATGATTTCACTCATGTGGAATTTAAGAAACAAAACAGATGAACAAAGAAAAAAGAGACAAACTAAAGAACAGATTCTTAACTATAGTGAAGAAACTGATGGTTATCAGAGGAGAGACGGGTGGGGAAATGGATGAAATAGCTGAAGGTGTCCAAATGATCCAATCAGAAGACATGGAATTGCTGAATTGATTAAAAAGAAGCCTTATCTATAGATCACCTACAAGAGACTCACTCACATTGTACCTAAAGACACAAACAGACTGAAAATGAAGGGCTAGAAAATGATATTTCATAAAAATGGAAGCAACAAAAAAGCTGGGGTAGCCATACTTATATCAGAAAAATAGACTTTAAAACAAAGACTATATCAAGAGACAAAGAAAGGTTACATGATAAACTGATTAATCCAACAAAAGGACATAACAATTGTAAATATCTGTGCACCAACCTTGAGAGCACTTAAATGTTATACATCAAACATTAACAGACATAAAGGGAGAAATTGACAATAATACAATAATAGTAATGTACTTTACCAGCCCATTTGCATTAATAGATCATCTAGACAGGAAATCAATAAGGAAACAATGGCTTTGAATGCCACATTGGACCAGATGGATTTAACAGATATCTGCAGAACATTCCATCCCAAACAGCATAATACACAGTCCTTATAAGTGCAAACAGAGGTGTGTGAAAGGTCAAGTATTTAGAAGTATTATTTAGGAACTCAAGCAATTTGACTCACAGACCTATGAAATAATAGTAATATGAGTATATAGACAATCTGCACTTCATTAAGAGAATTGTGGTTTTTAATCTCAGTTATCTTTTTTAGCTCAGAATGTTAGCTTTTCTACAAGAAAAAGGGCTGTCATGGAAGCCTTTGCATCCCCTGTCTGAATGATCTACTTTTTTCATTTATACTTGTCATTAAGGGTCAGGGAATCTTCTCAACACAGACTAACCCACCAGGACACTTAATTAGAACCATAACATGGTTTGTGTCAAAATTAATCATCTTTTGTGTTTAAAACAATCCCTCCTGAAGTAGAAGATTATATCTGCTTATTTTATGATAATTTTGATGGCGCACTTGACAAATACTAGAAGGTTTCTTTTGAGGAACAGTTCTGAAAACCATACTACTTGGCCAAAGAAGGATTGATCTATGTCATTTATCTCATCAGTAAAATAGTCCTAAACCTAAACAATGTTGAATATAGAATTCATTGTTTGCTTTTGGGCAAGTGTCCAATTTGGAATCATTTTTTTTCCCTATCAAGAATAAATTTTACCTACTGAAGGAAGTAAGGTTTAGAAATAGTATGAATAGCTTCATATTATGCATATGAATTGAAAATGTCTCTCTTAATCTAGGCAAACCTCATTCCGCATCCCAGCATCATTCTAGCAATGATACTAGTTACTGAATGAAAATGAGCATGGTAAGTAAAGAATAAATTAATTGAAAATGTATATATGCATATTTTTTTCCTTTAAAATATTAGGAATCATTCTTTTGATACTGAAGGAGTGACTAGTTCTAGATTTGCCTTCCAATGTGGCCAAAATCCCCTGCCATTTCACTGCATACAGAATGGGATAGATGCAGAGTTCAAAGCAACAATTTTTAAGGAGATTACCCGGAAATTTCGCACATACCTCTGCTCATACTCAGATAAATAACTTCACACGCTTTCAAGAGCGACTAGGAGATACAGTCTCTACCAAGGAGATTACGTGTATGGCTAATGTTCAAACGTTCTATTACCTGAGAAAAGAAAGGATATTGCATACTGAGGCACAGTTCATAGTTTATACCTCACAGACATTTGAAGTTTTTTGGCCACCAGTCCGCTATCCTCCTTTCTTCAGTATCATGAATTTCTGGTGTGGGAATTATACCTCTTCTAAGTTATTTCTTTAAAATTTAATTTGGTTGCTATCCTCTCACTCCAGGAGTGGGGCTATAATCAGAATAATTTTATCTTGCTGGCCTGATGATTGGATCTGGGACTAATGTTAAATTTAAGTGGGCACAAATAAATAACCCTTGGTCCTGAACAGGAACTGCATTCTCTTTTCCATTTGAACACAAGGCATAATCCTGTTGGAGCTATGGGCAGCCGTTTAAGTACCAACGTGGAGGCTGAAAATAAAGCCAATAGCAAATAAACCAAGTCAAAGAATGTAGATAGACATGATCTCAATTACCTTCCAGGAGTTCTGGGTCCATTCTTATTTAAATTTATATTTATCTCTAGACTTTTCAGCTATATAAGGCAATACATTCCCTTCATGACTTTACTGATGGAAAGCAATACAATGAAGTACATAAGAGAGAAAAGTATTGAATTGTTGGTAATGTTTTACAGATGATGGTTTTAAAATATAATTGACTAATAATACATTTTTATCCTCTAAGCACTTATTCCAAATATGCAGTATTTTGGGATTTTTTTCATGAATTATAAAAAATATTTTAAGCAATAACATTTCTAGTGTATATTTTATCAAGTTGAAATATTGAAATTATATTTTTGCCAATGTACTAAATTGAAACAATCTTTCATTTTTCTCTCCTATTAGTGCCAATTCTATATTATTGTGCCATATCACATAATTCTTCTAAGACTTTGCTCAAGCAGAAAGCAAAACCTCCTCCAAGACGTTTTCTCTGACTTTTGCTTAGTTATCTTCTCTTTTCTATTCTATGTATACCACTATCCTATCATTCAATTATATTGAAATTAGTTCTTTATTTATCTATTGCCATCATTACAATGTGTTCAATACACCTTTATACTCCCAAGGTCAGTAACAATGCCTGGCACATCGCAGGAGTTCACCATATTTTTTATTAAATAGATTTTATTTTTAGAGCAGTTTTAGGTTCTTAGCAAAAGTAAACAGAAAGCACAAAGAATTCCTATGCAATCCATGCTCTCATTCTCACATAGCTTCCTCCACTATCAACTTTCTGAACCACAGTGGTGCATTTTTTGCAATCAGTGCACCTACATTGATACATTATCATCACTCAAAGTCCACAGTTTATACTAGAGTTCACTCTTGGTGTGGTCATCCTATGAGTTTTGACAAATGTATGATGGCATGCATCCACAGTCATAGGAACAGACAATTGCTTACCCTAAATATCTTCCATGTTGTCTATTCATCTTTTCCTCAAAGCCAAGGCAAACACTAATCTTTTTACTGTCTTTATAGTTTTGCCTTTTCCAAAATGTCATATATTTGTAGTAAAATAGTAGATAGCCACTTCAGATATGCTTCTTTCACTTTTTAGTATATATATATATTTGTTTCCTCCATGTCTTTTCTTGACCCGATAGCTCATTTCTTTTTAGTGTAGAATAATATTTCATTGTCTAGGTATATCACCATTTATTTGTCCATTTGCCTACTGAAGAACATCTAGGTTTGCTTTCAAATTTTGGTAATGATGAATAAAGTTACTATAAATCATGTGCTGGTTATTGTGTGGACATAAATTTTCAAGTAATTTAGGTAAATACTTGCTAGATCATACGGTAAGAGCATATGTCATTGTAAGAAATGGCCAAAGTGTCTGCCAAAGTGTCTGTGCTACTTTGGGTTACCACTAGCAATAAGGAAAAGTTTTTGTGACTCTACATCATGGACAGCCCTTGGTGTTGTCAGTGTTTTGGATTTTGGCCACTTTTATAGGTGTGTAGTGTTGTACATGTGTTTTAATTTGGATTTCCTTGATGACATATGATGTTGAGGATCTTTTCTTATGTTTATTTGCCATCTGTATGTCTTTTTGATGAAGTGTCTGTTAAAGTCTTTGCCCCCTCACCCCCAGAAAATAGTGTCTTTGGCTCATTTTTAAAGCAGATTGTTTTGTTATTGCTGAGTACTAAGAGTTCTTCATATAGTCCTTTATCAGATTTCTCTTTTGCGAATCTTTCCTCCCAGTCTATGGCTTCTCTTCCCGTTCTCTGACAGTATTTTTCAAAAAACACAAGTTCTTAATTTCAATGGAGTCTAGCTTATCAATTATTTCTTTCATGGTGGATCATATCTTTGATGTTATATCTAAAAGTCATTGTGATATCCAACATCATCTGGATTTTCTCCCATGCAATCTTCTAAGAGTTTTGTACTTTTGCATTTTACATTTAAGTCTATCATCAAGTTTGAATTAATTTTTGTGAAAGATATACGGTCATGTTTAGATTCCTTTTTTTACATGTGGGAGTCCAGGGTTTTCAGTACCATTTGTTGAAAAGACTATCTTTTCATCATTGTATTGACTTTGTACCTTTGTCAAAATCAGTTGGCTACATTTATATGGATCAACTTCTGGACTCTCCATGCTGTTTCATGATTTGCCCATTCTTTTTCACCATCATCACACTTTCTTGATTTCTATAGTTTTATAATAAGTCTTGAAGCTGGGTAGTCTCCTTCTTTTTCTCCTTCTATTCTGCTCTGGAGAATTTAACTCCGAAACTATTATCTATATAGGAAAGAGGTGGTTTTTTTTGTTTTTGTTTTTGTTTTGTTTTGTTCTGTTTTGTTTTTCTTTTTTTGTTTTTTTTTGGAAAGAGGTATTTTTTGAAAGAGTTATGTTTGTATGTATTTTTATAGGCTTCTCTATAGTCTTTTTTGGATTTATGACTTAATAAGAAGTATACATACAATGATGACTTGGCTATCCTTTCCTTTACCTTCTTTTACTAATCACACCTTTGATGATTTTAAACCATGGATTGTTTACACCAGGTATGTTATTTTATTTAGTGACTTGAATATTGTAAGAAAGGGGTTTAAAAAAAGAAAACAAGAATGAGCAAAGTTAACTGCTGCATATTTGGCATCTGGAAATGCAAGGTTTTTTACAAGTTAACATAAAATAATGTGTTTTATAATTTGCTACTCGTGAAAGGAAAAGTAATGGATTTAAATGTTTTTTACTTAAAATATCAGATAGGAAGCATTCCTCTATCAGATTACTATGCTATATAGTCAATGCTTTAATACACTCCATTCCTTTATATAGAAAAATTTCCCCATTCCTCTTAACTTAAGGAAAAGGACAGGATAGCTAAAAAAAATAATGAGAAATGATGATTTAAAAATAGTCTTCCAATATTCAAATAATCATTTAGTAAAAGTAAAATAGTATGTGTTAGTTATATGAGCTCTTTTTAAATGCTAGGCATTGTGTTAAACAATTTATGGATGAAAACAATTATTAAACATTAGATCTAGACATATGAAAGATTATTTGTGACTGGGGTAATATGAAAAAAAAAAAAAACCCGACTTTTTGGAAGATCAGTTTCCTGTCCTGGTGCTACAATGTAGCAAATATGAGTGTTCCAGAGAAAGCTATATAGACATGAGGCTGAAAAAAAATAGCAATTAGAGAATTAAATTTTACCTTAAATGAAAAAGGGGGATTCACAAGTTTTGGTGGACATGGATATGGGCATACACATAAATTTGTATTTGGAAATGTTAATTCATTCTACTGCAACAATCCAAGTGTATAATAATATAAGCCTGCAGTAAAGCATAGTCATGACTATTCAAAGAAGATATATACAGATGTTATATATTGTATATAGATATATTAGATATCCTATTATATAGATAGATACAGATTATATAGATATAATATAATATATAGATATATAGATGATATATATTATATAGCTACATAATTGGCATCGCTACAGATTTCTCTAAAAGATGAGTAATTTAATGTCTTTTCATTTTTATTTTCAAGTTATGCTTCTCGAGAAGAAATGCTGTGAAAACTTTATTGTCTCCTCTTTTAAGTATCAATATCAATGATCTATTATATAGATATATATTATATTTAAATGATACATAGAGATGATATATAGATGATATATATTATATAGATACATATAATATATAGTGATATGCATAATATACATATATAGTATATAAATCTATAATAAATCTATAATAAATATATTCTCTCTATATAATATATATATATTTAAATTACAAAGTAGAAATGAAATTATTTGGTGATAGAGTGGAATGGATGTTGGAGGATTAAAAGATGACTATAGATTCTATTTTCCTGGCTGGTATTTGTTAATAAAAATTATTAAAATCAAGTATATTAATGACACAACTTATAATTTCTTTTGAGAAATTTAAAATCTCTCAGATATTAGTTTCCTATGTAGACCAGATCAAAGCCAACACCATGTAGCAATGTCACAGGAGGATAAATGCTGTCACTGATTTGCTTTCTTGAATTGTGATACAATCTCAGAATATAACTTTATTCCTAATTTACAAAATGAGATTATGGAAAAATTTGGAAGGGATTTGTCAAGAATTATATGTAAAGCTTTTTTAAGGATTACACACTCAATTTTTTAAATTAAGCCTGGATTCTGTTATACCCTGAGGGGTTGAGGTGGGGTGGTGATAGGCAATCAGTTTGATAGCTTCTCATTCCTGTTGGGAATCACTGTGCTAGAACTATAGTTAATCAAATATAAAAGATGTGTATTAATTATGCCAACTACAGGTTTGAATGTGTATTTTAATGATCTAGTGAACTTCTGAGATAAAAACACATAGTAAAGATAAAAAAGAAGATCTGACTATGAATTTGCTGATTAATTGACACTATAACTGTATTGTTCTATACATCTTAGGCACTTGAGAAAAGTTTATTTTAAAAATTAAATTGAATAGCTATTTTTTACTGAAATTTTCCCTAGTCACATTTACATTGACTTTGGACATAAAACATACATATTAATAATTGAAAACAAGAATTTAAATTATGAGTAGAAACTAATGTATCAAAAGATCATTACCTAATCGTGAAACAGCTCTAGATTCCAGCGTTCACTCATTTACTAAAATTATATGACCTTGAAAAAATATGAACTGAAAATAATTTTCTTCATTTAAAATATTGAGATAACATCACATAAACTCATTGGGTTAGCACAAGAATTAAATTAGATAAGATGTGTAAAAACACCTGGCAAAAATCTGGACCTATTAAGCAGTCATTAAATATCTACCTCCTTCATCCTTTAGAGAAAACATCATAAAAACATGGATCAGAATTGTCAATAATGTAGCCATTAATACTAAATATTTATAGTTAATGTAATCAGAATAAATCACCTGCAGGATTATGTTTAAGACAAACATAGACACAAAGGAAAACATGCAAAATAATAGCAACAACAACAAAACCTCAGTGATTCAATAGCCTCAAAAACAGTTTTCAATTTCTCTAATAAAACCATAAATATCATTGAGAACTTAAATAATATGTCCAAAAATACTAATCATAATTATACTTTAACTTTTTATTTTGAAATAATATCGAACTTACTGAAAAGTCGTAAAAATAGTAAAGAGAAAGTCCATGTACCATATACTCAGATTCACCAATTTTTACTTGGCCATGTTTCATTCGAAAGTGATACTTTAAAAAGGGCACAATCAAGTTTTGGTAGCATTTTCTGGAGAAGCATAACTTGAAACTAAAAATGAAAAGACTGTAAAGTACTCATCTTTTTAAAGCAATTTGTAGCAATGTCAATTCAAGTCTTATCACCCTACTTTCCAATCTTATCAAAAGAGACACTTCTTAGAGAGAATCTAGTTTTTGTATTGTCCCTGACAGGCAAGCATTTAGCATCTTACTGGATGCAGATTATGACTAGGTTCTGGAAGAGTTAGTCAAGGACGGAAGGTGAAACTTAAGACTTATTACAGACCATTTACCCAAGTTGGAAAACCCAAACTAGGAAACACATAGTTGTTTATTAACACAGGCATATTTAAAAGCATTTTCTCATTAGTAATTGCTTCAGAGACAAAAATTTTAGTCATTTCTTGTTTGAATGACAAGTTGGATATATGGAGAATGTATATGATTCCATCCAGCTGCCAAATTCGTTAGTAAAACATTCCATCATTGGAATTAAAACAAACAAACAAAATGCAAGGAGTGGTCAACTATACCTTCTTCTTCAGGTGTGTCATAGTTTTACTCACTTGAAAGGAGAATATCACTAAAATTATTTCAAAAATATAATTCGATCTTTACAAATCAAGACTCTTGGGTGTTTATTGGACATTTATTTACCTATCAGAGGACTATAAATTATGCTAACATCAATATTTAATTTTAGGAATTATTGATGAGAGTGGAGAGTCACTTCCCACCAAAATGCTCTGAAATCATATTCAAGTCAGCTTAAACTTTCTGAAATTGCTGAAATAACATCTGCCTACCAACGGCCTATCCTTCTTCCCAGTAGGAACAATGTTCTGCTGAGTCTCCCTACCAGCCTGTACCTACCCATCACTAATCTCCTAGTAGAAACAATGGGATGTCCTTGGCCTTTCTTCCTTTCTGTACCTGTCCCACTGATTTATCATGACCTCCTAGAGCTAAAAGAACAAAATGCAGCTAGTCTCTGACTAACATTTGTAGTAATAGCTACATTATGGTTCTGGTAAAAACAAGCAAACAACAATAACAAACCGCTCAATCATATGACAGCTCCTTCCCACCTAATTTTGGGGGTCTAAATACTTATAATGGTCTGCCTAATAGAACTTTGGGTCCTGTAGTATATATTTTTTCTTCTGCTTTAGTTCCCTTAGGCCTGCTTATAACATGTTTGTTCTCTGTCCTCTTCCTACTATCCTAAGACTGAAACGGCACTGCTTAAACTAAACGGATACCATCAATCTGTGCACCTTTTCTGAAGCATACATTGAGCTAAAATATCATTTTTAATAGATAAAAACGATCTACTTGCCCTAACCAGTAAGTGAACTTTCAACACAGGCAAATAGTTACCCACTGTATTTGACTAAAACAAGAGCGTCTTTATAAAACCAAAATGGTGATTTATACATTTTAGATGCAGAACTTCATCGCTTGCAGGTTAGTAACTATGGGAAGACTGTATCCTTATCTGTTTAATTAATGATGTAGGCTTTTATATTTGGTTTTCATAAGAAATCAGTTGTTGCCTGGTAACCGATTTGCCTGTGGGCTCTCAGAAGAAGCTGGGCTTCCTAAGCAAAGCACCCTGTTGTCTTATAAATAGGGCAGTAAAGCTTGCTCAGACATGCCTTAGGCATTCAGCAACTCTTACTATATAAGAATATGATTCTTACTGGGAAGTTCTCTTTGCCAGAGACACACTCAAGTAGACAAAGAGGAAAAGGAAGAAAGGCCTCAGTTTCCATTTAAGTTTAATGGCATAAAGGAAAACAAGAGACCAAAGAGATATTTGCTCTCAATTTCCAAACCGGGAAAATAAATACAGCAGAGGAATAATAATTAGCTTCAAATAAAAATCAATTAGGATTCCTGGAAAATTTAGCTCTTCGGACAAGCTAATGCACAGCAGAACAATGGCAAACAGTGACACCAAAACAGAGATACTGAAGAAAATCCAACTTATAAAAATGGGTTCCATAGGTTGTATATTTCTGATGGGGAAAGGTTTTATTCAGTCAGAGTAACTATGTTCCCCATGCTAACTTTTAGACCCCCTATTATTGCTTGTATGAAATTATCTTCTAATAAGGTGTCTGGGTTGCTCAGTCAGTTAAGTGACCAACTCGTGGTTTTAGGCTCAGGTCATGAGATTGAACCCGCCTCTGGGTCCAGGCTCCATGCAGAGTCTGCTTAAGATTGTTTCCCCTTCTGGTCTTCTTCCTGCTTATACTCTCTTTCTCTCTTTAAAATGAAAAAAAAAAAGGGGCATCTGGGTGGCTCAGTCAGCTAAGCATCTGCCTCCAACTCAGGTCAGGGTCCCAGGGTTCTGGGTTTGAGCCCCACACCAGGCTCCCTGCTGAGTGGGGAGTCTGGTTCTCTCTCTCCCTCACCCTCACATGTGCTCTCTTCTCTCACATAATCTTTTTTTAAAAAAATAAAATAAATAAATTAAAAATTATCTCTAAGTCATTAGTAAAACAGCTTATTTGCTTTTTTTTTTTCTTATGACAATACAAGCTCTGAAAGCGCAGGGTACTCTTTTCTCCCTCATCTGTGTTTACAACACCTAGAATAGAACCTGACACAAGATTTGTACCAAATAAATGTTTACTGAATAAAAGTCAAAAGTACTTTAAGTAGTCCATGAGCTCTTCAAGGACAGAGACAATGTCAACATTTTTTTTTCTGTTGTTAATTGCATATAGTTGTTTTTCAATATAGTTTTATTAAGTGAAGTTAGCATAATAGGTGAATAAATGGATGGATGAGATGAATGATTGAAAGAATACATGAATGAGTGAATAGGAAAAAAAAGAACAAATTCTATCTACATCAAATTAAAAAAAAATTTTACCCAGAAAAAAAAAAAAAGTCTACTCAGACATATTGAGATATATATCAATAAAGTGAAAAGACCACCTAAACAAAGTTTTGGAATATTTGCAAACCATACATCTGAAGAGAAATTAATATCTGAAACAAGTAAAGAACTCAGACAACTCAAGAACAAAAAAACCCCCCCAATTTTAAGAAGTGGGCAAATGATCTGAATGAACATTTTGCTGAAGATATTTGAAAGGCCAACAGGTAAATGGAGAGATGCTCAACATAACTATGGATGATCTCTGATGATCTGACTTAAGATTTTTAACTTTACAATGGTGCAAAGGTAATACTCATTCAGCAGAAACCATACTTCTAATTTTCAGTTTTGATCTTTTCCCAGACCAGCAATAATGCTGGGCAGTATCAGTGAGCTCTAGCTCCTAGTGAGCCATGTGATCACGAGGGTTAACAAACAATACACATACAACCATTCTGGACATATATAGCCTTTCTGTTTTTCATTTTCAGTACAGTATTCAACAAATAGGCTTTGTGTAGGCTCATTTAAGTGTTGAGCACATTTAAGGTATGCTTAGGCTAAGCTATGATTTTCACTAGGTTAGGTGTATTAAATGTATTTTCAACTTATGATATTTTCAACTTACAATGCATTTACCAGGTGATAACCTCACTGTAGGTGGAGGAAGACCTGTAGTCATCAGGGAAATGCAAATTAAAACCACAGTGAGAAATTAACTTATGCCTGTCAGAATAACCATCATCAGAAGGGTAAGAAATAACAAATGCTGGCATAGATGCAAAGAAAAGGAAAAATTTGTGCTCTGTTGCTGGGGTTGCTAATTAGTACAGCAGCTATGAAAAACAATATGAAGGATGCTCAAACAATTAAAAATAGAAACTACCATTTGATCCAGCAATTCCAATTCTGGACATCTATCCAAAGAAAACAAAAATACTAACTCAAAGGAAGATCTGCACCCTCGTGTTCATAGCAGCATTATTTACAATAGTCAAGACGTGGCGACAACCTAAGTTTCCATCAACAGAGGAGTAGATAAATAAATAGTGATATATATCTGCAGTGGAATATTAGTTAGCCATGAAAAATGAGGAAATAGTACCATTTGTGACAACATCAGTGGATACTGAAGGCATTGTCTAAGAAAAATAAGTCAGAGAAAGAAAAATACTATATTATCTCACATGTATTAGAATCTAAAACAAAACAAACAAACAAAGAGACCTCACAGAAGAAGATTGGACTTGTGGTAACCTGGCGTGGGGAGTGTGAGGAGGGGGAACTGAAGGAAGGTGGTCTAAAGGGACGAGCTTTCAGTTATAAGACAAATAACTACTAGAGTTATACCATACAACATGGTGACTATAGCTAATACTGCTGTGTGATATAAAAGAGAAGTTAATTAAATAAATCTTAATGGTTATTATCACAAGGAGAACATTTTTTATCTTTTTTTTTAATTTATCTATACTCGAAGATGGATGTTAGCTGAACCTACTGTGGTGATCATTTTACAATATATGTAAATCAAACTATCTTGCTGTGCACGTTAAACTTCTACAGTGATGTGTACCAACTATTCCTCAATAAAACTGAAAAAAGGGGATCCCTGGGTGTCTCAGTGGTTTAGAGCCTGCCTTCAGGCCCAGGGTGTGATCCTGGAGTCCGAGGATCAAGTCCCATGTCGGGCTCCCTGCATGGAGCCTGCTTCTCCCTCTGCCTGTGTCTCTGTCTCTCTCTCTCTCTCTGTCTCTAATGAATAGATAAAAAAAAAAAAAAATCTTAAAAAAATAAAATAAAACTGAAAAAAAGAACACCATCGAGTGGTAACTGAATATTCATAGGTAGAACAGTTCAAATGGCACTGATGCGTGTACTAGGGAAAGCTACTTTGACACAATCACTAAATGACCATGGATATACAGTAGGATAAAAAATGACATATGCATTAACTGTGACATATACAATTGTTCCCTAAAATCTGTCTCAGGGAATTATTTAGCATCTTAAATTTAGCTACCATTTATTGAGTGTCTACTATATTTTAGGCACTGTCCTCAAACTATTTCTAATCATTAACATATATAAAGTTAGGTATTAGCCTTACTGTCTCAAGCTGAGAAAACTAAGACAGGAAGTAGTCAAGATTTATAAAGGTTCCACATAATTTTTTTTAAAGATTTTATTTATGTATTCATGAGAGAGAGAGAGGCAGAGACACAGGCAGAGGGAGAAGCTAGCTCCTTGCAGGGAGCCTGATGTGGGACTCGATCCCAGGACCCCAGGATCACATTCTGAGCCAAAGGCAAACACTCAACTACTGAGCCACCCAGGCATCCCAAGGTTCCACATAAATTAAATGAAATACACTTATGCTGTACAAGTAAATTGAAAAACATATTCTATATTTATTAAAATTATACCAAAAGTCCAAGTCAATATTTAAGGTCTAGAGTCAATTTAATATTTAGAGCTTACATACATGGAAAATAAAATATTGACTGAAATGTTGACTCTTTCCTTACATATTACCCTGGAATATTTAGTCAAGAAGGGAGAAAAAAAATCCTCTATGATTTACATATTCGGTGAGCATATTTGTGTTTTGCATTCTTAATTTTGCTGTTTTTAGTAAAGATTCTAGAAAAATTGCTACTTGATGTTCAACTAGATAGAACCAAACAAAAAAGTGGTAAAACCTATGGCAAAGATAGTGTTTATTAAAATATCAATTTCAGAGTAGTGACTTTTTTTTGTATACCTCATACTATTTCAATGCTACCTTCGTGTTTTTTTTTTTATTTTATTACAGCTTAGAGTTCCACAGGTAGTATCAAAAACAAAAAAGGACAGGGGTGGAAGCTTTATGAAAATAAACATAAATCAAACTTTCATGTTTTCCATCCTGGCAAAAATGACTTTTATTATTATTATTATTATTATTATTATTATTGTTATTGTTGTTATTTAGGTCTCAAAGTAAGCAATACATTTATTTTCTTAAAGCAAGAATTGTTTCTTGAAGTATATTTGGTTTCTAAGACATGGAATGGTTCTTTGTTAAAACAGTAAAATTGAAAGAAGTAAAAAATAACACCCATTAAATACAGAATATTTTCTCTGTCCTTGAGAATAACCAATTGCATCCTATACACTAGTGTTGTAACCTGTACGAAGTAGCAAATAAAATACAAAACGAATTGCTCATCTTTCTATATATTTATAGTAGTTCTCTCCTAAAATAGCCATTTTGATGCATCTGTCATATTGGAAATATATCAACTTACTAAGAACTTTGGAGAGGATAGTTAAAAAAATGATGGCAAAGCAATGCTTTTGAAAATAAAATGTCACAGTTGGAGCCAAGTGGAGCAGAGCAACCCAACACATCTAATGTGGTATAACTAAGACTATTTTATATGAGTTTATTTCTTGAAATTCATACTATTAACTTTGAAGCAAAGTCCGTAAAGCCTAAACTCAGTACCCGTTAAAAATTCACTTTATCATTTCTACTGGATGGCTCTTTGGAAATAGGAATCTTTCTTATTACTTTAAAAATATGCCACTCAAAAGGATATCACCCCCAATAATGAATTAATATGCATCTACCCGAGAATACTAAAAGCCTTCAGTGACATATATTTGTACAGATAAAAGTCCCTACAGTGGTAGCCATGTATCGTAGTGGTTTACAGCACACAGACTCTAGAATCAGGGTGTCTGGGATATGGCACTTAGTAACTTTGTGACCTTGGTATATGTCTCTCTGCTTCAGCAGACTCATAGAAGTGAAATAAATAATAGCACCTATCTAACGGAATTACTGTAAGAATTAAGTAAGACCAATGATGTTAGGTATCACTACCTAGTGGAGTTAATGAAGTCTAGTGGAGTTAATTTAAGTTCCACAAGGGTAAGAACCATGCACATTTTTGCTTACTACTGACTCCTACTGACTCCTACTTACCTACTAAAATTTCCAGAAAGCATTAAATATTTAACAAACGTTTGTTGATTGAGTGGATGAGTAGATGAATAAAAGGACCAAAGATTGGATAGAGGAAGAAAAGACAAAATGTGATCATTACTTCACCAGCTATGCAGATTTTGAAAATGCAAAACTGAATACTCACCCAATATTTTTCTTCCCAATACATTGTTCTGTGGTTGAGCTAAGTAGACAAACTACTCTGTATGGTTCCTGAGCATGATTGTTTTATGGCTGCAAGGTAGAGGCAATTTTCTCCAAAAGGAATTTTCAAGGTCCCCTTACATTATTAAAGGTTTAGAATGATAAGTGACAGTGATGGGAATGGTTTTGGATTCAAAATAAAACAATTTAAGAAATGCCTCTCCTTAGAGCTCATCTTGTGAGGCCTCAAATGTACCCATTCATATCTTCCAGGTGGCCTACTGTTCTTATTGGGTGGACAGAGGCATATTTTTCTTGAGAGGTAGAGATTCTATTATCTTATGATTGACACCAAAGCCTAAAGTCTTTAAAGCTTTCTTATTTTGATTTGAAAGGAGGAAAGTTAAATTGAAAAAAGTTACATGAACATTTACTGAGGAACTACTAAATTTTGAGTCTTGCACAATTATTTCTCTCCCATGTGTTCTCTAATTTAGTCATAAAAACAATTTTATTTTATGGTTGAGGAATGTGAAGTACAGGGAGATTAGGAAATTCACTTTAAATTAGACAGATATAGCACGGCAAGGGAAGAAGCCAAACTCAGTTGTGTCACATTCTAAGACCCATTCCCAGCCTAATCCACCTCTCTGCCTTCTATTCTGTTTCATTACATATAAAGGCAGTGTTTCCTGAAGTGTGTTCCTTGGAGTGCTGGTAAGGTAAATATGTTTTCTTTTCTTTTTGTTTTTTAAAGGAATCTGTATCAAAAAGTTTTAGGAAAACACTGCATCTTGGAGTTTTACAGAAGTTGATATAAGCTATGTATTGTTCGTGACCCAGTAATAAAATCAGCATGAGAAACAAATAATGCAATAAACATTTGTCATGTGAGGAGATAAAATGATTTTTCTATATTTAACTTAATGATAGACAGGTGGAAGGGTAGTAAGAAAGATTAATATTAGCATATAAAGGTATTTTTTGGTATTCCTACAGGAAATAATCTTATATAATTTCATCTAACCAAGATTTTGCAAAGGTCTAGGACCCTGTAGATCCTAGATGTAGATGTAGACATCAATTGATGATTAACCAAGAAAATAATATGAGTTAGTTCTCTTAGAACACAGCCACAATATAGGTGCATCTTTGTTTCAAAAACAAAACCCTCAAACTCATATGTGATTAAAACTGAGCCAGAATTATAAATTTGTCACAGAAGAAAAGAAATCAGATGTGAATAGCAATTGCACATGAAATCTTTTAGTTTTTTAACAGAGGTTTAGATCACGTAGGTCAAGGGCAAAACAGAATTCCAATAATGTGCATCAGTTTTCTCAACTTTAAATAAAACCTATTGCCTTTCCTGGATCATGAATTAAAACACATTTCCTCTAAAGCAACAATAAAATGCAAAGAACCAGACATAGAGGCATTTCAAAGATATATCAAATTGTAACTTTCAAGGCCTATCCAAATTCAAGAGAACACTTTCAGAAGGAATATTTTATTCAATCCATGGTTAATTAAGCCTCTTCTCTAGCCATCCTCAGATGCATATTTTGGTGGGTTCAAATTCACTTTACTTATCAGATTCTAGTTTCTGGATATTAACTACTATTTATCGTTATTTGAGCCAGTTCAATTGTACAACACAGAGGGCTAGTGGTCCAGCAATATTCATGGTCTCTATGATATAAAGTTGTACCTGGGAGTCTCTTCTAGCCCTCTTGTATCTAGATGGTGCCAAGTGACTAATTCTAGCCAATGAAATATGAACAGAAATGATATATGTCAGTTCCTGGCTGAGAGATTAAATATACGAACTCTTCCGTTCAAATTTAGAAGCCTTGTTTTACAGATGGCAAATTCATAAGCTGAATGGAGCTTGAATTTGTGAGAGACACCACATGGAATAGGGCCACCCTGCAGTTAATAGGAACGTTGGCATTGGAATTTATACGAACAAAAAATTAAACTTATTGTGTTAAGCCATTCTAACTTAAGGCTTGCTTCTGAAAGATCAAGTTAGCCTAAGACTAATGAAGATGTCCAGAAAATTCCAAGACCTTGGAGGTAAATTACACTGAAGAATTAATTAATTATTAACAGGAAAGTTGCACCTGTGGAACATCATAAGAATAAAAGGCCTTTCTTTTGATGTGAATTTCTCTCATATCTTCCTTCTTTTGTATGTCAATCTTTGTTTTATAAAAAAGTTCTGATCACTTATTATGTGCCAGGTATTAAATATATATATATATATTATTAAAATATATTATATATATATTCAGTTTCTACCTTCTAGGAGCTCAGAGACATGCTAGAGAGATGGTACTTTAAATTATTATAAATAATTTTGGATGTACTAAAAGTGCACCCAAAGAGCATGGAAAAACAAAAGAGTTGGTGTTTCAATCTTTATAATATCAGGGAAGTCTTCATCTGATACTTAATTTCTAAGCTAAAAAGGAGTAACAGGAGCTTGACAGATGGCCAAGAGGGATAATAGATATTTCAGACAGATGGAACCATAAGAAAAATGGCACAGAATTGCAAAAGGCATGGCATGTTTAGAGAATGGAGAGAAATTCAATAAGGATAAAGTCTTGAGTTCTGGTGGGTGGCAAGGAGGGAAATTGAGAGATGGAGAGCAAAGGTATAGATATCAGATTATCAGGCTAGATCGGAGTCAAGGTTGTGAAATGGCATATGTCTTACTGAAGAATTTTTTTCCACGGGTCTTTAAACAAGTTCCTTTTATATCTCATGAAAGATTGTACCATAGCTATTTGGTTCACGTCTTTGTCTCACAATCTGAGCTCCTTCATGCTAGAGGATTTAAAATAATCAACTTTGGTTTCCTAACAATATACACAATGCCCAGGAAATAAATATCACATATTGGTTTAAAAGTGGATTTGGTGAATCACATAACTGGGTTCAAAGATAGTCCAAGATAATTACTAGAATTGGGATAGAAAGAACTTTTGAAATGTGTACAAAGTCCTCATCAAAGGAAAGTGAGTACCTTAGACATCTATATGTATGAGCTAAAATGATGGTGTGTATATACGTGTGTATGGGAGTAGTCATATGAAATACATTTACAGTGGAATAGCTTATTTAATTAATTGATTAGTTAATTAATTAATTTTGTACATGAGTACTGACCTCAAATTATCAGTTGGCATGCCAATAAACAAACAAACAAAAAAATAAACAAACAAACAACTGACTGCTTAGTTGGACCAGGAAATATTTTTTGGAAGAGTACAGACTGAAGGGAGAGTATGGTCAATTACTTGAGACAGTTAAAAGTTAAGAGGAGTCATATGGATTTGTTTAAGGTCACAGATTAGATGTGACATTTTAGAAAAAGAATGAAATATAAGAGAAATTTGTGACAGAAATTTCAAGAGACAGAGTGGAAAATGTTAGAAACCAAAGGAAAGTATAAAGTAATGTTTGGTCAATGGCAATGAGTCTATCCTATTAGCTTTTTTTTTTTTTTTTTTTTAAGAATCTATCATTTTAACACCCACTGTATGGCATATTAAGTCAAATGTCTCCCTTAATCAATGTAAGACCTTGGAATATTTAACTGAAGATTAACTGGGTCCATGATTCTCTATTATGAGTTTTGTTTTGTGTGATTGTGGAAGACAAATGTCTCACGTTAGCACTGTGGTTTGCTTTCAAACTATCACAGGGCACTATAACTATAACCACTTTGTTTTAACATTAGATTGGAAGCCTCCTGAAGGCAAATGTGCTTGCTTGCTCACTGTTGCCTACTTTTCTGATGAATTATGAACATTGCTGCTTTAGGATTACTGGTTTTAATATAAGTTATAAGGGGGGAAAAAGAACTGCATATAAGTCACCCGTTACTATATAATGACAAAACAGAAATATTTTGATAGATTCTACTGAAACATAGAAAGATTTGCGATCGTTTCTTTTAAAGACATCTTGTTCATCCATTTATAAATATACTGCTGTCATTCTCTTCACAGTGAATGAGAATTTAGCCATGTTTATGAAATAATTGCCATGAAATAGAACACCTGCTGCATTCTTTCAGAAGTGTAGGAGTATGATAAGCTAACCAGATAATTCAATTTACCAATTTTTTTAACACCAGAAATGATGAATTCATTTTTTCCAGATGTTAGAAAAATGCTGAGGAAGTAATATTTTATTTTATTATTTTATTTTATTTTATTTTATTTTATTTTATTTATTTTATTTTATTTTATTTATTTTATTTATATCATCTCAGTATATTTCTTTAAAAAAATAAAATAAAACCTGGAATGTTTGCCATCAACTAACATTACAGAGACTACATTTTCTTATACTGTATAATAAGACTTTAAATTCAAATGCCAAATAACTGATTAATAAGAGAATTAAATACGAATCCACCATGTGTTTTCAAAGTTGACAACCTTGCTCATTAAATTACAGTTCCCTTGATTTTACTGTCTTGTCTATCAAAGAAAAATAAACACAAGGTAAATGAAAAGGCAGCATCCAGTGTCCATATTATGAATTTACAAGACAAGGCTAAAAGTTATATATAAGAATTTAAGATAAGGACTCTGATTAAATAGATCAGAAGTAATTTATGATGGCAGATTACAAAAGTTGTACAATAACAACTGACAATATAGGGAACTGGTCTTGTTTTGTTCTAAGTGAAACACTCAACTGTATGTTTTCTATTTTCCTTATAAGGGATGGAATATCATATTGAATTAAGGTATAATGTGACAAACGATTCATAGGATTGTAATTCTGATTATATATGTTGTAATAGATACTGTTATGTAATTATTAACCAATAGTTTCTCGTTCATATATAAGGATTATGCTAATACATATAATATAGCACCAAGTGCACGTGTTTCTGACTTAAAGAACAATTCAAGTAGGAATAACTAAATTATTTAATCAATCTAGTATTTTTATACTATCTTCTATAGTTAAGCAATTATGTATGAAAAATCCTTCTTGTCCTTAGATGGGGTCAATTACAATTTAACTTCCTAATTAAGTATCAATTTGTCAGATCTTAGATTTGAGAAATTATTATCATTGATGGAATATAAATAATAATTTTAAGAATTCATTTTAATCATTAGCTCTTATTAGTATTTTTGATAACCTACTATATGCTTTACGAAATCATGAGAATAAGAAATTTTATCTGCCAGTATGTTAAAATATGACAAGGTTCATTACATTTGTTTATATTCTGAAAATCAAGTTTTTAAAGATGATTTTAAATTAAAAAAATGAAAAGATTAAGTTGACATTTTATGAGGTTTAGCAGACATTCAAGTAATCATTGTTTAGATCAAGATTTAGAATATTTTCAGTATCCCTAAAACATTTCCTGATGCCTCCTCGTATACTACTCATGACTTATTTGCCTGCAAAGAAAGTAATTATATTGCCTTTTTTTTTTTTAAGTTGATTAGTTTTGCTTATACTTGAACCTCCTACAAATGGGATTATATGGTACAGACTTTTTTATATCTGGCCTCTTTTGCTCAATATAATGTCTATGAGAGTCACCTCATTGTTGTACATTGTGGTGATTTATTTCGCTGCTCTGTAGTGTTCCCTTTTATTAATATACCGCATTTTGCCAATTTTCCTGGCATGGGACATTTGTTATTTGCAATTTGTTTTTAGCTATTATGAAAAAGTAGTCATGAATATTCTCGTACATGTTTTTGGTGGACATATGTACTTATTTATCTTGGAAATACATCTGGCAGTGCAATTTCTGGGTCATAGGACAAACATATAATTGTTTCTGGTTTTGTAAAGCAATTTTCCAAAGTAGTTTTGCCAGTTTATACTCCCACCACCAATCTATAAAAGTTATGCTTACACCATCCTCTTGTCATTTCTTGGCATCTTCAGATTTTTTAATTTTAGTCATTCTGCTAAGTGTGTAGCAGTATCTCACTGACAGGTATTTTTATATGAAGGAAGCAAAAGAGAGAAACCTTTAAAAAGTGACAACTTGTGTTTTGACAATACCGTGACTATTTCAAACATAGCTCAGTGAGAACAAACAAACTAACTAACTGTACATATAACTTACATTTCAGATGTAACCAAAACCAAAAGTATTTCCTATTGGGATTTTAAGAGGACGATACACATACCGCCTTTTACTTCTTAATCAAAATGGCTTGAGTATTAAGATCCATGTAAAGAGAGATGGAAAAGAAATGACCATCTTTTTTTTTTTTTTTTTTTTTTTCTAAAGCTACCTAGAGACTCTGGCTCTAAACCTGTAACCATTGGCCCTTTTTAACCAGACACTATGCAACCACTGGCATAGATGATCACAGATTATCTCATGACACAGAAGCTGTCCGCCTACGTCACCTGCATGAAAGAAAGCAGATCAAATACAACCTCACTGCAGCGTCGGCAGGCTTTGGAAGACAAAAACCAAAAACAAAACCCACAAAGAGTGAAGTGAACATGTTCTTTCCTTTTCTCAGAATTAACAATTATATCATTCCTGAGAAGTGGAGGGAGGGATGGGCAGAAATTATCTAGGGGTACCAGGAGTATTGGTATAATGAAATATCACCATGTGTCTACACAAAACCAGAGAAATGTTTGTCCACTGGTCATTCCCTAAAAGGGCTGCTTCTTTGCTATTCCCTAAAAGGGCTGCTTCTTTGTTTCACAGCATTATTACTAGGAGTACTATTTGCATTACCCAAATATGTCCTATGTGAACACCTTATAAGATGAACCTTTTCGAGATAGTGTCATTTTTTTTTTAATTGTCAGGCTGAACCTATACTGACTCCTGTTCTTGCAGAAGATCAGAGCTTTACTACTTGAAGAATTCAATCAGAGAGCATGTGGTACCAAGGGCCCAAGACCCAACCGACATGGAGATGCAATCCTGAAAAAACAGGAGTCAGTAAAAGACCATCTATGTAATGATGAGACCTCTCGCCTTTTTAACTTAATTCAATATACAAAAAGCTAGGCTTCTACTTTTCACACGGGAGAAGGATGTTGCCTAACTCAAAAACATGAAGGGGCGCCTGGGTGGCACAGCTGGTTAAGCTTCCCACACTTGTTTTCCACTCAGGTCATGAGCTCGTGATTTCAAGATTGTGAGGTGAAGCCAGTGTGGCCCTTGGGACTTGGACTCGTCAGGGAGTTTGCTGCAGATTTTCTCCCTTTGCCCCCACCGCTTCCCCCTGTGCTCGCTCACTCTCTCTCTCTGAAATAAATAAATAAAATCTTAAAAAAAAAAATGAAGATTCAAGAGTTAGGCCTACAGCCATTTCACTCTGTGTTGAATCTTGCAAATAAAGAAGTCCAACCCATATAAAGCGAGCTTCCCATTAGATTTTTATTCATTCTAACAATAGCTGTCCTTTATTTATATTTAATGTAATTAGTGATGTTATTGCCTTTAGGTTTATCATTTGTTTTCTTTGTCCCTTCTGTCTTTTTTCTCCTATTTTTCTATCTTCTTTGAGTTAAATCACTATTTATTTTTGGAATCTCATTATAATTCATCCATTGGCTTTTTTGCTACAACATTTTGCATTATTTTTTCTTTAGTGTCGCTCTAGGGTTACAACATACAACTTTTCACAGTCTACTTAGAGTTGATATCATACCGCTTTATGCAAATTGTAAGAATTTTGTAAACAGGTCCATCTACCATCCTCCACATCACATAAAGTGTAGTTTTTATTTGTATCACCTCTATATATGATTTAAACCACATAGTATGGGTAATATATTTTATTTAAACAGTTATATGTATTTTTAAAAGAGTAAGAAAAATTATTTTATATTCATCCACAAAATTATAATTTTTAGTGTGTTACAATCCTTTCTGAAGGCATGTGTTTCTATCTGGAATCATATCCTTTTAAATAAAGAGCTCCCTTTTAATGGATGTCGGTTGGTAATTAATTTGAAGTTTTGTTTATTTAAATATGCCTTACTATACTTTTATAGCTGAAGAATATTATCTCCAAATACAGACAGTTTTTTTTTTTTTTTTAATACTTAAAATGCTCCACTGTCAAGGGGCACCTGGGTGAATCAGTCACGTAAGTGTCCACCTCTTGGCTTCAGCTGATTGTGACCTCAGGGCTGTGATATGGCACCCTGAATAGGGCTCCGTGCTCAGCACAGGGCCTGTGTGGGATGCTGTCTCCTCCCTCTGCCCCTCCCATTTATGCTTTATAACTCTCAAATAAATAAATAAATCTTTTTTTTTTAAGATGTTCCATTGTCAAGGTTAATTCTGCTGTTCTCTGACCTCTATTGTGGCTGATGAGAAATACATGTTATCTGAAATGTTCTCCTCTTTTTATATATTTTTTTTAAACTTTGTGGGCATTTTTAAAAAGATTTTGTTTATTTATTGTGGTGGGGGGGGGAGGAGGTGAGTAAAGGGACAAGCAGATGCAGGCTGGATCCCTGGACAGTGAGATCATAACCTGAGCCAAAGTCTGACACTTAACCTACTGAGCCACACAGGTGCCCCATTGTGCCCTTTGTAATGTTTACTTCTTTTCTAACTGCTCATAAGATTTTTTTTGTATCTTTGTTTATCTCAGTTTGACTATGATGTCATCATTTACTTTGTATTCTGCTTTGGGGCTAATAACTTTCAAATCTGTAATAAATTCGGGAATTTGGGGCAATTATATTTTCAAATAATTTGTTCTGTTTATTTTTTGCCTCCTCCAATTCTGAGACTTCAATTATTTGTGAATTAGAAATTTAACTGTACAGATAATTTACACTGTTCATGTATAGAGTTACTATTTTTTTCTCTGTGTTCTTCAGATTAGATATTATCCTCTGTATTTCTTTTGTTAAACCTATGCAGGTATTTTTATTTCATTTACTTTTCAGGTGTAGAATTTTATTTTTTTTAAAGATTTGATTTATTTATTTGACAGAGTGAGAAAGAGGGAGGCAGAGGGAGAAGGAGAAGCAGGCTCCACACACAAAAGGGAGGCAGATGTGGGGCTGGAGCCCAAAGCAGGTTCCATCCCAGGACCCTGGGATCACGACATGAGCTGAAGGCAGATGCTTAACTAACTGAAACACCCAGATGCTTCTAAGGTGTAGAATTGTAAATTCATCCTTCTTTAGAGTTTCTATTCCTCTGCTGAAATTTCATATGTGTTCATTTATTTCAAGAATGGTTTGCTTTATGTCATTGAATATAGTAATAAGAGCTGCTTAAAATGTCTTTCCCTTAAATTTGCCACGTAGGGATTGATTGTTATTGATTATCTGTTGTTTGAAGGATGGATTGCATTTTATTATTTCTTAATAATTCCAGTAATTTGTGATTATATCCTGAACATAGTGAATGTTTTATTGAAGAGGCTGTGGATTTTTTTTTTTCTATTCCTCTGTATAATGCTGATTTGGTTTCTTTTGTTTATCAGGCAATTAACTTCAAAGGAGTGATATTAAAACTTCATTTAGAGTCTCTATTCAGTTATTTTAACCTTTGGGCTGCTTAGAATCTTCCTTATGCATCCATAGATCAGAGCTCAGCCAGGATAAAAACAACAAACATCTGAGACCAGTTCCACCCAAAGTTTTTTTTTGTCCTGAAAATATGAAAATCCCTTCAGTTTTTCTCTGATTTTGCTGTGGGAGGTCTGGTCTGAAAAGAGCATTTCGGTCATCTCTGGGGTTTCAAGGCAATAAGATTTTTAATAATTTGCCTCTTAATTGTATGATACCATGTATCATGAGACTTTTATTTATTTTTTTTTTCATGAGACTTTTAAAGAAAGCATTTCACATTGAAAGGTATGAAACAAATGGATAAATTAAAAAAAAAAAGAATGAATAAACAAACAGTAAAATAAAATATAAAAACCTCAGGAAAAAAATGAAATAAGACAGAGATAAGAAGAAAAGCTCCAAAATTTGTGATTAATATCCACAGAGATATGAGCAGGTATTCAATCATTTTAGCAAATGCTAACTGAAAAATAATGACAAAAACTATTCTAAGTCAGTAAACAAAACAGACCAATAGTCTCCCCTCATCGGGCTTATATGCTAATGAAGAAGGCAACCAAACACAAGATAATTAATACATTATGTTACAAATTAAGATAATGTAGTTATCATTATATAAAGCAAATGAAAGCAAATTAAAAATATAAAGATTATATAAAGCATAAAGCTGAGACAATCCTGAAATTTTAAATAGAGTAATTAGAGAAGACTTTACTGAAAGTGACATTTGAGCAAAGACTTGAAGGACATAAGAGAATAAGACTGGAAACATCTGAGAGCTCTAGGCAATATGAACAAAAAGTGCAAATACCATTAGATAAGAACTTGGATTGTGTGTTTAAATAAGATCAGGAGGCTTGTTTGCATAGAGTGAAATGACCACAAAGGGAATGCAGTGGGAGAGGAGGACAGATTAGTAATGGGAAGTCAAATTACATATGGTGTTGTAAACTATTGTAAAGACTTTGCTTTTTAGCTAGGAACTGATCATTGTCAAAAGCAGGCCATTGACAACTTGACAAGGCCAATTGTAAAAAAGAGCACAAAGGGGCCTATTAGCAAGAAAGCCCTGATCTGGATGGTGGAAGAGGGCATGGAGCAATAAATATAGACATATTTTCTAAGATGTTTCCCTGTCAAGGCAGTGAAGGTGAACAGTCACCTGGAGGAGAAAGGAGATTTATTTAAGATGAGATAAACTATCATGTGATAATATGTTTAGAATGATGCTGCAGAGAAGGAAAAAGTGATAAAGGCAAAAAATTTGAGAATTGCTGGGGTGATGTCTTTGAGTTTGTGAGAGGACCTGGAATCATGGGTGATTCATCTTTCATCTACAGGAAAGGTAGGAGGCAAAATAGATGGATCCAGATTGTGGTATTGTGGTATCCAAGTAAATGCGGTGCTAAGTAAGAGCTTGTAAAGAGATTCTTTTTTTTTTTTTTTTTCACTTTTTCTATTTCCCTCAGTGAAAACAATATCTTCAGTTGATCATAAGAATGGGAGAGAGACTTGGAATTCACAGGGGAATTCATCATCTAAAAGAAAAAGTAAATCGATTAGGATATGTATCTAGTGCATTTGCAGGGCAGCATGAAGTACCTGGCAATAAACAGGATGCATTAAAAAAGGAATATTCAGAAAACAAAAGGAAATTCTAAGAAATTAACATGACATAATAGACAAAGAAAATATTCAATTGAAGGGCTGAAAAGAAAATTGAGGATATTTCCCAAAATTTGAAACCAATAATGAGTTACAAAGTGGAATAAAATATTTCAGATGGAGGAAAGTAATTATTGATATCTAAATAATAGAAGTGCCATACAGAAAGAAGTGAAAAAACATGGAGAAGGGAGTTATTAAAGAATAGATAATACAAGAACATTTCTCAGAAATGAAAAAAAAATCGTTTCCGGACTTGAAAAGCATAATAGGGAAGAAGGGTCAGGGGAGACCCTACCTTGGTTATCATATCAAAATTCAACATTGGAAGCCTAAGGACAAAGGAACAATTTCCTTGAAATTCTAAAGGGAGTTGATTCTCGATTTAGAATTATTTACTCAAAGTATCCCTTGAATGTGAGGCTGCAATTAAAACACTTTCAGACTTGCAAGTACTCAAAAAAAAACAAACAAACAAAAAAAAACTTTCAATGCCCCCTTTCTCAAGAACCCACTAAAATATTGACTTGGCCAAAATGAAGACGTTATCAAGAAAAAAAAAAAGCCTTTATATAGTTAGCAGGACATCCATTGGAGGCAAAGGGCACTCGTGCAGATAATTGAAGAGAGATTCCAGTAAGAATGCATATATTAAGCAATTCAGACTGCTGGCTGAAGGCGGGGAGCCCTAGCCGTAATGATTAAAGGAAAACACAAAACCTCTAGAGTTCCTGCCTTGTGAACAACAGGGTTTTAACAGGAAAGCAACACCAAATAACTCACTGGCGACTCCCTGAATTGTTTCTTAATTCTCCTTTCTAACTATGCCCTCTCCTGCCCTGGCACCAAAAAATAAAAATAAAAATAAATAAAACAATAAGTTGTTCCCCACTATTTTCAAAACAGCAGCCAAGGAGATCCTTTTAACACAGAGGTCAGATTTTATCATTTCTCTGTTCAAGCCCTAAAACATTTTTGTTGTTGTTTCTCTCAGAAGAAAAGGCAGTCTTAAGTGGGCCCCATTTCCCTCTCTTGCTTTATCTCCTACCATTTTCCTACTGATTTCTTCAGTTCTTGTCACATGTTTCTCCAACCTGCCAGGCGTGCTTCCCTACTGGTACTTCGCACTGACTACTTCCAAGCTCTGACTTCTTTTAATATCTTCTCAAATGTAACCTTTCCGAGGAGGTTTGCCTCTATTTAATAACAAAATCTGCATTGTACTCATCACATTTTACCTTTTCTTTTCATGGCTTCTGGCCCTTCTAATACTATAGGTTGCACATTTATACATTATAATATTGTTTATTATTGTCTCAAGAATCAGAATGTGAGCTCCAATTGGTCAGGGAGCTTTTTATGGGATACTGTTATATCCTAGATTCTCAGGGCAGTTTCTAACCATCTAGCAGGCAGGCAGGGAATACTTCTTGGAAATTTCCGGTTCTGTGAGAGTTTGAGAATGAGTTAACAAACATTCGTAGAAAATTAAACAAATGGAAAAAGTCTCAGGTATTAACTTCAAAAAAATCCAAAAGTTTGGCTGAGAAATAAAACAAGATCTTAGTCTATACCTGACTCAGCTGTGAAAATATTTACACGGTAATAATAATGTAAATTTTGTCTATTGCTAGGAGCAAAATTGGAAATTTTGGGAAATTTCCCTAGGAAAATAGGTGAAGGTATAGTGTGTGTGTGTGTTTGTATCAGAGTATGTGTGTTTGTAATAAGTGAATAATCTACATCTTCCTATTTCATTGTAGGAAGTAAAAGATAATAAATACCTAACTTAAAAAATGAATATTTCAAAAATTCCTAAAAAACCTGTCTAGGTAAAAATCATCAGATATTTATTCTGAGGAGTGAAAACTAGGGACGTTGAGGCAGGAAATCATCATTTTCTCACAATGGTACTTATAGGTGATTTTTAAAACTGTGTACATGAATTACCTCAAACTTATCTGGATGGCTACCATCAAGAAAATTTAATATAACAAATGTCAGTGACGGGGTGGACGGGATGGAGAAAGTAGAACCTTTATGCACTCTTTGTAGGAATGCAAATGGCATAGCCACTGTGGAAAACAGTATGGTCGCTTCTCAAAAAATTTAATAAAGGTTTACCATGTGATCTAGAAATTCTACTTCTCAGCGTATATTTCTATATATCCAAAAGAACTGTAAGTAGAGTCTTGAAGAGATATTTGTACAAACACATTCGTAGCAGCATTATTCACAGAACATAAAATACGGAAGCAATACAAGTCTCCACCCAGAGATGAATGGAAAAGTGAAAAGTGGCATAAACATGCAATGGAATATTATTCAGCCTTAACCATGAAGAATTTTCTGACAAACGCTACAACATGCATGAACCTTCAGGGATATGATGCTACGTGAAATAAGCCAGGCATAGAAGAGACAAATAGTATATGATTCCACTTATATGAAGTACCTAGAATAGTCAAAATCATAGAGACAGAAAGCAGATGGTGGTTGCTAGGGGCTGAAGGGAGTGGGGAGAGGAGTTAATATTTAATGAGCACAGAGTTTCAGTTTTGTAAGAGAAGGAAAGGGTTCTGGAGATGGATGGTGATGATGTTGCACAACAACAAATGCATTTAATAAAACTGCCTGTACGCTTAAAAAAATGGTTAAGATGGTAAATTTTGTTATGCATATTTTACCGTAATAGAAATCTGAGGAGGGAAAAACTGTGTACATAAATATCTTTGATTTTTTAAAATAAATAAATTTTTTTAATGTAATTCATTGCTTTGCTATTTTTCCCAGTTATGACCATAAACTGTTAGGTCAACACATATGGATCAAAATCAGAGTTATTTTAAACATCTTCTTTATTTGGTGATCCAAAGCATTGACAAACCAGCATAGTCATTGCACAATATAAAATCTGATGTATTTAATCTATTAAATAGATTAAATAATAATCTATTATTAAATAATAATAATCTATTTAATCTATCTAATCTATTAAACTATTAAATCATATCTAACTTCTAAAGGAATAGAGGGCTATAAAAAAAGTAAAAAAAAAATTAAAAAAGTAAAATCAGTTTATTTCTTTGATTAATGATTTAACTTATAGTTTAATAGAACATATAATCAGACATCTCAAACTTACATGAGATTTGCCTTGATTTTCACCCATCTAATTCATGTCTCTTACATGGGTCAGGTGGGTTTTAATTCTTTAGCTGCATGAGGAGACGATTCACATGTAGGATCCTTATGAGCATAATTTAGATTGATTTAGAACGAGCTCCAAATTTCACCCACTTACTCAAAAGACAAAGAAATAAAACATGACAATTCCAAGAAGACTAGGATTCCAGGACATTAAGAATCTGGAAGAAATTTAGCTTCCGCAAGGTAATGGAAATAAGGAAAACTCAAAAACAGATCATCAGTGAAATGTCTCTTCCTGCAAGTACTTTGTACATGTACTGCTTAGCTTCAAAATTGAATCTATTGAGAGAACTGAAGTGAGAAAATAAAGTGTAGTGCGCACGATACTAGTGGCCCAACTACAAGTTTATCATCCCAACGCCCAAGATGCCTCATAGCTTTTCAACTGGCCTGTGGATAGAGGTGAATATATTAGTTAAGGTAAAGATTTCTTATAATCTCACTTAATTTTATTTTCCTTGAACTGGGTTCACGGAGAAATTTTTTTTTCAGTTAACTTTTATCATAAATCAAAGTACCAGTAAAAGAAATATATTACCGTTACCTTATATTTGAAAGGTCAGCTATCTATCATACATCCTCCTCTGCCTTAAAGGCAACATGAGATCACACAATTTTATTTTATTTGACTGGCTCGTGATTTATCGCTTCTCTGCTATCAATGGAACACAGCTTATAGCATGTTGTTTCATAAAAGCCATGATATACACCTGCCAAAAAAAAAATCCCTACCTCTTTCTCTTTCTTCTTAATAAGACAAGCTCTTCCACTCCTCATTTGCTTATTTCAGAGCGTATCCTTTTTCAATGCACTCACCTGTTGTCCATGTTAAAATGCAGTCACAAAAAGGGTATCATAGGTTATATGACGTCTCAATAAAAGTAATAATATATTTTCCAAAGATGACATGGATCTACCTTGGAAGTCCTTCGTTTCCTATCACCAGAGGTGTCACACGTTGGTTAGATGACTGATTTTCACTATCATAGATGACTAATTTTTCTGAGTCATAATGTATGGGAGAGAAGAGCCAAAGACCAAATGAGGTGGGTGGGATACTGTACAGAATTTAACCTTGGCTTCTGAGCCCTCAGAGTGTCACATCTGATAGGAATGTTTTCTTACGCCTGGCAGCCTTAGGTCAGGCCAGGGGGTCCAACAATGTGACTTAGGGTGGGAAATGGCCACTGTCCTGGTGTCTGGTGAATTTTCTCTTAGTGCAGCAACCCCACAGCCCACTTGGAGCAATTTGACCAACTAGAGGCTCGAACCAAACCTGTTCAGGTTGCCTCGTAGACCATTTAATTAATGAAATTTGACCAACTAGAGTCTGGAACCAAACCTATTCAGGTTGCCTTGTAGACCATTTAATTAAACATTGCTCCAAACATCAGGGTGAGGCCAACCTGTCTTACTAAACTCAAACTCATGCCTCTCAAGTTCCCAGACCCCACCACCTTAACCAATCCCATTAGCCATCAGGGTCTGGCTTAGAAAAACAGGTGGGTTTTCCTTCAAGTTAGTCCATCAACCTTTTTAAGGTTTGTAGAGTCACCTCTTTACTTGGCCCAAACTGTCAATCCAGGTACAGCATAATGTGTTAGCACCTGCTGACTTCATACTGACCAGCAGGAAAGACACCTAAAGCAAGTTTATCAACCGTAATAACCCAAGCCAGTGATTTGATGAGGATTTGAATATCATACCAGCGGAAGTGATGTAAAATGGTCATGTCAGCTCAACTCAGGGATGCATTTCATTACTTTTCCTGATTAGGGAGCCCACTTATATGGATAAATAACTGTAAGGTATACATTAGTAATGAGCTACTTATCTCTCTAGAATGTTCCAGCAATAATCAAGGATATACTTCCCAGGAAATTAGAGGGAAATGGGAATCAAACAGTGGTCAAGTCAGAATCATCCAGCAGACGATTGTCAACTCAGAGGTTGTTTAAATTTCAAGTGCTTGCAATAGTTTGAAAGAGCTAACAGAGCCAAAGGTTGAGAGTGAAGGCACTTTGCTTTTTTGTTTTTTGGTTGTTGTTTTCTTTTTGTTTTTTGTTTTTTGTTTTTTGTTTTTTTTTTTTATTTAAATTCAACTTGTCAACATATAGTATATAACACCCAGTGCTCATCCCATCAAGTGCCCTCCTCAGTGCTCATCACTCAGTCACCCCATCCATCCACCTGCCTCCCCTTCCACTACCCTTTGTTTATTTCCCAGAGTTAGGAGTCACTCATGGTTTATCTTCCTCTCTAATTTTTCCCACTCAGTTCCCCTCCTTTCCCTTATAATCCCTTTCACTAATTCTTATATTCTCCGTATGAGTGAAACCATATGATGATTGTCCTTCTCAGATTGACTATTTCACTCAGCATAATACCCTCCAGTTCCGAAGGCGCTTTTGAAAGTCAAGCAATCATGGATGGTCCTCTCTCTATCATGCCTCCCAGGGTCTAAGACAGTCCCTCCTCAGATGCTGAGGTTACTCTCAAACCACAAAATCAGTATGTTCTCTTCCAGTAGCTATAACTTCATTGTTTTTCCTATAATTGCCTATGGACATCAAGAACTTTTGTCCAGAAGAATCAGGTGCCAGAAAGGCAAAGACATTTTTAGAAAATTCAATCAAAATTAAGTTTGAATCCCCTATTCCTGTTTTAACTAGAAAGTAGCAGGCTGGCCGAGGGTTCCCATTTGGGTAAAAAAGAAAAAAAAAACAAAAAAAAAACAAATATGCCCAGAAAGAATCAGAATGAAATCCTGAATGTTCACGACCTTTATAAACACTTTTTACTCTTATTATTTTTTTCTAATAATAGAAGAAATTAAAAAAAAAAGAAGAAATTATATATAATAATCTCAATATTACTTAGCTACATTGTTTCAATTTATATCTCTACCTGAGATTCTTTTATTCTTGGGGACCAGTTTAGGTGGTTTTCCTTTCCTTCCATGCAGTGTCTGCCACAAGGTATAAAATTGCCACATAGATCTTAAAGTTCTGCATCCTGGTCTTTACAAGCTTACATTGTATCTTATTAACAGTGTATCTGCAGAATCAGGACATGACACATAATATTGAATCTCAATAAATAAGTATAAAATACCTAAATAGAATAAATAATAGAAAAAAAGTTTGTAAGGTAATTTCCAAATTTTAATGAAAAAATTCAAAGGAGGAGCAGCTATGTTTTAACAGTCTCACAAATTCTGGAAATGCCCATAATTTGTATATGCGTTTTATATTTATTACCCCAATAATTAGATATTTGATGGTGAGAAAATTGTTAAATAAAACTACAAGGCAACCATGTCACAGAACATCATGCAGCCACTCCAAAGAATAAATTTTATCTCTATAAATTGAAATAATGTATCACTAATATATTAAAGAAAAAAATCAAGTTACCAATTATTATGTACAGCATGATCCCACTACTATTTTTTATGATTTTATTTATTTATTTGGAGAGAGAGAGAGCATGAGCGGGGGAAGAGGAGCAGAGGGAGAGGGAGAAGCAGACTCCGGAGTCTGCCATGGGGCTCAATCCCAGGACCTTAGGGTCATGACCTGAGCTGAAGGCAGACGCTTAACCGACTGAGCCACCCAGGTGCCTTTGATCCCACTATTATTAAAAAAAACACAATGCACACTTGCAGATAGTTAGGTAAAGAGATGAAGACAGAATGAGACGGAAAGCCAGATAGAGAGAGATGGGTAAATCTAGGGAAAAGACAGGAATGCTAAAAGCATCTCTAAAGAGGGATAATCTCTGAGGATTTTGTGAAAGGTGAAATAAAATGAGGTCACTTATGTCAAGGGCTTTTAAAATGGAGCTGAGAGGCCAGGAAGGAGATGGGCCCTATGCACGTCCTCAGTGGGTGAAACCATTAACTTATGAAGTGGGCCAACAAAACTATTCCAAGGACTCTACACAAGCATCTGCAACTTCCCACCATAGGGGAGCTGAACTTAGTGAGAGGCTTAGTGGCCAATTATATTCAGCTAAAATTCATTTTCTACCACCAACACCAAGTAAAATTCTTTGTAAATAAGGTATAAAATCATCTCCCTTTGTCTTTAAAAACCTCTAACTTTTGTTCCTTAGTGGAACACAATTTTGTTCCCTAGTGGGCCGCCACCTAAATCTAGGCTTCCTAAATCACCCCAAATAAACACTTTTGTTTTACTTTAGCTCTGCCTCTTTTCTCTGTGGACACGATGAACTGGATGGAGTTTGGGGGAAGGCCTGCACTTATTTATATCATTAAAAAAAAGTGTTATATTCATCTGTATTTTTTTAACTTGCCCTACAATAAGCTCATACATTAAATAAATACCATGTAAGAAGTTTTTAGTATATATATATAAATATTACAGAATATAAATATTATATAAGAAGTTTCCTTGGCAAACCTGGGAAAGTAATGAAGATTATGTGAAATGATCATATCTTCCACCCCGTTCATCTTTAAAGTAAATGGATTATGTTGCAGGTCTTAATTTTGCATTTAATTGCCACTTATGCATGTTTCTGGCACTGGAATCAAAATGGACATAATGACGAAAATGTTTATATCTTCTATATAAATCATTAGAAAGGATCTCTCTTGAGTTCATCTGCCATGGAGGGTAGATGTAGTGTTTACATGTTAGGTATCAATTTTAATAGTGTGGAAACTCATCTCTTTATCCCCACAGTGCCTAGGCTTGTGTTAGGCACAGATAGGTTTAATAAAAGTTTATTGAACAATACAACAATTGAATAACTCTAAAATTCAAATCAATTAAAAAGAAAAGGGAAGTTTAATTCCCCAAGGGAGTTTTTTTTCTGAAACAAAATTTTACAACCCAAGGGAAATATCCATTTTGGAGTGGAACTCTCTCTGGCTAGAACTGCATGGGGTGTCATGATAAATATGTTTCCTTAAGGTTGCCTTTGTCTAACTGTTAGCAACTCACCAGGTGGCTGCAACTGTGGAAAAATATTTAGTTCTTTAAACATTTCAGTCAATGCAGTAGTTATTTAAACAGTGACAAATAGCAAGCATTTCTCCATAGTTTATAGCCTTTTCCTTAATAGGTTTTCCAGTGGGAGTAAGAGCTCCTATTTAGTCAACACTTAGTGCTATTTTTCTAATTATCCTATATGACTAATTTAAAATGTCTTAACTTTTAATCAAATTATCTTTTCACCACAGCATGACTATTTTTTTTTCCAAAGGTAGTTTCCTATTTCTCAGTAGACTCGACTGTTCAAAAACAGTTTCCCTTTACATTGTGAATTTAGCCTACGTTATTGATTACCATGCTCTGGCCCAAACACGTATTAAAACAACCTTGTTTTCTAAAGCGGTCCAATTATATATTCTTAATACCAGCAAAGCATGAGCATATTTGTTTGCCAGCCCTTTATGACCTTTACTTTCCTCACTCCTCCGATCTAAAAATAAATCTTAATCTCTACTTTGTAAAATCTACTCAGTGTGCAAAGTCTCATCAAATGCCACTTCTGTTTAGAACATAATTATTGCTCCTTACACAGTAGTGGGTCTTCTGAGCCTTGGAAATTCATAATACTGTCTTGTGTTTTGTTTGAATATGGTTTTATACTTTGCAACCTGTTTTCACCTATTTATCTCCCCTAATTCCTCTACCATTTTTGATATTCACTTATTTATTCAATAAGTATTAATTGAGTGCATTCTATATGGCAAGTACCATTTCTGAGCACTGATGAAGTCACAGTGAATGTGAAGGTGTTTCTCCTTTTAAGTTTTGCATCTTAAAGTAATCCAATTTATGTTAAAATTACTCTGGCCTTCCAATACTAGAATGAAAACATCTTGAGGAAAGACACTTAGTCATATTTTTTCCTGGATATTTCTTTACTCATCAGAGTAAGCTCTACATAATATGGATTGCAATATCTGTTCGATAAATGGATAATTTACACTTATACCAAATACATTGGAAAACATTATCTCTTAACCCTATAGCTAAATAATATAGGTAATGAACTATTTTAATACTCTTACTCAAATTCTAGGGCTCATTCATTTATACTCCAAAGTATATAGAATATTTCCTAAGATTTCCGCGTAGAAAAATCTGTAAAACTCTGTCATTCAATGGTCAAGAAATCAGAAGTAGTATAGGCCAAATATCATGACCATTTTTTTTTCCTTAAATAGAAAATGTAAGAAGGCTAAGATAATCAAAATTATTTGGAAAGAGACATCAGTGCCATATAACTAGGCATGTTCAAAGCATTTATCACAAAGATGGTCATGGTCAAATATGGAAATAGGCACTGTTGAGATAGATGTCAAGTGTGTAAGTCACTCAAATACAAATACTTGACCTTTTAATTATAGAAAATAAATGGTAGTAACAGTCTATCTTTTATAACTATATTAAAAAAAAAACATCAGTGATTGAGGAATACATCCAGTGCAAAAATATGAAATTCAGTCACTGAGTTAGTTTGCAGATACTGGAATCTAATATAGCTTCTTGAGGTTAAAGAGTAAGTCTCAGTCTCCTATATAATCCCTATCTCTCATGACTTACACTCTCTCGATACTTTTCTTGGTGCCTAGCATTTACTTCTCTATCTCCTGAGCCAGTCCTTCCAACCATCCCATGACCATCAAAAGTTGAAGGTCCTCAAAATTCTGTGCCAAACCTTTTACCTTCTGACTTATTTTTCTACAAAGATAATTATGGCCACTCCCATAACTGTAAATACAAGGTGGTATGTCCATAATTGCCAGGCTACAGACTCTAGCATTTGTTCATTTTCTGTGCTCCAACTTGCAGAATGATTTAGGAACTAGCTTACAAAAAAATTTCCAGACTACTTTCCAAAAAACTCTCTATGGCCCATTCTGACAGATTGTTTGGATATATCAAGTCATAGCATGCCATGGAGGAAAGTATAAGATTTTGTGTTTTTGTTTTTTGTTTTTTTTTTCCAAGGGAAATTGTGAAAGTAGAGGAATGATATGATATGGCTTATGTTTTGAATCATTCATTTTGGTTGCTTTTGTGAGAAGAGACTACACATGTGGTGAGTTGAGGGGTACAGAGGGATGGGTTCAATAAAGCAAATAGAGACCATTTACTACTCTAGCAATTACCCAGGAAAGAGCGGATTGTTGATGATGACCAGGGTGATAGTACCGGAGGTGAAAGGAGTGCTCTAACTCCAAATATATTAGAGGTTGAACGGGCATGGTTTGCTGATATGAGCTTTACAAAAGGAAAGTAATTAAGCATGAATCTAAAATTCTTAGTCTATATATCTAGAAACTTGGAGCTGCCATTTACAATGATGGGAAATCTGCAAAAAAAAAAAAGTAGTTGGTAGAGGCAAAAATGGGGTTCTACTTTGGACTTGTTAAGTTTTAGGTGTCTTAGATATTAAAGAAAGAGATGTTTAATAGATAGTTGGATGTATGACTGAAGAGTTGAAGGGAGACATTCAAAGTGGAGGTACAGAATTGGGAGTCATCAGATGGGTTTTAAAGCCATGAGGTTTAATGAACTACCCTTTCAAGTGGTGGTAAACAAGAAAAGTGGATCTGAATTCTTTGTGACTCAGCTCTTTATATCTCTTAGAACAAACCTAGATTAACTATGATCATAGCCTGAAAATCAGGTCATTGTTCAATATTTGAGTACATATTTGTCTCATTTATTAGACTAGGAGCTCCTTGAAGCTAGAAACCATACATTTATTTATTACTATCTACATCACTACACCTAGTTCTTGAAGATATTAAATGCCCAATGACTTGAGTTAAACTGAGTTGGAAAATGTTCCTACAGCAAATTCAGTTGATGCACACCCCAATCACCTGGTTCTTCCATCCCTCAGCTCTCAGTGTTGGTTACTAATGGTTCACATCTGCACTCTTTGTTGGAGGCTTGTCCTTGGCTAAAGGGAACTACTTCTAAGGCAGATGCCTGGGAGGCTACACCCTACTCCCTCCCAGAGGACCTCAGTAGCCAGTGATTGACTGATGAACCCCATAATAGCTCACACTTGTGTCTCTGTGGGGGAATTCATGTGCCAGAACTCCCAGTAGGCTCAGACCTGGGTACATTCCTCCTGAAACCACATCTTCGCATCTTTCTTCTCCTACCCTATCACTCAGGTTTCTCTTGAAAGCCCTCCTTCTGTGAATCACTTTCACAGAGATTTCTGCCACAGATCCTACTTCTAAGTAGGTGAATCTAAGATAAAAGCTACAGATGGGGACATCTTCATCCCCCAAAACATTTTCCTAAGTGCATTTGTCTACAATCTTTAATTTTATTCAAATTTCCTAGTTTTAGGAGTAGAATGGGGAAGGGTTTCTACTCTGTATATTCTTCTTAGGCTTTTAGATATAAATGGGGCATGGAGTCATAGCTTTTTATCATCATCTACCACCCCACGAAAAGTTTATGCACTTTTCTTTTTTCCAAGGTAGACAACTATACTGAGTTGAGTATACAGACATGTATGCTCTCTAAATTATAGTAAGGATTCTACACAAAGAGTTCAGGAAGGTTTTGTAATGTTTTAAAACTCTGGTGTTTAACAATTTAATGTGCTATTTTAATAATATTTATTTCAGTAGACGATGCCAATATCCTATTCTTCAATCTCCTAATTTCTTTGGAAGATTTATTTGTTTATTTTTGAGGAGGAGAGGGAGACAAAATCTCAAGAAGACCCCCTGCTGAGCAAAGAGTCTGAGCAGGGGCTTGATCTCAAGGCCCTGAGTCATGACCTGAGCTGAAACCATGAGTTGGTCCCTTAGCTGACTGACCCACCTAGGCACCCCTTGACCCCAGGATTTTATCTTTTCTTTTCTCTTAGTAAAGCATGGATCACCTGCCCATCTAGTCACATGTGTGTAATATACATGTGTCTCACACTGCTTAGAAGATCACACAAAATATCAGGCCCAGGTATCCCTTTTCAGGGAGAGTGGTAAGGAAGAAGATAGAGAAAGAAAGAGAGAGAGAGAGAGAGAGAGAGAGAGAGAGATGAAGGAGGGGAAAGAAAAGGTCTGAGGCAGGGAGGATGGCTGAGAATGAAAGGTGCCTGGAAAACTGACATCTGAGGAAACTGAGGCAAGACATCTAACTGGTGGACTGTGGGAAACTACATTCCTTTACCCAGGGAATTCCTCTTTGATTAGGAGAATTGTAAGAACTGGAAAGTATCTCCTTTGGCATTGTTCACACATCATATCAGAACTTGAATGAAAATAAACTAGAAGAGACGGCTCATATTGTTAGAAGACTACGGAGCAGGTGACTGAGGATGGAATGTAAATGTTTTCATACGGTTAAAAGTTGGAGGTAAAGATCTCACTGGCAAATCTAACAGTGTCAATGATTTTGCAGAGGTGGTTTGTCTGGCCCTGCCCCTGGTACGGCATCGTGCTGTGGCTGGTAGGAACAGGAAGCTCTTTCATTAGTGTTTTTACTCTCTGCTCTGCTAATGTAAAGGTAACACTATTTTTATCTTCTCAGCCATATTTATTGATATTCGATGACACACAGCTCACCTTTCAGCACAGCTAAAGATATTACTGTTCTCAAGATTATTGGTTTTCTTTCTTTTCCCCATCTACACTGAACAACAGCATCATCACAGTAATCACATGCACTTTTAATGATGGTGCAAATTTATTGGCATTTTCCCCTTCAGGTGGGAGAACTCAAGATAAAGCCCTCTGCCCAGAAAATAAAATAACAAGCTTTTTCTCTCTATTGCAGTGCATGTTGGTATTCTGAAGGTGGCATGCTGAGAGAAGCTGCCCTTTCCTAAAGCAAATGCTAGGCGTTCAGGTAAAGGTCCCAGGTCCTTAGAAATCTCAGCTTCTCTAATAAGGGAGATGAGGGATGTAAATAGAAGGCCACCAGCAGACCCCTGGGAATAGTGTTTCCTCATAGAGAACTAGTAGTTTGTACTGAGATTCTCTGCCTTCTTTTAACACTATGACACACTCAGGTTTCCAAGAAATACAACATATGGCACCCGTTACTATTTCTGTGCAGAGTTCTATCCTGGGAACTCCTCTAGGAACTGGGCTGACAATCTAGGAGGAAACCTAAAGGCTCCTGCCCTCCATTCGTTCTAGAGCTGACCTAAGTTGTAAGGTCCTTTGAGCTCTACAAGCTTTTAAATTTTTCAAAACTAAAGGTACTACTGAATCCACTTGACTCTGTAAGAGAAAAACAATAATGACCTTGGAGCAAATGTGTGCCTAAGGGTAAGTTTTTCACATCTCTACAAGTTCTTCTGATTTTCAACTTCACTAAATAAGTAGCTATGAAGGGGGAAGACAAATGATGTAGGACCCAGGAGTCAAGTGGGGAGCTTCTGGTCAATTCTTCACTAATATTTACTGAGTGACTACAATGTCTCAGGCATTGTGACAAGTATTTTATATCTATTAACTTAGTTCCTCACCTGTTTTGATATAGGTCATATCATTCATTGTCTTCTCTTAGGTCATATGAAGACAAAGACTGAGAGAGGATAAACACAACTGGCCCACAAATACAAAGATAGTAAAGACTAGAGCTGGGTTCAAATCGAGAAAGCTTTGTGCTTTGCAAAAGTGGTTTGTCTGGCCCTGCCCCTGGTACGGGATCATGCTGTGGCTGGTAGGAACAGGAAGCTCTTTCATTAGTGTTTTTACTCTCTGCTCTACTAATGTAAAAGTAAATCTATTTTTATCTTCTCAGCCATATTTATTGATATTCAATGACACACAGCTCTCCTTTCAGCACAACTAAAGATATTAGAAAGCTTTGTGCTTTCTCAATTTGAAGGCTTTGTGCTCCGCTGTTAATTTGAGATAAAAGATATTACTTTTCTACTATAGAAAATATTTCTTTCAAGTTTTATCTTTTATCTAAAAAAAATCCATGCAGATTTTTCATGCCACATCTTTTTTGTTGTTGTTATTTTTATTTAAAAAATACTTGGGGATCCCTGGGTGGCTCAGCAGTTGAGAGTCTGCCTTCATCTGAGGGCATGATCCTGGGACCCTGGATAGAGTCCCATGTTGGGCTCCCTGCAGGGAGCTTTCTTCTTCTTCTGTCTCTGCCTCTCTTTCTCTGTGTTTCTCATGAATAAATAAATAAAATCTTAAAAAATATACTTTATTTCTTACCTTTTTGGTTAACATTTTTAAAAAGCAATTTCCAAAATCTGGCTAAATTGAAGAATATAGACACTGTATAACAAATGTTTGGATTGTTGCACACATTTAAGGTGGTAATTTGGGGATCCCTGAGTGGCTCAGCGGTTTAGCACCTGCCTTTAGCCCAGGGCATGATCCTGGAGTCCTGGGATCAAGTCTCGCATCAGGCTCCCTGCATGGAGCCTTCTTCTCCCTCTGCCTGTGCCTCTGTCTCTCTCTGTGTCTCTCATGAGTAAATAAATAAAATCTTAAAAAAAAATAAGGTGGAAATTTAAGGTGGAGAATAAAGACCATCTGATGAAAGAACAAATGAATAAATGTTCATATTCTGTGGTCCTTCACTCTGCATTCCTAGGAACTGGGTCTGGTGTCACCTAAGAAACATGGCACGGTCATTCTCCCCTGATTAAAATCTTTCTGTGGTTTCCATTGCCTCAAATGTGAAGTCCCTACTATGAGAAATACAACCCTTCATGATCAACTCCTGGATAACTCTTCAGATTTATCTAATTCTAATCATACCTTACTTCACCCCCAAATCCATACACTATGGAATTCATTCCAATTGTTTGCTAAATTCTTGCTCATGTTTAGGGCACTTCTGCAGCTCTATTGTTTAACCACTCTTCATCCTTAATTTCAATTCGAACAGTATCTCTTTGGGAGATTGTATTTAATCCTCCAAGTCAAAATGGATGCCTTTCCTTTGTATTTCCATAGTATCTTATCCTTCCTTTATGAAGTACAGGCATTTTGGTATTGAAACTGATTGACTATTGAACTGTATCCTCCATTATATTATAAACTGCTTGAGAGAAAATACAATGTCTTATTCACTTTCATTTGATTGGCACTTAGCACAGTATCAGGCCCGCATAGGAAATGTCTTTTTTAAAACAGTGTTGAATATTGAATTAATCCTTTCACCTTTCCTGCTGATGAGGACAGGTGAGCTGATAACTAACCTAAAATCGGCCACACTTGAGAATGTTATAGACTTCCAGTGGTTCTCCATGAATTCATATGCTTCATCATTATTTTGCCTGTTTATCCATCTTGTATAGTCTCCATGCTACTTGTCATATTCACCTCCTCTCAAGATGGTCCTTGGTATCAAGGGCCCCCTCTGAAAAAACTGAGTAAGATAGTAATGGTGGAAAACCTTGATAAGTGCAGGCAAGCCCATATTATTATTCCAAATGAATGTACTTCTACTTTTTAAACTACATAATTTGCTTCCAGCTTTAGCTACTTTCTTCTTTAATACACTTAGAATACTCAAATTTTATGAATATAGAGCTCTGATTTACTTCTTTTGAGAATTATAAAATTATTGTTTACTTTGGGGAATATTTTGGCATTTTGTTTACTTTGGGGAATATTTTGGCATTTTCTGAATCCTCTTCAGGACCATAACTCCCAACTTTCTTGATGAAGGGAGCAATGTCTGTCTGGTGGTTCTGGACGATTAATGATCCATTTTACATATAGGAAGAAACTAATAAGGTTGGTTAAATATTTTACTGGGAAAGGCAACTCTTCTTCAGTGTAACCTTTTTGAACGTTTTACATGGAGAAAAATGCAGATTATAAAGAAGAGGTCAGTATCTTTTATAATTCTGGGAGTCAGAGTCACAGAAAGTAATAGATGGCATAGGCAAACTGAATCATTTTAGAAGGGACTGTTTACAAAAGTGTGTTATAATCACAAAATAGGGCTAGTACCGTACTCTGGTGATATAACAGTGGGACACCAAGAAGGAACGATTACCAGAACCTGCAGAAAATGAGAAATGTGAAGAGAGATCCACATGGGCACTAAGGGATTCACCCCTACTCATAGAATATCCACAGAAAATGGGTTTATTCATTTCTCCCCCTTCCCCTGGTCTCCAGTCAGTGCATGGACATGTATGACTAGCATCCAGAGAGAAAACAAGGAAAGTCATTGAACTAGTTCTTCTAGATCTGCCTCCTGGACAGAAAGCAGGTCAGGACAGAGAGAAGGTGGGAGAGTAGATCTGAATGGCCAAACAGAAGTTCACCAACGCCATCTAGTTTCTAGTTGTGTGACCTGCTAAGCAACCTTTTAAAAGGTTCTTTTCATAGGAAAAGATCATAGTGAGCTCAGGTTAATCTGCCATCCACCCAGCTCCAGGACCTTTTACTGAATTCAATGACTCTGCCACTATGTGAGAGGCAGCCACTGTATATCTTCTAAGGTTGACAGCTCCCACTGGTTTGCTTGCAAATGCCCCTCCCTGCTACACCATCATTTCCCAATTACTAGCTTTTTAGAGTTGAAAAGTTGTGTTGTTTCACTGGCTCTTCACATCAGCTAAAATTTTCATGTGTTTGCCATCATGATTTTTCACCCTATTATATGGTCCCATCAATATGTGATTTCCCCAAGAGATGGGTTATTATTCTCTTTAGTAGACTCTGACTTTGGCATCTGGTCACTAGACTGAAAGTTCCATGAGGGAAGGGTTAATATGAGATACACTTTTGCATGTTTAACCTCCTCTCTCAATAAGGAGTCAACGAATCTTTTAAAAAGAATAGTGAAAAAAAATAATAGTGAATGTGAAATGCTCACACTCCATTTTTTTCATCTTTGACAAGGAGAAGAATTCACCCTAATAAAATATCTTTGCGTTTGTTTAAGTATGGCCAAAGCTCCTTTTACCTCTCTATCAAAGCCTCTGTATTAACACATATTTCTGATAAAATAGAAATAAAGATTACATGCTGAGAATCTATGATGAGGTACAATCCCAGGGCAGCAAGGGTGAGAGAAGAGAATAAGATAAATCAAATAATGGGTATATATCTCCGAATTATCCGAAGTTCCACTAGAAAGCATAGGCATGATGCAGTCATTTAGAATGTGTAGGCAAGATTGTTTAGGGCCTCGGGGCCTTGCAACAGTTGCCTAGAGAATGAAAGGAGAAGAATTATCTTCAGGGCTTCTTGATTTTGTCCCCTTTTTACTCTGTGGCCCTCACAGTTAACCTCGGGCATATTAATTCTTCCACAAGCTTCCAGGTTGTGCCAACTAGACACTTTAGAAAGTGGCCAAGGAAGCCAGGTCTCATGTCCTACAATATGATCCTTTATCTAAGTCCAGAGTGGTGGGGAGGCAGAGACTCTTTAGATCTGTTTATGTTTGGCCTGGGTTCTTTCACTGCTGAAGGTCCCCTTGTTGGAGCCAACCTTCATCCTGGAGGCCCCTTTGCCACAAAGATGGGCATCAATGGTGGCAGATGAGGTAACATGGTTTTCCACTGAGCAAGTGGTTCAGGGTCCAGGGATGAGCTATTTATCAATTAACTGTGGAACAAATTTAATCTGAGAACATCATACATTGGGCCACTCAGATCCACACACACTCTCTCATGGTATCTGGCTCTGTAATAAAATAAAAGGACTGGTTAAATGATTTATTTTTTCCTTGAATAGGGCGTACAAGTCCAGTCCTTTACAGTGTTGGAGGAAGATACCAACTCTTAAAGCCAGGGCAGGCAGATGCCCAAGAATCATTCGTTCTAATATCTACATGTAAATGTGGCCTGTTTTGAACTGGAATAAGGATTAATTGCCAAAATTAGTACTGTTTTCAAGTAAGCTCTAGAGATGAGGTATATTCTGTCCTACTCTTGCAAGAGAAAAGTAGCAAATGATACCATATCTCTGTGGTAGATCCTCTCTGATGGCAAGTGTTCTAAATAGAAGGGTACTACTAAAGTAATCATTGTTTCCCTAAAGAAGTCTTCCAAAGTTACTGGAAAACTCAGCACTGAGCCTGTAATTATCATACTAACAGCTGTGTCCATGAAACTTATCTTCCTGAATGATAGCATCGTCAAGGAAATAAAATGCAACTGTGAGATTCCCCTCTTTCTTAAGATTCCCTAAGTCATTATTTTTAAAAACTCCTTTTTTATAAGCTCATCAACCTGTTTTATTCTTCATATATTTTTTTTTTGTATTTTATGCATTGGTGTAGTTCTACTTTTTCAGCATCTGCAATGTGCCATAAACATTTTTCTAGAAAAAGAAACATTCCTTTCTCTATCTTTTTACTGTATTGGGTCTTGAAACCAATTCAATTCAATCCAAATGCAGGTAATCCCAAAATTCCATTAAAACTGCTATTGCAATGATGACCTGTGTCTTCACTGATGGTCTCGCCACATCTTAACTGGAAATATCGGATGCAGGTAATGGAACTAATTGTTTCTTCCTTTTTAAAATATTTTCTTCCCTTGATTTCTAGTACATAACATATTCCTGGCCTTATTTTTACCTCAAAAGAATTTATGTTCAGTATCATTGACAGTTGCTGCCCCCTACCCCCCGCCAACAACCTTCTAATAGTATTCCATTTTTGTCAGCTCTTCTCTTTTCTTTCCTCTTCACTCATATACCTAGGTTAAGTCATTCAAAGGTACTATTCATCGTCTGATGACTTCTAAATTTATACCCCTGGCTTGGACCTTTATCTTGAACTGCATACCCATATTTCCAATTGCTTTCCCTCATTTCCACTTTATATCTAAAAGGCATCCCACACCTTATCAGTCCCTCCAAAAAAACATTTTTTTCTTTTCATCTAAAGCTTTCCTTCCTCAGTTTTCCTCAATTAATCTACTGCTCCTTCAGGTAGTATGGCTTAAAATATAACAATCTTCTTTAATTGTTCCATTCCTTCTAAACATAGTAATCAATCCATAAGCAAATATTCAAGTATTAACCTTCAAGCAATATCCTGAATCATTGTTTCTTGGTGCTACTATTGCCGCTATACTGATTCAGGGCACCATCCCATCATCCTTGGACCACTGCATTGAGCTCATAATCTTGCCTCAATAAAGTACATCCTCTACACAGCAGTCAGTGATCCTTTTAAACTCAAATCAGATTATGTTGCCCTCCTGCTCTCACCACTTCAATAGCTCCCATAATACTTAGAACAAATCCAAAGCCCCTAGCTACTCCTCAACTCATTGCTTTCCACATCCCTCTCACAGTGCTCAGGACACATGGGCCTCTTTACTTCTTTAGCACATGCCAAGGTAACTCTTCCTTCAGGCTTCACTCTTGTAATCTGCTTGAAAGTTCTTCTTTTATATGGCTCTTCCCTCTCATAACTGAAATATCACTCAATATCCTATCATTATCGTCAGTTGCTTTCTATTCCCTTTTACTGCTTATTTGTCCTACTGGCTTCCTAGCTTCAGAAAATGTTTGATTCCCTCACATTTGGTATTTTTTAATGGTTTATTTTCTCTCTCTTTCACTATAAGTTGTGAAAAGATCAGCTGTTCCTGACACATAGGACTGCTTGGTAAACATTTTTTTAGATGGATAAATAATTTTCATTTGCTGAGTTCACTGATAGCATGGCACCCCAGGATACTGTTCGAAGAACTTGTTTATTGTTACTTTTGCTTGAGTTATGTCTTATCAGAGCAAAGTCTCACCAAAGAAATCCTAATAGTCATTACTAGCATGGTGACCTCCCTCTACCCATTAAAAAACAAACAAACAAACAAACAAACAACAAAAAACCTTAAAAAACAGTAGTATGCCAATTTTCCATTTAGGAAAATAGGGGCCTTTTCCTTTTAGAAAAATAGATAGGAAGCCCCCTTTTTACTCATCTATATCATTCTCTATCGAAACAGAATAGAGAAACGTGACTCATGCCACCTGCTTCTTTCCTAGGACATCAGCAAATATGTAAAAGTTGATTTTTTTTCTTACTGCTCTGGTCTTACTAAATTTTCTAGGCTACCTCTCTTTTCCAAGGCCTTTAATTGATACAGTAGAAATTTAATTGACTACATTTTGCATTTTAAAAGTAACACATGACTATAGGATCAACCATAAATCAGCTTCTAACTAGAGAATTTTCTTATAGGTACCCAAGTGTTTCCTTACTGAACATTTTGAGCACATAACTAAGCACACTTTAAACCTAGTGTTTTTGTCACACTTTATTAACACTCCATGGAAGTTCCAGAAGATTTTCGTTTTAGTCAAATATGTGTAAATCAATTCAAATCAATGCAGTAGAGAGCTTTATTTAAAGAAATGATACAGTGAATCCCTTTTAAAGACAATTTTATTAAGTGAATCATCACTCCCTCAAATACCTCATTTTAAATTCCAGATTTTCATTTATTAGGTTTATTTACCATTGGTTTCCCTGCTTCTCCTATTTTAGCCAAATTTCTCTAGTCTAATATACACATTTATATTTGGCTTGAATTTTCTCCAGGAAATAAAGATATTTTTACAGCTTGATTACTACATCATCTTAAATTGATTCCATAACTGGAGCATTTCTGTGACTAAACTCTCCTGAGGGGTAATCATTTGGTCACATTTGAACATCTTCTAATCATCATTATCTGACCTAATAAAAATACTCCAAAACTCATGTCCTTTTAATTTTACTTTAATGTTTTCTTTCATTAAAGTCTAAGTATATGCAAAAGTAAACTAAAATGTTTATCTGTAACCTGTGGTTTCTCAACATTACTGATACTGACATTTTAGACTTAACAATTCTTTATGTCTGGGTAGGAGAAGAGAAGACTATCCCGTGCATTTTAGCATGTTTAATAGGATCCCTGGCCTCTCTACCTCTTGATCCCAGTCATGACAATTAAAAAGATTTCCAGATCTTGCCATATGTCTACTGTGAGACAGAACCAACCTCAGATAAAAACTACTGCATAGCCCATTCACTCCCCCACCTCCCACATACCGTATTATTCAATCCATAAATTATTCTATCTATCTATCTATCTATCTATCTATCTATCTATCTATCTATCCATCTATCATCATCTATCTAAAGACTTTTAAAGATACTCAAAACACTATTATCACACCTAAAAATCTGGAAGAATAATTCCTTTTTATCATTATATAGCCAGCCCCTTTTTCAAATCCAATATGTCATAAATTCCATGTTTCTCTTTGTGTATTCTTCATGTTTTCTCTGTCTCTTTTCTCTTTCTCACCCTCCAGATAGAAAGGTGACAAATGATGATAGATGATAAATGATAAATAGGAGATGTATCTGTACACTACACACACAGACCACACACGCAGAGTACATACATTTATATTATACATACACATGCACATACATGTGTGTGGGTGTGGGTATGGATGGATAAATATAGTTGGTTTGAATTATAGTACAAATAAGACAAATATAATTTATTTCAAGACTTTTTATTGAGGTATAGTCAATATCCTGTTACTTTCAGGTTTACATCATAGTGATTCAATATTTTTATACATTACAAAATGATCCCCACCGCAGGCCTAGTTACCATCTGTCACCATACAATACTATTATGGTATCATTGACCAGATTCTCTATGCTGTAAATTATAATTTTAAGATGTTTTAAATCTTTAGATTTAATATTCTTCATTCTCTTGGTTTTCCTGTTAAGTTATATATTGAAGAAATTGCTTCATTTTTTTTCCTGTAGAGTTTCCCAAAGACTAGATTTGCTCATTGTAATACTACAGCATAGGCAATTCTATTGTCTTTGGTATTTCCTGGTAGTTGAATATAGAGTATGATCAAATTCAAGTTTAAAATTTTATGGTAAGATGATTTTCAGAGTTTTGTGTCCCTCCAGAACAAGGTGTGCGACACTTGAATGTTTCTTCTAATGGAACATTAGGAGTTATTGATGCCCAATGCCTAGATCCTTTAGTTCATGAGGGTAGCAAAGTGATGATATTCTTTCTCTTATTCCTCCATCAGTTTATTATCTGGAAAACATCTATAAATAGAAACTTCTCTCATCTGCTATTAAAATGCTCAGGGGTGGAGGTTGTATATAAAAAAGGCAGGATAAATGATCAATGTTTCTAATTTATTGATAAATCTTCACAATCCTCTGTCTTGTCTCTCTAATGTCTCAGCCATTTTCCCAAGGATAAAAAAGCATAAATTCTAAAAAAAAAAAAAGCATAAATTCTTATTGCAATTTAAAGAATAGTTTGGTACCTATTCAATTTTCCTCATCTATGAAATGTATATGTTGATAACATTTACAAGTCATTGTTCAAAAAAAAAATCTCAAAATATGCTGATAAAAATTACTAGCTCTGTAAACTTGCCAACTATTTAATCTCTTTGAGTTTCTTTTGTCTCCAAAATCAGCATATTATATTGATCTTTTTTAGATATAATTATGTTTAACCTTATCAGTATATTTTATCATTCCATGTATCTATATATATTTTCTAGTACATGGACACAATAAATAATCTTAGGTAGTGTTATTCTCTTTTTCTAATTGATCTCCATCTGCGAGGAAAACCTACCTCTTTCCTCTCAAAACTATATAAAGTATAATTATTTTGGTGGTGGACATCGTATTACCTGCCTGCCCCATGGCAATTTTTGTCTGCAACATAGAAACCACAGATCTATGAGATTACTATGGAAAGGATGAAAAGGTGCAGTATAAAGGAATGATATCTGATCATTCTTTTCTCTCTTGTTACTAACATCACCTATTATCCTGTTTACTTTCCTTTTCTACTGCTATGCACTGATAGTTTCTTTTTTTTTTTTTTTTTTTTTTTTAAAGACCCGCTACAAGCACCTGGCTAGCTCAGCGGGTTGAGCACGAGACTCTTTTTCTTTTCTTTTTTTTTTTTTAAATTTTTATTTATTTACTTATGATAGTCACAGAGAGAGAGAGAGAGGCAGAGACACAGGCAGAGGGAGAAGCAGGCTCCATGCATCGGGAGCCTGATATGGGATTCGATCCCGGGTCTCCAGGATCACGCCCTGGGCCAAAGGCAGGCGCCAAACCGCTGCGCCACCCAGGGATCCCTGCACTGATAGTTTCAATGATTCTTTCATAATAACTTCCCAAACCCTCTTCCTGGTCAGTGTGCTGAATAATTCTTCCATTTAGCACCTATTCCCTTGGCTTTATTTCCATCTCCTAGAGAAATGAAAATTTGTCTTGAACTCTAGCAGCCATCTGCCTGTCTCGATTGTAAACCAGATGACTTGTCACAAGAATCTTTGGGGAAGAATGGATCAGTTTGTGATTGTTGAGGTTAAGACTATTAGGCCAATTTAAGTGGGTGAAACCCCTTGCCCTGTATTCTTACTTATTTCATCAATAAGAGTACTTTGAATCTTCTGCAGACTGAGAAACACTCTCTGGTTGAGTGACACTTTTCGGAAAACCAATATCTCAGTTCAGAGATTCCATTGCTGAGAAAGAATAAAAAAAAAAAATTTAAAAAGCTTTTAAAAACAAAACAAAACAAAACAAACTTAATACCTGTCTTTATGGGGACTTAGTAGATGCCTTGTTCTCAGCCGTGCACAAGCTAAACAGATTTAATTGCCTTTTCCTATGTCAAAAACCAGCCTGTCCAGAGGGACACAATATGAGAAGCTTGTACAGGAACATTTTACGCTGTATCTCTTCCTAGAGCAATGGTGCTTGTGTTTCCAGGGCTGTCAATTAAGCATATTTTTTCCCCAGCACATATTCATTAAGACACAGTTGCCAACTTCATTGCCACTGCATTTTTATTATATACATTAGTTCTGGTTGAAGGACAATTTAGGAATGTTTTCATGGGGAATAAAGAAGACCTCTGGTTAGAAGATTTTTCTATCATTTATTACATTATACTAGCCGGACAAAATGGCTTTGTGCCCCTAATGAACACTCTGATCTGCATTTAACTTAGGCTGATCCTTTGAATATCTTTTATGAGTAATATTCTATTACCACAGAACTGTCCATACACACATCAAATTATATTTATTGGCCTTATATTGATGAGATATTGCTAAACATTAGACAATGGGGGTGGGAATATGCAGCAAATGACCAAAGGGATTTTATAACAAAAGGAGTTCTAGATCCACTAAAAAAGTCAATCAAACTTCTCTGTCCAGATGGTCACAGGGGTAGGAATAAAAGGAAACCAAAGAAAGAGGGGGAAAAAAATGACAAAAAAAAACAAAAAAAAACAAAAAAGGAGGACGATGTTTAAGAATGAAACAGGTGTTGAACAAGGATATCTTTAAAGATAGTTGATAATCTTCCAGTCCTGTCTCTATGAATTCTGTCCTAGTCCCAAGAGCATAGAGGAAAAAAAAAATACGGCTCAGTGATGGATTGTGACCTAAATTTGGGTACAGGACAGAATCCAACCTTAAACTGGTGAATGATGATGCACACAAGTGATCATGTGTCAAAAATTACAGAGTACACACACGGGATTTAAATTCCCTAAGTGGTGAGTCATATGATATATTCAGAATTTGTTAGCTACTGTATGACGGTGACTGGGAACTTCCTCAGAGCTACCATTGGAAAGGGCAAAGGAAACGCACACCACTAGGATGTTTGGTTTTTGAGAATATGTGAAAAATTCTGTAGCTCCTAGGACATTTTCTCTTCTCTCATCTGAGTCATGGTGTTGCAGAGCAGACTCCAAGACAGCCATAAGCATGCAGGTGGTTTATTAGGGAGTGTTCTTGGCATCAATTTGTGTGAAAGAAAGGAAAGGAAGCATCAGCAGGCAGAAAGCGGAATTCGGCTGTGATATAATATCAACAGACACCTCAGCTGACACTATGGTGGGTTCTGAACATAGAGTGATGCTTTATAGTTGTGGGAGTTGGGTTGAGAGGTACGGCTGTTGATAACTCCTAACTGATGTCCTTTGATGTGAGCAGGGAAGGGCTTGCAACCTTAGAGGAGGCAACTCTCTTCAGCTGAGGCAGTGCCCTAAGGGGTCTGGCAGCTGCAGGGTTTAGTTCTGGACAGCACTTCAAGCAGATGGGGAGATTCTGGGCACTGCATCACATCTTACGCAACAGTGGAAATGATGATAGTTTTCTCAAAGCGTTGTTGTGATAATTAAATTTAACCAACCGACTTCAGGGCATATGGCACGGGCTCAGTAAATAATACTTAAATTCTTCTTTCTTAAAAATCAAATAGCAGTTTTGAAATCTGTTGATATGTATAAAGGTTTTTGAAAGGGATTTCTGCTCTCTTACACATATAGCCTCTTTGAGTCAGAACAATTTCTGATTAATAATTTTTTCACCTAACCTTTGCAACAACTCTAATGTAGGTATTATATGGCTCCGTTTTATAGGATTCTGAGACTAGATTAATTTAGAAATATTTGCAAAAAGTATTTGCATAAAATATTTGTAAAGAAATAGTTGCACAAATCAATGACAAAGAACCAAAGGTTTTATATAATGTCTTATTTTTTCCATGCTAGAGTGATAATAAGACTTGTGATCTGATCTAAGTTAATCATGGTCCTTCTTATAAGCTTTATGATTTAGGCAAACTTAACATTTTTGCTTTTCATTCCTTATTTATAAGTATAACTTGCATTTCCTGGCTCTATGAACCCTATTTAACAGGTGTGCCTCTTAATACAAGTGAGCTATGAAGAGATACTTTAAAGGCAAAGTAAAGAAACACAGGACGTGCATTCAGTGGAAAGAGTATTCAGATACTATCTGAAAATAGCTTACTGTGCCTAGAGCAAACAATGTCAGGACACGAACTTCCAGAGAGAAGTAAGAATGAACAGGAAAGAAATTGAACCTTTTATGCTTAGACATGAAACTCGGACTCAAAGTTATAGACAATGATGATTCATCGAAGGTTAAATAGGAGAGTAGTTCTATGAACGTTGAGCTTTAGGACTATCATTCTAAGCAGGTGTAGGAGGTGGAAACTATTCAGAAACCTAGGTTAGAAGTACTAAGAGATTAATAGAGGAAAAAATAAACCACGATATTGTATATACCTAGAAGGATTTACATTTAAGAAATATTAAAGTAAATATGACTTAGTAAAACTCACCATTTATTGGTTTATTTATTGTATTCTAGTACTCCCTTTGTAACAATAACTTTATGAATCCCTGGAAATTACTCCATGGTTGGATAGAGAAAAATATTTAAAACAATTTCTAATTGTTACTGATATTTTGAAGAAAACAAGAAACAGGTTATGCAAAAACCCTTATTCTACTACTTTGCTGTCTTTTAGTGTCTGCCTTAAAAAGTACCTTTACCATTCTCCATTTTTCCTTTTTTTTTTACTTTCACACTTACTTTGACATATTTTATCCAGAATTAATGTGTGTATTAATTCTAATTTCAAAGTGCTGCTAGGGGCTAAGAGAAGTTAATCCTTTAATTTCTATGGTTTAACTTAATAAGATTTTAATACTTACTCACCTAATAATCCAATGTGGGTACTCCTGGTTGATGAAAGCATTCTATTTGGACACTTCTCAGGATACTTCCACCCCTCTGGCTATATTCACCTCCAGGCTCTCAGTTCCATGCACTCAGCCATAAACTGAGAAAATAATGGGAAAATTAGAAAAGGAAGGTTGTTATAGGATGTGATGGAAATAGCACACATCATTTCTATTCATACCCCATTAACTATTAATCAATCAGATAGCCATACCAAAATGCGAGTGAAGCTGAGAAAAGTAATTTATACTTGTGGCAAAAACATAAGGATATAAGTCTGATAAAATAATCTCTGAGATATTTTCCTCTGGTCATGATAGATTAATCAGTACCTTAATTAAATAGTACCTCAAATTCATTAACTAGAACCTCAACTATTCTTCTTTGTTGGAGGTCTTGGTGAGCCTGGTAAAAAGCAGGAGTTAGAATATCAAAGAACTATCAGTATGATTTAGCTGCTGATAACTGAAAGGGAGTCAGAGTTTGTAGTTTCAGTATGGCCAACCTGGATTAAAGACAAATCACTCTTCAGCAGATCATAACACAATCCAGAAACTCTGCAGTCTGTCATTATGATGTCTAGATCCAATCACATTCAACAGGCATATACAGAAATTACAAAATAGAAATCAAGGAAAGACATCATCAGCAAAATGCAAATGAAAACTAGAATGAGATTCTCACACCTGCTAAAATAGTTATCAAAAAGATAAGAGGTATGTGTTCACAAGAATTTGGAGAAAAGGAAAACTTTGTGAACTGCTGGCATATGTAAATTGGTATATACATTATGAAAAACTCCTCAAAAATATAATCAAAAATTTAAAAATATCTTCAACAGATATTTGCATTCATACATTCATTGAAGTGCTATTTACAATTGCTACAATATAAAAACAATATGTCTAGTGACACATAAATGGATAAAGAAAATGTGATATTTGTAGAGTGGAATATTATCCAGTCATGAGAAAGAAATCCTGCCACTTGCAAAATCATGGATGAAGCTGGAGGATATTATGCTAAATGAAATAAGCCAGATGCGGAAAGACAAATACTGTATGATCTCACTTACATGTGAAATCTAAAACAGTTAAACACAAACAGGCAGAGAGTAGAATGGTGGTTGCCAAGGACTAGAAGAAGGGGAAGTAGGAAGCTGATGGTCAAAGAGTACAAACTTTCAGTTATAAGATAAGTTCTGGGGGGAAATATTTGAAATTCTTTTTTTTTAAGGATTTTATTTATTTATTAATGAGAGACACAGAGAGAGAGAGGGAGAGAGGCAGAGACACAGGAGGAGGGAGAAGCAGGCTCCATGCAGGGAGCCCGACGTGGGACTCGATCCCGGGTCTCTAGGATCAGGCCCTGTGCTGAAGGCGGTGCTAAACCACTGAGCCACCCAGGCTGCCCAAAATATTTGAAATTCTAATGGCTAAAAACTTCCCCAGATTGATGAAAAACACCAAATAAATATCCAAGAAGATTACTATCTCAGAAAGAAAACTTACTGAGCAAAATTCAAGATGACTTTGATTGAAGTTTTTTTTGAATTCAAATTGTATATCAATAAGTATATTGATACCAGAGGAATGTGTTCAAAATTTCCTTGAAAAATTTTTGTTTGGTTAGGTTTATTAATTTCATGTAGTGTTATGTTCTTGTGTGTGCCTTTGTGCTCAACTTTTAAGGTTTACTTCTATAATGTTTATTTTATGTTTTAATATATAAAGTACTGGTATGCTTCAGAACTCAAAGTCTGTGCCTGTACCAATTCATTCTTCCCATGACAACAGTAACCTAGACTCTGTGCATCTCATAACACGTGAATTTATAAAAAGCCAAATTCTTTATACACTCAGAATAAGAAGCTAGAAATTCCATTTTAACTAATGTTTGTATTATTTTATTAAAAATACATTAGTAGGATAATAAATAGACATTAAAAGATAATAAAGAAATATCAGAAACAATTCCATGTCCATGAATTTGATAACCTAGATTAAGGGACCAACTCCTTGAAAGACACAATCTACTAAAATGCACACATACAAAAAAAAAACCCTACACCTAACATTATTCTTCATAGTGAGAAATTAGATACTTTCTCACTAAGATGTGGAACAAGGCAAAGACATTCCATCTCACCACTCTAATTCAAAATTGTACTGAAAATCTTAATTAATGTAATAAGAGAGAAATGTAAATAAAAGGTAAACAGGGAAGGCAGAGAGGGATTTCCCAATTAGCCATATAGGAAATCAGAGTCAACAATAAGTCGTCAATAACTGATAAACAATTAGAGTTGCAGGCTACAAGATTAACATGCAAAAATCACCTGTTTTATTAAATGCAAGCAATACTTAGAAATAGAACTTTAAAACACAGTATCATTTACATCAGCACCCTAAAATTAAATATTTAGGTATAAATCTAAGAAAATATGTGTAAGACCTAGATGAGGAAAACCACAAAACTCTGATGAAAAAATCAAAGAACTAAATAAATGGAGAGATACACCTCATACATGGATAGGAAGACTCAATATTTCTAAGATGTCAGTTCTTCCCAACTTGATCTCTACAAAAGATCCAGAATAACTAACATAATATTGAAGGAGAAAAACAAAGTCAAATACTTTCAATAAAGCTACAGTAATCAAGACAGTGTAGTACTGGTTAAAAAATAGACAAATAGGGATCCCTGGGTGGCGCAGCGGTTTGGCGCCTGCCTTTGGCCCAGGGCGCGATCCTGGAGACCCGGGATCGATTCCCACATCGGGCTCCCGGTGCATGGAGCCTGCTTCTCCCTCTGCCTGTGTCTCTGCCTCTCTCTCTCTCTGTGACTATCATAAATAAATAAAAAAATTAAAAAATATATTAAAAAAAAAAATAGACAAATAGAACAGAATAAAAAGCCCAGAAATAGACCACACAAATATAGTCAGTCAACTGATCTTTTGAACAGAAGTAAAGGCAGTTCACTAGAGAGAAGATCATCTTTTTAACCAATAGTGCTGGAGCAACTGGTGACCTACATGTAAAAATCATCATCATCATTGTCATCATCATCATCTAGACAAAGATCTTACAACTTTCACAAAAATTGCCTCAAATGGATAATATACCTAAACATAAAACAGGAAAGTATAAAATCAGAAGACAACAGAGGTGACGATCTAGGGGACCTGAGAGTGGCAATTACTCTTTAGATACAAGACCATAAGTATAATCCATGAAAGAAAAATTTGAAAGGCTAGATATTATAAAAATTAAAAACCCTCTGTGAAAGGTATTGTTCAGAGAATGAAAAGGCAAGCCACAGAGAGAAAATATTTGCAAAACCCATATCTGATTTTTAAAAAAAATAAAAACTAGTCTCCAAAAACACAAAGAACTCTTAGAGAGCACAACAATAAGAAAGCAAAAAACTCAATTTTAAAATAGGTAAAAGTTCTGAATGCACACCTCACCAAAGGGAATGCACAGATGGGAAATAGGCATCTGAAAAAAAAAAGATCAATATCATGTTATTAGGAATAGCAAATTAAAACAATGGATTTTCATTACATCCTTATTAGACTGGTCCAAATCTGAAGTACAGACAGTATCAAATGCTAGTGAGGATGCAGAGCAACAGGAACTTTCATTCATTGCTGGTGGGAATGCAAAGTGGTACAGACACTTTGGAAGACAGCCTGGCAGCTTCCTGATAAATGAAAAATACCCCCACCATATGATCCAGAAGTTGCACTCCTTGGTATTTACCCAAATGAATTGAAAGTTGATTCCTATACAGAAACCTCCACATGAATGTTTATAGAAACTTCATTCATAATTGCCCAAATGGGAAGCAATTAACATGTCCCTCAGTAGGTGAACAGAGGAACAAACTGTGGTGCCTCCATATGATGAAATACTGATGAATATTTTATTCATAAATAAAAAGAAATGAACTCCTAAGCAATGAAAAGCCATAACGGAACCTTCAAGGCATGATGCTAAGGGAGAGACGCCAGTCTGAAGAGGCTATATCCCATAAAATTCCTACTAGATATTCTGAAGAAGGCGAAACTACAGAGACCGTAAAAAGACCAGTGATTCCAGAGGTTCTGGTCAATGGGGAGGAATGGGAAAAAGAAGAATAGGTTGGAACACGGGAGATTTTTTAGGGCACTGAAACTATTTCATATGATACTGTAATGGCGCACACATGCTGCTTTACCCTGAAGGGTTGTGTTCCCCCCAAATTCATATAGTGAAACTTCATTTCTAAGGCATTTGGAGGTGGAGCTTTTGGGAGGTGATTAGGGCTTGAGGGTCATGAATAGAATTAGTGCCTTTATAGATAAAAAATCCTAGAGAGCTCCCTTACCCCTTTGGCCATGTGAGATTATAGGGAGAAAGCACCCACCTGTGTAATAGGAAGTGGGTCTTCCCCAGACACAAATGTACCAGCACCTTGATCTGGGGCTTCTCAACCTCTAGAACTGAACTGTGGGGTGAAAGTTTCTATTGTGTGTAAGGCACCCGGTCTACAGCAGCCTGCGTGAGCTAAGATACATCATTATATATTCTTCAAAAATACATCAAATGTATGTAAAATGTATGACGCAGTGAACCTGTAGGGAAACTACACACTTCTGTTAATAATAACATAGCAATGTGGCCTCATGAATTGTAACAGACATACTACACTAATGCAAGATGCTCAGAAGAGGGGGAATGGAATGGGGAGAAGTGAGGGACTATATGGGAACTCAGTCATTTCTGCTCAGCTCTGTAAACGCGAGACTGCTAAAAATTCAAGCCTATTAAATCCAAAAAGAACTTTGCATTTTTAAGAGTTTTTAGGCCTTTGCGTTCCTGCAATGACTTTTTAAAGTTACGAAACGTGGGTCTCTTTGTAAAATAAAGACTGTTAGGACTATTTTACACATGCTGAAGATTATGTTCTTGGTTTCTTGTTTTTTTTTTTTTTTTCTTTTAGTTCTGAGTGTTTGCATGTTTAATTCAGTATTTGGGGACTGGGACTACAGGGAATTATTCTCTGTAAAAGCAGATTCCATATTGGTAAATATGCTACTGTGACTTTCTTTTAATCAATCCGCTTCTTTATTCTATGAAAAAGAAGAATATTTTACTTCCACAGTTTGGTGTGTGGCTCGGGGATGGTCTGTCCATGTTTGTTCCCTGTTGCTCTGAAAGGACACTCTTAGGGGATGGCCGCTGCAGGTGTATGAATGCAAACAGCCCAGGATACAAATACAACTGGCAATTCCTTACTCATCTGCCATCGTATAGTTGATTTTTACACATATGCCAAGATTTCTCAGGGCAGGCAGAGAGGGAGTACTTTGTCAATCGCTCAGAAAATATTACACGATGGTTTGGGGCATTGATCTCTTTCTCCTGCTGAGCTGTTGCTAACTTGCCTTTTATGCTATTTTGCTAAATGCTTTGTTCCTGTCGATTCACTCATACTAGAAATATGAACCTCATTTTTTGCTTCCTAAAGATACTTGAAAAGTAAAGGAAAAGAAATCACAATGTATAGAAAAAAAAATAGATACACTCCCAGAGTCATAAGCTACTTGAAAGTGGTTTGTTCCTTTGAAGAGATAAAATAGGAATTTTCTTTAGCTACTGACCTGGAAGAAAAATTGGGGGATAGATAAATAACTTCTTTTCTCCTTGAGACCAGGATACCTAACACAGCAGGAGTATAATTACGTCCATACAATGAGATGCACTATTGAAATTATAATGATGATGTTATTATAACTTGCAAACACTTATTTTGTGACAAATTTGGGTTCTACATGACTTATGTAACTTAAAAACTTACCATCTATCCTTGAAATAATGCTCCATGATCTTACACATCAGATAATTGAAGTTTCACATGTTTATGGAAACTGTCCGTGGTCATAGGCTACTAAGGAATGAAGTCAGAATTTGAAATCGAGTTTACTTATTTTCAGGTCAAAGGTAACAACATGAACGGCACATTAGCAACACAGATACAAAAACAGTCCATATGACTTACTGTAAAAAACGTTTTTAGTGGTCTCTGTACTTGCAGGGATACCTCAGATGCTAGCATTTGACAAGGGTTGGAGATCTCTCTATTCTTAAGAATGTCCTGTTCGAATAATCTGATCCTCCATTTAACAACGTCTATGCAAGTCCACGGCCCACTTGAAAGATTTCTATTGGAAGACATAGTCTCCCCTCTCAGATGTCACAGGCCGATTTATCCCTCTTTTGTGTATTTGCTCAGTACAAAAATAAGCCAATTCTTGCCACTAAGGAAAACAAGATTTCATTTGGTTTATCAAAACAGGATTTGGTCAAAATGAGGATATTCAACTACAATTGTAGGGAGGACTTCTCATCAGATTCTCGATACATTCAAGAACTCCTTACCATCCATACCTATACGTTTATCCCAAGTTCAGATAGCTGATACTCTGCAGTCTGGACATGCAAGAGATCAGAGATCCATACCCTACTATCAAACCAACTGAGTTAATACTCAAACTCTGCAGGTCTGGGAGCATGAGGAGTTTTAGTACCCTGAGTCAATTGTTCTAAAATAAATGTCTCTAATTCTTGCACGACACTGAACAGTCACCTCAAAATAACAACTTCCTTCATATACTCTAGTTTGAGCATACGACAAAATCATTCTTCTGACAATAGGAGAGGAAAGGACGTGACGTCAGGTATTGGCTAGACTGCCTAGATGTGAAGGATTAGCCTGGGCCTGGGTTCTGACTGATTAAAAAATATAACAAAGAATTCTCATGTGAGAATGATGGATTGAGCACACCTGGTTATCATCGGTTCCATCTGAGACTCCAGTGAAATCATGATAAAGGGAAAACACAGTAAACACAACACATAAAAGGAAGGTAGCGCTGCTGCCAACAAGTTTTAGAAAATAGATCACAAAGAAAAATTTCTAAATTAGGAAACTTGGGGAAAATACTATATCTAAGACTATGAAAGAGGAAAGCTTAGGCATGGAATCACTCTATGTGCCCTGCAGCAGCACCCCAAAGAGGCACAGAAACCAGACAGTTCAAGTATTTCAAAGAAAGAGAAAAGAGGTTGGGATGCTTGAAGGACGTGGACGGAAGAGTTATCGCCAATAATCCTTGTCACTTCAGCGCGGAGCCCAACTGGGCTGGATCTCAGGACCCTGAGATGATGACCTGAGATCATCATGACCTGAGTAAGAAGCTTAACAAACTGAACCACCCAGGTGCCCTAATCCTTGTCAACTTCTGATTACATCCCATAGAGCCATAAGGCATGGATCCTCCAGGAAAAGTAGTTTTCTTCTCCAGAGAAAAACAGCACATAGAAGCGGCTCTGGGAAGATAAGCATTCACCCGGCAGATGCTGACTGACTTCCCGGAGTACTGGGGCCAGAATCCAGCCTGTCAATTGAGACCAAGCCTTTGGGCCACAAACTGTTGACAGCCCCAGGGGACAGTAGTGGAGTTTGATCTCCTCATTTTAAGGCATGGCGGTTTACCTCCGCAGTTGAAGGAAGCCTGCAATGTAAATTCATTGATTCAGAAGTAATAATCAAATCCTAACATGTGGCAGGCTCTAGTCTAGGCACTGGAGAAACAGCAGTGAACAGAAAAACAGAACATTCCTGCGTCTCATGAAAAATTATGAAATGTCAGGATTTGATAAGTGCTTTGGAGGAAAATAAAGCAGAAATGGAGAATAAAGGAAGGGAGAGGTTGCAATTTCCAAGGCACTGTCATGGGAGTCCTCACTGAGAAGGTGGTATTTGTGCAAAGACCTGGAGGACACATGAGAGCCATCCAAGTGGATATCTTTAAAAAAAAAAAAGTAAGGAGTAAATAGTAAAGGAAAACTGAGGTTGGAGGACACTTAAAACATTCAAAGGAGAGCGTGAAGGTATGTACGAGATGTCATACATGTGCAGGTAAGTATTAGGAGATGGATTGTACAAGGATAAAGTGAGGCTCGACTGTGTAAGGCCTCACGAGCATTGAATAGACCGGAGTTACTACATACAAGAAAGTGCACAAGCCTTAACGATACATATCAATGAATATTTATAAATAAATGTCCTGTGGAAGCATTAATCAGCTCAAGATAAAAAAACTTGCCTCTAACCGCAGAGTTTCCTGTGCCCCTTTCCATTCAGTTTCCCAAACCAGGCAACCGGTCTTATGATTTCTATCGTTACAGATTAGGATTTTATGCTCTTGAACATTATTGAGCTGTATGTAGTCCCCCAGCATGTGTTTTCTCTTGTCTGGCTTCTTTAGCTCAACGTAAAACAAGGGGGATGATAGTGCTATCATATCACATCACGCATATTTCCTGTTATTGCTAGGTGGTACTCCAGGGGAGGGATATAGTATAGTTTGTTTATTGATAAACCTTTGGTTTGGGTTGTTTCTCCCTTGGGGTTACCAACATGCTAGTTCACAAATCGTTAATGCGTATTTTCCTCTTGAGTAAACACTTAGAAGTAGAATTACTAGGTCATAGGGTAGGTGTGTATTTAATTTATTTTGGAAATTATTCAAAAGATTGGATTGTTTCACACTCTCACAACAATGGGTGAAAGTTCCCATTGTTCCACATCCTCATCAGTATTCGACATGGTCATTCTTACACATTTAGCTGATGATTAACGAAGCCAAATATCTCGTCATATAGTCAGCATTCAGAAATCTTTGTGAAGTCTGTTTTGTGTGTGTGATATGTTCCTGATATTTTAGTTGGTATGTTTGAGTCTAATTATTGATTTGTAGGATTTGTTATATATTCTGAGATTAGCCCCTTTTCAGATACATGTATTGCAAATATTTTCTTCAAACCTGAGGCTTGTGTTTTCAATTTCGTAATAGGCTCTTTGATCTTGTTTCTACTTTCAGTTGTTTTTACTTTCTTGTTTTTACTGCAATTTTTATTATGAATGGGTTTGAATTTGGTCAAGTTGTTTTTTCTAACTATTAAATAGTTGTTGATTTCCTAGTTTTTTAAAAGTATTTCTTGGTTGATTATATTAGGAGAAAATATAGTCTATATTATTGCAGTATTTTGAAATATATGGAGATCTGTGTTTTGGCCCAGATATTTTCAAGTACAATTAAAAATAATATGAATGCTTCATTTATTGGATGTAGTATTCTATAAATATCAATAATCTTCAATATGTTAATAGTAGTGCTCAAATCTCCTAAAGTCAGCACAAATCAAGGACTTTTATTCTCACCATTCTAATCAGGATTATACTAGAACCTCTAGCCAATATAATAAAGTTAAAAAAAAAAAAGAAATTAAAAGCATATATAGGCATACTCCAGAGATATTGCAGGTTTGGTTCCAGATCACTGCAAAAAATAACTATTGTGATAAAGTGTGTCAAATGAACCTTCTGGTTTCCCAGTGCATATAAAAGCCATGATTACACTATATTATGTCTATTAAGTGTGCAATAGCATTATGTCTATTAAAAAAATACATACCTTAATTAAAAATACTTTATTACTAAAAAATCTTAACTGTGACCTGAGCTTTCAGCAAGTTGTAATCATTGACCACAAATCACTGTAACAAACATAATAATAATAAAAAATTTGAATATTGCAATAATTACCAAAATGTGACACAGAGACATGAAGTCAGCAAATGCTGGGAAAATGGCAACAATACGCTTTCTCAACGCAGAGTATAAAACTCCCAGTGGGCAACGTTGGAGGAAATCTTTGCAACTCTGGGTTAGACAAAAGTCTAAAGTCTTTGGTGAGTCTCTAAAATCACAAATCATAAAATAAAAAATTATAAATGATAAATGATAAAGTTAAAAACGTCTAATCTTCCAAAGATGTTTAAAAAATAAAAATCAAGTTACATGCTGAGAATATGACAGAGAATATGTATATAAGACATATAAAGAATTTTCAATAAGATAATTCAATTTAAAGATAGGATAGTAATATGAATAAACACTTAACAAAAGAAGATAGATAAATGACCAATGAGACGTGAATAAGTGCTTAACATCACTAGATCACTAGTACTCAGTGAAATGCAAATCAAATCCCCAATGAGATAGCAAGGGCCATCAACTAGAATGATAAGAATTAAACAACCAGCAACCTAAGGTATCCATGAGGCTATTGAACAGCTGGAATACTCAATATTTGTTGGTAAAAAAAAAAAAAAAAAGAGAGAGAGAGAGTGAAATAGAGCACGCACTTTGGAAAATATTTTGCAATTTCCTATAAATTTAACAACTGCTAACTATTTACCTGAAAGATACAAAATCTGTGTGCATGCAAAAATATCTGATTAAATATTCACGAAACTCCAAATTGGAAACAATGAAATTGCCCCTCAACAAGTAAGTGGATACAGCAAACTAAAGATGGCTAATCCACACAACTGAATACAGTCAGCAGTCAAAAGGAGGAACAGGCCACTGGCTACCTTCAACAACGTAAAATGAATCTCAAAAACATACCAAATGAAAGAGATCAACACAAAAGAGTCCTATGATTCCCACAGGAGGAAGATACAGAAGAACTAAACTAATCTAAACTCTTAGAAAGCAGATCAGTGGTGACCTTGAGCCAGAGGTGAGGGCTATTAATTATAAAAGACATGAGAGAACTTTAAGAACTTTCAGGGTGATGAAAATGTATTATATCCTGATTGTGGTAGTGCTGCTCTCAAGGGCGTATGCATTTGATTACATTCATCAACAGTACCCTTAAAATAAAACATTTCATTACAAGTAAAATAAACTTCTAAAAAGTTGATTAAAAATAAAAAGTCAAACACTTAGTTTCCAACATTAATCACAGTCACAGAACATTTGGAACATCAGAATAATCATGTTTTTCCACTTATCTAAGTATATCAATAAGTCTGTTCCCCAGGAAGTTACTAAACTATTGAATCTAAACCACAGGTATCAGATTGATTTACAAAGGATGAGGTTGAGATCAAAATCAAATATTTACTTGAATTTTTCACTGCAATCTCTGGCCTTCCAGGGAAACATATGCACTGTATTTTTCCCATTTCTGAGTTTACAGAATTAGAAGACTTTTTTTATTCCTATGCAAGTACATTTATTTTTAATGAAGTAGTAAGAGAATAACATCAAGGGCCTAGTTTGCTTCAGAAATGAACGTCACTATGAGGAAATGCCCGGGGGTAGACATAGCTGAAAATTCATGAAATTCAGTATCACTCATTCTGAGTGTTCTTTGAAACTCTAATTGACTTCTTGAGACAGAATAGTGTTTATATATTCAATTCTATTTCCATTACCAGATCTCCAGTTGTGGTGAAGGATGAGTAATGGTGGGTCTCAAGTCAGATTCCAAATTGCTAAATGTCACAAGGATGGTACGAATAGGGATCATGGTTTTGAAAGCACTGTTAAGTATTTTACCATGAATTTTCTGATAATTTTATTTACTATCCATAATTAGCACTATTGGCACTTGCAACAGGTTTAAGAGGAAGAAGGGAGGGGCAGTTTGTGATTTCTTGGTAATCATGTGTGAAGGACAACTCTGGCCCTAAATCACGGAGATTAAATAAAGGCAAACAATGTAGGTTGTGTTGCTGTTGGTCTGCACCAAGGAAGAAAAGGTGCTTTGGAGTCTTGTTTGGACCTTAGAATACACCCTGGGGCTAGTTGATAACAATGCCAAGGGGTAGTGTCCAATAATGATAAGTACACATAGAGCCAAAAGACTTAAATGCAGCTTAAGTTTGATTAACACAGAATAACACAGTAGCAAACCAGCGTTTGAACGTTTTAAATTTTAACAGAATGGCAACCTTGTACGCATACCACATATGTACGCACACATCCGAAGTAAAAAGTTCCCAAAGTTTTGGTCAGTCTTAAAAGGTACAATATTTTCCATTCCATCCGATTCTGTGTTAGCATATACCATGTATTCATCTCGATTTCCTTCCATTCCAGTACATAGGAGTTCACACTCCATTAAACTACAATTAGAAAAGCAGTGGGAAGTGAGAGAAAAATCTGACCCCTCTTCCTCTTCTTAGAAGGACACTAATCCCTTGATAGGAGCCCCAACCCCATGACCTCATCTACAACTATTTGACTCTCAAAGGTGCCACCTTTAAATGCTATCAAATTGGGAGTTAGGGGTTTGATATGTAAACTAGGGAGTGGGGGGCACAAACATCAGCCCATAATAGCAGGTGATCTGATTTATCTTCTTTTTAACATGATAATTGAACCTCTGGGTTAACTAGACTACTTATTGTTTACAGAAATGAGGATACTGATTAAGGAACATCCTTAGTCAAAAGATCTGTGGCCATCCATTGCTTATAGTAAATAAACCTAGAATTTATGTATTCATAAGGTATAGCTCCCTGGAAAAAATGTCATCTAGTTTGTGTTAATAAAAAAAAGCTAAACAATTCCTGCTGTGTGCGGTAATGACAGGAGTACCTCACCTGGAGGATTTACAAATTCTGAGCCATGGAGCACATACTGACGTAGAAAGGAAAAACTCTCAATTTCTCGGATGACTCCATGCTTCAAGCTTAACTGCCTGTATCCCTGAAATTATTGTTAGAGTTGGTTGCTCAGTAAGATCTCTGGATTTTTGTAAATCTGATTTGAGAATCCAATTCTTTGGGTTAGTTCAAGATACTATAATATATAATCTGGCGTATATTCTTACGTGCCAGGTTAGTTCAGTGCACTGTCATATGTGCCTAAAGTACTTTACTTCATAGTAAATCCTCATAGTAGATAACTACCATTTATTCCTGACCATCATTTCTACTCCCTTTTCAGGAGCAGCATATTCGTAGTCACTGAAGTTTGAAAGATGCCAGAACTGCCTCTCTTTACTTCCCCCAAGAAATCCTTTTGACATTGCACTAGGTATGGCCTCGAATGGGAACTGTCTATGCTTGGCCAAGGTCTGCATTTCGCAAAGGTATCATTGTTTAGGTCCATGAGAAACAACAGGAACCTTCCGTTCGCTTTGAAATAAAATTCTTTAGAATGTTCTCTAGCTCTCTTTGAACTTCCGCTACTCTTTCATGACTTTTACACTTTTTGCCTATCATTCTGCATTTTTATCCTCTACTTAGTCTTTATTCCTCAGATTCAGCTGCCTCTTGCTTTCTTCTGCTGATTCACGTCATCATGATCCATCCTCTGGACTTTCAATCTCATGATCTTTCAGCTTTTATTCACTAACAGTTCTGTTCTCTCTCTTTTTTTTTTTTATTAAAATTCCTGAGAATGAAAATCTAGCCTAGATATTCCCTATTCACCACATTATGCCGGTTGGTCACACATGCCACTGGCTATCCTGGGGAAAGGAAATGTGTTTGTGAAAACATGAACATTAGTTCTGATTAAACAGATTTAAGCACAAACCCCCCATGCTACTCTGTTAATTACTGAGCACCTTGGATGCTTGGTTATTGAAACCATCTAACCCAAATTTCTTTATCTGTAAAAACATGTAAAACAATGGACATTTTGTCATAAGAATGTTGTAAGGATCAGATGCAATTCTGAACATATATCGTATTTATTGATTATTGTTATTGTGGTTGTCACTGTTGTTACTGTCATTGTTGTTATAATAGAGTAGCTAAGTTGGGGCAGGTACACAATCCAAATATAATAAGAGTGTCCAGAGTTAGGCTGAGAGTCATGACCTTCTAGGGTTGTTTGTCTAAGAGTTGACATTTGGAATGAGTAATGGCTATGAAATGAGGCTATGGTCTTCTCTGGCTCTGTATTTAGTATGCTTAGAGAGTTGATAACAAACAGTATAGTGAGAAAGTCTGTTTTATTATTTTCTGCAAGTATCTTACTAATTTATCATTCTAGTTATGTTGACAATTGTACCACTACCAAAAGCATACATCTACGCATACATATATATGTATGTATGTTAAGCTTCAACTGTACTTCTTGTCCATTTTAACTTTTTTTCCCCCTGGTTGAATGGCAAAAAGTGCAATAAAATATAACCTAAAAAGTAAAGTTTCAGATGCTTGGGTGGCGCAGTGGTTGAGCTCAGGTGGTGACCGCAGGGTCCTGGGATTGAGTCCTGCCTCAGGCTCCCTGTGTGGGGCCTGCTTCTCCCTCTGCCTGTGTCTCTGCCTCTCTCTCTCTCTCTCTCTCTGTGTCTCTCATAAATAAATAAATAAATAAAATCTTTAAAAAAGAAAGCAAAATAAAGTTTGCCAAAATTAAATACAAGATATTTTTCTTCTCCAAAGTTATAAGAAAGATAACTTGGAACGTTAGCATGTGGGAAGAATCTTACCTACGAATATGATATTTTTATAGAATATAGTGAATACATCTGTTTAAGTGTATATGTGTGGAAAATGGTTATTAAATACTGAAAACTATTTAATAATTTTATTTTCTTTGGAATTTAAAAATATCATTTTTAAATAAAAAAATATAAAAGAAATCTGGCTATTGTATGAAGTCCCTAAATGGCAGAAAGACAACTTTTCAAATTAAAGAAAGATCTATTGCATCATTTATCTACTAATCTCATTTTCAACACTTTTCATAGGAATAAATTATGGTCCTATATCAAGTATCAATGTGTAATTTATTAAGTCAGTAGTGTGATCCAGGATTAAATTACTTAACATGGACCTATTTAAATATTAGTGATGGATTAATTATAAAAATTGATTAATGACCATAAAATAGTCATGTTTCCTAAACATTTCTCCAGGATTCATAATTATTTTTCTAAATTTGTCAGTATTTTAAATTGATAAGTCATTTGTAGTAATCAGCTCTAGTAAATACACTGTGTTTGAGAAAACTTAAAAAAATACTTTCTTAGTGCAATGAAGACTAGATTATTTTGTTCAGACAACCTTTCCTTATGTTAGATGATAAAAAAAGAATATAAGCCCAAGACAAGTAGTCATAGAGTAAGTCTATAGTATAAAACTCTGTTTAATTAAAACTGATTCAGAATATGTTGAAAACTTATTTACTGTATAAGAATTATTCAGGTAATATTTTAAATTTTATTTTATAAAGTAATTTCCAAATTTAAAAATATAGCTATGTAAAAAAATGTAGAATTTTCCAAGGGAAACATTTAATATATTTTCAACTTACAGACTAAAAATAGTGATAGTTAAATTTAACTTATTTTTTTCTTGTCTGTATAATCATTATTTTGAAATGTAGACCTGAAAAATGTTGTCTATTTTTATTAGCATCTGATTTTTTTGTTAGTAACAGCTAAATACCTTGACTAATAATATATGTTCTGGAATAAAGGTTCATAGCTACAAAACTATTCCACAATTTTTACTAGGTCAAAATATTTTCACACATTCCACTGAAAATGGTCAGAGATAAAATCATACAATCTTGGGGATCCCTGGGTGTCTCAGTGTTTAGCACCTGCCTTCGGCCCAGGGCATGATCCTGGAGTCCCGAGATGGAGTCCAACATCAGACTCCCTGTGTGGAACCTGCTTCTCCCTCTGCCTGTGTCTCTGCCTCTCATTCTGTGTGTCTCTCATGAATAAATAAATAGAATCTTTAAAAAAAATCATACAGTCTGAATTATATTAAGGTCATATACAGTGGTAAGGAATATCTTAAATATCCATCTAAAGTAATAGCTTGAAAAATGCTTCTTCTTGCAAAGTTTCTCAAACTTTCCCACAGGTACCTTTCATCCAATTAAAGTAAATATATCTTTACTGGTTTGGCAATATAGTCTACCCAATTCCAGCAAATGTTTCCCCAAACTGTATTTAATTCAAATATTTATACATTTGCTTTTTATCAATTATACACATTTCCATTTTCATACAAATTTGGTGTTGCCCCTTCAATATAATCACTTCCTTGTATATAGCTTCAAGTAGCTTGCTTCTCTTTAATTCTTTGTTGTCCCCTAGGAAATCCTGGTCCTGCTTAAATCTAATTCTTGTTTCACTCCTGGCCTGCTCCGGTGCAGCTTAAAAAAGGGCTGAAGAAAGAAGAAAGGAAGGAAAGAAGGAAAGAAAGAAGGAAGGAAGGAAAGAAGGGAGGGAGGGAGAGAGGGAGGAGAAGAAAAGCGAAAAAGAAAGACGAAGGACAGAAAAGCAAGAAAAAAAACGAAGAAAGACAAAGCCCAGAAAGAAAGCCCCTCCCACTCCCTCCTCCATCCCTCCCCCGCTCCCCCCCAGGAAAAAACCAACGCCCCCACTCCCCCCGCCCTGCCCACGCCCTCCCGCCCCGCCCCCTCCCCCCCTCCCGAAGAAAGAAAAGAAAAGAAAGGAAAAGAAAAGAAAGGAAAGAAACAAATTCATGACCGTGCTGACTGATCTCATTTTAAATTTGTAATTCCTAATCTCACTTGGGCTACTCCTGCAAGCTATCCGTTCATTCTTCCACTTTCCCAGAGAATGATTCCACACATTGTTTTTCCTCAGATTTCAAGTACATCTCAGTATTTGGTGTGGCCAAGAGTCCTGCGGTAAACACACCACCTAAGGTGGGTTGCATTGATTACTTGATTCCCATTTTGCCACCTAAAGTGGGTTGCATTGATTACTTGACTCGCATTTTGCCCAACACTGACCCTAATCCATATGGCAAATTTGTGCTTCTTTTTCAAGACATTTTACTAGCAAATTCAAGGATAGTGTTGAAATAGCTATGCATACCTAGGATGAATGTAAGGTTAATGTGCTTTGCAGAGTTGTCCAATGCACAATTTGCATACCTACAAGTAGCAGCTTAAACTACACTAATATGATATGATCATTTTTTATGTAAATCAAAATGTAAAAAGGAAATGGAAACACCTCTATAAAAAGAAAACCAACAAATCCCAAACCATAGAAGGAGAAAAACAATTCAAATGTCTCATTGGACAGGGGAGGAAAGAAAGGGGAGAGAGTAAGAAGTAAAATTATTCTAAAGATTTTCTTGATTAAGGACAGAGTGAAGGATTATAATATTTGGTGGGAAAATGATGCAACTGTGATTGATACCGCATTTACAGATTGCAGTAGAATAGTATGTTTGCAATTGAAAGAGCAGGGAAGGCAAATGCAGTCACTCACAAAAAGAACAATTGTATTAACACTTTTCAAATAAGCAAGAGAAAAAAATGAAACTAACAACAATCTGATTACATCATAAAAAATGGAGAACTGCAAAAACAGGAATCAACAATGTAAAATTAGCTTCAAAATACAGAGGCTATCAGATTGGATTAAAAACTAAAAGATAAATGTTGTTTTATAATAAAGACATTTAAAAACCAAAGTTTTTTTTCTTTTAATTTAAAAATCAACGTTTAATGACAGGTCATGACAAAAACAGCCCCGCTTCTCTAAGCATGCTATGTCCAGGCCCTTTGCTGTGGATATTTGCAGCCCCTCCCGCCAAGAAGTGGAGTCTGCTCTCTCACCCCTCGAAGCTGAACTATTCTTGGGACTTGCTTTGGTTAATTGAAGTTGAAAGAAGTGACAGTGTGCCCATCTTGCATGTTTCTGATCTATCTCTGGGAAGCCTGGCACCATCCTGAAAAATTCCAGGCTAGCATGCTGGAGGGTGAAAGACCACATGGAAAGAAGCTCAGTTGTCTCATCTGAAGCCATTCTAGATGAAACTATAGCCAGCTAACTCCAAAACATTTGAGAAAACTCGTAATAGTTGAGCACAAATAGTAGAGAAAACAATGCACAAAAGATATGAACCACCTACTCTGCCTGCAGCTGACAGCAAACACAACACATGAGTAGCTCAGTCAATATAGAAGAACTACTCAGTTGTCACGTTGAAAAGAATATGTAGGTTATTATTTTAAGCCAATAAGTTTTGGAGTGTTTTGCCACTGTTTCTGGGTGGTTTGTATCAATAGCTAATTAATACATATTGAAAAATAAAGGAGATAATGCATAAATACTATATAAAAGAAACAAGATTAGGGGATCCCTGGGTGGCTCAGTGGTTTAGCCCCTGCCTTCGGCCCAGGGCGTGATCCTGGGGTCCCGGGATCAAGTCCCACATGAAGCTCCCTGCATGGAGCCTGCCTCTCCCTCTGCCTGTGTCTCTGTGCTCTCTCTCTCTCTCTGTCTCTCATGAATAAATAAATTTAAAAAATCTTTAAAAAAAAAGAAACAAGTTTGATAATACTAATATTGAACAAGGTGAAAATTAAGTTTGAAAATAGTACATAGGATAAAGAGTAATTTGATGATCAATGGCACAATCAAGAAGATCTATTGTTAGTAAAATGCAAAAATTTCAAAGACCACTTTCTCTAATATTAAGCCAAAAAAAAAATACTAGAAATATTTTTAATTACAAAAAGACCCACCAACTTGATGAAAACTAATAAACAACTCCTGGGCAATGCTTAGGTCAAAAAACAAATTAAAGTATAAATACTAAACTGTCTATTAACTGAAAAAGGAGACTAATTTGCAATAAATCTAAGCACTAAGCAAAAGTAGTATTTAGAGGATAAAAGGATAAGAAGGATAATCTTAATTGCCACAATTATTAAAGAAGAACAAAAATTAATGAATTCAGTTATCCTTCTTTTTAGAGCATTATAGGGAAAAGAAATAAATAAGCCAAAGGAAATCAGAAAAAAATGAATAATAAAATACTAAAATTAATGAAATAGAAATAACAAATTGAAATATCTGTACATGAGAATTTATTATTGATAAACTAATTCAATACACTGAAGAAAGCATGAAACAGTTAATAAATGGTGTTGTCACGCAGACTTTCCATCCAGAAAAAAAAAAAAAAATCATTCTCTTATCTAATATAGAAACAATTCCACTTGAATTAAAGACAAAAAAAAATATTTTAGACAGCTATATGTACAAAGGGAGGGTATGCTGCTTAGTCCAGACTGAAAATATAAAATCCGCAAAATGAAGACATATGATAAGGATTTTAAAACTTTATATAACGAAATATACCAAAACTTTAATAGAAATGGGTCTAGGAGAATATTTATAATTCAGATGACAAAGTAGTTAACACCTTTATGATACTAAATGATCAGAAATTAAGAAAAATAATCCAAGAGAAAAAATGGGCAAAAATGTGAATACTTTATATCTAAATCCAAATGATTAACAGAAATATGACAATATGTTCAAATCCAGTAGGAGTCATGGAAATGAAAATTAAATTAACAATGAAAAATGATTTTACTTTCATTAGGCTGGCATAAAATTTGAAAAGAGCTTTAAGATTTATTGCTGGCAGGGATGTAGGGAAAGGGATTGTCTCATATCCTGAGGGTAAAAAAATAAATTGTTTAGCCTTTTGAGGAATCAGTATTTCAACTTCCATAAAGTTAAAACTAGACATACCATTCAATTTGGCAATGCCACTTCTGGGAACAGAACCCAAAGAAATCAAAATCATGTAAGGACATAGATAGAAAGATGCTTATTGAAACATCGATTGTGGGGGCAAAACCTAGAAACCAAATAGCTAACCATCAATTGCTAAATAAAATATGGCACAGTCACATCATGGACTATTAACAGAGCTATTAAAAAAGAATGGATTCGAGCAATATAAGACAATCAAGACATATCCCTGGTAGAGAGTTTTGAAGACAAAAGAATACATTTTGAAAGGAGTAATAATATGTTTCTAATGGGTAAGTGAAACCTAATTTCCAAACCCATATTTATCTACTTAAGTGTATGGGCTTGTATACCATTACACAGTTTTGAACGGTTTGCCTCAAGGAAAGCACAGACAGCCCGTAAGGAAGACAAAGGGTAAGAGAAGGGGTGGGGAAATGCCAAAGGTCCATTCAGCTCCAGAGATCTTCATGCCTATCCCAAGTTCATGTAACCAGCACTTCTGGAATTGTAAATGGCAGTTTATACAGTTGCATAGGAAAGCCCTGATATGCATTTGCAGAAATTCTGTATAGAGAAAAACTAATGAACCTCATATTTATGTGTATTTGACAAGCAAAGTTGCCTAGATTTTCCAAAAGTCTGCCATGGTGTTATGGCCTGGATATTTATGTTCCCTCCACTCCCACTGCTTAGTCCAGACTGAAAATATAAAATCCGCAAAATGCAGACATATGATAATATAAGGATTTTAAAACTTTATATAATGAAATGTATCAAAACTTTAATAGAAATGGGTCTATTATTTCATACTGTGAAGCCATTGCCCACATAGGTAATATTTGGAGATGGGGGGGTGGTTTGAGGGTAATTATGGTTAAATGAGGTAATAATGTTGGGGTTCTCAGGATGGGATTAGTGCCCTTATAAGGAGGGGTATCAGAGAGCTTGATCATTCTCTCTACCAGGTGACGACGCAGCAAAGAGCTGACCACCTGCAAACTGGAAGAGGGCTCTCATCAGAAACTGACCAAGCTGACATCCTGACCCCAGATTTCCAGCCTCTGTAACTGTGAGGAAAAACATTTCTATTGTTGAATCCACCCAGTCTATGGTATTTTTGTTATGGTAGCTTAAGCACACCAATACACATCCCCTTTGGTTATATCTATAGACTTGGAAAGTCATTACATGTGTGAGCCTAGGGACAGGGGATACTCCCAAAGATTAGTAAAGATGTGTTATTTGACTGCCTAAATGGTGATAGCATTTAAAGAACTAGGGAGTTAAAAAGAAAAGACTGATTAGGATTGATGGTTTTAAGTACAGTTTGAGATGCATTTAGCGAGTTGGAATTTCCTGTGGAATATTCTGATAAATATGTGCGTTAGGTAATGAAAGAGTTAGAGGAACTGGGGCTCAGAAAATAGGTAGGAGCTCCAGAAAGAAGAGATATTTAAAGTCCTAAGGATGTCTAAGTAAGTATATGGCTATTTCTCTACCTGGATCTACTTTCAATCAAAGATGTTCATTCTGGTTTCTAACAAGTTAAAACTGAAGTAATAGAAATAAAACAAGATCTGAAGTAAAAGATATGGATTTGAATCTAGACTGTCATGAATAAACTATAATAAGGAATGGAGGCCTGTAAACAAAACAACACACACACACACACGCATGACATTTTTATAATAATGGCCTATGCAGTCAAGTTTTCTGGGGGAATATACATGACTGTTATGGTTACATAAAGAAACAAATATATAAAGTAATACTTTGGCGAATTTATATGGGCAGGGTAAACAAATTCTAAGTGTCTAGTTTGATGTCATGACTTTGTCCAAATTGTTTAAATTTCCAGATTTGCATGGCAAGAACTATAAAATGCCAAAAAAAAAAAAAAAAAACCCTTTTAAATGGCAGCCCCGGAATTTAAGTGATATAAAGCAACATTCTACCTTATGGTGTAGTGTACATGTATTTTTGAGTGATATGGATTAGGTTTGTATGTTTTACTTCTCAAAAGGAAATTATCCGTAAGAAATGTGGAGACAGTTTGCAGAGATTTGACATAGATGGAGGGCTCTCACACTACAAATGAAAGAGTTCAGAGCTTTTAAATTGCACTATGTAAACGGAAGAGCCTGGTTAAATAACAGATCCATCCTTCTTCCTCTTTTCGAATAAATTGAATTCAAATAAAATGCTGACTTAGTAAAAATGTTGAAAAAGCATGTTTCCTGAAGAAACATGAAATTTAATTATTATGTAAAACATAAAGAGAAAATATGACTATTAATGTTTTACATGAGTGAACAGGATGGTAATTTTGAGATAGTAATAAATATTCAGCAATAAAAAAATAGGTAGGAATGCTATGATGGGCGACTTCCCATTGGGATGATTTGTCTATGTCTATTTGATATGTAATAAGATAGGAACAGAAGACAAACTCATTTACAAGAGGTTGTCATACAACCATAGACAAAAAATTTACTAAAGAAATGTATGCATTAAAAATGTAAGTTCAAAGATCCCTTTTTATATTAACTGGCATTCATCTCCTCTAAGATCCAATCTGCTCAACAGACTTCAACCACATTCTTACATGGCAACAATAAAGGACTGCAATTAAAAACATTTTAAATTTGACTTTGCAAACTGTTTAAGGCTTTTCCAGAGGAAATAATGTGCAGCTTTTACAACAGTCCATTCTTCATTCTCTCCTAAATTAGCTGCATAATATATGAGCAAATTTCCATGCCTAGTTAGAGCTCATTATTCAGTGAAGTCTCAGGGAATTAGGATTTTTTTTCATCATTTTTTTCTTTGCCCTTTAAGCATCTTTCTAATTTAAACAGTCTCAACGAACACCGATATCATTGTATCCATTAATTGTACTTGTTTTTGATGAAATGGCAAAGAAGCATGGATTCTTCACATTGACCATTCGTGTGTATCCATGTTTAAACATATTTATTTTTGTAAAAAGATGTATAGCCTAGCAATTGTAAACTTGCAAATACAATATGTGAAGATTATGACTGAGAGCAGTAAATGTAGAATAAACAGCCAACAAGATAGAAAAGAAAATGGCTGGATAAAATGAAGCCTTAAATTGACAATCTGTTACTTTTAATAGTTTAAGTTTCTTTTTCTGCAGTTATTATTCTCTTGATTAGAATTAAAGATGTTTTAAGCATTGTTTGCAGTTGCCATTTCAATGCTGTTTGCAACCTCAATCTGTGGCCATATCCAATCATAATGTGATAATGTCAAATTCATAAATAGAAGGTCTTTCTCTTGCTCATTTTCATGTCTAGGATATCCAGATGCAACCCTGCCAATTAAGGAATTTACATGGAACATATCTGTTTGATCTAAATCTTGGTATCTGAATATGATCTTGTGTTTCTTACTTGTTTGCAAGGTGATTAGTAGCAGGTCAAGAGCCAAAATTAAAATAATTGTCTTTAGGGAAAAAACAGTGGCTCTTTTAATTAGATCCAACTTGGATAATGAGATTTTTTTTCCATCAGGAAAATATTACAAATAGCGATCTCCCTATTTAATAGAGAGATCTGATAAACCGAAGAATCTACCATAGCAAAATAACATAGAACTGGTCCAGAAAGGGTAAGATCAAGTTATTCTAAAAAATGTCTCTGAATAAAAATCAGAATTGAGCACAATGAGAAAAAGACCTGAGTTTAAGATTATAATTGGCTTAGAATAAAATCTAGGCTTTGGCATTTACAAATTTATAGGATTTAATCTCTAGACACTTCAGTCATGTCATTAGAATAGTGGTAATATTACCTAACTCACCAGATTAATAAAGGATTTAAAGGAATTATATGTGAAAAGTAAGGGTTAGTGTATTTAATACCTTTCTAATAATAAAAGCTTCTTTGAGCACTCAAATTAATTTGTCATCTTAGTATATTGATAAAATGTAAAAAGCAGTTAACTTTATAAACACCTTGAGAGTGCCATATCATGTGAACATGTGACACTTGCTATTGTCAGGATACCAACTTAGATTTTCAAATCCAACCTCTAACATATATATTGACTTAAAAGAAATAAACCATATCTGAGGGCATCACGATGCCAGATTTCAGGTTGTACTACAAAGCTGTGGTCATCAAGACAGTGTGGTCCTGGCACAAAAACAGACACATAGATCAATGGAACAGAATAGAGAATCCAGAAGTGGACCCTCAACTTTATGGCCAACTAATATTCGATAAAACAGGAAAGACTATCCACTGGAAAAAAGACGGTCTCTTCAATAAATGGTGCTGGGAAAATTGGACATCCACATGCAGAAGAATGAAACTAGACCACTCTCTTTCACCATACACAAAGATAAACTCAAAATGGATGAAAGATCTAAATGTGAGACAAGATTCCATCAAAATCCTAGAGAAGAACACAGGCAACACCCTTTTTGAACTCGGCCACAGTAACTTCTTGCAAGATACATCCACGAAGGCAAAAGAAACAAAAGCAAAAATGAACTATTGGGACTTCATCAAGATAAGAAGCTTTTGCACAGCAAAAGATACAGTCAACAAATCTAAAAGACAACCTACAGAATGGGAGAAGATATTTGCAAATGATGTATCAGATAAAGGGCTAGTTTCCAAGATCTATAAAGAACTTATTAAACTCAACAGCAAAGAAACAAACAATCCAATCATGAAATGGGCAAAAGACATGAAGAGAAATCTCACAGAGGAAGACATAGACATGGCCAACACGCACATGAGAAAATGCTCCGCATCACTGGCCATCAGGGAAATACAAATCAAAACCACAATGAGATACCACCTCACACCAGTGAGAATGGGGCAAATTAACAAGGCAGGAAACCACAAATGTTGGAGAGGATGTGGAGAAAAGGGAACCCTCTTGCACTGTTGGTGGGAATGTGAACTGGTGCAGCCACTCTGGAAACTGTGTGGAGGTTCCTCAAAGAGTAAAAAATAGATCTGCCCTACGACCCAGCAATTTCACTATTGGGGATTTACCCCAAAGATACAGATGCAATGAAACGCCGGGACACCTGCACCCCGATGTTTCTAGCAGCAATGTCCACAATAGTCAAACTGTGGAAGGAGCCTCGGTGTCCATCGAAAGATGAATGGATAAAGATGTGGTTTATGTATACAATGGAATATTCCTCAGCCATTAGAAACGACAAATACCCACCATTTTCTTCAACGTGGATGGAACTAGAGGGTATTATGTTGAGTGAAGGAAGTCAATCGGAAAAGGACAAACATTATATGGTCTCATTCATTTGGGGAATATAAATAATAGTGAAAGGGAATAGAAGGGAAGGGAGAAGAAATGTGTGGGAAATATCAGTAAGGGAGACAGAACATAAAGACTCCTAACTCTGGGAAACGAACTAGGGGTGGTGGAAGGGGAGGAGGGCGGAGGGTGGGGATGAATGGGTGACGGGCACTGAGGGGGGCACTTGACAGGATGAGCACTGGGTGTTATTCTGTATGTTGGCAAATTGAACACCAATAAAAAAATAAATTTATTATAAAAAAAAATAGAACTGTTGCTGCAGTCTCTCTCCTTGCCGTATCTTGTATGATTGACGGGGCTCTCAGCAATCATGAAGACTTCATGGAAGCCTAAGAGTCAACAATATGGTCTGGGGTATCAAGGTGAAGAGGCTCTTTTAAGGGACAAAGAAGTAGTTATTGAGGGCAACCACACAAAGGATCCCAAGGATACCTTAGGTTATAGATGGATTTATAGTTTCCATAAGGTTGCTCTATTGTGCAGAGTATACCACAAGCCTAACTAATCCTCTCTTCTTACATGTTTGTGCAAATAACATTACCACTATTGTCATTATTTATTGGGGAATATGCTATTTTGTGCTGGACACTACGCAAGGAGCATCAAGGCACACGTTTTATTTAATACAACTTTAAAAGATAGTGTTGTCCATATTTTATAGATGAGGAAACTGAGACTCTGAGATTTAAGTAATCTGTCTGAGGTCACATAAATTAAGGTTCAAATCCAGGTCTTCCTGACTCGTAATTACTATGTTTATTCCCTTCATAGCAATAAATACATTCTTAAAGAATTATTTGAAGAAGAATCTGATGCAAAAAATTTTAAAAAATAAGGTTTTATTTAATTGAGTTCCTTCATTACGTTCACCAGTGGACTAGGTAATGGAAATAAAATGATGAATTGTCATGGTCCTTGCCTTAAGTTATTTATGATTTGGTAAATTGAACAACAATAACAAATAAATTTATTATAAAAAAAATAAACTGATCATTGAGGTTACTGCAAACACATGACAATAGTTACTTTAATATCATTACCAAAATGCCAGAATCTAGCTTTAAGATTGGTATGAGGTGTCTCTAATTCCATCACTTTTAAAATCATGAGAAACTAATGGTGAGAAATCAGGCAATGGCATTGAAATGAGTCAAAACGTGCTCTGTGTCTCTCCACCTTGCTAAATACGATCTAATCTCTCCCTCTGCTTCCTAATTCAAAAAAGAAACTGCCCCATGGCTCGTCGTTTTCATTTCCAATTGAGGGTTTGTTCACCTATATTTCTCCTCTGAAATTTCAGAACCATTGTTCTTCAAATTACCTTTTCTTTTCTATCACTACATTATTAGCAAGCAATGGTTGCCTTAGCAACTCTTTAATAGGTTGCAACTCTCAAAACCTATCTTTTCTGGAGAGAGTCGTCTGACAGGCTTCCTAATAGAACCAATAGCTCTTCCTAATAAATATGCAAAAACATTATTTCTGATTAGAAAACTAACCATGTAGCTTAAAATGTTTTATTATACTTTTAAGAGTTAGTTATATACATTTATTGAAAAACTGAGATACTGTTTTGCAAAACAGTGATTATAACATCTACCATTTGTTAAATATTGTATTATCCCATTGATTTTTTTCAAAACCCCTAAGACGTATGATGTAATACTGTCTAAGTTTATCAGATGACAGACTAAGGTTCATGGGGGTGGTAAACATTTAACAATCAGTGTCCAGTTTCTGGGGGAAAACAAGACTATATATACACACACACATACACACAATGTCATTACAAATATTCCTAAAATAAAGCATGCATAGCACATATTCCAAAAAATAATACTTTTATTTCACACTAATACGTTCAATTTTAAGTTCATGTCACTTAATTTTTAATGGTGTCTGTTTTTAACAATTGTCTTGCAAAATTTCTGAAAATTAAACATCAGCCTTTGTAATCTACTACTACTCGTCTCCTCCAGCTTATCCCTGGGTTAGTTACTTAGTCAAGGTCAGACTGCTACTAAGGACTGTGATATCTAGATGCAGTAGGGCCTTTCAAGGAGGGGATTCAAAGAAATATAGGTACAGGGCTGCCTGAGAAGTTCAAAGAAAGAATTCCCTGTTAAAAAGCACTGTCCTCTCAAGTTTAACTTACACTTCTTTGGCACATTTCTCTCTGCTTTTTATGTCCCTGGTAATTTACTTCTCAGAACCCAGCACTTAGTAAATTATTGACACCAATATATCGTTAACGTGTTCAATGTCAACTCATGATCTAGCCCCCATTTTCATAGTTGGCCCGAAAGTTTGCCCCTTCAGCTTGGACCCTGTCAACCACTTCCCTCTTGACTGGATTTCTGCTCAGTTTGATGTGTTCCCTGGCTTTGTTTGTGCTCTCTCCACCACAGTCCCTCACCTCAGTTCCAAGCTTTCACAGATGCTGGAGCAGAAAATGGGTGCCCTTTGAAAGATCATTGATGAAAGGAAGTTAGAACACGGAACTCCTCAAACTCAAGGACTGGCACTGATCCACTGGCAGCCCACTGAGGAAAAGCCTCACCAATCAGGGCTCACTCCAGGCACAGTGTGGAGGAAGTGAACTTATTTTTGACATCTCTTTATTCTCTTTTCATAACTCTCCCGCTGTGTGCTCCCAGTTGAGCTGGCTCACTCTTCTCATTTAATGTCCGCAGCCTAGAGTACCCTTCCCAATGACTGGGCCCTCAGTTCACACACACATATTCCATGAAAATATGGAATCTGTCTGCCATCTCAATTAGTATCAATTGGTTATTTATTTGCTCTCCACAGAATAATGCTTATCCCTGCCTTATAACCAATAATAAGCCCTTTTGAGGGAAGTTTATGCCATAACTGTCATGTGCCAGGCCCTCAAATATGTGCTAGCAATGGAGGGATAAATATAACTAGAGGATGCTTATTGACCCGAGGATTCTTTTTGGAAATACAAAGATTGGGGATGTAACTGCAGTGATGTAAGGGCCATGGTAGAGGAAATTGTTTTGAAAGGGGAGATTAAGCTTGGTTTGTTCTGATCCTTCCTCAAATCTCACAGCATATGGACCCACCTAGTCCACTTTTACTTAGGCACAGTCTTAGCATCCACTAAAACACAATGGAACCTTAATTCTCTTAAGTAGGCTCCACACCATCATGGAGCCCAGCAGGGCACTTGAACTCACAGCCTTGAGATAAAGACCTGAGCCAAGATCGACAGTCAGTTGCTTAACCAACTGAGCCACTCAGGAGCCTCCAATTTTTTAAAAGTGATATTTTTTAGTCATTATATTTCATGTGTCAGCGGTATTACTTACCAGTGCTCGAAGCAGAAATAGGGTAAGATGGATTTAAATATTCCAAAGGTAATCATATCGGGGGTTTGGCAAACCTGAATGGAGCAGTTACTATATGACAGGTACCAGGACAGGTATTTTCAAAATGTCACTTAGTCTTTCCTATAACCTCCTATTTTACGGGCAAAGGAACAAAGTTATCTTATAAATTAATCCTTTAGCTCCTAAGAGCTTGACCATGGCAGCTGGGGGCAAAACCCCACAAATACTAGTGCCTTATATAGTTAAGAAAGGGTAAAATACAATGTCATTAATTCATTGCTATCTTAGCCAAATAAAGTCATCATATTCACTAATGAAACTGTCCACAGGGAATGATTCCATTGTTGCTTCCATACGAACAGTATGTGTTTGCTGGTGGTAGTGTTGTTAGCATCGCTTTCTAAAAGAGATTGTAAATATTTTCCTTCTGTTGTTATTTCATTCGTTTGTTTGTTTCATTTTTATAGAAATAGAAGCACTGTGGGCATGGGTTGATGCAGGTGAGTCCAAATAATTGCTTTGGAACTTGCATAGCATTCCAATTCAACTTTAAATGTTCATGAAATTCAAAGCAGGAGAATCTAGCATGAGGCAGGACTTAGGTTTTAGCCCTTTCTAGGTTTGTAATTGTTTGCTTTTCTTTGCTCTATGAATTCTTTATGACTCAGAATATCAAAAATGCACCAACAGTTGCAGTCAATAAAAGATCCTCCACCATGTGCAATCCATGGGGAGAATGCCATTGGAGACCAAGGGAGCAGTCTGACCTTTCCCAGCACATTCACTCCATGTAGGAAGGAAGGATTTCATAAGAGTGGTTTCAATATCATCACAAAGCTCCTCATCTCTGAAGTATCTGGCCCTCTCCATGTAAAACCTCTGATGCAATTATCAATCCACCCACTTGTCTAAAACATTTGTTATTACTTTGTATTTGGCTAATATCTATGTTACTTATGAGACATGGACCTTAAAATCCAAATAACTATATGTTCCTTGACTTTGATCCAGTTTGTCACAAGAGAATGGCCCACCCACGATCCCAACAAAGTCTTATCATCTGCTATGCTACTAAAAGCCCCAGATATATAGGAGTTTATGCTTACGAATATATATTTCTATATAACAAAAAATCCAGTATATATGGAATATCGTCATATACTCTTATATTATGCTCTGAATATTTTGAAGCGTTTAAAGTAATCTTAAAACCAATGAACCTATAAAACAAATCTTTAGCATGTCGTTAAGGTGACAAGACAGATATCTACAATTGCACCTACCCAGAAAAGTCTTCACAAGATTTAAAATCTTTAAATTGTACATGGAGTTCTTTAGAGAATCGTGAATTGTAACCTATTCTGCATTTATATCAAGAAATGACTACACAACTGTACAACACATAGAAAAATAACTTATGTTCTTGGTATCTGAAGTCATCAGAAAAAGGGCAGAATTTTAAAGAATCCTTCATATCGTGTTTTCTTTGATTCGATGGTGTTCTTTTAAAGAGATTGAAAAAGACTAGAATTCATTACAAGTCCTTAATTGCCAGTTTCTCCACAAAATAGATGTTTATGTGCAGGCTTCAGAATAGCTACCATTCATTTGAGGGAGATCTTGTACAGCCGAAGTTTAAATAAACAGCAATGTTTTACTAAGTTTGCAAAAGCGTAATTAGTCCTAGAGGCACAATATTTTTAAGCGTCAAACACTTGTTCTCCAGCTGTACTATTCGGATCCGTAGTTTCAGACGTGGCTTATATGCATCGCATTGAAGTCCAAGCCTTTTCATGAGTGACAAGCACTTCTACCGTGTGTGTGTTCGCGCGAACACAATACATCACTACCACTTTGATAGAGGCATCTGCTACATTTTTTTTTTTTTAGTTCAGTAGGCCTTCTAAACACTTCAAAATGGATCCCATTGGGGGCTGGCAGCATTAATTTTTGTTTGTTCTGTTATGCAATTACAGTGGAGAAAGGAAATAATGGGTCAGGAAATGCACAGGTGGGCAGAATGATAGTTTACACGTATCTTTCCTACAGTACCAGGGTAGAGTCTATAGGGGTTCAGGGTATTCAGCAACCTTTTTTCAAACAATGCCTTGGAGAAAATCATTTTGAAGTAGTCTAACATTTTTTTATTTTAAGTAGCAGGTGTTTTTTTTTTTTTAAATTTCTTTCGTGTATATAATAAATAATAAAGACAGCATTTACAAAATATGTTCACTTTGACAACTTTATAGGTAATGCAACCTTCTTATTGTGGCTAGTTTTATTTTTTTTTAAGATTTATTTATTTATTTGGGAGAGAGAGAGAGTGAGAGCATGAGAGAGCACAAGTGGTGGAGAGGAAGAAGCGTGCTTCCCATTGAGCTGGGAGCACGTTGCAGGGCTCTATCCCAGGACCCTTGGATCATGACCTGAGCCAAAGGCAGTTGCCTAACCAACTGAGCCACCCAGACACCCCGGGGCTAGTTTATCTGGAGCCTTGCTGGGGTCAATGAGACCCAAGTCACTGGTGTGGTACTAAGTACTGATCACATCTAACCCAGTAGACTCTGTGTTGTGCCTTGAATGTGCATATCCTTATAACTACATTCACTTGAAGCCATACAGATTGTGACTGCTTGTGTAAATACTTAAACTATATACCTTGGGGAAGCCCTTCCTTTTGCTGCCACTGACACTGCTTCAGGTCAGAATGCCCTTCTCTCCTATTTCTACCATTGACATCTAATCCATATTTAAAAATAAACCAAATACTCTCCTCCAGTAAGCTTTCCCTCTTTTACCTAAGTGAATGTAACTTCCTTCCTCTCTTAACATTGAACTTTTGAGAACAAGGATCATATCTTTTTACCTTTCATTCTCTTATTGCATAGTAGATGCTCAAAGAGGATATGATCAATGATTTTATCCCTATCCTATACTTTTAAAAGAGATGTTATAAGGTCTCACACATGTAACTCGCATGTCTTGAGTTACAGATCCCTTATCTCATCTCTATTAAAACACTTCAAAATATATGAGAGGTTCTGACTCTACAAAACAGAATAGTCGCCTCTCTGATTCAAGAAAAATGTTTAAATGAAAATAAAAATAGAAGAAATATAAATCCACAGCCACAAACAGAATGGCAAAGAAGGCAAAAGTGGACAGAAATCCAATGGAAGAGTAGAAATGGATTAGGCAGTCAAAGAAGCTACAGCTGGGAATACTGAAGCCTGAAACACATGTAGTGGCAATGAGGGGGCCAAGAAAATGGTCATAGTTTAAAACTATGGGTTTGTATACCTAGAGCCATGGGATGCCATTGAAAATTTCGTGTTGGGTGGAATGACATCATCAGATATACATTTTGTAGAGATAAATAAGACCCAGAGAATAATTTGCAATATATTTTAGAGACACAGGCTTAAGGGGCATCTGGGTGGCTCAGTCTGTTAAGCACCCAACTCTTGATTTCAACTCAGGTTATAATCTCCGAGTCATGAGATTCAGCCCCACATCAGGCTCCACGCTGGGCATGGAGCTTGCTTATGATTCTCTCTCTCCCTCCCCCTTCCACCCTTCCTGCCACACACTTTCTCTCTTAAATAAATACATACATAAATACATAAATAAATACATACAGTTTTAATAAACCTAATATGTAAAAAGTTGTTATAAATTCATGAAAAGATTGAAAATTCTAATTGAAAACGAAGCAAAGGACATAAACAACCATTTCACCAAAAAGTAATTACAACTGTCTGGTGAATGTAAAAATGAAATTTTGAATATCAACGAAACATTGTTTTTATTTGTAAGATTTCATAATTAAAAATTGTTAATGGGCCATATTATAATGCTGTGCAGCCATTAAAAATTATATTGCTTAGCTATATATTGGCATGGAAAGATGTCAGTAATGCATTACTAATAGAACACATGGGTTTCTGCAGACTACGTATTGCAAAATTCCATACTCTGCAATATCTATATATGCATGCATTCACCCAAATACATATACGTGTGTGCATGTGTGTGTGCACAGAATAAAAGGCTAGAAAAAATGATGACAGTTATCTCTAGAGGGGAAAACTACTTTCAAAATCAGCTAATTAAATTCAGTGAATATGAATGTGTATTATCATTCAAACTGTTGGGTACGCCGAGTGCATCCTATACTGAGCACTCTGCCAAACGTGTGGTAAGCAAAGTTTGACATGCTTTATGTCTACTACTCTAGTTAAAAGAGAAGAATAAATGTATTTAAAACTACGAAATCAATGTAAACCATTGTTAATAATAAGATAAGAAGTATAAATAATACATGCTACCTGATTTCACGGGAAAGATGACTGCTATTGACTTTCAGTTAGAATCCTCAACATTTACTTATTCTTTTCACTGAAAAATGCTGAGTTTCCAATTTGTATCAGCTTCTGGTAAGTCCTAGAAATATAACATGTAAAATAGAGTCCCTGACCTCAAGGATCTCAAAAGGAAGATGTGTACAAAAGAGAACAATACATCAAAATACACACAACAACACAAATGAGCTCCAGAGTAGCTCATCTGCTGAGGGGACAATGCAGTAAGGATGCTCAGCCCAGCATTTCCCCTTAACTTTTTGAGACCTAGACTGTTCACAGCCTCTCACTTCCACTCCCTATACAGATACACACACACACCCCCAAAGCTATAACTGGTACAATTTACTAATCGCACACAATAACCTATGTACCTAACTTACTCTATATCAGCAAAAAAGAGTGATAATGTGTCCTACATCAGTCTCATGCTTTATTCGAATTCTCAATTGGCCCACTACTCTGGAAGGGAAAATGGAGGCTGTGGTGCCTATTCAACTAGCAGCCCTACATTATTGAGAAAGAAACAAAACAATCTCAAAATGGGACATTGATATAGAATTAGGCAAAAGAAGCTATTATCTTTAAATCAATGGCATTTTTTTTTTCAGTAATAAGTAAGAGTGACTTTATAATTCTAGGAAATGAGCTAGGACCTTTCTAAGCGTTATTTAACTATCTTCGTAAACATACTAAGCAAGTACTCCCTTACTTTGCAAATAAGTACATTGGAATTCAGAGAGTTTAGATAAAACAACCAATTCACAATAAGCAGTCAGATGAAGGTTAAAAGCCAGTTCTGTCTAGCATCAAACTATATACTCTATTAAACCCCTTATTTTTTTTTTAGTAGTATTTTTCCCAAAATGTTTTCTTTCACAACATAAGTGTTTGGGAGCACTTACTAATGCTAAAACTTAACTAGGTGTTGTGAAGAGAAAGATAAGTAGGTCAAACTCTATAATTTTGCTTTGTAACCAACTACTCTCAACTTACTCTGTTATTTCCCTTCACTCTTGCTAGGATAATATTATCAAATAAATAAAATAGAACGATTTGTACAGAAACGAATGAGTAGATATAGGGCACTCTGAGTTCACCAGATAAAAGATGCTGCAATTATTATGAATTGGTTCAAAACTCCATGACTCATTTCGTTACATGCTTTGAATTTACTATTCAAATGTAACCTACTATACTGCTATTTTGCTCGCTTTTAAAGGGAAATATAATGCATGCATTTCTAGTTCACTTGCATTTAAATCAGCATGGGATCATGGTTGAATGTGGTGAAACATCAGCCATACTACAAAAAGGGCTTGTATGCAGGAGGCAGGGCAGTTCAACGTAGAGCTGCACAGCTTACAACTCTCGACTCTCCATTTTTGGCAGAGGGCACACCTCTCAAGCACACAAAGCTAAGGAGTGAGGAATCCATGTGAATCAATTGTGATGTATTATGTTGCAAGTTAGTCTATGGTTTTTGGTGCTCCGGGAAAGTCTGTGAAAATTCCGCGTGGTAACAATGCGCCTAAAGATTAAAAAGAAAGACAAAAACATTCTTTCTAAAATAATGTGTGCAAAAAAAAAAATAAAATAAAATAATGTGTGCATTTACTCTTTAGCTCTTATCTGAGAGATAAAAGTATAGTAATTATTCTTTAAATTTTATTTATTTATTCATGAGAGACACAGAGAGAGAAGCAGAGACATAGGCAGAGGGAGAAGCAGGCTCCCCAAAAGGAAGCAGGCTCCCCTCCAAAAGGAAGGGACATTAGCCAAATGCAGATAAAACCACTTAAGACCTAGGGTTAAACAAATGAATAGAGATATGAAGAAAATCCTAAAATAGTGTGCAATGGAAGTATCAACACAGAAACTCTGATTGTGCACTGGAAGGAAAAGCTTTATATGAGAAAAAAATAGGATAAAAATGAACAAAACCCAAATGCAGTGAAGATAACAACAAATAGAATGGGAGCAAAAAAATGGTTGGATTCTGACTGAAAAATAGAGAGAGACAGAGGACAGAGAGTAAGAATTTTTGCGTGTGTTTTTTTCCTCCAAGTTTTTATTTAAAAACTAACTCCAGTTAGTTAACATATAATGTAGTGTTAGTTTCAGGTGTAGAATTTAGTGTTTCATCAATTACATACAACATTCAGTGCTTGTCACAAGTGCCCTTCTTCACCCATTTCCCTCACCCCTGTCACCCGTTTCCCTCATCCCTGTAACCCATCTCCCTTCTAGTAACCATCTGTTTATTCTCTATAGCTAAGAGTGTGATTTTTCATTTGCCTCTCTTTTTCCCCCTATGATCGTTTGTTTTGTTTCTTAAATTCCACATGTGAGTGGAATCATATGGTATTTGTCTTTCTCTGACTTATTTCAGTTAGCATAATACTCTCTAGTAAGATGCTAAAGTAAATCATATTTGGTTCAATTTTGGCTCAACCAAGGATATGTTGACATATTGAGGTTGTCATTAATGCAGGGGTAATACTCAAGATAGTCCAAGTATATTCAATATACTAGAGAACATTGAAAGTCTCAGAGAGTCTTCTACTTAGGAAATGGTTTGAGTTCTGTTTGGTCCCGTGTTTTCCTCAAATTTAGACATATGCAATCCTTTGCAAACTTTGACTCAAACAGGTAAACACTGGTTGATCATAAATGACTTGATGAAGTACAGGCACAACCAGGTAAAACATTCTGAGACTTGAGTTAGATAAAAACTCCCCAAAGGAAGTAATCAGGTCCTTTTAGGTCACTGATATATGTTAGTATCTCATGCTGCTTGGCATATAAAGAAGTTTTCAGTAAATTCTTATTAAACAAGTGAAGGAAGGGGGATGTAATAAATAAAGGAATGAACATGGATTATTTTAAAGTAACTATCAGTGAGGACTATGTCAATAGGCTCTTTTTGTAGGATTAAATGAGTTAATATATGTTAAGTGTTTAGAATTGTATCTAGAAATTATTAAGTGTTCTCAGGGTCAGCTATAATTATTGCTTATTCATAAAGGCAGTAGAAGTTAGGGCTAATTGTGTTGGAAAACAAATTGGTTCTTAGAGTTGTTGAGTAAAGTTTAGAAAATAAACATTTTCTAAAGAGGACTGGAAAACTTATATGGATTTTAGAAGGCTTCAGTGTCCTGATAAGAATCCACCAGAGAGGAGCACCTGGGTGGCCCAGTGGTTGAGCATCTGCCTTGGGCTCAGGGCGTGACCCTGGGGTCCTGGGATCAAGCCCCACATGGGCCTCCCCGCAGGGAACCTGCTTCTCCCACTACCTGTGTCTCTGCCTCTCTCTCTGTGTTTTTCATGAATAAATAAGTAAAATCTTAAAAAGAAAAAAAAAAGAATCCACTGGAAACTGTGTGGATGATAATAAGGCACATTTCTCACAAATCTCAGTTTAAGAATTGGAGTATACGACTGGAAGTGGTATGTCCAATTTCAATAGGCTAGGAACCTACAGAACAGGTAAGTTCATAAAGAACAGCACTCACAAGAGCACGGGGTTGGCCATAGAGGACACAGAATTGGAGCAGGCTTCCCTGTGAAATCAGCAGAGAAAGCAGGAAAACACAGCTCTGTGGATAGAGAACCACCCAGACCACCCTGCTGCTCATCACTTTTGTCGCTGCCTACTTTCATCCATCTTGATGCCACCGACCCCTGGCCACCGACCACATGAACTTAGCAGAGGAGGCTTAAGTTTCTGTCCCCTTTCTGTATACATTTTTTGAAAAACTTGCTCAGCATCCAGATCTGCTGAGTTTTGGGAAGAACAGGACTGTTTTTATGTGCAAAAATACTGTCTTTCAATGTTGGTTCACTGTATTTATTTGGAAGCAAGCTTACACTTTTAGTGACACGTTCTCACAGTTTTTTGGTTTTATTGTCATGCTGAGGTCCAGCATTTTTGTTTTCCGAGCAAGCTGCCTTTGTTTGCCGCTCATTTTTGGCCAGCATAATTGTTCAGAGATTATTCCTGTCTCTACCACCTTTCTCCAGGTTTACAGAAATGATGGCATTGCTGGGGATCTCTTCCAGTGCTAGCCTTGGGAGTGCTATTTTTCAGCAGTAGAGGGAATGAACGTAGCCTCAAAGACTGTATTTGCCATCTTTCAACTGTCTCATTCTTGCTGGTTCCCAAGCATCCAATTCAGTGGAAATATCATGAATTGATTTTTAAAGCACTTAACTATTCTTCCCCATCACACTTTACTGTCTTTTCCAGTGAGAGGTACATATTACTTTTGACATTATCTTTCAAAACGTCCTCTACAAAATCATATTTATTGCTCTATTTTATGCAATGATGAGAAAGTGCCTTTTATATGTTTTGTAAACATATATTTTGGTCAGTTTATTTGGTCAGGATATTTCCAGGGTGACTTTTTAAATTTTAATCACAGGATGATGAACTGATATACTATTGCTGCTGCTTTTTTGTTCACTAAGTAGCAATGACAAATTTGTTGATTCCCACAAATAACAAATACTTTTTAAAAAATTTTTACAAATAACATGTGGAAATGGTCTGATGAATGTGACAAAGCACATATAAACAAGATAGCGATAAGCATTTATTTTCTAGTGCTGCATTAAAGGGTCCATAATAAAAAGGTATCTCTTCTAAACAACCAGAGCCCAAAATATTTATTCATGACCCCAAAGTAAAAACAATCAAACAGAAACTAGAATATTCACTTCAGTGAATATCTTTTATTTTTGTTACTTACCTTAAAATTCTAACTTTTTATTATATACTACTCTTGTGTTATCATAAACAAATGATTCCAAATACAGATAGAACAGTAACTGGAATTAATAAGGCAAAACATAATAGCACAAATCAAATGGAGAAGTCTAATGCAACTTTAGAGAGGTTGGTATGTTTCATTAGAAGAGTTTTATTTCTTTAACAGCACCCTAATTACCATTTGTTTATAAGAAAATAATGCAAAGATTCAAAAGAGATATTTGCAATGTAAAAAACTTATAAACTACAAATATCTGTAATACCTAAAGGATACACAAGAAAATCATAAACAATAGAATTAAAGCAGAGAAAACACCTAAATTGGTATTTAACGTAAAAGAAAACATTAAGAGACAAGAAAAATCTTAAAAAGGATCCAAACCTGTAGGAAATACAAAAGTGAAAGTTAAGGCTGCAGTAAGATACCTTTCACATCTAGTAGACTGGTGAACTATTTCGACAAATTCAAGTGTCTATAAGACTAGAGGAAGGAGAACGCTGCTGATAAGAGTATAATTTGTTTAAACAACTTTTGAAAACATTTGGCATAATTTGTAACTACGACATATGCTATAAGCAGTGATTCCTCCTATATACATGTACTCTAAGAAATTTTTGAATTTTGAATTAGCAGGCAATTACTAAAATGTTTCTGATACTATAACTCAAAATGACAAAATCCTAGAATCAATCCTATTTGGATTGATTAAAAGAAATCCCATTAAAAGAAAATTGGATGGATAAGTTAGGATAGTTTCACACAATAAAATAGTCCATGCAGGTGAAAAATTAATCTGGATGAATTAATTTTGATTAATTAAAATTAATTTAGGATGAGTTAATTAATCTTGGGTGAATATTGGAAGGTGATAAGTTGAGTTCACCAAAAATAAGTCACAAAAGGCTACCCTTGTCGTGATACAATTTTGATGAAGTTCAAAAATCACCAATCCTGAAAAATACATTGTTTAGTGATATCCTATATATGTGATTAAAATCTATAAAGAAGTGCATGATAAAGTGAAAATTCAGAATAAATTGACCCTGTGAAGGAGGGAGATAAATTGAAGGAGGTGAGCTAAAACAATATTGGTTTGTTCCTTATGTAGAAAGTTAGAACCATGTTGGTTTGTGTTCATTATTATGATTCATAACATATATAAACTTTATATATACATAAATGACTACATAGTCATTCATTTTATAGCCATATGCATGGCTATAATTCTTGTGCATATATATCAAGTATTATATAATAACCATTTATTGTCTTTAAAAAAGGAGTGTGTTAGTTTGCCTTAGTTAATGAATTGCTTATGTACGCCCTGAACATGGGAAAAAATTAACCCAGCATTCAAAATTCACAGAACCAAGAAATCAGCATATGAGATATTAGGAACTGATAGGTTTGCACTTGTTGAAGGTCTTCAAAGATTGGAAGCATTTTTATTTTTTTTTCCTGATTATACTCCATGAACAATCAAGTCCTGGAACTTGACAAGCCCACAAATCTCTTCTATGAAATTCTCTTAGTAATGTGCCTCCAGGCTGCTGCAGTGTCATGTGATCTGAACACCTTGGCACAATTCTGGACCGTGGGAGGGGGCAGGGGGCAGAGAGGTGTCAAATTATATCTTATCCAGAGGCCTATGGGATGGTCACTTATAGGAGAATTACACAAATGAATCATATCTTCTCTCTAATGCAGTAGATAAATCTCAATAGAGACCAAAATTATTATCTTTCAGCTACTGATGGAATAACTGAGATCACCCAATTGCCAGAATTTCTTTGGATCTGCATCAATATATCCATAGCTAAGCTTTCTTCTAGTCTCTGGAGTCTCAGATATATTGCTGTTATTTTGTTTCCATGAGGTGTGGCTACTCAGCCAAGATCACTGTCTCCTAATAGTCCTACTTACACTTAGAGGAAATACTTATTATTTGATTCAGAAAGATTCTAAGAAGTGTCCTTGCTCTAACTGTCTAAATATTCACATGAATGCTTCACAATATGGACATATAGCCCAATTTCTTTGTCCAGTATATGCATATATATTGCCCATTCTGTGTGTTTTGTGTGTATGTATTTATATAACATATTATTGCATTTTCTAAAAATTTAAATTCCTATTTCACATCAAAAATAAATCTGTATATGGCAGAAAATTAAGCATTAAAAATATATAAGATGAAAAGTAAAAGTCTCTCATTCTCAACCTCATCTTTGACTCATTATCCAAATGTAACCACAGAGATTCTAATGCATCCTTCCAAATTAATTCTCTAAATATATGCACATTCTGCAACTAGACTTAAAATCAAGACTTCTACATGGGTATTCTTACTATAACATATTATTTTAGTAACTCCAAGTCTTTTCAAGGACTTGATTAAAATAAATAATAAACAAAAATGAATATAGGAAACCTATGATAGCATAATTTAGAGTAAATCTACACAATGAAATTAAGGATTCACAAAAACTAAAATTGTTTTTGAAACAGCATATGGATCACTATGTTGTGATGTGACTTAAAAATAATTTAATATTCTGAATTTCAGATATGTAGAAAAGCTGTAATTAGACGAGCAGAAATTTATTAAGGAAATATAAAATACTCCAGATGATATTACAGCGGTAGATATATGTCATTATACATTTATCCAAACCCACGGGATGGACATAAGTGAGCCCTTTGAATGATAATGATTCATCAGTGTAGGTTCATCAGCTGTAACAGAGGTACCACTCTGATGGAGGGTGCTGATAATGAGGAAAGCTATGCATGTATGGGGACAGGGGGACAGGGGACATGCAAGCTCCTGGAACTTTGACATAATTCCAGAAAGAGGAGGAGGGAGTGTACAAATGGTGGTTTTAGAATTCCATGCCAATTCAGCTGAATGGAGGCTAAGAAACAGTATACAGCTGATTTGTAAGAACCGAAGACAGGCCATGCCTGTACCTCCCTCTTAATTTTGCTGTGAACCTAAAATTGCTCTTAAAAAAAAAATCATCTTTGAAAAAATAGATTGAAAAAAACAACTAGGTAAGAATAATTTTCACTTTGTATAACAGAACTTGGGCGCTGACCTTGTAATTACAAGGTCAAGAATTTCAAATATTTCTAAAGCTTAAAAACAGTTATGTTACCTTCCACAGCAAGATATTCCTCCTACCACCATCTTTTTGTAGCACAATGTTTTTACAAAGGTAAATGCCTCATATCTGAATAAATATGCAAAAATTTAAAAACAAAAATGTTTACCTAATACGGTGTAATGCTTTTGAAAAACAAAAAAAAAACGCCAAAGTAATTCCAATTCCTTCACAAATATAACTGAAATGTAGGCAGATAGGTTTGGATCTAAAGTATCATCAGAGGTAGTAATTATGGCATTTACAGATATCATTAAGTGAACTTACAAATTGATTTACCTATTCCATGAGTCTAACTTCAGTCCTTAACTGTACTTGTATTGATGTGTCTCATTTATCAATAAAACTATATATACATATATTTTTTCTCCTTTGCTTTATGTTTCTCTTTCTCTTATGTTTTATGAAGGGAATGACCACTGACCCACTCAGTTATATCCTCATTCCCAGCTTAGCAGACAGCGTGGTTCATGGTGTGCAAGGTAATAAAACAAGATAATACAGTCTGATCACTAAAAGTGTCAGAATGGGAGAATGTAAAATCTCATTAGGTATACTGGCAAGTAGCCTTGTATTTATGAACCAAAGTTCTCAATTCCCACTAGAAGTAAGTAAAGGCATCTGTTACCACATTCTGTTCAAGTGAAGACATGTGTTCTGCACAGAATTCCAAAATCAAGTGTAGTCTGTAACCCCGTGCTTTGGAAACTAATTCTCTCTAAAATTTAAGTGTAAAAGTATGTATGTTGCATGTGGCATCATCCAATATTTCAAACATAGCCTAATTCAGAATACTTATCAAATGATTTTGTATGTTGACCCTCTGTAACTCAGTGTTTGGGATTATTCACTTTCACTACGTCATTTATTTAATGGATAACTATATTGGGTTCTTCATTGGTTTAATCATTTGTAAAATGAGAGAAATCACCTACTTCATTGTACTGTTTTGTGTATATGTGTCAACTGCTCCCCGTTCAAGCAAGCAACAGGATTGCCGCCTCATTATCTCGGGGAGGTATGTGATGTAGAGGATGGAGGAAGCAGTAGAAAATAGTTTATTAGGATTTTTGAGAACCGGGACTTGGAAAACAGAGAAGATGGAAAAGAGGGATTCAAAACAGTTCTATAAACAAGAGGAAAACTTTCTCCCAAATAAGCAGTGAAATCATTTCCCTGAGCTACAATTGGAGAGAGAGACCTGTGAGTCCTGGATGAGCCCAGGGGGTGGCAGTATCCTAAGGAAATCCCTATACCTCATGGGTATCCAGCATTACAAAATATTTTTCTGAACTAATTTTTCCATAAAAATAGTAGAGAGATCCTAGGTCTGAAAGGACCATGTGATTAGAGGCAACAGATGCCTCAGCACTAACCTGTGAGACAGACGACTGACAACCAAAAAGCCTGACAATCTGTAAGCTCCCAGAACTTTGACATAATTCTAGAAAGAGGAGGAGGAAGTATATGAATGACAGTTTTATTTTTAAAAGATTCATTTATTCACTTGAAAGAGAGAGCTTGCATGAGCAAGAGCACAAGAAGGGGAAGGACAGGCAGAGAAGCAGAGCAGGGACCCCAACTAGGGGAGGTGGGAGGAGGGGGAGCGTCTCCATCCCAGGACCCCAGGATCATGATCAGAGCTGATGGCAGATGCTTAACTGGCTGAGCCACCCAGGCGCCCCTGAATGAAAATGTTAGAACTCCATCCCAATTTAAAAGAATGGAGACTTAGAAACAACATAATGTTGATTAGTAGGAACGGAAGATATACCAGGTTTATTGCATACCTGATACTCCACACAGTGTAAAACAAATATTAGCTATTATTGCTAGTATTGGCCAAAATTAAAAAAATAAATAAATAAAGTGGCTATGCTACTATGACAAGAAAATTCAAAGTTCTCAAGTTTCAAATACAGGAGAACAGGGAAGAATAACACCCCAAATAAATAAATGAAAATTGCTTTACTAGTGGGGTTTCAATACTCCGTATTACATGTAAGCTACCTAGAGAAACCAAGAAGACTAACTATGATGTACTGCTAACCCAATCTCCCTTCCACATACTTCCCAGGCTTGAAGCCATAATATTCCTCATGAGCTTGCTACGTTGCCTTTGCTTAAGTGGAAATTTAAAATTCCAAGTGATCTTGCATCTAACTCTGGGAAAGAACAAGGGTATTAATGGAAGAATTGGTAAAAGTCCAAATAAAGTCTGAAGCTTAGATGATAGTAATATATCAAGGTTGGGTACTTAGTTTTGACAAATAAGCCACAGTAATATAAACGGAAACTGGGTTCAGGGTATACAGAAATTCTCTGTATGATCTTTGTGATGTTTCTGTGGATGAAAAATTATTGTTAAATTTGAAGTTTATTTATTTTTTTAATTAAAATCATTTAATGCCAACCCCTCTTTTAAGGACGAGAAACGAGGTAAAGCCTGAGATAGATTCGGTCAGGCTACTATTGAAAGCATTCTGACTAATTTTCTCACTCCTCTTTTAAAAGTCAGTCTGAAAACGAAGTGAGAAAATCTATACAGTCAGCAAATATTTATTGAGCACCTACTCTGTACAGTGAGCTGCAGGATATATTAATGAATAGACATAGATCACTCACTAGCAGGAGCTACAAATACCTACATAAATAATTATGACTCAGACTTATGTTTGCCATTCTTACTAGATTTTATAGGGGATAAAATATCTTTTCCAATATAGGATCAAGGAAAGTTTCAAGAATGAAATATCATTTGACTTGGACCTTAAGTGATCGCTTGTTTTTCGATGTGTACTGAGAAAGACTGTAGGGAAAGAATATACTCTGTAAAGTCACTAGAGTTCAAGGAGTTTAGGGGCCAGGAAATAGAGCACCGGCTACGTTTCCAGCTCTGCATATAAGCATATAAGGAGTTTAGAAGTAGCTACTCTCTCCTAACAAGAGCTCCACAGACTGAGACGGAAAGATCAGCAAACTCTTCGTGAATTCATAACACAGGAGGATGTAGTGGGAAAAGCCGACCCCAAGATTAGAATAAATCGCAGTCAACCACAGCATAAACTCACAAGCAGAAATGGCCCTGGGAAGGAAAACCTAAACTGGAATGAACAAATGGCTTGAGGCTCAGTGCAGACAACTCTGAGGGTTAACAAAACAAAACAAATATAAACAAACAAACAAACCACAGAGAGAGATCCAGGCGTGAAGAAGTTCCACAATTTTGGGAGATTTACCTCCTTGAGTGCAACCAGGTTCCCACCACAATCAAATCCCCTCCTGTTGTAGGTGGAGAGGGAAGGGGAAAGGGGATCATTTTGAAATACACCAGAGCACTCTGTTCTATGTCACAAAGCCTGCCCTCAGGGGAAATTTGTAAATCAGAGCCTGACCCGCTGGGGGATTACCAGAGCCTAACTCAGAGGAAGGGAAATAGTCAACTCAGGCCAGCTCCAACCTTCCATTCAAGGGAAAGGAAAAACCCAACTCCGACCCACTCTAGCCATCCTTTCCCACCTAAGGGTTAGAGGAAAAGAGACTGAAAAAGCTCTTGTGAGGTTCACATTCCGGACGCATAGCTCACCAAAAGGCAGAGACCTAATTGTAGGACTATAGGACTCACAGGGATATAGATAGCAGCTTTGTTCATAACCGCCAATGGTTAGAAGCAACCAGTATGTCTTTCAGTAGGTGAATAGGTAAACTGGCATGACCAGACGTTGAATACCATTCAGGACTAACAACAAATGAGCTATCAAGCTATTAAAAAGATACCAAGTGGCTTTAAAAGCATATTACTAAGTGAAAAAAGCTGAAAAGGCTAACATACTGTATGATTCCAACTGTGTGATATTCTGAAAAGGCTCATCTGTGGAGACTGTAAGATGATCAGTGATTGCCAGAGGGTGGCCAAGGGGGTGTGAATACGAGGAATGCAAAGGATTTTGGGGGCTGTGAAAATACTCATTATCCACCATAATGATGGATACGAGTCATTTTACATTTGCCCAGACTCATAAGTTGTGCAATACCAAGAGTGAACCCCTGATGTAATTTATGAACTTTGGGTGATGATGATGTATCTACCAAGGTTTATCAACTTTAACAAATGAACCAGTTTGGTGTTAAATGTTGATAATAGGGAGGCCATATGTGTATGTGTGGGTAGGGGACATATAGGGAATCTCTGTACTTTCCCCTCCATTGCATTGTAAACCATCTGCTCTTATTTTTTTTTTTTTTTAAGGTTTAACAAAAAAGAACTTTTTATTAGTGGAAACTAAAGGTAGGTTAGATTCTGGCATTTTTCATAGCACATTAAAGATTGTGGTATTTTACTCAGTTTTGCAGGATTTTGATTTAGGAAGTAATCTGTCAAGGAACTAATTACAAAATGCTGCTTTCTTCTAGAAACAGTGTCTTATTTTAATACAAAATCAGTGAAAGTTCCAATAACTTCCCCACTGAGTAGGATGAACTAGAATCCCTCCAGGAGACAGATCCATGGGGTACAGAGCAAGCCAGCAGCTGGGAAAGTTCAGGGTGAAAGCAGCAGAGTTCATCAAAAGTAAATGTTGACATATACCAGATAGTGACAAGGAAAAGTAGTTATCCCAAAGGACAGAAGGTAACAAGTGTGAGGATATGGAAATTAGGACAGGAATTTATGGAAAAGCATGTAGTCTGTTAAGGAAAACTGATAACTGAGTCCAAGTGTGGACTCATATTTAGGACAAAACTCCAAATTTGCAAATAAAAGAGATTGATGGAGCCAGTATTTAGCCTTCATCTAGAGAGGATGGAGCAGAAACTAAGATCATAACCAGACATTTAATCCCATCCAACTCCATAGGCCACTCTATTCCTCTTACCAATATTAAAGGTTCCACCCTGTGACTGGTCCAGAAATCCACGGGATGGCAGGAGGCTAATACTACTGAGAAGGGCTGCTGAAGCATGCATGAGAAATCCTCTACCGAAGACAAAGGGTCAATAGGAATTACATACCAAGTACCAAGGAAAATAGTCAGAATCTTAGACTGAGAGATGGTGGCTGGTACCAAAAAGTAAAAACAAGACCTCAAGGATGGCCAAATATAGACATGTTAAATCTATTTAAGGTGGACCACACAATAACGCCGGTGCGCATCAGTAAGTCTACTAGATGCAAGAGAATTAGGTGTTCAGATTCCATTTTTTTTTTTTACTTCTTTTCCCACACTGGGCAAGTCAAACATTTGCCAAGGTATGTGCAACCCAGGTTAAGTGTCTCTTCTTCTCCCCTAACTGATGGCTCAAATGGAGAGGCCATCATAAATATCTGAACTCTAACCAGCCTGGTTCTGAGTCACATTAAACCCTACGATCCACAGGGACGGCCTCACCTGCAGGAATCGCTGCCCCTGGAAGAGTTAACAGTACAGAGGTGGGGTATGAGGAGAATTTCAGATGGCTCTTACCAAAACCAAGTTATCAGTTGGACACTGACAACCTAGAGTGATGGAGAACACAAGTTTTCTAAATTAGAGAACATGTTTCTGTTCTTCAGACTTTTTCTAATATGACAAAACATAATGCCTAAAGAGTCGAACAGAAAATAAAATATGCTACAGTCTATTTAGCATGACTGACCATGTTAACGATATTTCCATGCCTTATCACTGGGCGGAATCATTCATATGTGAAAGACTTTATAGGTAAGGCCTATGCTCATACAATTGTACTTTCCGTGTAAAGTCAATGGAGTTCAAATCTATTAAACTCAAGAGGAAAATAAGAAATGTTAACTGGCAACCATGTACCAAATAATATGCCTGCTGTTTTACATAAATTAATATGTGAGCTGAAAACAGTAGCTGAATTATATGTACCTTAGAATCCTAGCGTATTTTAATTAAGACTATCTGTTAGAAAGATTGAGATGAGTAAACTTATCGGCAAGTTATATTTATATTCTAACAATGTTTTCTAAAACTAAAGTCATATAAATAAGAAAAAAGAGGAGCTTTGATGAGAGAAACTATATTTTTAATGCATGCGTTATAAGAATATAAAATATACATTAGTTTTCCAAGCAGGATGTGATTTAATGACCTCTTTAAAAATCACCTTTTGTCTTCCTATAAATTGAATGTCCTCTCCTGACATTTTAATACACTCCTATCTCCAGCCTCTTTGAATGTTCTGCATTCATTTCTAGGTCAGGTGCTCCCATCTTCAAAGCATTTATTCTGTAATCATTAAATATAGAATTAAAAGCAGCTTTGGTCACTTCAATAATATCCAAACTGATCATTTACAGTGAAATACAGCTTAAAATTTATAAGCAAGTCAGTAAATTAAAAGAAATGACAAGACAAAGTTGAGATGATTAACATTTCTCCCTTAATTTTCCAGAAATCAACAAAATAAATAAATAATTTTGACAAGGACATAAATAACTTGAACCGTTTAGGTATGATCTAAAATTATGGAAATAATGTGAATATGATTCTTTCTTAAGAAAGAAAGAAAATAATTGGTATTTTCCTGAATGACCTATGACAAGAAAAAGTTGGTATTTTTCATTTGATACAGCAAAGGACATGTTAGCAGGAGGGTGCATCTTTTTTCTGTTTGATTTTTGTGGCAACCTCTTAAGTGGACTGGAAATTAGGAGGGGGCTTTTAAAGTTATCTTGTTAGAAAGATCTTTCTGAGAAATAACCAAAGAAAAAGTTCTCCATTTAGAGGAAGTGGCCTCAGTCATGCTTTACTTCATATATGTTTTCCATGCTATGAGATACATGCACTTTAAACCCTGGTATTTCAAATGAAGGTTACATCAGATATACAAGGAATCCCCCAAGAAGCATAAGAAATGTGGGGCATGGGAAGCCCGGGTGGCTCAGTGGTTTAGCGTCTGCCTTTGGTCCAGGGCCTGATCCTGGAGAACCAGGATCGAGTCCCACGTCGGGCTCCCTGCATGGAGCCTGCTTCTCCCTCTGCCTCTCTCTCTCTCTTTCTCTCTCTGTGTCTCTCATGAATAGATAAATAAAATCTTAAAAAAAAAAATAAATGTGGGGCAGAGACTACTAAGTATTGTGAACTAGGAGATGCTCATAAACTAGACAGAGGATACAAGAGGTTTAGTCCAGAAAGTATTCATTCTGCTTTCCCATTTCTCCCTCATTTTGCAGACCAACGTTTTCCCTCCCAAAGGAAAAATATAATGATTGAATTTTAATTTTTAATTTCTTAAAGCTGATTCTCATTAGTTATGGGACTTGATGCTGTGATTTCAAATGCAATAAGGGTACCTGTCCTGAAAAGATTATAGACTAATAAAGGAACCTGAGATTCACAATTAATTACTAATCACTGTCATTTATGGTGAACCAAATAAAATTTCCAATATACCGTTTTACCTACAACTATTGTAAATTTGTATGATTCAACCTAGAATTATGCCAAAATAGAATGATTAAAATGTCACAGAGAAATAGGAGTAAAACAAAACTAAACAGTTGTAGGCCCCCCAAAATGATGTGAATATGTAGTGAAATAAAATTGCAGATTAAGCTATGAATCTTAGCTTTTGAAGGATGGAAAGTTAAATATTTTTGTAAGGTTATTAGAACATTTAAATGACAACATTCTGGTAGTTTAAAAGTTTAATCTATAAATTGTAAGTCTTCCTTAAATATATATACATATAAACATGTGTGTGTGCAGTTATTTGAACTTTTTTTCATTTTTTTCCCTATGCTATATCTATTTAGAGATGCCACTTCAGTGTTGCCTAAGCAGAATAAAGACAGTAACAAACCAATATCCCTAGAACTTGCTAATGACTATTAAATACAAATTTAATAAGATTTTTTTAAGAAGAAAATGGATTCCCGCTGATTAAGCAAAATCCTCCTTAAAATATGCCTCCACCACTGAAATGAGAATGAAATGAGAAGTTATTATACTATTAATTTTAGCCAGATTAGGGGAAGATTTATTGAAAAATTTTTTAATACTTGAAACATTTATTTCTTCAGTTGTCAACTCAAAAAAAAATTGAAGTAAAAGTAGCTACTATCCAGGTCAAGGTGTATTTTTAATATATGAAATTTAGTACTTAATTCGCAAACATATAGGAATCTTCTAGTTATCTTTTTCTTATTGATTTCTGGCACAGAACATATTCTGTATGAATTTAATCTTTTGAAATGTGTTAAGATTTGCTTGAAGGCCTTTTATATGGTCATAGAAAAAAAATATTCCATGCATGCTTTAATAGATTATGCATTCCACAGATGTTGGGTGGGTGCTCTATAAATATTCACTAGATAAAGTGTATTAATTATGTTGTTCAAATTGTCTATATCCTTGCTTTTTAATTTGTTGTTTAATCAACTACTAAAAGAGATGTTTTAAACAATATCATACTGTGACTAAAGATTTGTCTACTTCTCCATTTGCATTTGTCAGATTTTGTCTATGTATTTGGAAACTGGGAATAATTATATCTTCCTGGTGAATTGAACCTATTATCATTATGATATAACCTCATTTCTACTAAATTATGTCTTTTGCCTTAGAGTCTGCTTTATCTAATATAATAACCACCTTTCTCTTAGTTTTTACACAGTGTATAATTCTTGATTCTCTTCTTTCAACATCACAGAATCCTTATGTTTTTAATGTGTCTCTTGTAAAAAAAAAAATATCATGTTTTCTAAAGTTCTGATAATCTTTATTTCAACTGAAATAGTTCACCCGCCTACATGGACTATAACAATGGGCTATTTGAGTTTAAATAAACATCTGGTCATGTATTTACTCTTTATCCCATCTGTTCATGCTCCTTTTCCTTTCTTTACTTCCAAATTTATTAAAGACCGTTTCTATAATCATTTTCTTTTCCTCGATTAGGTCTTTTTGTGATTGCTACAGAAATTAAAACAAACATCTTTACTTCTAAAAACTTAGGATTGATTGGTAGTTCTTTTCTCCTCCTTCCTGACTATGCGGGGAACATATATCTCTTTAACTCCAGTTATTTCCTTTCCAATCTATGCTTTTTCATTGTTATGTATTTTATTTCCCTACATGCATTAAATTCTGCAAGAAACTGCAGCTATTGTTATGCACAGTCAATATTCATTCAGTGTAACCCAAGTATTTATCATTTTTATTGTTTTCCTTTTTTTCTTTTTTTGCTATTTCTTAAACTTTCCATTGGGGTCTATTTCCTTCTGACTGAAAATGCTTTTTAGAGTTTCCTCTGTTGGAGGTTTGCCGTGATAAACTCTCAGTTTTGTTATTCTAAAAATGCCTTTATTTTACCTTCATTCTTGATGGGTATCTCTGTTGGTTGTTGACTTTTAAATTTATGTTTATTTATGTTCAGTGTGTAAAGGAAAATTTTCCACTAGCATTTGGTTTCCTTATTGATGTTGAATTTGATGTTGATGTTGAAGAGTCTGCTGTTCTTCTTTTCTAACTGCATTTTATATTTTTGGTATTCTGATTTGGTTTTCCAAACCTTCACAAATATATGGATGAGTGTGGATTTCCCTGTACTTTCTCTGCTAGGAATTTCTTAGGCTTCTTAATCCTATAATCAATTCTGGGAATTTCACATTCATAATTTTGATTATTGCTTCTTCTTCATTTTTCCTTTCTTCTTAGCTGAAACTCAAGTCAGATTTTGTTTGTCATGAGATCTTCTTTTCCATATATTCCATCCTTATCTGTATCTGTTATTCATTGTGTGTAGTTTTGTTTTCTGACACCAAGGCCCTAGGCTCATCTTGTTTTGTTTAATTTTCTTGTCCCAGATCCAGAATCAGCCTTTTCTTTAAAGATCTCCAGTTCCTTTTTAGTAGAGAACTGAATTTAAGGACAAGATCTGGGCAATATGTATAATTGTTTTTAATTGTGACAAACATAATTTTTATTTGAAATGGCTACACGTCATTAATATCTACTATAGCAGATAATGTAGTGCTAGATAATTAATTCTTCCCACAATTTTTCTTAGTTAAAAATGATTACTCTTCCCAAATCCTATCATGCCAGTACTGCAGCCCTCTGTATTTCAATGATATATATCACAATCTGATCATCATCTCTTTTTCCCTGGGTCATTCCCTCTACTACCATGAGTCCAACCAGCCTTTACTTCCTTGAATCTATTAATTCTAACAATTTTTCATTGTATCTATCTTACATTTCAAGGTCAGTGAGTGGTTATAATTATTCCCTTGAGTCTTTTGTTCCTCTCTCCATTGTACTATGAACACTATATTCACCCCTCTGAAATTGAATGTGGAAGGAGAAAAGATAGTACCACAATGATGAGTCTCACTTCGACCACATGACTACAAACCCCAGTGCTGCCAGGAAAACATTCTACACATTGCTACTCTATGTAATCTATTATTCTTTTAAATGATGATTTACAACCTTTTCTCTTCTCTAATAAGTTATCTTCCATTTTCACTCTCGGATAGGACCTTGCTTATAATTTCACTAAGAAATTTAGCCACTAAGAAGTTCTTCAGATGAACACCTCCACATCACCCACTTAACACCATATTTACACATTTAATCTGCCTCCTCAGCTGAGGCCAAGGACTGGACTCCTATGAAAAGGCCAATCCTGGGGCGCCTGGGTGGTCAGTGGGTTAAGCGTCTGCCTTTGGCTCAGGTCATGATCCCTGAGTCCTGGGATCAAGCTCTGCATCGGGCTCCCTGCTCAGAAGGGAGTCTGTTTCTCCCTCTCTCCCTCACCCCCTGCTCCTCTGCTCAGGCTCTTTCTCTCTATTTTCCTCTCCCTCAAATAAATGAATAAAATCTTCTTTAAAAAGTCACTCCTTCCATTTTTTGTACCATATCCCATCATGTGTCACTTCTCTTAACTTCTCCTACCTGAATTAGAGGGGAGGTTAAGTAAAGGGAAATACTTAGTGAGACAGAGGCAGAGGCTGCTCATCCTTAGGAAAGAAAAGATTCTCCAATACTAAAAAGAAAATATGTTTTTGAGGATTAGTATTTCTATATAAAGTTTACCACAGTCATTCCTCAGAGAACTTTGAAAATGTCACATAACTTCAAAGAGAAATTTCTGTGCACTGGCTGTACCAAGGCTCCAATTACTCAAGAATATCCATATCTAACAGTTGCGTGAACATTTTGAAGTTTTCTCTTTCAGATGTATTGTATGGTTTTAGAAAAAAGAAAGCATCTCAGAAACAACTATGAGGAACTGAAAATTAGTGGGTTTTCTCCCGTTTTCTGGTCATCTTCTAAATTTTTTAGAATCTTACACAAACTTCAGTAGAAGGAAGGACTACTCCAAATTCAAATTTGATATCTTTCACAGTCAGATTTAATTTGATTTAAAAAAAGTATTAAACCAATGTGACATTTGTTGAACTCAGGTGTAGTGATTGAAAATTTATATATACATGGCACATGGGATAATTTCCAGGATTTCTGAAAAATTTCATATACTACCTAATGACATCTCAGACAGAATAAAAACCCTAGAATCAGAGCTAACTGATTTAAAACAGCAGCCATGACCTGACAGATATCTACTATGTAAAAAACTGAGTTGAACTCACAAAAATCGCTGGTGATTTGATGAATATAAGTAGACCATAATGAGTGCGAGTTTGCAAAAATGTGTCAAAATGCTTTAAAATCCTTGAGAAGACACAGAATAATAGTAGAAAAATTTTTAAAAAGAAAGACTATGAATGCTTCCTTCTTAGAGTTTTTTGACAATATTAATTTCTATGCATTTCTCTACAAAGCAAAGGGCTTCAAAATGATCTCTCATTTTTCAGACTATGGATCTAAATAACTTGAATTATCTTCTAGCTTCACTAGAGGGGCACATAGAACTTAGTCTTGACAAATTCCAATGTGAAGATCACTGACATTGTCCTAATCCTGGACTTAACACCATGTTTTGAATAAGTAGTAGGGAGAGTAGTTGTGCCTATTAAAAAAAAAGGGGGGGGGTTACTAATTACCAAAAAATGGGCATGTAGTTTAGGAATGATATGGCTGCCACAGTGGAAGAGCATATTAAATATTAATACAATGGTATTGCTGCAGCAATGGTGACTCTGTGAAATAGTAACAACTGATAGAATAATCTAATCTTCCCAGACTGTGTGGCCCTTCATACTCACAGAGCTAACAGTAATACTAGTTACTAGTTGAACTAGTAGAACTAGAACTACTAGTTAGTTGAACAGCTGAGTATATTGAAATAGGTTCTTAAAATTTCTAAAAGGTAGCTCAGTTAAACCTCAAGCCAAATATTTCATTAATGGTAGTGCCCTGGGGAACTTCAGACTCAGAAAATGTGTACCACTTTGCATTAAGACCAATATGTGAACAGAGCAAGTTGAATGGCATGCTCTGCTTCTAGCTCAGACTATACCCCTTTTTGTTCCCAACTTCTCCCACCTGCTAAAATTGGTAAAAAAAAAAAAAAAAAAAAAAAAAAAAAAAAAAGTGGGAGAACAAGAGGAAGAAGTGATGGTCTCCACAATGAGGCCAATCATCTACACATAGATCAATTTCAATAAAACCAGCCTGTTTTGCCACCTGAAGTTTTATTATAAGAGTTCAAAGTCCCAACTGCTTGTCAAGCTTTTGAGACCAGGTGAGACCACCTTTCTACATATCTCCTAAAACTTTGCTGCTCAAAGCATCACCCAGTGGTCAGCAGTGTTAGCGTTGCTGAGAGATTGCTAGAAATGCAGAATTTCTAAAGGTGCTCCAGAGGTAGCACAATGTGAGTACTAACAAGGCGCTTAATTAATTTACATGTGTATTAAAATTTGAGAAGCAATGCCCTAAAATCTGCTTTCAAAGTAAAGAGAATCTTCATATTATCCTAAATATTAAAGTCCTTCAGTTATCTATGGATTTGATTGCTTGGTGCTCAAGGGGCTTAGAATAAGGGAATAAGCTACATAGCAACACCACTCAACGCAAAGAGGGGATGTCAGCATTTGCCAGGGCAGCATTAGGCTCTGTCATGGTAATAGACAAACTCGGAAATCTCAACAGCTTAATATAATTGCAGTTTCATTTTTGGATTTTTGTTCTTTCTCACACATGCTGTTTGCTACTCAATATATATGCCTGGTGGTCTTCCTCCACTTTATAGGGTTGTCATCTGGAATAAGTGGTCTCCAAGGTCAGTGTGGCAGGAAACGAGCAAGATTAAAGCAGTTCATCTCATCAGCTCTTCATTGCCTTCGTCTAGAAATGACTATAATCCATTGGCCAGAGCCGATTAGATAGTATGGCACATGAATATTTAGTGAGTTCTGTCTCAATCTCCCTATGTGCCCTCTTAATTGTCATTTTTAAATTTTGGTTTACGTTTTTATATTTTTTTCTATTGCAGCTTGGGTTCATTAGACACCGCCTGTTTGGGGTGTTCTGTTTATTCTTCTTCTCAATGGGCTAAATGGGCTACTGGATCCCTGTTAGAATATGTGTTCTTTTCACTTATCTGCATATTGGATCTCAGGTCCAGCTTCCTGGGCACCTTAAGTAAGGGATCTTCAATGAAATATAGAAGTGCAAATGCCTCAACTCTTGCGAGCTGGCTGATAGAAGGCATCAAGGTGTCAGTTCCCAGATGTCACCAAGCAGAAGGCTCTCAGGTCCTCTTAAGCCTTCTGCCTCAAAGGAAAAATGAACTCAGCCCATATTTCAGCTTCTCCTTAATTCTTACTGTACAATAAGGATTAGAAACACAAATACATTAATGTGAACCCCTCAATACCACCCCAGATTTGAGATCTCTGTAGACCAAGCTATTCGTTGAATCTTGCAATGCTGACTCTGAGGGTTCTTGGCTGCTGTCCTCTCTGGCTCTTCTCCCATGAGGAAAAAAACCTGAGCCTACTCTTTCTAGTACTGTGAGAGAGAGTCTGGTCTCCCTAGCATTACCATCCCTTACTACTTGCTGCCAGCTGCTCAGCAACATAAAAGTATCCAGGAATACAGGGAATCTAGGAGTCATCTAAACTACCATTCACCCCGAATTTTTACAGAGGAGAAAACTCATCTTAGGATATTTTACATTATTTCTGTTAAGTCAGTCAGGCAGTAAAATGCAGAACAGAGATTAGAACCAAGGTGAGTGGGCTTCATACTCCAAGGAACTTGTGTTTAACAGGATCTATCGAATCACACCAGCGTCAATATCAAGGAAAGGAAGGTAGAAGAAAGTAAATGTTCAGATCACAACAGCTGGAGGGTCACATCTGTAGACATGGTTGCCATTGGCTCAGAGATGGGGGGAGGAAGTGTGAAAAGGGTGAAAGGAGGTCCTACCACACAGAAAACCTGAGACATGACTGCAGTTTTACTATTGGTTGGACCTACTTCTGTCCCAATCTTAGGTGGAGGGGTTAGATGAGTGGGGGTCATTTAACTGCAGTGAGGAAAGAGCTACTTTAAAGGGTCAAGTGGTCCTGCAGGAGGGTAGATCAGGACACCCAAGATCCTTGATTGAATTTGAAGCCTGTTTGGGTCTCTGTTCATATATAACACCTTTACCTCTATCCTAATGTTTCATTCTAAGCAGAAGAGCAAAATTTCAACTAAGGTTTGAGAAAAACTTAAGAGAAACTTTGGTATGGTCAAGCACGATAATCAGTTCAGAATGACTGGCCAGGCTAACAACCTTCACAGATAGACTCAGCAAAGCCAATCATAGTCTGGGTCCAGACACATAGCTTGGCAAAAATACACTAACAGTCTGACTTATTTAAGCCCGAAGAGACCAACCATTCTGGTTATGTTGGTGGCCTAGATACTAAGGATGTTCCAATGCCAACTGGCTCAATAAATATGAATGCAAACATATAGCGCAGTTTAGAGTTACTCATCACCCAGATACACTGACCACCTGAGATCAGTGACCCAAGACAGACTGATAAACTGATTATATCACCATCTTGGACCTGTTGACCCTTATTCCTTTCCTCAGTTCTTCCCCTGTCATCCGGGAAACCACCTGTCCATACTGTCCTGGCTATTTTGTGGGTAATCAGAATGCAGAGAAAGCTGGGATAACTCACAGATTCTATCTACTATGGGGCCAAACTTTCCCTACATTTCAGTTCAGTGTGATTTTTTTCATAAACACATATTTTCCAAATAAAAGCAAGTACATCTTGTGAAAACCATTCTAAATCTAAACAAGAAAATGTTGTAAGAAAGTTGTAACTATTTTTGAGGCTTTATACCTGATTTAAGGCTGTATATATCTCTTAGTCTGCCACAGGGCCAGATGTTGGACCAAATCTTAGACATCCTCTAATCTCTTTTCATCCATCTCAAATATACGCTGCTTTCTCAAGAATGTCATTATATTCACTCAGTGTTATATCTGGATTTTTAAAAATACATAGAAAATGAACAAAATTTGCTCATATTTCAATGATAACTATTAAATATGTTCAACTTGCATATATTTACTGTGTAAAGATCATTCAAGTTACAACTTGAAGGATGAGAGAGTAAGAGAGAAAAGGAAAGAAACCTTGGAAATAGCTAAAACAAACAAAAATGCCTCTGCAGAAAGCAGTGAGGCCAACGGTCTAGTGTTTCATTCATTGATTTCTTCATTCATACTTTTTTTTCATTATATATTAAATAACTACTTATAAATGTCCTGCTTTTCTCCCTATGCTATCTTAAGTCCTAAGAACTATCATCATCTTGCTATACTATACCGTGCTCTAGCAAGAGGACTTATTCTGAAAAGAAATAAGAAATGGGGTAAGTCAGCACTGCAGCACTGCAGAGCTTGGTAGATGCTAGGTCGAAAGGCTTAACTACTGTTTTGAGCTCTTAATTGGTGTTTAATAGATAATTTTCATTTGATTATCTAACTAAATGACAGTAGAGAATTAAGGGAAGACACTAATAAATACAGATATGAAGAGAATAAACAAAAAGGTAAAAAGCAGGCCCATTTTGTCAGTGTTTTATTGCAGAGGATATTGCAAAAATGAAAGAATAAAATCCTAAACATGAAATAGAATGAACTCTTAATAGTGATATCAGATAAAAATATATTCCTAAAGTTACATCTTTCTAGAACTGTTATAAACAGGCAACTAAATAAATCATCTCATGTTTAACAAATAAGTATCTTTCAAACTACAGATTTTATTTTTAACTTGGCAAAGCAGTTTTGCAGCTGTCAATGAATAACTCAGGAAAGTCTCACCAACAAAAGGGCCATTACTCAGAAAAGAGAAATTCCAGAAGAATAATAGAAGTCTTACTTAGGGAAAAAATAATAATTTCACTGCATTTAAATACATATTTAGATTTCTCAGCTGCATCTTTTGTCTGCATAAATGAAATGACTGGTTTCAAGATTTCCATAAAGAGTTTATACAGACTCTTAATATTAAATAAGTTAAATATGAACACCTTTACTGCTGTTCTCAATGAGCAAAGGAAGTCAAGAAGGTCAACTGACAATCTTTTCTAATCATCTAAAATCTATGGAAAATGACATTTTCCAAGATGGTGCTCACATCTGATCATTATAATTTGTTAAACTGCAAAACCTTTAGGAAATATAACCATATTTTTTTTCTTTTTTCTTTTCTTTGTATGAAAGACTCCATAACATAGTTGTTAATATCTTAGACTCTGCAGCTAGGTTACCTGGGTTCAAAATCTGGTGCCATGGCTACTAGCTTTATGGTCTAGATCTCTGTGCCTCAGTTTGTTATCTAAAAATGGAGATGTCAATCCTAGTACCCACGTCTTGTGTTTGTAAGAGAAAATATAAATTACTGAGCATGCTGCCTGGCAGTGTTAGACATGACTACAACTGACCAACTCATACATGATATCACTCTGGGAGAATCGTGATGATCATTAAAATAACAATTATAACTGAAGACAGAAATTTGAATGTGAAAGAGACAAAGAGAAGGGGAGCAGATGGTGGAAAGAGAGAAAATGCAGAAAAAAGAAGGGAATGTGAAGGTGGACTTTGTATTGAAGTGAGTGGAATAAGGAAAAGAGAAAGGAGATAATGTCATTTCTAGGAAAGAAAGAAATGATGGTAAGTTCAGTGAGCTACCATACTCATCCTATTCTTCAGTCCTTTCCATTAGAATTTATATAGGTAGATCATGACTACCTAGAACTTTTGAAACAAAGCTCTCACTAAGCCAAAATTCAATATAGTTATTGAACTAAATGTATAATACATTAATTGTGTGACTGACAACTAATACTCAAAGTATAAGATAAATCATTCCTTCCCCCAGCAATCAGGTGGACTATTTAATTGTGATTACTAGACATAATATTTGCCAACAATCAATATAAAGAAAAGTTATTGTTTCTGAGCTGTGTCACACCTTTTGAAGAACTGTTCATTTATTTTCTTCTTTCATTCACTCAAGTAGTGGTTAGAAATCAATTCATTCCATAAAAATCCACAGGGGGAAAAGTGGATCATGAGGTTCTATAGCCAGAGGTCATGAGTGAAAAGAAAAATCATAAAGTTAAGATACTACTGAAAACTGGAAACAGAAATTCAGATAAATTTGGATATTTCACTTTTTGAATTCTTTAGTGTGATAAGTCTACTCTAGATATTTGTGTTTTTACTAATACTGAGATTTATCAACAATGGCAAAGAATGATTAGAAGCCTCAGTTCATGATCTCTTAATTCCTTTGACCAATTTCAAGCATTAATCAATAATTCAAGGTAATTCTAAATCAAGTCCTGAGTGACTTTTCAGTGTTTTAAGTGAGGTATTGTCTATATATTACCTCAGTCTCTACGATTTCTAATTCTCAAAGGAAGGAACAGCATTCAAGCATCTATCTTCATTAATATTAGCATAAATCTTGTGCTTGAGGACAACATTATTTCCTGGTTCATTGTAAAAAAAATAAATACACCTAACTACAAACACAGATCTATGCAACATTTCAAAACTGAAGAAAGAACAAGCTTTAATGACAGTGTCTATAACGAAGCAAAAGTGATCTTGGAGCTAGAATCACAAGCAGAGCCACTGACATAAATATCAGGCTTATTTAAACCAGTAAACAATTGAAGAAGAGACCATCAACAAGGTGATTCAAATGATAATGCTTTGACTTTTAAAGCATAGTAAGTGGCTCTTGAAAAAAATGATGACATTCTGGTGTATTCTTTAAAATCGATCCTTTTTATGATCTTGCTGCAAAAGTCAAAGTTGAACTTAAGATATCATGTGATGCTATCATACTATTTTGTCTAAATGTTAAAAAATACATACTGCTTAATGGGGCACTTGGGTGGCTCAGTCGATTAAATGTCTGACATTAGGTTTTGGCTCATATCAGCATCTCAGGGTCCTGAGATTGGGCCCTGCCTTGGGCTCCCCACTCAGCAGGGAATCTGCTCAAGATTCTTTTTTCCTCTCCCTCTCCCTCTTCCCCTCTCCCATTCCATGTGCATCCTCTCTCTAAAAATAAATAAATAAATCTTTAAATATATATATGTATGTATATAAAACACATTACATATAGCTTAAGCAAGTCTATATTTAAGAATTAATACATTTTAATTGTAGCCCAGATTTTGCTAAATGTAGAATAAAATTATCTATATTATTAGTTTTTTTTTTTTTTTTTCTGGAGAAAGCCTAAATCACATCCCCACTACAGTGTCACTATGAAATTTTGGCCTTATTTTAGGAGACTCACTGTTGTCTATTATTTTATGCCATTTTCTTGTTTGTTTGTGTGTGTGTGTGTGTGTGTGTGTGTGCGTGTATACTTCCGTATACTTCCCTGATAACTTGTTACATTTAAAGCTGAACACAAGAGGATTTTTCTGCAAGATGCTAGAGGAATTAAAAAATTCAGCCAACTACAGACATCTAGTCTTCATCTTCCAGGTAATACAGTAATAATTTAAAATAAGAAAATATAAAGAAAGCCCATGCATAAAATATTAGAACAAAAAATGCCCTGTGTTAGAGACATGTGTGTTTCTAAAGGATGATTTTCTTCCCTAAGCCACCTAATGTAAGATGAATGAGAAGAATGAATAAAAGTACCTTTGTTATCTGATATGCTAATGACAAAGCGAATTTTGGAGTTACCAGAGAAGATAGGGCAATTCTTGAGGTTTAGAGTATTAACATTAGACTGTTCAAACAATAACTATTAAAGCGTACTTGTGGAAATTATTGCATACATATGGGTGCCTAAATCCATGCTCAAGTGTGAGTCCAAGACTACTTAATATGGCTCAACCAGACTGTGCTAAACACTTTGCAACCTACACAGCTACAGAAGAGAGACCAATAGGCAATCTGCCTAGATGAGGTGTGAGGCAAGATGATTGATTAATAGAAAACAAATTATATCTATGCTTTCTGTTCAGTGTAAGAATTAGTTTCAATATAGACCTAACAATTTGATATAGTCTTCTTGCCAAAAATAGCAGCAGGGACAAAACAAAACCAGAACACAGAGACAGGGAAGGATAGACATACAAATGAAAAGAGAACGCTGTTAGGTATACTTGTGATGTACAGAGTTGTAGGTAAACGTGATGAACAAGTGCATTGTATTCTTATATCAGTTAGAATCTTTGGCAGGCAACAAAAACCAGTGCTGGCTAAAGCATTTAGAGGATGAATATGGGGTAAAACATAGAATTAAAGGAAGTGATTTTTAAAAACCAGCTCATACAGTTCAAGAAAAGCAGCAACAGAAATCTGGAATCAAGAACTAATAAGAAATCTCTTTAGGGTGTCACCGACAGGATCAATCAACTTCAACAATCTTTACTCATTTTGGTCCTTAGTTTAAGGAATCAAATTTGTAAGAGAGAAAATCTAGTTGGCTTGGATCATGGGCCTTTTGGCTGAAGAAAGGCATGCCTCTTGATTAACGGTCCCATCATATCATATCCAGTGGGAGAGGTCCTCCAAAGCAAAATCACTGTCCTTTTATCAGTTGGAAGAAAGATTGATGTTGAAAATGCAAATCAGCAAATGCCCATAACATACTTCTATACAAATTGAGACAGGCAAAAAGTATTAACAAAACTTGGACAATTTCAGAAATCTGGTCTGAACTGGAACAGAATAATTATCTTGGCTGATAGAGAGAGAGAGAGAGAGAGAGGAGGTGAGGGAATGATTCCACTAATTCCTTAGGGTGAACAAATTAGAAAATCAATTTCAAACAATTTTTTAAGATTTTATTTATTTATTCACGAGAGACACAGAGAGAGTGGCAGAGACATAGGCAGAAGGAGAAGCAGGCTTTTCGAGGGGAGCCCAATGTGGGACCCAATTCCAGGACTCCAGGACCACACGTTGAGCTGAAGGCAGACACTCAACCACTGAGCTACCCGGGCATCCCTGTTTCAAACAATTCTTATTAACTTTGTAAAATCAGGTAGTAAAGGACCTTCTGCAGGCATATTTATGTTTTAAGCATGGTATATATCACTGATTATTGCAAGAACAATTCTGATACCCAACACTGATAAAGCAGATAAACAAGCTCACTTACAGCATCTTTCTCCGGCTCGACTTCTTTCTGCCTGTCTGGTCTCTCTGTGGTTTGTTCAACTGTGATCACAGCAGCACTGTGACCTAAAGAAAGATGAAAGCATTCTCCCATTACTCAACTACTATAGGCAGAACTAGGGCATGAACCTTTCTGTTTTCCGTTTCCAAGTCCAATTGTTCCACTGAAAGAAAAAGGCCTCCTCTATCACTCAGGTAGTAGAAGGTTGCATGACCATAGCACAAAACTAATGGAGGAATTCTACTGGCAATCTCCAGTGGCCAAAGGAAGAAGCAATTAGAGGACGTGCTTGATATCCAGAATAGGAAACCTACAGTTGAGTCCCAGCACGGCCTCTCTGGTTTCTGCTATTTGAATACCAGCAACAACATTCTGTTAACTGCATGTCAACTTACGGTTTGTAAAACCGTCAAGGGAGACTTCATAGCTGAGAGAGTATTGTTCAGAGGGTAGGTTGATCACATTAAATTGCTTTTCAGGTATAAGGCTAACTTCATTGTTCTATAAAACACACTATTTCCCCAATTGTATTTCAAACTTTAAGATTTTTTTAAATACACTAAGCAATACTACAGTTACTACCATTCTCAGAGACGAACAATCTACTCCTAGCGGAGTACTCTTAGTGTAGAACCATATTTCCATCTTCACACTAACGAGAGAACACAGGCACCAAGCAAAGAGGGTATAAGGAAATAGAACATTGTTCCCAACTGAACACATAGCTCTAAATGTTAGAACACAAAAGGGGTCTGTATTACTGTTAGAAGGAATATTAAGTTACTCTTCACCAAAGGATTGGTTAGATTGGTTAAGATTTTTATTTTTATTTTTTTATTTTTTTTTAATTTTTATTTATTTATGATAGTCAGAGAGAGAGAGAGAGAGAGAGGCAGAGACACAGGCAGAGGGAGAAGCAGGCTCCATGCACTGGGAGCCCGATGTGGGATTCGATCCCGGGTCTCCAGGATCGCGCCCTAGGCCGAAGGCAGGCGCCAAACCGCTGCGCCACCTAGGGATCCCTGGTTAAGATTTTTAAATAAAGACAATACTTCAAAATTAATATAGGGCACAGATTCACAAAAGGCATTGGTTTGAGTCACAGGGGCCCAGCTTACTGATCATCAGGAGACACAGTGTTCAGGAGGGTTTTGTCTCTGGCTGCTGATGAGTAGCCTTGAAGGCCAACTCTCCCCATTCATGCTCACTGTGACTCTGAATATTCCACTGAAAATCCCTACATCTTGGTTTCCTCATCTACAAAATGGGAACACAAGGGGGATGTATGTGATACAATATTTTATGCCTATAAAATGCTTAGCACAATGTCTGAAACAGAATAAGCATCCACAGAATATTAGGTATTATTTTGCACATTCCTTAACCTGTCTTGGGGTGCTTATTTTATCCATAAATCACAAATAATCTTTCTTCATGCTAGAATGCTATTGGGATTGAATAAAGTAACATACGCAACTCTCTTGTAAAATATGAAGTACCATTAAAAGAGAGTATTTTGTGATTATAATAGTGAAGTCTTAAAAGTAAACAAAGAGACTGACCCCTGATCTTCTTTAAATGACCTCCACCATAAGGGAGACAGAAAAAGTTACAGTAACAGAAAGAGAGAAGGAATAGATATCAAAAAGGTATAAGGTGGGATTCGCTCTACTTGTTGCCTACCAAACCTAACTCTCAACCATCATATTAGCGTGATCCGTAAAATGAATGATCCTTTTCAAAAAGAGGAGCCGAGGACAAATACAGGGACTACAGGTGTCTCTTCAGGGTTTGGGAGCAAACTCAGGCAAAAGCTCCCTCTCTACAACAACTGAAATGATCAAAAATCAAATTAGATCTGTTTTTAGAAAAGCCTAAAGTTATGAGACTACAGTATGTAGCAACATTACAATGATATATATCATAATGATGTAAACAGTGTCTTTTCAAGATATTTTTGATTTAAATTTTTGATAGTTAACATACGGTGCAATACTGGTTTCTGGAGTAGAATCCAGTGATTCATCACTTACATACAACACCCAGTGCTCATCATAACAAGTGCCCTCTTTAATACTCATCAATCATCTTTTGAATCCAAGTGAGCATGGGATTTTTCTCAAACAAAACAAGTTTATTCGATATAACAACTTGCATGCAATAAATACAGCATCCTAACAGAATGGCTGTTGCCTGTATGGAATGTAGACAGTGGATGCAAAAGAGAAGGATCATTCAGTGTCAATCCAACCCTAATACACAGTGATTTTGTCCCCGGTCTGTGGGAAGTTGCTGCATCTGGCTTCCCTACGTTGGTGGAAAGAGTCCTTCATATGATGTCATTCTTCTTTAACTCCAGCTCTTTCAAACTGACTGAATACATTTACCCACCACAAGCAACCTGTAGAGTCTTGATTTGTCAGCTATTGCTTCAATGTCAAGTAAATTTATTGGTGTTCCTATTTACATATGTCATTTGCATGTATAGGAAGCTTTAGTCAGTTTGTGAGTGATGGATCAACTCTGAGAATTCAATCCCATGCATTTTACGTGACTGACAAACTGCGCCGACCTGGGAGATCCTACCTCTCTCTGTGTGCTTCCCTGCAGCACCACTAATGTCCTCATTTTACAGATGAAGAAAATAAAACGGAGACATCTGAAGACAGTTAGTAGTAGCAGAGCTAGAAATGAAGCAGAAGTATCTCAGGCTTGTTCTTTTTAGTTACACTAGAATATAAATAGCAAAAAAAAGAAAGAACAAGAGGGGAGAGGAGGAGAGGCTAGGAGAGAAAAGAAAAAAATTCTGAGCTTAAACATTTGCAATAAAACGTTTTCCCATGTCTTATGAAGACAAAGAGCAAACTGTTGAAATTTCTGTGGTCAGCAAACTCATAATCTTCGATCCCTCTTAAGCTTTTATTTCAGTGTTCTTGCAGGACTCTGTGCTGGAATACCATTTACTTTTATTTTCCATGAACAACCATATACAAATGAACTTGAGTACTTACTTTTTGGAAATAAATCATTCTAAACCTTGCGAAAGAGGCAAGAACACTGATATTTTTCTTACTTTTCATAAGTTTTTCAAGAATATTCAGGCAAAATAGGAATAATAAATGTTAAAAAATGGAAAAAAAAAAGGATGAAAGTATGGAAAAAGTATCCTAACAGCTATGCTTTACTCTTGTAGGCACATGTGGCAAACCAGACAGCCCTAGGGTGACCCCCAATGGCCCCCACCTTCCTATAATCCCCTCCCTGGTATAGATGGGACTGTGATGCATCTCTAATCAATAAAATATGGCAAAGGTGATGAGAGGTCACTCCCATCATTATATTAACACACAACACACATATTTACATTATATATTTATTTATAATGTGTAAATACAAAATACAATTATAAAAATATAAGCTCTATACAAATTATGCTGTAAGTTGTAGGTATTTATTAGTTGTACCACAGAAACTGTAAAATAATAATCATCTTATTTTCAGCTACTAATTCCATGGTAATATTTTACATGGCAATAGAAAAAAATCAATATAGCTTTAGACAGTTTAGCATAGTAATTCTAATAAATTTTCCCTGGAGTGGCAGGATAGAGCCAGATACTTCCAAAACAGAAGCCTAGAACCATCAGTATTAAATATTCAATTTTAGGCAAATTACTTAATCTCGCTGAGGCTCAGCACTCTCATGTATAAAAATGGCAATGGTATTAACTACCTTGCCATTGAAGATTTGGTGTGAAGATTAGTAATAATAAGGAAAAAACGCATGTCACATAATAGGAATTCCAGAAATAGTAGTTCAAGAAATAGTGGAAAACTGACCTGTTGCTTGCGCCATGAAATCTGGAACTTATCTTACTCCACAGATTTACTTTGAAAGAGGGTGCTGTTGTCCTTTTAGAGCTCGTGGTGAACTCTGAGACCCACCATCTACATTCCCTCACTCAGGTCGGTGATTTTATTAATTACATGAGCAAGATTCAGCTTGAGGTGAGATGTAAGATTTGGGCCGAGAAACAAGGCAAGTCTCTGTAGGCTACAAAAATTCAAACATAGATTCTGAGTTTAATAATTTCCTGCCCTAACCTATAAAATAACTGGTCACATATAGAAAAAGCAAATTGTGTAACCAGCAAATAGCTTTTTCTGCAGTAAGAAAAAAAAATCACAATCACTTAAAGGCTTAGAGTTCTTACTTTAGTTCAGTAAAATCACTTAGCAGATCTTGGCACTAATTATAATAACTTAGTCTCTATATAAGTAGGTTCTGGGAAATTTTAGTCAAAGGAGAGTAAAACTGTTCAAATACTGTTTGTTTCTTTTTTCAATTCTTCATATCTGTTTCCATGTGGTTTAGTACAAGAGTAGCTGGGTTTTAGCCACTAGAGTGGGCACTCATTATTGGTAAAAGTCGAAAGACGATTATTCTTTTTTTTTAATAATAAATTTATTTTTTATTGGTGTTCAATTTGCCAACATACAGAATAATACCTAGTGCTCATCCCATCAAGTGCCCCCCCTCAGTGCCCATCACCCATTCACCCCCACCCCCTGCCCTCCTCCCCTTCCACCACCCCTAGTTCGTGTCCCAGAGTTAGAAGATTATTCTACAGTAATAAATGTCATAAAGAATAGGCTGTTCCCTGGAGAAAATTTCTCCATATGGAACTGATAAAACCACAATTCTTTATCAGCTGGAAACGCATAGTTATAAAAGGCAGGGTGGTACAAATATCAAGGTTTTGATTTAGGGAGAAAAAAAATTAATAGCCACATTGAAAAAAAACAGAAGTAGGAGCATAATATATTGTAATTTCAGCCAAATATATATATACATATAAAACACAGTACAGCATATTTATTACTGGAGGACAGAATGTTAAATTTCTATCTCACTATTTTTTTGCTCTAAATACACACCAAACACTTTCACCAAGGCAAACAGTCTCTTGGGACAAAAGACCTTATGAGCTCCATGCACTATTCCCTTTGTGCACTCTTGGTAACTCTGAAAGCCACACAGCAGCTAGGATAACCAGAAAGAATCCAATATCCGTATGTTTAGTTTTGCCTCAGAAAGCAAAAACATTGCAAAGAACTGTTCATGAGCTAACACCAATGCAGATAATAACCTTCCAAACCTCTAAGGCTTCCGTCCCACTATGAGAACAATAAAAATATTCTGTGTTGCTCTTCTTGTTGAGCTTTAGTGAGGGTCAAATGCTTTGTATACATTCGATACAAAAAAAAAAAAAAAGTTATTTTGCACCTATTCTGAAAGTTAATGAGGTCAGTGAGAATTCAAAATATGTATCAATAGAATCAATGGTATATTTATTTTATTGGATAAGCCTGAAGTTCACATTTCCTAGCTATATTGTCAGCATTTGAATGACAAAGCTACACATTTCAACGTACTTCATAGTTAAAAATGGAAAATCTCATCAAACAAAAAAAATGTAAGAATGGGTTTTATAAGCACATTAACTATCACTACACACAAGATGAGCTTTAGAATAAAATCAGGAATTTCATCTAGAAAAGTATTAAAGATACTAAAATACTAGCTACTTTTGACAGATGCTAAACATTTCTGAAATCAATGTATAGCATGTATCATGAATCATGAATTTACATTGTTCATATTTACAAAAAATTATCCAAGCCTACTTTGTTTCATCATAGCAAATTCATAAATACCTCAATGGATTTTGGAAAATAATTGATAATGGTTCCTTAAAGCTATCTGTGTTTTTAGCAGGCATCTTGGCTTTCTCTCAAATTTAAGTCTCACAACATTCTCCAAAAATATCAATCAAGACTAGGATGTAGTGAGAGGTTTAAGCAAAAAAAATAAAAAAATAAAAATAAGCAAAATTCTGCTACTAAATTACACCCATGTTTATGTCAAAATAAGGATTTTTTATGTCAGAAGCTCAAAATGCCCACAGTACATGTTCATTAAGAAAAGAACATTATCACATTCCTTCAATGGTGCAAAAAAGCTTATCTTTTATGCTAGCCATATCTCTCCTCTTCCAGCAACTTTTATATTAAGCAATAATCTATGTCCTGGGCACTGCTTTACAATCTCGCTTCTCTTTCCAAAGATAACCGTGATCCAACCACGGGTTCCTATTTGTGAGTCCCTGAACATAACTTGTACTTGTTTGCCTCTGGCTTTCATCTCTGCCTTTACTCAGCCTAGAATGATTTCCCAACACCCTCTTTTCTTGCATCCCTATCTGGCCTCTATAAACGCTGCTCACTCTTCAAAACACAGCAAAAATGGTATTTCCCATCTGAAGTCCTAAGTCACCACAAGCAGGAATTAATCACACCTTCCTTGGGGCTCCCGGCATTGTGTTTATATGTAACTTCTGACACCTGTCACTTCATGCATTTTGTTATGGTAATTTCCGAACACATTTTTCTTCCCCACTAGATTGTAAAATCATCTAGGTCAGGGATAACACCTCTGTAAACACTGGCTGAATTTAATTTAATTCCTAATGTTCTGCATGAAATGCACACACACAAAAATTAAAGTACTTGGTTGGCTCTTATTATTAAAATATATTCCTCCTCAACTTCATAGTTATTCCTAGCAGTAAATGAACCCTGAGGTACTGTTCATAAAATGGGTGCTTAATAAATATTTTCTGATGTGCTTTCCTTTAATTTGAGATTGCCTATAAGGGACACGAAAGCTCTAAAACAAATTTGTTGTGTTGCTTTTTCTGTTGTTGTTGTTGTTTTCCTGGAGTCCGGATATAAAGTCACAATAAATTATTTCTTTTATTACTACTCAATTAAGTAGTTAAGTAAATTAAAGTTTTTATAACCACATCCACGCCAGTGGTTATAAACTTTTTGGCAAATAGGGATCTTTCCTCAATATCCCAAACTATCGAGAAGCTCCACTTCATCGTTTCGTCTGCCACTGTGTCCCTAGCACTTAGAATAACACCCAGCTCGCTGGTGTTCTAGCTTCCTCCCGCTACTCCCCTACTCCCACATTTCTTAGAGCCCACAGAGATCATCAGTTCGATCACGCTACCATATTTTCACTGTCCTTGCCCGGGTGACAGCGAAGAATAGAATGATGATGCCCTGTAGCGTGGCACAGTTTACCCAGCATGACTTTCCTTAGAAGGTTCCCTCCATATACTAGAGCAAAAGTCCCAATTAACTGAACCCTAGCAGAACTAGAAGAGAGCTGTACAGCGTTTGTGCCATCACCGGGGCCTAAAGTCAATGCCATGGATGGGAAACGATTTGGGTGGGGGTGAAGGGGGCTTAGTGGGACTTTCCTTATCTTATGTCCAGTGAGCAGTGTTGTGTCCTCCCTTGTAGCCTTTGGAAATGATTTACTGGAATTACAAAACCTATTCTTTTTTAAATCTCAAAAAAAAAAAAAAACCCACAAAACCCTTCATGCTCTCACTCCCCTCCTCATTCAGCTTAGATCCTCTGTTTCATCATCGCATGTGTCCTTTCCATACATCCTCAAGTCACTCTGTCTTATAAACCAGGCTAAATCCCAGCTGTGATTAAACCCAACCCTCTTCCTAGTCTATCTGAGCAGGTGAAAGTAGCTACAGAAAGTCCCTCCTCTGTGCTGAACTCCTTCATTTTAAATTAGTTGTATGAATCCCTAGTGGAGCCATGGAGCTACCCTGAGCCATCTTGCTGCATTACCCTTCATGGGTGAGCTGGTTTCATATTTCACTATGATTTTGTACCTGCTTTCCCCAAGTTTACCGAATAGCCTCATCATTTTTTTTTAAGATTTTATTGATTGATTGATTGATTTGAGAGAGAGAGAAAGTGTGTGAGTGGGGAGAAGTGTAGAGGGAGAAGCAGACTCCCTGCTGAGTGAGGAGCCCAATGAAGGGCTTGATCCCAGGATCCTGGGGGTCGTGACCTGAGCTGAAGTCAGTCGCTTTATGACTGAACTACCCAGGCGCCCCCCCAAATAGCCTCATTTTTAACCTTTTCCTCTGCATGCCCCTCTGTTACACTGGATGGACTGTCTATACTAACAGTGGCCTATAAGTCATGAAAAATTAGAAGCAAAAAGGCTTGGGAACTTGTCCATGTAAAGAGGCTAACATTTAAGCTTGGGCATTCTGTTGCTCATAAATTCTCAAAAGAGACGTTGATTTGCAGAATGACCCAGGGCATTAAAAATTAGTTAGACAAGCTTCAGTTCAATTTATAAAAACACCACTTCCTGTTGCCTGACTTTTGTCATAGTATGTAAGCTCTCAAGGCCTACATTTTCTCATAGGTAAAATGAGGATAATACTACCTGGCTACAAATAATTATTAGGACTTTATCGAGCATTTAGTACATACTCCAGAAGCATTGCTGTTTTCCTTTTCCATTTATACAGAGGTTGAGTCTTAGTCGCCTACTGCTTTCTATGTCTCACGGAGTAAAACACACGGCAGGAATTCCACAACTACACGCGGTACATCAGAGATCCAAAAATATAGAAACATTGACTAAAACATGTTTATTTGTGTTCATTGCACTTTGAAATTTTAAATTTTACTTGGGAACTACTATCTTAACCCCAATGTGAAATATGAGCATAACTGTAAAACAGTTAATTTTATAAGATAAGATGGGTCAAAAAAAAAAAAAAAAAAAGACAAGATGGGTCAGGAATAGTGCACTAAGTCCCCCATTATGGGAATCCTGGAATGTCTTCTCATCATTGCCTGTCGTGGCTCCAAATACCAACAGCAGCTTATGATAGTGCGTGTGCCGGGTGTTTACTTCACTGTTCTTGCTTAGCTATGTAGTCACATGGTTTGCAAAGCAGGCTCTTCCTACCTTCCCAGTTAGTAATTACTATGAATGGCTCCTTCAAATCATGGCAAGGGTAAAAGATAGGCACAAAGGCCCCCCACAGAGACACTTGAAAAGTTGGCCACTTAGACATGTTGTCAATGAGGAGATTTCGAAACCATCTTTCAAATTCTGATGCCTCGTGTTACCATATTGTGACAGGCAACTTCAAAAGAGAGAATAAATCTTCAGAGCTACTATTCTTTCTGCAAGTCGCAGATTTATTTCCTCCTCAAATTACAGCCTTCACTCTTGCTTAATTTTCATTGTCCTAATAATTCATCACAGTGGGTTTCATCTCAATGTGACAGCAAAAAATAGAACCTTTGCTGGTGCTCAACAAATTCATATTTGAGGAAAGAATTTATTCAGAATAAATGTTAATAAAATGCAAGCCCAGATTACTAGATAATGTTAACATACAGCTCTATATAGATAATCAAAGAAGGCTGCTGCAGATAAAATCCTATATTATCTATGATTAGCATTTAATTTTTCAATTCCGGATAATTTACCATTACTAAAATGGCTGTGATTGAAGCTGACCTCAGTTCTTATTACATCACTAACAACACAAATAAATATACAGTTGAAAATATCAAATATTCAACATCCTATTGATATAAGTTGAACATTAATGGTTAAATAACAGTGAATGATATTACCTTTTTTTCTTTTTTAATTTAGCACAGCCAGTCTATACTGGCAAATGAGGGAGTGAAGGCTAGGCATTACAAAAGAAAATTTGGAATGCTAATTTGAATTCAGTTTCACGCATCTTCCTCTAGCCCAAATAAATAAACTTCATGTCCATTGAAAAATGAAGATCAAACAAAGTCAAAGAAGCCAAGGAAGAAAAGCACAAGCACAGAACCTGCATTTCACTTCCTTTGGCATCTGTCAGAACTTCTAAGGACATGTCTTTTTTTATATACAACTGCTAAGTGCAGATGTGTCCCCCAAATAATCTGTGCTATATCAGGGTAAAGAGACCCTAAAAGCTGTATGTTTATCATTTTAGTCGATGGTCATTATAAATATCACATTTAAGCTGTGATTTCCACTTGTCTAATGAAGGAATAACAAACTCAAATAACTTCAGGTGCCAGAGAGAAAATATCGATTTAAGATTCAGAACAGTGGAGAACGTTAGCAATAGAAGGCAGCATGACTTTCGAGAAAGTTTTCAAAATAAAGAAATATATTAAACACTCCAATAGATAAATCTTTAGTCATTGGTTTTTGATCCCTGGTCTACATCACTCTAGTTTTATCTTCTACCGTGAATTTATAAACCAAGATCACATTCAGGAACAGTTATAACTAGCAAAGAGTATAAATGTCAACTATAGCTATTGGGACTTTTTCTACTGGTCATTTCTTAAGACTGAATAAGCCTTAAGATGAGTAAACAAAGGCAGAGTTGCCAAATGATCTAGTGAAGACACAGATCAGTAGGGACATTAGATTTTCTTCAGCTTCTATAGAACAAGGGCATTCTCATACCAGCCCTTGAAGAGTGGGTGCATCACCAAGTTCCAAGAGATGACTTCTATAACCTCGGGGGTTCTTGGAGTTCATGGCCTCATTGAGATGGATGCTCCAGGAAATCCCGTAAGCCCTTCAGAACTACCAGACAAATCCTAACTCAGCTCATGTTGGACAAACACCGTACATCACACATGGGCATTCGGACACTGACACTTGCTTACACAGGACACAGTAGTTCAGACAGGCCTGCTTTAACATTTCTAGCACCAAATAAAATTCATGATTTTCATCATTTTAAAGTGATCTTTCAGCATAATGTCAACTCAGATACTTCCAACTTCTTTTCCAGGTTGTAGACATCTGCCTAACCTCTTCACTGATTTGTGCAAGTTTCCTTATTGTGCTTCTTCATAAATTTTCAAACATCTGGGAAGAGGCTGTAGATCTTGGCACAGCAAGTGATGTCCTCCTAACTGGTTAGGTAAGGCTAAAGAAGTAATTTATTCTCAGGGATTCCAATATGATAAAATGAATTTTAAAAGAATAATCTTTGTTTAGTATTTGATTCAAACTTTCTGTGTTTCCTTACCATGTAAACAGGTGTCTACTCTACCCAAGTGAGCTTGTCATGCTTAGTCAAGGCACACAGAGGTTTTACTAATTTAGGATTGCTTCCCAGCTCTATCGAAGGGCAAATCTCACTGAAAGCACTCCTTTCTGAAAGCATAAACTTTGGTAATAAAAAAACAAAACAAAAACTAATCTCTATGTTTACTATGAACATAATCAAAAATAAACACCCACGAGCCTACTAGATTAATTCTTCATTTTGGCCAACTCCACTCAACAACAATGAAGTGGAATTAAATCAATTTGTTGAAAAAATATGTATGCTCTCAGAGCTTAGATAAGAATTGATGATGCAAACCTTTCTTCCTAAGAGGAGAAAAACATCAAGAAAACATAAGGCTCTGAATACAAAAACAAGACAGAGAGAGACTTTGGTATTATCATAAATAATCCCACTAAAATTGCTTAATGCCATTTAAGTATCATAGGAAGATATTTGGTCTTTGTCCCTGGTTTCTGGCACGTAGTTCCAAATACTCCTGGAAAGGCATAGTGAGAAAAGTACTAGGAGCGTCTTTTATTCTGTGTGTGGATGAGGTGACTCTCTGCAGGGCCCCTAGATAGTTTCAGGATGGAGCCTGGTCACCAGAAAGACCAAGCTGTGGTTAGAAGTTTGAAACTTTCATCCCTGTCTCCCAACCTTCAGGTTGGTAAGGTGAGGCTGTAAGGTTTGCCTGTCAAGGTGCTGGCAGGGTGGTCCTCCCACAAGGGGCAAGGAAGCTCTGTGAACTGACATGTTTCCCCCCATCCCCAGGGCCGACATATCTCTTCTATTTGGCTTTCTCTGGGTTGTATGCTTTAAAATAAACCAGGAAATGTAAGTAACATGCTTTTCTGAATTCTCTAAGTCACTCTGGGGGATTATAGAACCTGAGTGGGGGCTGTGGGAACCCCCAATCTCTAACCCATCAGTTAGAAGGAGCGGAGGCCAGGGACTTGTAATAGTATCCGGAGTGGGGCACTCTTCTAGCACTGAGCTGTCTAAGAATCGGGATCTAATGCTAACTCCAGGTAGATATTATTAGAATTGAATTGAATCATTTGACACCCTGTTGGTATCACAGAGTGGGAGAAGTGGTGTTGGAAAAGACACATATATCTGGTGTCAAGAGAAAAAGAAAACCTCTCATCTGGCATCAGAAGTAGGTGTGAGTAAAACAGAGGAGGTCAGTGAAGTGTTTCAATTTTTAGTGCTCTCTCCCTTTTTTACCAAAGATGATAAAAGAAGACTACAAGTTCTGGGATCTCACTGTTCCCGTTTCTCTTGCTTCCATAAAATAAACTTCTTTCTTCTCACTGAAAGCAAAGCCCATCACCACCATCCCAGATCTCACTGCCATGTTGCTCTACCATCAAGATAGTTGGCAGAGTTTATTAAGCTACTTTTCTAGTAAAACTGTATGGTAATATGTATATTCTAACAGTTTTGTAATAGACTTGGGAAAAATAAACTGGCCTGACCTCCATTATATTATTGTATTGAAGGCTTGCTCGTTTCTTAACCCTGATCTCTTAAAGGACTCTCTTATTGTTATTTTTATTTTGTTATTATTCTTTTTGTTATAAATATTCATGTTTTTAACTGCTTTTAATAATTAAGATATTTGTTTAGAGAATGGTTGTCAAGAATAAGTAAAAAGGGGAAAAAAGAATAAGTACAAAGGTTTTTAAAGGAAGTAATCAAATTGGAAGGGAAAGCCATCTGAGGTTTGTCTAGAGCTGATGTGAGGAAGGGATAAAGTGCTTCACACACTGTGTAGAATGTCGTCAACATTCTAGATGTAGACGTACAGTTTGGGCACTGAAAACCTGAAAATGATCTATTTAAACTCATTTTCCCACTTTCCATCCCAAACCTCTCACTGGGCTGTGTATGGTGCCTTGTTCCCTTCGACTCTAAAGCCCTTCAAGCATAACAATCAGTTCATACAAACTTTGAGGATGCTCCCTTTCCACTGTGACCCTCAATAATCTAGGTCTCAGTGATCTAAAAATGTAGACTGGAAAATACTCCATTTCCATTTATTCATGCACGTACTCATTAAATCTGTCAAAGTCAAAAATGAGCAAAACTATCACACCTGTGACAGCTTGAGTTAATGATCTTAGACCAAGATTTGTTCATCAATTTGTACCACACTAATGTTAGATTTTTATTTATTTTTTTAAGATTTTATTTATTAATTCATAAGAGACACAGAAAAGACAGAGGCACAGGCAGAGGGAGAAGCAGGCTCCACGGAGGGAGCCTGACGTGGGACTCGATCCCGGGTCTCCAGGATCAGGCCCTGGGCTGAACATGGCGCTAAACCGCTGAGCCACCAGGGCTGCCCCAATGTTAGATTTTAGTAACAAGTAGACTAGTGGTTTATTCTGTGCTATCCTCATAATTTTTCTGTAAATCAAAGTTATTCAAAGGAAAAAAAGTTTATTTACAAATACATGATCTTAAAAAGAAAATACATGACCTTTTCTGTCAAGTAGCTCATAGTAAGGAATGGAGACGTTGGAAAGAAATATTGTTGGGTTGCTGATAGAAAACTAGTTCCACTATGGTTATGATTATGGAGGACATAAAATAAAGTATAGCCAATAAGATATTCAAACACTTGACAAAGCTGTTCATCTGATTTGGTTTCTGTTGGGCCTCTGCTTATTCCTAGTGGCAGACATTGATTTAAATTCTGAATTGTTCTTATGTCATTGGCTCGGGAATTAAAGTTCAGAAGATGAATTGCAACACTTCCTCTTTCTAACCCATAGTCTCAATTAAGAAAATAGAAACTTCATATACCATAATTAATTTGGGGTGTTCATATGATATCTTTAAGTATGCTCTTGGGATTTTCTGGTCATAAATACTGGAAAAAAAATTACTCTCCATCCATATCCATTCACTTGAGTAGTCATAAACAAAGAAAGTCCTCAAGTCCAAAATGAGAAGAGAAAAATAATGCCTATCATTCTCCTTTCCATTCATTTTCCTAAACTGGATTTGGTATTAACAACTTCAGTGACATTATGTTTCTTATAAAAGAAATAGGAGATTTCTACAATTAGAAAAGGTTTTTACTGCAGTTTGAGTAACTTATAAATTATGCTACAACTTCAGTCTCTAAATTTATGTTACTGTAGCTTCTTTCTCTTTAAGAGTTTGCATGTTTCCTACTTCATTTTTAGTTCTGAGCCACACTAGAATTTATTCTTGGTCTCTGTAATGGTAAATTGGGTGTTAGCTGTACAAAATGCATTGATTGGTGTTATCTATTGCTATATAACAAATTCCCCTAAAATTTAGCTGCTTAAATCAAAGAACATTTATTATCTTGCAGTTGTTGTGGGTCAGCAATTCAGTTAGAGTGCAGCTGGATGGCTCTGACTCAGACTCTCATGAGGCTGTAATCAAATATTCAACGAGGGCTGTGCTCCATGTCAAGGCTTGACTGGAGAAGGATCTACTTCCAAGCTCATCCACACTGCTGTTGGCAGGGCTCAGAAGATCCACTTCCACACCTACTCATATGTGGCTCTTCACAGTGCTGCTTCACCATGAGGGAGCTGGCTTTCCAAAAGTGAGTGATCAGAGAGAGAGAGAAAGAAAGAGAGAATGTGTGAGAGTGAAAAAGAGAGAGACAGAGACAACAGGGAGACAGAGAAAGCTCAAGACGGAACCATAATATTTTATAACATAATCTTGGAAGTGACAATCCATGATTTCTGCAGTATTCTCATTATTAAAGGAAAGTCAGTAAGTCTAGCCCACACTCAAGAGGAAGGTGTTACAGAAGGACATGAGTCCTCGGAGACAGGCATGATAAGGGACCATCTCAGAAGCTGCCTACCACAACTGACAATTAGTATCCTTTCCTTTCTTCTGAAAACGGTAGAGAAGCACTAAGGAGACCAGAAATGAATTAGAACCTAACAAGGGGCACCTGGGTGGCTCAGTCAGTCAAACATCTGCCTTTGGCTCGGGTCATGCATACTCCTCGGGTCCTGGGAACAAACCCCTCCATTGGGCTCCCAGCTCAACAGGGAGCCTGCTTCTCCCTCTCCCTCTATTTCTCCCCCTGATTGTATTCTGTGTGTGTGTGTGTGTGTGTGAAATAAATAAATAAAATTAAAAAGAAAAAGAAATAGAACCTAACAAAACACCACAACTTATACTTTCCATGAAACTGGGAGACATTTAATCCATATGTTATTAAGTAACCATAAGGGCTACCAAAATCAGGGGTGATCTTCTAGAAACTATAAGAAGAAGTAGAGAAGAGAAGTGAAGTAAATGGTAGGGAATATAAAGATCATAGCAATAATTAGGATGAGTATATAGTTTATCTCCAAAACCAGAAAAAAAAATGGTGCCATTTCACCTATTGTGAGAAATTCATTTTTGAGGTGTATGATAGACCATTACTTATTTTATTGGCAACATTATATAAATTTGATAACTAGCATTGTCATACATAATTGGTGAAAATTCTATTGGCACAGCCTCTATGGTGTATAATATTTGAATATATATTGAAATTAAAAATCTATGTACTTTTTGACTCAGTGGTTCCACCTCTGGAAATTTACTTTGTAGATATCTTACACACATACCATGTTCTTTATTGCTGTGTTATAAAGCAGAGGTTTGGAAACCAAATGAATATTCATCGATAGAGGATTAGTTAAATCAAGTCAGAATGGCACCAAAAGTGACATCCTATGAAGCTGCTAAATAAGAAGAAAATATATAGAAGGATGATGCTTCCATATACTGACAAGGGAAGACCCCCAAGATACATTTTTAAGTGAAAAAAGCCAGATCCAGATCAATATTTATAGTATGTCATGTTTGTGCAAGAAACAGGGATACGTTCATTTTCTCTCTTTACCACAAAATATTGACACAAATTTAACAAGTTAGCACCACACGATTTATTACTTTGCCCATCTCAAATCTGACACGGGCCTCACTAGGCTAAAATTAAGGTTGATAGACTCTGTTCCTCTATGGAGGAACTCAAGGAGTCCGTGTTCTTGCTCATTCAGGTTGTTGATGGGATTCAGTTGTTCAGATTTATGGGACTATTTCTTTGCTGACTCTCATCTGAGGACCGTTCCCAGATCCTAGAAGCTGTTGGCTTCCTAGGCTCCTGGCCCACTTCCTCCATAGTCAAAGCCAGCAATGGCAGGTCAAGTCCCTGTCTGGCTTTGAACCTCTGAGACCTCTTCTTCCCTGGTTGCAACTCTTTGATAGCTCTTCTGCTTTCCTCCTCTGGTTCCTTCCTCTATGTAGTTACCCACCAGAATAATCCAGGATATTCTCCCTATTTTAAAGTTCATGGCCTTGACTCAATCTTCCAAGTCTCCTTAGCCTAGCTGTGCAAGATAATACACCCATAGGATCTAGGACTTAGAGTGTGGTCACCTTTGGTGGGGGCATAAGAAACATTCACTCAGATTTGTTTGTTACACACGCAACATAGCTATGGAAAGACATTCAGGAAACCAAGAACAATGGTGATGTGGATGGAGCAGTTGGGAACCGGGCAGATGGGATAAAAAGAGAATTAGGATGAGTGAATTATACCATAAATCTTTTCTCATATGCTTAGAACCATGTGACTATTTTACCCATTTAAAATTAAAGAAAATGGATGCCTCATAAAAAGGTGAAAACTGTGCAGCCATACATTTATTAAAGAGTTCTCATCTTTTTCTGTGTAATTAAATTCTCCTTCTAGGCCCACAATGCTAAGCATTCTGATTTATAGTTTGCTGTAGAGATACTATCAAGAGCATCTGTGCGATGTGCCCTGTTCCTCCCTATGATGTCACAAGGGACAGCCCCCTCTTTTTACACAGTGGATCTTATTTTCCTTTGAAATTGATGGCGTTTTTTTTGTTTTTTTGCTTTTAGTTTATTCAAACTGATTTTCTTCCTCAATAATTCCAACACGTCTATTTTCTTTGTTATCCAGAAAATATTCTGCTACTAACCTTTATTAGTGGTTTTAATTTACCGACCTCTTAAATTCAGATAAAATGTGAACAGCCTTAGAGATTAAAGCTCATTTTACAATTTGCCTTTGATCTGAGCCTCTTTAAATTGACTTCCTTTTCAATGTTACATTGTGATTTAGATTCCTCTTGATTGCTGCATCCATAACCGCCTGGGTTCAAACATTTTCATTGCTATAAAACAGATACTGAAACATTCTTTTCAGTATATTGTACAGGGCAGTACTTTAAAATGCACTATCTTCTTCAAAAAGCCGAAATATGCCCTAATTTGATTCTTACAATCTTTCTACTGACCAATTCCATCATCCTCCAGTTTGATCAATTCCAAGGAATCTCTTATGTAGAAACGTGAAAATGCCTTGTGTCTGCCCTCCACTTTATCAAGTGAATTTTCTAAATGGACTAGGGGCTGGGATGATCTTCAGAGTAACAAAACTGAAGCATCTACATACATGAATCACTTTACAATTTCACCATGCAAGATGAATGGGTCATATTTACTGTGAATTCGGTAGTTATTTTATTACACCCTTGAACTGACTAAAATGGAATAGTTCTATCTCACTTCCATACTGCTGTTCCCAGAACACCCTGACAAATGCTTTGCTACATCTTAAGGATCTGAACACCTAACACAATATACAATGACTAAGTAGCAACCAACCACAAACACACACACACACACACACACACACACAGCTTCAAGTAGAAACTGTGCCTAATGGGGCTTTTAACAAAGTTATCAGTTTTGTATTTAAGCCACTAAAGATGAAACCCAGACAACAGTATGCATAAATTGAAAGGCTGTTACACAACACACTTGAAAATGTTATATTTACATGGCAAGCAGCTTATTATATTTACATGAACATCTGGTGCAGGTTCACTAAAATCTTAAAAACAGATGGACATGAAGAAAGAACTAGCAATTAACAAAGCTATATGTTGATTAAATCAGCATGTGGTTAATTCTAATGATTGCTGATCTTTATTAAGGATGGTGAGACTTTTCAAAAATCAAACCCCTTCAACTGACACGTCAATTGACCAAGGAAGCAGTGATAACTACCCCTGTCGTCAACATGCTATTTTGGCATGGTTACCATGAAACCCTGACTGCACGAGACACGGTCACACAAGCTAAACTCAAAAACTGAAATTCTCCTGCATCTGCAGTCCTCCAATTCTTATTGCATGTACAGAGGAGAGCCGAGCTGCAAAACTATCATCATTTGGGAATAATCACATACAGAGATGTATATTATTTGAATACTGTTTCCATGTTCTGAATCATTTCAGTTGACTCAATGCCTCCTGCTGCCCTTCATCCATCCTGAAGTCACATTGTACACTTCTCTGAGCTCTCCAAATAGGCACCCTCTGGTTGCCAAGCAACCACAGATTTCCACAAGTGCTTGTGCCATGTGTACTTAAACTGCAGTTGGCCTTTTTTTTTTTTTTTTAACTTTTCAAAGTTTAGAAAAATAAATATCTGACAGACAGGTAGAGAGCTATGGATGTTTAGAAGGAGGGTGCTGAGAAGCCAGAAACCACTAAATAGAGCAAAGCCCTTTCTGCGATGTTGTGTACATCTCTCTCTTTCTTAAAAATGCCTTTAAGTAGATATAATGTTAACAAATTAACCGAGTTATCACACAGGCAAAAATAAAGCTGTCTTTTTTTCCCTAAAGTAGCAGATATTTTACATTTGACACTAAGCGAGTGGATAGCCCTTCCTGTGGTTTTTCCATCAAACATTCCAGGGCTTCAACGTGGATATACAGAGTATCAGTTCTGACAGCCAATTTACAACCCAGGAGCTCTAGCTCTGGTCCTTTTCTCCAGATGGGAGTTTTTCTAGGTTGATCTCCAGGGATAGTTCTTGAAAACTTGCTCACGAGTTGCCTTTAACATCAATTTGCAAAGAAAACATAAATTTTAGAGAACAGATCAGCCATTGCTGGGTCAGAAAATGGGACTTGTTAAAGGCTTTAAAGAAAAGACCGAGGACTCAGACAATATTCAAAGAAACAATACATCTCCCTAAAAGTTAAGTGTATCTCAATTAAAATTTGTATACGTTATTTTTCCCTTTATAAACTTTTACCTTTTCAAGTCAAAATAGACAATTTGATTTTCATCTTACTATAGGTTCTTGATGCAGATCAGGATGTGCTATCTCAAAAGATGGCCCTCAGTATATTGAATAGGTTAAACTGAAAGAATTTGAGGAAACAGCAGAAGCAGGAAAATCACTCAGAGTGACCTTCCTCTGACCCCTCTGCCCAGAAGGAGGTTATAAAACCCTCATGGAAGAGGCATTCCTTCCTACACCTGGAGGAAAGGGACATCCTCACCTCTGAAGACAAAGGGACACCCAGAAGAATCCAAATAAACAGCCTCCCTAAGTTTCCCAGTTTACTACACTTACCTCATACTCCTTAACCTACCGTGTTCTTCACTAGGGTCTGCTCTTCATCAAACATAGCATACAAACTTTCTTTGGGTCTTCAATTCCTTTTGAACTCCCATGTCATGTAAAACTCAAAATGTGTATGCTTTTCTTCTGCTAAACTGTTTACCAGTTTAAAATGCAGACCCACCCAGGGAGCCTAAGAGAGTTGAAAAAAACTCTTTCCACCCCTACCTCACTAAGTTAACGGTTTTCCCAAAGTGTGAACAAAGACTAATGTGACTGGTAGTTATCACTTACAAATTTGGAGTCTTAAATAAAATTTGTTGACTTTTTTTTTTTTTTTTTAAGAAGCAAAACCTAACTGGGTAACCTGTGAATTTCTGAAGAGAAATGCAGCTTTATCAGCTATGGTATGAATGGTTCCTATTGTGCAACTCAGGACGTGGATGACTCTGGAGCTACACTGCCTAGGTCAGGGTCTTGGTTCTACCACATACTAGCTGAGGGACCTTGAACAAAGCCTTTACTTTGTTATGACTTGGTTATCACACATGTAGAATGGAGAAGATAGTAGTACCCACCTCGGGGATGTTGTAAAGGTTAAATGTCAAGTACTTGCTACCTGACATTTTGCAAGTAACATCTATACAAACAATAACTACTGAACTAGACTCCTTTGACTCTGCCCCTGAATTCATTCAGCAGACTTAAGTGTCGATTATTAAGAATTTATGAGTAGAGTTCTCTCTCTGGTCTGTCTTCCATTGAGAGCATTATAAGACATTGCCTCTGATGGAAGCCCCAAGTGCTAAAAATGTGGAGTCATTAGGAATGACTCAGGGTGCGAGTTTATTGGGAAAAGGCCCAGACTACTTAACATTGAGCTGTTGGAAGGGATGGGTGGCTTAGTCGGTTGAGTGTCCAACTCTTGACTTCAGCTCAGGTCATTTTCCCACGTTCGTAAGTTAGAGCCCTGCATCAGGCTCCACACTCATTGGGGAGTCTGCTGGAGATTGTTTCTCTCTGTCCCTCACCCCACTCATGCTCTTTCTCTCCCTAAAATAAATAAATAAATCTTTTTAAAAACTAAATTTAAAAAAATACATTGAGCTGTTAGTGATAGTACAACTGAAAATGGAGGCAATGCCACCATTTAAAGCATGAGGTGGGTCTCTGCTGCTTCCAATCCACGACTTGCCTCAGGGTCATGGATGAACCCTGTGCAAACCACCGCATGAAAAAATACTCCATGAGAAACAAAAGAATCATTTGTTTCATCTTATAAAACTGTATTATCTAAGTTAATTCATGAGGATGAGAAGGGAGAAAGAAAGAGGAGATACACCTGCCGAGTAGATCTACCTCTTATATCTCAGAGTTTCAGTATGCTTTTCACAATTTTCTACTTTTTTCGGTTTGATTTGTTTATGTTGTGAAATGATTACTACAATTGGTATAGCTAACATCCAGGTTCTCATATAGATATAACAAAAAGAGAGGGGGGAAAAAGGCAAAATGTTTCCTTGTGATGAAGACGAACTCTTAGGATTTACTTTTAAACAGCTTCCTCTACATCCTACAGCGGTGGTAGCTCCAGTCACCATGCTAGGGCTGATTTATCCTATAACTGGAAATTTGTTCCATTTAACCACCTTCCTCTAATTCCCCCTTCTGATAATAACAAGTCTGATCCCTTTTTCTACAAGATTGCTTTAAAAAAATAATAAGTGAAATCATAAAGTATCTTTGTCTGTCTGATTTATTTCACATAGCATAAAGCCTTCAAGATCCATCCATGTTGCAATGTAGGGTTTCACTGGGGTTTTTTTGTTGTTGTTGCTAAATAATATTCTATTCAATAGTTGCATCTTGGAGATATCACAAGTTCAGCTCCAGATGACTGCAATAATATGAGTCAAATGAAGTTTTTGGTTTCACAGTACATATAAAAATTATGTTTATACTATCCTGTAGTCTATTAAGTGTGCAACAGCATTATGTCTAAAAGATGTACATACCCTTATTTAAAGCCTTTGCTAGTTCTAACCATCATCTGGACTTTCAGCAAGTTATAATCACTGATTACAGATCATTCATAAAAAATATAATAATAAAGAAGTTTGAAGTGTGCAAGAATTACCAGAATGTGACACAGAGAAATGAAGTGAGCAAATTTTATTGGACAAATGGTACCAACAGACTTATTTGGTGCAGGTTTGCCACAAACCTTCAATCTGTTGTCAAAAAAAAAGAAATATCTGGAAAATGGAAAAAAGCAAAGCACAATAAAATGAAGGATAACTGCAGACATAGGTACAGATATATGCAAAACATAATATCTTAATCCATTCATCCATGAGTTACTCTTGGTTTGTTTCCACATCTTAGATATTATGAATAATGCTACTATGAACATAGGGGTGTGGATATTCTTTTCAAGTTAGTGCTTTCATGGTCTTTGGCCATATTTCCACAAGATGAATTGCTGGATCATATGGTAATTCTATTTTTGATTTTTGAGGATGCTTCATACTGTTTTCTACAGTAGCTGTACTAATGTACAATCCAACAATGCACAGGGTTTCCTTTTTTCTACATCTACACCAGCATTTGTTATCTCTCGTCTTTTTAGTGATGACCATCCTAACAGGCATGAGGTGATAAGTCACTATAGTTTTATTTTGTATTTCTCTAATAATTAGTGATGTTGAGGATCTGTTCATGTACTTGTTGGTCTTTTATATATTTTCTCTGGAGAAATGTCTGATCAGGTCTTTTGCTCATTTGTTTTTTCAATTTCATTTATTTATTTGGCAACTGAGTTGTATGAGTTCTTTATATATTTCGAATATTCACCCCTTTGCAGATTAATGATTTGCAAATATTTTTTTCTCATTCCACAGGCTTTCTATTTTAGTTTGATGTAATCCCACTTGTTTATTTTTGTTGTTTTTGCTTGTGCTTTAGGCATCATATCTCAAAAAATCATTACCAAGACCCACGTCAAGGAGTTTTGTTCCCGTTTTCTTCTAGGAATTTCATGCTGTCAGGTCTTACAATTAAGTCTTTAATACATTTTGAGTTAATGTTTGTGAATGGTGTAAAATATGGGTCTAATTTTATTGTATTATATGTGAATATCCAATTATCCCAGCACCATTTATTGAAAAAAAAATCTTTCTTTTCTCCACCAAGTATTCCTGGGCCCTTTGTCAAATGTTAGCTAATCATCTATCTTGGTTTTATTTATGGTGTTAATTCTGTTCCATTGGTTTATTTGTCTGTTTTAATGCCATACTCTTTTAATAAGTATAGCTTTATAGTATAGCTTGAAACTAGGAAGTATGATGCCACCTGCCCTCTTGCTTTGTTCTGCTTTCAATTTCAATCCATTGATTTATTAGTCTATTTAAGGTATTTGTGACTTCATATAAATTTTAGGAGTGTTTTTTCTACTTTTATAAAAAATGCCATTGGAAATTTGATAGGGACTACACTGAAACTGTAGATGGCTTTGGTAGCATGGACATATTAACAATATTACTTCTTCCAATGCACGAACACAGGACACTTTTTCATTTAGTTGTGTCTTCTTCAATTTCTTTCATCAATGTCTTATAGTTTTCAGAGTAGAGATCTTTTGCTATGTCAGTTATATTCATTCCCAAGCATATTAGTTTCAACATTTATATTGAGTATAAAGAACAAACAATCAAGATTAGCCACAGCACTACTAAAGAAGGACAGTGTGAGGATCATTCAGTGTAAGGTATAAGGATTTATGATAAAGCTATTATAAATTGTGATGTCAGCACAGTGATAACAACTACCAGATTGAAAGGGCCAACTCAGAAACAGACCCACGCACATATGGAAACTTGATAAGTGTAGTGCAGAAGTACAAGAAAGACTGAAAGATAGTTTTTAACCAGAATTCCCAAATTTCATGTGAATGGTAAAAGAATGAATGCACAAAGAAATAGACAAACAAATAAAGATATGATAGTTAAAATACAGGGGGAGCTAATCAAAATAAGCAAAATTGCTTATTTAATAAGCAAAATTTTTGCCCATCTGAATAGCAACTCAATAAACCAGGTAAACTAAATCTCCACTTGACTTTTTGCTGTGTAAACATAGTCTGAAAGACATTTTAAAGAAAGGATGATGTTGTGAGTAATTGACCTTTTCTCTGGAAAGGAAGTAGTGGTATTTTCAAGCACTACAGTAACATCAAGCAGGTCACATAAAATGAAGGTCACTTTTTTATTGAAAAAGGGGAAAAAAAACCATGGAAAAATTCATTTTCTTGTCTAGATAATGAAAAATCTTATATAGAAAACAAAAGGTATAAAGCTTTTAAGGGAACCATTATGCTGGTTTCTTGAGCTTCAATACTTTATCACATCGTATTAGCATAGCATTATGGAGAAAAAAAATGCATCTGTCATCATTGACATTTTGGGCTGTGAGCCTCTCCATCTTAACTTCAAGGTCACCTGAACTTCCAGGGGCAATCCCTCTGATCAAGCCCAGCCACAGTCTTTCAGTATCAGGTAGTCTGAACCTCATCATCTGTTTTAAAAGGCAAAGCTGAATTCTGCAACAGTCCATAATAACGAAGAATGATTTAAAAAAAAAAAATCTCTTAAACATACTCTTGTCAAGGAGTGAATGTGCAAAACTGACCTTATCAGAGAGACAATATACAGCTCCAATTAAAACTGAACTGGGGAGGGGACATTGGAGGACAATCCCAAATTTAAAATGTAAGCCACACAGATAAGGAATGCTGCCCTATGCAACAGCACCTTTATTCTCATTCGGTGATTACAGGGATCAACACAACATTGTTAGAAATCATTTCAGTTAGCACGGATGCTACTTTCGAGATTAATTAAACTGATAAATGCCAAGCATGGATCAAAAACATCTAGTCACATGAAAGAAGTCAAAATATGAGACAGGCAGTACTGCCAAGAAGTTTTTCAAAGCACCACTGGCCTAGTATGATTGAAAAATCTACACTTTTGAAGAAAATAAAATAGATCAAATGCCAGGTAAGTGTAAGTCTGTAAGAATAGCATTTGCCAGAAATGTGGCAGTGGAACGAAGACAAGCTTATCATGGCCAAAGCAGGAAGCAAAGGATATCTAGGTAAATTTAGCAGTTTTACTTTGATACCTAACCCCACATCAAATAACTCTGTGTCTTATTGGCCAGTGTTCTGTGACTTCTTAATTGAATGCTATAAGTTGGTAACTGACCATGTAATAGGAGCAATGACCTAAGGATCTGGAGACATGAAAGATTTATTTATTTATTCTAAGATTTTTATTTATTTATTCATGAGAAACACACAGAGAGGCAAAGACCCAGGCAGAGGGAGAAGCAGGCTTCCTGCGAGGGGCCGGATGCAGGACTTGATCCCAGGACCCCGGGATCACGACCTGAGCTGAAGGCAGATGCTCAACCACTGAGCCACTCAGGCACCCCAACAGGAAGGATATAAATTATATCTGCATTTAAAAAAGAATTTATGCTCTTTTGCAATGAAGAATTAACTTTGAGAATATACTGTGAAATCCTAAGGCATATTCTAATGCCGCACTCATCAAAAAAAGAAAAAGAAACAGGATTACAGCTGCTGATTAGAATTAAAGAAAGAGAAAAGGAATAGAAGGAAGGATGGAGAGAAGGAGGGAGGAGCAATAAAGAAAGAAGGGAAAGAATTGTTGATTATTCTACAACTATTCAAGCTAGTGGAATATACTTCATGTCTCACAAAGTAGATATGCAACCACAAAAGGAGCCTTCTATTTTACAAAACCCAATATGGCTCCAAGAAGCTGATCATCTGGTTTCAAAATCCCAGTCTCTTTTGGAAGATCTTACAAGACAGCTCTACTCTCAGTTTCCCTCTGAGAGATGCCCTGGGGTTATTTGTGCTCTTTGAGAATAAGTCATAGAATCACAGTTTTCCAGAGCCAGAAGGAAACTTCAAAACCATACATCTTTTATCCAGTGTCACAGATCATGGAAAGGCTGTTCATTTCTAGGCCAATATGTTATATATTTCTTATTTACAGAGTTATTTTATAAGACTAGACAACTATCACAAGCAGAGCAAAATGGTCCTCATATATGACAGCTGCCTCTCTAGAAATGAGTTTTCTCTTTATATCTATTATTGATTCTAACCTTGGGAAACTCTTCCTATTATCCTCCAAGCCCTGCTAAAAATGAAGTACTCAGGGTCAAGAAAAAAATCCACTCAGACTTTGGGAATAAATGACCTCCAGGATGCAATTAGCACAATCCTTCACCTGGGAGATGGCAAGAACCAAGAGAGAGAGAGAGAAAAAAAAAAAAAAAAAAGTACCTAGATTCAAATGATGACTTTTAGAATAATTTTCTGTTCCGGCCACATTTTACTCTAATGACCATGCTAATCTAGTCTTGATTAGCGTGACCATGAAAATAATTATCATTTATATGCAATTTTAAATCTTAAGAGTCTTTGTTAAAATGTCTTTCCTGCTACAGGACATGTGATATTGACTAGAGTAATGAATTCATTATGGTGTTTCCAACTTTTTTGTTCCTTGAAGTCTATAAATGTATATCCTATAACATACCCAAGTGCTAATATTAGCACATAGACTGTGCATTGAATCTTTAATGTGTCTTTCTGGTAATTAATAATTAAAATTTTTAATTTATATGTAATTTTGCTGTGATATGTGGCAAGACATTTCTGTAATGAATTTATATTGAAAAATTTTTACATAGAAAATTATATTCTCCTTGGTCTTTGTTATTTCTTCACATATGTCGTTCTTTTGTGTAAAGAAGGCAACATTTATTTAGACTTAAGTACTCACTTGCTATTTTGTTTTGAGTATAGAGAAAAACATTTTTTGTCCTCACCAAATAATAACACTAAACAGACTCACTTCTATTTTCTATACAAATGGACATATTTATGCCTTTTAATGCCTTAAAATCATACTGCCAATAGATGCATTTGAAATATTGATACCATGAGCAGATTTTAATGTTACAGCATATATGCAACAACAAGACAGTGATTCAGAGAGCAACTTGATATCATTTTAAAAGTGTTCTATTACAACAGTTCTTTTCTCTGAAAACTTAGAAATAAAACTGCCTAGATTTGGGGTGGAGGAGTCAACTGGCAGATACCTTCATTTCTTAGTAAGGAAGATTTAAGGTATTTCTCACATGTGTAAACATAACTATCAGAAATGTATGAGAGAATGTATTACCACGATAAGAATGTGTCTAAAGAAACTAGTCTTATATTTTGTCTAAATAATACAACTTTATAAAATTGTATGAGAATTGAGATACAAAACAAGTAAGCTTCTAGATGTTCTAAAATTTTTGTCTATTATTTTTATTTTGTCAGTTTAATTTTTTTAAAGAGAAACAAAATATTACTCTTATAGGATACTAGCCTAAGGTATACAATGCTTTGAGATGCTAAGAATATCAGTTGTCTGTTCTATTGTACTTTTATTACTCTATGGACTATAGGTTAATCTTTGATATCCAAATTGGGGAAGACTCACCTGGGGACTGTTAGAAGAAATACAGTTTCTAGTATTTCATCTGGGAGATTATGGTTTGATAGTTCTGGACAAACATTCTGGGTATTCAGTATAAAAGATCTACTGAGCTGAATGTAGAATTCATAGGGTAATTAAAAAATGATGAAACTCAAAATAAGTTGACATAAGAAGTGAGCCTTTACTCTGTTATCCCCTACGTTCTTTTGTATATGGATGTCACTATGATATTATAAACCTCAACTTCTCATCTGTAATATGAGTATACTTTGAGAATCAAATGAGACAAAGAGCATATAAAGGAAAAGTAAGAAATCATGATATAAATACTAAAAATTCTGCTTGCATATCTTCTTAGCATACAGTAGGCTAAAATTATGTTGACAGGGGAGATGGAAATTAGATATGCCAGCAAAAGTATTGAGACCTTCATTTATTTACTGATCTCTTATGCAAGGGACATTGTCTGATAATTAGAAGCTCAAAGTCTGGTGTCAAACACACTATAGCAAACCCTAGTTCCACCACTTCCTATTCTGCAATATTAAAAGTATTACTTAATCTCTCTATGCCCTAGTTTTCTCATTTATAAAATTAAGATGCTAATAATATCCTATTCCATAAGATCATTGTGAATAAAAATTAAGGCAACACATATAAAATGCTTATTGTATTTTCTGAAATATATGAGCAGTAAAATATTGTTACTATTACTATTATTTTATTAATTATCAAGTATCACCATAGATGCTGGCCAGAAAAAAAAAAAAGTGTATTTTCCTGGTCCCACAATCAAATGCATTTAGAAAGTTACAACTTTAATTGTGTTATAGTGGAAGGCTATAGAGAGCCGAGATTTCAAACAAGGGGTAGCTAACCTAGTCTAAAGTTTGTGTGAGGCAGGAGGGGGGCTTTTCTTAGGTTCTGATATATTAAAATAATAAGGAAGGAATTGCCCAACAGGAAAGAGATAAATGAATCAAAAGTTGCAAGTAAGAGAAGACAGTAGATCATGAGGAGCAATATAAAATGGTTAAAATGGAGTGCAAAGGGAAAGTCACTTAACCAACTGTAGAAGTAAAATGAAGGTTGATGTACCATAAAACTGTAGAAGTAAAAAAAAAAAAAAAAACTGTGGAAGTCAGCAGAGGAGAAAGAATGCAAGCTCTTGAGGCCCTATGAGTAGCATGCAATAATATCTTACTAAGGGAAAGAAGATATGGAAAGAGGTGACTTGATCAGATTAGAATTGTAATGGATTAAATATGGAAAATAGATGTGGGAAGTAGAAATAAAAACAGAGATAACAAGTCTAAATCAGTGTGTTCAAAACCGTACCTATAAAGTAAACAAAATTAGCAGAATGGAAAGAAGAAACATAATGGGAGATACTAATATAACTCTCTCACAAGCACATGAAAAAATCACAAACATGGAGAAGACCTGGAAAAAAGGGCAAGTAGGAAATTTGGTCTAAATGACACATACAGGGCAACCTAGGTGGCTCAGTGGTTTAGTGCCACCTTCGGCCCAGGGCGTGATCCTGGTGACCCAAGATCGAGTCCTATGTCGGGCTCCCTGTATGGAGCCTGCTTCTTCCTCTGCCTGTGTCTCTGCCTCTCCCTCTCTCTTGCTCTGTGTCTCTCATGAATAAATAAGTAAAATCTAAAAAAAAATGATACATACAGAAAGATACACTGAAAAAGAAAAATATGCATATTATTTCAAATATACAAAAAGCATTAACAAAATCTACCACATGCAAGGGAATTAAGAAAGCCTTGAGAAGTCAAAAGATTCTCTAATTCTATGGTAGTAAGCCAGAAGTCTATAACAAAAAGATAGCTAGACAATCCCTATTTTCAAATTAAATAATATAATACTAAATAACATGATTCAAGAAGTCATAAAGAAACAATATTTTGATTAAAAAATAATAAAATATGACATACAAAAGTTTGAGATATAAAGCTTTGTGTATAAGAATATTTATAGCGAAAAATGCATATATTTGAAAAGAATAAAGGCTTAAAATCAGTTATCCAAGTAGCCATCTTAAGAAATCAGAAGAGAGGTGCATGGGGGCTCACTTGGTTAAGCATCTGACTCTTGATTTCAGCTCAGGTCATGATCTCAGGGTCATGAGATGGAGCTCTGTGCCAGGCTTGGAGCCTGCTTAAGATTCTCTCTCTGTTGGGATGCCTGGGTGGCTCAGTGGTTAAGTGTCTGCTTTTAGGTCAGGGTGTGATCCTGGAGCCCCAGGATCGAGTCCCACATCGGGCTCCCTGCGTGGAGCCTGCTTCTCCCTCTGCCTGTGTCTCTGCCTCTCTCTCTCTCTCTCTCTCTCTCTCTGTGTGTGTGTCCCTCATGAATAAATAAATAATAAAAAATCTTAAAAAAATAAAAGATTCTTTATCTGCCCCTCACACTACACCCTCTCCCTTCCTAGGAAGGAAGGAAGGAAGGAAGGAAGGAAGGAAGGAAGGAAGGAAGGAAGGAAGGAATGAATTAGAAAAATAACAGTAAATTAAGTCCAAATAAAATAGAATACAGGAAATGAAAACATAATAAATTAATAAAATAAAAAGACATTATAAAATAGAGATCAGTTGAAAGTAGGTTGACTGAAATTGGTTGACTGAATCAACCACAGATACTCAAAAATTCCAGTCAAGAGAAAAGAGAGAAGAAAAAAGTTACCAATTTCAAAAGTTTATCACTATAGATCCTAGAGATACTAAAAGTTAGTAGGCTATTATTCATAATTTTTAAAAAGACTTATTTATTTATTAGAGAGAGAATGGGGGGAGGAGCAGAGGGAGAGAACTTTCAAGCCAACTCCCTGCTGAACAAGAAGACCAAATTGGGGCTTGATCCCAGGACCCCAAAATCATGACCCAAGCCAAAACCAAGAGTCAGATACTCAACTGACTGAGCCATCCAAGTACCCCTAAGCATTATTTTTATAAACTTGAAAATATGAATAAAAGGGACATAATCCTTGAAAAATACAACTTATCAAAACTAAATTTAAAAAAAAATATATGAATAATCATATCTTTATTCATTATATACCCAAATATATGGATAGGCATGTTTATATACATAAATTGAAAGAGAGAGAGAAAAAGAGAAAAGGAGAAAGGAAGAAAGAAAAATGCTACGATCTCTGTGGCTTTGCATATTACTTACGGATATAGGAAGTTAAAATTGTCACTTTTTCTCTGAATACATGCCCAGTAGTAATGGAGACCAAGTAAATCCAGTAATAAGAGGACCTGCTGTCTTTTAAAGAAAGTCTTTAGTAAATATATTAAGTCAATTAACAGGTCGGTTTCATTGAAATAACTCTAGGTCTTTCAAATAGAGAGTATCATACAAGACGGGGGTTGTACAAGACATAGAAAGGTGAGAAATGAATCAAGCTCAGTAAGGCAACACAGAGGTCAGCAATACCAGGAAAGAGCCATGCTCTCAGGGTGGAAAGGGCAAGGAAGGAGATGGCATGATCAGAGCCTAGAGCCAGGCTGCCTAGCTGTGCCGGAGGTACGGAAGAAACACACTGCCCCCTGAATAAGTGGAGACAGAAGGGAATAAATACCTGGTTTCTCCACTCATCATGCACCCCCAGGCTTCTGCCATAGAAGAAGCCTAATTTTTCCTGGAAATCAATGGGAAATGGGACTGATAAATGTTGATTCTTACAATCTAAAGGAAAGCGGTGGAAGGGTGGAGCCTGGATCTGAGAGCAAGCAGCAAGTTGACCACCGCAGGAATCTAATTAGATTCTAATGATTAAAGATCCAAAGCAACATGTACAGTAAAGTCTGGAAGCCAGCTTTCTCTGTTGAGGCCTACTATTGGTAGGTTTTCAGGTGGAGGGAACAAAGAATGCTTCCTTAAAATCTTGAATGAATTGATTGAGAGAAATATAACAAGAGCACAGGTTTTGGTCCCTGCTCTGGCTCTTCCACTTTCAAGCTACAGGCCTTCTTCAAGCCTTATATTTTTATTTTTATTTTTATTTTATTTATTTTTTATTTTTGTTCAAGCCTTATATTTTTAATCTAGAAAATGTGGATGGTTGTATTTGCCTTACTGAACAGATACAAAAATAAAAGAAATGATGGCTATAAGTGATTAGCACAATGGCCTAGCTGATAGCACACAATAATGGAAGATTATAATATTATTGGAAATTAGAAAAAAAACAATAAAAAGTGTATCTTACAAATAGCTTTATAAAAATCTTGCTTTATTTTTTCTATATTTATCAGTATAATTTTATTATTATAGTTCATTTAATCTAGATGCCATCTAATATGTTATTACTTTATGTACCTCTAAGAAAAAAAAACTCAACTATGACATAATATTTCATTACCCTTCTCACTGAATTGCATGTCACTAGAAGTTAAGCAGTTTTTGTTTAAAGTCAGCAGGAAGTTCCTGACAAAGTGGAATAGGAGGCCATATCAACACAACCCTGTACAATGCATGAATTGATCATATCAGCCTCATGCTGCTTTGAAATTTTTCATCTGCTCCATGGGATTATTGATTTCTTCTGCCTTCAAATTTTACTTAATACATGGTAGATGTCTTTTTGCATGGATCCCACAACAAAATGTAACACAGAGTCGCGTATTTACAAACCAAGTAAAACTGAGAAGCTAACTAAAAAGCTTCTGCACAGCATAGGAAACCATCAATGAAAGGAAACCTATGAAATGGGAAAAAATATTTATAAACCATATATCTGATAAGGGTTTAATATCCACAATACATGTAGAACTCCTACAACTCAATAAAAAAGATCCAATTAAAAATGGGCAGAAGATCTGAACATTTTTCTAAGAAGATGTATGATCAAAAGGTACATAAAAAGGTATCTAACATCCTTAATCATCAGGGAAATGCAAATGAAAATTATGATGAGATATCACCTCATATCTATTATCAAAAAACAACAGAAACCCCAAAACAAAACAAAATTCCACAAGGAATAACAAGTGTTGGTGAGTATGTGGAGAAAAGAGAACCCTTGTCCAGTGTTGGTGAGAATGTAAATTGCTGTAGTTGCTATGGAAAACTACAAAACATCAAGGCTCCCCCAAAATTAAAAATAAAACCTCATATGACCAGTCATTCCACTTCTGGGTATTTATCTGAGGGAAATGAAATCAGTCTCAAAAAGACATCTGCACCTTCATGTTCACTGCAGCATTATTCACAATAGCCAAGGTATGAAAACACCTGTTTTCATTCATAGGGGACTGCATAAAGAAGCTGTCATATAAAAAAAAATAAAATAAATAAAAAAAGAAGCTGTCACATATATACAAATGGAATATTATTCAGCCATTAAAAAAAAAAACAAGAAAATCCTATCATTTTCGATAATAAAGACAAACTTAAGGGCATTATACTATATGATCACTTCTATGTGGAATCTAAGAACAAACAAGTTCAACAAGAAAAACAACAAGAAAAACACCCATAGGTACAGAAAAGAGATTGGTGGTTGGTAGAGTCAGGGATTGGGGGGAGGACAACATGGATGAAGACACTCAAAATATATAAACTTCCAGTTGTAAGTCTTGGGGATGGAATATACAACATGGTGACTACAGTTAACAATACCGTATTGTATTTGAAGATGGTCAAGAAAGTTGATTTTAAAAGTTCTCATCACAAGCAAAAATAAATTATAACCTACAGTAATAGGCACTAACTCAATTTGTGATAATCTTATTGCAATAAATACACATACCAAATCATTATATTGTATACCAAAAAATAATTCGAAGTTATTTCAATAAAAAGTTCAGTTGAATTAAAAATACAAGGAGATGCATTGGTACACATACATTTTTTTCCCCTTTAGGTATCCTAAAGCATTTGTGTGTTACTTTGCTAGGAATTGTGGTCATTTCTCTAAAAATAAATTTCTTTCAACCTTATGAAATTAATGTCACATGGCACTCTCCCTGGAACTTTTGATATATAAAATAACCTCTGTTAACATAATGAGTCATAGCAAACTTCTGAAAGCTATTTGAAATGTCAACGAAACTCCAAACAAGTTTTTGTGAGAAATATACAAACTCTACTTATGTAATGACAGAATGATAAATATGCTCAAGTTAACACACCATGCCAAGGCTGTGATCTGATCAACAGCTGTAAAGTAACAATGATTATAAGATTCATCCTAATTTCAGATGTGATTCTCAGAATCTACAAAACATGACTATATTTCTCAGGTCCCAAGTCAAATCATGAAGAACCGAAAAGGACAGAAGTCAAAAAGGAGAGTCAAGCACAGACTTTGCTATGATAAAAGTCAACTTTTAATCCGTAGAAAATAATAATACCTACTTAAAGATTTACCAAAACCCAGAATATATTTTCAACTTTTAACTAACTATTGGATGCTATAAATCACGCATTACCAGAGAAATCTGTCTTTTTAGGTAAAAAATTTATAAGCATGAGTTTTATAGATTTTATTTTCTAAAATCAGCAATTCATGTTTGTCAAAAGTTTGGTTGAAAAACTGCATTTTACAGCATAGCTGGGATGAATAACAGTTAAAATGTTTTATTTTGGGGGAATCATCTAAGTCATTATAAACTAAAGAAAAGGAAACATGACACATGATCACTGTTTGCTCAGGAGTAGTGAACAGGCATGAAGATTCCAAAATTGAATGCAATGTGGGCGTGAAAAAAATATCATTATCAAAGCAAAGAATAACTAAGATGTGTGGTGGAACGTGGTGACTCATGGTATTAGTAATATGTTGCCAACGGTACCTAATATAGCATCGAATTACATTTTTTTATATCCTTGATAGGCCTGGTTAAACCATTCAACACCCCTGAGAGATGAATCAATGCATTTATCTCTAGCTTATAGAGGAAGGAAAATTTCAATAATCAGCTATTTTCAGGGGACCACAGAGTGGTAGAGATAAATTAACAAAGGTTGTGGCTTCTCTGTGATCTGGGCTCATCTTGACTCCAGGGTGCCATTAGCCAGAAGCTGTGACAGGTCCACTGTAGGCAGCCGGAGCCCCAGCCTGACAGGTAGTGATGGAGGACTGACTATCTGTTAAATCAACTCGAAGCCGAGAATGAACATTTGGGTTTTAGTTCATGAGACAGAGTAAAACCTCAGTGGGGTTCCAGAGGGAAGGGATATTCACAGATGCCTTGGCCTTGGATGCAGATTATTGTATCTAAAGACAGAATCAAAACCGTAAGGAAACACCATAGCATCTGGAGGCACAAGAATCTAATGAAGATGAAGATTTGATTCTTTTAAAATTTCAAGTTGTGGCAAAGGAGCTATGACCTTTCTGATCACCGAGACGTCAGGATTGAATAGGACCAATAAGGAAGCTTTTAAAGAATACTGCTCTCCTTTGTACCGGGACTGATCGGACCAGAGGGAAAATACACCTTTCCCCTCCTTAGAATAAAAATAAAAATATCTCAAGAGCTAAACCCCCTCCACTTTCCAAAATCTTCCTCAGTTTGCATCATTCTGTCTGCCTCTAACTTTTGCTCCTCAGATCAGAGATCACCCACCAATTAGAGGCGGGTCGACTAAATGAATTAACATGTAAAACATATATGTGTGTTTATTTTATTTTTTTTTTTATGTGTGTTTAACTTAGAACTGCTTGCATCTCAACTCATTAAGGTGATTAATAAAGCCGTCTGGGGTAACCAAAGCCTTGCGAGAAAACAAGAGTGCACACGAGTAAGATGCATCTCTGGAGGACCATACAGACTGATGGAGAAAGTGCAAATACACAATCGTAACAAAGGTGAAACAGAGCAAGTGCCAAATAGAAATGGAAATCCTGTCCTGTGGCCATCAGAGAGGGAATGACAAGCTGCCCCTGGGGAAATCGGTGCCGGGGAGGCTTTTCTAAGATCATATTTGAGTCTCTGTTGAAAGATTTCCATACATGATGCGGGGAAGATGACTTTAAACGGAGAGGCTGCAGGAGGAAAGGTTGAAAACCTTGAAAAGTGCACGTTGTGCTTGGAAAACTGAGAGGAGTGAGTTTTTCAAGGGAAGTGTAGGTTACAAGGAAGGATGATTATGCTTCAACCTGTTAGAGCCTTTGGTGCGTTGGCCGCTTATTCCAACTGGCTTTGGGTTGTCTTTCTGCTTCATTGTCTTTCAGTGCAGATTATGGTTGAGCTTCCTTGTCATTGCAAAACTCTATTGTTTCATGCGGTGTTTTTTTTTTCCCCCTCTAACAACATTCCCTGTATGTCTCATCGCATATTCTTTCCTACAGTGTGCCATCACCCCCTTGGAGCAGGTGGTGGAGTCTTATTTCTCTCCTACTGACTCTGGGCTAACCTGCTGACTTGTTGGTAACAGACAGAACACAAAGGAAGGGATGCTGCAGGGCTCCTAACACGAGGTGGGACAGGGACCCGTGGCTCCTGCCCGGTTCTCTTAGGTCACCATTCTCAGGATACTCCCTCCTGGGACGTAGCTGATATGCTGTGAGGGGCTCAAGGGGGATGCACAGGTCGCTTGCAGGCACTCGAGCAGACAGTACCATGTGATCCCAGCCAGAGTCCTCCTATCCTAGCACAGGTGTCAGACCTGGGGACTGAAAAACCCTGTTAGAAACAGGTCCCCAACCTTAGCTGCTTCAGCCTCCCTCTCAAGTCACCCCCAGAAGTTGAGTCTACAGCCCCTGAAGTCTCAGACATTGTGGGCCACAGGATGGCCTTTCCTTCAGCTTATCCTTTCTGCTTTAATGTTCTACAGACTTTGCGAGCATAATCAAATGCTGTTTCGTGTCACCAAGTTTACAGTGCTTTATCATGAAGCAACAAGAACTGGAGTACCTCTCCCTCCTAAGTAAGGAAGTATTGCGGGGACATGTTTTCCAGCTAGTCTCTATACCACAGCCCTCACTGAACCTTAATGGGGGCACGTGATTATGCTCTAGACAGTGACACATGCACAGACGTGATGTGTGCGTGTCTAGGCCTGGCCCATAACACCCTGCAGCCCACGACTACATGCTCACGGGCAGTTCTATGATGCAACTTAAACCATCAAATAAAAATAATGCCCTTCAAGACAGCAGGGAAATAAGACAGTAGGAACCTACGACTTTGACACTCTACTTAGACTATTACAAGAATGAAATAAATATTTATCATTTGTTAGAGCTGCTTAATCTTACACTAACTGTGACATATGCAGTATGTCAACTTCTCTAAAAAAGGGACTGAAAAGCACTGCAAGCTATCACATAGAATTGCCAGATCATTTATTTCAGCCAGCTTGTTTTGGATACTGTTCTTCAGCATTATACACAAAGATGGCAACAGGAGAAAAGGGCTTGGAGTGTAAGTTTAAACTCTCAATGACAGTGTCGATTCGACCTCAAGTAATTTTGAAAATAGGTCAATAAAAAGATGGAGTAAGAGCAAGTATTGAGAACTTGCTGCCCACTTTCAATTTCAAGATAACAAAGGTGATTCTCTTTGCTTTCTCAACCTAAGAGAAAGAAACAGAAGCAAAACCTCTATTTTAATGAAACAAAGAGGCATTTACAAATCAGAAAACTATATCTGGAAATTGAAAAAGGGGGACCATTAAGTAGCTAACAAGGAAAAGGACAGTCAACCTGGGTAGACTCATGGTGCAGATGGAGTGGAAAGGATTGGTTTCCACAAGAAGCAAGGCAGCTTTAAACCATAAAAGGAACTGCAAGGAACAGTATAGATGGATGCTATAGTATATTGCATACTGGCTTCCATTTTTTTAGCATTTTATTTATTTATTCATGAGATGCACACAGAGAGAGGCAGAGACACAGGCAGAGGGAGAAGCAGGCTCCCTGCAAGGAGCCCGATGTGGGAATCGATCCTAGGACCCCAGGTTCATGACCTGAGCCAAAGGCAGAGGCTCAACCACTGAGCCACCCAGGGGTCCCAGCCTTCCATTTTTTGAAACTCATCTTATCAAGAGTTGGCATCTATTCCCCAACCCTTAAATCTGCACTAGCTTTAAAACTTGCTCAACAGGTTTAAGTACTTCTCCTCTTGCTGTTGGGACTCCGCCTTCCAGACTAGCCTGTGGAATAATAAGGGAGGACCCAGGCCTAGTGACAGTGGTAACAGAGCTGTGTTAATCCAGCTATCCCCCAACAGTTGAAGCAGCTGACTCCTGACCCCATGAATAAGCCCAGCCAACACCAACCAAGCCCAGTACGTACATATCATGAGAGCTGTACTCTTTGACTCTAATATTGAAATAAAAAATAAATGGTTGCTTTAAGCCACCCATTTTTGGGGGGTTGTTTATTACATGTAAAACAGTGAGAAATCCCAAAAGAACTGACAAACCACTGACATAAGTAAAAGACACTGCACCCAAAATTGAGCTCCCCTAGGAAGATACTGAAATAATTCCACATCATAGGTAAAAGGAACTGAAGGAAGGAAGCATGTGCCTTAGGCTCAGGTCATGATCTCCAGGCCCTGAGACCGAGGCCCGCACCAGGCTCCCTGCTCAGTGGGGAATCTGCTTCTCCCTCTTCCTCTGCTTGCCCCTCTGCCTGCTTGTGCTCTGTCTCTCTGTCAAATAAATAAATAAAATCTTTAAAAAATAATAACTAAGAAAAAGGGGGGAGAAAAAAGAATGGAAAAATACATTAGAAGTACAAAAATATTTTCCTAATTGAAACAGTATCCATTTAGCTATTCATTAGGCATCATACTCATTTTCAATATCATGATAAACATGAACCTATGAATCTAATCCAGCTTCCACTGATTGCTCTGAATCACCTTGGGCCATCAGAAAATTACACATGGAGGCATGTCAATTTTTTGTAACCTCTGTCCCCAAAATTAACTTTTTTGCAAATTTAGAATTAATATTTTAATTTCAAGATCTATCAAAAAATATTCGGGCTTATTTGAAACAACATTTGGTTAATATTATAGTTGTAGGTTTTTTAAAATTATGTTTAACATGGTGGGATCTTAAACCTCTTCTTCTAAAACTTAGCACTTATCTGTATATGATTAGAAAATAGTTAGAGGAATATATGCTCAACTATTAACAGTAGCTACCCTAAGAAGAGTAATAGTGGGGAGGGGGACACTAGGCATTCATTAGATTCAATTTTTAAGTATACTTTTAAAATCTATACTATAATACACATTTAATATATAGCAAGTCATCTGTTTAAATATGCTTTTTACAATATACTTGGAATATTTTATACATTATATTTATGTGAGCTTAATCAATGGAAGAAAATTATTCTTCATATATGGAAGGGAGAAAGTTTAATGAAATTTGGAACACATGATGAGGTCAGAGACAATGGCAAGTATAAACATTCTTAAAAACCTTAAAATGGGAATTAAAAATGACTAAAGTGATTGTGATGTGGAGACATTTAGAACCTTTACCAAGTCATATGATTCTTCTTTTATGGCTTAAAAAACTTAAAAAAAATTAAGTATCTAGAAATACCTTAGAAGAAACTTGAGGAAGAACACAGATTAAAAAACCACCACCAACAACAACAGGTAATGAATCCCAGACATGGGGGCATTGCCCTCATGATCTACTTACCTTCCAAAGGTTGCATCTCCAAATATCATTACATTAGAAGAATAGGCTTCAACATGAGAATTTGGAGGGGGGAGGGGGCACAAATATTTAGTTGACAGTGTTTTGCCACCTTCTTTAGTACGTCAGGATGAACACCAAATTGGTGGTAGGATTTTACATAGGGTGATTGCATCATCGGATGGAACTGAAAGATTAGATATGAAGGCAGAGAAAGGGAAGCAGATGATCAGGCTGTTATCCCAATCTATTTGTTTTTCAGGAGGAAATGCTGGTGGAGGATTATGGTTGTGTTTCCTATTAGAACTCTAGGATGACACTTCTCAAGCTTGGAAGAGGCTATATCTAAGTAAACAGAGCAGTACATCGTAGTTAGGCAGACTGAGATGTGAGCCCTGTTCTGATTCCTGTGTGGGATAAGCAGAACATAGACTTGCACGCATATCCCCAAAATCAGGCATGATAATTTATAGAATATCTAGTTGGGGAGTTGACAGAAGTAGTGGCCATGCCAGGGGCAGAGGCAAAGGTCCTGGCAGACAGCATGTATCCCTACGTATATGAGTTACAAGCAGAATTTTAGAAGACTCAAAAAACCACCAAACACCAGTCAAAGCCATAGGACAGCTCTAGGTTTTTAAATCTCTTCCAAGGAGATTCCAAAGTATAGTCAAAGTTGAGAACCACTGCCTTTGGGAAAATTTTCTAACAGACATGAAATTCTCCAACTTCAAGAAAGCATTGTGTGATGCACTTTCATATATAATATGTTTAATTTCATGCTAATCCCAAGGGTAGAAAGAATCGACCTTACTTTCCTGATGGTAATCTTGAACCTTAAAGTAAATGAGTTGCTCAGATGACCTGGGAAGTAGGGATGGGATCCAAATGGATTCTTTACTTAAAATTGAACTTTTTTTCTCATTTAACATATCTGTTAACACACACTGTTTTCTGTGCTTTCTATCCTTGTGTAGTCTACATACTTTATGAAATACTTCTTTGGATATTCTCTCTGGAAAGAGCATTGTACAAGGCCTCCATCTCTTCTGGTAATACCTCTTTCTCCAGAATTATAAGTGAATATGCAGTTAAGGACACAGGATCATTACACCTTCCACTTTGATATCACTCTTTAAAGATCTTCTAAGCTCAGGAATTCCCGTGAGTTAAAAGGAGATTCTTTCTCTGACAGATCAGTTTAAGCAATAAGACATTTTACCCCCATTTTTACCTAAAGATACTGAGATCTATAAGAACTATGACATAATTAAGCCAAGATTTATAGAGATACTACTGTACGCAAGGTGCCATTCCTGACATCAAGAAGTGCAAAGCCTTGTAGGAGAGCCAAACACAATAATGACCATAAATCACTATGTGCAGATACTGTGCCAGAGACTCTACCTGCAAAGTTCAATTAACCTTCAGAGCAGAGTTACAAGTTAGGGGTCATTATTTCTATTTTACAAAAGAGGAAATTGAGGAAACAGAAATTAAATTACTTGTCCATAATCACGCAGCTAATAAGATATAAAGCCTGAATACAATGCGATATGTCAAGATAGTAGAAATAGAGTTGGATATGTTTATCTCATATTTAAAATAAGGCAAGGAAAGCTTCAACAAATAGGTAACACCTGAGCAGGTGTCATTTGAAGTTTAAATGAGAGTCTGACAGACAAATCACAAAGACCATACATAAAATGTAACATAACACATGATGTACCTTGCATATGAGGTACATTTTTTTCTGTTGTACCAATCTCGGGGATCCATCCTCAAGATCAATTGGTTAACCACTAATATGCCAAGCAAAGTCAAGTATATTCTTGGAATATAACTTTAATTTCTTTTAAACATTTTATTCTAAGTGAGTGAGAAAAGGAAGGATAATCTCTGGATTAGGCACTATCCTTTGATAAACTTTCCCCAGTAAGAGATGCTGGAGGCCCATAATGAGTTTGAGAGGCACTGCAAGCCCACAGAGGGGCTGATGTTCTAGTTAATGGTCCAGATCTCCAGGCCTCATTCCCTGCAGAGAAGTAGCATAGAGGTCAACCTAGGTACTACCCTGATTTCCAGACATCTCTGAAAATGATGGTTCACATCTCTGTCTCATGGATCGCATTTACCACATGATATCGCACTTACTCACTTTTATGCCTGTGTTGCCCACTATACTACAAACTTCTACAGGGAAACAATTGCATTCCACAGCACCTATACACAGTTTCTGGCACCCACTCTTCTATGTTGAATTTAATGTAAACAGTATCACTTAGTGATTGTAAACATCATCCAAAACTAAAATGACAGCCTATTAACCTAGCTTGAAACACCAAATCACTCCCTTACTTCAGAGGATCTATTGGCATTTCCACAGTGACTCAAACCAGAATGTGGTGGTAGATGCCAAAAGAGCCAGATGTACTTCACTATCCATTTTCCTTAGGCTTTTTAGGCCATATGGCTCTTACCATTCCTATAATGAGACTTCAGGTTTAAGATTCAGAAGTCCATCATTTCCAGAATGCATAGCCCAGACACAGATCCCAGGCTATTTTTTTCCCAAGTTGACTTGGCTCTGGATCATGGTGTGATGAATTTATTATGTAGAGCAGCAGGCATGGTGCTTTTTAAAAAGAAAAGTGCCAGAAACAGAAGCCCATTGATAAAAAAAAAAAAAAAGAAGAAGAAGAAGAAAAAGAAAAAAGTCAAAACTTTGCCAATTTTCTCCAAATACCATCAGAGTAAACTATCATCAAATACGAGTCGTTTCCCCCATAAATAACAGCATGGAACAAATTTATTGCATTCTCAACTCCTTTGAAAAGATAAAAATAGCCTCAGAAAGCTTATCTAATTATCCTGCATATATACAGCAACATGTGAACATTAGGGTATGTTATTGACTAACCGAACAGCTAAGACTCCTGAGAACTTCACAGAAGAATCCAAGAGGATATGAGCTAATAATGATGGCATTAAAAGGATGTACTGATCTTTGTAGTACAGTTTGAAGCCCATAAAGAATTGCAAATGACAACAACTACATTTTGATGTGCAGATAAGGTCTAACATAAGGGAACTTTGCCTTCAAGCCTTTTATAATAATGTACCATAAACTCAAGGGATCCTCTTCCATTTTTCTATAGAAGCACAGATTTTGCTTAATTTCCTGACACTGCACCTTTGATTACTACAGAATGTCTCTACTCCTATGACACTCCACTAAACCTAATTATACTGCCATTTTCCAATTTATATTGGAATCACTACGATTAAAAGTCTGGCTTCTAGTTATATCTCTTCTCTGCATAAAAATACAGGTAGTAAATATGTCTAATACCATCACATGTGAATGCTAGCAAAAGAAAATTAGGTAACTAACCAGTGGTTTCCTTTAAAAGTTCATATTAAATTTAGATGATTAAAGCACTAACTACTAACGTTGATGAAGTCGGGACACTAGCCAAAACTGTCCAGGAAATTCAACATCGAAATTGGAGCACTAACTTGAATGCAGATCATTGAGAATAAACACAGTCTTCATCATGTTATGAAATCCAAACCACTGACATGTCATTGGGTTTTTGCTGTTAGAATATCCATTTTGTCAGCTAGCCATAAACATCCAATTTTTTTCTTTAATGGGAAGAATTGTCCATTCTGTGGTATGGAAAGGAAGCAAAGCCACAAATGCCGGAAACACTTCACTATTCTTCACCTGTACTTACCTCTGTTTAACTTCCTAAAAACATTATAATAAAAACAAAAACCACTTTCTCTACAAATAGCTCAAATATGGAGACTAATAGTTGGTATTTTTTTTAAAGATTTTATTTATTTATTTGACAGAGAAAGGGAGCATGAATGGGGTGGGGGAGGGGTTGAGGTAGAGGAAGAGGAGGAGCAGGCTCAATCCCAGGATCCTCAATCCCAGGATCCTGGCATCATGACTTGAGCTGAAGGCAGATGCTTCACCTGCTGAGCCACACAGGCACTCCAAGAGCTGGTATTTAATTCTACCAGCAAGAAGGTATATTGAAAGCTCATGAACAACATACAATTGAAGTGAAAAAGAAAGCTAGTCTGGAAGAACAGCAAGGCATTCATGGAATAGAAAATATTAAAAATGTAAGATCGAATAAGCACATAGTACAAAAAAATCATACTAATAAATTAGACTGTCTAGTAATTGCAGCAAGTAAGGATTTAAAAGGTGAAATTGAATTTGCTAAAACTGAAGTTTTTGAACAAAAAGATTTCCAACTGTAGGACTTATCTTGAACAAGTATATAAATATATTGGGAAAATATAGTATTTTGGAGTCTTGACTAGGCTCAGTAGGAAAAAAGAAATCAAAATTCATAATATAAGGTATTAGGGGTTCTGAGTACCTGAAATCCTTCATTTACTTCAGATCTTGTGATTGCATAATTGTTTCTAGTTGTGTCATAGGTCGTTACAATAAAAAGGCAAATAAATAAGGATGCATAAAGATTATTACACTAGTATTCAGTGCAGAGATAAACAGAAACAATCTAAATGTCTAACAAACTGAGAACAAATAAAATATCTTTAAGTTATGCTATGTTTTGGCAAATTGAATTTAAATTAAAAAAAGATTATATTACAAAGCTGTAGGGATCAAGACAGCATGGTGCTGTCACAGAAACAGACACACAGATCAGTGGAACAGATGGAAAACCCAGAAATGGACCCACAACTATGTGGTCAACTAATCTCTGACAAAGCAGGAAAGAAAATCCAATAGAAAAAAGACAGTCTCTTCAACAAATGATGTTGGGAAAACTGGACAGCAATATGCAGAAGACTGAACCTAGACCACTTTCTCACAGCAGACACAAAATGAATGAAAGACCTAAATGTGAGACAGGAAACCATCAAAATCCTAGAGGTGAAAGCTAGCAGTAACCTCTCTGCTCTCTGACAGTGGTCATAGGAACTTCTTACTGGATACATCTCCTGAGGCAAGGGAAACAAGCAAAAACAAACTCATGGTATTTCACCAAGATAAAAACTTCTGCACAGCAAAGGAAATAATCAGTAAAACTAAAAGGCAAACTTTGGAATGGGAGAAGATATTTACAAATGACATATCTGATAAAGGGTTATATCTAAAATCTATATAGAACTTATAAAACTCAATACCCTAAAAACAAATAATCCAGTTTAAAAAAAAGGGCAGAAGACATGAATATACAGATGTCTAGCAGGCACATGAAAAGGTGATCGGCATCACTCATCTTCAGAGACATACAAATCAAAACTATAATGAGAATTACCTCATGCCTGTCAGAAAGGCTAACATTTACAACACAGGAAACAACAGATGTTGATAAGGATGGAGAAAAAGGGAAGCACTTGCACTGTTGGTGGGACTGCAAACTGGAGCAGTCTGGAGAACAGTATGGAACTTCCTCAAAAATGTAAAAATAGAGCTTCCCTATGACTCAGCAACTACACTGCTAGGTGTTTATTCAAAGGACACAAAAATACAGATGCAAATGGATATGTGCACCTTGATGTTTATAGCAGCATTACCAACAATAGCAAAATTATGGAATGAGCCCAAATGTCTAACAAATGATGAATGGATAAAGAAGTGTGTGTGTGTGTGTGTGTGTGTGTGTGTATGTGTGTGTGTGTATAAAATAGAATATTACTTAGCCATCAAAAATACTAAAATCTTGTCATTTGCAATGACACGGATGGAGCTAGAAAGTATTATGCTAAGTGATATAAGTCAGTCAGAGAAAGACAAATAATACATGATTTCACTCATATGTGGAGTTTAAGAAATAGAACAGATGAACATAGAGGAAAAAAAGAGACAAACCATTAAAAAAGACTCTTAACTATAGAGAACAAACTGATGGCTACAGGGCGGTAGGGAGGAATGGGTGATGAGGATTAAGGGGAGCACTTGTGATGAGCACTGGGTGTTGTATGTAAGTGATGAATCATTAAATCCTACACTTGAAACTAATATTATACTGTATGTTAACTAACAGTAATGTGTTTATTTATTTTTTAAAGATTGTGTTTATTTATTCATGAGAGACACGGAGAGAGGCAGAGACACAGGCAGAGGGAGAAGCAGGCTCCCTGTGGGGAGCTGGATGTGGGACTCAATCCCAGGACCCCGGATCACACCCTGAGCTGAAGGCAGAAGCTCAACCACTGAGCTACCCCGGTGTCCAAACCAACTGGAATTTAAGTAAAAACTTGAAACTATAAAAAAAAATATTTTTAGATTATTAAATAATGTGAAAACATATAAATAATGTTAAGGGGGAGAAAAGATATGATCTCATTAAAAAATATAGAATAAAGATTGTTAAGTATCTCAAGTTAATAGAGACTGATAAATATATATATTTAATTTTGTTCTTAATTTAACTTTCTAAATACTCTAAAATTATTTTTATAGTAAAAGATACATTTTAAAAGCTTTAAAATATTTATAAGTCTAAAATAACTCCTATAGAAATTGCTTTTCTTTTCTATACACAGGGACCATTTTACCTAATCTTCACTAATTTGATTATATCCCCACTATTTCATACTATAAAAAGGAATTTCAGACCTTCCACAATTCACAGTTGTTTCTAAAAGAATCATTTCACCTTTCTCTTTACTAAGAAACATAAATTTATCTTGGGCAGCAAGAATGAAGGCTGTCACCCTAGTTTCTAGATGTGAACTACCTACTCCAAGCAGATGAGGGACAGAAAAAAATGACTAGGATATTCTATATTCATTAGAAGTTTACTCTTTTAAGGAATGTATCTGCTACAGAACGGGAACCAAAAGTCAAAGGGCTTTGATATGATTAAAAAGATATCATTGTTGGGTCCTTTTATGTGACAGAAACTGTGCCAAGTTCCACTTAAAAGAAAGACCACGAGAAGAACTGTGTTTCACTTCCATCCTTCAGTTCTAAACAAGTCAAGGTGCATCTACTGAGGCCCAATTATGTGCTAGACATGGGCACTGGGGAAAAACATCTTTCACTTGCTTAAAATTATCAGAAATAACTATGTTGTAATTGTAATTATGTAAATGCAACTGTGAGAGTTAAGGGCCGAGGGAACAATTCCCCAAATTAAACATGAATAAACAATTTTCAGAATCCCCCTTTCGTCTGACAATAAACAGCCCAGTGGAATATAAACTGTGGAGATCCTCTTGTCCCCAGGGTGGTTTGCTGTCATATTCCAAAGACCCAAAGCCTTATGAATCTGTTCTGGTCCTATCCAGTTTTAACTCTGCTAGCTTAGAGCTGTTACTAATCCAATTGTGTGTGTGACCTGGCGAAAGTGGACAGCATAATAGAGCTGTAGCTATTTTGACAATGTCATTTCTTTGATAGGTTCCAGTTATGCAGTTTCATCTATGATTTAGATGCCAAGTTCTCCATGCTTTAGTAATAATTCACCTGTTTTTATGACGCCAGGGGAATAATGACACCCTGGGATTTATTCATGCCCTCCAGCTCTGCTTCAGATATTTTTAACACTCTCAGTAATACTATGTTGTACTTCATACAAGTCCTGACCAATAATGTTTCTTGAAAAACAGAATTCAATTCAAATAAAACAGAAGGGTGACCCAAAGGAGGTGTTTTTTTTGTTTGTTTGTTTGTTTTTTTTTTTTTTTATGTACTGCAATCTAACTCTTCTCATAAGTGAGGCACAATACTACTTTTTGCTTAATTGAAACTGTAAAGCCTGACAAATTTCTCTCTTCCTCTAGCCATTCCTAAATCTATAGTCAAATATCTCATTATATTTTGCCTCTCAGTTTACAATCCAGTCATAGGAAACTTCTTGTTATTCCTTAAGTCCATATGCTCTCTTAGACCTGTTACTCCCTCTTGCTTTCTCTCTGGAGAGTCATGATCTTTTGTTCTTCCCCACTCCTCCCACAAAATCCCAAGCTTCCTCTGGATAATTCTTACCAACCAACACTCAATCTAGGTTGTAGAATGAATAAATGAATAAATGCCCCTATTCTACAGGAAATTTGGATATGCCCTAAGATCCATTAATATTTGTTTCTTTGACTATTTAGTTGATTAAATGATTTTTACTTGATTTTATATGGTAAAGTTGTCATCCAGTGTTGGCTAAAGACAAACCATCCTGGCATGGTCACTGATACAACCAGAATAGATAGTCAATATGGCATATGCTAAAATTATAGAAGCACATATATTAAAGACAGAAGTTTTTGATGTTTTTCTTTTCTTTTTTTTTTTTTTTTTTTTTTTTGATGTTTTTATTTTCTAGGTCTGTCTGGTTAAGCATAAATTTTGGAGGGAATTTAAAATAATTGTTATTGATCACTTCCAGATTGGTAGTATGAGGTTTTCTATGGACCAGCTCTCTAAAGAAACAATCATAATTGATGAAAATGATATTAAAAAAAATTAGGTGCTCCAAACATTATCCCAAGGGCACAAAGAAAGTTAAGAAACACATAATCAAGAAAATATACTGTATCTGAGTATGAACAGTAAAAATCTATTACATTTGAGCCTTTTCCTGCTCCATCTTTCCCTGGCCCCAGTCAGCATGATGAAAGCTCCAATCTTGGTAGATGTAACCAAGAAGATGGTTCTCCCTCTCTCTGCCAAGCTCACAGTGGATGGGCAAGCCACTAGCATTTCTCATAACCCCAAGCTCCATGTTACTGAGGCTAAATTCCAGAAAATACAGTCAAGGGATATGGGGCTCCAATTTCTCCCAGTTACTAATCATTAGGCAGAGGTTGTACTTCATGTGTGACCAAGAAGAAAGAGACCTCAATCACCCTCTAGAGTTTAGAGGTTCAATGCCAGCAAGCTATGACCTCTTCCCAGTATACTGATCATAAGGAGTAATGTCACTTTGGGAAAAGTAGGGTATTGTCCCACACGAGGTATGGAATAGTGCCTCAGAGACTATCCAGGGGGAGACAGGTAGGCCATAAGGACAGATTGTGAGAAAGTTAAAGTCCAAGAGTGCTCTCAAAACAATGAAGATTTTGGTGGTGAGCAACTAAGAGGAGGCTGGTAACTCTTGTTAAATCATATGACAACTAGTTTACCAAAAAGAACCAGAAAAAGAGACTGCCAAGAAGAGTCCTCCTAGAGTCATAATCAATCTCAGAGACTGGCTTTAAAATTAAGTCTGCAAGGAGTTTGAGTTTAATTGGATCAAACTGTGGAGTAATTCATGCCTCAGGGTTTTGTTAAAACAATACTCAGATAACAATTTGTAAAGCATAAGAGCCAAGTATAATACCAAGAGGCAGCTGACTTAATCGAGTGCTCAGGGCAAGAAACAGTCAAAGAAGACCCTGCTAAAGAACCATCACACCAGTGTGATTTGCATAGGTTAAGATTTCCCCCATTGAGACATAATGGCAGAGGTTTCACACCATGAGGAAACAAACTTCATGAAAACAGGCAAAGTCTCAAAACATTAAAGAAACAATATCAACAGCTCTGGAGTGAGGGGAAGAATTCATACAATTTATTACCCAGTAGTCAATTAAAAATTATGAACCATGTAAAGAAACAAGAACAGGGGACCCAAGGGGGAATAGGCAGGCAAGAGAAATGGCCTATGAAAGGGCCCAGATCTTGGACATAAAGACATCAAATCAGCAGTTAAAAATGTAGTCATAGAACTAACGGGAACCATGTTTAACAAAGGAAGCAAAAACTTCATGACAATGTCTCACTAAAAAAGAGAATTATTGATAGATACTATAAAATTAATAAAAATTAAAGTACAAAATTATAAAAAGAACACAATAGAAATTTCGAGGTTGAAAAGTATAATAACTGCACTAAAAATTTCACTAGAGGGCTTCAATAGCAAATTTAAGCTGACAGAAGAAAAAAAAGAGCAAATTTAAAGATAGATCAATACAGATTTTGCAATCTGAAGAATAGAAAGAAAATAAATGAAGAAAAATGAACAAACCCATGGAGAAATGTGGGACACTGTTAAGTGTACCAACATATGCATAATAAGAGTACCTAAAAGAAATAAAAGAACAGAAAATATTCAAAGAAATAATGAGTGAAAGCTTCCCAAATCTGAGGAAAATCCTTAACCTATACATCTAAGAAGCTGAATGAATTTCAGAGAGACCAAATGCAAAATGATTCACAACTAGACACATCATACTCGAAATATAGAAAACCAAAAACTAGGAGGAAAATCTTCAAAGCAGCAAGAGAAAAAGAACTTGTCATTACAAGGGAACTCCTATAAAGCCAATACCCAATTTTTCACCAGAAACAATGGAGGCCAGGATGAAGTGGAATGGTGTGTTCAAAGTGCTGGGGGTGGGGTGGGGGGAATCTCATATTCAGCAACAATAAGACTTGGATGAAGGCAATATAGACTTTCCGAAATAAACAAAAATGGAGAGAATTCATTTCCAGCAGATATGTCTTACAGTAAGTACTAAAGGAAGTTTTTAAGGCTGAAAGCAAAAGAACCAGATAGTAATTAGCATATACACACACACAGACATAGGTAAAGATAACTATGGAATTATTAAATACAATATAAGTACATATTTCTTCACCTTTCTTAAGTAATTTAAAAAGGAATTTTATGAAACAATATGAATATAATTATATTTTGGGATTACAGCATATAAAAATATATGTATGTGATAATAATAATGCAAAAGAGGTGAAAAAGAGCACAGCTGTACTGAAGTATGAACATGACATTAGTAATAAACCGAATCCAAAAGACCAAAAGAGAAACAGAAATGGCGAATTAAAAAATTAATAGCAAACTCTATAAATACATACTTGTTCTCCTTTTTCTCTCAACTTTTTTAAAAATGTAAAAGTATATAAAGTAATTATTATAACAATAGATTGATGGTTTTGCTCATGTATATATATGAAATGTACAATGATAATAACACAAAAATGGGGAAGAGGAAATAGAGCTACATAGAAGTAATTTGTCTCACCAGAATTAAAATAAATCAAAAGCATGTGCTGATAAGGAAACTGCATATGGTAAGTCCTAGAACAGTCACTAAGAAAATAATTTAAAAAGCATAGACAAAAACACATAAAAGAAATTAAAATGTCATATACTAGAAAATACTCAATACAAGGGAAGTTTAGAGGAATAAAAGAAGAATGGAGGAATAAAATAGACATGAGATTTATTGAAAGCAAAAATAAAAGGGCAGACATAAATTCAACTATATCAATCATAGTATTAAATTTGAGTGGCTTAAAAAATCCAGTCAAAAGACAGAAACTTGTCAGGTTGGATTAAAAACAAGATCCATCTATATGCTATCTCCTGGAGATACACGATAGATTCAAAGATAGAAAAGTAAGAAGATGGAAAAGGATATATCATGCAAATAGCAACCATAAGGAAGCTGGTGTGGCTATACTAGGACAAAATCAATTTAAAATGTGACTTGATTAGGTAACTGGCCCACCATTAAGCTACAAGCATTCTTATACTAAAAATAAATAAATAAAATGTTATTAAAAATAAAGAGGAGCATATTAAAATGAGAAAGTGGCAATCAATAAAGAAAATATTATAATTATAAACATATATACACCTAACAGCAGAGTCCCAAAAGACATGAAGAAAAATTGACAGAATTTAAAAAGAAAAAGAATTTAAAAGATAATTTATAATAGTAATATGGTTTCACTCATACAGGGAATATAAAAAATAGTGAAAGGAATTATAAGGGAAAGGAGGGATAATGAGTGGGAAAAATTAGAGAGGGTGACAAAACATGAGAGACTCCTAACTCTGGGAAACGAACAAGGGATAGTGAAAGGGGAGGTGGTGGGGGATGGGGTGACTGGGTGACAGGCACTGAGAGGGGCACTTGACGGGATGAGCACTGGGTGTTAATGCTATATGTTGGCAGGTCGAACTTCAATAAAAAAATAAATTAAAAATAAATATAATAGTAATAATTAGAGACTGCCATAGCCAATTTCAGTAAAGGAGAGAAGAACTAGACAGAAGGTCAAAAAAGAAATAAAAGACTTAGACATTAGAATGCATCTAGACCTGACCAACATTTCAACCAAAACCAACAGAATATAAATTATTTTATTTTATTTTATTTTTATTTTTTTTATTTTATTATTTTATTTTTTTATATAAATTATTTTAAAGTGCACATAGAAAGTTCTCCAGTAGAAACTTTATGTTGCCCATTAAAGATTCCTCAATACAATTTAAAGTATTAAAATCATATAAAATATAACCTCTGACTACAACGGAATTAAATTAGAAATAAGCAAAGGAAGAAATTTTGGAAATTCACAATTACATGGAAATTAACAAACACTTTTAAATAACTAATGGATCAGAGAAGAAACCACAATATTAATTATAAAATGCTTTGAAATGAATGAAAACAAAGATAAAACATATCAAAAATTAGTAGATACAGCAAAAATCCTGCATAGATGGGAAAATTATACCCATAAGTGCTATTTTAAAAAGAAGAAATATATCAAATAAATAACCTAGACTTTCATCTTAAAACAATGAGGGGGGGAAAAAGCAGTTAAAACTATAGCAGTGGAAGGATATAATAAAATTATGACAGAAATTAATGGAAAAGAAATTATTTTTAAAAAAGAAAAAAATAAGCAAATCCAAATGTTCGGTCTTTTAAAAGATCAACAGCATTGAAAACGTTTAGTTAGGGTAAAAAAGAGAGAGAGAGAAAGGACTCACATTTTTATAATCAGGAATGAAAGTGAGATATTACCAATGACAATTGTAGGGCAACAATTTTGGCAACTTAGTTGAAATGGATAAATTCCTAGAAAGGCAGGAAGTATAAAAATAAGAATAAACAGAGAATCTGAATAGACCAATAGCAAGTAAAGGGATGGAATTAGTGATTTTAAAACTTCTCACAAAGAAAATCTCAGTGCCAGGTAACCTCATTGGTGAATTCTACGAAATATTTAAAGAGAAATTAATACCAATTCTTCAGAAACCCTTACAAAAAAATATAAGAAAGGAAGATAGACTTCCCAACTCATTCCATGAGGCAAGTGTTACCCTGATGCCAAAACCAGAGATAGACATTCCATAAATAATAAATAAATTAATTAATTAATTAATAAAAGAAGAAGAAAGAAAACACAGAACAATATCATGAATAAAGGCACAAAAATTCTCAATAGAATTCTAGCAAAGAGAATCCAGCAAGACATAAAAATGATTAAACATGGTCTATCCCAAAGATAGAATGGTGATTGAACATTAAATTTAATTAATATGGTACATCAATATGAAAAGGAAAAAATATATAATCATCTCAATAGTCACAGAAAAAAGCTTTTGACAAATTCTGATGTCATCATGAAAAAAAAACACTCAACAAACTAATAATAAGTTAAAAAAAAAAACTTCCTCAATATGAAAAAAGGCATCTGTAGAAATCCTACAGCTAACAGCATACTTAATGGAAAAGACTGAATGCTTTCCCTTTAATACTAGGAATAAGACAAGAATATCCACTCCCACTTCTACTCAACTTGCACTTTCTGATTTCAAAATTGACTGCAAAACTACAGTAATCAAGACAGTATGAAACTGGAATAAGGATAAATATAAATATCAATGTAGCAGAATTAAAAGTTCAGACATAAACCTTTGTTCGATCCTTACTCAATATGGATCAAAGGCCTAAATATAAGAGCTAACACTGCAAAACTCTAAGAAGAAAACAAAAGAAGAAGAAGAAGGAGAAGGAGAAGAAGAAAGAAGAAGAAGAAGAAGAAAGAAAACATAGATGTGTAACTGGGTGACCTTGGACTAGGCACAGTTCTTAGTTATGACACCAAAAGAACATATCAGCAAAGAAAAAATAGACAAATTGGACTTCATCTTTTTTTTTTTTTTTTTTTTTTTGGCACTGAAAGATCCTTATCCTGGAAGCTCAAAGACAACTCAGATAATGGGAAACAATATTTGCAAAGTATGTGAAACTTTTATCTACACAGAAACTGCTATACTGATGTCCATAGCAACATTATTCATAAGATCCAAACAGCAGAAACAATCCAAATTTTCATCAACTGATGAGCAGGTAAATAAAATGTGCTATATCCATACAGTGAAATATTATTCAGCATTAAAAAAAGGAATGAAATACTGATACATACTACAAAATGGATGACCCTTGGAAATATTATGCAAAGTGAAAGAACCCAATCACGAGGGTCCACTTGTTTTTGGTTTGTAAATTGGCCCCATACAAAGAGTGATAGGAGAGGCCCAAGAAAGAGGCAAATCAACTCCAAACTGGTAGACAGCAAGTTGAATGTGACAACCCTACGAGGCTTGTCTAGGGCAGCTGCCAGAGGAGTAGATGTCCACACCTGCCCACTGGAATCTTAAAAATTTATATGGAGGACTTAACTGGGTTCAGTCACAACCTCCTGTCCAGATGGTCTCAACAACACTTTGCTCTCAAGGCCATGACCTTGGAACAGTTCCCACCGAGGAAATGGTGGCCAAAACACACACTGGGAGGACGGGGGTGGGGGGTGAGAAGCCGGACTGCCTGGGTCCAGGGCACAGGTCAATGGCGGTCTGGTCCTCTGAGTACACCTCTGACAATATTATAACATGTATATGAAATGTCCAGAATAGGCAAAGCTTTCCAGACAAGGATTCGATTAGTGTTTACTTAGGGATGGAAATGGGGAAATGGGGTAAATGGTGAGTAACTGTGAAAGCATACTGGGTTTCTTTTGTGGGATGAGGAAAAATATTCTGAATTAGATTGTGGTGATGCTTGCACAATATGTACTTACAAAAAAAAACAACAACAACAACAACAACACTGAATTGCACTCTTTAAACAGGTGAATGGTGGCCACGTGAATCACATCTCAATAAAGCTCTTATTTTTCTTCATCACGGTTATTTCCTCATGGACATATATGCAGTAGCAAGATTATCTTCCAGCACCTTAACTAAGGTCGAACCTACAGAAATAACGGATCACTGAGGAAGAGCCTTACAGCCTGGGTTGTGACGTTATTTTCAGTGTGTGCAAAAACAGTGTCCCCGCAGGAGACTTTTCCAACAAGCAATTTGGTCTGTTTGAAATTTACAGTGGAAATTTGACAAAATGTCTAAGAGTCAGTGTTTAAATTGCAGAACACCTGATGCAGAGAGTGCTTCTGCTTTTCAGCATACCTGCATTACTAGTAGGAGCTGGAAGCCTGGAGATTACCTCCAAGAGCGTCCACAGATGTCCTAATACCGTGTCTGGTAGTTACTGAATTTCATTTGGTCCCTTACAGAGCGTCCTAGCAGAAAATGGACCCCTGAAATTAGTTGGAGTGTTCCGAGAGAAAAAGGGGGGCATAAAGATTTTAAGAAAAACAGAACCTCAGTAGATGGCACGAACTATTGAGAAATGGTTTACTCAGAACTACAGTGTCTGAGTATAAACTCTGTTAATTAACCATTGGAAAGGGTTTATTTTTTTGTGAATATGACAAAAACACATTCAGGAATAAAAAAAATAATTAATAAAAGTAACCTACCTGAAAGCTGACATTACTTTCAAAGGTATGTAAGAAAAGCTCTTCATTCAAAAGATATGTATTTCCTTTTAATTACATGACTTGAATATTTAGATTAAATAATATCTCTTTCAAACAACTAAAACAATCAGAAAGAACTGTTCTTGCGCTTTATACCTTCTTGTATAATTTAACTGACTCTTAAAGAAACACATAGCCAAATGGGAGGGGTGTCTTTGAGGGTAGCTTTGGTATAAAGAAAATATTATTCAGAATTTATATAATTAATATATAATTAATTCTACAATTTTAAAATCCTAATCCTTCCAAATACTTTTAAGTATACTAATCTTATTCTATTTATAAATTTAATAAATTTAATAATTACTCTTAAGAGACCTTTTATTTATTTAAATGTCCTTAAATGCTTTATCCTGCCTTTATAAGTTTAGCATGTTGCATTTTAACTTTTAAGTACATTAATTATCTAGTAAACAAATCTTCCTAAGTACTTAGGTAGGTTTTTTTTTTTCTTTTTTAAGATTTTATTTATTCATGAGAGAAGGGAGAGAGAGGCAGAGACACAGGCAGAGGGAGAAGCAGGCTCCCCGTGGGGAGTCCAGTGCAGGACTCGATCCCAGGACCCCGGGATCATACCCTGAGCAGAAGGCAGAGACACTCAACCACTAGCTACCCAGGTGCCTCTGATGTAGTTTTTATAAATATAAAAATTTAAACTTTATAATAGTCCATCTTAATCTCTCATTAACATACCAACACTTTTTACCAATTTAGGAAAATCCTGTTATAAAAAATTCACAATTACTAGGTGACAAATTTTTAATTGGAATCACAAGTCTAATCTGTGAGAAACATTAAATTGCCAAATTATACTCTCAGAATGCCAAATTCTTTTAAATGTTACAAGCACCCAAAATATGAAACATGCACAGATTATTTCCAAATATAACATAAAACTATGAATACTATGGGTTTATTTCATCATCTTAAAATTTAACATCAAATTTTCTAAAGATTAAGTAGCATCATTCACAAAAGAGAAAATTACGAGTTTTCAAGCACTTTAGGTTTATCATGCAATACAGTTTGGGGCTTCCTTCCCTTAAAAGTTTGGGGTCCATGTCTCAGCTAGCTGAGGCTGCATGACGACCGTAGATTTGGACTGATGGAATCATAGGGACATGCAGGGCTGTTTTTCCTACCACACTAAGAGACAAGTAGCTCTGTTTTCTTGTCTCACTAAACTATTATTTCTTTGTGGGTGTTTTTTTTTTTAAGATTTATTTATTTATTCATGAGAGAGAGAGAGAGAGAGAGAGAGGCAGAGACACAGGCAGAGGGAGAAGCAGGCTCCTCGCAGGGAGCCCGATGTGGGACTCGATCCCAGACCCCAGGATCACACCCTGGGCCAAAGGCAGATGCCCAACAGCTGAGCCACCCAGGCGCCCCTAAACTATTCTCTTTAAATGGAGTCTCACAATCCACTTTCCTGCAACAAAATATACACCTTACCTAATTCTCAAGCATGATTACGTTCTCAGCACGCTACTGTTTCTGTTCTTCGATTGGATCCAACTAATCTAGTTGCTCCTAGATGCATGTCTGAATGATTTTCACACACTCTCTTCTGGAAAAGCCAACAATCTTTGCAGATATTTCAAGATACTTCAATGATGTACATGGTGATTGCGAACATCCCTCGTGGCCTTGCCTATGTCTACCAGTTATAGCACTTAAATCTCGTGAATGACAATGACGGTCCCCCCTGCCCCCCACTCCCTTACCCCACAGATTTGTAAACTTATTCATTCATTTAATAAACCCTTCAACAGCACCTCCTAAGCCTTCAGCAATGATCATATCCTGCTGTAAGAACGTGTTTACAGGTTACTTTCCAGCACAGCCACCAGGGGTTGGTCACCTTGCGAGCAGCACAACGCCTGGTTGGCATCAGGCTCTACATGGAGGGAGGAATTCAGAGATGCACGTGACAGACACCTGACTTCTCTTGTTCCCTCCCTCTCCTCTTAACCCCCAGCAGAAACAACCGCCTCAATAACAACAGAAACCTTTCATCATTTTCATATGTCCCAGTAATTTTGACCCACTGGGTTCTGAGCATTAGAAGACTGAGAAGTAGCAGTTCTTACTTCATAGGGTTTTACCTAGAAAGTGCTTGGCCCGGTGCTCTGCACGTAAGACGTATTTAAAAAAGTGGTAGCTGTTTTGACAGTAGGAAGAACATTCAGATCAAAGAAATATCAGATCATTCAGGAATCATTCCAGAAGATAAAGATTAGTAAGCGGTGTGGATGATTTTCTACTTTAAACCTCTATTTTAATTAAAGTGGAACCATCATTTTCAAGCCTGCTGCTTTTGACACAATACATTAATAAATGGCAACCGGGTGGCTGCGGAAAGCAAATATTTTTGTTGGAATTGGTGTTGATTTATATAATGTTGGCTCACGAGTATCTCTTCTTTAATTATCCCGATCAAAATAAATTTTACCAAAGAACAAAGAAGAGGTACTGAAACACTGAACATAGTCTAATTTACCAGCACAAAAAACAGCCAATAGTAAGCCCAGTGGGAGCCGCACAAAACTCTGAAATATAAAATGCACACGTGTCCTGTTCCACCAACCACCTGCCTGGCACAGTGCACGGAGCCCGTCATAACAGGAAAAGGAGAGCACTTAGGCTACTTTCTAGCAACTCCTCTCTGTAATCAGAAATATTTGCTGCACGGAAGAGCGCTACATGCTCATTTGATGATTCCAGACTATCAATAAAAGACAACTTTGAGATGAAGGAAGTGCTAAGAGTATGCACAGCTTAAGTGTTCACCCCGAGGGGAAATGCATGATGTATGCTTGTGGAAATCTCTGAAACCAGCCCTCTTCCTCAGTACCCCGGGCACCAGGACTCAGGAACGTAGCCAGGGAGCCTCCAGCAGGCACGTCCAGGCACACCAAGGACTGAATTGCTTTCTGTGTTTTCGCCTGGGGTTATTGTGTGCACCTCTTGTTGGGGACAAAAATGAAAAAATAAAAATAAAAATACAAATAAAAATAAAAATAAAACAGAATGCTAACTAAAACGTGAAGTGGGAAGTATTTCAGTTTCAATGGATGCGATTCCTCTCTTTCTTTTCAAACTCCAGTCTTATTCCAGAAATGCCTTAGAACTCAATATGTTTTACGTGCAGCGGAGGCTAAACAAGCAGCTGTTATGTGCTGCTCGATCGAGGACTCGAACTTGCTGTGTCTCTCTGTAAGACAGCTGCCACGCTCCAATTCCTCCCAAAGTGCTAAGCTGGATTAAAGGGAAAGGAAGGCCTAGATGATCATCGTGTGGAATGAACATGTGAAGCAATAGAGCTCTTAAAGGAAGAAGCACGGAGAAAGGAGGACGCATCCTCAAGACACGAGGGATAGACGCAGGAGAAACAACATCTAACACAACAACAATATTCAATATACATGTGGTTCCCTTATGTGTGTGTTTACTAGGGCACGTGTGCCTTGCTCAGTGCTTATGCCCAGCTCTCAGCTAGATGCCTGGCATGCAGCAGGCACTCGGCAAATTTTTTTTTTATTGTTAATGAATTAGTGAGTGTTCCACGATTCAGAATTCTGGGCAATCTTTCTGGGCTGCCCTCAAATGTTTATTCAGGTTATACAAATACGATGCAAGCCAATATATTTTTACCCCTTTCGAGTGAGATTTTTTCTTTTTTTTCTTTTTTTTTTTTTAGCATTACCTATGTGAAATCTTTGTGATAAGTGAATTACGGTTTGAAAGATTTTCGTCCTTTATGGACTGAGCCTAAAAGGAGTGTTCCTTCAATGTCTGTTTCTAAATGGAGGGCAACATAAAGATGACTTATGCTGTGCCATGTATTACTTCATTAAAGCATACAACCTTTTTCCGCGAGGTGTTATTATCCTTTCCTAGAAGAGGAAACTGAGGCGTAGTGGAATTAAACAACTTGCCCAAGATAAAAAGGTAGTAAAATATGACTATTTGAGCTTTAAAATTCAGTATGAATGGCTCCAAACCTTAGGCTCTTTAACCATTGCCCTGGAGACAATGGCATCTTGTAAGACCAAACACCACTATTTCAAACCAAGAGAAGCTGCCCTATAGGAGGCAAGTCTTAACAAAAGATTAATTTCCTCAACGTCTTCTCTATTTTAAGGCAGCATCCCTTTTAGAGTATTTATAAAGTGTCACTACAATTGGTGGGTATATTAAGGAATTTACATTGCACTTTCCAGAAGGTCCAAGTGAGTCCTATCCAGCTTTCCAATTAATTTTCATTTGAGGATATGAGGTAGAATGTATTTTCCAAAGGCAGATATACTAAAGCAGATAGATAATTAGAGGATATATAATAGATAGAGGATGGATGGATGGATGGATGGATGGATGGATGGATGGATGGATAGGTTGATAGACAGAGATATCCCATCCAACCTGCACTTCCTACCATGGAATGTAGACACATCTTCATTAATAGAAAAGCATCTATTTTTTCTTCCTCTTAAAATTTAAGCAGGAGTGGAGTTTTGTAACTGCCTTGGCCAATAAAATGAGGCAGAAATAATGTTATGCAACTTTGGAAAGCAGGTAAAAAAAGGGGGGGGGGCAATATGGCTTCCATTTCATTCTCTCAGGATGCTTGCTCTGGAAGCTAGCCATCCACTAATAGTGAGGAAACCCAAGCCACATGGGGGAGCCCCTGGGGGTGTACTGAGCTACACTTTCACCCAAGCCTCAGCCAACAGACATCAGCAATTAGACTTGTAAGAGTTACGTCTCTACAGATGATCCCCGGTCCCCAGCCTTTGATTCTTGCGATTGATACTCTCAAGTATTTCAAATGACAGAGAAGCCCTCCCTACTGTGCCCTGACTCAATTTCTGACTCGCTGAAACCATAAGAGATAATAAGTAATAACTGTTGTTTTAAGCCAGTATGATTTGGGGGGTAATCTGTTCTATACAGAAGAGGTGCCAGGTTTCTCATTAAGTATAATTTTCCACAAATAAAAATCTTATCATTGAAATGCTAGGTGTTCAGATGTGTCTCATAAATGATTCTAGATACATTAACCAAACCTACCTTTGAACCTGGATGTACAAAGCTTATTATAGACCAAAACTACACCATGGAAATGGGATAACATATTTCAGTGGAAAATATAAGGGCGATGTGGTCAGACTATCTAGATTCAAATCCTAGCTTTTCGACTAACTGGCTGTGTGATCTTGAGGAATTTTCTTCCATACACTTCATTCCCTCATCAATATAGGGGCAATGGCAGGAGTAACTACAGTCATTGCAAGAGCTTACTCCCTCTATCACAGCCATAAAGTACTCCCAGGTGATAAATACTAATTTTTAAAATGCCATACAGCTTTGGAAGGTAAAACTTCATAATTTGGGAATGCTTATGTATATAAAACAAATACATATCACATATGATTTACATATAGATTCTTGTGTATTAGCATACACAGGTCTATGTACATATATACATATGCCCTGTGTCTATATGTGTGCATATATCTATATACGCCACCCCGTGATGATGCACGTGTATATATACACAATCCTGTGCTAATACATATGCGTGTGTGTAGATATTGACATGAACCACAGGGACGGAATGAGGGGGAGAGTAGCAGTAGAACCGAGGTGCAGATGCACCTCTCAGATCGCCTATGGTGCAAAGCATAAATGACCAACAGACCAGCCGCTGCACCCCAAAATGCATCCCCACATTCACCCTGAGGCCACACTTCCCACAGGCTGCTCTTGGCCAAGGAGTGAGCTTTGCAGAAATACTAATGCAGGTTAAGTCTCAGGAGGTGTGGGACTTCTTTGATGGGTGACTTTGGCTATGGATCCCATCAAATTTACTTTCTAAGTTTGACTTAGAAAGTCTGTTTAAAAAAAATAAATAAATAAAAAATAAATAAATAAATAAATAAATAAATAAATAAATAAAATAAAATAATAAAATAAAATAAATAAAATAAAATAAAATAAAAAAATAAAAATAAAAAAGAAAGTAAGTCTGTTTAAGACTCTTCTACGCCAGGTGCCTGGGTGGCACAGTTAGTTAAGTGTCTTGGTTCGGGCTCAGGTCTTGATCCAGGCATCGTGAGATCTAGCCCTGGGTGGAGAGTCTGCTTAAGACTCTCTCTGCCCCTCACCTCCACATGCATGCACGCGTGCGTGCTCTCTCTCGAATAAGTATATAAATCTTTAAAAAAAGACTCTCCCACTTAACTTTCCTCCCTCTCTCTCTCTCAAGTGTCCAACCTGCAAAATAATCTTACAGCTTCCTCCCCTGTCCTCCACATTTTTTCTCACAGGCCTGTCCTACCAGAAGCAATATGCTTCTGACACATCTAAGGACAACACAGTGTCTGCTGCTTAAATTCAACCTCGAACTAACACAAGCAATAAGAAAGTTCAGAAAACTTGGGGAAAAGGAAAGAATGCAATCTTAACTCACTAAGAAGCCTGTGCAAGAATGACAAAAAGATACAGGCCAGTTCAAATCACACAACCACTGACATGTGCACAAAAAGAGCCATAAAGCATCAGGGAAGACGGTGTTTGGGTTGTGACTGAAGCCAGACCAGTGGTCAAAAATGAAAATCTAAAATAGGGACTTTGTAAAACTGAGTCCCATCCCTACTACTTGCAACCAGAAATACCCTTCCCTCTCCCCAGAAGACAGCATATGGGTGAGGCACTGAACTGAGAATGAGGGGAGACGATATTTTACACATGATCTTATTTCATCTCCCTAAAATGAGTAACAGGGTTTTCCACACAGTTGAGAGCGAGATTAAAGAGAGGCAGAGTGGGGAAGGGAGGGAAGGCGGGGAGGAAGGGAGTAGGATGAATTATTCTGAGATACTAGGTTTGGCAGATTCAGCAAATAAAAATATAAGGTGCCTATTAAAATTTAAATTTCAAATAAACAACAATCTTTTGACCTAATATATCATATGCAATATTTAGGCATACTTTTACCAAAAAAAAATATTTGTTATTTATCTGAAATTCAAATTTAACTGGGTATCCTGTATATTATTTGCAACCTTATGAGGTACACCACAGAAAAATTTCAAGACGCTAAAAATAAAGAGAAGACCTTAAAAATCTTCCAGAAAGAAGTACACAAGAATTGAGAATAGGAAAAGAATCTGACTTTCCAAAAGCAACCACAAACGATACACAAAAATCGAGTCATGTCTTTAAAATTCTGTGGGAAAAATTATTTTCATCCTAGAATTCTGTGCCCAGACCAATTGAGTTAGGATAGATATTCTGAGACATGTGAAGTCTCAGAATCTTACTTCCCATGGCCATGATGATATAAATCGAGCGTTGATCTAAATAAAATTGTAATGTAACCATGTCGGACAGACACGGGGTAGGGAAGGGAAGGGTGTCGCCAACTGTGATAGCCCCTTGGAGGGGCTCGGAGCCTGCAATTGAGTGGCACTTTATAAAGCATATGGGCAGTTATTTAATTAAAAAAAAAAAAGGCAAAACATGAACCACCTTCTGCACTTAAAGAGGTCTAACAGTACAAATACACTATCTTAGATTAATTTTTTTTGACTTTTAAATCCTGTACCATTTATGGTGGTGGGGCTTTCTTACTAATACACGCATAAATTTAATCATTTCAAAGGCATTCTACTGGTTTAGAAGTTGATTCCCAGGAGTGCCATATTTCAGCTACTGTATTTCCTTTTTCCCCCTGCAAGGTAAGCAGCTCAGACACCTTGTGTTACTGTTTTTGTATCAAGTTTTTTTGCACAGGATGTGACCACTGTCAGATCACTGTTCTTTTCTTTCTTTTTGTGATTGAGAAGCCTATACTGCAATTTGAAGTAAATGTTTGCTTTTCTTAGTAAAAAAAAAGAAAGAAAAAGAAATGCTCCCTCCTGCATCACACTACTTTGCCTCTATGACAAATAGTATGTGGCAGAAATGACGGTACGTCATGCCCCCGATTAGGTCATAAAATGGAAACCCCAGAACACCTGTGCCCATGCTGGGGGTAGTTGGCTGCTCAGCCTTAAGAATCCTTCGGATCCTGTGCAGTAAAGCCCACGTGGTGAAGAACTGGAACCTCTTTCCAGAGGCCTCAGGAGGGATCCTCTTTAGACTCAGACCATCCAGCTCCCTTCAAAGCTTCGAAGGCTGCAGCCCCCTGGGACAGCTCAGCTGCAACTTCATGGGGGTCCCTGAGCCCTAACCAGCTCCCAGATGCCTGGCCCTCAGACACCGATACTAACCATTTGCAGGCGTAAGCTATTGGATTGGGGAGTAGTTTGTCATAGAGGAATAGATGACCAATCTGAGAACCCATGACTGCAAATCCTAACCTTCCACGAGAGAGAGTCAAATAGACCAGTGTAAGGTCATGTTTTAATTTCATCGTTGGCATAAGTGCCCCAAGAAAGACCTAAACGATCACAAAATCATTTTATCTGTGGAGCCAGGATTCCAACTTTGTGGAAGGAAGGAGGTGAATGGCTATGATTTTTTTTTCTTACGATTATTTGTTTATAACCCATTGTTTTATTTTAATATTATTTGATTTTAAAGAATAAATAGTCTGTATGTAGTACAATACTTTTTTTTTTTTTTTTTTTGTAGTACAATACTTAAATGGGTATGTGCGCTTACTACGGGGAATGCCGCTGCCCAATGAGATGATCCGTGTTTAGCCTTTCAGGATAAGCAAATTTTGCCAGCTTTTACTCTTAGATATCCACATGCACACATACCCAAGAAATGAGGTAGAAATAATCAGGGCTTTTTTCTAGCTATACGTCTGCAAAATAGGTATTTTGTAGATGCTAAATATTATTGGTGTGTTTCCCACTGATAGTATTATTTTACATTATACATAGTGATGCTTAACTCCCCATCCAACCAGCTGAAAGGAAGAGGAAAACAGTTGAATTTTGAAAGAACTGAGAGGGCAATTTTTAAATTCTCTTAAAAAAAAAGAAAAGATTGAAAGATTGTATTTTCACAGCAATCCGCTGAGGTGTGTGTGTGTGTGTGTGTTTTCTAGTTTTTGATCACTTAGGTCACTTTTCCCCTCCATCAGCATAGATAATCGAGCTGACTTCATGTTTGGTTGAACCAGCAGTAGGGATCTAACAGAATGAATTATTATCTTTCTCTCTGGATCCTTGCCAGAACAATGTGCTGATGAGCCCCTGCCTTCCTATTGAGCAGCACAGCTCTGAGGCTGGCTTGGATAATAACATAAAAATTCCACACTTCATCTTAGAAGTAACACCCCTAATACTATTTTAGCGCAAATAGCAACAACATGACTCTTAAGCACCCCAGCTGGAACGTTGTGTTTCAGGCCTTTTATAGGCCAACTTCAGATATAAACAGCGTGTGTGTATATATATATGTATATATATCCATCCACATGCAGTATAATTTAAAGACCCTGGGTAGACAATTCTGTTCCAGCTATCTCCTCTCATCCCATCGATATCTGACATTTCATTATCAAAAGGTATATTGAACGGGAGTGTTGTGCAAGGTTCCTTAGTAAAAGGCACATATCCCAGGGAAGCGTAATACTTCACGCAGACATCCTCATGCCTCTAAATTATAGAAGCCCTGCTAAGGAAAGAAGGTAAGAGCCCAGACCCATACAGCGGAAGAAGGACTGTATTAGCTGTAATCGGAAACATGTAGGGTGCAGAGCTTTCCAAAACTGTTAAATAATCAACTGCTACCCCCGCCCCGTCTTCTAATTAGGTGGGTTTTCAATATACTTAGATAACTTTCTTTCCCCCTCACCCCACAAACCTCCTTAATTAATATTGTTGGGGGCAGGGGGAAAGGATTCAATACCAGCTGCAATAGCAGGATCAACTGTGTGAAGACCTGGGATATAATGCAAATGCACAAGTTAAAACCATGCCTTTGTGAAAAGGCCCCTCCCAGCACGGTGGCATGCTGGTCACTCCCCGGAGACAGCATGCATAGGTTCCACTCAAGAAATCCTACCCTTTAGGGGCACCGGGGTGGCTCAGTGGTTGAGCATCTGCCTTTGACTCAAGTCATGACCCTGGAGATCCGGGGTTGAGTCCCGCATCCGGCTCCCTGCATGGAGCCTGCTTCTCCCTCTGCCTGTGTCTCTGCCTCTGTGTCTCTCATGAATAAATAAAATCTTAAAAAAAAAAAATCCTACATCTTAAAGTGCCACCCAGCTTTCAGAGGAAAGGAAACAATCTGAGAAAACTTTTAATTTGGAATGCCCACCTGTTCTTTATGGCCACAGTGGCTTCTCTCAACTGGACGTTGCCAAGTAGTCTGTGACCCTCTAAGCAGCTTCCAAATTCTGCATGTTGGCCTTGCAGTTGAGGACAGTAGCCAGACCACGTTCGCCTCTCCTCTCTACCTGCTAAGGCACAGTTAGCCATCCGGGTCAGGGGCGTTACTCTTGTCATCTCTCAGGGACCTTTTTCCCTTGCAGAGTAGAGTTTTGAAGTCATGCTGCAAAGGGCATAAATATACAGACAGGAAGAATTGAGGTCATGTCTGCAATCAATCTATTATGGCTATTTGATGTGTTTTTTTTTAAGATTTATTTATTTATTCATGAGAGACAGAGAGAGAGAGAGAGAGAGAGAGAGAGGCAGAGGCACAGGCAGAGGGAGAAGCAGGCTCCATGCAGGAGCCTAACATGGGACTCGATCCTGGAACTCCAGGATCACACCCTGGGCTGAAGGCAGACGCTCAACTGCTGAGCCATCCAGAAATCCCTATTTGATTATTAAAAAAAAAAAAAAAAAAAGAAGTAAACACTAGGGAATCCACCATCCAAAAGAACAACCAGTACTTGGGCACGCACCTATGTCCAACAATGTCATTTCCTAATCATCCCACTGCCCTTCCCCCCAACCCAAGGTAACCATGATTCTGAATACTATGTTCATCTTTCCCCGTATCTATTTTTACATACTTTAATTGCATACATAAAGTTACTTTTGACCATTTTTAGTTTTTAAATAGTATTTTTATATTTTTTATTGGAGTTCAATTTGCCAACATATAGTATAACACTCAGTGCTCATCCCATCAAGTGGGATCACCCAGTCACCCCCACCCCCCGCTCTCCTCCCCTTTCCACTACTCCTTGTTAGTTTCCCAGAGTTAGGAGTCTCTCATGTTCTGTCTCCCTTTCTGATATTTCCCACTCATTTTTTCTCCTTTCCCCTTTATTTCCTTTTATTATTTTTTATATTCCCCAAATGAATGAGACCATATACTGTTTGTCCTTCTCTGATTGACTTACTTCGCTCAGCATAATACCCTCCAGTTCCATCCACGTTGAAGCAAATGGTGGGTATTTGTCGTTTCTAATGTCTGAGGAATATTCCATTGTATACATAAACCACAGCTTCTTTATCCATTCATCTTTCGATGGACACCGAGGCTCCTTCCACAGTTTGGCTATCGTGGCCATTGCTGCTAGAAACATCGGGGTGCAGGTGTCCTGGTGTTTCATTGCATCTGTATCTTTGGGGTAAATCCCCAGCAGTGCAATTGCTGGGTCGTAGGGCAGGTCTATTTTTAACTCTTTGAGGAACCTCCACACAGTTTTCCAGAGTGGCTGCACCAGTTCACATTCCCACCAACAGTGCAAGAGGGTTCCCCTTTCTCAGCATCCTCTCCGACATTTGTGGTTTCCTGCCTTGTTAATTTTCCCCATTCTCACTGGTGTGAGGTGGGATCTCATTGTGGTTTTGATTTGTATTTCCCTGATGGCCAGTGATGCGGAGCATGTTCTCATGTGCTTGTTGGCCACGTGTAGGTTTTCTTTGGAGAAATGTCTGTTCATGTCTTTTGCCTAAACTGTTTATTATTAAGTCATCTCTACTCCCAACGAGGGGCTCAAACTCACAACCCAGAGATCAGGAGTCACACACTCTACCAGCTAAGCCAGCCAGGCACCCCAATTGTTTCTTTTTTTTTTTTATGTTTAAGCTTTATCATGCCGGTATTTAATCTTTCAAAACTCTTTTATTAACTATACTCAGCCATATAGATGCATCCACTGGAACTCATTCCTTTTGACTGCTCTATAATATTTCAGCGCATGACTTAATTTCACTTTCATCTCTTTTTATACGTTAGCACTAAAATCATCATGAAGTTCTATACACCACCATTAGGAACTTCAATATTTACTGTGCAAAACATCGTGGAATAAGGTCTTTCAATTACGTATTACCTGGCCCTCAACAATTACGTGAGCAAGATGGACTTACTCACTTTCCACAAAGACGCTCCCACAAAAGCTCAGGTGTAAAGAAAACTGTTCATTGTGTCTCCCTTTCATTAACAACAATAAGCAGAGGCAAAACAAATCAGTTTTTAAGCAATTCAGTGATTTTAATATTAGACTGTCTTTTGTTAGGGGACAAAAAAAAAAGGGGGTTACTTTTCCAATCTTTACTTCCTAAACTGTGGCTTCAGGTTAAAATAGCTGGATTTTTTTTTTTTTTTTAATGAATCCTGCTTTGTAGAGGCCTTATAGTTTGTAGATACTGTGTTTATAAGCACACAACTATGAGCTGCTGTTTCTGAAATGAAAGGCCTTAAAAAGCTGCACACACCTCCTGCCAGCGCAGGACCAGTTCCAGATCATTCTATGTGCCAGTGGGCAATGCGATTTAGTGGCTTGAATACACAGGATCCCTGCTCTCTACTATTGGAGAGCTAATCTTGCTAATCTTGGATACAAAACAAGGTCCCACCAGGCTCTTTGATAGAATTGATTAGCATTTCTCTCTGCCTCATCTTGTTAATTGAGATTTTACAAGCTATCAGATTGGCCATCAGTATAACAAGCAGGACGGAGCCTTAGCTCCCAGTCCCTTTACCCTCCCCACCAAATTACTGTATTTACAGAAACATAACACGCTGCAGGAGGTAGGACACTGCCCTCTCCACAGACGTCTTCTGAGCCAGGTGTGCTCCACTTTCCTCGGGGCAGGTACTGTTTCTTTAATTATCATTTTGCACTAACGGATGATGCTCTCTGCATAGTGAGAGGAGAGGCGAGAAAGGAGGTGGGGGGAATTCCAGGAGCAGCTCTGGGTAGACTGTACGAAACTGGGCAAGAGCCCGGCCTGGCAGCTGAAAATCCCGGGCTGTGGCCTCACCAGGCAATGTCTGAGGGTGCGGGTTCCGCAGAAGCGCGTATCCCTAGGTCGGTCTCACTTTCTTTAACAGAAAGTCTGCAATGCATCGCACTGGAGTCGGTGGCTTGACTTCTTTCCTTTCTTTTTCTAAAGAGATGCTGTACCTACAGCCTAAGGGACCTTCCTTCAGACCCTTGACCATGAAATGCTCCTTCTCTGAGCTTTCGGAGATGGAGATGCTGCTTCATGGGGCCTAACACCCCCTCATCAGCTCTCCTCTCCCCACTTTCCCTCACACAGCCCTTCCCATGGTTAACCCCTGCTCATCCATCAGAACTCAGGTCAAAAGGCACTTCCGAGGGAGAGAGTTCCCGGCTTGCCCTTAGCTACATGCTTCCATGGCTCTCATCCTTCACCTTCCTTACATTTATTATGCTTGAATCATCCCCTGTAGCTAAATGATCATGTGTTTCATATTGACTTCCTCAGCTAGAAATTAAGCTCAGGGCAGTGGCCACCTCTGTCTGTATTTACTTTTGTGCTTTGCCTGTAATATTCATGCAGTAACCGTTCACAGGATGAAATAGTACAGGTACGTACACTAAATATTTTATATAAAATTTCAGGAGATTTGCAGAATTTCCAGCACCTAAGTCTTTTCAATAAGAATCTCTGGTGATCATTAAATCCTTATTCGCCTGACAAAAAAAAAAAAAAAAAAAAAAAAAAAAATCCCATGTTTTGCAATAGACAGAAACACACACAGATTTAAGGAAAGATCAGAGAACAGGCAAATATAAAAGAGAAAGGGAAATTTTTTTTTTTAAATAATTGAAAGGAAGCCCTTGGAGAATTGTTGAAAGTTGCATGCTTATGCCAACATGGATTTCAATTGCTTTCAGCAAAGAGAAGATACTAATTAGTAGAATAATCTTTGTTTCCCAGTTTGAAAGATTACTGTGATTGCTTTCCTCCAGTGCCATGCCAGGCCTTAATGGTTTTAAAGATTAATTGACAGCATGTGAAAGCCAAGTAGCCAATTAATGGCTGCCTGTCACCTAAGTGCACTGAGGAATACATGTTCACGCCGCTTAGGTAGGTAGGTAGGTCTGATGCATTCCTTTACCACTGTTTCTACCACTGCCATGTGTATACGCTGCGTATCTTTATCTTGGACGCAAACCACCTACCATGTATCAGTTGCTCCTCAATGTGAATTTATGAATTACATATATTTTCTGCTTAGTAATGAAAGGTCTACCTATGCCAATTAAAATTCCTAGCCCTATTATATCATTCTCTTCGATATAACATCCATTCAGTACATGAATTTCATGTCTTTATGGTGAATTTAAAAGTGAAGATTTGTTATACGTTAAACCTGCTTATTCAGAGAGTTGTATGACAAAGGGCAAGACACATTGATCTCAAAGTGCTTCTCTTATGGGGAAAGAAAAATAGAGTATTCTAGTCATAGGATCAAGTAAAGCTATTTCCAGGTTAGAGCATCTCCTTTGCTACAGACACCATAAATCTTCTTATTGATTAGATACTATTTTTTTTCCATGGTTACATAGAGCTGGAAAATTCATTTATATCTCAATTTTATTAAGCATATAATACTTTATAATTAACATTTCGGGGATTGCCCCATCCCTGCTTTATTTTGCCACCTTCATTTTTATGACCTCAGTCCCTTAATTATTTCATTATCTTCTAATGGATTTATCCCTGGAAATTGCCTAAAATCCTGTAGAGGAAAACTATGGAATAAAAATAAATGAATGAATGAACAAATCATTGAATGAATGACAAGTAAAGGCATGACCATTTTATGTAAGTAAATTCTCTCATCCTATAATAAAAAGCACTAAAGCACAGAGGTAAATGCATCCATTTCCCATATTCCATTTCCTTGGGTTTCTAATTTTCCTCAGGAAATATTCTGAGCTTTTAAAAAGGTCCCAGGACATGAAATAGTCGTATGCAAATAACCAGCGAATAACCATTGTAGCTGTTAATTTCAACATGTCAAAATATTAGATTTACATCTCTCTATGGATATCAGCATTTAAAAAAGAGGGATGACATCCCTGATTTCATTCTATTAAGGCATTTAGAGCAAGCAATCCCACACTGCTCGCTCATCATTCAGGAAGAAGAGGCGTTAGCTATGCAGGCTCAGACTAAAATCCCTTGTTTCTTTCACTGAAATACTGGGCAGGCCAAGCACTACCAAGCACTGCCGACCTCTTTGAGAGATTTGCTATTTCTTCACCCCGGGAAGGGAGCTCTGTATCGAACTGCACATCCAGGGAGTTTACCTGGCTACCATCCGTGCTTGCCTTAAATCTCTCTGTCGCCGACTGTCTGAACTTGCTACTCATTCCCTCTGGAGCAATGCATCTCAGCTGATTGGAGCAGCAAAATCCTTTCTCCTGTTTCAAAGAATTAAGTTGTCTCTATACTGTTATTCCAGTCTGTACCCTGTTTAGTGACTTCTGACACAGGCCCATGGAACACAATGGGGCAAAGGGCACAACTGTTGGAACATTCATGGGTGTAAAGGAAGACGCATCTAGATCCCAGCTAGGTCTACTGTTACTCTTTGGCCATGACCTTCAGGCTGTGGTTTAACTTATCTAGGTCTCAATTTCCTTACCTGTAAAGTAAGAGAGGTTGGTCTACAGTAGGAGTTGGCAAACTTTAGTGTGTATATAAATCCTATAGGGATCTTATTAAGATGTAGCTCCTGTTTCAACTGATCTGGGAGGGGATCCAAGAGTCTGCATTTCTAACAGTCCTCTGGGCTCATTCTGCTGTTGCCGACCTGCTAAGTACATCTGAAGAGCTAAGAAGAGAATTACAAAAGTTCTTTGACTTCATCAGACCATCTAATTCAAAGATGACTTACGTAAGTAAATAAGAGAACTTTTTCCACTACTATCACTGAATTTTGCTTTTTTCATGTATTGTGTTTCTGTTATATTTAATTGGGGTAGTTTTAAACTATCCCTCCCTCTAATACTCCTTTGCCCTCAGGAAATAAGATTGATGTGTATTGAACATCATGTACCATGTGCTTACCCCCAATACATTCTGTGAATTATGAAGCTGCCATCTGACCAGTCACAATGACAACGCTGGACTCAAGCCCAAGTCTTCTAATGGTGAGATGGTGAGGTGCCTTGGGACTCCTTCCTTCCCCGCCTCCAAAAAAAAAAAAAAAAAAAAAAAAGGAACCAAGGGACTCCAACAAAGCTGCTTTTATCCAAGCCTCAGTTGTATCATTACCATGTTGTTCGGAAAAACGAGCCATCTTATTCAGAAACAAAGACTTTAAAAATACATCTAGAGGAAAACCCTGAGCAGCAGAAATGCCCTGATGGTTTATGGACGTTTAGGATGTAGAACAAATGTCCTCCTTGGGAGCAGTGCTGGTAATTAAAGATGCAGGCCCAGCCAGAGTGCAGTCAGATTCCGGGGAGCACCAGAAGATATTGCAGGAGCAGATTCAGGGCCAAGTCTCTATTACACCTACACGTTTAGCTCTGGTTCATTTTAAGCGACCACACTTGCTCTATGTGCCAACAAGAACTTATTTCTACGATCATTATTTGGAAAAAAATATATTAAACTCTTCATAGTCTCTTGATGAATTAACAGACCCCAATTTAAAATTTTATGTACGTGTAAGTATTTCCAAATTCCTTTTAGCTAAACATGTAGAACAACTATAACAGCATGTACTGGATTATTTATAAAAGTGCTTCTGTGGAACTGCCATCCTACCTATCATTCCAGGACTATCCCTGAGCCATCCCAGAACTACTCCTCAATTACTTCCTGCCTGTTCCTCAAATTCTCCATTTTTCCTTATTCCTACCAGCCTTACTCCCTAAACTGACCTCTCACAAACTTTTTTTTTTTTTTAAGGATTTTATTTATTTATTCATGAGAGACAGAGAGAGAGGCAGAGACATAGGCAGAGGGAGAAGCAGATTCCATGCAGGGAGCCCGATGTGGGACTCGATCCCAGGACCCCAGAATCACAACCTGAATCGAAGGTAGACACTCAACCATGGAGCCACCCAGGTGCCCCATAAGCCTCAATTAATCCAGACATGTTCTCATGAAATGATGCCTATGCCCTCATTTGCATATTTATCAAGGAAAGTGGTTTTTTCAAGATCAATTTCTCCACAGTGGCGAATATGAACTCTTACCCATATCTTCTTAATCAGACCTTTCTTCTTAAACCTTATATACTTCCTACTTCACATGCTCAATTTCCTGAGTTGGGAAAGTTGCAGCATCCATGACAACCTTTGCAAAAATATTTTTCACTATTACTTCTAAAGGGACACTGAAACCTATACCCCAAAATGAGGACCCCAGGCAGCATGTGCTCCTGGAGGTCTACTAGAAGCTATGTAGCCAAAGACAAGTCCCACAACCCCACATGGTTCCCATCTTCCATGAAAGATATAGGAATACCTTTCAGATAAGACAGCATATTTTAGGAGCATATCAATATCTTTTCCAGTGAATCCTACTCAAGCCCATGATTCCCTCCCCTCTCTCCCATGAGTGTTCTGTTATTAAACAGTGCAGAGTAGATTAAACCAATACAAGCTGCCTAATCTATTAATGAGAATTTTCTGAAAATATTATGTTGAGTTCTGGCAAAATGATTTTTAAAAATTGATGCTAGCTTTATCTGTCCAGTTCCCTTCCTTTTGCTAACCACAGAAGGGCTGAGCGCAGAAAGACTTGGCGTTCACCTGAGCCCAGGGGCCACAGTCCTTTGTATTATCCCGAAGATGGCTGTGAAGGGTAGAGAATGTGCCATCTTCGCATGAATATGCCCTTCCCCATTGAGTATAAAGCATCAGTTAAGTCCATTTAATATCGCAGAGTGCAAACACAGTCAATATTTAACTGAATTTCCCATCCTTGAAGACATTACCTTGGCACAATACCTGTTCTAACTCTCGGTAATTAAAAACTCCAATAAATACTTGCTGAATGCCCACTACATGTCAGGAAATTTGGTTTGCTCAATAAGAACAAAGGAGATAATCAACCATAAAAGAAGACTTCTAAAAATAGCTGAGACGAAGGACTGGAAACACTTTGTATATGAGAAAGTTGTAGAAACATAAGTTACTTCTGCAAGACATTTTCTTGAGTTTGAAATATAGTTTTAGGCATTATTAGCATACACCGTATTCAAGGGAAAAAAATGTTTTCATTCTTATGAACCAAAGACACGTTTCCTACATTCGTGACTTACCTGGTGTCTGTATTGTTTTAATTATTGTCTTGAAGAAAACTCATCTGGTGCATGCTACAATATTTAGTAGAAGTTAATCTCTTGCCTACAGAAATAGTTCTTGAACACAAGGTAGTCTTTAGCAGCAGCACTGAATATGACAAAGCAAATGCAAACTGGGTCTAATAGCTAAAGACTTTTTGACTTTTTAAGATGTTCAATTGAACATTTAAAAGGTTTCGTCTCATATCAGTTCTAGAAAGCCCTCCTGGGGCAGGCTTAAGTAACTATGCCATTAGGCACTCAGCTGCAAATTGCCTATTAAATCTGACTGAAACTGTAAAATTGCTTTTCACAATGCAAATTAATGTAAATAAGAACAATTGGTTACACATATCACAGGCTATCAAATTGTCGACAGATGATGCATACTTTTCCCCCCTCTCTGAATTAACATTACTTTAAAGTTATATTTAGTAGGTCTTAACAGGCTTGGGTGTCCCTGTGATAAATTCCACAAATTTATTATAAGCAGTACATGTGTCCTATGTATGTTATCTATTATATGAAATATAAACCTCTTTTTATCAATGTCTGAGGGCACTTATGTTCAGGTTCAGTGGATATATCACAAAATAATCCATTTAGCCTTAGCTCTTAGGTTACAGTAGCATCATTCAGTTACTAAACATTATTAAAAGCATTTATCTTTTTTTTTAAACAAATGCATTGTAAGAGAAAAGCACAAGATTGTAAAAAAGGCATAAGTCTTCTTTGAATAGCACTGTGCACAGAAGAACCTTATTGCTATCATATTTATAATTATTATTTTGGAAATTCACAAGTTATTTAACCTTTTAAGCCCTTAGTTTCCATATCTGTCAACTGAAAGTAGTAGCATGCAACTAATAGAAAAAAATTAATATCTTGCATATTATAATTGCAAGGCAGACTGAGGGAGATGTTATGTTACCAGAAAAGGCATATTTATGCTAAGCAAAGTTAGAGGACTAGAGGACAAGTATATGATTTCACTCATATGTGAAATTAAAAAACAAAACAGATGAATAAAGGAGAGAGAAAGAAAATAAGAGCAAAACAGAGAGAGAGAGAGAGAGAGACCATAAAAGACTCTATTTTAAAAAAAAATATTTTATCTATTTATTTGAAAGAGAGGGTGAGTGAGCTTGAGCAGAGAGGGAGAGGGGGAAGCAGGCTCCCCACACCCAAGAGAGCAGGGGGCCCAAGCAGGGCTGGCTGGATCCCAGGGATCCCAGGACTCTGAGATCTGACCAGAGCTGAAGTCAGATGCTCAACTAACTGAGCCACCCACGTGACCCCATAGAGACTCTTAACTCTAGGGAACAAACTGAGGGTTGCTGAAGGGGAGCTGGGGTTGGGGGATGGGGTAACTGGGTGATAGCATTAAGAAGAGCACTTGAGGTAATGACCACTGGGTGGGTTTTTTTGTTTGTTTTGTTTTGTTTTTTAGATTTTATTTATTTATTTGAGAGAGAATAAGTGAGAGAGAGAGAAAGAGGGAGAGCATGAGTGGGGAGGAGCTGAGGGAAAGAGAAGCAGGCTCCCACTGAGCACAGAGCCTTGAGCACTGGGTGGTATATGCAACTGAAGTCACTAAATTCTACCTCTGAAACTAATAATACACTATATGTTAATTAAATTGAATTTAAATTTAAAAAAATTTAAAGGCATATTTTTAACCCTACTTCTATTCCAATATAATCTGTGGCACCTTAGGGGTTTTGACCATCTTCCTATGCAAGTTCTGAAAAGATAGTCTTGTATCTCACCAAAGAATATAAAAATACTCACTACAAATATTTTGTTTTCAAACTCTGGTTTTAGCCAAAAAAAAAAAAAAAAAAAAGAGAGAGAGAGAGAGAGAGAGAGAGAGAGAAAACAATTCATTTTAATAACCTTATACAATATCTATAAATTTGTCAACCAACAGTCATTTTAAGTACCTCTTATTATATCTACTCCATTTTCAGAGGTTCTCCCATTTGCAGTTTCTTAAAAATAACGAACTCTAAAGAGATATATCTTGCGGCAGCAAAATTTACCCCTCCTCCATCTCTTACCTGGCCTTCCGTATATTTTTCAGATGATTCTGGTAAGTTGACTTGCCCTAGATAAAATTGATGGTTGATAATGTTTAATAACCTGAAGAAATTATGTGAGAGCATGGAACTGGGTTAAAGGTAAAACTGTATCTAGTGATAGAACAGAAGAAAAGCTACATTTTGAGGTTTCCTACTGAAGCATTGTCATTCTATCTTCCATTGTGTGGTGAAGAGGATGTTCTTTGAGGACCAGAGATCCTTGCTAAGAATCTAGAATAGAGTCAGTTACTTAATCTTAATAATCTCTTAAAACATAGTTAACATTTTTGCCCGTTTTGTGACCCTTCTTCTAGTCAGAAATCCATTCATATTACTTAGAGAAGCATTAAGATTATTATAAAAGTACTGAAAATAAAAAGTCAGTTATTTTTAAGCTTCCAAATAAGGCTATTGGGAACCAATAGGGATGGCCTGGTGGGAAGTCAAGAATAGAGTACATGTCGTAACAAAAGGATACAATAGACCAAGAATGAAACTAAATTTCACATCCAAATTTTACGAATTTCAAGATTTAGACCATTCACAGGAATTTATTTAGTCAAAGGGCTGGCTTTGCCCTTATCTGCAAGTGCAACCATCCACATCTCCCTGCTATTACGTACAAATCATCCAGGAGCGATAACTGATGGTGTCCACGATTTACTATGCCCCAACTGATGACTGAACCCCAAGGAAATACTGCCCAGAATAGTCCAAAACACCCCCTAGTACCCAAAATTTGAAAATGGGAACAATTGAAAACCACAGGCAAGGCAGGGTCAGATGGAGAAAGCCCACAGGTCCTTGGGTGAGACCGCTCATTGGCATACAACTTATCATCATTCTCACCCCCTAACCCTTTATATTTTTACTATTGTGATTTTCAAGGTAACATAGTAGTCCAAATACTGAGTTGGATTTACCTTTTGGACCCTATTCCAAAGACAGATCTGTATTGTTCACATCGTCACTCAAAAGCCCTCTTCAATGCCAAATAACTCATTTGAGTATGCTTTCCATTTTTAAGCCAAATATTTTGTCATATGCCGTACTGACAATGCCTTTAAATGTTTCCAATTATTTTTTTAAGGTAATTCTCATTAGACACAATCTAATCTTGCTTTACCCTGACATTTCAATATTAAAGGTATATAGTCTGTTACTATGTTGTTTTCTGAGAATAGTTTATTTTCAATTCTAGAGAATTTCCATCTAGTCTGCTTTATTAAAATAAGTTTTATTTCCCCTGATAAATTTGGTTTTATTCATTTATACATGAAACTTGCTAATATAAAAAAAAGGCAATTTCAAATAACTTCTTTTTCATATATCTTCCCTTAAAAGAATATAGAAACCTGAATTTAATCCAATGAGTTTAAAAATGACTGATTTCAGCAAGTCTAAAGTCAGTATCAAAGTCTAGGGCAATTTGCCAATTGATTAGCATAAGCGTCATTTTAAAAATAAAAAGTGAGCTCTAAAACATAATTTGTATCCATTTTTAACATAAGAATTGAAAATGATACTTTATCTTTTAATATTTACATTTTAGGAAAGATGAGAAATTCTGTACAGCTGTCTCTTATTCTGAAAATCAACCAAATGCCATTCCCACCCATTATTAACTAAATAGCAGTCCAAAGGATTTTACAGACAGCTGTATCTTATCTTTCAAGATTTTATCTATTTTTCTTTGTTGTTCTGGTCTTCTGTGACTCCTCAGATTTAGCTAATGGTCATTATTAATGAGATATATTTTTCTCTGGGTATCTAATTATTCCTCTTATATAAACTTTATTTTCGCATAACCAAACATTTTTTATAGAAAACATGACAGTACAAAGAAAAATATAAATCATTTATTATACTAACACCCAGAGGAAAACTACTGTCAATTAATATATTTCAAAAATACACATATCTCAATATACATCAAAACATATATACATGGCAAAGTGAGATTAAATTCTACATAATGTTACTTTCTCTCCTCTTAAAAACCATGAGGTTTTCATCACAGAGATGATTCTGTAACCGCCAATGAGAGAATTAAGTAAATGTATGGCTTATGGTATGAATGAAATCCCTACAAGTTTAATCCATTCATCCAACTATTATTATATAACAGAACATTGTGCTTTAAACATTTTCATCCAATATAAGTGATATAATGATAATAAAGTTTCCACAAGTACAAAGATATTGTTTTGAGATATTTAATTTTATTTTCAAGGAAAGATTATCGAGAAGTTTTATGTATCAATATATTGGCTTGTCTTGTCTAATAGAGATCTCATGGACTTCTTCATCCCTCCCCTATCCTTGGAAAAGTTAGTTGGGGAACTACTTCCAGATTGTTGATGGTTACAAATTTTGAATTCTTTCAGTTTGCTTCCATATCTAGTGACAACCCTCCAAATCAATTTTTCTGATTTTTCTCCCTCCCATTTGATTAGATGTCACAGATAACTAAAACCGGACTATCTAGATCTCACTGGGACTCTCTGTTGCCTTTCGGCTGGCCTTTTTCTTAGGATCTTGAGAAGGTTTGGAAGCAGCAGCCAAATGATCCTGAAGGTATCACCACTGTAGCAGACCTTGTAGGGATCGGTATTCTCTCTGAACCAGTCACTATATGAGGCACTAAGAAAGTTTGGTGAAATGTTCAGATATGCACGTCCTTGTATAAGCAATAACAACGACTGTGGATGACTGCAACAAAAACATTAATATCCTAACTTGAGAGCTTAAAGGAACTCCATAGTCCATGTTGCATAACCAAAAGATTTTCTGTTGCCAACCAACATCTTGGAATTCACTGGACTGGTAATCCTCAAGATTCAATTCCTGGCTCTTTAATGTTTAATGTTAATGTTTCTCTTCTTCATTTTAGAAATCCATCTTCTAGGACGTCTGCACTCTCTGAAACAGCTCATCTTTGTCACCATCTGTTAACAAATGGTTCAACTGGTTTTATAGGAACAACTCCCGGAGTCCTCCAGACACTATTTTTTAGACTCTGTTCTCACCCCTCAGGAGGTTTCTGATCATCTTAATTGATCAGCAACAAATGATATTTGCCTTGAATAACCCAGAAAACCGACAAACAGAACTTTATGGGAGCCCAATACTCAAGAAAGCTCAGTACTCCAAGAAAGCAGGATGATTAAGCATTCCCCCACCTTCCCGGAGGCACACCTCTTGAGTTCTAGGAAATTGCTAGCAGGCTCATCAGCTAACAAGCTAATGGGAAGAAATGCCCTGCCCCGGAGTAGTCCCAGATAAGCTCCACCTCGGTCCTTCTTCAGTAACTCGGATAAGACCTTGCTCCACCTTTCCTCAAGATTCCTTTGTTTACTTGCCTCTATAAAACCTCAGTCCCCCTGCCTTTTTAGGTGATGTCCCTCATAAATAAACATTATCCCTATTGTGGCAACCTGAAAGAAATCATCTCCCAATTGTTCACTTTATGGTGTATGACCTAAAGTCAATGTGCAGTTCTGTATGCTGTTAACATCACCCTGAGGCTACATCAGGCACGTTTCATTCTGCTACTCATGAGCCATGTAATCCTCCCATGAGATGTCACCTTCTTCAAGAATAACATTAGAGGGACACCTGAGTGGCTCAGTGGTTAAGTATCTGCCTTTGGCTCAGGGCGTGATCCTGGGGGGTGGGGTCCCGGAATTGAGTCCCGCCTCAGGCTCCCTGCATTGAGCCTCCTTCTCCCTCTGCCTGTGTCTCTGCCTCTCTCTCTCTCTCTCTCTCTCTCTGTTTCTCATGAACAAATAAATAAAATCTTTTAAAAAATAACATTTGACAAAAGTGACCAAGGAGTGTCCATTTGTCCAATACCCAGCCAACTGACAGATCCTTTCCAGCAGTCTAGTCCTTAATACTAACAGTCCCCCTTTATTAAATATCCATTGAGCTCCAAATCTTTTTATTTTCTACTTTATCTTCATTCTTAAGAAAATAGATACAAATCACTTTATATAAAATTGGAAGAATGAAGGATTTTTCTTTTCCTGTTCCCATCCTTTTCAAAACCTGATGTGAACCCATTCCTTCCTACTAAGCTCTTGTTTATAACAAAGCCAAGATTAACAAAGGAGGCAGGAGGCACAGAGACTCAAGGTAAGAGAAGAGACCAAGTCACTTCCGTATAATAACCAAAGACTTTTAAGTGTCATAGTGCACAGGCTCCAGACAGAAAGAGGGTACACTGTGGTAGAGTAAAAATCAAACTCTCTTTGCAAATAAGCTAGCCACAAAAACTGAAGGTCTTCTAAGTACGCTCATCTTTATCCTAGATTTAGGGCCCAAGTAGACTGAAAGTAGCCAGAAATGACCTGGAACTAGAAACTGAGGCAAACAGCAAAGGCACTCCAGAGCAGCGCAGAGGAATTAAAGGAAGCAATGAGAGGAGGTTCACTGCACTGAGCTGCTTTGCGGTAACGAGGGTGGTATTGAGTTTGGAGACTGGACTCAGAAGAGCTGAGATTAGGGACGTCTGGGGGGCTCAGTGGTTGAGCATCTGCCTTGGGCTCAGGGCGTGATCTTGGGGTCCTGGGATCGAGTCCCACACCGGGCTCCCTGCAGGGAGCCTGCTTCTCCCTCTGCCTGGGTCTCAGCCTCTCTCTGTGTGTCTCTCAGGAATAAATAAATAAAATCTTTATTAAAAAAGTAAACAAAAAAAGAAGTGCTCAGATTAAAAAGTGAATAAAACAGAAAAACTGTTTCAGAAGGCCAAGTTTCCTGAAGACTCCTATGAGTAGAAAGTCGTACCCCAAACCACAGGCTATTCCGTTTCTTCTGGATTCCCATGTGTGCTTTGCCAGCTAACAAGAAGAGCGTTTAACAATAAATAGTATCATTACTCCCTTCCACTTGTCAGACTATTAGTAGGGGATTTTCAGTCCATGGAGACCTGCCTCTAAAACACATTCATTCATTCATCTTTCTTCCTTCTTTCCTTCTCTCTTTTTTCCCTCTATCTTTTCTCACGTGCATGCTCTCTCCCTTCTTTCTTAATTTTTACGCATTTTTTTTCTCTTTACCGTGGCTTACCCCATCTTCTGTCTCAAGAAGTCAGCAGTTACTACATAACCCGGTTTTTATAAAGAAGAAGTGAATTCAGAGCTCACACAAGTGAAACCAGCAGAATAAATTCTATTAGTTCTCTTATGAAAAGTGCCCTGCAGTCCTTGAGATGCACATTTCACAGAGCCGTTTTCTGCACAAAGCTTGTGATGTGTCAGCGTAGGGTTATTTATTTACAATCGTATTTCCTTGCTAAGGTGAAAGGTAAGCAAGGAATGAAAGCAATTATCACAGTTTTTTTCCACTAAGGCTGTCAATGCAAAGTGCCCCTGTGACACAGCCTGACACTTTTAATGAATTCCCAGGGTTATGCGACAATGCTACTAACACCCACATCTGTCACTCAGAGATAGGGATTTTCCTTCCGTTCTTGAGCTTGGATGCTAACATTCTTTGTCCTGGTTAATGAGGATCTGACTTTATATTCTGGAACAGGCCACTTTAATAATGTGTCTCCGCAGATCACATTGAACAAACTCTTCAAGTGTGATGCAGTCAAAGCTGATTCCAAATACAGTGTTTAATAATACTTCACTGGAACATGCTTAGAGGCTTTTTTGTCTGTAGATACAGTTGCGTATGTCGAAGAGCAGAAAGGCCCACAGTTAAATTTACCACTTTCTCTTTACAACCGCGGTGCTTTGCCATAGTCCATGTCTATTTGTGTGCTTGTTCACCTCTTTACTGACAGGGATTTCTGAAAAAATTGTTTTGTTGAACTCTGGCAGAAAGGCATGGCTGCCTAGCACTATTTCACAGTCTGTGCTGGGAGAGGAAAGAAGATAGCCTCTGGGAGGGATAGGCTCTTGGCTTCCTACGCAAATCTGATTTTAAAGAGTCTCCACACAATCTGTTTTGTTATGAGAGACCAAAAAAAATTAAAAAAATAAAGTGATGGGCAGGATACAAAGTCTGAGCAAACACAGGAAAACAGGGTTTTTCAGGATTTAAACTCATAGTATGAGCACTGGATGTGGGTGCCAGCATGAGTTTAATAGCTCTTTAATATCTTAGGAAGGCACATAGTATATATAAGGAAGGGGACTGCCTTGGGGCTGGTCTCTGGAGGGTAGCTAGAAACCTAAGGTACTGGGGGTGGTCATAAAAGAGGTGGTAAATGCAGTCTCGGTTTGGGAAAGTCTAATTCAGAAGATTCATTGCAGTAGGTGAGCTAGGTGAGGGAACGTCCAACTAGTGTGTAATATCAACACAGATGTGCAGCCCTGGACAGATTTGAAGTCTTCAGAAGTCCATTCAGAGCAGGACAGCAGCCAAGAGCTGGAGGGATCACAGCAGGGAGGTTCCAGCTAGAAAAAGCTACGAAGAGTCTATAACCCCAGAAAGTGGACTGAGAGCAAGAAAGGGCCTTCATGGAGGTGGAAACTTCAACACCACCATTTCAGAATCAAGCCCAGAGATGACACCTCGATGAACAAGAGGGACGAGAGAGGAAAGGGCAAGAGAGAGATGGCAAAGTGGGTTGAATTTTACATAAAATGTTCATTAAGCAAAGTGATCCGTAAGCAAACAGGTGTGAGGTTAAAGGACTCTGGCGAAGTGGACTTTTCCCAGGTGCAGAGAGAATAAAAGGGCAGGCAGGAAGTGGAGGAGCCAAAACCAGATCAAAGGCAGCAAAATAAGTTCCATGTTGCACAGGCTGAGGTGCTCACGACCTTAATAGGCAGCTTACTATGGTCAACGTTGGTAAGAAACTGAGGGAAGCTCAAGGTATTAGTGGCAAGTATTCGTAATTAGAAAGAAATGGCTGGAAGGCAGGGACTGATGGACCACTGAAGTCATCGTATGATGCTCAGAAGCAAACACTCGTAAATCAGTTCGGCCTAAAACAGGCATTGCCAAGATACAGGCTCTGCTGCCACTACCTTTAGGACAACAGAGACCCGGTGCCTAACATCCACTCACACACACACACACACACACACACACACACACAAGATCTTCCTACATCACACCATGTTTATCACCTTTATTTTATACTTGAGAAAAATCGATGGACAGAACCTTTTCTGAAGATCCCAGGGCAGAACCATGATTTAATATCAGGGAACCTAACTTCTGGAAGGCAGCCTTAAAGTAAACCAATTAACAAATAAGAAAATAGGAAAGCTCATGTTAAGGCCACACATTTAACACAGTGGAAGAAGCTATTAATTTGGTTTCCATGACAATTTAAGACACGTTTCCTACGTTACGCAAGTTGCTGGCCGAAGTAACTGGAATGTTCTGTAGACCCCACCATTTTATGAGTCGTGATTAAAAACACTTTTCTGCCAAGGGATAAGTAGGAATGTAGTGGTGATGAATAAAGGTGGGAAAAGATCCATCTATTAGTCAATAGGAGATTTGGATATCACTAAAAATGGTAACAATTTATATTTCCTAGGTGAAGCATGAGCAGGTTATACTTGTATAGAACTATTCCCTCAGTTGGGATGCCTGGGTGGTTCAGCAGTTGGGAGCCTCCCTTCGGCCCAGGGTGTGATCCTGGAGACCCGAGATCGAGTCCCACATGAGGTTCCCTGCATGGAGCCTGCTTCTCCCTCTGTCTCTCTCTCTCTCTCTCTCTCTCTCTCTCTCTGTCTCTCATGAATAAATAAATGAAATTTTTAAAAAAAAAAGAACTATTCCCTCAGCTTTATTGCACCAACACCATGATAAGAATTTGAGTGTAATGGTGGAATTTTGTCATTGAAAGTCTCTAGCTTTGGAACACACAGCCTTGCGCTTATATCCTGGGTCTACTACTTACTACTGGGAACACCGCTTGCACTCTCTCTTTTTTTTTTTTTTTTTTTGGTGTTTTCATTGTTATATTCTTTTTTTTATTTTTTTATTTTTTTATTTTTTTATTGGTGTTCAATTTACTAACATACAGAATAACCCCCAGTGCCCGTCACCCATTCACTCCCACCCCCCGCCCTCCTCCCCTTCTACCACCCCTAGTTCGTTTCCCAGAGTTAGCAGTCTTTACGTTCTGTCTCCCTTTCTGATATTTCCCACACATTTCTTCCCCCTTCCCTTATATTCCCTTTCACTATTATTTATATTCCCCAAATGAATGAGAACATATAATGTTTGTCCTTCTCTGACTGGCTTACTTCACTCAGCATAATACCCTCCAGTTCTATTGTGGCCATTGCTGCTATAAACATCGGAGTTGCACTCTCAAGCCTTAGTTTCTTGATCTTTGTAACATGTGTAATTCAGTCTAACTCAAAATTTTTGTTGGAGGATTAAATGGGAGATTCTATAGGGTCCAGTGTTATCCTGGGTAGGTAGTAAGCAGGTGAGTATTAAATAAATGTGAGCTCCTTTTCCTGACCTCATCAACCTTCCGTGAAAGTTACTTGACATTTTAGTAGTTCTAAAAATCCTGAAGCTTGGTACAGACCTCCAAATTAGGATCCCTTTTATGAGGTGAATTATCAGAGAAATTTTCTCCCATTCAGGGGCTACTCTATACGGTTGGAGAGTTTACACCCTGCAGACAACATCACATCTGAAAGGGAATCAGTCACTCATACAGTAGGCCTCATCCATTTGTTTATCACAATTTACTGACAATCTAACGGCAGCATCTTGTTCCAGCAAAATATATCACAACGATTTTCCAACAGATAGAAGCAAAATGTGTCGAGAAATGGTTGTGTCCGGTGTCCAAAGGTACTTTATGTACAGCAGACACCTTGAACCCCACTTTTTGCCTGAATGCTTTACATTTCCTTTTACATACAGCATAAAATTTCAACAAGTAGAGATTCATTTGGGTTTAATAGATATTCCTTAAAATGTTTATGTATTGAAAAAGTATTAGCTTTAAGTCATTTGTGCCTGCTGCATTTAGGCTTTTTGTTTACTACCCCGGAATATCTTTGGGGGAATATGTCTCTAACTCTCTCTGGAAGGATGTGTTATCTCTAGTTTCCAGGGCTGCTTGCTACTCAAACAGATCAGAAGGCCCAGACTATGAAGGGATATGAGAAATCCATGGAGAATTGTCTTACAGAACCATCCACCATGAAGTCATGCAATGTAATAATATTATTCCACAGAAGTAGAGAATTGGGACCAATAAATTCAATATTGTACACTCTGCCTAATATTCCTACTAGGTTTAAATCAATATGATTGTCATAATGTAAAAGTGTCTGGGAGATTCTAGGTCATGATCATTTTAGAGCCCAAGTACAAAATGTGTTTTAACTTACTACTTGTCAATGTCATTAAATATAAGGTATATGTAACTACCCATGAAGAGATATAGTGTCATTTTAAAGTCATTATAATTTTAACTATTCATTATAAATGTGTATGGCAAATTTTAGGGGAACTACTAAAGTATTTTTAGGGGTGCCTGAGTGGCTCAGTCCCAGGGTCCTGGGATGGAGCCTGTTTCTCTTCCTCGGCTGCTCCCCTTGCTTGTGTTCTCTCACTCTCTGTCAAATAAATAAATAAACAAATAAAAATCTTTAAAAAAATAATAAAATAAATTTTTAAAGAAGTGTAATGGGTAGACTAAAAGAAAAGAGAAAATAGAATTATATAAAATGCACAATTGAAACTAGAGAAGGCAGAAAAAGAATAGAAGACCAATAAGAAAGGAAAAAAAAAGATAACAAAAAACTGTTATAAATAAGACATATTTAATCAACTCTATCAATAATCAATCTAAATGTGAATTGCCAAAATACATTAATAAAAGACAGAGACTATCAAAGTGAGTTACAATAAAGGACAACCCAACTATATGTTGTCTATATGTCTATATATGTCACTGTGCAAACATATATTAGATAAAAAACTTGTATCCAAACTATACAAAGTACTCTTAAAACTCAATGAGAAAATAAACAACCCAATAAAAAATGGACAAAAGATATGAATGTATCTTACCAAAGGAGATACATGATGATAAATAAGGATAAAAAAGATGCTTAACCTCATTTATCATCAGGAAATTCAAATAAAATGTTGAGATTCCACTACACACTTATTCGAATGACCAAAATCCAGAACACCAAAAATATCAAACACTGACATGGATATGGAGGAACAGGAATTCTGATTTACTGATGGTGGGAATACAAGATGATTTAGCCACTTTGGAAGATAGTTTGGATGTTTCATACAAAGCTAAACATACGTTTATCAGATGATCTACCAATAGTGCTCACAGATATATATCCAAGTAAGTTAAAATTCATGACCACGTGAAAACCTACACATGAATATTATATTAGCTTTATTCATAATTTCCAAAAATGGGAAGCAACCGAGATGTCCTTTAATAGGTGAATGAATAAACAAAATGTGGTAAATCTGTGAAATGGAACATCATTGAGTCATAAAAAGAAATGAGATATCAAGCTATGAGATGACGTGGAGGAACTTTAAATCCATATGACTAAGTAAAAGAGGCCAGTCTGAAAAGATGATATGCTATATGATTCTAGCTACATGATACTCTGAAAAAGGAAAAACTGTAGGGAAAATTAAAAGATTAGTGGTTGCCATGGGTTTGGAGATGAGGGAAGCAATAAACAGGTAAAGCGCAGAGTATATTTAGGATAATTAAATTATTCCATTTATATTATAATGTTGAAAATATGATATACATTTGACAAAATCCATAGAACTGTACAACACAAAGAGTGAACTCTAAACTATTAATTTTAGTTAATAATGATGTATCTATGTTGGTTCATTAATTGTAACAAATATACCATAAAAATGGAAGATGTTAATCATAGAGAAACTCTGGTAGGGATAAAAAGGGGCATATAAAAACTTTATTTACTTTCTGTACAAGTTTTCTGTAAACATGAAACTATTCTAAAAATTAAAATCTATTTAAAATTATATGAAACATATTTAAAAAACGATTTCTTTATTGTCTCTCCCCTTCTAGGCTATCAGCTAAATAAGAATCAGAATTAGTTGATAAATAAATATATGCTGAATAAATTAATAAAAACCAAAATGTAACATAAATATAATTTATTGTACCCAGGAAATCCCAAGTAAGAGTCCATAAAGTGTGACCTTCATTTGGATGCTCATCCTTTACCATTTCTGAGTCCTCTTGGGAATATCTGACACATAGAAAGATATATTCTTCCCAAGCTACTTGCTAAATCTTGCCTCAAGGTAATCAGTATAAATGCTTACCAGAAAATTATATGTAATGACTTTTAAGGCAGAATATAGAATATTGAAGGTGAAAATGTCATAAATTGTTAAGCTCTAGTTTTGTTCATCTTATTTTTGATGGCTGAAAAGATGAGGAGACTTCTTAATCCGGCTTCCCTGCTGGGCTGGGCTGATAGCCTTCACACATGGTTCTTTTAGTGACCCCAGAACGACCACTGAAATTTCCTCTAAATCTTCATTGCGTACCATCTTGATCCAAACATCAGCTCTGTGCTCAATTATGAATAACATATAGCCCAACTCTCCCATTCACACACATATACACAGGCCTTGACAAGGAAAAAATGGAAAATTGCAGAATTTTTCTCGCTGTTATTTTCTTTTCACCTCCATGACTATCTTTCTCTTTATCTGAATAGTTTTTTTTTTTTTTTTTGACTTGTTTTACTTCCAACATTTTGTTCTCTTGGAGGACTTTCTGCCTTATCCATCAAGACTTTGCCCCTCTCCCACCTCCATGAAAGGACATCCTGTCCTCAGTAACATCAGTAGTCAAGCAAGAATAACCTCCAGTTGTCTTATATCCACTTCCATATATGTTACATCCATGTAGTCTATGTGCATGCATGTGTGTATCTACATGAAAATGAGAAAAATCCTGAATTTGTACTAGAGTGAACTTCAGGCGTTTGCTGGTACAAGCTTTTCCAAAAATAAAGCCCTGACTAAAGTCATATGAACAGATAATGCGAGATCCTGAATTATAATCATGTTCTGTTTACCAGCCCAACACTCATTCTACAAACCGTTCTGAAATTAGACTTTACATTGCTACATAGTGTAAGCATTACCTACTCTGGATGGAATTAAAGATTATTTTCATTGCCATTTTGCCGATTGGATTTCAAGTGGAAGTAAGAGTCCCTTGAATCTTCCAATTTCTTATACTCAAGCTTAGTAACAATTGGAAATTGTACTCTGGCATGGTGCCATTTTCTGGGCAGGGGGATGCTAAATCCCACTCTGGTGCAGTTTGCATTTTAGTGTATTTTGTAAATAAATTCTTAACAGATGGACAGAGCAGCAGGAAGCCAACACCAGGGAGTCAGCAGGTGGACAGGAAAGCCAGAAATGGACTGGCACTGATCAGATTAACAAAACTAAAATATCTTGGGATTCACACATGCTGCCCACAGAATAAGTTGGCACTGACCAGATAGGCAAACGCAAATCAACCCTGAGCATGGAAAATTTCCATTACTCTGTTCCTATGGGGTACTAAAATCCCTCCCAGATGGTGACGACAAAGCTATAAATCCTTCAGAAAATAAGTCTGTCTTCTTTTCCTTCCCATGAAGCTGACATATAGCAGGAAGGTGAGATGTAAATTATAAATATTAATAGTATCAAATTGCTCTTTATTTAACTGTACTTGCCACAAAAGTAAGCAGGGAGAGAGGAAGATATTATCACTGAACCCTGTAAGTCATTGGTATAATATCCCAAAGGACCTGAAAGATTTCATTGCCACTATAAGCACATCCCCTTCTACTCTCCAACCCATGGCATTTTTCCCCATAATGTGTGACTCTAATAGGTCTGTTTTAAGGTCCGCTGCTCTGCTCACACAGAGGTATGACTCTTTCATTAAAAGCCTCCTTCCCATCACTAAAATGTGTCTCCTTAAGGATCCCTGCCCTTTGCCCGGCACCATAGGTGTTATCTGGTGAGATAATGGCTGGCAACACAGATCTAATGCTAGCAGAACATCCAGGACCAGAGTGCTGGATGTTCCTGGTCAGGCCCCGGGGTTTCTAAATAAGTGTCAAGGTTTCCCAAATCTCTATGAACCCAAAGTCTTCATTTGGAAATTCTGAAATGCTTAATAATATCACTTAAATTTTATGAGTTTTATAATAGGTGGAGCAAATCCTTAGAGTCAAGAGACTCAGCATTAAATTTTGAATTTGCTATTAATTAGCTGCTTGATTATGGAAAAGTTGCCTAACATTACTGAGTCTAATTTTTCTCACTTCTGAAATCAGGATTGTGAGAAGAAATTGAATGTATATAAAGAACTTATCAAAGCAACTGGTACATAATAATAAATAAATTATAGGATCTTCCATCATCATCATTTTCATTATTATTAGAAATCTAAGTAGAGTTGGTATGAAGACTTTGATTTTAAAATTAGTCTTGGCAATAACTGATACATACCAGGTATAGGAGATTTCAAAACTAGTCATAATGTATGGTGAGGATTCAGAAGGATAGGACCATGCAGGGATAAGGCTGGAGACAATTTAATTCAGAGGGTCAACCTGCCTGGAAAAGAATTATGAAACCAAGGTCATAGGGAATGCGATGAACTCAAGTTTAGTTCGAATTGCTGATAATAATAATGAACTAGACTACACTCAGATTCCAAGTTTAGTCCAAAATGAGTGGACTTGAAATAGGTAGAAGGTTCTCCAAGTAACAAGGATAATCCTATTCAGAACCCCATAAAGTAACCAGGATGATAGGGATAACACCTAGCTGACCCCCAATCTCCAGATAAAAAGCTACCCTACTATATTGTAAGGTCAAAATTTTCATGTGCTACCTTGACATCTGTGAACCTCACAGGGCTCCCCAAAACCAATGGTGAGACCTGATCCTGCCCTCACCAGATATGCCCCTCACAGAGCGGTGAAGACTCTTACCCTGCTACTCCCCCTGGCACTCAATCTAACAGGCTTCACTTCCCTCCCAGCCCATGAAATTATTCAAACAAACGAGTATCTATCCTCCTATAGGAAATAGGGGTCACATTTTGAGCTACCATCAACACTCAGGCTATGTTAACTTTGATCAACTAAGTTAAAATCCTGACTTTTTAGACCTCTACACACATTACTCTCTCCTACAACCTCTGCTCTCTACTCTACTCCTGAGTACACCGCCAGTGTGGCCCTGCATTGCGTTCAGTGTCCTCCCCTAGGCTGTGAGTATGTGTGACTAGCAAGTTTCTGTCCTTTCATGTTTTCAATATTGAGTCTTGTGTATTTGACTGCCCCCCTCATCTCAGGATGATAATCCCTCCTTCACCAAGGGGGTAGAGAGGATGTGGATAAACTACCTATCAGAGTCAGGAAGATTGAATAAAGAATAGATTTGCTTCTCCCCATAGGAGGAGAACATAATCAGAAAACTAAGTTCAGTTGGTTTGTAATTCACGGCGAGGGTGTGAAAGGAAGGCTGATTTATTCAACAGATTTAAGGCAACAGGGACAAGAAAGGGAATGCCAGGTCCAGTTCCCTAAAGACTATGAGCCACCTGATGTCCTGACTAGAATGAACTAGAGAATGCAACCCTCAAGAGCTTGCTTCATTCTTACCTCAACCTAAACTGGGCTGTCAGAGCTACAGGCTGCCTCTCAAGCCAGTGGTATACCTAAATAGATTCTTACCTCTAAAAAAAGGAGAAGGAAAAAAACAGGAAATAAAATTTAATTTTATTGTCCATTCACTATTCCCATAAAAATTTAGAGTTTTATTGTTTTTATATGCCTGTCCCCAAAATTCACCCTCCTGTCCTCAGGAAGTTAGTGACTGAATATTATTTATGGCAATCCACTGGATAGCCTCTACTTGGCTTTTAACTTTTTCTGTATAACCCTTGGAGTACAGGGTGGAGAGTGGGTGGAAACAGTATGTGGAGCTCCCAACTATGCTAAGTATTCAAACTCTTCTATTTCTAAGTGACATTTTGAGCTACCATCAGCACTCAGGCTATGTTAACTTTGATCAACTAAGCTAAAATCCTGACTTTTTAGACCTCTATACACACATTACTTAAAATATAGCTCTAACAGATTTAGCTGAGATGGTTTTTTTCCCAACCCATATTTATCTACATCTGTGAAAAATATGAATAGGATAAGACTCCCAACTCTTGACAGATATACTAAAATGTTCCCTTAAAAGCTTTTTAACATCCCAGAAATATTACAAGGATTTGGGTTCCAGCTATTCCTGGGTGAATTGGCTACCTTGTGTATGATAGTTAAAATGTAATTATTGATTTGGTCACCCCTCTTATCATTTTCAGAGTTTAAAAATAAGCAGGTAAGGATTTGGAAAGAATATAATAAGTAATACAAAAAGACTATTTTATGTGAAGAATGTTTTGGCACCTGGTTTTTAGTAACAATACACAAATCATGAGATTCTGTGTGGGTTAACCTTCACATAATCAATCTAATGTTTTCTTTAATTGATGGCTTCCATCCTCATTAAGGGCTATAATCAGCTTGTCTTAATTGAGTTCCTCTAAAGTGGACCCTGAGATGAAGAGTGCAAGTAGTTTGTCTAGGAACTGATGCCAGGACACCAATAGCAGAGTGGAGAATGACACAAGGAAGAGAAGAAATCCAATAAAACGTATACAATCAAATGAGTTATTACAGTGAGTAACTGGACCTTGGAGACTGTGAAGACTTTCTTTAAACATGTCATACAAAAAGGGTAGAGAATTACTTTCCCCGATGATTTCTGTGCAGTCCAATGTTGATGGGAGGGTGAACCACATGCCCCCTCAAGGTCCCTTCCAATCTCATGATTATATGATTGCTCATTATCGAAAATTGGATGGTAATTGGTTTGACTCAGAGAGGTCAGGATGTGAAGGGGACTGCACAAACTTTTGATTTTGTGGTAAAGAACAATGTAGTTGTCCCAGTCACATTTCCGAAGGACATTATTTTTAGTTTCATAAATGTGCCATGATAATCTTCACGTCTGCTAATTATAAGAGATTACCTAGGAATTGGCTACAATTCCGACAGGTAGAGATGAGAGTTTGGCAATGATGGAAATGAGGGGGAACCAGGACGGACCCTAAGTACGATATACAGCATGCATTGCACTGCTTTTGTTGTCTGTTTGCTTTGAATCTACCTACACTGCTGATATATAATCAGATACTGGTTTTAGAAATGGCTTAAGTAAGAAGAAAAAACTTATGCTTCACACTGCTTGCTTTTAATTGGAAAAAAAATCATCCTTTTATAAACAAATGGGAATCTGATTATAATTATGCGATTTTTTGTACATAATTTTATGTAAAATTAGTCACCAAGAATGCATATTTTAAATGCACTGGCTCTAGCTAATTGGCCAACAGTGAATTTTCAAAGTGATCAGTCCAATTACTGACTGCCAAGATGCAGAGATCAAACGTGGTTTTCTCTCTCTTTTTTTTTTTTCCAGTCCTAAGGTTTGTAGTAACAGAACGTTTATAATCAGATTGTTTTTTTTTTAATGCAGCAAACTTAGTGAAGTTAAAATCTCATCTTAACTAGGATGAGGGAAAGGACATAAAAGAAACTATCTGAATAAAATCATCTTTATTTTAATTAATCAATTAATTTTGTTTGTAGGACCCCTTAAGTCAAACCTGTTGCAATATAAAATTTTAGAGCTGAAAAGGATCCTAGCAACTACACTAGTCTGACCCTTTCATTTTGCAGATAAGATAAGGCTGAAAGAGATCCCATGACATCAGTTATTTGGTGGAGCTAAGGAGTTAGAATTTGAATTCAGTTTTCCCATTTGTTAAGTTATATTCTTTCTACTGCATGAGTCAGGGAAACACAACTATTTCTTTTTTCTTTTTTTTTTAATTTTTATTTATTTATGATAGTCACACAGAGAGAGAGAGAGGCAGAGACAGAGGCAGAGGGAGAAGCAGGCTCCATGCACCGGGAGCCCGACGTGGGATTCGATCCTGGGTCTCCAGGATTGCGCCCTGGGCCAAAGGCAGGCGCCAAACCGCTGCGCCACCCAGAGATCCCGATTTCTTAAACGATTTTAAGAATATGTCTTAAATCTGTCTTAATTTGAAAAACAAGATCCTATAGTAAGATATGGTGAAAATAACATTTTCATATCCTGTCCAACCCATGTCCACCTGTAGAATCTATGGTAGATAAGCTTCAAGGAAGAAAATATCAAGATTAGGATGCTCATTGTTAAGTGCAAAGGCTGTCCTTTGAGGTAGACACAAAAGCAATACTTTCTGACAATCTAACTCAAGATTACCTTAGAAATGGATTAAAATAAATTATTCATTTCCACCAAAGGAAGTAAAATGTTTGCAACACCAAAAAGTGAGTAGGTTTTGAATGGCCTGGGATTTTCTTTGGGCATTCTCTCCGGATGAAGAGAGGTCTGTAACTATTAACATTTGCCTCAAGAAAGATAACTGAGGAAAGGGGAGGAGGGAAAAAAGAAAGAAAGAAAGCTTTCTAGTATTTCAAAGGAATCCAGAGAATAAACAAGAAAAAGCACTAGCTTGTCCTAGGATAAAAAATTATTTCCTGTCACTACCTCTAGGAAGATGTAAAGAACTGAAAGCTATGATTTTGTTTTTATTTGCTTTGTTGTAATTATTTAACTACCTCAACTACACTTTTATTAGGCTATGGGCTTCTTGAAAGCATCAGCTGTACCTTATTAATCCTTACATCTTTAGTGTCTAGCCTAATGTCTACCATGTTATAGACAATAAATGTCTCATAAGTAAATGAGTGAGAATCTGGTGTAGCTAGCAGTTATAATAAAATCTATAACCATAGAAATAAGAGCAAAAGGTGCTAAAGGAGAGGGAAGAGAAAAATTATATCAGAAGCAAAGGCTAAAAGAAAGTATTGTAAATGAACAGAAACTAATTCAGAACTTCCTGAGAGCCAAAGTAAAAACCGAAGCTTGATAGATTATATGATCTCAACATTTTAATAAAACAAGAAATGCTATCTATTAAAAGACTATTTTAGGATATTGCTATAAGAAACGTTAAAAAACAAAATTCAATAGATATCCATTAAGCATCTACTACTTTAAAGATAAGCCATTAGGCAATGCGGGGCTATACGAAGATTAAGGAAAATGAGTTATCAGCTTTAAAGAGGTTGATTAATGGACGACACAGAGCAACACATACATGAGCATAGTTTAGGACAAGATGTAATACACCGTGGAGGATTAGAACATGACTCAGGAGTTAGGAACCACTCATGATCGCAGGGATCATGGAAGCTTTCTTGAAGTTTTGGTTGAGATGGGCCTTGATATTTAGGTAGGTTTTACAAAGTTGGATGCATGAAAGCTAAGGAAGTTGTTTTTTTTTGGTTTTTTTTTTTTGTATTTTTTTCAGACCTAAGGACAGCATGTGCTAAAGCACATGAGGAAGTATGTTTCATGCTCCTGGGGAAGTGAACAGTCCTTGTAATACAAGTTTAGCTCTCATAAAGGCTTTATGTCAGGAAGTAATAAGAGATAAAGCTGAATTAGTACTTGTAATACCAGTAGAAATCCAGTACCTCCTGAAGAGAAGTAATTTTGCACGAATCAAATTCAGCATCCTTATCTTGATTCAAAGCCCATCTTTAATTTCCACTCAGGTTTGAATCCTTTGGCATATCTAATTTTAATAATTAAAGGACTCTTTGGACTACACAGCATCTAGCATTCTTTTATAATTCATGAACTTGGAAAAGTTTTAATATTGTATGGATATGAATGAGCTTACTAAAACAGGCTAACAAGCCATCTGCTTCATGACACACACTTCCATAAATGTCATGAAACTTTATGTTACCATAAAATGTGGCAACAAGGAAGGACCTTTCTGTGGAAGACAAGTTCTCTAACAGGCATTTGCAGGATACTGTGGTCTTTGCTTGATCTGGCACATTGCGGCTATAACAATAAATGCCCCTAATAGAAACAGAAGAAAAATTGGCTGTAAACTTTCAAAGGAGAGAGACTGATGCTTTGACCATGGTTTCTGTATTCCTGTTCCAACAAAAAAAGGCCATTACTATCCAAGTACATATGCAATTTAGAAGATCCCACAGGTCTTAAATCCTCTTCCTTGGAAGGCTAAGATACTAAGCCCCAGAGAAGAGGGTTCATCTATTTTCTTAGTAATATATAAAGAGTGGATATTTACCATTCCTCTGTTCGGGGCAAAAGTGATTTTCTAATGTCTTTCCATAAACCCTGCTGCTATGCTTAAACTGGATTAACTGAAAGAATTAATCCAGTTCCCAAGGATAAAATATTTTATTTCTTGCTTACAGGAAGGAGCACCCAATGAACACTCTATTACAAATATCCATGTTTTCATCAAAACCATTAAGAGAGGCTACAGTCTGCTTCAGTTCTTGGTATCAGTCACGTCTTTTGAATAAATTACAATTCTATACATGGTCACCAAGTGGTCGACACAGCCACTTCCCCATTATATGTGGCTTACATGGACTCAACAACAAATTTGCAAACTCAAGCCTATGGATTTGTTTCCATGTGGTTTCAATGTCTTTCCTGCTTACACATACACACAAGAGAGAAGTAACCAGTAAACAACAAATATGCCATAGAAAAGCAATTCTGCAATGGTTCAGGTTTTATGTTCTAATAATGCTCAAATCCCAGTTTCCAGGATTCAGTGTACTGTGTCAGCAATAATGAGTAAAACTACTGAAACTCATTAAAGAACTTACTAATCAGTACGTTAATTGAGGCTATCTGCTTCCCATTATACAGAGACAAATTAAGCAGGTTACAATGGTTCCCAGAAAACATCTGTGGAAACATGTCAAAATTAATGATAAATAAAATCGAGCTCCCTTTGTGGTTGATTTTTCACCCAGCTGCATCTAAAAAGTGCTATCAAAGAAAACTATTTATTATTTGTCAAATAAGAATAAAATCCCCAAACCACTAACAGTATTTTTTCTTACAACCTTTTAATTAGAGGTGAACAAATCTTAAAATAGCTACCTTTTTGTACCCCATAGTGTGAGTTTAAAAAAAAAATTGGTTCTGTGGAAAGAAATGTACCAAATATATGTGAAATATATATAAAGGTAGATAATAATTTAAGAATTTTGCATTTTATAGCATAAATCAAAATTTTCTTTCCAAGAAAGAACCAACTGGGTTATTAGAAACATTCCTTCAAAAAAAAAAAAAAAAAAAGAAACATTCCTTCATTAAAAATCTGCTCTTTGGTGAAGCAGCCAAGCTATTTAGGGCAACATGGTAAAGCATAAACAAAGACTGGAAGAGTGAAGTAAAAGGATATTCAGGTTATTAAATTCTGTGTGTATTACACATACATATATACATGCATGTATGTATGAAAATCATACTATGAAATAAAATGTCCCATCGTATAGACACTAAGTGAAATATTACCAAATCATGTCACCCTCCTTCTTAGAACTCACCAATAGTTTTACTTTTTCTTAAAATAAAATTTAAAATTCTTGATAGAAGACACAAAGTTCCTCATAAATTATTCTTGATTTTCCATAACAGCTTCATCTTCCCTCATTTTGCCCTTTATCCAGATACTTTATACATACTTGTTTCTGGGTTCTTAAACTGTACTTCAATCCTAAGTTCTTTTTATATGCTGTTTCCTCTTACTAGCGGGCTCACCATCCCATTGCCACTCTCACTTCCCATCCCTGGATAATACCCAATCATTCTCTGGTTAACAACTTAAATGCCATTTCTCTTTGAACTCTAAAATGTAAATTAGAAAAATAAAATAAAATAAAATGTAAATTAGATTTCCCTATAATATACTCTCATTACACCATCTCTTCTGTAAACTTTTACAAACTACAGATGAACTCAATGGGTGAATGCTTACTAGAAAAAGTGGTAGGATTAATAGTTCACTCTATGTGCAGAATTATGGGGAGAGAACAAGGTGTCCAAGTTCCTAGACCGGGCAACTGAATGAAGAATGGTGCCATTCATGGTGATAGGAAAGAGAAGAACAAGAACAAAATTACGGAAAAGGGAGGTAATGAGTTCAATTCCAGGCATATTTAGTTTAAGTGTCTCAAGAACCTCCAAATGGAGATGTCTCACTCACAGCTGGATATATAAAGTGAATGCATAAGAGATAGACTGAATACATATTGGGAGTTTTTACCCTATCAATGATAAATGAATCATGGAAGTAATTGTGTAGAGAAATAAGAAAAGAGTACAGAGTATCATACTAAAGCTAGCATTTAAGGTCTAGGTAAAGAAAAAGGAAGGAAACTGAGAAGTACCAGCTATAATAGTGAGAGAGTCAGTGTCAGAAAAGCAGAAAAAATATTCCTCTTCAAGAACAGGGAGTCAATAGTGCCAAATGTGGCTAAAAGGTTCAGGAAGATATGGATTGAACAGTTTGATATTTATCAACAGTGATAACCTTGGCAAGAGCTGCAAGAGAAAAGTGCTAGACAAAGAATGACTGACAAGGAGAAAAAGTACTGTCATCTACATCAAGAACTCTCTGAATGAGAGACGAGACTGCAGCATCTAGAAATGCTATAGAATGGAAACGTTGTGTTTTGTCTTGGTTTGGTTTTTGGTGTGGGTGTTTTATTAGTGCAGTGACAAAAACATGTTCAGCTGCTTCTGGAAAGGAATCAGTAGGGAAACAGAGGTGAGGCTATGTGAGAGAGGGAAAATCAGTAACCCGGATCTTCTGAGAGGTATAAAATGGGAGAAAGAGAGATGGTTAGACAAACATAGACTGAGAAGCAGTTTTAAATTCTCAGTGAAAGCTGAAGACATGAATTAAGTTGAACTAAACTGTACCATTCTGTGAATTCTTCAGCTGTGCAAAGCACCCTAGATGTAAAGGTAAGATTATTAGATGAATCAACATGCCTTTCCCGTGCAAGTTCAACACCAGGACAAGTAACAGCATTGAAAATATTGCTAAAAAGAGTCCAATAGATAATGGTAACTTGAAATCCAAAATGAATCAGAAGTGAAATAAAGATGGGGTGAGATGGGGAGACTGACAGACAAGTAGATGGACCAAAGGATTGAATATGAAGAGGAAGATCAGACTACTTGAAGGTTGGGAAACTAAGTCAGAGAGTGGGATGTTTGAAATGAGAATTTTGAAAGGGTAGCATTTCCAGGTGACACACAGGCCCAGAGTTTGATCGTGTGAATGAGTGAGTAGAATGGTATAAAGTACTGATGCCTAAAGACGAGGAAATCAGGGGCCTCAGAGACCAGAGTGTTCAAAAGCTGGTTTCTCGGCCTATTTACTGAAGTCACCCAAAGTTCATAAGGATTTTGGAACACAGAGTAAACACATGAAATGGGTTTGAAGGTCTTACATGAATGAAGAGGAATAACCTAGTAGTCAGCATGTAACAGTGAAGGAGACAGATAAATTGTGGAAGGGCCAAATACCATGGCATCAAAGGTATGTGGAAGTAACAGTCTAACTTTACTATTAACACAGAAGAGAGCAGACAACCAAACCTCTCACCCTGAAGTAAAAAGACTAAGAAGCCAGAGTGTCCATCCCCTCCATCTTCCTCTATGCCACAGTCAAACAAATTAATGAATCTATGAAAAGGATAAGTAAGCCATCAAGGAGTGTGGAAATCAGTGAATGAAACTGGTAGCCCGTGGCTCTAAAATGGGTTTTGTTTGAATAATTTTTATTTATTTTTGTTAAAGATTTTATTTATTTATTCATGAGAGACACACAGAGGGAGAGAGAGAGGGAGACACACAGGCAGAGGGAGAAGCAGGCTCCACACAGGGAGCCTGATGTGGGATGCATCAGGATCACACCCTGAGCCAAAGGCAGACGCTCAACCACTGAGCCACCCAGGCATCCCTGTTTGAATAATTTTTTACAAAAATCAACTTGATATCTTCAGAGCAAACGCTTTTTGTTTTACCATCGCACTGACCAATCCCTGTTTTCTTATAACTGACATAATTCCCATATTACATCGTCCCCCAACAGGCATTTGAACACTCAACATCTGCTCCAGATTCTTTTTTATTTTCTTTTCAGGAAGACAAAAGGGGGAATACTTCTGTTTGTATTTATCTTCAGTGTTCCAGGAAGTCACAGATATGGTCTTCAGAGGCCAAAAAAGCTTGAGCGTAGTGACAGGATGGACAGTAACTTATAAGTATGTTAGTGAGTAATGAAACTAAAGTCAACAGTATACTCTGAGTTTAAGGCAACCTAGGTATCAATTGATACAGAATTTCTAAGCTGGGAGTCAATTAGAAGCTAAAAAAGGAATAGGCTAAATAATTGTGTAGTTGAATGTAGGACTTCTGGCTTAAAAGGCAGAGGTATAATTTTCCTGCATAAAACAACCTGCAACTATTAGTCCCAGGACACATTATATAATACGAAGAATGGGGAAAAGCATCATGAAGCACAGACATTAGAAAACACAGAGAAGGACACTAAGTTGACATTGCTTAATGATTTACCAAACCAGTAGTGACTACTGATCAATGTTTTGGACGTAAGCATGGCATACAAGACACCAGGAATGGAGATAAAGTTAGCACCTGCAGAAATCTCAGGGCATACCATGTCTTTTTCAAACATATCTATATTACCCATTATTTGTAAGTGTAAAAAGTATGCCTAGGGGAGCCTGGGTGGCTCAGTAGTTTAAGTGTCTGCCTTCGGCTCAGGTCAAGATCCCAGGGTCCTGAGATCAAGCCCTACATGGGGCTCCCTGCTCAGTGGGGAGCCTACTTCTCCTTCTCCTTCTGCCTTCCACCTCGCTCATGTCTGTCTTTCTCTCTCTCTCTCTCAAATAAATAACATCTTTTAAAATTTTAAAAAATAAAAGCTTATTTGTAAATACAAAATATATAAAGGTAGAAAAAAGGTTAAAAAGCAATAGAACAGCAGGTAACAGAGACAATTCTGGTAATTGATTACAAGGAAGCACAGTTCTATAGCATTCATTTATTTATTCTTTCAACAAATAGTTATTGAGCATTATGCTATACTTAGTACTATGCTAAGCACTGAGGCCTGATGAATAAAACATAAGCTCTTGTTCTCACGGAGCTTATAGTCTATCCAGGTATTTGATGTGATGTTTCCAGCAATGATTAAATAAGGGAAAGCAAAATAGTGTGCCCACACATACCCAAAAACATGCAGAGTGGTTATAAAACATGATATATGGTTAATATTCTTTCAAACACCTAAGCTGCAAAGCAAAAGCAAAAATGTGCTTTCTGTCAAAACAAGTGATCTAACTCTGAAAGAAAGGCAGGATCTAGGAAATAGAATTGAACTTTTGTAATATAAAACATTTTGGGGTGAAGAACTACGATGTTGGCATAGTAGAAGGACCCTGAGCTTCTCATCACTCAAAACAACTGGATAACTATCAAATCATTCTAAATACTCAAGAAATTGATCTGAAGACTGATAGAACATACTGCACAACTAGAAGACAAGAGGCCACTTTGAGGAAGGCAGGAAGTACAAAGCCATGGTTTGGGGGAGAAATGGATTGGGTGCTGTGGAGGGGAGGGAGGCCTTGTTGCAAGAGAAAGGCAAGAGAGACTGGAGCACACATGAATAAGCACGAGGAGAGCAATTCCCCAAAGCCATTGGCTGGGAAAACAGGAAGGGTCGAATTTCATGAGTTTTTGCGACCAGTGGGGCTCAAAGATTAGAGTTTCAAAGGTCCCCAGGGTTGACTGATACAGAGACTGGAGGACATTGCCTTATTCCACACCAGGGGAGGCAGTCAAACAATCCCAGGGCAGACTGCATGATCTGAGGATTGCCTAAGCTGCACAGGGAGAGACTGTTCATGCTTTTTGGAGCACATCTGGGAGAGGAGATATTGCCTCTCCACGGACAAAAAAGCAGGCAGGTGCCATCTTCCTCCCCTGCTAGTCTGCAGAGTGCAGATACCTGCTGAGGGTGGCTAACCAGACACTGACTGCTTAGCCAGCTTGCTCCAAATCCCACACCCCTGTGCACTGGCATGACTTCCCTTCTGGGTCAAGCCTGCATCCGTCCCAGGGTGGAGAAACCCTTTCCCAAAAGACCAGGGCAGGTCTGCACCACATCAGGTCCCTGAAGTTTGGAGTTTTCAAAATCAGCAGGCTTGGCTGGAATGGAGCCCAAGTGCACTGTGCTGCTCCAGGCAGGCAAGTGACCCAGAGACAGTGAAAATCAGCAAACTGAAAAATGCCTGTGATGCACAAGGGGAAATTATTCACTCCTCTGAAAGTGCTTCCCTGAGAGCAGCAAGCATGGACTCCCCTCTCCAGGGACAAAGAAGCAGAATGGCACCATTTCCCACCCCCGCCCCTCAGCATAAACTAATCTCAGTAAACAGCACAGAGCCAACACTGGCTGACTAACCTGCTTACACCAGATCCTGCCCTTCTCTATGCTCTGCTGGTCTATTCTCAGGCAAGTGTATCTAATGACCAGCACAGTGGGTGCCCTCCCAAGAAGACCAACACAACCCCACACCCCCATGAACCACATCTAATGACTATAGAGTTCTCCAAAGCTTCAACTCTAGTGGAAATAGCATCAGGTATCTCTTAGCAAGCAAATCAGAGCATACCTAGTTAAAACTCCCCAAACTCGGGATCCCTGGGTGGCGCAGCGGTTTGGCGCCTGCCTTTGGCCCAGGGCCGATCCTGGAGACCCGGGATCGAGTCCCACATTGGGCTCCCGGTGCATGGAGCCTGCTTCTCCCTCTGCCTGTGTCTCTGCCTCTCTCTCTCTCTCTCCCTCTGTGACTATCATGAATAAATAAAAAAAAAAAAAAAAAAAAAAAAACTCCCCAAACTCTGGCAAATGTCCAAACACTCCCCACTGCAGGCAAGGAGAAACTATAGAGGATGGACCTGAGGGATAGAGCAGCCAAAACACAGCAGCATGTGCATGTAGCACACAACAGAGATACTTCCTAAAGCAGCAGGCCTTGGACATTATATAACCTTGTCTTCATAAAGCCATTAGCTCAGAAACAGGAAACATAACGGGCTTTCCTAACACATAGAAGACAGAGACCTAGACAAAAAGCCAAGACAGAGAAATTCATCCCAAAAGAACAAGAAAAGGTCACGGCCAAGGATCTAATCAAAAAAGCAATATATCTGACCAAGAATTTAAGCAACAATCATAATGATACTAGCTGGGCTTGAGAAAAGCAAAGATACCAGGGGTCCCTTACCAAATGATAAAAGAGCTAAAAATAAATCAGGCCAAAATGAAAAATGCAATAATCAAGATTTGAAATTTACTGCATGTAATAACTAACAAGGATGGAAGAAGCAGAGGAATGAATAAGTGATATAGAAGATACAGTTATGGAAAATAATGAAGCTAAACAGAAGATGAAGAAGAAAAATCTTGGATCATGAAAGTAGACTTAGGGAACTCAGTGACTCCATCAAATGTAGTAACATTTGTATCATAGGAGTCTCACAAGAAGAGAAGGAAAAGGGGAAGGAGGTTTACTTAAGGAAATTATAACTGAAAATCTCCCTAATCAGGGGTAGGAAACAGACATCCAAATCCAGGAGGCAGAGAACTTCCATCAAAATCAACAAAAGCAGGCCAACACCAAGATATATCACAGTTAAATTTGCAAAATATAAAAGAAATAACGAAAACATCCTAAAATCAGCAAGACAAAAGAAGACAAAAGAAGTCCCTAACTTACAAGGGAAGACCAAGAAGGCTAGCAGAAGGAAGACCAAGACCTCTCCACAGAAACTTGCCCCCAAAAGAGAGTGACATGATATATTCAGTGTGGTGAATGGGAAAAAATCTGCATCCAAGAATATCCTATCCAGCAGAGCTATCATTCAGAATAGAAGGAAAGACAAAGAGTTTCACAAACAAAAACTAAATGAGTTTGTGACCACTAAACCAGCCATGCATGAAATATTAAAGGGGATTCTTTGAGTGGGAAAGACAAAAAGTGACAATGACTTGAAAGAACAGAGAAAGTCTCCAGAAACAAGAAAACAAGTAACAAAATGGCACCAAGTTCATATCTATCACTAATCATTCTGAATGTAAATGGATTAAATACTCCAATCAAAAGACATGGGGTATCAGAATGGATCAAAAAACAAGACCTATTGATATGTTGCTTAAAAGAGACTCATCTTGGACCTAAAAACACCAGCAGATTGAAAGTGACAGTGTGGAGAACCATTTATCATGCTAATGGACACCAAAGGAAAGCTAGAGTAGCAATGCTTATATCAGACAAACTAAATTTTAAACCAAAGACTGTAATAAGTGATGAGAAGGGGCACTATATCATAATAAAGGGGTCTATCTAACAAAAAGATCAAACAATTGTAAATATTTATGCCCCCAATTTGGGAGCAAGCAAATATATAAAACAGTTAATAACAGACATAAAGGAACTCATTGACAATAATACAATAATGGTAGAGGATTTTTAACACCCCACTTACAACAATGGACAGATCATCTAAGCAGAAAATCAACAAGGAAACAATGGCTTTGAATAACACACTGGACCAGATGGACTTCACAGATACATTCAGAACATTCCATCCTAAAGCAGCAGAATGTACAGTCTTTTCAAGTGCACATGGGACATTCTCCAGGAAAGATCACATACTAGGTCACAAATCAGGTCTCCACAAGTACAAAAAGACTGAGACCATCCCATGCATAGTTTCTGACCACAGTGCTATGACACTTGCAATCAAACACAAGAAAAAATTTGGAAAGACCATAAATACATAAAGGCTAAAGAACATTCTACTAAAGAATGAAGGGATCAACCAGGAAATTCAAGAAGAAATTTAAAAATATATGGAAACAAATGAAAATGAAAACATGATTGTCCAAAACCTTTGGGATGAAGCAAAAGTGGTCATGAGAGGGAAGTATATGGCAATACAGGCCTACTTCAAGAAGCAAGCAAAATATCAAATATATAACCTAACCTGACATCTAAGGGAGGTAGAGAAGGAACAATAAATGTAGCCTAAAGCCAACAGAGGAAGAAAAATGATAAAAATTAGACCAGAAACAAAATGAAACAAAAACCTAGCAGAAAAGATTAATTCAGGAGCTAGTTCATCGAAAGAATTCATAAAATTGATAAACCTCTAGCCAGACTCATCAACAGGAAGGACAAAGGACACAAAGGAGAAAGGAGAAATCATAGCCAATACCACAGAAATATAAACAATTATAAGAGAATGTTATGACAAATTGTATGCTAATGACTCGGATAACCTGGAAGAAATGGACAAATTCCTAAAAATATATAAGCTACCAAAACTGAGGTAGGAAGAAACAGAGAATTTGAACAGACCCATAACCAGAAAAGAAACTGAATCAGTAATCAAGAATCTCTCCACAAACAAAAGTCCAGGGCCAGATGGATTTCCACGGAAATTCTACCAAACATTTAACGAAGAGTTAATACCTGTTCTTCTGTTCTTCCCAATTCATTCTATGCGGCCGCATTATCCTGATTCCAAAACTAGATGAAAATTCCACCTAAAACAGAAAGCTACAGGCCAATATGCCTCATGAATATGTATGCAAAAATTCTCAACAAAATACTAGCAAGTCAAATCCAACCATACATTAAAAGAATAATTCACCACAATCAAGTGGGATTTATTCCTGAGTTGTAAGGGTGGTTCAATATTTGCAAATGACATGAGACTCTATATAGAAAACTCAAAAGACTCCACCAAAAAATTGCTAGAACTGATACAAAAATTCAGTAAAGTTGCAGGATACAAAAATCAATTACAGAAATCTGTTGCATTTCCATACACTAATAATAAAACAGCAAAAAGAGAATCAAGGAATTGATCTCATTTATAATTGCACCCAAAACCATAATATTCCCGGGAATAAACCTAACCAAAGAGGTGAATGATCTGTTCTCTGAAAACCATTACACATTTATGAAAGAAATTGAATATGATACAGAGAAATGGAGAAATATTCCATGTTTATGGATCAGAAGAACAAATATTGTTAAAATGTCTATATTACCCAAAGCAATCTCCCTACACTTTTAATGCAATCTCTATCAACCACCAGCATTCTTCACAGAGCTAGAACAAACAATCCTAAAATTTTTATGGAGCCACAAAAGACCCCAAATAGCCAGAGCAATCTGAAAAAAAGAAGAGCAAAGGTGAAAGCATCACATTTCCAGACTTCAGATTATATTACAAAGCTGGAGTGATCAAGGCAGTGTGGTCCTGGCACAAACACAGATACAGAGATCAATGGAACAGAATGGAGAACCCAGAAATGGACCCACAACTACACGGTCCAGTAATCTTAAACCAAGGAGGAAAGAATATCCAATGGGGACAAGACAATCTCGTCAACAAATGGTGTTGGGAAAACTAGGCAGCTACATGCAAAGTAAACTGGACCAGGGCAGCCCGGGTGGCTCAGTGGTTTAACACCGCCTTTAGCCCAGGGCGTGATCCTGGAGACCTGGGATCGAGTCCCACATCAGGCTCCCTGCATGGAGCCTGCTTCTCCCTCTGGCTGTGTCTCTGCCTGCCCCTCTCTCTCTGTGTGTCTCTCATGAATAAATAAATAAAATCTGAAATAATAAACAAACAAACTGGACCACTTTCTTACACCAGACACAAAAATAAATTCAAAATGAATGAAAGACCTAAATATGAGACTGGAAACCATCAGAATTCTTGAAGAGAACATGGGAAGCCTCAGCAGTAGCAATTTCTTTGTGGCTTTGGCCTCAGCAGTAGCAACTTCTTACTAGACACTTTGCTGGAGGTAAGGGAAACAAAAAGCAAAAATAAACTACTGGGACTTCATCAAGATAAAAATCTTCAAAAAAAAAAATCTTCTGCACAGAGAAGGAAGCAATCAACAAAACTAAACAACAACCTTTGAAATGGGAGGAGATATTTGCAAATGCCGTATCTCATAAAGGGATAGTACCCAAAATATATAAATAATTCATCAAACCAAACACCCCAAAAAAGCAAATAATCCAGTTAAAAAATGGCCAGAAGACATGAATAGACATTTTTCCAAAGAAGACACACAGGTGACCAACAGATTCATGAAAAGATGCTCAACATCACTCATCATCAGGAAAATACAAATCAAAAGTACAGGGAGATAGCACCTCACCCATGTCAGAATGGCTAAAATTAACAACACAGGAAACAAGAGGTGTTGGCGAGGATGCAGAGAAAGGGGAACCCTCTTGCACCGTTGGTGGGATGCACACTGGGGCAGCCACTCTGGAGAACAGCATGGAGGTTCCTCAATAACTTAAAAATAGAGCCACCTTATGATCCAGCAGTTGCACTGCTAGGTATTTAGCCAAAGGATGCAAAAAAAAAAAAACACTGAGTCAAAGGGATACATGCACCCAATGTTTAGAGCAGCATCACCAACAAGAGCCAAATTATGGAAGAACCCAAATGTCTAACAACCGTCGAATGGATAAAGAAGGTGCGGTACACTTATACAGTGGAGTGTTAGTCATCAGAAAGAATGAAATCTTGCTATTTGCTACCTCATGGATGCAACTAGAGTGTATTATTACTACTCAAAATAAGTCAAAGGAAGACTAATACCATGTGATTTCACACCTACGTGGAATTTAAGAAACTCAGATGAACACGGGGAGGGGAAAAAAAAAAAAAGAGGGAAATGGAGGCAAACCATAAAACAGATTCTTAACCATAGAGAACACACACAGTTGCAGGAAGGGTAGTGGGTGGGGAGATGGGTTAAGTGGGTGACGAGGGTCAAGGAGGGCACTGGTGATGAGCACTGGGCGTTGCATGTAAATGATGAATCACTAAATTCTACACCGGAAAGGAATATTGCATTGTGTTAACTAACTGGAATTTAAATAAAAACTTGAGTAAAAAAAAAAAAAAAGAAAGAAAAAAAAAAAAAAAACATGTTATAACCCTCACCCCACTAGGACAACAGTAAAAGTTGTGATCCAGTCTCATTATAAGCAGATATAAGCCTAATGATAAAAATGGGGATTAGAATGGACTTGCAGAATTAAAATAGGATGAGAGGACACCCTAATGTGAGAGGATGCATTTCCCTGAGGAGGATTTGGTACAATCTGCAGTGAAGACCACCGTAGGGCCCAGGGAAATCATCCCTTCAGTCTCCCAGTGGAGTCCCTCACAGGTTCTTAGATGGAGAAAAATGACTTTGTGTCAGACGTGGTGGTGAGCACACCAAAGGGTCCCTCTGACTTCAGGGAGTGGGCCACTGTCCCCCACCTCCATGCTCTGATCCTGCGGCCGTATTTCCCCACCTAGATCGATGGTACGTGGCAAAAGGCCCAGTCTATTCATGTGCTTGGTGGCCCGCTGAATTGCTCACTAGTATTTGTGACACTGGCTCTCCAAGGCTGTCATGGCAGCCATTTCCCTTACAGAGTCACCCTTTGCACAGCATCCCCTTTGACAGCAGGGAGCATAAAAGGGCGTTGAAATCAAGACTCAGAAACCCCTTCGGCCAAATAAAGGAACTTCCTGGGGGCACTTCGAGTCTGGTACATGGCTGAAGGAGATGAAGGGAAGCCAGTCTTGTGGATGGTCACTCAGAAGCAGTCAGACTGCTCTGCTGGGTGCCTTCCCCGTAGGTCACCAGTGTAGCACCATTGTCTAGTTTCCACGGAGAACCTGCAACAGGGAGCGTGGTGCATAGGGCCCTCTGAGCAGTCTAAGCCTTTGGGAAGAGCCGATAATGCAAGAGACCTAAGGGAAGGAGGCGCCCTTCCTGGGAGGCATGTTTGCATACTTGCCTAACTGTTGTGCTCGTTGGTTGGCTTTATTTTATTCATCAATTTGAAGAAAGCATTATTCCCATTGAGGACCATCAGCACCCCAGAAATCTGAATCACTCATCACTAAAGGGCTGGGCCTAACGTAGGCAGGATTTACAAGCAAAGCTTGATGACTAGAGCCAGCGTTCCTTTCAACCAATGGTTTAAATATTTAGTAGGCATCATATAGAGTCTGACCCCATTTTTGATATTTGATGACTGACAGCTTTCAAAGCCTACAGCCCCTCGTTCCCCTTCTACCCTAGGAATCTGAGTTAGCTGATAAGGCAGGTATTCTTTCCTTTGGGCACTGGTGGGAGGTTGAAAGCAGGCAAGCCTCAGCCCATATGTGGGAACCCTCATCGCAGGTCCACCCCTGGCCTCCATAAAACCCGAAATTAGTTATTTCCTGCTCTCTGAAGGTTTTTTTTTTTTTTTACCTATTTTGGTGATTTTCCTGCTCTCCCCAGAAATCCTCATTACTTGCCTAGTAAGCCTTTTAATACCCTACAGAATGTGTGTGATCATCAGTCTCAACACCCAAACCAAATACTGGGTGGAACATCCATCCCAACCCTGCCCAGTGATCACTCCTGATAATTAAATAACATCAGGAGAATTACATTAATAGGGATATAGTGACTAACCATCCCAACTTGCTTCTCAGTTCCCTATTCTCCAAAGCCAAGTCCTGTCTTGTCCTAGACGTACCTTGACCAAAGATCAAGGCCCAGATTGCTCCGCACGGCCAGGGGGAAGCCTGGTTTTCAACTTTAAGGAGTCTTGTCTAGGAAACTACTGTCTTCGTTCTTCCTTTGACTGCATTTTTCACAGAATGGGCAAAAAGATGTCAATAGCTGAAGCAAACCCTCCTTACCCTCGGAGAGATTTTCCTAAGTGACTTAAGACACAGAATAGAGGCAAAAGTTCTTTGAAATTGTACTCAGACTGGCTGATTCTCATTGGACCTCTCCATATTAGAATAAAAATCAGTTGACCTGGCAAGAATTCAAACACTGTGATCCTTCAGACCCCCTAAGTACTGACAAGAGCAGCTAGGAATGACAACAGATACAGAGTAAGACAGAGGTTTCGGTTTCAGCTCAGCCAGTCACCACCTCCCTGACCCACTTTGGACAATTCATCTAACTGAGCCTCAGTTTTCCCTCCTGTAAAATGGTGATAATATCCCAGTCCTGGCTAACTCAGAGATATTTTGAGTATTACCAAAGTCCTCGGTAGAGTGGCACAGAGCACAGAAATGTGACCTATTTCAAAACCCATGCATCCCCCTCCTCCGAATACTCCTTACTCCGCACTCTGTTTGTACTGATGCAGAGACTATTCAGTCTAATTTAAAAGAAATCATAACAAACTTGTTAATCTGATTTTTTAGACTTTAGCAGTTTAAAAGTAGAAAATTGGAATAAGGAAGAGCTGCGTGATTCTCCCTAATACTCACAATAACGAAAAACATACTCGCTACTCACTATATACTTCAAAAGCAGCGTGATTTTACGTAAGCACCGGGGCTAGGAAGACAAAGGGGCAGCTGAGAGCCTAACAGGAAAGGAGGAAACGAGCTTGTAATCATCAGCTACAAGAATTAAAAAGGTCCAGGAGGCTGACAAACGAGCTGTAGGTGCCCTGATTGGTTTTGTTTAATCACAGCAAGATACAGACCATCTTGGAGAAAAGAGAAGTTTTGTAAACGTTTAGTATATTCATGTAAGAAGGTAGAAAGTATTATAACACTGATTTAGGAAAGTTCGCATTAAAAAAAAGAAAGCCAAATAAGCCCTTTGGTGCTTAAAATGATTACAAATAAAACAAGTCTATCATTCATATCAGGAAAAGAGAAGCTTATTTTATTCAGTGCTTGATAACATAAAATACCTGATGGCCAGGATGGTGTTTTTTTGTTTGTTTGTTTGTTTGTTTGTTTTTACTTCTTTCAGTGCTTATTCAGTTTAGAGAGAGACCCCATCTCTAATAATTCCACGATCAGCAATTCAATAGTCTTCTGTTACTTACATACATATTTGTGACAATCCTCCTACAAGTATTAATCCCTACGGTGAAAAAACATAAAATTTAAAAACAACAACTGGGTAGGTCAGTCGATGAAGTGTCCCACTCTTGGCTTCAGCTCAGGTCATGATCTCCTGGGGTGTGAGATGGAGCCCCACGTACTGCTCTGCACTCGCCGGGGAGTCTGCTTGACTTGCTCACTCTCTGCCTCTGCACCTCCCCTGACTCACACATCCATGTCTCTCTCCTTCTCCTTCTCTCCAATAAATATATTTAAAAAAATTTAAAAACCTGCGTGTAGTGAATAATGCTGCTGTAAAACGATAGCACAATAGTTCAAAAAGCCAAGCATCGCTGTGTTCTACTCTGTCCCCCCTTCACCGCTCTAACCTCCATGACGTGCCACCGTCTCCAGGAGTCCTTTTCAACTCCTCTAGAACAAAAGAACAAGTGACTTCAAATCCTCCTTCCTTCCTCCTTCCACACAAACTCCCAGGGATAAGAATAGTCAATTCTTTCTGCATAAGGAAGGGTCAGGAACCGAATCTTTGCTGCAGATACCCTTTGCGACACTTTTATACAGAGGAATAGGAGTTAGCCAGGTAGATGGGAAGGGAAACGCTGGGACTTTGACTCTTAATAATCCCCAGATATCTATTCACACATGTGCTATGATCGTTTTATGAAGTGCCTGCGGGAGCCTGGCTGGTCTTCAGACAGCAGGACAACCCTGGGCTTTGCTGCTTGGAATTGTAATATCAGTTTGCTTGGCAAGTGGGTAGGAGTCCGCGCAGGATGCGTGGCAGGGAAAAGGCATGGCTTTGTTTATCTGCCACTAAGACCTAACATGAATACATCTATCCATCTATCTATCCCATCCAGATATACATATGCACATAGACTGTATAAATGAAATATGTTTTTAATTGAGAATCAGGACTGTGGCCTGTTTACAGGGTGGCATGCCATCCTGTTAGTCAGGATCCCCTTGTGTGAAAACAGCACCCTGATTTTCCTCTGAAGAATCCTCCTCTGCTCTCTTTGCCCATGTGTTTTGGGGATGTTAATCCTTTAGGCTCTAGGCATGAGCACGTGGCCCAAGGCTTCCTACTGACACTATTTCATACTCCAGGACAGTGAAGTATTTTCTGGGAACGACCTATGTGGAAAGGGGCTCTCTTTCTCCTGTGAAGTCTTTAGCTTCCCATGGCCGTCTTGCTCCTATGAAGTTGGAATCTGTCTGATTCAGATAAGCAAGACAGATCAGAGGCAGCTGAAGCCAAGATTTGGGGAAAGATAGATTTCTGACCACATAATTAAAGCATCTGTCCTCCCTGAAAATGGACCTGGACTAGTAGTTGTATGAGCCAAATCATTTCCTTTCATTCTTAAGCCTATTTGAGTTGGGCTATGGTCACCTGACATCAAAAACTCACCTTTCAGGGAAGCCCCGGTGGCTAAGTGGTTTAGTGCCACCTTTGGCCCAGGTTGTGATCCTGGAGACCCGGGGTTGAGTTCCGTGTCGGGCTCCCTGCATGGAGTCTGCTTCTCCCTCTGCCTATGTCTCTGCTTTTCTCTGTGTCTCTCATGAATGAATAAATAAAATCTTAAAAAAAATAAATCACCTTTCATGTCTTTGTTTTCATGTCTTCTTCTCCTTCTTTCTTCAAAGTCAAAGATTATATCTTAATAAGTGTTCTGTATTTATTAGAAATGAATTGACCAAAAAAAAAAAAAAAGAAATGAATTGATCTATATTGATCTCCAATCTAGTAGTCAATAAATGTTTTCAAATGGAAGACTGAGGAAAAACTATCTAGACACATCATAGAGAAACTCGATGATGTTGAAAGACCCAAATGGCAGCAATATACATTTGACACCATCTTGACTTTACAAACTTTGAACTTGAAAATTTTCAGAAATGTAAGTGCATTCTTATGGAGTTCAACAAATATGATTTGTGATTCCTGGAATATGAAATTTTCAAAGTTTCTCTTTTCCTTTTCTTCTTCTCTTTATTCATTAATTATTAATTCATTTATTTATGTGGAGGTGTTAGAAAGCATACAAAAGTGTCTTAATTATTCCATTTCTGACACAGAAAACTTACTGACAAATCAATTAATGGGGAAAAGGCACAGGTTAACTAAATATAACTTTCTATAGTTATTGACCCATTCACCTAGAGAATACGAATTATGCAGAATAAGGTATATGTAAGATTCAAAACTAAAGAAACTAATTGTTCAGCTCCATCTATAGAAATTTTATTACCAGAGTTTACTCTTTCGCAGCTTTGTTTGTTTTCAAAACCAACCACATTGTTGGGACGCCTGGTGGCTGAGTGGTTGAGCACCTGCCTTCAGCCCGGGGTATGATCCCGGAGTCCGGGGATTGAGTCCCACATCGGGCTCCCTGCATAGAGCCTACTTCTCCCTCTGCCTGCACTTCTTGTGGGAAATAATTTTCTAATTTACTTTATGAGAAATTACAGTTATTGTGTTAGGAAATTCAACGGATTATGAAGTGTGAGCTCTTGTGATTGAACATTAAAAATATTTATTTATTGAAATGCCAGTAATTTGTATAATTTTCAAAATAATTAAACATTTAAATTATAATACATTAAACTCATATGAGTAAGAATAAAATTAAAATATGGTGTAAGGGAGTGATTCATGGTACTTTTCTTTTTTCTTTTTTTTCTCTTCTAAAAGCACACTATACAAAATTGCTGTCTTAACGCTTACTTGAAAGTTGTCTTGGGGAATTCTTTCATGCAAAATTTCACAGTCTCAGCTCTACAGCCTCTATGAGCCAAAAAAATTAGGAAATAAACAGAATATTATGGTGCAAATAAAAAAAATCTGACTTAATGTCAAAATTGTGAAACCTCCCCATACTGTATAAAACAAGGAAATATATTAGACAATATCCTCTTCCTCATGTCCCTGAAATTTCTCCAGTCAGTAGGAAGCTAACTGAACCCCTGTCAGATACCAGGTACTGTGCAAGACATCTTCACATATACTTATGCACTGAACCTGCTTCAAGAAAGAACAAGAAAGAACATTTTTTTCTCTTCACACAAAAAGAGAATGAGACTGAGCCAAAGAATAAATAACTTTTACAAGGTCACAAATAGAGTAAGCCACTGAAGAGGGACTTAAACCCAGTTATGCCTAACTTTAAAACCTATTACTTAAGGATTTGCCTTTGGTCGACTGGTTTTTGAGTGAAAATAGTACCTCTACATGACAGAAACCAGAACTCTGCTGTCAGAAGTCTCTTACACATGAAAAATGGCATCATTCTTTCCCTTCCTCTTTTAATAGGCCGTTTAATTTACCTACTGATATATAATCACCAGATACTTATATGTATTAGTATATAAATGTATAAAATAAAAATGCTTCTATGCATCTTTCATTCTTTTAACTATACATTCTTTTAACTATACCTCTAAGTGTTCCAATAATTAATAATAATAATAATAAAAGAGTAATAATGACAATTACATTTCTGTTTGAACCATACAAATAATAAACAGAGTTTGGGTTACAAATCATCAGGTATTAATTACTTATGTGCATACTTAAGTATGCCCAGGAAAGTCTGGCTCGAGAGAAAGGTCGTCGGAAAGCATCCTCTGGGCCAGTTCCTGTTTTAAGTATCACCACACAAACAACTGAAACAGTGTGTATAATCAAGTGATGAAATGTGTGGGATGAATTATAAAACAGTGGAGAGATTTAGGAATACACTTTCCCAGTGTAAGGTAAGGAAGGGAAGCATCTCTTAGATTCAGTAGTCTTAACACCATACTATGGAGATTTATTCTTCTCTAGGGTGTACTAGAATTTCTTATTTTAAGAAAAGCAAAATTTTCAGTGGGGAGAAAATTCAGAGGGAGAGAATATCATTGTGATGACACAGTTAAAATAAGTAGGAAGTCATAAATTGAAGTACAGAAACCAGTTTCCTTTGCTAGAATTAAGGAAGGAAAAAAAAAAGGCAATATCTCTGTTGGTCTCCTGTGCTTGCAGTGGATCAAATCTAGCAAGAGCACCCTATGAAAAATGGTCACAGCATACTTAATTACCTTCCTTAATTACTTGGAGATCTACAGCAGCAAGAGTATCTCTCATGGGTCCATTTTATTTCTACTCCACAATTAGGTGTGCAATCAGGTTTTCCTTAGAAAACAAATAAGCAGAATGGTAAACAAGTGGCTAACGACAAAGGTAGTCACTTCCATGGCCCATCGCCTTGCATCCGGAAAGACCATCCTTTAAAGAAAACTAGTTCCAGACTTTCGTGTTCACAAGAAGTTCTCAGAGCCCTCCAGATTAATCACATGTGTGGTCTAGGAGAAACTAGGATGACTCTGCTCCTCTAACTGTAATCAGTGAGATCAAGGATACAGCCACATACCATGTGACCTCAAGGGCTGTAGCTGGTTGGCACCATGGAAAAAAAATTTAATTACAATCACTGAAAGAATGTGGCATTTCATTTTGCAACCATGAATCATTCTCTCTGTCTGGTCTAGTCGGCTGAGACTCATTTTCATAGTAAACTAATCTTTAGAGTGTCAGACTGTGATTAGTGATAGTGACACATTTTACAGATTGGGGCCTCAGAGCTGTGCCTACCCTGTTGCTATGGAAAGTTTGGTAGAGATCTTGGTGTTAATAATCTTGACATTAGGAAAACTGGCATAAAAATCACATACGTACCTCTTAGAAAATAAAATTTGACCAAGCTTTCAATCTAGAATAGCTAAATGCTTCTGAACCACCTATAAAATTGAATTATAATAGATTATATAGACATGGGACCTACAGGCTTATGAATTTGTATTTGCATGGTTGTGAGTTAATTGCACTTAGAGTTTAGGGTAATATTTGAAAGGTCACACTCTAAAAAATAGTTACTGACCTGTTAGGTGTAAATGCTCCGAATATTCCTAAAGTGTTCCTAAGCTAAAAATTACAACATATTTTCTAAAGATAGTCTTCACCAAAAAGCGTTCTAGGTAAAAGGAGATAGTGAGAAAGGATTTATAATATTTAGGATGCTGTGAAGGATGCCATGGGCGAACCAAGACAAGGGGGATTATAGATCCCTTTGCATCTCTGAAGAACATTCATGGTTTGTGTGTTTGACGGGGTGTGTACAGACTTCCTGTAACTTATTAGAAGGCTATTTGGATTTGACTCTTAGAATGAAGAACAAGCTACTGAAGATGAACTCATGCTGGTCATCTTTTAGCCATCAGCTTTTGTTCATCATGCCATTGCAGGGGGAAAAAAAATGAGCCCTTCACGTAGTAAGGAGAAAAACACGTGAAGGAGGTCCTTCTTACCTCTTTCTTTTCTCAATCAGATGCACACAGCTATAGGACAAGGGCATTTACTCTCCAGTATGTGGTTAGGAAATGGGGTTTAATATGTGTGCAAAGGGATGTGGGAGGGGTGCAGTGTATCAGCTTTTTTTTTTTCTTTTTTTTTTTAAAGATCTATTTATTTATTTCAGAGAGAGGGGAGAGGCAGAGGGAGAGGGAGAGAGTCTCAAGCAGACTCTGCACCCAGTGGGGAGCCCCACGTGGGGCTCAATCTCAAGACCCTGATATCATGACCTGAGCTGAAAACCAAGAGTCAGGTGCTTAACCTGCTGCACCCACAAGGCATCCCCATTGTATCAACTTCTATATGCGAATGTGTGCTAATAGGAAGAAGCCTCTAGATAAGAATTGTCTGTGATATTTTTCTATCAAGAATGAAAAGCTCCTAAAGAACTTTTCTGTGTATCTTTCCTCATAGCACTTAGGACAAGAGTAGCTTTCCACGATGAAAACTCAGACCTGAGGCCTATGGATTTCCCATTTCAAGTCTCAAGCCACACATTAACACTTAAAGTCTAAAACACTGGAGTTTTAATACATGATCCCCAAAAATGGTTTGTGCCGTTTGAAGGTAGCCGTGGCTTTACGTAGCACCATCTAAGTTCTATGCAAAATAAGTCAATCTCATGGTACTGAAGCCAATCCTCCGCAAAACCCAAAGATGTAAAAGTTGAGGAGTAAATTATAGTCCTAATAAAGTTAACCTGGGAGAGTCCAAAATGGCATATGCAGCAGAGGAAAGAAGCAAACAGAAACAGTTCATGCTGTTATAATTGCTACAATTTCATTGGCAATTTAAATAAAATAATTCAAATTGCTGCAATTAACACACACATAGAATTCAAAGGATGGTGGGTGACCTCGCACAAAACACACCACGGAATCAGCCCTCCTCCAAAGAATTAACCTTCATAAATCATTTGCATCCAAAGGATGCCTGGCTCTATGCTCTGCAAAAAATTATCAACACAGGAAAAGCCAGGCCCTAAAATGAGAATGCCATCGACAGCAAGCCCCGTCTCCTGGTTCATTTCATCCCTATAAATACACAGAGATCGGATGTGTTACCTCCACAAAGTCCCTGGCTGAGAGTGGGATTTTGCTTTTTCTGCCTGAGTGCCCTGCACAGCTGAGAAGGAGCCGTAGGCTGCGTGGCCGAGAAGTGAGGCTGATTCACGTTGACAGAGATCCCACTTTTATGTGACTTCAGGGGCACAATACCGTCTCGTCTGTGCTTTAGGTCCGGAGAAAGGGCTCTTTCCTCCAACGCATTAGAGCACAGGAGCCACAAATTGTTCTTTGAGATGTGGAGGATAGGAGTTCAATGTTTCTCCGGGCCCCTGAAACCAAATTTAAGACGCACTATCTGGGATGCATTGGATGCCTTTTCCTTTATTAGGTCAGATTTATGCAAGGACAGGACGGGCTGTCTGACAAATGATGATTTATGATCAAAAGTTTTTAAAAAAGTAACAGCTGAGTGAGTCTGATAGGAGTGAGAGATGACCTCTGCCCTCCCTGGTTCTGAGGTCTGAGTCTAGGAAATAAGGCCAGCCATGGGAACAACTAACTGCCTAATACACAGGCCTCGAAAGCACTTTTAACATCGAAAATGTAAAATTTTTCACCCCCTCACTATAATCCGTGCTCTGGAAGGTGCTATCCCAAGATCATAAAACTCTACTGATGCAGTTTCATACACGGATCCTTTATAAGACAAAGGAAAGGAAGTACCGTTTACCATTCACATTCCCCTTAGAATTATCTTACTAGTTCTATGCTTTGTATAATTTATAGTGGTGTGTGTTTAGTTAAAATAACATTTAAGCAGGAATCTCATGCTAAATCTGATCTGTATATGGGTTATTGCCCCAGTGGAAATAGGAGGTCAGAGGAGAGTTAATAAGGGGGATGGTTAATAACTCAAGTCAGGCTGAAGAAGAAGAAGGTAAAGCTGTACCAGCTGTGGAAACAGCAGCCGAGAGGAAACTGTGCAAGTTCTTCACGTAAGTGAAACTCTCTCAAATGGGGACGGCAGTAAACAGATGCATTAACTCACATTAGCATCCCCTCCCCAAAGAGAATGGGAACCAGCCTATCAGGGAAATTCTGTGAACGCCCATGACTGATCCCGACTCTAGCAGAACAAAATGGGAGGAGGAGATAGAAAATAAAACCAGAGCTGCCAGCAGAGATGGGTCCTCACTTGTAAAAGGTTCAAGTCCAGTTAGAGAGAGCGGGGGGGAGGAAAAAAACAAACAAAATAAATAAATAAATAAATAAACAGGTGTTGGCAAACGGAAAGAACAAAAGCAGAATTCAAAACTAGAAACAAAATCAGAATCTTTGAATACCCAAACTTTATATGCAAATAAGTAGACATCAAAGCATGTTCTTTTCGAAATAAGTGCTCCTTAGAGGTTGCTAAATCAGATTCTTGAATGGTTATCTGAGTGTTAGTTGAAACTGCTTAAATGGTGCATGCTCAGGAATTAAAAAAAAAAAAAAAAAGTAATTTATTCCCAAAGTGACCTTTTCCAGGCCATAATAAATCATCCGTACATACTGTCTCTTTCCATGAACCTTCCATTTAAAGAAGGCGAAAATGGAAGTACTGCTGAGAGCACGAGGCAGTCAGTGACTCCAATAAGAAGACCGAAATTGGAGCACAGAAGCGCAAATCTAACTCCCCGGCTGAAATTCATCATTGAAAGAAGCACACGTCCTGTGGTTCCCTGCCCCAAATCATTCCTTCTTCCTGCCCCGTATTTCTTTTACCTCTGTGGCCCGTCAGGAAAACAAGAGTCACTGTTCTTGATGTTTGCATTGGAATCTTGGATAAGAAAAAAAAAGGTTTTAACTAAAGACCAGAATGATGATTGAGGATTGCATGTGTCCCATGGAAACAGAAGGCAAGGAAGTCACTTTTGAGTTGGAGCTTTGAGACTCCAAATATTCAATATTACTCTTCTCGGGAGGTGAACTGCTTAAATCACAGTTGTTACAGCCCTCAACAAAAAGTGAAGACTTTTCACCTTTTATCACCTTGCAATCGTTTTAACTGAAGTGTGAACCTAAGAGCCCCAAGTTCCTCTACATTCAGGGCTGAACTTCCAAAGCAGGAAAAAAAAAAAATCTTTGGGAAACTCTACATTTCCATTACAGCATTTCATGCAATTCGATCCAACTCACTCTGCACTGTTGTTTACCAATTCTATGATCTTCAGCTATGTTTATAAGACTGAATAGTCGGCCTTTAAATCAAAAAGCACAAACATGAGAGTAGGAGAGTTACACGCTTAATATAAATCTTCATATTTTAAAAATCAGGTCAGTTGCAGCCAAAAGAAGAGAAGGATAAGAAAATGCAGTAATGTAACCATTTCCATGCCCAATAGAGAGTTTAAACAAAAGATAAAGCCACAGTCCACAATTATTTATTTATTTATTTTTAATTTTTATTTTTTTAATGAATGACTGAATTTTATTTTATTTTAGAATGAATTTTATTATTTTATTTTATTTTTTATTATTTTATTTTATTTTATTTTATTTATTTTATTTTATTTATTTTTTGAATAACTGAATTTTAAATCTTAAGTGAATGGTACTTCAAATTCCCAGGGCAGAAATGAGTTACCCACAAGCCACGCTCTACCTTCATTCTATAATCACAAAACAGACAAAACCACAAAAGTAAATGAGGTTGATAATTTGTTATGGTATTATAGCATCATAAGTATACTGACAATCTGATGTTATACTCAGTATTAAAATATGCAGATACAGTGGAGACTAAACACAGTTTAGATACACTCACATGGAATGTTCAGCTTTGAAGAGTGCTTTGGCCGAAGGAGTATAGATCAATAAATATGAGGCAAAAATGGTAAAAAGGCTTGAAGTGAAACATCTTCATAATGTACTGTGGGTTTCACACCATCCTGTGACAAGTACCACCCGGATCACAGAGCTCATATAGCCCCGTGCAGCCACTAATGGACAATTTATTGACGTGAATTTCTGGGGTAGGAAAGAAAGAGCTAATCTCTATGATTCTCACTGGAAGTGAGTCTTTGTCTTGACCCGGCATGTTGTATGGAGTCACCAAAGCAGCAAAGCATTTCTCAAAGTGCATTTATGACAACTTGAATACAGAGGAAAAGGGTGAAAAAACAAAAAACAAATGAGCTAGTGGTAGGAGAAAGAGATGGCAAGAAGGACATTTTTCAATTCGACCAGGAAAAAAAAAAAAAAAAAAAAAAAACTATTGCCCAGAGAGAATGGTTAAGAAAAGTAGAAGAACAAAGGTGTCAAAGTGGAAAAAGTAACCTTTAAATAGCTCTGGAGAGAAATATCAGAGGACTTAGAATAGAAGTATTCAGTAACCCGCTATATTTCTTGTTAATATTTTATTTTCTTTAAGGAATATACTTCAGAAATCCCTTACATGAAATGACAAAAGTAGTTCTGCTCTTTTTGAACAATGCGTCTCTCAAAGCATTACTTCTGAATTATTTAACTTTTCCTTACGTGTTCATATAGTGAATAATGATTAGGCAATGACTTAAAAGGAAGAGTTAATGTCCAACAAATTGTTCGCTGCTTCACACATTAATATACATCTTATGAACAAATAGCTAACTTCAGTTCAAAAAAACGTTGTAAGATGTGGGTCTGATACGGGCAGGATTTTGTTCCCACTTGAGGAGTCTATTTGCAGTGGAAGATTACTTTCATTTTAACCACTTTCATCTTATTCCTTTTACCACAGGGCAACAAACAGAAGCTTTTTAATGCAAATGACCAGGACAAAGCTGTGATGAAAAGTTTGTAATTAGGAGTTAAAATCTGGTAAAGACCTTTACTGACTAGATTTTACGTGCCTGGTGAAACAATTGGGATTGCGGTACCCAGTCCGCTTGCACCAGGACAGTGAGCTGCCCCAGGTCTTTGGGATGTGCGGCCACCAAGGATTATGATCGGGGAACATTTCTGCAGCATGAGATGCATCACTCACTGCAAAACCCTTCCTTCCGAGACGTTGATCAACGTACAATGTCAATGATGAAAGAAGTGAAAAACTAAGTCAAAGAGGAGTGACATGAAGGACTCCAGTTAGGGTTCAAAGTTTGATCCCCAGGCAACTGCTGAGCCAGCTTTGACTCAAAGGTAGCAATTTTTCAAATGAAATTTCACTAGCTAAGGGGTAGGTGGGATCATCCACTGTGCAGCACCAGAGGTAACTGGGGACGCAGACCCCCCCACCCCAGGAGTCAGCAGCGGGCAGCCAGGTGTTGTGATTGAGGAAGGAAATGCAAAGGGTGGGGGGGGGGGGAGAGCCAGGCAAGCTGAATGCATAAGGTCACGTGCATTTCTAACTGTTGGGTCCTGCAGCAAAAAATATTTGTGTGCAGTCTCTGTCCCTCCCCCCTGCACTGATCTCTGTCTCATTCTCTCAAATAAATTCATCTGAAAAAAGAATAAAGAAACTGATCTGCATGATAGAGACCAGCAAGTGGAGCCTCCGTGTTCTAATTTGAACCAAGCAGAAGAGACTTGTGCATATATCATCCTGGTTTTCCTTAATCATAGAAATGCAACCGGCCATTAGCTCGTTACTGCTTCCTTTGCTGCAGCTTGTCATCGTCTGAAGGAACAGGACGAGCACTGGGTACTATTACACCGGGCATTAGGTTGCCAGGCCCAGCCATCTTCAGGAGCTTGTCTCTAAACGCAGAAGTCCTCGGGGTTCATCCACTCTGCACCCTCTCCAGTGCTGCCCTGGACTCCTCCATCAGCCCGCTCACCTGGGCCCCGGAACCTGCCCCACAGCCTGGTGATCCACTCTTCGTCCTGCGACCAGAGTTGACTTCTTTCAAATGCCAGGCTGATGGGCTGACGGTGGCACCTCCAACAAGCCCCACTCGCAACCTCTGCTGGTGACCTAGTGGATGACCCCGGGCCTCGAACCTCTCTGTGGCCTGCTCAGGCCGCAAGCCTCTGCCCCGCGCTCTGGGCACACCAGGCCGCCCCCGCCTCTGGGAGGGCCCCTGCACACACATGCACCCTCACCCTGTCTACACCACGGGGGGGGGGGGTCCCCACCCTCCAGTCCCACTTACCCTGGCCTCTCCCCCCGAAGCTTCGTCCAAGCTTCGCTTCTCTGAGCTGTTAAATTGTGTCAGAGGATAGTCCCGCTTTCTTCCAAAGCACCAATCTTAGGGTATATGTGCTTTGGTCTATGTTTTAAAAATGTTTTTTTTTTCTCATAAAATACAGAAAGACCCCACAGAAATGCACGCACAGCAGAAGTGGGCAGCTTATCGCTCAGGTACCCACCGCAGCAGCCCAGAGGTAGAATTCCCTTCTTATCCCAGGACTCCTGCAGGGATCCAAGGACTCTGCTCCTGCCTCCTCCAGAGGAAATAAGGGCGAGACCTACCTAATAAAGATCATGAAAGATTCCCTATCCAAGGAGGCACGCACCTTTAAACACAAACTGCAAATAGGCCTGTCTTCTAAGCATCCTAGAAGTGGAATCATACAATAATTATTATTATTATTACGGGTGTCTTGATGGCTGATAACAGAAGTCTTAGCTTTCCTCTTCTTACTCAAAATGGCCTTTACAATTTCTGGTTGCTTGCACTTCAGTATAAGTTTGAATCAGATTTTCAGTTTCCAACAACAACAACAAAACACGTCATTGGAATGCCATTAAATCTACTGATCAATTTGGGAGGAATTGACATCTTGACAATATTGAGTTTTCCAATCCATGGATATGGTTTTATTCTTCTACTTACTTAGCTGTTCTTTAATTTATCTTTTCTAATTTCTTAGAGTTTTCAGTATAGAAAACTTGATTATTATTATTATTATTTTTATTTTTATTTATTTATTTTTTTTGGTTAGAGTTATTCCTAGGTCGTTTTTTGGTTAGAGTTATTCTTAGGTCTTTTTTTTTTTTTATGCTACTATAGGTTATATCTGTTTTAAAATTTTATATTCTATTAATTTGTTGCTAGAGTACAGAAATATAATTAACTTGGGGTGCTTACTTGTATCTAGGACCCTTAATAAATTCAGTTATTGGTTGTAAAAGTTTTTTGCAGAATCTTTTGAATTTTCCACATATACAATAAAGTTCCCTGTAATAATGACAAATTAATTTCTTTCTTTCAATAAATCTATTTTTATTTTCCTGACTTAATGCTACAGCTAGCACATCCAATATAACATTGTATAGATAAGAAAAATAATAGACATCTATATTTTGTTCCAACCTCGAAGAAAAAGCTTTCAAGAATTCAAAATTACAAATAACTTTACTGTAGGGTTCTTTTGATTAACAGTTTCTGTATCTAGTATGTAATCATAGTCAAGTATCACATTTTATTACTTTTCAACTATTTAGCTTATTAATTATATCCATTATATTGCTAATATTATCTATTGCATTGATTTATATTCAAATATTGCCAATTTACATCTCTACCCTTTATTTGGCAAAGACCCTGCTATCCTTTTTGTATAACACCACTGTTGGGATCCCTGGGTGGCGTAGCGGTTTGGCACCTGCCTTTGGCCCGGGGCGTGATCCTGGAGACCCGGGATCGAATCCCACATCGGGTTCCCGGTGCATGGAGCCTGCTTCTCCCTCTGCCTGTGTCTCTGCCTCTCTGTCTCTCTCTGTGTGACTATCATGAATAAATAAATAAAATCTTTAAAAAAAAAAAAAAACGAAACAAAAAACACCACTGTTGGTTTGCCACTAATTTATTTAGGATTATTTAAGATCTATATGTATAGATCTTATTGTTCTATAATTTTTCTTTGTTGCATTGTCATTGTATCATTATTGGTACTATGGTTATTCTGACCTCATAAAATAATTGGGAGTCTTTTTCTCTATCTACATATTCTGAAAGTATTTAGCTTTGTTTTCTATTTCCTTCCATGTCAGTTGTCTTTTTGTAGGAAGTTTTTGATTTTATCTAAAACTTCAAACATACATCCTAAACTTTATCATTTTAATATTAGGATCTATAATAATGTTCCTCTTTTCATCCCTTATATTGTTTGTGTATATGTGTTTAGCCTTTTATTAGCCTCACCAGAGCTTGTCAATGTTATTAGTTCTTTAGAAAAAGCTCTGGGATTTGTTGATCCATTAAACGTTTATTTCCTAAGCTGTTAATTCCTGTGCTCTGCTTTACTATTTTTTCTAAATTCTGTCAATATTATTGTCCTTTTTCTAAAATGTTTACATTATTAAATCATTGATTTTGAACAGTCTCAATTAGTCTAATTTCATAAGTTTTAATGTGTGTCAATTTTCTTATTCAGCTAAAATATCTTATTTTTATTATTACTTCATTGACTGTAGGTATATTTCTAGTTTCAATTTTTTAATTGATTTCTGGCTTAATTAAGTTTTGAACAGAGTATATATTCAGAATAATTTTGATCCTTTGAAATTTAAGGATACTTGTTAATTTTTGTAAAGGTTTTTTTATACATTTGAAAATAATGTGTATTCTGTAGTCCTGAGATACTTTGTGCTTTGTATGTTAGGTCAAGTTTATTAATTATGCCATGAAAACCTTCTATATCAACATTATTTATTCTATTAGTTACACAGTGTTAAAACATCCCATCACATTTGTGGATTTACCTAATTTTTCCGTGTTTCTATGAATCACTGTGTTACCTATTTTAATACTACATTACAGGGCATATATGAATACCTGTATGTGGATATTTTTAGGTGAATTGGACCTTTACTTTTATTAAGTTTTCATCTTTAACTCTAGTATTTTGTTTGCTTCAAAGTCTATTTGGTCTGATGTTAATGTAGCTATACCAATTTTCATTTGGGTAATGTTTAAATGTTAAATGATAGAATTTTTTCCGAACCTCCTAAAAACAGCATTTTAAAAAAAATTTAGTCTGTCAACCTTTGCCTTTTAAGTGATTTACAATTTAAATTACAACTACAAATTGTGGAATACTGGGTAGCAGAGTATCTTGCCTTCGACTCAAGTCATGATTTCAGGGTCCTGGGACTGAGCCCTGCATCTGGCTCCCTGTTCAGTGGAGAGTCTGCTCCTCCCTCTACCTCAGTTCCTTCCCTTCCCCCATTCCCCCCCATGTGCTCTCTCCCACTCTCAAATAAAATCTTTAAAACTAAAAACTGTACAATTTACAATAAAATTACAGTTTTAAATCAATTTAACATAATTACTGATATGTTTAAGTCCATCATCTCATTGTATTCCATTTGACTTATGTGTGTTCTATATTCTTTAGTTTCCTCTTTCCTGAGTTTTTGCTTGATTTAGAATTACTTTTTATCACATTTCTCCATGTACTTTTTGCAAGTTATATATTTCTTTACTATTCTCCTATGGTTACTCTGAAAAAACAAACCATAAATTTTGAATTATCAAAGCCTAGTTGTCTTTTTTATCATTTTTCTAGATAACACAAAGATCTTTGAACATTTTAATTCTACCTATTTCTTACCCAACTTCTATGCCATTGGTATCGTGTATTTTAATTCTACATATTTTAGAAGACTCATCCATTATTATTCATTTATAAGGTATCTATATATTTAAAATTTCCATAATTTGTCATGTTTCCTTATATTTTTGTCTTCCATCTTATTATTGATTGAATGTTTGTGTCCCTCCAGAATTCTTGTTAAAGCCCTAATCCCCAATCTGATGATATTTGGAGTTGGGGCCTTGGGGAGGTCTTTAGAGTCAGATGAGGTCATGAGTGTGGAGCTCTCATCATGGGATTATTGTCCTAGGAGACCCCACAGAGCTCTCCTGCTCCCCACACACACCCTAAGGAAAGACAATATGAGCCCATAGGAAGAAGTCACCAGATACAAGTCAGGAAAAAAAGCTCTCGGCAGGAGCCGATTGGCCAGCACTTTGACCTTAGGCTTCTGAAGATGGAAGAACTATGAGAAATAAGTTTCTGTTGTTTAAGCCACCCTGTCTAAGGTATTTTGTTTTGACAGCTCAAGCTGACTAATGCACAATTGAGGTAATTGCCTATAGGAAGTATATTTTCTATTATTTCTTTAAATATGAGTTTGCTAGTAACTAATTTTCTCAGTCTTTGCTTTTCTGTAAATGTTTTTCATCCTTGTTCTTAGAAGGTATTTCTACTTGTTTTAAAAGTTTTGGTTAGTAGTCATTATCTTTTTAATTGATATACCTCTGTTTTCTACTTTCTTTTGTTCCTATTGTTAAATTAGTTCTCAGTCTAATTGTTACTTCTGGCTGTTTTAAAACCTTGTCTTTGTTTTCAACTGATTTACTATGATTTACCCAAGTGAGAATTTATTTTTATTCCTTAGAGTTCATAGGATTTCTTGAATTAATGACTTGATGTCTTTCATCAATTTGAGAAAATTCTTAGCCATCATCTCGTTTCCCATAATACATTATAAACCTCATGAGAGTAGGATCTATGTCTGTTTTTTTGGTCACTATTATATTATAGGACTCAAAGTGTTTGATAAGTGTGTTGATTTATCAAAAATTCTTCTGGGAAGACATCTTAATTTTTCCTTAATTCTTTCTACTCTGATTTTAATACTTCTCTTCTGTGCCTGTCAGTATCCTGTCGCTTATTACACTGGAACCACAGTGCTTCTCAATCAAGGCACACATCTGTGAGTGTATTCAGTTATACCCTGTGGGTAAACAGAGCTAAGAAATAAATGTGGCCCAACTTACAGGAGTATTTGGGTAGACATTTTTTTTAAAGGATTAAGCAATCACCTAAGTAATTTGGAATGTATTTTATATATAACACAGGTAGGGTGGAATCAAGAAGGTTCTAAGGAGCCTCTGTTTGCAACAGAGAACTTCTCTGGGAGGAGTGATGGTGCATATTCTCATGCATCTTAAAGGTTTTACCTATTGACTTTGCATTTAATTTTCTTTTGAAAAAAAAGGACTGAGTGTGTAAAGAGGTCTGAAAGCTGCTGGAATTGAATACAAACTATGCCTTCTCTTTAAAACTAGGAAAAAATAGTACAAATGTCAAAGCATTCAGGCTATGTTCCCAGATCGCCATTCTCTCTCCATTAGATATATTTCAGAAGCATCGTATGTACTCCAACCCAGAGTTTACTTTTATGTCTCTGTAAGACATGAGGCATTGGGATGGCATAACTTGTTCTCTTAATCATCTTTACAATCTCAGAGCCTAGAACAGTCTAAAAAGAAAAAGTGTAAAGAGTGAATGAATGACTGCATGAATTATATTGTATATCTTAGTCATCCCATGTCTCTCAGAATAACTTATTTAGAAAAAAGTGGGTAACAATGACAAACGCTGGAAAAGTCTCAAGAAAAGCCATTACAAAAGTTACTCAAGAAAAAGATATAAAACCTTTATCCATAAAAGGTAAGCACAGCTGACACAATCTGTTCCAGCAATATTAGTAAAGCTAAACTGGAATAACTGACATTCTATATAATCATTTAAGTTAATATATTCACTTGAACACATTGTGCATCTATTTGTTTATCTCTGTATAAACAGCAGTGAAAGATCTACTATTTGCTAGCTGCTTAACTTTTGTGAGTGTAGCATAATTATAAGTGAGTTGATAAGTAATGAAAACATTAAGTGTATAAGGATTATGACTCCAGTGCCTAGTAGGGCAATTAAATCTGATGTTTGTTACTCTGTCTCAAAGTAAATAATGATATGCTTTCCCCTGTGCCTATGTAAATGGCTGATTGATAACAATAGGGAAGTGGTCATGAAGGCCAATTCTACTCATGAGATACGTGAGTAAGAAATTCATTTTAAGTTAAGTGGTAGTGCACGTTGTGGTACCACAGATGAAATCAACGTTGGACCTTCTTGACTACAATGTAGTAAATACTTGTGTGTGTGTGTTTTAATGTATTGAATTGTGATAGGGATAAGAAACGACTGTCATGGAGCATTAGTATTTGTAAACTGTGCCTTGATTGCCAACACATTTGCCTGAAACCAACAAATAACAACATGAAGTATAGCAAAAACTTTTCCAAAAGTGAAATTGAATGAGGTCCAGAACATGACACACCATATGGATTCAGTGAATATATGTGAAGTTTAAGTTGGTTTTGTTCGTTCTTTTGTTTGTTTGTTTGTTTGTTTTTTAATTTTTTTTTATTTATTTATGATAGTCACAGAGAGAGAGAGAGAGGCAGAGACACAGGCAGAGGGAGAAGCAGGCTCCATGCACTGGGAGCCCGATGTGGGATTCGATCCTGGGTCTCCAGGATCACGCCCTGGGCCAAAGGCAGGCGCTAAACCGCTGCGCCACCCAGGGATCCCTCTTTTGTTTGTTCTTAACTTTCCTTCTAGCAATAAATAGTGTGATGAGTAATCCCTTTAAAATAAATTTCATCAAACATTTTAAAGTTTAAGGTCTGCTATTATTTTTACATGTGATGCGAGAGTGGCAAAGTGACAATCATTAGCAGATTTAAGAACAAAGCACATGTGGGATCCCTGGGTGGCGCAGCGGTTTGGCGCCTGCCTTTGGCCCAGGGCGCGATCCTGGAGACCCGGGATCGAATCCCACGTCGGGCTCCCTGCATGGAGCCTGCTTCTCCCTCTGCCTGTGTCTCTGCCTCTCTGTCTCTCTCTCTCTGTGTGACTATCATGAATAAATAAATAAAATCTTTAAAAAAAAAAAAAAAAAGAACAAAGCACATGAATAATGACAAACCTTTTTTGCAGGTAAAAGCAAAAAGAAAGAAATTTTTAAAGCAAAGGGGGAAAAAAGATATTTTCATAGAAGCAACAATTAGACCATAGAACCTTTGGATTGCATCTAGATTAAGGTCAGATCAGAAATCTAAGAGAATGAGCAAAGCAGAGCTCCAAAATTATTTTTGGAAAGACTTTTTTATATTTTGTAAAAGGCATAGAACTAGTTATGACAAGACATATCAAGTAAACTTACTTGATAATTTTGTATAGATTTTTATTTTTTAATTACACCGGGCTGAGTGAGGGCTGGAGGTTAACATAAGTTAGTTGGTGCTTTAAAAGTTTCAGTAAAGCCCTGCGCTTTGCTGAAAATAAAGAGCCGCCTTGAACTCTGAAGAATAAAACTCCACACATTAAAATGATGAAATTGTACCTGGATTACATATTATGAACACGAACTCCAATTTCACAAGGTTGATAGAAGTGTTTATTGGGGTTTGGACACCTACCGCCTTTGTTTCAGAGCCAGAGGCTTTGTTGGGAGTAAAGAATAGGACACAAATTTGGAAGATGTCTGATGGGTCATATTAAATCATCCTGCTCCTTGAAACAAAATTTGGCCCACCATTGTAAAGAAGACCAAATTGTTCAAAATTGCATTGCGCTGGCGATTTTATTAGAGCCGAGTCTTTCTGAATCATTATCCTCCATATTTTTATAATGATTCATTAAAGTCAAAAATAGGTTTCTAAAATTACAAGGTGAAAATTATCACTTAAAAGATAAATTAGTAATTCTGGAAAATGTTTTACTATCAAAAGACAATATTTACAATAACTGCAAATCTTCTTCACTTGCCACAATTAACCATCTGGCAAATGGGATATAATTAGGTCATCGTTTGGCAATGTGATTTCAATAGACAGACAGAATGCTAATAACACAATGAGCCAAGTTCCATAATCTAATCTAATTCATTATCATTTCTCCGGCACTTCATTTTTGTTTTAAATGACTCTATTTGTTAATCATTCAACATCTTTTTTGCTGAAGATAAATAATACAGCACATTCCCAATTGATAGACATGAAAACTGAAAATAAACAGAGTAATTTAACCTTGGCCATACTGCCAAGTTTTAAAAAGGCCATATTATTAATTCAGCCCCTGATACCTTCTGACACAATTCACTCAACCAATATTTACTAGATACCTACCATGTGTCAGCACTATACTGGTTACCACAGAATCAGACAAAGACAATATAGGCCCTGGCACAAATGAGCTTAGAGAAAAAGGGAGAAAAAATTACAAATGCAGGTTTTTAAAGCAAAGTGATAACCGAGAGTTCAGAATAACCACATTTTCTGGAGATTGGGAGTAACCGGGAAACTTCACAAAATGGCTCATGAGCATGTGTTTCAAGAAGTTTGATGTAATGAGCTGGCTATAGAAGTTGAAGAGTATAGAAGCGTAGAATGATGTTGCTTCCCTCTCTTTTCTCTTCCCTCTCTCTGTTTTTCTCTCTCTCTTGCTCTTTCTTTCTTATTGAGCTGGCAGTATGGGTGGTAGCCTTACCATTTGTGTAATTAATGAGCCACAGCAGATTGGGGAGATAAAGTAATGGGTTCAATTTCTACATGACTGAATTTAAGGCTTGATACATAAAATCTAAGTATTTTCTGTTCAACTTCTGGAGCTATTGATAAAGGCATAATCAATATAGTTGAAATGATGGAAATAGAAAAGGGTGGCCAGCAAGAATTTACTGAATAAAAATAGGCAAGGGCTGAGAATGGACTTCTGGGGCAACATTTTTATTTAAGTGATGAGTAGTAGAGAGGTCACCAAAATATTTTAAATAGCAACTGTCAGGAATATAAGGAGAAGCAGAATACAGTATCATAGAGACAACAAACAAAAAAACCAGAAGGGTGAAGCAGTCAGGTTTTTTGTCTACATTGATGCTGCATAACACAACATACAAATATTAGTATTTGTAACAAAACATCTGTGTTTCTTGGATATTAATCTATGGGTCAGCATGAGCAGTTCTGTTTTATGTTTTCATTTGGTTCCAGGTACAGGTTCAGTTCAGAGGCCCTCCATGTGGCTTAAGTGGTACATTTTGCTAATCAGACTATTAAATAAGCATGTTATTCTCATAGCATATGGAAAAGGTATGAGGAACCAAGCATATTTGAAGTCCTTGCTCATCGCATGTCCACCATCATTCTATTGTCCAAAGCAAGACATATATCAAAGAATCAGAGATAAAACACTCCACCTACTTGGGTAGTGGATGTTTTTCAAAGTCATCTAGAAAAGGGCATCACGAATTTATAATCCTACAATATGAACCAAGTAAAGAATTGAAAACTATAATACAACCCAATCTAATCTATGACTGAAGAATGTGATCAATTGTCAGAGATTAAATCAGAAAAAAAAAACTGGTCTGACAAGAGTTTATTTTAATATATAGTTATGGACTCATTTCCAAGTACACAGATTAGAAGAAAATGAGAATTTTCTATAGCACTGATTCTTAATTTTGTAGAGAAATAAAAATGTCTGGTGAGTTTTCTAGAAATACCTATATGTTTGAAACCAGATCAATTAAATAAAAATTTCTGAGGCTAAAATGCAGACATTGTTTACTTATTTTTTTACAGCTCTTCAGGTGATTCTAATGCACAGAGAGGATTATCAGTAAACATTTTCCACATTTCAAGGGAAATTAAAGAAAAATATAAATAACCCTCACATCACTTTACAATATAGTTCCAATTATATGTATATGAATGTGTATATGGCACAAAATGTGTGTTTGTGTGTATGTAATAAAGGGAGTGAGAAGGACATGGATATCACAGTCATCTCTGTATTTGCAGATTGTAAATGTTCTTTACTTTTTGTATTTTCTAAATTTTCTGCAGTGATATGTACTACTTCTAAAATCGGAGACAATGAATAAATACTGGTAAATAGAAATTCAGACTAATGTAGATGCCCAGAGTAGAAACTGCAACATATTAGGGATTCATGAAAACACAATAATCTGGAAAGAAGGTAGAAATGATGGGTTTTGGAAACTTGAAGGAAAAGAAGAAACAGAGCCAACTATTTTCTATATGTGGTCAGGATGTTGTAAAAAAGATGATGATGAGGGCTAATATGAGTGATATACCTTCTTCTGAATCTAAACGATTTCAAGATTTCAACCCAGAACTTTTGTCATAAGGGTCTGACTCTACTCTGAAATATCAGGTGAAAATAAGATTGAGAATAAGTTAGTGACAGTTCAGTGTCCAAGACACATTTATCTCCTCTGCCTTTCACGAAACTTGATATGTTAAAATTGATCTTTTCATACTATGAAATGGGATAATTTTTCATCTCAGTTTGATCTTATCAGGCATCTGGTACCTCTCGACTCGATGACAAAAATAAAACATACCACTCCAATAGAAAAAATAGTGAAGAAACCTGGAATACAATGGAGAGGAGAAAAAAGTAGCAATTGCCAAAAGTTTGGATATATAAATATGCAAATGTAATACATCCCAGGCTTTAACTCCATTGATTTGTTGAGCTTTCACAAAAGATATGGGCAAATTTATGGCCCGTTTTCCCCCGTCTTTCTAAAAAATTATTTCGTTTCTGAGCACTGAAAGGGGAAGACTGCTTGCGTTTTTGTAAATAAATGTTCCTGTGGTTTGTGAGATCTAGGCACATATGTTTCAAGCATAAATGTTTTCTACTGGGAACTCTATAGAAAACCTATTATCGAGAATTAGATGATTTCATGCCTCATAAGTTTAATACTAACTGGCAGAAGTCAAAAGGAATTAACTTTTTTGCAACTGTGTCACAACTCCGAACATTGTGCCAAACATCCCCATTTTTCAAAATTGACTAGATAGGACAGTCCATTTGTAGTTAATATTCGTACTGAATTCCCAACTAATCACTACTGTTGCCTTTATTATTGCTGTCACTATTGTTCTTTTTATTACTAAATGTGAACCAAACACATGCCCTCTGCCTACAAAAGATAATCCACATTTCCAAAACTACTCTTGTGGCTCTTGCATGAAATCAATGTTGCAACAATAACTTTTTAAACTCTATCCTATACTACTCCCATATGAACATTAACATAAAAAAATAGGAAGGTTGTGCCTATAAAGGCACAATCACAAAATATTTTAAATAATATGGATTCCCTTTCTTAAGAAACTCTGAATATCTATCTACAGTGTAATTAAGTTCAGCAGATGACTTAAGCAGGGTAATGACAGAAATGAAGTACATGATTTCCCAGCCCCCGCATTCCAACCTTTTAATTGTACTCTGTACCTTTCCTTTATCCAGAGACAACACTCAGGGAGCAGAGCCTACCAAGGTCCCCATGATAGCAGTCATGACCATTGCTTAGCAGCGAGAACAACTCTTTCCTTACACAAAACTCATTAACCTGAAGACACCCAAAGACTCCATACCCTAATTGAGCTTTCAGTTCTGCCCGAAGAACCCTTCAACCACTATTGACCTCCAGGGGGAGAACCATAACAAGTGTGCTCGGCATGCAGTAATCCAGCACTGGTCATGCAACAGGAGAAATAACCCTTCTCCCAGTTGAAAACTCAAAGGGAAGCCAAATCTTGTTACATTAGAACAGCAAGAGCACTAGGATGGGGTAGCACCATTCACTGAAAAAGAGGAGAGAGAAAGTTTCCCAGAAACATAAAAACCTGGTTCATTCTCACTCCTAAGAAACAATAAACTTGCTAAGAGTTGTTCCCTTCAGGGTAGGGGGATCCATTTACCATTTCTTTAGATTAGTACCACCTACTGAGGCAGGCTATATTTACTTAGGGTACAAGATCACAGATTTCATCTAGAGAAAAGAATAAACAATAAAGGTCAGTAATCAGATTCAGAACAAAATAGTGTCTATGAGCTTTGTTAAGTATGAAGAAAAACAGAAAATTCCAAGCATCCAAATATGATTTCAAACAATAGAACTGCTTCTCCCTCATGGTACCCATGGGAACTGTTTTTGCTCATTAACCACGCTGGAAAAGATCAATTACAACCTGTCACCTTGATAGAAAAAATAACTGTTCATTTTACTAAAGCAAGTTTCTCCTTTTTAAAAATTCTGAATAGAAAATACCACACACCAGCATGGCATTTGAAATACTGTATTTATTTTTAGTACATTGATTTTGAGAATAGCTATTTAATGATATCTAATGAATCGCAATCATTACTATAGATATAATCTTATAAAATAGCATCTGTTTTGGGCTCCGGAATAGAAGGGAGTGTTTGTACAAAGATTTTGTTTCTTATAATTGAAATGTTATTTACCTCTTCCTAATAGAGTGAACTGTCCATATAGAGTGATATTTAAAGGTACTGCTGGATTTTCATTTGCCCTATTCTGGCTGTGAATATCTCCTGATGCCCCCCCACCCCTTCTTTTTTTCTTAGATGTCATGAAAGGACAAACTCAAATATTCAGTGTTTTCATAAGAAATGTCACTCATCACATGGTTATACCCATCCATTTACTGTAAATCATTATTGAGAGAGGTCTAAGAAGAAAAACCTTGGGAATAGCTCATATGTGACATTAAGTCTAAAAGATACTCAACATGCAATCTGCATAAAGTAAGAGATACTACTTATCCTAATTTACAATTCGTCATTCATTTTTCTTTCTCTAAATCTGTGCTTAGATTCTCAAATAAGTTAGAACATTTACTTAAAAAATTCTATTCCTTTAAATTTCCATGGTGAAAAACTATTGACAGCTTTCCATGAGGCAGTAGATCACATTTGGAAGGACCAATTTGATGCTAGCCATTTGATCTCTGAGTGGCATATATTCCAGAAGGAGATTTAATTATACATCTGACTCCCACTCACCCATTTGGCAGAGTTTCATTTGATGTTTATTAAACATAAGACTTGAAAACATGATATGTAACTTTATCTTTCATTCTTTTTTATCCATCAAGAAATTAGAGTTTAGAAGCTGAAGTTCAAATTCTTGTAGATATTCTTGTCCCTTTAAGCTTTGGAACTGATAGTTTCATTCCAAAAGGGAAAACAGAATTTTTTTTTTTTTTTTTAAGAGATAGAGTACATGCAGTCATGGGGTGGGAAGGGGCAGAGGGCCACACAGAATCCTAAACAGGCTCCACCCTCAGCATCTCAGCATGGGGCCCCACACAAGGCTTGATCTTACAACCCTAAGATCATGACTTGAGCCAAAAATCAAGAGTTGGACCCTTAACCGACTGAGCCACCCAGGTGGCCTAAATAACAGGTTTTTCTTCTGCAACTTCAGATGAGTTAATTTTACTAGGAGTCCTCTCTACCTGACTTCAGTCCTCAGGTCACAGCAAGAGGAAGGCTCTTTCATTACTAAGAACCTTTCCAATATTCCTCATTAAATGCACAGCTTTAATACACTCTTGGGAAGTGGTAATCTTAGACATAAGGATATATGGAAATGAGATCTATAGTCCATAGGTCCCAGCTCTGACACTCAGAGTTGAATTATTCATTCAATAATCATTTGAATATAGCAAAGTGGTTGAGAATAGACTAAGACTTTCTGAAAGATTTGAAATCTAGTGCTTATTTTGTCACCCTGTGTGTATGACATTGGGCGAATCACTCAAACTCTTTAAGCCTCAGGCATCTTATCTTTAAAATGGACATAATAGTAATTTCTTTCCAAGTTTATTGTGAGAATCAAATGAATTAATACATATGAAGGACTTGGCCCAGTGCCAGACACACGGGAAGAAGAGAATGCACGTTTACGGGTAAGTTTTCAAATGATTGAGGTGCTATACTTCTTTCTGGGAATCTAAAAGTTAACAAGGTGCTTCAAAAAGTGCATAGTCTGGTGAGACACAAAAAGGAAAACACACTAATAATGAGTGTGACAAGTGATGAGGGAAAAAACAGGTTTCTGTGGGAATACAGACAAGTGAAAAAATTCCAGTCTGGAAAAAAGGAAGGTGACAGGGGATATCTAAATAGATTTCCGAAATGTGGGGAGGATTTGTTTAGACTATTTAAATGAGGAGTATTATTTAAAATAAAAGAGAGAAAAAGGACCCATGTAATCCAGTGTGTCCCAAGGATCCCTCCTTTATTCATAAGTCCCTGATAAACTAAGGCATAGGCATTAACAGATTTCCTTGCATAACTTCTCCCTTCAAGAACAGAGGGCAGACCCTGCCTTCCCTCCTGAATCTTGCAAAAGAATTCCTTGGAAACCATACAAGTGAGAGAGCTTTGTGCTTTTTTCTGAGCCTCACCAAATTTCCTCTCACCTTAAAGAGTGTCAGGGGGAAGGAGTAGCTCTTTATTATAAGGCAATAATGAAAAAAATGCAAACTTATTAACAATACTCCAAGGTAACAGCTACAAAAAATGTCTTTAAACATTCATGGTGCCCTAAATATCACTCATTACCATGAAGTTTTTATGGTGCCCATTGTCCTTTTAAGAGGTTGTACTTTTAATCTGCTCCTTAACTCCGTGGTTCCAATAAGCCCCATTCATCCTGTGTAAACTTTTGGGTGGTTTTGGAATGTATTAACTTTGCTGCAATGTCTAAATGGGCTTTATCTCTGTTTCTTCTATCAGTGGCAGACCCCTTATTATTAGCTGTTTATTCTTGATTCAAGGTTTATAGTAGCTTAGATAGTATTGAAGAAATTCTCCTCTTATTTTATGAAATATATTTATTTTCTTACTAGTTATTTGGACCTAGTCTGGTAGTACACTTTCTACTGGAATTCACTATTCAAATACTAGAAGTTTAGCATTCAATTATCACTCTTACTTCTAAAACACATACATTTACAGAAAATGGCCCCTTATCTTTCATCCTTTCTGCACCCACACAGACATATATACATGTAGAATAAAAGATTAAAGTTAAAATTACATTATTTTTTCATTAAAATGTTATGTTGTATGATAAAAATATATATTTTGCACAGGTTTTATAACCATAGATCACAAACACACAAATCAAATTATGTGCCAAAGTTTCTTGGGACAGTTTTGGAAAGGTTGTAACAAGAACAGACCCAGAAACTTCTTCCAGATATGTCCTGTAACCATTCATACTTCAAGCTATAAAGAGTTGGGCATCCCGGGTAGCTCAGCGGTTTAGCACCACCTTCCTCCCAGGGTGTGATCCTGGGGACCCGGGATGGAGTCCCACGTCGGGCTCCCTGCGTGGAGCCTGCTTTTCCCTCTGCCAGTGTCTGTGCCTCTCTCTCTCTGTGTCTCTCATGAATAAATAAATAAAATCTTAAAAAAAAAAAAAAAAGCTATAAAGAGTCTTTGAATGTTTCTTCCCTATTGACTTCCACAGAAACTTCCAGGTGTTTTTCAAATCCCTCTACTCTGAACTCTCCAGTTAATACAACTAATAATATTTAGTAACATTAACGACTTAGCAATTATAAAATCTTCATCATCCTGAAGAATAACAAGCTCCTCTCTAAATCTAAAACGAGTTTATCTCAATATAGAAGGATTATATGTAATTGTCCAGTTTACCTCGAACCAAAACCAAGAGTAAAATCTCAGTGAGAATCTCAAGAGTAATCTTATTTAGGCTCTGAACTCTATTTTATATAAAGCCCATTTGTTCATGTTTTCATCAAACATTGATAGAGGTGCTGGGAATACATCTGTGAGAAAACAAATACCCCTGGATTCTTAATTCTTTGTTTTAGTAGAAGAAAAATATTACAATGAATAATAAAAATTGGTAAAATATGTAGTGTGTTATATAGGAAGAAGAATGAGAAGTGTTGAGGAGGTTACCACAGTACAGAGGCAAATTTTAATAAAGACCTGAAGGAAGGTAAGTTAATTAAAAATTAATTAAAATGCCTTATGATGCCAATAAAGCATATAATCAACACATAATGGACACCTAGAGCCACGATATCACTGAAACACTGAGTATAGATAGAAAAAAAAAGATTAAAGGACTGAATATTCTAATGTAAAGAGATCAGAGATGAAAGTAGATAGCAAAGAAGACTAAGAAGATAACCAATGAAGTAAAAGGAAAGGCAGTAGTTACGTGATCCTAGAAGCCAAGTGAATATTTAATGGACGAGGGAGAATCTGCTGTGCCAAATACTGCTGATGAGTTCAGTTGGGTGAGGACTAACTGACCACTGGATTTAGAAATGTAGATGCCATTTGTGACTTGACAAGAGTAGTTTCAATAGAGGGACAAAAGTAAAAGCATTGGGACGCCTGGGTGGCTCAGTGGTTGACCATCTGCCTTTGGGTCCAGGCATGATCCTGGTCTGGGATCCAGTCCCTCATTGGGCTCCCTGCGAGGAGCCTGCTTCTCCTTCTGCCTGTGTCTCTGCCTTCCCCCTGCCTCCCGTCTCTCATGAATAAATAAATAAAATCTTTTTTAAAAAAGAAGTAAAAGCCTTGCTGAAGTGAGATTAAGTAATAATGGAATTGGAGAGAGTGACTACACACAACTCTTATGAATGATTCTGCTATAAAACGAAACAGAGAACTGGAGAAGTAGCTGGAAATTAAAATGGGTTAGAAGAGAAAGTCTGGAGAAATAACAGATTATTTGTGCATAGAAGAAAGATCTGATAAAGCTGGGGCTAAGAGAAAGCGAGGAGATAAGAATATTCAAAAGAGAGAAAATACTGGAGCAATATCTTTACTTATACCAATAAGGATAAAAGAAAACCTACCTTATAGGGGTTGGCCTTTTCTCAGAGCACAGGCACTTCAAGTAATAGAAGGTTGATGCAGATGGATAGTTGATGTGGTGGTAGGAGTTGAAATTCTCTTCTGGTTGAATCAATCTTCTCAGTGAAACAGGAATCAAGATCTTAAACTGAGATTAAAGATAAAAGAGCTTGTGTTAATGGTTTGAGAAGAGATTATACGAATATATAAGAGAACTAAAGGGTGAATAAACTAGAAAAATCTAGTATAATTGGTAGACAGCATTAAGAGTTTGCTTTAGGTGAGTAATCCTGAATTTAAAGTGAAATCATTCGGCATGGTTGTGTGTTTTTCTCCAGCAACATTCAGTTATAGGATAGCAATTTGCCATTAAGGGAGGTTATAATTTTGATAAGTGACTATGATGGAGCAAGAAAGGGGAAAGAGATTTAGGAGTACATGCATGAGAATGATGACAGTAATTGATCACGGTATTTAAACTCAAAACAGAGACTAGTCAAGACATGAGGGGATAGGGGCAGAAAAAAAGATAACAAAAATCAGTGAATTGTATGTCTTTGTAATATAAAATTATTGCTGGAGTTAGGGTACTAGGAAGAATTAGTTGAAAGGATAAGATAATGAACAGAGAATCAAATACTTGAAATTGAGGTCCTGTGATGACAAGGTCTAAGTTCTGCCCCATGGGAGTGAGTAGCCAAGGTAAGTGGAAATTAAGATAAGCTCCGCTTAGAGGAGAAAAGTTCAAAGAAATGAAAATCCAAAGTGCTGGAAGGATAATCTACATGGATGATGACGATACCCTCTAAAATTATGATAATGGTGTTATTAAAGCAAGTAACTGTGAGTCTAGATAATGTCTTCAAGGAAGAAGATTAGAAGATATCTACCAGAAAGTGTTTGGGTTGGTATAGTTTTATGACATGAGATTTTGAATGCTGGAGGACTGAGGCAAGAGAAAGGGGGTAATAAACCCAAAGCAGCTAGGGGAAAAAGGAGGATAGCCATCCTCTTTGCACTCTTTCAGCCTAAGCAGTGAAGGAGAGTAGGAAAGAAAACGGCTACCACCTGAAATGGCTTCAAGAGAAGTAGTGCCTTCAGGTTAAAGTTAATTTTTTGACAGAACAAAAGAGTGAAGACAGAAAAAATTTCTCTAAAGATCACTGTCAGTTACAGAGGGCAAACCATGATGGTTTCAGGAGTTGGAAAAGAGTGACCTCAGAAAATGTGAATGTACAGTCTTCGAGATTGGAGTCTAGAGGAAGATGGAGGATGACAGACTCAGTCTTGTGCTAACTCAAACAGAAAGGCCGTCTATCAGGCATATCAGACATTCTTGAAGGGTGGGGATCAATAATCCAGGCAGCAGACACCATTAAAGGGATCCTGGCTCCGGGGGCTTTTAGGTTTCATAACTGGGGATAACCAGTTCCTCTTTTGTCATGATCAGGAGGTGGGATCCAACCCTTGTAGGTGGAATATATATGCCAGCAGAATCTTGATTTTCTACTCTCCCCTGCTAACTAACATTAATTGTTGCATGAGTATCAGCCCCTCCCCTGTACTACCAAGGGATTTAAGATGATTTCTTTTAGAGAAAACTACATGGCATTCCAGTGGCTTCCAGCTCTGCTCAGCCACCTCCACCAAGAGAGCATTGGTTACTTTACCGTTTGGTTTCGGTTTTCCTCTACAGGAGGCCAGATTAAGGAAGATCAGTCCTATACAAAGTCACCCCACCCTTTCAGGCTGCACTCATGTATTATACCACATTCTCTCAGCTACTGACACCATTTTTGTCAACTAGGCCTATGATGCTACTCCCTGATCTTGCTTAGGAGATTTTTGAAGACAGACAAGCCAGTGAATAAGAAAAGGAAGAATGTGAATAACATCTGTGATTCTCCACTAACCCAGAGGCCAAGGGAGCCTGGACCAAGACAACAGAAGAGATCCCAGGTGCTTATTGGGGCACCTAGACAATCATTCCACCAAAAATGGGTGAGAGATGGATGTTCCTTATCACTGGTATTGACCTATTTATATGGTGACTATATAATGCATTGTCCAAACCATGTCACATTTAAGAGTCAAAGAAAGTGCTTATTCAGAATTGCACTCCTGTTCAACAGGTATAAACCTCACTGTTCCAGGAAAAAGAAAAGAATGCATTTTCACTCTGCCTCTATATGCATTTTGGCCAGGGAGCAAGACCATCCTTTAGCTGGCCAGAGGAAAATCAAAAGGCAACTTAATTATCTAAAATCATGCTAGCCAAAGAGTCAAGACTAATCTGTTGCCTCAGGCTCAGGTCTCTGGCTATTTGGCCTGTCCTAGCTGCCAGATTCTCTGTTGCATTGACTTCCTTACCCTCTGCCCAAGAATTACCCACAAACACTAAGTGTTTGGATCTATGGAGTTGTGGTGGAGTTCTGTTACTCCTATCACCCTCTGCAGGCCAGAGATTAGCCATGGGTCCTGGAAGGGAGCCCTAGGAAACTTTGAAAGGTTAGGATGCTAATAGCTCCCAGGGCTCAGCTCTCATGGACCCAAGGCTATCAGAATACAGATATCTGTACACATAGGAAAATCAGCCAGAGAGAGTCTTGTTAGTGCACAAAGGAACATGAGACGTTAAAAGGGTCAACCGATTAGAGGCTGTTCTTCCCATAATGGCCACAAGCATTGCATGTAGTTGAGCAAGGCTGGTATTCGTGGTTGCAGAATCATAGTAATGCTGAGTAAGAGCAGAATATGTAAGAAAATGTGGTGGGGCAAAGGAGAAACTGATCAATTCCAATGAAGTAAAGGTGCTTTAGATCTCTAAGGACCAGTTGAAAATTTATGAATACAGGAGATAGACAAGTAGAGGAGAGCATTGTAGGCAAAAAGGTTAAAATGTGAAAAGATATATAGGAAGCAAAATCAAATTTCAGGAAGTGCTCACAATTCGATGGCTATCAACAATAGTGATTACTGCCATTTGTCAAGTATCTGCTGGATGCCAGGGATTGTAATAAACTGTGGATTAGGCACTTGCTGTTCGAGCAAGCCCAATGATTCCTGACCTGATATAACAGGATTTTGCTAAGCATGAGCTGAAATCCGGTATCATATGAGGCTGAAATGGAAGTGACCAATAAGAAAGTCTAGAGTATTTGAGTAAATCTGGTCCCACCCTCTATCCTCAAGGATCTACACCCCCAAACATGTAGAACATACTTACACATACTTAGAAAATACTGAAATCGTGCCACACCTGTAAAACAGTACTTTTGCTGGTGTTTTTCCTGGTCCCCATTGCTCTGAGCCCATCCTATACTCCGCAGTCCTATTAGTCTTCCTGCAACTCTATTTAATTTGGAACAATAAGGCTTGGGATGCCTGGGTGGCTCAGTGGTTGAGTGTCTGCCTTCGACTTAGGGCACGGTCCCAGAGTCCCGGGATCAAGTCCCACATCGGGCTCCTGCAGGGAGCCTGGTTCTCCCTCTGCCTGTGTCTCTGCCTCTCTCATGAATAAATAAAATTTAAAAAAGAAGAAGATGGCTTTACTCCTGACAATTATCAAATAATTTATACTTCCATTGTCTAATTGTTGCCACTTAACAATCTTAAAATAGTATATGGTTTAGTGAATTTTAGAAATCTTAAGTGACAAATGGATCAAATAGCTAAGTAGTGAGGGAGTCAAATAGAATTCATGGTTTATTTTGTGGGCATGGCAGTGTGATGGAAATGTTCCATATCTTTATCAGTGTGCTAGTTTCACAAGTGTAGAGATCTGTCAAAACTCATCACATTGTATTCTTTAAATGGATGCACTCTATTGAACATAAATTATATTTCAATGAATTCCATTTTCAAAAACACATGCATGTTTCTTAACCTTAATCTGAAGCTGTTTGGATTAAAGTCTATTCTATCTTGGAGTTTACCAAAAATGAAGCAAAGTTAAAACACTTTTAAAGTTCTGGAACTTCTATAGCATTAAATTTAAACTTAAATGTGTTTCCTACTTAAGAAAATAAAAATAAAAAAACTTAAATTTTCTTTATATTTAGTCCCACATTACTTTTTTTGGTACAACTCCAACCCTCCCATCCTTCTCCACTCCTTCTTTCTTTCCCCCATTACTCTCCTGCATAAACTTTCTGTTGTATACAGCCAAGCTATTCCACTAGTCATTCTCCATATCTAAAGGAGATCTCTGTGCTTTGGTCAGACCAGACTCATGCCTAGAGAAACCTCCTACCCTCCTCTCACAGACATTCAAATTATTTATATTCTATTTTCTAATTCTTATCCCTCACAATTATTCTGATAGCCTTGCCAAAATGATTATTCTTTACCCTGAATCCATATAATATTTATTGCCTTCTGTTACTTTGGCATTTAGCTCCTTCCTTTGGCCACACATTTAGTGACTATCTCCAGTATATCAGGAAGTTTGTAAACATATATGTTTGCTCTTTTTCCTGTCAACTTAGTTACATTATAAATTCTTCAGTCATATGAACAATAATATACTTGGTATCCCAAATACATTAAATAATGGGCACTCACTTAAGAGGATATAAAACGGTGCAAAGAACCTTGGACAGGACAGGGAACCATAAAGCCTATATTCTGTGCTAGATGTGTGAGTTGAGGTATTTGCCAAACTTGCAAAAGTTGAGTTTCCACATGTGTGAATGGGAAAAATATACAAACTATGCTACTCGGTTCTAAGAATCTAATGCAGCAATGTATGAATAAGTGTATAAATCATCGTGAATTTTATAAGTTAATGATATTTTTAAATATTCTTGGATATATCGTTAATGCTTTCTTTTTTAATAGTGGAATAGTTCGTCCTCCATCTGGCCATCTGGCTGTGTTCATTCTGCAGTTTGTGGCATAATCCTAGGTCAATCCTTTCTTCAACTTTTATGCTTCTTTAGATGTTCAGTAGATTAGTCATATGTAATACACAGAGGTATACACTGATTCATACATAATTTATCCCACAAAGCTGGTATCCTATTATGCACAATTTATATAGTACATCTATGATTCCCCTTATCCCACCCATTCAAAACAAATTGATAGGAATGGTGTACCTAAAAAATATTACGAGGACTAGAACAAAGTTTAGATAATTGAGCACTTGCTTTCCAGTAATAAAACTGAAATTTTCATCAAAGAAGTTATGCAGGCTTAGCTAGCTCTGATTAAAGCTACTGGTGTGTGTGTGTGTGTGTGTGTGTGTGTGTATACATACATGCACTATATATATAGCTACTAGTTATATATAATATATTTAAATTATATATATAATATATTATATATAATATATATATAATTAATGAAAATGTTGACAAAATGGATGGGGCCCTCTATGATTCTAGATAATGGAGTAAATATAATCTACTAGTTAATAAGTTTTGCTGAAAATAATTTTAACTTTTTTGGATTAAAGATCTCATTTTATAAGTATAAAGTTATTATAGATTTTACTTATGTGTACTAATTCTCAGGATACACCAGGGCCTTATTATTTTGTTAGCTACATTTCTGCTCTCAATCTATTTCTACCTCTCTCTTTTGAAAATAAAGCATTCATATCTGAATTTACCAAGAGTTATGCTGCTCTTCTCCAGATACTACTGCACATAGTACTCCAAGCTTAGCAGGTCGTTCAACAAATTCTTCATTCGTTTGGGCCAGCTGAGTCAAACAAGTGGTCATTTGCTTAAAAAGATTCAAGTGATTGTGGAGTGAAATGAAGTCGCTTCACTCATGTGAGCTGTTGATCAAGTAAAACTATCCATGTGGCAGCCCTATGAATTGCCACGTAAAACCAAGCAACACAGCCACACTTTTTAAAGAAACATGCTTCCCCAGCAGAGCAGTAAGAGAGCCTCCCTCTGCAGCCACAAGTTATGGGATAAATCACTCTGCTCAGTAAATCTGTATGGGCTATAGAGAGGGGCCCTTCCTAGATTGGGAACAGGCTGGAACTGCAAGGAATTCCTATTGGGGTATGAAGTGTGACAGAGGAGAGAAAATACAATACTCCAGCAGTCAGGAGACCAGAACTGGGGGGTCCTGATAGGACTACTGACCAGTGCTGAGAAGAGGAGCAGATTATTTTTCTCAGTTTTCTCACCTTACACTTGCCCTTCCCATCTCAAGTGCTGCTCAGAGCCTCAACAGGTGGTCATAGACATGAGAACATGTCAAAAAGTGTAAAATAGTGCTAGGATACAAAAAGCATGACTTTGTATCCCCTCATACGAATCAGTGAATGGCTTTGAGGTCAGAGGATGCGCAAGAGCAGCTGAGCTCCTGTACTTCAGATAAAAGATTTTTTTGAGGGATAAAAGATCTATAGTTTTGTTATAACTCCTCTTAAATTTAATAAGCATGTATGAGCACCTATACATATACATATAGAACATTCGGTGACTTATACGAGGAACAGAGAATACAAAGGTGATTAGCCAGATGCCTGCATTCAAAGAAGCTTGAAAACAAAGTGAGAGAGACACTGTGGATCTGGAAAGGGGCAAGTAAATTCTCTTTTCCATTAGCATGGAAAAGCAGAATTTTGGAGCAGAGTCTGAAGGATGAATAAGAGTTGGAGAAGTAGAGAAAGAACAGAGGGAACAATCATACTAGATAAAGTAACAGCATAAGCACAGAGATAGAAACGAGAGTGGAGAGCACCCGGGAAGGGTGACAAAGAGAATGGCGAGACCTTGGAGAAATTCATCACATTGGGGTGAGATCAGAGGCTCCTAGGTGCTTCCTTGGTGCACTTGCTAATCAGACAAGCAAAATACCAATACTTTGCTTCAGATATTTGAATTCTAGAGTCCAGTCTTTCTACGTGAAATCCTGTTGATTGAACTCTATTTCTGACAGCTCTGGGGATGTCTGGCACCTCCCCACTTCTTCGAAAATGTTCAGAGCCAATGCATCCAAATTAGATATTACTTTCATCAAACTGCCACTGAGCTCAATAAAAGGTTCCCTTCAAGCTCTGTCATCCAACAAAACAAATAAGTATCAACCAAAAATATTACTTGTGAAGAGAATGTGAAAGAACTGAACTTGAAAACAATTTCCAAAAGCTTATTGCCTAACAGCATTGACAAAGTCCTTGGAAATTTTCTGGGCAGGCAGTGTGTCTATACACATGTATGGGATATCATGTGCACGCTGAAATTCTACAATAGAGACGTGCGGCTGGAATGTAAAATTGAGATGATTATCAATACCTAATAGTTTGTAGAATGTTCCCACCTTACATTTATATTGACAAGCAACTTCAGACTTCTCCCGGTAAACCTAGTTTAGTCCAACTCTCTAAATCCAAAAATGGGCGAATCCCATTGTATTTAAAATCAATGTCTCTTTTATTAAAGATATATGATTTGACCAGACCTCCATCCATAGGTAATTTCAATTTAAGTTATTCGAAACTACTCATTCTACCTTAAAACCTGCCTCTGCCACATTCTTGCAGCATCAGTCAGGATGAACGACACTGCAGGAACAAACCCCCAACTATGTGTCCACATTGTCCTCACTGCTGGACAGGCTACCATAGCAACCACTATTTGGAATATGACTGGTCACTGCAGAGCCAGAAAGAAAGATATAGACAGTCTTTCTTGGCAGTTAAATGCTTAGCCCTGAATTTAAAACACATTTTGTTACCAAAGTCCACCTTAGGGTCATATCATAGTTTATCAGTCTTGTTACCATTTTATATTACTACAAATTTTCAGATTTTTAAATAGACTGACGTAAAATCATTTCTTCTCCAAACTGTATTAGGGAAAATTTTAAGACTCTATTTATTCCTGAAGTCTTTTTTTTTTTTTTTTCTTTTTCTGCATCAGTGGTTTTACCCTCCAAACATGTATTTTTAGCGCTGGGCTATGTTCTTAAGTGTGTTCGTTTGTATACAAGGATTATAGTTCTTAAAGTTTGCCAGAGAGGAGATGATTCTTCTGAATCAAATCTCTTGAAATGTAGTCAAAGCATAAAAGCCAATACTTCAACCACTTTTAACCTCAGTTCTAACCCACATAACTATCTTCCTCATAAGTCTCATAAGTTTTATAAAAACACTCAGTGTATAAATATCTAAACCTTGAATTTTTCTTCACATATTAAATGTAGATATAGTTGGCTCTTGAACAATACAGGGATGAGGGGAGCCAACCCTCCACAGAGTCCAACTTTTGACTCCCCAAAACCTTAACTACTAATAACCCGTTGACAGAAAGCCTTACCAGTAACCGTCAACACCTCTTTCGTAGTGGCAAACTTCAGAACCACCTTATCAGCCATCCTCTGCCTCCAGGACCACCCAACATCATTTTTAAGTTTGGCTCCTGATTACCGACCACCCATGAGCTCCAGATACGTCAGAATTATTCCACCAAAGTGCAAGTCCCAATCACCTGATCAACATGCATCTGGGGGCCTCCTACACCTACTGCTCTCTGGGCTTCTATCTTCACATAAGGATACGGCTCTGGAGGCGTGGGCTGCTTCTTTCCTGAAGTAGAGAGGGCAGAGGGCAACCAATGTCCTCTTGAAGATCCAAAACCAGTGGGGCAGCCACGCTTTCCTTCAGGATGTGCAGAAGCAGGCCCTAGCAGAAAAACTTGAGCGGAGCCTTTTTCTGTCTGCAGGCCCTCGGTTATGGCCGCGCAAACACCACCCCCCTTCCCCACAGCTCTGTGACTTCCTGGAGAACCACTTCCCAGCTGAGCAAGTGAAATTTATCAAGTTAGGTCATCACTTGACTAATCTCCACAGGCTGGCTGGCCCCCCGTGCTGGGCTGGGCACGCATCTGTTCAAAAGGCTCACTCTCAAGCACAGCTGGAGCCTCCAAAGCACAGAGGCCTTTGAGGGGCCCCTCTGTCCTCCCCCAGCGTCAGGGCTTCACCTGAGCCTCTCCCTGCAACTACTACAGGACCAGGCAGCCCTGTAACCACTCAGGAGACCTCTCCCAAGGGGTGGACCAAATGGAAACAAAAAAGATTTTTGTTGTTGCAAAAAAAAAAAAAAAAAAAAAAATCTGCATGTAATGGAAACACCCATGTTGTTCAAGAGTAACCTGTACTTAAGAGATTTAATATAGATTCTGATTGGTGCCATAGCAAAATAAGCAAAGTTCTAGAACTAAGAGGAATGGGGGAAAAAAAAAAAACAATAGTAAAATCAGAAATTTTATAATGGTGAGCTGAGTTAAGGCCCACGAGGGTGTGGTTTGATGGGTAGTAAAAGGTCAATTTGATCTGAAAATATTTTTCTGAATGGTCTCCCAACACACTCAAAAACTGATTTTTCTTTTTCTTTTTTTTTTTTTATTGGTGTTCAATTTACTAACATACAGAATAACACCCAGTGCCCGTCACCCATTCACTCCCACCCCCCGCCCTCCTCCCCTTCTACCACCCCTAGTTCGTTTCCCAGAGTTAGCAGTCTTTACGTTCTGTCTCCCTTTCTGATATTTCCCACACATTTCTTCCCCCTTCCCTTATATTCCCTTTCACTATTATTTATATTCCCCAAATGAATGAGAACATATAATGTTTGTCCTTCTCCGACTGACTTACTTCACTCAGCATAATACCCTCCAGTTCCATCCACGTTGAAGCAAATGGTGGGTATTTGTCATTTCTAATAGCTGAGTAATATTCCACTGTATACATAAACCACATCTTCTTTATCCACTCATCTTTCGTTGGACACCGAGGCTCCTTCCACAGTTTGGCTATCGTGGCCATTGCTGCTAGAAACATCGGGGTGCAGGTGTCCCGGCGTTTCATTGCATTTGTATCTTTGGGGTAAATCCCCAACAGTGCAATTGCTGGGTCGTAGGGCAGGTATATTTTTAACTGTTTGAGGAACCTCCACACAGTTTTCCAGAGTGGCTGCACCAGTTCACATTCCCACCAACAGTGTAAGAGGGTTCCCTTTTCTCCGCATCCTCTCCAACATTTGTTGTTTCCTGCCTTAAAAACTGATTTTTCCAAAATGTATTAAGTGCTTTCTTCTTTATCACATCCTCGGGATAGAGAAAAACACCAGAGATGACCACTGCTTCAAAGAATATCTTGGAATGAGTAGCAGGCACGTTAATAAATATGATCAGAGAGTATCGGAGATCACGAGGTGGAGAAGCACTTCAGGTACGGAGCAGTGGGGCCAGAGATGGACTGGCCAATGCTAGCTGAGCGGTTAGAAAAAGTTTCATTGAAAGACAACACAAAGAACAGTCCTAAAAGATTATCAGGTGTTCATACTTTGAAAACTTCAAACTCTCGGGGAAATAGGACTACTAATTGTCCTGTTCCATAGAGCTAATTGTGTGCATTTGGCTTGTTTCATTAAAATGGAATTTAATTAAAATTTCTACTTCTGGATATTTCACTATCCCATATTTCAAATTCGATTACTTTGTGATGTTCAGAAGACACACTTAGAAGTTTAAAACATACAGATTCATAACTTAAACTGGTTTGACTTTTGGAAAAAACTGCAAGAGTGACATCAAAATTTCAAACCACAAACCATGATATTTAATTGTTGATCCTTTATTACCAGTCGAAATATTTGCCCAGATCTTATGTGTGGAGAACTGTTGTGGGTCCATTTATTGCCCTGGCCAAGCCGACCAAAGCCAGAGTTTAGATTCTAGAGGGTTAAGGCTAAACTAATTGGTCCTATGGGAGATGGCCAAGCATGGAAAGAGTCAAGGGGGGAGTGTGATCTAAAGGGCAAACCAGAAAACCAGGGTCAGTCAACAAGTCCAAAGGACAGGGTCAGGGGGAAAAAACGATATACCAAAGTAATAGTAAGGGCAGCCCTTGGCGCTGCCTTCAGCCCAATGCATGATCCTGGAGACCCGGAATCGAGTCCCACGTTGGGCTCCCTGCGAGGAGCCTCTTCTACCTCTGCCTGTGTCTCTCTGCCTCTCTTTGTGTCTCTCATGGATACATAAACAAAATCCTTAAAAAGATAGTAGTAAATTGCCAGTTGTTTTGGACTGTCTTAAAAGGAACTGAAATGTCATCAACATTGTGCTTATTGTTAAGAGTGTCTTGAACTGGTTTAACACTGGATCGGACAACTTCCTGTAACATTGGTTGACCTAGTAAGGATCCTTTTGACTTTAAAACAAAAGAACTGTGGCATATGAAGTAAACAAAAACAGCATTTATTAGAAGAATGCTAAAGTAGCTGAATGTTTTTTTTGGTTTTGTGTTGTTATTGTGATTCTAGGCTTTGATCAGCAAAAGATATAGAGAATCCCCCTATTCCTGTTTGCTGTCTGACATACAGTAGGTGCTCTATCCATTTGCCGCTGCTGTTGTTTTTAATGAAGAATTAGCACGACTCATTTATTTATCACAATATCACAGTAAGCACTCAGTAAAATCAATTATGATTATGATTGTTTTTTTTAAAAAAAGATTGTATTTATTTATTCATGAGAGACACAGAGTGAGAGGCAGAGACATAGGCAGAGGGAGAAGCAGGCTCCCTGCAGGAGCCTGATGTGGGACTCGATCCCAGGACCCCGGGATCACGCCCTGAGCTGCAGGCAGATGCTCAACTGCTGAGCCACCCAGGCATCCCATGATTATGATTGTTATTTAAAGTTTCTGGGGCACATAGGTGGCTCACTCAGTCATGTCTGCCCACAGCTCAGGTCATAATCCCAGGGTTCTGGGATTAAGCCCCCCAGGGATCTCTGCTCAGCAGGGAATCTGCTTCTCCCTCTCTCTGCCTGCTTGTGCTCTTTCTCTTTGCCAAATAAATAAATAAATGAATGAATAATAAATAAATAATTATTTGACACACAAGAAAACACCTGGGAGAAGTAAAAGAATTAAGTACAGTTCATCACTTCCTGAAAGACCAACTAACTGAATAAACACAGGGCTGTGTGTAGTTGTGCTCATTCACTTACACAACACACACTTAATGAGCACCAACAATGCACTTTCCTGACCATGCTGCATAAATAAACCCCATGTCTCTCTCCCTTATCCTGCCTTACTTTTTCTTAGTACTCATCGCCTGCCATATTACACACTTATTTTTGTTTTGTAATTTTCTGTGTTCTCTCACAAGACTGTAAATCCATGAGAACCAAATTACATGGCGTTTTCTCTACACCTGGCACATAGTAAGCACTCGCAAAGATTTTTTAAAATCTATTTTAATTTATTTTTATTCAATTTATTTAAACTTAAAAATAAAAGTTTACCCATTTTCCCAACCGCCTCCTTTTGTATCCACCGATATGATCTCCGTGAACTGGGTATTTTGCTTTTTCTTTACTTTTCTTTTTTTTTAAGATTTCACATATAAGTGAGAATATACAATGTTTGTCTTTCTCTGTCAGACTTATTTCATTTGGAATGCCCTTGAAGTCCATCTACGTTGTTGCTCATTCTTCTTTATGGATGAATAATATTCCACTATACATGTATACCACAATTTCTTTATTTATCCACCAATGAACACTTAAGTTGTTTCCGTATCTTGACTGTTGTAAATAATGCTGCAGTGAACACAGGGGTAGAGATATCTTTTCAAATTACTGTTTATGGAAGGATTTTTTGATAAACATTTAGCAGTAGAAACATTTAGAAGTTTTAATTTTTTTGAGGGGCTGCACCAATTTATATTCCCAGCAGCAGTGCAGAAGCGTTCCCTTTTATTCACAACCTCATCAACACTTGTCATTTCTTATTTTTTGATAATAATTATTCTAACAAGTATAAGATGATATCTCATTGTGCTTTTGATTTTATTTCCCTGATGATTAATGATATCGAGCACTTATTAAGGTATCTGTCGGCCAACTGTATGTCTTTTTTGGAAAAACATCTATTCAGATCTTCACCATATTTTTCAATAAGATTTTTTTCTATTAAGTTATATGAGTTCTCTATATATTTTGGGTATTAGCTCCTTGTCAAATATATAATTTGCAAATATTTTCTCCAACTCAGTAGGTTGCCTTTTCATTTTGTTGATGGTGTCCTTTGCTCTACAAAATCTTTTAAGTTTAATATAGTCCCACATATTTATCTTTGACTTTGTTGCTTTTGGTGTCAGATTCAAAAAAATCATTGCCACGACCTATGTCAAAGAGCTTATTGCCTATATTTTCTCCTAGGAATTTTATGGTTTCAGATCTTATGTTCAAGTCTTTAATCAACTTTGAGTTGATTTTTGCATACCATGTAAGATAGTGGTCTAGTTGTGCTCTTTTGCATGTGGTTGTCCAATCTTCCAGATAACATTCATTGAATAGACTGTTCTTTTCCCATTGGATATTCTTGCCTCCATTGTCATAAATCAATTGATCATGTATATGTGGGCTTATATCTGAACTTTGTATTGTTTCTTTGATCTATGTATCAATACCATACTGTTTTTTTTTAAATATTTTATTTTTATTTATTCATGAGAGACAGAGAGAGAGAGAGAGGCAGAGACACCAGCAGAAGGAGAAGCAGGCTCCATACAGGGAGCCTGATGTGGGACTCAATCCTGGGACTCCAAGATCAGGCCCTGGGCCGAAGGCAGGCACTCAATTGCTGAACCACCCAGGCATCCCAAGACCATACTGTTTTAATTACTATAGCTTTGTAATATGTTTTTAAAATCGGGGACTGTGATGTTACTAGACTTGTACTTTTTCAAGACTGCTTGGTTATTTAGGGTTACTTGTGGTTCCATAAATGTTTTAGGAGTTTGTTCTATTTTTGTGAAAAAATGTCAATGGAACTGAGAAGAGATTGCATTGAATCCATATACTGTTTTGGGTAGTATGGACATTTTAAAAAGGTTAATTATTCTAATCCATGACTATGGTATATCTTTCCATCTGTTTGTGTCTTCTTCACAATTTCTTTCATTAATATCCTGTAGGTTTCAATATATGCTTTATATTGAAAAATATATTTATAAATATAAATTTATAAATAGTTATAAATATATATAACTATTATAATAGCATTACAATCAAAGGAAGAACTGGATAACTAAGATTCACGATAAAAAGGCAGCAGGTAGGTCCAGGCACCATGACAGAAAGGATTCATGAACTTGTATTATAGAGTCTAGAGCTCTACCATCACCTTGATACAGCTTCATGGGTCAGAAAACTATAGCCAGTAGATCAGAGTCATGTAATCTAAAAGGAGAAATGGATGTGGGCTAAATCACTGCAAAATGTGGCTACCATATTTTCTCATAGTGACTAGATACAGATGTGAAAATGACATTTTGTTAGAGAGAAGCCACATTCAAGCATAAAACCAAGCAAATGGAGTAACTATCAAAGAGCACAGAACCTCTCAGATGACTGAAGTTAAGCCAGTAGATTCCCCTTCTCTCTCTGCCTTTTTGAGGTCAGTGTTTGTTTTAATTACTCTCTTAAAAAAAGCCAGTCTATAGAATAAGTTCAAGTTATATCTGCAGTAGCATTATGAAGTCAGAAAATGGCATTGAGGGATATCTGTCTTTTTTGGATTTCAAGTACCTAGAATAGTACCTGCACAGAAAGGCACTTAATATTTGTTGGATAACTTCAAAATATAAAGAAATGCTTTCTCTGATAACTTACAATTTTCAGAGAATTCTAGAACACAGCAGCTTTTTAACTGGACATTATTGGCAGTGAATACAACTATCTCAAGACAACCTTGCAATAGCTGGCAAACAGTCAAATAGAGCTTATGATTGTCTACAGGGGTCTAAGTGTTCCTGGGTGAGAAAGCAAATCAACCAAGAGGAAGCCAGGATATCTTCCAAGATCCAATAGAACCCCTAAGTCATAGGCTAAGATACTGCTCTGCAGAGCAAGCTATCATTGTAAAGTCAATTGCATGACAGTTTTATCCCTTATTATTATATTTCCCTTTGCCTAGGGCTTTATTCTAGAATCATTTTTTTTTGAAAGTTCAATAAGATTATTAGTTCTATTTAGATCCTTTACATGGCTGTAGTACATATTTGGCTTTGTTCCTGTACTTTATCGGCAGCTGGCCCTCAGGCACGAGAACTTGTGTAGCATAACAAAATAAGTAGTGACCAGAATAAGCCAGGGCCTATCGGGCATTGCCAGAAAAAAAAACTTAATAAACATCAAATTTTTCCTTCTGGACAACCTCTTGCAATGCCACAGTTTAAATCTTAAACATATCCTAAATAGAGAACAATCCTCACTATCTTCACAGCAAATTTGTTAGGGATACAAAGAGGTTAAAGAAATTAAACCACTTTTCTGCTATAAAAGAATAAGAGCACCAAAATCAAAGGGAGTCATAGTAAGAGCTCAATGCTTGAGCAATTACCAACTGCACATAAACCTTGTTCTCATCCAAGGTCAAGTTTTTCCATTTGGGGAATCCCTTCTAGTTAAACTACTTTCAAAAATTGACTTAAGCAACATAATGTACCTCTGGGGAAAGACTCTTTCATTTTGAACCCATGGTGCCTACCAGAGGGAAGATAGTAATCAATTGGTCAATTGGTTAAGTTGCTTTCATGTCCTCCCTACTGCTCTTTTGAGTGCTCTCAAAGTCAGCTCTCCCAAAAGGCATGGGTGACTAGATAATTGTGGAACAGCAGGAAATAGAATATTTCCCCCATGAGATATTTCTTAAAGGGGTTTTATGGTCATCTCCTTTATAATATGAGAATTCTAAAAACTTAAAAATTGAATAAAAGCTTTGACTATTAAAAGCCTTAATAAGTCATACAGTAAAAGAGGCACCCAGGTGGGCTCAGTTAACTAAGTGTCTGACTTTTGGATTTGGCTCAAGTTATGATCTCAGGGTCGTGAGACTGAGGCCTGCATTAGGTTCCATGCTCAGCACAGAGTTTGCTTGAGATTCTCTCCCTCTTCCTCCCCTTCTGCCCTTCTCTCTGCTCTCTCTCTCTATCTCTCTGAAATAAATAAATAAATAAATTTTTTAAAGAAATAAGTCATACAGTAAAGAAACTCATTTAACCCAGCCTTTTCCAAATGTGTTGACTATGGAATGGTTTCTTAAAAAACACATCCTGAAGAACATAATGTATCCTTTGGAAAATGCCACTATGGAGGACTGGGAGTGCCTACTGGAGAGCACACAGGTGGTGCTGTCTCTTGAAAACATTTAGTATCTGATTATCAGTGAGTTACCTTTTAGAGCTATTGTCATGAATATGACTCCCTCTGCTCCCATCACACCAGGCCTGTTAGCATATCGTGACTTAAAGATGAGCAAAATCTCAGTTGACCAGGTGTAGTTACTGGTGAAGCTAAATAGTTTCAACAGGATTTCTCAGCGCGACAGATACAGAATGCCCATGGAGCCAGCAAGCCCACACCAGAGCAGAAATAGATGATTTGCTCCTTGGGAAAATAGAAGAGACCAATTGGATGTATGATCATCTTAAGTACTGTACTCCACAGTTAGGACCCATCTAGCACACGAGCATAATTTAGAAAAAGAATGAAGAGGAGGAAGGGAAAAAGGAAAAAAGAAACAAAAGAGAAAAGGGAAATAAGAAAGAGATTTTTAAAAAGGAGTTGAGGAGAAAAGGAAAAGATCATTCAAAAGAACCTAATGAGAAACTTTTATCAGTTTGAATTTAGAAGAGTACATGTTTTGGCAATTGAGCATTTGGGACGTTAAGGGGAGAGAGAGAGAGAGAGAAAGGTTTCATTCTCCAGAACTAAGAGAGTTATGGGTTCTTTCGCCCTGGGAGATTCAGTCCTGAAGTTCATTAACATTATGGAGGCTTGGGAACTCTATTGAGGCTGAAGGAAACATTTCTACCCTGCAGTGATAATTACCCAAGAAGAAGGTTAATTTACAGGAGGGATCAGACTAACAACAATGATAGCTTGAAGAAGGCTTTTAGTCAGTTATACATTCCTAACAAGTTCTGTGCAGACTTGTGTGGGTTGCCCATCTACAGAGTCCCATATAGATGTGAGTGACACCAAAATATTAGACGACTGTTCTAAATCGCTTAGAGCCAAATAGAATCTTGCTCACTCCCACAGGCCACATGCTATCAGAAACAAAAGGATATTTTTTGGAGCATACAATCTGAGAAGTGATTTCTGTTGTGGCTTACATTGTGCTCCTTTCATTCAAGGTACTGAGCCTCCACTTTAGGGACTTAGAGCTGATTGCATGGCAGTTCCCCAGACACAAGGCCACGAGGAATTAGATCCCCTTATGCTCACACTGACAGCACCTACAAATATGTCTTTTTCCTAGTGATACACTTTATTATAGCCATAATGTCTCTCAGTTCATGATTCAATCTATCAGCAGTTTCTATTAGTTTTACCTTTAAAATATATTATATATCCAGGGGCACCTAGGTGGTGCAGTCATTTAAGCATCCAACTCTTGGTTTCAGCTCAGGTCGTGATCTCAGGGTTTTAAGATGGAGCCTGACATCAGACACCCAGCTCAGCAGGGTCTGCTTAAGATTTTCTCTCCTTCTCTCTGTGCTCCTCCCCTCCCTGCCCCTCTCTCTCTCTCAAATAAATAAATAAATCTTAATATATATAAATATAACATCCAACTGCTTCCTACCATTCCCACTGTTATGACTCTAGTTCAAGCCACTATCATCGGTGTCCTGGACATCTACATAACTTCCACTGATTTCTCTCAGATTTTCCACCACTCTTATCCTCATAGTCCATTTGTTCATTCACAAACTAGCCCCTGTATACACAGGACAAAGAGAGACCCAAGAAAGAGCAGACCATTCCAGATTGGTAGGTGTAAGGCTTAATAAATAGGTTGTTAAAAATGAACCAACAAGGATGCAAGGGCAATCTGGCTGCTACATCTGTTACTCCATTGATTTGAGTGATCTGGCTGGCTAGGCGAGCCTTCCTCCATCACGGCTCCATGTGTGTGTCCCTCCAGAAGCTCTGTGCTCAGACGATGACCTTCCCGAACAGGAGAGGACAATTCTTCTGTCAAGAGTATAGGAGTAGCTGTGCTCCCATACTAAAATCTCCAAACAAGCTCTTAAGGACCATTTGTAGTACAATGTAGAGTACTCAAGCTTCCAAGACTCTAGACACAGCTAAATGAGGTGCTGTATGTGGCAGTCTACCTTTCTTAAAAACAAAACAAAAAATCCACTAAAAAACAGAAAGAAAGAAAGAAAGAAAGAAAGAAAGAAAGAAAGAAAGAAAGAAAGAAAGAAAAAAGAAGAAAGAAAGAAAGAAAGAAAGAAAGAAAGAAAGAAAGAAAGAAAGAAAGAAAGAAAGAAAAAAGGGGAAGAAGGGAGGGAGGGAAGGAGGGAGGAAGGGAGGAAGGAAGGAAGGAAGGAAGGAAGGAAGGAAGGAAGGAAGGAAGGAAAAAGAAGAAACAAGTCCAAAATGGAGTGATTTGCTTCCCATGACAGCAAATCAAGTTCAGTTAATCACAGTTTCCACCTCTCTCAGGAATGTGAATTTTTAACAGTCAATCTGAAATTTCCTAATTAGCATTAGTGAGGTAATCTGCAATAAGAGCCCTGACTTCCTCTTTTCCCCAAGAAGTTGTCCTCCTCTGAAACAATCCCTTGTTTTCTTTTGCTAATAAACTTGCCACCCCCCCTCCCACCTCCCTTCCCATAAAAACCTTCCACTCCTGTGCAATGTCTTGGAACACTTCTCTACTTGCTGGATGGGATGCCAGCAGATTCACGAATTGCTAAAAAAAGTCAATTTGATCTTTACAATTACTTGGTTGAATTTTTCCCTTTTGCTCTTAACAAAGGGAATTTAGGAGGTCTGACTTGGGTAGCCTCAGGATGAGTAGATCTCTACCTGCCAGAAGTTTTAAAGTTTTTATAGAAGCTTTAACTGGGTTCAGTCACATATACCATCCAGACAATCTCAACAGCACATTGCTCTCTCAAGGTTGTGTTTTTAAAATGGCTCCAGCTGTGGGAATGGTGGCCAGAAACTACATTCCAAGGACAAAGCATCACAAAAACTGAATTAGCAAATACTGAACCACTGTTCCTAGGAGAAAACAGGGTTAGGGTCCTGTGAGGACAAGTGGACAAATGGTGGCCAGAAGGACATTCCAAAGACCAGTACACTCCGGGAAGCCTCTCATTGCCCAGATCCAGTTTAAAGGTCAACCAGTAGTCACCTCCTCTGGATGACCTCCTCCAACACCATTCTCCACAAAACAAACCAAATGGAGTTTTTATGTCCCATGTCTTCACTTTTTTTTTTTCCAACGGTTTCCTATTACAATTAGAGTTAAACAAAACTACAGTTTTTATATCCTATCTCTTCACTTTCTCTCAATGCCTTCCTATTGCAATTAGAGTAAAACAAAACTCATTTTCGTAGCCTAGAATATCCTAAACTCCTGCTTTTTCTTTGAATTAAACTCCTACACTGTCTCCCTTGCTCACTATACTCTAGTTACACTGGCCTTTACTTCGTCTCTTGTACCAAATCAATTCTCCTGCAAGGCGTTTGCCCCTGTTGATCCCTCTGCCTGAATTGCTCTTGCGTGCAGGTCTCCCTGTGACTGCCTTCTCATTTTCTTGTTCAAGGTCAAACTCATTTCCTCCGAGAGGCCTTCTCTGATCCTCGCCACATCTGTCTCTACCCAACTCTATTACCTTATTATCTTGTCTATATGTTTTATTTTCAGACTTGTCAATTGGAATGGAAGCTCCATGCGTACAGCAATCTCGTCAGCTCATGCACTGCTGTATTTCAAATGGTGATTGACAAAGGTAGGCATACTTAAAAAGTATTTCTTAGGTAGATGAATGAATGAAAAAATGCCACTTGAACTGAAACTCACCTTAGTCAAATCTTGCAACTATGGGAATTCTATAGTAGCCATGACCTCCTAATAGAACCGTTGCTGCACAAATATCATTCTCAGTGGGGAAGCATTGGGAGCCTTTCCCCTAAGATCAGGAACAAGACAAGGATGTCCACTCTCACCACTGCTATTCAACACAGTACTGGAAGTCCTAGCCTCAGCAATCAGACAACAAAAAGACATTAAAGGCATTCAAATTGGCAAAGAAGAAGTCAAAGTCTCCCTCTTCGCCGATGACATGATACTCTACATAGAAAACCCAAAAGTCTCCACCCCAAGATTGTTAGAGCTCATACAGCAATTTCTCAGCATGGCAGGATACAAAATCAATGCCCAGAAATCAGTGGCATTTCTATACACTAACAATGAGACTGAAGAAAGAGAAATTAAGGAGTCAATCCCATTTACAATTGCACCCAAAAGCATAAGAGACCTAGGAATAAGCCTAACCAAAGAGGTAAAGGATCTATACACTAAAAACTATAGAACACTTCTGAAAGAAATTGAGGAAGACACAAAGAGATGGAAAAATATTCCATGCTCATGGATTGGCAGAATTAATATTGTGAAAATGTCAATGTTACCCAGGGCAATATACACATTTAATGCCATCCCTATCAAAATACCACAGACTTTCTTCAGAGAGTTAGAACAATTTTAAGATTTGTGTGGAATCCGAAAAGACCCCGAATAGCCAGGGGAATTTTAAAAAAGAAAACCACATCTGGGGGCATCACAATGCCAGATTTCAGGTTGTACTACAAAGCTGTGGTCATCAAGACAGTGTGGTCCTGGCACAAAAACAGACATATAGATCAATGGAACAGAATAGAGAATCCAGAAGTGGACCCTGAACTTTATGGTCAACTAATATTCGACAAAGGAGGAAAGAATATCCACTGGAAGAAAGACAGTCTCTTCAATAGATGGTGCTGGGAAAATTGGACATCCACATGCAGAAGAAGGAAACTAGACCACTCTCTTTCACTATACACAAAGATAAACTCAAAATGGATGAAAGATCTAAATGTGAGACAAGATTCCATCAAAATCCTAGAGGAGAACACAGGCAACACCCTTTTTGAACTCGGCCACAGTAACTTCCTGCAAGATACATCCACGAAGGCAAATGAAACAAAAGCAAAAATGAACTATTGGGACTTCATCAAGATAAGAAGCTTTTGCACAGCAAAGGATACAGTCAACAAAACTAAAAGACAACCTACAGAATGGGAGAAGATATTTGCAAATGACATATCAGATAAAGGGCTAGTTTCCAAGATCTATAAAGAACTTATTAAACTCTACAGCAAAGAAACAAACAATCCAATCATGAAATGGGCAAAAGACATGAACAGAAATCTCACAGAGGAAGACATAGACATGGCCAACACGCACATGAGAAAATGCTCTGCATCACTTGCCATCAGGGAAATACAAATCAAAACCACAATGAGGTACCACCTCACACCAGTGAGAATGGGGCAAATTAACAAGGCAGGAAACCACAAATGTTGGAGAGGATGTGGAGAAAAGGGAACCCTCTTGCACTGTTGGTGGGAATGTGAACTGGTGCAGCCACTCTGGAAACTGTGTGGAGGTTCCTCAAAGAGTAAAAAATAAACCTGCCCTATGACCCAGCAATTGCACTGTTGGGGATTTACCCCAAAGATACAGATGCAATGAAACGCCGGGACACCTGCACCCCGATGTTTATAGCAGAAATGGCCACGATAGCCAAACTGTGGAAGGAGCCTCGGTGTCCATCGAAAGATGAATGGATAAAGAAGATGTGGTTTATGTATACAATGGAATATTCCTCAGCCATTAGAAACGACAAATACCCACCATTTTCTTCAACGTGGATGGAACTAGAGGGTATTATGTTGAGTGAAGGAAGTCAATCGGAAAAGGACAAACATTATATGGTCTCATTCATTTGGGGAATATAAATAATAGTGAAAGGGAATAGAAGGGAAGGGAGAAGAAATGTGTGGGAAATATCAGAAAGGGAGACAGAACATAAAGACTCCTAACTCTGGGAAACGAACTAGGGGTGGTGGAAGGGGAGGAGGGCGGAGGGTGGGGGTGAATGGGTGACGGGCACTGAGGGGGGCACTTGACAGGATGAGCACTGGGTGTTATTCTGTATGTTGGCAAATTGAACACCAATAAAAAAATAAATTTATTATAAAAAAAAATAGAACTGTTGCTGCAGTCTCTCTCCTTGCCGTATCTTGTATGATTGACGGGGCTCTCAGCAATCATGAAGACTTCATGGAAGCCTAAGAGTCAACAATATGGTCTGGGGTATCAAGGTGAAGAGGCTCTTTTAAGGGACAAAGAAGTAGTTATTGAGGGCAACCACCACAAAGGATCCCAAGGATACCTTAGGTTATAGATGGATTTATAGTCTCCATAAGGCTTGCTCTATTGTGCAGAGTATACCACAAGCCTAACTAATCCTCTCTTCTTACATGTTTGTGCAAATAACATTATCACTATTGTCATTATTTATTGGGGAATATGCTATTTTGTGCTGGACACTACGCAAGGAGCATCAAGGCACACGTTTTATTTAATACAACTTTAAAAGATAGTGTTGTCCATATTTTATAGATGAGGAAACTGAGACTCTGAGATTTAAGTAATCTGTCTGAGGTCACATAAATTAAGGTTCAAATCCAGGTCTTCCTGACTCGTAATTACTATGTTTATTCCCTTCATAGCAATAAATACATTCTTAAAGAATTATTTGAAGAAGAATCTGATGCAAAAAAATAAAAAAAATAAGGTTTTATTTAATTGAGTTCCTTCATTACGTTCACCAGTGGACTAGGTAATGGAAATAAAATGATGAATTGTCATGGTCCTTGCCTTAAGTTATTTATGATTTAAATAAAGAATCAAGCCTATGCACAAGAAGTAGTTTACAGCATGGTACATGTTGTGATAATGCTAAAATGCTACAGGCCAAATTATAGTAATGCGGGTTAAAAAGTTTTTTGGCATAATTAATGCCTGTGCTAAATTTTCAGGGTAAATCTATCTTACAACTTGAACCAGTTTCACAGTGGTTAAGAGCCCAGCCACACGGAATAAGATCAATGCTACTCCAAATGTCAGCTAATTAACATCTAACAACAAATATTTCAAATTCCCATTAGACATCTTGCCAAAGACCATATGCTCTTCAAAATATCTGTGAACTTCTGGAAGCCTTAAATGGTCAACCTCCAGCTCAGAATTTCTGCTCTCCTTAATTCTCTACCTCTTTTCTTGAGCCCATCCCTTTACCTTAGCGCTGCCACCTGCCAAAATCTAAGCCTCTGACTTGTCCCCACCCTCCTCTTCCACCCAGTGGCACAAAAATAACCGTAGAGACAAGTCTGTCATTGAATGTTCACTGAAGTTTTGTGAGTCACAGTACAGAGGTCATTCCATCACACTACAGAGCAAGTAAATTTAAATCATATGCAGTTGGTTCTCGTTATCTGCAGGAGTTGGTTGTATTCTACAAAGTCTCCGAGTCTCCGCAAACACTGAGTTGGCAAATACTGGACCGCTGTTTTTAGGGGATAACAGGGTTAGGGTCCTAAGAGTCTTCATTTGGTCCTAGGTTAGCCTTTGAAAATGAGTCTAACATTTTCATCAACCAATTAATCCTTTATTATGTGTGTTGTGTTGAAAGTCACCTTTTTTTTAAATACTACATTGCCGATTCATTAGCATGGAGCTCACAACTGACAACTCTAGGACTCCTGCCTGAAAGCTTATCTAGCACATGTATTTTTTCCACAAGGCATTATCACAGCCTTTTTGCACTTAGGAACACCAGACAGCACTTCAGCACTATGCTCGGGGCCCATTTTAAACAGCAAAATTACCAACAAAATTGCAAAGAATGTGGCACTAAATATACTGCACAAAAACCCCACTTGTGTACAGTATGAGAACTGAAATAAGGCAGCTGAGCATCTTCTTGTTCGTCGACCTCAGCTGGGAATGAGCTAGTCCAATGATTCAAATTTTTTGCTACCCTGGCACGTCTGGGAATAACTGCAGAAGCACCACAAGTATTGATTTGGAGCTTACAAATAAGTTTTATCAAGTAGGCAAATTCACAAACGCAGAATCCCCAAATAATTAATACCAACTGTATTAGGCACTTTCTCACTAAAATGGCCCCCGGCACTCTCTTGCTGGCTTTCCCCCCACCCCCATCTGTAACTGCCTCAACCTCTTATGTCTTCCTGACTTCTTTCACTCCCTTCAAGATCTCCCAACTTATTTTCTCATCCAGTTCCCCTAGATTTATATCAAAAGTGGGGAACTCATTCTACCATGAGAAGTGGTACGTCCAAATCTATCCTTCCAGACATACATCTAACAAATGATTACACGGAGTCAACAATGAGTCTGCAATTACAGACTTTCCTATAACATATTGTATTAGTTTGCCAGGGCTGATGTAACAAACTACCACAAGCTAGGTGGCTTAGAACAACACAGATTTATGCCTCACAGTTCTGGAGTCTAGAGGTCCACAATCAAGGTGTTGGCAAGGCCATGCTCTCTTTGAAACCTGGGGAAAAGAATCTTTCTTTGCATTTTTCTAGCTTTTGTTGGTTTGCCAGCAATCTTTGTCATTCTTTGGCCAGTTGCAGCTTCAGCACATCAACCTCTGCCTCCATCATCGAATGGCATTTCCCCCACATGTGTCTGTGTCTCTGCATCTCTGATAATCTTCCTTTGGAGCGGTTTCCACCTGAGTGAAGGAGGCCAGTGAGGCTGGTATATTTTTGGCAAGCTGGGGCATATTTTATCAAATTTCTGTGGTGACTGTAGAGACAGGCAGGAGGCATTATACTCTCCTCGTACATTTCAAAGTATTATACATTCAGTACTAGTTTACAGTGACAGCAAACTTCCTGCTCCATTGTCCCACTTGAAAATTGTTTGTCTTATTTGATGGTGCCCTCATCAGAAGGTGAATAGGAGTAGAAAATATTTGTTAGAGTGTCTTTTCGACATGTGAATTATCCACTTCACTAAGAACTCCGCTTCTCTCCAAAGGAACAAGTCTTGACAGCCAAATTTGCAGTAACTGACACTCCTTGACCATATTTTATTGGACAAGGTGTGCACTAAGCTGGACCATTAACATTATCTGTCCCAGAAGTTTGTTTTAATGAGAGATAGATGCTGGTTTCTGCTAGTTAGTTAAATTGAGAACAGCTAAATTTGGCAGCTGTAAGGAAATGATCTTCCATTATATCCCCCAGAGAACCAGAAAGTGAAAAATCAAACAGACATGAAAGGAGAAGCCAAGATAAGAGCCCACGAATTCAACAAAAAGGTCAAGACAGTGGCTACTCCTAGTATCGCACTGTATGTTAACTAACTGGAATTAAAATAAAAACTTGAAGAAAAAAAAAAAAAAGACAGTGGCTGCTTTGGAGCCTGCCAATTCATATTTCCATCCTGTTGGAGTCTAAATTGCACTTTCTGTCATGTGTTCTATGAAACACATCTATATATAGATAACAAGCAATTCCTCCTCCTTTTTTCACTAGTTTATTTCTGCTTTTGCAATTAAGTAGCCTTCATTAAAATGTAACTCCTTTAGACCTTACTACCACTTATTGGTCTCCTGGACAGGACAGTTGAGCTATTAACATGAGACTGGCAAGTGAGAATTCTTTAAATCTCCAATAAAAGTTATCTGACCAGCAATGGTAATATATAAGTAACTGAACTGAAATATTTTATCACATGAGAAATGAAATTATTCTTGACCATAAATGATCAAACTGGTATAGGGACTTGTCTCCTATTCATTTTTAATGAAATATACTCCTTGTACAAGAGGATTAATAAATTTATAGTTAACCTTTCCTTTTAGTACAGTGCAATTAGAACTGATTCCCATGTGCCTAGGATACATTTCTACAGTCCACCAACTTTTTACCTCCTCCCAGGGGCTAGAATACTTTAAAACTTTTAACAAAGAACTAGTTTAATAGTTCCATCCCAAGTTCTATAATTTCACACTGACGTTGAACTTAAAGAGTTTCACTTATCATCATGTTTTGTTAAAACACAAACCTTATGTTCTACTTATCATGGCACCTTTTTTTTTTTTTTTTTGAAATGACACTTTTAAGGTTTTCTAAAATTTCATGTCAGATATGACACACTTGCCCTGAGCATTTTACCTTCTTAGCACTCAGGAGCTGGCATCTAAAATGCTAACTAATCATGTTCCACAACAGGGGTATTCATTTTTTCATTTATATTCTGAATTTTGAGGAACATTCACCAAAGGCAATGTCTTTGTGAGACTCTGGCCCTGCCTTCAAGACTCTTACAACATAGAGAATGCTAAGACCTATAAACACAAGTTAACCCGATGAAGCTAGAAAATATAAGTAGCTTAAGAGAATAGTTACCATTTACATTGACCTGAATGGAACATAACAAACAGCACGGAGGATCATAGGGGAAGGGAGGGAAACCTGAATGGAAAGAAATCAGAGAAGGACACAAACCATAAAAGACTCTTAACACTGGGCAACAAACTGAGGGGTTGCTGGAGGCGAGGTGAGTGGGGGCATGAGTAATTGGTTGATGGACATTAAGGAGAGCTAGTGATATGATATGAGCCCTGGGTATTAACTGACAGACAAATCATTGAACACTACATCTGAAACTAATTATGTGCTATATGTTGGCTAATTGAATTTAAATTTAAAAAAATAAGGGAGAACGTTTAGAAATCAAGATAGTATCACTTTTGGATTAGTAGATTAGAAAACATTTTGTGAAAGAATACAATTGGAAATATGAGAAATTGAGAAAAGATAAAATTGGAAACAAGACAAGGGAAAAACCGGAAAAAGAGGTTTATAGAGATTTATTTTATTGACACTTTAAAAATTAAAATAAGTATTTTCTTTTAAATCCAGAAATATTTGGATTTTAAATATTTATATTACTATGTATATATATGTGTTTATAGATTTTTTTCTTTTAGTTTTTACTGATTGCTTCAGTTCTTTTAACAATCCTGCAGCAAGTAAATCCCATGTTATTTTCACCTTCACTCATGGCCTTGTCTGATGTAATCAAAAGTCTTCCCATAGTCATGGGGCAAAGCAGCCCCTTTAGAATCAATACTTCCCTTTACCAGGGTTTGTAGAACCTTTTGCCAGGTCTTCAAGTTCCTTAAAAATTTTGCAGAGCAAGCAGCTGCCTGTCCTTCGTATGTCCTTGCTATGAATAAGTCCCAGTGAATAGAACCCATTATGAATCAAAATGTATTTATCAAAAGAAAGGCCCATGGAAGAGAGGCATGCCTTCCAACGAAGATATTTGTTTATACCCAAGTATTGGGGGGAATCTTTTAATCTCAAGTAAGAATTCAACTAACCCAGCATTTCATGTGCATGTCATTTTCAAATGATAAAATATCTCACTCAATATTTTATAAGTCTAAACCGAATACTTGCAGAAAATATAAGAAAGAGAATGGGTGAATCCTCAAGTTTAAGATACATGAAATTACACATCGTCTGCCTTGCAAAATCAACATTTGAGGGACCAAAGGATGGTGTTCCCTGCATACAAAAACAAATTCTCTTGATTTATATGTAAACTCATGCAATAGATAAGCTATTCAATTTTCTATCCAAGTAAGAGAAATAAAAAAAAACTGATATTTAATCCACATTTTTCTTTTCTTCTGTAATCCTGTTTGAAGGAGCATCATCATCCTTTGTGGATGCACTTTTTTGTTAGCTGTAGAGTCTTCCCTCATCAACACTCAATCCTCATAGTTTTCATTCAAGGCAGAAGTATAAAAAAGCCTCCTTCTGCAACATGAACTTTCAGTAAATATACTGATGGAAATACATGAACTAGTTACACAGATATGAAAATGGAAGAGTAAATTTGATCACTTAATGGGAGCAAAGATTTCTTTTCATGGCACGAGAAGAGGCCAGATCATCCTTAACTCTGCAGCTCAGCTCACAAATCTTGCACACCCTGGAAAATGAATACATTTGTTTCAGCAAGACTGTGGCTGTGATCTAGACCTGCAGTGTAGGATTTTGCCATTTTTAACTACACAAGGGGCATCCAGTTCAGAGGACAAGAGGGGACCGACATTCCGTCTACAGGGCAGGTGCCAGGCCATGCTTCTGGAAAAAATAACATATTTTCCTATTTCACACAAAAGCATTCTCCTCTCATAAACCATGGCCTTGAAGGACTTCACCCACTCTGATGGAGTGCTATCCCTAATTCCCAAGGAGGCAGGATATGGCCTAGCATTGGCCTGGAAACATATACCAAAGAAAAGTTATGTAGGGGATAATTTATTCCTAGTAAGGGATAAATTATACTAAATATGAAGTGGAAATAATATAACATCTTAACCATTTACTATACACCTGGCACTCCGCTAGTTGTTTTTATGTAAGCTCATTAAACAGTTTCACAAACTTTGTAAGGTAGACGCTTATTCAAAGAACCCTACTAAACATCTTTTACCTACAGGACTCACTAGATTAAGGGGCTCCTGGATGGCACAGTCAGCTAAGCCTCCAGCTCTTGGCTTCTGCTCAGATCCTCATCTCAAGGTTGTGAGATGGAGCCCCTCTGTTATCAGCTGGGGTCCATTGAGATTCTTTCTCCCTCTCTTTCTCTGTCCCTCCCCCTGCGTATGTGCTCACTCTTTCTCTCTCTCTAAAAATAAATGGATAAATATTTTTTAAAAAAGTACTCCCTAGATTAATTGACATTAATCACCCCCTCAAATAAACATCCTGAGCAGTGCTCATCATACACTGAACACTTATATCCACGAGGCTATTCTTTAATACTAAAGAGTACTACAGAGTGCTCATTTCTTTGTCCAAAGTTTGAGTCCTGTGCTACTAAGAATCAATTGAGTTGGATCCTGACATTTTTAAGATTAGTTGTCATTATTCTGAAATTATGTTATTTAAATGACTTGTGAACCAAAAATATAGAAATTCCTAAAGAAAGAAAGTTGTTTTCTATATTTTCTATAAACATTAAATAGAATATTTTGGAAGCCAAATAAAGATGAGTCAGTAAAAAGGACATCTATTAAACTATGTTTGTACAATCTCAGTAAAGCACTGGGAACAATAAAAATTGAGAAATATTGTGCAGACAGATTTCTTCAGGTATTAAGTTCTTGCTCATTTCAAAGAAACTACGTGAAAGAAAATCATAGAAGAAACATAATGGTGTGGTTTACACAAGACCACACCAAAGCCCCATCATCAACAGACTTATACTAAAATAAATGTTTTTCACTCTTCAACAAACTACTGGCGAATGAGTTATTTATTTAAATTTTCATTAAAGGCTTAAGATTTGTATACATCATTTTTTATGATTATCTTTTTTAAGAAAGCCTCTACTGTATTATTAACATTACAGAGTGATGAAAATGAATCAGCTCTTACATAAGTTGCAAAAAATAAAAATAAAAAATCACAGCCAAGAGATGGATTGAAACCTTAGTCCCTAGTTTTTTTTTTAATTTAAGTTCAATTCAATTAATATATACTGTATTATTAGTTTCAGAGGTACAATTAAGTGATTCTTCAGGTGCATACAACACCCAGTGCTCATTATATCAAGAGCAATCCTTAATGCCCGTCACCCAGTTACCCCATCCGTCCAGCTCCCTCCCCTCCAGCAACCCTGTTTATTCCCTAGTGTTAAGAGTCTTATGATTTGCCTCCCTCTCTCTTTCATCTTATTTCTCCTTCCCTTCCCCTATGTTCATCTGTTTTGTCTCTTAAATTCCATGAGTGAAATCATATGGTTTTTGTCTTTCTCTGACTGACTTATTTCACTTAACATAACACCCTCTAGTTCCATCCACATAGTCCTGGATTTTACTGAATCTATAATCAGCCAAATCTTAAGTTCTTGATGATTTGACCTCTGCTCATATCTGCCAACCCATCTTTTGCCAGCACCCCACTCATATCTTAAACTGTAGCCATGATAAATTGCCTTGAGTTTCCCAATCCTCTATGTTCTATTACTCCCACTCTGACTTCTAAGCCTTTGAACTTTGAACTACTTGTCAAAAAGATTCTTCCTTTCCCATATTACCTGGCACACATTTATTTGACAGCCTTAAAGTCTCCAAATTGGTGTCATTTCTTCTAAGTTGACCTCAGTGCCTTCCCTCTCCCTCAGAATTAGAAGCCCCTATTTACACAGCACTTTTATTTAGGTCTTTTATGCCTTTCATCATACCAGTTTCCTATCTCAACTACAGTACATGTTCTTTAAGCTCAAGCTCTCTGTATAGTTCATCATTGATATATAGTACCAAACCTAGTGCCTAGCACATAATTGATGATCGGTACATATTTGCAGAAGGAAATCAGAAAAGAAGACACTCTAAGGGGATTTTAACTAATCTTTTCGAAAGACCAGAAAGTCAGTGTCACCATCAGATTATGAGCTACAAGAATGCCAGGCTGGTAACAAAATATAGTGGTAGATATTCATGACCTGATCTTAAAGATTTGCTGTCTTTCAAGATCAACGGTGTTCACATTTTAAAAATCTATTTTTATCATTCTAATATTAATACATTGAAAATCTTAACAGAAACACGTTGAAAAATAAGCTAAGACACTCAGAGAACAGCTTTTATATACTCAGTATTTTAAAATTTCAATTTCACTGCATGAGTCATATTATTTCAGACTCTACTAATTTAAAATGTATAATTATTCAGTCATAGACTAGGGTAAAATTTACCTCATAAATTTCAAGGATAAAAAAAAAATCAAGTTTCAAAGCCAAAGAAGAGTATGAAAAAGAATTGCATTGGGGAAATATTTATCTAATTTAAAAGAATTACTTAAAGCTCATTAGAAGCATTTATCTGCATAAAAGTAAATCAATAGTATAATTGCAATTCATTGTCTTCTGCTCTTTAAAGCTGTTTCTTTAGTGGGCTTTTTATGAGATTTTTTTTAACCTAAATTAGGTACCTAAAAGTAATGAATTTCATTTAAAAAGCATAATGTTATCTTTTAATCAATCCAAACTATCCTTCTATCTATTTCAAGAAGCTCTCAATCTTTTTTCTAAAATACATATAAGTGATAATAATTTATCTAGTCATTTATTTATTTAGCCAATGAGCATTTATTGAGTATATCATTTTCCAAGTTCTTTTCTAAACACTGTGATAAATAGATATGATTCATCTTTTTATGGAGTTTACATGCCCCTGGAGACACAGAAAATAAACAAATAAACAGGGCAAAATGAAGAAGAGACAAGTGCTCTATGATGAAAATAGGATTGTGATGTGATATGCAGTTATTTCAAATTGAATAATCAGAAAACATTTTTCTGAGGAGATATTTAAACTAAGACTGAGTATTAAGGAGAAGCCAACCATCCAAATATTTAGAAAAAGCATTACAGACAGAGAAAATAGCTAGCCCAAGGTCCTGGAGAGTAAGTAGAGAGGAGCATAAAATGAGATAAGATCAGAGAGTTAGCAGGGATTGGATCATGTAGGGCTTTATAAACTAAGAGTGTAGATTTTATTATAAGAGTAATTGTGTGTCACTGGAGATTTTTAAGGAGATGAGAGATAGAATGTGATTGCAAAGGTTTTGTGCATACTATATAGAGATTGGTTTAGCAGAAGCACAGGTTGGGAGGAGGGGAACAGAATGGAAACACTGAAATCAGTTAAGAAGCCATTTCAGTTGTCAACACGAGACAAAATAGTAGTATTGGAGACAGAAAAGAGTGGACGATTTTAGGACATTTTTAATGAAGAATCTATAGAACTTTAAGATATTCATCAGAAGTGAAGGAAAGAAAGGAACAAAGATTGACTCTTATGTTTTGGGGTTGAGATACTAAATGGTAATGACATTCACTCAGATGGGAAATACTGGGAACAAATAAATTGGGATAGAAGATCAAGACCTTTACTTTGAGCACTTAATAAGTGGGATACTTTATTAAATATCCAAATGAATAAGGTACAGAGAGTTGGTCCATGAGCCTAGATTTCAGAGAAGAAATGGAGGTGAAAATAACAGACTCAGGATTCACTAACAAAGAGGATGAATTTAAAGCCATAAAACTGGATGAAATCATCTAAGAGTAGAGATTAAAAAAAAAAAAAAAAAAGCAACCAAGCAAGCTTCCACAAACAAAATATATGCCACACCAATGTTTAAAAGTTGTGCAAAGGTGTTGAAGACAACAAAAGAGAAGTGCTAGTAATTACTTAGGGAAAAAGAAAAGCAACAAAATTTAGTACCATAGAAGTCAAAAGAGAAAAATGTTTCAAGAGGAAGGATTCATCTATATCAAACGTTATTGAAATCTAGTAAAATAAAGTAAGAAAGGAGGGCCACTAACTTTGGCAAAATTTTGGTTATTAGAGACAATATGATAAACAGTTTTTAGTAGAATAGTAGTCATGGAAATCCAATTAACATAAATTCAGTGAAAGATGAAAGTGGAGAAAGACAGAGTATCTAAATGGATGACTTTTGAAATTTTGTTGTAGAAAAGGGAGCAACAAGATGAAGATATAGTTGAAATGGGGCATGACCTCAAACAAGGATTGTTTTAAGACTGGTGAAGTTAAGGCATGTTTGAATGCCAATGGTAATGCTGCAGTTAAAGACAAGCACTGATAATACAGGAGAAAGGAATTAACTTAAAGACTTGAATTCCTGAAAAGAAGAGACTATCCAGAGCACATGTGAAAGCAGTAGTCTTAGGTTACAGCAGGGACACCTCACACATTGGTATAGAAGGGAAGGAAAGGGTATGAAGCAGACACAGATAAGGTGGTAAGACATAGAGAAAAAGGAGTTCCTTTCTGATTGTTTTTTTATTATGTTTTTTTATGAAGTATGAAGTAGAACTATTTTTTATTTTAAAGATGTTATTGGGACGCCTGGGTGGCTCAGCAGTCGGGTGTCTGCCTTTGGCTCAGGGCATGATCCTGGAGACCCGGGATTGAGTCCCACTTTGGGCTCCCTGCATGGAGCCTGCTTCTCCCTCTGCCTGTGTCTCTGCCTCTCTCTCTCTGTGTGTGTGTGTGTGTCTGTCATGAATAAATAAATAAATAAATAAATAAATAAACAAACAAACAAACAAATAAATAAAAATAAAATCATTTTTTTAAAGATGTTATTTATTTAAACAATTAAAAAATAACCTCTTTTTTTTAAAAAAGAGGTTATTTATTTATTTGTTTGTTTGAGAGAAAGAGAGATAGCAAGAGAGCAAAAGCAGGGAGGAGGGAGAAGCAGTTTCCCCGCGAGAGGGAACCCAACACACAGCTTGATTCCAGGACCTTGAGATCATGACAGGAGCTGAAGCCAGATGTTTAACCCACTGAGCCACGTAGGCACTCCATAGGCAGAATCATTTCTTACGACTGGAGGAAGGGTGTGGGATGTTTGAGGAAACAACTAAAGCTATAAAATGGTCATGCAAAGAGACAAAAAGAGAATGCATTAGGGCTACCAAGCCATATTTGGGGTCTATTTGTTTTTTTGTAAACATGAATTTAAGATGAAATGTTACAATCGATGCCACAAAAATGAAAAAGATCATAAGGGACTGTTAGGAACAATTATATGCCAATAAATTAGAAAATCTAGAAGAAAGAGATAAATTCCCCAAAACATTCAACCTACCAAGACTGTATCAAGAAGAAATAGAGAGCCTGAACAGACCAATAATAAGGAGATCGAATCAGTAATCAAAAAACCTCCCCGCCAAAAGCAGAATCAAATGATGTCACAGGTAAATCCTAACAAATACCAATTCTTCTCAAACTCTTCTTAAAAAGTAGAAGAGGAAACTCAGTTTTCGAGGCCAGCATTATCCTGATACCAAAGGTAGACAAAAACAGCACAAGAAAACTATAAGTCAATAACCCAGATGAGCATAGATGCAAAAGTTTAACAAAATACTAGCAAACCAAATTCAGCAGCACATTAAAAGGATCATACATCATGACCAAGTGGAATTTATCCCTGGGATGCAAGAATGGTTCCACACACATAAATCAATCCATGTGCTACACCACATTAACAGAATGAAGGATAAAAAGCACATGATCATCACAGTTAGTGTACAAAAAGCACTTGAAATTCACACTTTTTCATGATAAAAACTCTTAACCAGTTAAGTATAGAAGGAACTTACGTCAAAACAATAAAGACCATATATGAAAAACCCACAGCTAATATTGAGTAAATGAAAGCTTTTTCTCTAAGATCTAGAATAAGACCAGGATGCCCAGTCTTGCCAGTTCTATTCAGCATAACCCTGGAAGTCCTACCCAGAGCGCTGAGGGAAGAAAAGGAAATAAAAGGCATTCAGATAAGAAAGGAAGAAGTAAAGGTGTCTCTGCAGAAAACTTCATCTTATATGTCAAAACCCTAAAGACTTCCCCAACAAACAACTAATGAGTGAATTCAGTAAAGTTGCAATGATTTTTTGAATGTGCTACTAAAAGCACAGGAAATAAAGCAAAAATAAACAAGTGGGATAATGTCAAACTAAAAAGTTTCTGCACAGCAGAGGAAGCAACCAACAAAATAAAAAATGCAACTAATAAAATGGCATAAATGTTTCTAAACTATATATTCAATAAAGGGCTAATATCCAAAGCTTATGTTGAGGTGCCTGGGTGGCTCATGGGTTAAGCCTCATACTCTCGGCTTTGGCTCAGGTGGTGATTTCAGGATCCTGAAGCCCGGAGCTCGGCTCCACGCTAACCAGGGAGTCCACTTTCTTTTTTTTTTGTTTTTTTTTGTTTGTTTGTTTTTGTTTTTTTTTTTGTTTTTTTTTTTTGTTTTTGGGAGTCCACTTTCCCTCTCGCTCTGCTCTTGCCCCTACCCCCCACTTGCACACACACACTCTCTCTCTAAAATAAATAAGTAAATATTAAAAAAATATATATCTGAAGCATATGAGACACTCCCATAAAGCAATAGTAAAGAAAAAAACTAAATAACTCAATTAAAAATGGGCAAAGGAATGTATGTTTCTGCAAGGTAGAGATACAAATAGTCAACAGATAGATATAAAAAGGTGTTCAACATCCCTAATCTCAGGGAAATGCAAACCAAAATTACAATAAGGTATCACCTCACACAGGTCAGGATGGCTGAAAAAAACAAAACAAAAACAGCAAACTAACAAATGTTGGCAAGGATGTGGAGAAAAGGAATCCTTGAAGGCCATTGTGAGAATGTCAATTGGTGCAGTCACCATGGAAAATGGTATGCAGGTTCCTCAAAATATTAAAAATGGAACTGCCGCACAATCCAACAGTCCTACTTCAGGGTATATATATCCAAAGAAATTTAAATCAGGATCTCCAAGACATATTTGCACTCCCATGTTCTCTACAGCATTATTCACAATAGCCAAGATATTGAAGCAATCTAAATGTCCATCTATGGATGAATCAATAAAGAAAACATAGTGTGTCTCTGAGTGTGTGTGTGTGTCTGTAGAGAGTGAGCGAAAGACCTACTGTATAGCATAGTGCCCATAGTTAACAATATTGTATGCATACTTAAAAATATGCTGAGAGTAGATCTTGTGTTAAAAAGTCCTTATCCCTTGGGATCCCTGGGTGGTGCAGCGGTTTGGCGCCTGCCTTTGGCCCAGGGCGCGATCCTGGAGACCCCGGATCGAATCCCACGTCAGGCTCCCGGTGCATGGAGCCTGCTTCTCCCTCTGCCTATGTCTCTGCCTCTCTCTCTCTCTCTCTCTCTCTATGTGACTATCATAAATAAATAAAATTTAAAAAAATAAAAAATAAATAAAAAATAAATAAAAAAAAATAAAAAGTCCTTATCCCATAGTAATAATAACACTAAAAATAGGAAGAAACTTTTGGAGATAAAGGACAAATTTATGGCATGGATGGTAGTAGGGATGGTTTCAGGGGTGTATACTTATCTCCAAACTCCTCAAGTTGTAGACATTATGTACAGCTTTCTGTATGTCAAAAATAAATTAGTTTTTTTAAAAAGGTAAAATGTTTGTCTTTTTTTTTTTTCCCAGCAAAGTTTAGCTCCCCTGAAGCAGGCACTAAACAGACAATAATTTAATTGTGACGGGGTTTTTGTGGGAAAGTGTGAACTGGCCAAATAGGAACACTAAGATGTTTGTAAGGGTATGGATAAGATGTTTGGAGAGTCTATGTAAAATATAAATAATTCTCATTAACAAGAGAGGATGTAGAGCTTTATTTCTTAGACATTTGGATCTTAAGGACTTTTTTTTCATACGAGAGACTCACACAAGTTCTGTCTTTTCTCTTTCCAAGTAAATACACTTAAAAAAATAAATGTAAATCTCCATTTATTATCATCATCATTTCATACCTCAAAATAAAGACCAAATTTATTAAAATATATATATAAATAACTAAAGAAGAAATGCAGGTAATGGTAATGATAGTCCAAAGTAGAAAAGGAGAGTTTGCATAGTCTAATTATCTGATAAGCACATCAAGTTTATATTTTACCAACAACCTTTCTTTGTGTTGCAATCTTAACAAAAATGAAGGAAATTCATATTCAATTTTCTGACTCGCACAGGCTAATGCTTTATAAGAAATTTTTTTTTTAAATCATGGAAACTGTATATTGCCTTCGAATCAATATGTGGAAATCAATGATCCAATGATACCTAATGAGATTTGAGGAATGTAATACTTCTTCTAGTTTTTTAAATGCGAAAGTCTGAATTACACAGATCAATAGACAATGATCTAAACTGCCCTATCTGGCAGACAGGCGGGTATCGCCAACTAAAAATACTCGGCTTTGCAGGCACTTGGTGAAATCACTTCCTTCTTTAAAACCCACAAAATAATTTGCTTCTTTTTCCATTCTATTTCTCTTATTTGAATAATATTCAGTTTTGGATCTGGTTTTTGATCCCTACCACACTGTCTGCTGCTTTAGAACAGGAACTGTGCTTTGATCATTGTCCCAATGACTAAACAATGAGTTCCTGGCTGGGCTTCTGACCTTAAACCTTTATTACTTTCAGTTCTTACACAAAGATAAACATAGCCCTACACTGTTTGGCTTCTAACAAGTTTTTTCTAATTTAATAATGTGCCTTTCTATATCAGAAGGTCTTTATACATGTTATACCGTCATAGTATTTCATTGTGTGGCTGCATTTCCACTGCCCTAAACTGCGTGGCCATTAATAACTCTGTGCTTTATAGTAGGTACAATTCTAAGACGATGATCCGTGACCCCCACTCTGGTATAAACCCCCCAGCCTTTGATTGTGGGAGGGACCTGTGAAGATGATGGAGTATCACTCCCATGATAAGGTTACTTACCTGGCATGGTGACCTTAAGAAAGAGGAGCCCCCCTGGAAGTGGCTGCCTTCAGCTTAGGTCATGATTCTGGGATCTTGGGATCAAGCCCCATATTGCTCAGCAGAGAGCCTGCTTCTTCCTCTCCTCCTTGCTTGTGTTCTCTCTCTCTCTCTCTCTCTCTCTTTCTCTCTCTCCCTCAAATAAATAAATAAAATCTTAAAAATAAAAAAGGAGATTACCCTAGATGGACCTGATCTAATTAATCCTTAAAAGGGACTGGGCTCTTCCTGAAAAAAGTTATTCAAAGCAAGAAAACATTCTTGAAGGCTGGTTTTGAAGATCAAGGGAGGAACATGACAAAGGTGGGCAATCTTCTGTTGTTCAGAGCAACCCCTAGCCCACACCCAGTAAGAAAATGGAGGCCTCAGCGCCGTAACTGCACAACCTGAAGGAGCTGGGAAGAGGACTCCAAGCTCCAGATGATAATGCAGCCAAGTCAACACCTTGACTTCAACCTGTGACACCCTGAACTGAGAACCCAGTTATGCCTTTGGCTGCCTTCTGACCTATAGAAACTCGTGAGGTAGTAAATTTGTGGTGTTTTAACCCTTTCTGTTTGTGGCGATTTGTTGCATGGCTCTTCTTTATCAGAGTTTCCCCTGGCTATGATTGCTTGATTACTTCTTTTCCATACAAATTTTTTAGAATCAGTTTCACAGTTTCAGAAAAGTAAAATCAACGGTATACACTGCTGAATTAACTTAGGGACAACGGACATCTTATTTTAAGCATTTTTTTTTTTTAAATCTTAAACATTTATAGTTTAGGACCTCTTAATTCTCTCTACCTTTTATGTCTACTTTTACTAAACAGAGGAAAATACTCATTGAGGTAAGTTGGATTCCCTGTTACTTAACATAGGTGTCTTTCACCCATGTTAAATAGGTGTTTTTAACTTGGGCTTTCCAGTAGTTTCTGAGGGCTGTTATAACAAAGTGCCATAAATTGGGTGGCTTAAACAATAGACATTTATTCTCGCGTGGTTCTGGAGGGTAGAAGGCCAAAATCAAGGTATGAGCAATGTTGGTTTCTCCTGAGGGCTGTGAGGGTAAATTTGTTCCATACCTGTTTCTGGTAGTTTCAGGCATTTCTTTGTTTACAGACAGCATTCTCCCTGTGTCTTCCTTGTATGTATGCCTGTTGCTAGACCCAAATTTCCCCTTTTTATAAGGACATAGCCATTTGATAGCACCCACACTAGACCTCATCTTAACGTAATCATCTCCAAATACCCTATTTCCCAATAAGGCCACAGTCACAGGCACTGGGAGTTAGGACTTCCACATCTTTTGGGGGCACACCTTTCAACCCACAGTGGGTGACTTTAGTGGTTCTACTGAAAATATCCAGTCTCAATTCTAATAAAATCTTGGAGAGTGAATTTTTAAAACCTTTTCTAGCTCTGCCACCTTGTAACTAAGTAACTTGTGATTTTTTTTTAATGATTGTAAAAATAATAAAATGTTAAGCTCTCCTAAACCTGAGACTTCATAATTCTTAAATGATGAGTTCAACTTAAAACTATCAAGGGCCATGTTTTTTAAAGAAATTTCTGCTTCATTAGATTCTGGAGGAGAAAAAAACAAACAAACTCCAAACCTGTCAACTACCAAGATATTTGAAATAAAAAGCTTAATTTTACTTTATAGCATTACTTGAAATTTAGTTAGCATTTCAGAAGGAAATGGAAAGGAAAGGTAGACCTGAATTTTTATGAGTCATCTCAGAATTTAATGAGTTTTATTTCTTAAGTAAACTTTTATTGGAGGAAATTAAGATCTTACAAGGTCTTAAATGGAATGAAAGTTAAATCAAAAGCTAGTGGTAGGGAAGGTTGTAACCTTAGACACAATCACTTAATCATTTGTTACCATATGTTGGAAATCCATTATACCTCAGCTTGCAGCCTTTGAGAGCAGACTTAACCCGAGTCTGAAAATAAACAATGACTTGCATGCCTGGAAGTCAAATATTAGCCTAGATCAGCTCTCATGGGACATTTACTACATAGATCTTCCTTGACTTAAAATGGGGTTACATTTGGATAAACCATCATAAGTTGAAAGTATCCTACCTCAAAAATGCACCCAAGGCACCTAACCTACTGACCATCATAGCTTAGCCTCACCTACCTTAAATGTGCTCAGAGCACTAACATTAGCCTACAGTTGGTAAGATTATCACAAAGCCTATGTTATACGAAAGTGTTGAGCATCTTGTGTAATTTATTGAATTCTGTACTGAAAATGAAAACAATGGTTGTATGGGTACCATTAGCTATACTCGGACATTCTTATTTTAATCTCCTTGTGTGTGTGTGTGTGTGCATGTGTGTGCAAATCCAATAGTGATGGACATGGTAGTCAAGGTTTGAGGGAGGAGTGGAAAGAAAGAATGAAGTTGATATAAATTCCATTTATTTCCTCTTGGAAGCTGCAATTCTACTCTTCTGTATGCACGTAAAATATATTTGTTTTCCCTTATATTTGTGAAAGAATAATTGGTTAAAAGCCTAAAATAGCCTTTTCTCTTTCTCCTTTCTCTCCCGCTTCTCCTTCAAGCTTTGCTCTCTTCTTCCACTATTATACCTAGTGGTGTTTCCATAGGTGCTAACAACCAGCAATGGAGACTGTGCTTATTTGAATCACTTCCATATTTAGAAAATCACCCTAAATTCTACCTTCATTTTTGGAAATGTAGCACCCTTAAGTCCATAAAAAATTTAGCCAACTCTCTCAGCTCAGGAAAGGCATCCTATTGGTTATTATAGTTGATGTCAATGCTGTTACTTTTATCTTTGCTCAGTTTTCTTTATTCCTTTCCACTGAAGCAGATTTGTAGAGTGTCTAAACAAAAGGAGGAGGGGAATCAAATTGGCCAGAGTGAGCAGGCTTCTTGATGGACAAACAGAATGTGAGATGACTGCTCTGATACTCTACCTGGGGCAGCTGACATAGAAAGATAGACTTTACTATATCCTTAATGTAGCTATAATATTGTATCACAGCAAAGGAACCATAAATCCTCTGGTTAGGTCAAACCTCCACAGATAAGTAACCTGAGGACACAATCTCGCAAACAGTGGCTGTTGTAGAGTTCACTGATTATTCCCAATACACATTCTCTTCTCCTTCCTTTTAGCAGTACGTTTTCGCTTCATAGCTAGAGACTATATTTTGAAACTTCCTGAATTAGTTTTCTATTGCTGCCGTAACAAATTATCAAAATTTGCCAGCTTAAAATAACACCCCTTAATATCTCACAGTTCTGTAGACAAGAAGTGCCAGAGGATCCCACTGAATTATCAGCCTGGGGCCACACAGGCCAAAATCAAGGTGGTGGCTGGACTGGGCTCTTATCTGGAGATTTCAAGGATGAAATCTGCTTCTAATCTCAGTCAAATTATTGACAGAATCCAGCTCCTTGCTATTTTTAAAGTTGAGGTCCCTGTTTGCTTAAAACATAGGCTTTCATACTCAAGTGAACAATGGCAAATTGAATATGTTTTGAGTCTCTGATTTTTCCCACTACCACCAGAGAAAGAGCTCTGCTTTTAAGAGTTTCCTGTAGGTACAGTAGGCCCAAGCACATAATAGAGGATACTCTACCTACATTGAGGTTAGCTCATGAGTAACCTTACTTATACCCCTTTGGGTATATAATGAAGCATATTCATTTGAGTAACATTAGGGGGAAAGGTCATGGATGGCAAAATTCTGCTACTATACTTCTCTTGCAGTAGAAGCAGACCTTCCAGGGCCACTACTCTGCATGATTCCAGGATGCATCCATGTAAAACCCACTACCATCGATGGCACTTTGAGGTACACAATGTGGGAGAAGTACACTATATAACTAGGTCTTAGCTAATGGGATGTAAGTGGATATGGTGTGTCTGACTTGTGATTATTTTAAACACAAAGTCTCTTGCCCGGTTTTTTGTCCTTCTCCCTTTCTGTTAACCTGAAAATGGCAATAACATGAGCAATCTAGGAAGTTGCATATTAAAAATGGTAGAGCCATCTTGTCATTCCTGAACTACTGATCTGTGTAACCCATTAAGTAAAAAGGGAAAACAATTTTACCGTGTTTAAGTCAATCTATTTTATGGTTTCTTTGTTGTAGAGTTTAGCTTGCTAATGGGTTGCAAAATCAGGATTAAAATCCAGGCCATCTAATTCCTAGTCAGGACTTTTAATTGCCATATGTTCTTTACATATTCATGTATGTGTTTAGTTCTAAATATTGCCACTAACCACAGACTTCACTATTTCAGGTGCTTCCCACATGGTAGGTCCTACATCCTTTGGTCTCCAGTCCATTATTATCTTCTTGGGCTCTCCAAAAATTCTGTAAGAATCTGATCCCAGGGAGAGATGACAGGTCTGGAAGGAGTTTGAAAAGGCAATGGTTATGGTCAGTAATAATGCAGGTAAGTGACTTAGTTGGGTGAAGCTGGCTTATGTAACACCCCAAGTTCCTTTACAGGAAGTCTTGGAGTAAAAACTGAGTTTCATCATTTATACAAATTCCCAAAAAGTGATGAATAATTCTAGCACAAAATAAAATGTATCATAATAAAGGGAAAGCAATGGTTGTTCTAGTAAGTAGAAAAAAAAGTCAGCATGTCTGTTTTTCATACAACATCAATATGAAACCTAACTAATTTATAGCAAAAAGCAGGTATCTAAAATCATGCATTCATAAAATAAAAAAAAAGTTACTGACAATGCCTAATCAAGCATTAGATAGCATTTGTCTATATCCAATAGATCTATTTTTCTCCACCTTCTTCATTAAATGGCATTCAAAGTCTTTGTCATATTCCAGATTTAGCAATTTCATTAATCTTGGCAGCAGTGTGGGTATTGTTCTGGATGAAGCCTTCTCTAAGGAGAGAATTCAGCCAATGTCTGTGATCCCTTAGTCCTTTTCATTCTGGCTGATATCTTTCATCTTGACTCCAATTGCTTCTATGGCTCTGAGCCTCCCTGAGATGTTACCAATGATTTTTAGGCATTATTTCTATTTTTAAAAAAATTAATCCTCAGAAAACATGTAAGCTCACAGAGTACTGTCTAAGACAACTTGCAGAGTACAAGATCCCAAGGCAACTGGGAATGCAGATGTTGGCTGGGAGCTCACTCTGCATTGTGCTCAGTACTTTTATATCAGGCTTTCCCTTAACACTTGGAAGCACTTTTTGAACCAACTAACAGTGTGACACACAGTATAGTTTCTACCCTGAAAAATATTCTTAGACATTTCAAGCTGCATAATTATATGCAGTTTTCCCCTATATGTTAATAAACATGCTATTTTTAACTCTATTCTCAAAACGTATAAAATTATCATGGGCAAACTGGGTTGCCAGTTTACCTGTCACACACAGATATTTGTTAAAAATAAAGCTCTACTGACAGCTGAGGAATTTAAGGAGGAGGCCTAGGGAAGGTAAAAGTGACATTACACACAGACAGGAGACAATAAAAGTCAGCAGGGCCCTGGGACATGGGCCCCTTGTTACCTACATTGTCTTCTCCAAAATTACTAAATATCTCTGCAAATGTTTCCTCATCTAATACCTGGGAACCTAGGACCTCTCTCTCCATGCGTATTTGAAGATAAAATGAAAAACAGAGAGAAAGCATATATCCATAGTTCTTGAAATTTAGTTGGCTACTTCCATATACTCCCAGCCCTGAGAGAGGAGACTCTGGAAAGGAAAATATTTAAAGAATGAAATATTCTCTGGGTACAAATTCATTAGCAGCCTCTGCTATCTGAAACTGCAGATATAGAGAGGACTAGTACGAGTAGCCAGTCTACTCTGAGTTAATAGTTCTCTTTCTTAAAGGAGGATGTTATACCTAAGTTTACATCACATATTAATTTCCTCTTGCTGCATAAGTTTAGTGGGTTAAAACAACACAAATTTGTTATTTCACAGTTTCCATTTGTCAGAGGTCTGAGTATGGTTGGATGGGTCCTCAGCTTAGGGTCTTACCAGGCTAGCAGCAAAGTATCCTCTGGAGCTGTGTTCTCATCTGTAATTTGCAATCCTCTTCCAGGTTGTTGGAAGAATTCAGTTTCCTGAAATTTCTGGACTGAGACCTCCATCTCTTGATGGTTGTTGGCTGCGGGCTACTCTCAGTAACTGGGGGCCACTGTCAGGTCCTGGTTAAGCTGCCACAAAACTGATCTTTACTTCTTCAAAACAAGCAGAATCTTTATAACAAGAGAGTACTCGCCCCGTCATAGTCTCAGGTACCACCCACACTCAAGGGGAGAGAATTATATAGGAAATGTATATCAGTTGGTGGAGGTCTTGGAAGCCATTACAGAACTCCTCCTGCCATATTCCATTAACTCATTTTGAAAGGAAATACTTTGCATCTTAGAGTCAGGCAATACTGTCTCACTAAAGTACATAATCTAAACTACATCCTTGCATTATTTCTCTCCTTTCTCTATCCCGTTTCCCTTCTCCTTACAGGTTTCTCCAGAGACATTCCCTTCATAGGTCATTTGTACATGAATGCTCACCTCTAGAGATCCCGAAGGAAGACACCTTATGTTCTTGTTTAGTTACATATTTTTAAATTACATATTTTTTAATGACTGTAATAGAAGTTTCATGTTTTTCTTTTGTCTTTTTTATTTTTGAGCATTGTTCTACAGGAATTTTTAGATAATTTTGTCAGGATAAATTCTAGTTGGAGCTTGATTTTAATTACATTAAACCTACAATATAAGGTTAGACAAGCTGGCATTTTGACAATACTCAGACTTATCCTCTAGAAATATGGTACATTGCTTCATTTATTCAAGAATTTTTTCATGCCTCTCAGTAAAATATCACATGCATTTCTTATTTAAGTTAGTCTATGTGTTTTACATTAGTCGTTACCGTAAATGGAAATTTTTTTATCATTATTATTTTAGTTTCTGTTTATTGTTACTGCAGAAGTGGTGAATATTGTACCGTTTATAAATGTCTTCAAAGCCATATTTAAAAATAAAACTACTGTATTTCCAGATGACGCCAAGTCATGTAGAATCGCTAACATCTTAAGAATAGGCAAAGAATTTAAAGTTAACAAAAAGTAGATGGGAAAAAAATTAGGATCAAAACACAAGTATGCACTGAATGATTTAAAAAAAAAAGAGTATGAGGAAAGACATTACAGGATAAAGAAAAGAAGACAAAATGGACTGAGCTCACAGTAGCTCAAAAGCTAAGCAGAAGTATAAGCTGTATAATGCTCTCTGAAAACAAACAAACACTGGGCAAGACACTAGACTGTATTAAAAAAGAAAAGGTCAAGCAAGGGCCTGCAAATAATCATCTTTCTTTATTCAGCACTAACTGGGCCCCTGTTATGATACTGCATTGTTGGAAGCCAGTATTTCCATCAATAATATCGTCCTTCATAGCAGTTTATTTTCTTTTACCAATTGTTTTAGAATCATCAAATCATAAACTGTTGGAGATACTTGACAACTCAGAGACTTCCTATTTATCTCCCTTATTTAAAAAATAAGGAAGTGAAGCTCCAATTAGGTGAAGTTAAGCTCTAATTAGGCAAAATTATTTTCCCTACGATTTCTCTTTTTAGTTAAAGGCATCAGAATTCATCTAAACCAGAAATCCAGGTCATATTACAATTCCTCTTCTTTTCATCCTATATCCAATCAGTGATCCAAGTGCCATTTATTTTTGCATCTTAAGCATCTCACTAACTCATAGCCAGTGACATAGTTCAGGTCCTCATCATTGTCTTCACTCTTTCATGCTACAAATATTTCTGTGCAACCTCTGCAGACACATACTACTCCCGATGCTACAACAGAAAAATTTTGTTTATATCTGCATTAGGCCGTCATGTACTCTTGATTTTGATCCATTTTCAACACATTTGCTAGAGATTGTTTTACAAAACGCAAATCTTATTATGATTTCCCTTACTTAAAATTCTCAGTAGCATCCCACCACCATGTGGGATTAACATCAAACCCATTAGCTTTCTTCAGTGTCATCCTTTCTTATGTTTCAGCTCCCTTTCCTGCTTTATATATAGGTTTTTGGTCTACCATCCTGTGCTATAGCCACACAGAAATATTAGTTTCTGGGACACCTGGGTAGAGCAATTGGTTAAGTGTTCAATTATTGGTTTCAGTTCAGGTTGTGATGTCTGGCTTATGAGCTCGAGCCCCATGTCTGGCTCTGTGCTGGGTGTGGTCCTGCTTGGGGTGTTCATTCTTTCTCTCTCTCTCTCTCTCTTTCTCTGAGAAATAAATAGATAAATCTTTTTTAAAAAAAGAAATATTAGTTTTTACCCAAATATGACAGGCAGTTTCATATCATAAACAGAACATTAGCCTCTTTTCCTCTAGTATATTTGGAGACAGTGAGAAGGCCTTGCCCTAATCCTGAGTCATGCCATTGATTGTTGCTGCTTCATGAGATAAGGGCTTCCCTACGGTTCCCAGCTCTAACTCTGGTCATCATTCATTCTATGTCTAGGTACCACCTGATACTCCAGGACACCCTGAACCCTTATATAGTGTTGCCACTGCAGTACTATCTGCATTGAAAAATGATATGAGGATAGTATTTATGGGCTCACCCCTTAATTCTACACAAGAATCACTACAAAAAGTCTTATATATGTAACCGGCTTCTTGCAGTATTGATAACTAGAATAATTAAAGAGATAGCATGCATACATATGCACACAGATGCCTTTTATAAGAACATTAGAAATGAAGGCAGAATTTTTTCTACATGTAATATAAAAAGCCTGCAATATAGTCTCTGGCTAGAATGTATGTAGAGCCGAATATTTTAATAAAGAGCAAATTTACCTTCTTTTTACCTTCTTTGTCTAAGTCCCAGATAATGCCCAAAGGCTTCTTGGATTTTTAAAAAGTGGGCCATTATGATACCTTGACAAACATTGGAAGCATCACTGCATGCTCCTGTCCAGAAAAGAAAAGAAAAGAGAATAGGAGTTGAACATGTCAACGTTAGAGAAGGAATAAAAAGGATTGTCCTTTTATGTAAAATATTTTCATATTTTTTCAAATGCCAATTCTCCTGCTAAAAATGCCACCTTTTTAAATAAAAAGGTTCAACTTGAAATGTCTTCTCTGTGATGGTTTTCCTTACTCCCCTGTAGATTTAGCTAATAGTCTACTCTAGGCTTCTAATAATAACCTGCACTTATTTCTACTATAGCTCTTAACATATTTCTATATATTTTTACATCTGTCTGTTCTATGCATCCTGTGAGCTCTTATGAGGGCAAGAACTATTAAACTATGTTTAATCCATTTTTGTCTTCTAGCCATTGGTCACAGTAGAAGCTTAATACACATTTTGTGATTAAATGAGACAAGAGATATATTCCTCAAATTATACACATTAATGACAGAGTAAATAGCAAACTCAGACTTTCTGACTCATAGTCTATTATTTTTCACAATCATTATCTAATTTAGTCTCCAATAATAGTTAATTTCCCAGTTATAGGCTTGAAATCTAAGAGATTTAATGCATTTTTTAAGGTCACACTGATAATGTTGGTGTCATTTCAGTCAGGATAGGTTAGGTTATGCTGCAGTAATAACCTCAAAATCAAAAGACCTAAAACAACAAAAGCTGGGGTGGGAGGGAATCCACATCTTCATTTAAAGACGATGGGTGATGGAATAGCCACAGTCTTGAACATTGCTTATCTCCAGGCTAGAGGAAAAAAGTGTTCTGGGAAAATAATAGCTATGGCCTGGAAGTAACACATGTTGCTTCACTTACAAGCCAGTGAATAAAACTAGTCCTACAGTCCCTACCATCAACAAGGAGATCATGATGTGCCATTCTACCGTGTTTCTGGAAATGCAAATTGGTTAAGACTATTACAGAGACTCACAGGTAAAAGGTATTCCTCAGAGGTTTGAGTATAACTTTTATTTCTAGCCTAATATTCTCTATACTAAGCAGGTTCTGGGACCTCCTCCTTTCAGAAAAGACACAGGAGACACGGGATATATTTTAAGAGGATTCAGATAAGATAAATGTGAAGTAATTCAAGGAATTACACATCTTAGCTTGAAATCAAGATATGAATGAAAAATAGCTGTCTTCAACTATAATAAGGTGATTATAGGAAAAAACATGACTAGTACCACTTGTTTTCCGAGCATTCAATACAGATAAATAGGCTTGAAATCCATTTTAAACAGTTAAATTGAGTGATTTTTGTAAGTGTTATATAAAAAAGTCATCTCTCTCTCTCTCCCTCTCTCTCTCTCTCTCTCTCTCTCTCTCTCTCTCTCACACACACACACACACACACACACACACACACACACTGAAGGACATTATAATGGGAAAGCCTAGGATTCTAGACCTAAGTTCATCACTATTTAGCTATGTGTCCCTGGGTCTCTTGTCGGTATATATATATATATATATATATATGTCTTGCTATGTAAAATTTAAAAACATGGAGAGATATATAAGATTCATTGTGATTTAAAATTATTTGGCCCATTTAAATAAACTTGTCATGACACAATTCAGGAGTCATTAGGGTCATAGTAACTGCAAAAGCAAGTATATCTCCAAGTTTCGATGGCTTAAAATAATATTATACTATTTTTTACCTATATAACAATATTCCTATTGGCAGGTGCCTTTTTTCCACACTATAATTCAGGGACCTAGGTTTCATCCATCTAGTGACTTCATTACCCAGTGGGGCCATAGAGTTCCCTGCTTCTAGTCAGTAAAAGCAAGAAAAGTGGAGAAACCCAGTCCAGAAGTGGCACACATTACTTCTGTTCACTGTTAATAAGGGCAAACTTATTGGTGAGAACACATGGCCTCATCTGGGCACAAAAAGGATGGAAAAAAGCAGTTGTTGCCTGAAGACTCCTCTCCCAGGACCAACTTCATGCTATGAAAGTAGGGATTCAATATTTTGGAGAACAGCTAGTCATCTCTGCCACAGTCTTTCTAGACAGCCACTTCCCTCCTCTGTAGAACTGACCACTCCTCTCTGTTGCTCATCCTGTACTCAAAATGCCATTATGGTACTTTCATCACTTGGTTCCTTTAGGTGGCAAATATTCAAGGGCAGGGACCGCTTTTTGTTCAGCTTTCCACTTCCTAGCACATAGCCCTATTCCAGGAGCAGAGCAATTATTCAATAACAAATTTTGATTAAATGAATTTACTCAAAGCTCCCTCGGCCACCCTTGTGGGGTTTGTTTGTTTGTTTTCCCATAGTTAGATGAGCTTGGGACACTAACTTAAGTATTTAAGAATTTTGTTATAGAACTTTACCAGAACCCAGTTATCCTACAAAATTGCTCAGTGTTTGTTATGAAGAAACATATACCAAGTGTCTAGATATAAATGACAATTCCCAGACCTCCATTCTTCTCTCCATTCTACTCCTTCATAAGTAGATGGCAGGGAAGGTTCTTTTCAATATTCTGATATTAGGGACAGGACTTTAAATATTCTGTCGTTATTTCAGTTTATGTACATAAGCCTTGGGTTTTTAAGTGAAAAATGTATAAATCAGGGGTGCCTGGGTGACTCAGGTAAGCAACCGACTCTTGGTTTTGGCTCAAATTATGACCTCAGAGTTGTGAGATCGAGCTCTACATGGGGCTCTGCACTCAGCCCAGAGTCAGCTTGAAATTCTCCTCTCTCCTCTCTCCCCACCATCTCTCTCTAAAATAAATAAATATTTTTTTTTCTTAAAAAGGGAAAAGAAAAAGGTATAAATCATCATAGTGCCTCTAGAGAGAGAATAATTAGAGTATATAAACTTTAAAGTATGTGCACCCTGAAAGACATTTACACATTAGTGACAATGCCTGAGAAGATTTTCTAAGGAACGGTGAAATATTTGGGAAAATTAACTCTTAGGTCAAGTCTTATTTAATCTAGACCAAATATGTAAATATGTAATGATATGTTTAATGTAGAATTCATTCATTTATCCAACAAACCTTTATTAACCTAGATTATTTAGGAAATATATCATACCATTTTTCCAAATCGCCTGGATAATTATCAAATGCCCTTCAAGGTCCATGGGGAGCTTTTTAAAATTATAGCTTGTGGCTCTTTCATGACAAGAGCCCACACCTACCCTTGCTTGAATTCCCAATAAATATTTATAGACTAAATTACTATCAACATAAATCCTTTGCCCATTTTTTCCAGTCTTTTATAAGATTTTTATCTATGACAATGGTGAACTTCACCAAAACTTAGTGGTCCTGGAAAAGAGCAATTACAAAAACAAAACAAAACAAAACAAAACAGTAATAACAAAAAAGCAACTGAAAAAAACCTGAAACCCATTATCTTGCTTTCTGGGCTTTAGTGAACACAAACAACGTCCCCCATATGAGTTAGGTAAAGACTCATAGATGCTCTCCTTGACAGAGCCAGACAAAAAACCCTCCAAATTTCTTTTTTTTCTTTTTTTTTTTGGTGTATTAATGATTAGCTGAACTGCTTGTCTTCACTGATCAATCGGAACAGAATGTTTATAAATCAAAATAAGGTTAAACTTCCCTCCTTCCCCTCAGCACCTGAACTTTGGCTTTCCCTTCCCGGAGCCAGCATAAAGCTCAACAGTTCTGCCTGAAAATAGGAGCCTCGAGGTAAAACACTCTGATCTACTCTCCAATCCCACCCTTTCACCCCACTTCCCCACATTTGTTTCTTTTCAACCTTGTTTACTCCTCCCTGTGAAAGAGCAACACTTTCTGTCTCATCTCGGAATGCTTATAGATCTTAGGTCAATTGCAATGGTCTCTGTGCCTCTATTAAAACAGACCTTTTTTTTTTTTTTTCTTATTATAATAGTGTTTCCAAGAATCTCTTCTTACTTACTTCCAGATTTGTTCTTTTTTATTTGATACCTTGCTTTAAAAGAGAATTACTCCCCCCTATACACTCAATACACAAATGTGAAATAAATCTCTACAGACGAGATTCCTAACTTTATTTTTCTCATCTGACCTGATAGGTGTGGTTTTCTGATGCCCTGAAAAGAAAATATTTGTTAACATTCACGTGGAATAAAGGCAAATATTTAGAACCAATATCAAATAAAGATGATTTTGCAAATAAGAGTTCTGGATTCTGTCTTGGGGTTTGGGGAGCACTAAAAGAAAGACTTCCTGGATGTTAGGGCTACTCTTTTTAATGCTTTTCCCAAAATATTGAATACGTACTGCCATCTACTGGTAGGCACTGCAAAATCAAGTTAAGACAAATGGCTCTTTCGTTCTACAGAAGTATGTGAATATATTCGTTGAGAAGATGGTCTTCTCATATGTAGAAGACCTAAAAGCAAATATTTATGTTCCATAAGCATTATTTATTGACGCACCAAGTTTAAATATTCATTTGTCTCAGATTTCCTCAAAAGAAATTTAGTTACCAAAATATTTTTAAATGATTCAGGGTTAAACACCTAAGGGAGCCTAACACTGCATAAATTGAATAGGAGAGCACAGTTCACTCTAGTATAGAGCTTTAATACACAAAGTGTGGTCTGCAAGCCAGCAGTCCCAGGTACAGGTAGGAGCTTGTAAGAAGTGCAAAATCTGAAGCTTCCCCCAGACCCACTTAAAGATAATCTGCATTTTAACAAGATTGTTGGGTAACACGTATATAGGTTAAATTTTTAGAAATACTGGTATGAAGTATTATATAGAATTTATAGGTTAAAAAAACAACAGCAAATCCTAGTCGGAGGCCTTTTTTTTTTTTTTTTTTTTTTTTTTAAATAAAAGTGAGGTTCTCAAGATTTTTGTCATGGTCCTAGAATCATTTTTCATTTTTCAATCTTCAAATGGATTTCATCCTGCAATTAAATTTTTTGAATCACTCTAAGACCGGTTGAAGCAGTCTTGAAACAAATTATACCTCTGTTAAAGAAAGACAATTAAAGAACAATACCCTCAAGCTATATGTTAATATTATACATTTGTGCATATTGAGATTCATTATTCTGTTCAGCATCATTGATGAGACTTTCCATGATTAATTACTGACACAGCTATGCCAGCAGCCTCGCAAGAAGGTTAAGAGATAGAGAGTCAAGGAAAAGATATAGACAAACTGAGGCATTGGAGCTGAGAGTAAGAACACTTTGGACAGCAAGTCACATGCACAGACACACAATCACACACGCACATACATGTGCACACTGATGATGAACTCCCAGTATTAAGCTGACAGGCCACATGAGCCAAACTTCAACAGCTTCCTGACTCTTCACAGCTCCCACAATTACCTGTATTAGAAGGAGATGCCATTGCCTCAAGCAGTTTCATTTAGTGTACCACATGCCTCCTACTTGAGAAAGGAACTCAGATAAAAATGTACATTCTACAGAATAAAGGGCACAGTCTGTTTTTCATGTTATAATACCATTGTCTTTGAAATTTGTTGAGACTTTCTTCATGGTCCATTTTTATGGTTTCTTGTATGCTTGAAAATGTGCATTTTCTAGTTATTGGATGCTAAATAGATAGATGAATCAAAATAGTTAATAGTTGTTCATATTTTCTATATCGCAATTTTTTTTCTCTGATCCATCAGTTAGTAGAGGTACATTAATATTTCCCAATATAATAATGACTTAAAAACTTATCTTATTTTGGCAGTTTTTGTTTCCTATATTTTAGGCCATTTTTACTATACTGTTTATACTTTAAGAAAGTGTATGATTTGATACTACCTGAAGTAGCCAAAGTTCACAGGTTAAAGGCACAGCCTTCCCACAAGACAGCTTTGCCCTTACTTCAGACACTAGCCATAAATTCAGGAGTCCTGAGGGCTACTTTCACTCTGGCCACCTGACTGGTTTGAGTATTCTCATATCACCCTCAAGTTCCATTTCTCATCAGACTCACAGGACTCTTTGAATGTGCTATAGTTAAAGTTACAGTTTTCAGGCACCTGGGTGAGTAAGTCAGTCATGTCTGACTCTTATCAAGTCATGATCCCAGCATTGTAAGATTGAGCCAAAAATCTGGCTCCACCCTGGGTATGGAGCCTGCTTAAGATTCTCTCTCCCTCTTCCCTCTCCCTCTCTAAAAATAAAATAAAATAAAATAAAATAAAATAAAATAAAATAAAATAAAATAAAAATAAATAAGTAAAATAAAATTACATTTTATTATAGCAATAGGATATAAGTTAAAAGATGCATAGGGCAAAATCGAAGAGATTTCCAAACATGAGGTGTCCGTCCACCTTTCATCATCAAAGTATGACAATACTCAGAGTACTACCAATAAGGGAAGCTCACTGAGTTTCAGTGTCCCGAGTTTTTATTAGTGTTTAACTTTGTAGGCAATTGTGATTCAATCTCCAGCTACTCCTTCCCTCTTGAGGTCAGGCTGATATCATTTAGCTCAGAGCTTCCATCTTTAAGTCTCATGATTGGCCTTTCCAGCATAATTAGCTCTTTCCTAAGTCACCTCATTAGCATAAACTATCACATGTGGTCTAGAGGGCCCATGAGTATATCGAAGACATTCTAATTACTTGAGAAACTCCAAAGGTTTGGAAGCTACATCCCAGGAGCCAGAACAAAAGCCAGTCTTCTCTTTAGATAAATTAATTCTTCACTGTACAAATATTAATATGGCTACCTTAACTTTTTTTTTGGGGGGGAGGGGTTACCATTTGCCTGCAAGGAATAAAATAAGACAGTAGAAATATCTATATATTTCAATAATCACAATAAATGTAAGTGGATGAAAGTAGTAAATAAAATGTGTTATATTGGAATGAAATAATTTAGGTATTTGCAAGAGACAAACCTAAATTATATGGACATATCATCAGATGGATGCAAATTAAAACCGCAGTTAAATCACTACACAGCCACCAGAATGGGCAAAATTTAAAAGACTGATAATACCTACAGTGTTAGTTTTATGGCACAACTAGAACTCTTCTACATTGTTGGGAAACTATAATTGGAGCAATTTAAGAAAGTGTCTGGTAATATATAAATAATCTAGATGTATGTGTATTTTATGGCCCAAAATTCTACTTCTGTGGGTCTATACCCAACAGAAATGTTTCACAAAATACATGTATAAGAATGTTCATAAAAAAAAAAAAGAATGTTCATAGCAGCTCTATTCATTATAGCAAAAAAATCTGAAAACCCAATGTTCATAGTCAAAGGAATATCTCACAGCAACAGGAAAGGACAAAATAGTAATATAACAAGAATATTGATAAATTTTATAAAATAATTCTGTAGGAATGAAGTCAGACTTGAAAGAATAAAACTTGTATGATTAAAATTAATATGCAAATTCAACAAAAGGCAAAATAGATTTATGAAGATAGAAATTAAAATAATCATTATTCTTAAAGGGAATAGCATTTGAGAAGGGGCATGAGGAAGCCTTCTGAATTACAAAAAAAAAAAATGCTCTCCATCTTTATCTGAGCTGTGGTTACATGGAAGCACATATGTGAGTATACACGCAAAGATTATCAAGCTGTAGACTTAGGATGTATGCATCTTTTGTATACTTCATACCTCAAAATAATTTCTAAAGTATAAGGATATAGAAAGATATTTGCAATTATCAGGTAATAGTAACTCCTTTTGTTATTGGCTTCAAACAGATGGCAAGACCTCTTCAATTAAAAAAAGGAAAGAAAGAAAAGAAAGAAAGAAAGAAAGAAAGAAAGAAAGAAAGAAAGAAAGAAAGAAAGAAAGAAAGAAAGAAAGAAAGAAAGAAAGAAGAGTTGCTTCCAAGGTAGCCTCACCTTCCAGTTTCACTCACCAATCTGCTTTCAGATGGCTTCAATTCATTGACAGAAGAATACAGAGCATTTGGTGGAGGGAAAATAAACCCAAAACAAAAGGAAAGATACTGACATTACCGATCTAAGTTAATACAGGTAAGCAAAAACATCTCAGAGCTTAGGTTGAGCAAAGGGGATAAGGAAAAAGATAAGGCATGAGTGGAGGAGGCAGTATCAAATGCAAGAGTCCTGTGTTGGAGAGTTAGGAGAGCTAGCCAATCAGTGCTCTGCTTTGGAATCAAGGTCCAGCTATTTAACTCAGCTTCATTCCCATAAATCAATGAAAAAAAAAAAAAAAAAAAAAAACAGTAAACAGGGACAGACAGGACACTGAAACGTTGGACTCACTTCATGTGGTAGGATGGTCCAGTTAATGGGAAACATTTGCCTGTGCAAGACCAGCGTGGCCTTTCCCTTCTGAACAGCTCCACTAGCTAGCAAATTTGCATCTGTGTCTGGCTGGAATCTTCCTTTTCCTACTTGTATTGGCTTTCTGGGACTGCCGTGACAAAGGATCACAAATGGGGAGGCCCAAAAAACTGAGTTGTTTTGTTTCATAGTAGTGGAGCCCAGAAATCCCAAAATTAAGTTGACACAATATCTCTTCAACTGTCCACCCTAGTCATGCCCTATTCCGTTACCTAACACCCAGCCTCACTATCTTCTGCCTGCATTGTTTCAACAACCTCCTAATGGGCTTCTTGCCTCCAATCTTATCCCACTCAAACCCATTCTCCACTTTAGACCCAAGATAATCTTTCTAAATCCCCCATTTAATTGTGTCCCTTCTCTCCTTAAAGCCCTATATTGTCCTGCAACTGCTCTCTCAGGATAAGGTCTCATGTTCTGATAATGCCTTTCAGGCCCTTAATTAAATGAATTTCAATTCTTTGAATTTGCCCTGTTTTCTCTGCCTTTTATTTAGGTCATCGCTCTTACTTTTGTTTCTGCCCAGAATATGCTTTCTATATCATCCCTTACTTCCTGTGGCTAACTCAACTGAGCCCTTAATCCTAGTATAAAACTTTCCTGAATTTCCAAAGGCTAGATTAGGTGCTGCCCTCCACCACCATCAAGTATTGCCACAGCATTCAGTACTTAACTCTTCCGATAGCACTTAGCACTCTATTGTAATTACCCGTGTATCCCTGTCTCCTCCACTACTCTTTATTTTTTTATAAATTTATTTTTTATTGGTGTTCAATTTGCCAACATATAGAATAACACCCAGTGCTCATCCCATCAAGTGCCCCCCTCAGTCCATCCCATCAAGTGCCCATCACCCAGTCACCCCCTACCCCCCCGCCCACCTCCCTTTCTACCACCCCTAGTTCGTTTCCCAAAGTTAGAAGTCTCTCATGTTCTTTTGGGGAATATAAAAAATAGTGAAAAGGAATAAAGGGGAAAGGAGAAAAAATGAGTGGGAAGTATCAGAAAGGGAGACAGAACATGAGAGACTCTACTACTCTTTAAATTCCTTCAGGGCCAGCATCATATATTGTCTTGTTCACTGTTCTACTCTTAGCACCCAGGAATGCCCTCCTCGCATACAGTAAGTACTTGGCAAGATTTTTCTGAATGGCTAAGTTAGTAAAATCAAATTATTCAGAGAAAGATACTTGTTTGGTTACTCCTGATACTGAATTTCTGTGAATGGAACTGTCCCCCAAGTCCATTTTATTTTTTTTTATTTTGCTTTACTTTGTTTAAAGGTTTTGTTTATTTGAGAAAGAGAGAGAGAGAGAACACGGGTGGGGGGCAAAGGCAGAGGGAGAGGGAGAAGCAGACTCCCCGCTGAGCAGGGGACCTGATCCCAGGACCTGGAGATCATGACCAGAGCTGGAGGCAGATGCTTAACCATCTGAGCCACCCAGGCATCACCCTAAACTCATTTTAGGAAATAAGTTTCACAAATCTTAATACGCTAGAATATTGTTCTTATCAGTTACAAAACAAGTAACATTTTATGTAAGGTAAATTTATGTTGGATTCCATCCCAATACAGTTAGCTGCTGATGCCCCCAAAGCACCTCATTATAAGGTGGCCAGACTTAAAAGGCTTGGACACTAAAGATGCATGACTAAAGCAGATGTCTCCCTTGAAGGGCAAAGCTTCCGGGCACCAGAAATACTTCTCTGCTTTGCTTCAGAACATAGAAATGTTTGACACACAAAGAAAACATGTAAAAGGCGACAGGTATTCTGAGATACTAAGGAAGGTACAGAAGTGAAGTAGGTCTTTGTGCATAAAATAAGCTCCTTTGTTTTGCACATCAAGTTAATTCTCTCTCTCTCTCTCTCTCTCTCTCTCTCTCTCTCTCACACACACACACACACACGGATGCCCCTTATTGGAAAGGAAAGTGTGAAAAATAAAAAAAATAAAAATAAAAAAGAGGAGAGAAAAATACTGCACTTTAAAGGATCTTATGACTCTACCTTGTCAAACAGGAATCATAAAGCTGCATAGCTTTCCACAACCCATTAGGTCACCTTGCAAGAATAAAAGCAAAACAAAGCAAAAAGCTAATACATTTTTTTTTGTAAAATAAAGAAGCACAAATATGATAATTTGGCTTATTACCACAAAGTGCAAATTTTGAATGCTTCGGAGAAATACAACATTGTTGCGGGCTAATGGGTTCTTTCTTGGAACTATATATGCCAGGACACCTATCAAAAACATGTCCAGTCAAGGAGTGACATGGTTTCAAAGCCAGGCCATTAATCTGGTGACAGCACTCCATTAAACTAACTCTGCAAATCATTTTATTGGAGGAGTGAAATATTGGAGAGACAGTGGGACCCTTGTTTACTGTCTCTATTGACTGATTACAACATGATTGCTTAGGGACAAGCCAGTTGTCTGCATCATGTAGAAAGATAACAAAGATAACGAAACTCTTATTTGGAGAAACTAAAGTTTCTATGGGGATACATTTCTGGTTTTGACTCTCCACAGTAAATAGAAAGCCTGTTTTTCAATTTTTGGTGGGATGGAGAGGAGGCTGATTTCATTTAAGGTGACTTATAATATCAATAATATACACATTTCCGTTCTATTTATAAACTGTAAACTTCTGAAGAATTCTGGACAACTTGCTATCTAATATCACTTTATACGCTTAACTAAAGTTAAATATTTGTTCCTCAAAATATATAGTTTGTTACCTGAAACAAAACTGATTCTGACCTCAGTTTAGCAGCTCACCGCTTAAAAATCAATACTCAAAAGAGAAGTGATGATGAGAAAGGGAAGTGCTTTATTCGGGAAGCTGGCAAGATGATGGGCTAATGTCTCAAAGGCCATCTCTTCCCCTTCCAGGCAAAGCCAGAGAGTTTTAAAGGGGAAGGAATGGAAAAAGGGAAGGGGGCTGTGTGTAAGAGAAGCAGGTGCCCAGGCGGTTAGTCACGTGTTGACATGCTTCTCAACATACTTGCCGACATCCATGGCAGCTATTTTCAAATACAGTCACCCCCTAATTTTCTGGGAAAGTTTGGTCCCTCTCTTCTCAAGGCCCATGTTCTGTAAATCTCATGGAAAGTATGTTAGTTCTGCTGCAGGCTGAGGGAACTAGGTCAGCAAGCAAGTTGTTCATAAGTTTGAAGCAAGTTAACCCTTAAGACCAGTTGGAATGGTCTGGTACCGTTCCTCAGATTTCGGTTTCCAATAGAGCTATGACAATAACAGCCAGAAAAATACTAATCTAACTAGATGAATTAAACATCTCTTATGGTTGCGTTTAGTTGCTTTTTAATTTAGCCTGAGTTTGCCACGAGGAAAACTCATGATATAAATATCATTTGGGATCATTCTCTCAGATACATACTCAATTCTTGACTAACATAGCAGAGTGTAGGAAATAGCAGAGATAACATAAATCACTCCCTTGCTAAACCTCTACCAACACATTTCACAAAGCAAGTACACTTCTAGTATTAATGATCAGGAAAATGACCAAAAGGTGAGTATTGAGCGAGAAAAACAGAAACAAGGACTCTGGAAAATGTGTTAACTGCATGATTAACTCTCAAAATACTCCTTTATGAGACAGAGAGGGCAATAAGAGGATTGTTCCATTGGAGAAAATGCAGGCCCAGATTTGTCCTGTTGGGTGTAAGTAATGTACCCACACAGAGGTCTAACGTATTATGAGACATAAACAGAGGATAAACAAACTAGCCTTATGGGACAACAGAATAAAATATGAGTTTTGTAACTGTGAAAGGAGGAAGAAATTGGTTCAGCATCTTTCATCCATGTAGAAACTAGCCTCTGATGCCTATTGACGCTATGCTGGGTGCAAAAATAGTGGTCCGTAATGCAGGTACAATAACTGTCCTCATGAATCTATTAGGAAAATATATATTAAATAAATTGCTATAATTAATTAGTTAGTTGATTAGTTAACATTGTAAAAAGTCCGTCAGGAAATAAAGCATGAAATGAAAACAGAAAATGAGGACCTGACAGAGAAGGAAGTATCCTCTGAGGAAATAAAATTTATTGAGTATATGCTGTGTGTAAGCTAACACACTTCACATATACTTTTGTGTGTGTAGTATACTTTGTGATGATAAAATGTGGTCATACAATAAAGGGATGTCAAGTCGTTTACAAATAACTATAATAACAAGGAGAAAGTGTTGCCGCCAAAGAGTGGTACTGATAAGTTTTAGGAATATCAGAGAATAAATTTCTGCTATTTCATTTTCGTATAAGATTAAAGGGGGAAAGACATCCCATGCTTATGGATTGGAAGAACGACTATTGTTCAAATGTCTCTACTATCCAAAGTGATCTACAGATTTAATACAAACCCTATCAAAATACCAACAGCATTTTTCACAGAGCTAGACCAAAGAATCCTAAAATGTGTGTGGAACCACAAAAGACCCTGAACAGCCACAGCAGACTTGAAAAAGAAAAAAATGATGGAGCCATCACAATTCTGGGCTTCAAGTTATATTACAAAGCTTTAGTCATCAAAACAGTATGGTACTGGCACAACAATAAACACATACGTCAATAAAATGGAATTAAAAGCCTGGAAACAAACCCATAATCATAATGGTCAATTAATCTTCAATGAAAGATGGAAGAATATGCAATGGGGAAAAGACAATCTTTTCAACAAATGGTGTTGGGAAAACTGGACAGCAACATGCAAAAGAATGAAACTGCACCAATTTCTTATACCAGACACAAAAATAAACAAAATGGATTAAAGACCTAAATATGGGACCAAAACTATTAGAATCCTAGGAGAACACAGGCAATAACCTCTTTGACATGGGCCATAACAACATTTTTCTGGATATGTCTCCTGAGGCAAGGAAAACAAAAGCAAAAATAAACTACTGGAACTATATCAAAATAAAAAGCTTCTTCACAGTGACAGAAACAATCAACAAAACTAAAAGGCAACCTTCAGAATGGGATAAGATATTTGCAAATGACATATCTGATAAAGAGTTAGTGCCCAAAATGTAAAAAGAACTGATACAATTAAAGAATAAAATAATAATAATAATCTAGTTAAAAATGGGCAGAAGACATAGACATTTATTTCTCCAGAGAAAAACATCCAGATGGTCAACAGACACATAAAAAGATGCTCAACATCACTCATCATCAGGGAAATGTAAATCAAAACTATAATGAGGTATCACCTCACACCTGTTAGAATGACTAAAATCAAAAACACAAGAAATAATAGGTGTTGCTGAGGATGTGGAGAAAAAGGAACCCTTGTGCACTGTTGGTGGGAATACAAACTGGTGCAGCCACTGTGGAAAACAGTATGGATTCTCCTCAAAAAAATTAAAAATAGAATTACCCTACAATCCAGTAATCACACTATTGGGTATTTACTCAAAGAATAAAGAAACCCTAATTCAAAGGGATACACACACCCCTGTTGATGGTAGCATTATTTTCAAAAGCCAAATTATGGAAGCAAAGTGTCCATCAACAGATGAATGGATGAAGATGATATGGTATACGTTTACCACAGATCATTATCCAGTCATTAAAAGGAATGAAATATTGCCATTTGCAACACGTATGGAACTAGAGAGTATAATGCTAGGCCAAAAAAGTGAGCTAGAGAAAGACAAATACCATATAATTTCACTTATATGTGGACTTTAAGAAACAAAACAAATAAAAGGAAAGAGAGAAACAAACCAAGGAACAAACTCCTAACCATAGAGAACAAACTAATGGTTATCAGCGGTCGGGGGTGGGGGGGTGTTGGGGGGGGCAAATAAGTGTTGGGGATTAAAGAGCACACTCATCATGATGAGCTCTGAGTAATGTATATCATTGTTGAATCACTATAGTGTAGTGATTAGTTTCACCTGAAATGAAGATAAAACTGTATGTTAACTATACTGAAATTAAAATAAATAACAATAAAAAATAATAACTAACAAACAGAAGGTTAGGTCAAAGACATTGAAGATAGCACATTATCTGAATTACTGCGGTGAAAGGCATACCTCCAGATGACTTCCCGGGACCAGGAACGGACAGCAACGGCTGAGTGAACAGCTTGCCTCGTGCCTACAATAATGTCCTTGCCCTGAAGAAAGTCCTCTCAACACACCTTCCAGGAGCAGGTCCTATAATGACATGAAAACAATGGTCCCAAGGAGCCTCTAGAGCTGGGCTTTCTCTAGTGGATCACGGTGGTTATAGGGCTATTACTTTGGGGACATGAAGTTCAAATTCTACTGATTTCAAAAGCTTCCATTTTATATCTCCTTGTTCAATAGGCTGAATCAATACTACCCTCAGGACATGAGGTTTTGTTTATGATAAATGATAGAAACCTGCCACTCTTCTGATTAGCCTTTGTATCAGTAGGAATCCTGAGCCCGGTAAATGGAACAGTATTACATGTATGAATCATACTTCAACAAATGAGCCCACTGGTAATGAGTATACATGCGAAGTAGTAGTGACAATTAGTCAAGTGAATCTCAGGGAACAGTACTGTTTGCTCCTTTCTTTCTTTTTTTTTTTTTTTTGTTTGCTCCTTTCTTTAAGAAAAATCTGGAGGCAGCCCGGGTGGCTCAGCCCAGGGCATGATCCTGAGGACCTGGGATCGAGTGCCACGTTGGGATCCCTGCATGGGGCCTGCTTCTCCCTCTGCCTGTGTCTCTGCCCCACCACCCCTCTCTCTGTGTGTCTCATGAATAAATAAATAAAATATATTTTTTAAAAAATTAGAAATCTGGGTGCCATGATTAGAAGATCCACCACCCTCAGCATAACAATAACAACTCCCATTAATTAAGTGCTTACTGTGTAGCAGACCCTGAGTAGAGCATTGACGTCTCCTAATGATTCTATGAAGAACACTCTAATTATCTTATAAATGAGGATGCTAGTTCAATTATTGTCATTCAAAGATAGGTTTTATACTGGTACATTTTTAAACTCTGGGAAGACACATGAGACCTTTTTGTGAGGTGCTGGAGGCTGGGCTCAGGATTTGAACCCATAATCTTATCAACGATTCTATTATGCTCCCATTCTTAATGGTGGTTAATCTTCAAAACTTTTATGAAATTTCACTTTTAATTCAATTCTGAGTTGCAATTTTCAGAGACAAAGGGAGATAAGAGGTCTGATGAGCAGAAATATGTTTGTTGGAAGTCACATTCCTTACAGTTATTAGAGAGCCTCACCTGTAGTGTCAGGCCCCCATCACCTGCTGTGGAGAGAGCATGCCATGAAAGCTATGGCCTACATGCGTTGCTTTATTTTAATTTTAAAAGTATTTTTAAAGTGGTTAGATACTAAGATTCAGTTTAAAAACATTTTTTGTTTGTGCTGCCTTTTCACACATGAATTGATATAATTTATTTCATTTTGCTTACCTGTTTTAGCTAGCTTTTTTTTTTTTTCTTTTAACCCATTCATCTGATTCAGTAGACACTTAATAATATAGTCCTGGTATATCTCCTTTTTGGTGCTTTCCTGGAAAGTAATTTCATTCCCTCTTTATTTACTTGCCTCCAATATAGATGGTCCCATCCCCTAAATAGGTAAATTAAATCTATAAGAGCTGCTAGTCTATTGGTTCAATGATGACATACCGGGGTTAAAATCCGTTGACTACAATTAAGACCAGAAATGAACAAAAAAGAATCATAGTTATATGCTCATATTTACTCACTTAATGAAGGAACAAATAGATAAAATGTGTATGATGCAGTAGTTCTGCTAGTGACTAATCTGATTTTTAGTTGCTCTCATGATTGATAGCTTGAGAGTCCCACCTCTCCTTTCTCTATTTTTGCGCGACGTTCAAACAAATCAATTCTGTACTTACAGAAAACTTTTTTCACGACATTGATACTGAGGGAAAAAAAATTAAATCTATATGCCACTGTGCTGTTGGTTTCCATTTTAAATATGCCTACACATTTTCATTTGGAAATACTTGGAATTCTGGGTTAAAGCCTCTTGGATATTTGGCCAATGATACTGAAAGTTCAAGACAAATAAAGCCTCTCTTTATGATCTAGTTTTGCACACAATGGAGAGAAAACAATTGGTCAGAAAACTGGTCATTATCTGAAACTTGAAGATTTAGCAATAACATTGTTGATTTTCTTAACTATTTGAAAAATGCACTGTGATCTGAAAATGAAAATTTCCATAGATTTTTTTTTATGATTTCAAGTAGGATAAGGTCATCTGAAAAATGTTGTTTTTTTTTTTTTAATTAAAGACTACTTATTTATTCATGAGCGACACAGAGAGAGGCAGAGACACAGGCAGAGGGAGAAGCAGGCTCCATGCGGGGAGCCCAATACAGGACTTGATCCCGGGACCCCAGGATCACGCCCTGGGCCCAAGGCAGGCACTAAACTGCTGAGCCACCCAGGGATCCCCTGAAAAATGTTCTTATGATAATTTCTAGCCTCGCCATTTAAAGTTAAAAGTGAACAATACAAGTTATTTTTATGTTTATTCAAGTGCTGCCTTTTCACACATGAATTGATATAATTTATTTCATTTTGCTTACCTGTTTTAGCTATTTTTCATGGTTGGTCAATTCATTTCAGACAGAAAATGCCTTTCTCTCTCTCTCTTTCTCTCTCTCTGTTCATTTGCAGTTTGAGAGACTTATAGGTTGTATGAGACAAGCTGATACAGTTGCTGCTGTTGACGACATTGGTCAGTTGTCAACTGTGTGCACAGCATTAGATTACATCAGGTACCCTGGAAAGTAGGACGATGGATACTATTTCGGTCTTCAGTGAAAATACAATCTAATGAAAATCATATAACACACTTCTCTCAGCATAAGATACACCAGAGGAGCAGATTACAGATATTTAAAGGGCAATATACTTACATGCTAGACTGATACATAGAGAGAAGCCTCCATTCCTTTGTTCAAAAATATGTTCATTGCGGGGCCTCCCAGGGCGGGGGGAGCTCAGTTGGTTAGTGCCGGACCCTTGATTTCAGCTCAAGTCATTATCTCAGGGTCATGAGATCAAGCCCTGCATCGACTTCGATCGGCAGGTGTGAAGCCTGCTTAAGATTCTCTCTCTCCCCCTCTTGGAGGAGGGGGTGCCTCCACCCCCTGCTTGTGCTCGCTCTCTTTCTCTCTCAAAAAAAAGTTCACTGTGATTCCGTGCCTAATAACCTAAGAACAACAGATACCAAAGGGGTCCTGAGAGACCCAACCATCTATAATGATAACATTGTACTTAAATTTTACAGAAGGCTTAATAAGCCCTGGAACGTTATTTATACACATTATTTCATTTGATCCTTAGGACGCTACCTGCAGGATTTATCCCCATTTTCCACATGAAGTGACTGAGGCTTAGAAAATTAAGCACTTAATCAGGTCATATAGCTACTAAAGGCAGAACTGAACTTTTAAAACTAAATGTTCTAACTCCCGACTCCAAACTTTTCCTGTTTCCACACCCAGTCTCCCAAGCCTACTTCACCTGTTCAATCCGGTTTTCTGAACCTGTCTCCTTGCTGCATTGCCTGTATCTGCTGTCTGACCTCAGCCAATTATTATTATCTTCTCCCTTTTTCTTCTAATCTTTCTCCCTGTGCTGAAGTGCATGTTATCAACTAACCCCCAGGGCCCCCAGCTGCTGCAGCTCCCTGCACTTGGCCACGGCCCCGCATCCCCACCTGTGCTTCTGGCTGCAGGAGTCGATGACTGGTTGCCCAGTCACCCAGCTGTTCCATGCAGGTCTTCCCTTCCTCCACAACTCACATTCTTTAAGTACTAAACTCCCTTTACTCCCCAAATATTTTTTTGAAGCTGAAGCTGATACGACCCCCAATTTAGAAAACTCCTTTTCCTCCCTTTACTTATGGTGATTGCAATCAATTTTCAAAAGACAATTCCAGAGAAAGGGAGCTAGCATTAATTGAGCAGCTTCTGTGTCTGATGGACAACGTTTGCTGGGTCATTTGCTTCTTACCTGGTTTTATTTCCAATAGATCTTTTAAGCTAATTGCGTTCTCTCCTATTTATGCTACGTATTGATTCAATTTAACGAATGTCTACCAAGTGCACTGTGTGGGTTGCTGATTAGAAAATGATGAAAGGGTAGGTCTCTAACCTCATGAAACTTAGAGCCTATGGAAGAAAGTCAATAGGCAAATAGATCACTATGTACTAAGAAATAATGACAGCTATGTATAGGGCCAGACGCACATATGGGAGGGACACCACATTCAGAAGGGAATTAGAAGGGTGGAGTGAGAAACACGGTTTTCCAAAGAAGGTATATGTATGCAGTCTCTTAATTATGAATATGAGTAAACCAAAGCAGTAGGTGTTGGGGGGGGGGGCAGGCAGAGCGTTGTAGGCAAAAGTGGCACCATCTTCAGAACGGCCGTGTGTGGCTGGAACACAGAGTAGTAAATGCCAGATGGGGATGAGGTTGGGGGCAGGAGGAGAAACTACACTTAAGGGGCTTTCTGTGCCACGTGAAGTTGCTTGGATTTTCATCTGAAGGCAGCAGGGAGGCATTAGGGTTGATTTTTTAGCGAAACGGGTCTGGGTTCATATTTCGAAAGTTCAGTGTGCTTTAGGGGTGGAGACAGAAAGGCTGGAAGGAGGCCTGAAGCAGCCTCATTGCAATATATCCAGGTGAAAGATGACAAGAGTTTGAACTCATGACAGCGAGAAGGACTTCGGTTTAAGAAATAGATTTTAAATATTTCAAGTGGAATTTATTTCAAGTGGAGTTTATTGATTTTTAGATGAAGGGGAAAAAGGGGGACAGTGGAGTAGTGGGATCCGGAATGATGCCTTGGTGTCTGCCTTACACAGAAGGAATAGGGAAGAGTAGCCTTGGTGGGATGGAGGATGAGATGAGTGTGCATTTTGTGGTAGAGTGAGGTCCTTACCGAACTTCCAAATAGGGATGGCCCGTATACATTTCTGTATGAATCAGTTGGGATGGATGCAGCACATGTTCTCTAGTATTGTATTTACCATCTCATGTGCATTTTGTATCTGACCAAATTTTTTTTTCTTATTTCTTTTTTTTTTTTTTAATTTTAATTCCAAGATAGTCAACATACAGTGTTATATTAGTCTCGGGTATATAATAGAGTGATTCACCTGTCCCATACATCACCCAGTGCTCGTCACAAATGCACTCCTTGGTTCTCATTAACTATTTACACATTGTCCCATGCACCTCCCCTCTGGTACCATGTTCTGTTTAATTCCTTGAGTGAAAAAGAGGAACTGCCTTACAATTCTTTGCATTGATCAGAGGCCAAGCACAATATATTGTGTATAGTGGGAGCTCGGTAAAGATTTGTTTCTTGAAAAATGGGTTGACCGACTGATTGCTATGGGTTGGCTCTAATACATACTAAGTAAAGTTGGGTAAAGTTTGCCTTCAAGCTTTTATGGAGGTTTTATGTGGGAAGGTTAGGCAACAGCAGCACAGCACATGTATGTAAACCTTCTACCCTAAGTATTTTTTATGTGTATACTGAATACTCTTGGTATCCTGGAAACTATTGTTTATATATTTTTGAGAACAGAGAGTATCTTATTTTGTACTTCATTTTATCCCTAGTTAATTTCATGGCCTATAGTAAGTATTTAACAAATATTTGGTGAATAAATATACAAATTACAATCACTAAGTCATAGTTTATGTATCACGATCACTAGGTTATAGTTTATATAAGCAGTTATGTACACAGTTTATATACCACAAGTGTAGATTGCAAAAGCCCACATTTAATAACACTTATATTAAATAATAGATGGAGTTTATGTAATTTTTACCATCCAATAATCACAAAGTATCTTTGTTTGCTATCTTTGTGATATATTTGTAGTTGGAGTCTGTCCCTTTATATCTGAGCAATTCTGCTTCCATCTGCTAGTGATGCCAGATGGAGGAGAGGCAGGGAGACCAAGAGATTAATGAAGCAACTCATCAAGTTGTGCGAAAGGCAAAAATATATAAGAAAATCAAATCTGTTGAAATGCCCTTTCCAAAGAGTGATGGTTTCATATTGTATAAGTTTAAAGTTTCTGGAAGAAAAAAAAAATAGAGGAAACTTCTGGAAGATAAAATTGTTAATGACTTGTAAAGATGTCCATTTTGGAAAAACACAGGGTATCATCTTCTTCCCATTGTATATGTTACACCCTGGTAGCAAAGGACATTAACTCTTTCTGACCAGAAGGGTGAAATTAACTACACTGGGGAGTACAGAGTCCATTAGTGGAAATGGATCCCCAAGGCTCTTAGTTGGTGATGGGCTCAGACACCATGAAATAAGGGTGTAAGCTAGTTTTCTCAAAGGGAAGCTAGTACTTCGGAACAAGGATATTGTCTGTAATTTATAGGAGGAAGGAAAAGGCAAAAATCAGGTGAACCCTGCTGGATTTTATAATTCTTTGGAAAGCAGTAGTAAAAATGGTGATGTGGGAGGGATTTTCCATACACAATATTTTAGGATAGCACCAGACCTCAGCCAGTGGTAGGTAAGAGAGAAAATGTCCCTCAAACAGTTTGTAATGCAATAAGCTATGTAATGTAAATAATCATACAAAATATATTCTAGAAGAAATCAATTCATTTAAGATGGCAGTAACTTGTAAAATCATTTGATAAATAAATGATATTGATAATATTACAAATGAGAAAACATGGCATGAGAAAAAGCATTTAAATAATAGTCATAAGAGATGAATAAATCTACATATCAATCCAAATAAATATCATTAATAAAGTAGTCATGCAATCATATTCATTAGAATTAGAAAATTCCTTTCTAAATAAATTTCTCTAATGAAAACTATTTGCTTAGCTCTTTCTGAGGCAAATGCCATGTAGATGTATAGTTGACATGGGCCCAACATTACTCTTCTTTACATTAAATTTCTCAAGATCAATTTTTTTAAATATTACATCAATTCTAGTAAGGATTCTGAGTTCAAGTTTTTTATTAAACTTGGCTGACTGGGCACAATATAAGATTTTTGAATCACAAATGATTTGAGTTAGGAAAAGTCATAATCAGACCAGACCTGAAAAAAAGGTACAGAAGGCAAAGAAAAGCACAGAGTGGCCATGTGAGTACTCAGAACATTTTATCTGCTCCCCAGCATTTCCCAAAGCCCCTGTGTTAGGCAAATCCATGTGAAAAGTTCTGGGGGAAAAATGCTGTAAGCAGATGTGACATGTATCAGTTTCGGAGCCAAGGCCCTCAAGAGCTGTTGGACTACCTTCTTTCCACGACGCTCTCTTTCTTGCTATAATAGACTTGGAGGCGATGTGTAACAGATGCTGAAGCTATAAAATGGTGGCATCTTCCTCAGTCCCACTGGACATGTAGTTTCAGTGAGAAATGAACTGGGTTGGGCTAAGATGCTGAGATTTGAGCATCTGTTACCTTAGCCTATTTCTGGCTGTTAATCAGAGATTATCCTGAAATGATAAAAGAGGTGTTGGTATGAAATATAGAGGTTATTAGGTTATTAAACATCAGTTCAAACATTTCTTGATTTCTGGGAACCATGCATATCAATTTTGAAGTACTGCGAATTATACAAATTTAACATTCAGTTCTTGCCTGATTGGTGACCACCGCTATTCGTGAGATAAATGAAGGTTCTGCAGCTCCAACAGTGACATTTTCTCATGAATTCTTTCCTTCCCCTTCAAGAGATTTCTTGTTTTCCAGGCTGCAGAAAAATCTCTAGCGAAGATAATGAAGCTTAAGGTCGGTACCCCTTGGGTTATAGGCCTTTTCTGAGGTTTTCTGCCTAACTTCATATCTGTAATTTCAGATAGTTTTTCTGAGGAAGGACCCTCCCAAGATGAATAAGCCTTCAGTCCTACAAAAATCTGAATCCAGCCCTTCCTGGTTTCATATTATGGCCTCTTACCTGGAACTAGGCATTATCTTTTTTTCACTACCTCGTTATCACACTCTCCAAAAGCAAACTAGATACAAAGTCCTTCTTTCCTCAAGGCCTGGGAAATCATGTATTTTTTCCCTCTTTAGGCAAATTAAACCCAAGAGATGTCTCCTTTAGCTGAGTGCCTGAGCCACTACTTTTTCTATTTTTGGTCATTTTTAGTAGTTCTCATTGACACATACAGACTGGCCTCGTTGTATTTACCCACACATGGAAACACCTGCACACACTCACAGGCTCGCTCATGAGCACACACAGAAAGTACATTTCATGATGGGTTGTGTTTTTTTTCCCTGTATTAAGATGACTTTGTAATAGAGACCTTTATTACATGTCAATACGAGGAGAATTGAGGCCAATACCCACAGGTTTCTCACACACAAGTCAGCCATTTTCAGGAGGTCCAGCTCATGGCACAGGCCACATGCTGTAATCCGAGGCAAATTAGCTAAATAACTAAAAACCTGTTCTGATGGGTTTGGGAGCTCAAAGTCCCTGGCCCTTCAAATAGAAAACAAAAAAACAAAAAACAATGTCTGTGTGATAAGCTGGCTTTCCTCTTTCCCTAAGTATTTTACTTTGTGAATCGTGAGAGTTGTGGCATGATAGTGGCTGACATTTTCCTAGGGGGCCCGACTGTAATCTGTATTCTGGCTGACGGAAGAACAGCAGGAGGGGAGAGATGAGGCCAGGAAAAGTATAGTTAATAATTATGCATGCAGGTAGTGTGTTAGGAACTCTTTCCAAAGCTGTGATAAAGTACTTCATTCTTTATTTAAACTCTCATAATCACTCTTCTTCTTTATCTAAAGAACCACATTTTTAGAAGAAGCCAAATTCTAAAAAAAAAAAAAAAAAAAAGTCAGCTTTCAAGTTTGTTTCCCCCCCCTCAACTAAATGTGGGGAAAAGGGAGAGTAGGAGGTTTTTGAAATTACTATAAATGGGGCTTTTAACCTAAAAGTTGATTCCTCAGCAGAACAGTTGAGATAGTTAATTCAAAGAATAAAGCAGAAGAGTGTTTTCTTTTGGAAATTTTAGTGCTACTAAATGCTTTTATCTCAGCTTTATTAGTCTATAAAATATATTCATTAACATGTTGACCCTACACAGGTCAGAATATTTCATAAAAGCAAACATTTTAAGAGGTAATCCTTTGTTCTTGAAACTGTGCCAAAGACTAAATAGTATACACAGAAAATTAAAAGTTATCCTTCTTTCTTGACTTTATTAGCATTGGAGATAAAATAAATAAATAAAATACAGGGAAATCTACAGTCAAATAGATTGAATAGTTTGTAATCAATTTGTTGTAATGCTACATAATGAGTATTATAATGGAGGCATGCGCAGAACCGATGTGAGAAAACTCCTACAGAGAATGCACCTTGACTCTAGAAGGCCATTCAGAAATTCTGAAAGCAGAAAAGGGAATAAGAGCACATCAGGCAGAGAAATTTGAGAATTGTGACTAGTCTAATATTGGAATATTGGAATTGGGAGTTATGAAGGCAGGAGAGAGCTAGAAGGGTAAGAACCAATAAAATCATTAAGGACCTTTTCTCCGCTAAGGGAGAAGTGTTTTGACTTTATCCCATAGGAATGGAGACCGAACCAAACAGGAGATTTGCATTTTAGAAAAATATGCAAGATAGATTTGAGGAAAGAAATAGTAAGAACTAAAGTAAACAGTGCAGTTGGAGATTCCAGAGGAGAGGTTCAGAGCAGAGATAAAAAGATGGACACGATTTGATTATATACGATGTAAAGTAAAAATAGATGTTAGGGTCGACCCACGGGGTAGGTTCTGAGAGGAAAGGCAGTGGTTTGAGTTCACAGCATGTTGACTCTGAGCGCTGTGCGGGGGCCTGTGCAGCAAATGATTAGAAACGTATCTGGAGCTCAGGAGAGAGGCTGATAGGTCTTATTCGAATATAGATGATGTCATGACTTATAGCCCTGACTATTGTCAATCAGGAAACACATAAAGACTGAGAAGATTGTAGGTGGAAGTGTAACACCAACATTTAAGGAACAAGCAATAGGAACTCCTCCCAGGTAGGTCAGAAGAGTAAGAAAGAATATGAAAAGTAGCACATGGTGTCATGGGAGTTAAGGTGAAATATAGGTGTTAAAGAAGGAAAGATGAATAATAGTATCCAATGCTTCCATGAATAAAAAAATAAATAAATAAAGATGCTGATTTGATTCAGCCAATAGGAGATTGTTAGTGATTTCGGTGAAGGTGTTTACATTGACGCATCATAGGAGGGTATGAAAGTTTGATTTTACAGGATTGATATGTTAAACACAGGAGAGAATGTTTATGCATTTAAATGACTTGGATTGCATAAGATGTATATTTAGAAGACAAGGAATCAGTAAAGGTGACAAAAGGAGCATATGGAAAACTAGAGCAAAGAGGGAATAATTATTCAGTCATTTCAATATACACATTTACAATATTTTTTTAAATATAACTAGTTTTTCTGTTCTTTTTTTGGATGTAGGCTTTACAAGAGGTCTTTCAACTTAGTTACCCCAGGGAACACCCCTCACTAAATCACAGCTGAGTAAGACATCGGTGAATGATCACTGAGGACCACATACGGTGTACAGGACTCTGCCAGAGACAGCTGGGAACAGAAAGATGGTGACACACATTCCTGACCCCAAGGATTTTATAAACTAACTGGGGAAATTAAACAATGACCAGAATACAAGGTAAGATGAGTGTCACGGGGCTGTACACTCAAACTACCATGACTTACTTTTAATTTGTGCCTTTGGATTATCAGCCTCTGATGTATCCCCTTCCAATTTTCCCAAGAGGTTGAAAATCACAGCACTGAAAATGATTAATAGTAATCATTTATTAATAATAAAAATAATTGATAAAAACAATCATTATAATAATCTAGCCCTTCTTATGGTTCTGGCACTGTTCTGAGTGATTAAGACAAAAAGCCTATTGTGTCAATTTCAGAAGCGATTATTTACATTTGAAAATTAAGGTTTATTGAGATGAACTAAAGGTGTAAGAATTCTTTTTATTCTCACATGCAACTGAGAACATTGCTAGAAAGGGCACTAACGATACTCACTGGAAGGATATTAGGTAAGTTACAAATCTACTACAGGAGACCACGGGGGATCAAGTTCAGAAAATGGGTAGAAACCAAAGCAGGCTGGGTAGCAAGACTCTAGGCTGGGCAATGTCACAGAAATGATTATCTTTTAGGTTGCTAACACTGGAAATTTCCTGCTGCCACTATTGGACCACAGATGCCATCATGAATGACTTCGTAATTCTATCACTCTTTCAGGATTAAAAGTGCAAGCATGAGTATCAAACGGCCATCTATATGCCAGAAGCTGGGTGAAGCTACTTGATTCCTCTAAATTTTGTGTTGAGACACAGGTCCATATTTCAAAGCTTGACTTGGCCAAAGATTATTTCCTCAAAAAGGCCATTCAGATGATTTAGAGACTAAAACAAACAAAAGAACTTGACAAATGTCTACCTACATCCTTCTTCTGATACCAACACTTATTCCTCCCCAAAGTGGCTCAATTCTAATGTAAGTCTTCTTTATTCAACCAAAAAAAAGTATATATCCAAACCTCTAAGGGAAATAATTCAAAGTCTCATTAGTTACTACATCCTACTTGGAGCCTCGGACCACCGTACAATGTCCATTACCCTTTAGTTCTATTATGATATTACACTATTACTATACATAGAAGGACTAAGGGAAATGGGGAGGAAGGAAAAGCCATATTAATTAAACTATGCAAATATATTTATGACGCAATAATGAAAATGATCTTTATTTTTGCGTGCACCGTTGACCCTTGAACAACATGGGGGCTTAGAGGTACTAACTCCCCAACACAGTCAAAAATCCATGTATAAAAAAAAAATCCATGTATAACTTTCTACTCCCCAAAACAAATTATAATATTATAATAATATTACTTACTATCAACTGGAAACCTTGCTGATAACATAAACGGTTGACAACATAAACAGTTGATTAATATGTATTTTAATGCAATAGGCATTATGTATTGTATTCTTATGATTAAGCTAGAGAAACAAAAATGTTAGAAAATTAGAGAAAATACATTTGCAGGACTGTTAAAATTCTGGGTATAAGTGGACCCACACAGTTGAAAACCATGTTGTTCAAGGGTCAACTATATTTATGAGGCAGGGTTAGAATGTGGGACTATCTCTTGTACGACCTATCACCTTCAGTCGACACTTCACTACAATAGGAGATTTTACCTGGTAGGTTTACCCGAAATTCATTCCCAAGAGATATGCTCTTGCTTGTGCAGTGTTGCCGTGGTCTTCTGCTAACTTGAGCCCTCCACATAGAGCTCAGATGGCTGGAGCTCTATCCACACTCTCTCATGCTCTATTTCCCCTTGATGGAGACTTATTAAGAAAAGGAAGTTTGGCAATTCACAGCTTAACATGTGGCCAGGCACCCAGAGAATCTAGGCAGCGTGAAATAAAAGGAGGTCACACCACAGGAAAACTCCGGTGAGAACTTGTGGTGCTGCTGCCATAGGAAACTGGTAGCTGCCTCTTCTGGAATGTTGATGCTGCCAGAGAGGGTACCAACCATCTCTGTCTTACACATTTACGTTATTTCCAGGTCTTGGCTCTTGTGAATAATGCCACAAAAAACATGGAGGTGTAGCTATCTCTTTGAGATAATGATTTCTTTTATTTACTAATTTAAATAAACCTAGAAGTGGAATTTCTGGATCACGTGGTGGTTCTATGATTTTTTGAGGCACCTCCATATCCTCCACTCCTACCGATTTCCATTCTCACCAACGCTGCACAAGGGTTTCCTTTTCCTCACTGGTTGGCAGCACCTGTTATCTCTTATCTTTGTTTTTATAATATTCTATCAGGTACGAGGCACTATCTCATTGTAGTTTATTTGCATTTCCTTGCTGATTAGTGATGTTAAGCACCTCTTCATGTGTTTGTTGGCCATTTGTATGTGTTTCGTTTTGTTTTTGGAAAAATATCTAGTTAGGTCCTTTGCCCATTTTAATCAGATTACATGTATCCCCTGCTTTCCAAAAGTTTGTATTATGCCCCTTGGCTTTTACAAAAGATTTACATTTCATTATTGGTCTGTTTGGATTTTCTGCTTCATGATTCAGTCTTGATAAGTTGTGTGTTCCTAGGAATATATTCATTTCTTCTAGGTTGTCCAATTTGTTGATTATTACCCACAATACTGTTTTTAGCCTTTGTATTTCTGTCCTGTCAATTGTAATGTCTATTTGTAACTTTATTGGAGACCTTTCTATTTTGTTCTCAGTAAGCCTAGCTAAAGATTTGTCAATTTTGCCTTCTCAAAGAATCAACTCTTCTAGTTTCATTCATATTTCCTATTGCTTTCCTATTCTCTATTTCATTTATTTTGCTCTAATCTCTGTTAGTTCCTTTCTTCAGCTAACTTTGGGCTTCGTTCATTCTTATTTTTCTAGTTCTTTGATATATATTGTTTGAGATCTTTTTTTTTTCTTAAAGTAGGGATATATAGCTATAACCTTTCCTCTTAGAGCAGCTTTGGTTTGTTATAGTTTGATGTACTATATTTTCATTTTCAGTTGTCTCAGGATCTTTTTCTGATTTTCCTTTTCATTTCCTTTTTGACCCATTGGTTCTTCAGGTTTTCCATGTTTTGTGAATTTTATTCATTTTTTACTCCAATTTTACTCCTGTTACTGATTTCTAATTTCATGCCATTGTGTTTGGAAAAGATACATGATATGGTTTCTGTCTTCTTGAATTTTTGAGACATGCATTGTGGCCTTTCATATGACCTATCCTGGGCAATGTTCTGTGTGCACCAGAAAAGAATGTGTATTCAGCTGCTGTTCAATGGAATGTTCTGTATAAGTAGGCTAGGCCTATTCATCTGTAGTGTTGTTCAAATCTGCTGTTCCTTTATTGATTTTCTGTCTGGTGATTTTCCCATTGTTGTGAATTCAGTATTAAAGTCCTCAACTATTATTGTTATTCATTTATTCTTTCAGTTCTGTTAGTATTTACTTTACAAATTTAGATGCTCCAATGTTAGGTGCATAAATATTTACAACCATGATATCTTCTTGATGGATTCGCCCTTTTATTGTTATATGACAACATAGTTGTCTCTTGTGACCAATTTTAGCCTATCTACACTGCTCTCTCTGATTACCATTTGTTTGCAATGTCTTTTCCCAACTATTCACTTTGAGCCTATGTGTATTCTCAAGGCTAAAGGGAATCTCTTATAGGCAGTAATATCATTGTATATTGTTTTAAATTCATTCAGGTATTCTATTTCTTGATTACAGAATTTAATACATATATATTTAAAGTAATTATGGATAGGTAAGGCCTTGCTATTGCCATTTTGTTAATTATTTATTTACTGTTTTGCAGTTCCTTACTTCCCTTCTTTCTGTCTTCCTTGTTGACTTCTTGGGGTGGTATACTTTGATCCCTTTATCTTAACCTTTTTTATATCTACTACAGTTTTTTCCTTTGTGATTACCATGAGATTTTCATAAAACATCCTTATTATTTCCTATTTTAAGCTGATAACAACCTATCTTTAATAGCATACAGAACTCTACACTTTTACTTCTCTTTCCACTCACATTTTAGGTTATTGATATTATAATTTATATCTCTTTTATATTGTATATATAATAATGTTACTGTAGTTAATAATAGTCAAAATAATATAATACTCAAGTAATAAGCAGAAAAATTATCTGAGAAACTTTTTAGTCTCTCTAAGCTTCTCTTTATGTGATTACATGAATGAATGTATATATGCAATAAGGCCTCATTTCTCCTAATGTCATCCTGTCCATCTCCCATTTCTACCCCCCACCCCCAACAAATGACTTTGGATCAGGCTTGATAGCAATTCTAAGACTCACTCCTGCTGACAGACTAATATGCAACTTTAGGAAACATTTTCTTCAAAATACAATGCAAAGTTATCAAAAAGACAACGGGTAAATCTCAAGAGAATGAGTCATTTCTCCTAAGTTCATGAATCTCCACTGCCTTTGTACATAAATATCATTACCATGAACTGAGTGCTTTATTGTGACACAGTAATGTTTTACATATATAAATGCTTTACATATATTATTTCACTCATGAATAAGGAAACTGAAATTCCTATTGGGCTTCAATAACTTTCTCTGAGTCAAAAAAATAATAAATTGACAAAGAATTTAAACCCTACTCTTTTTGGTTCTAAAACCTATGCTCTTAATCATTACACTCTATAAAAAAAAATCATTACACTCTATAATCATATAATCTGAACTAGTAGATTGAACATCGAAGACAAAATACAAATTTACTCTTGGTTCAAAACAGAACAAAAAAACACATTGATAATGAACTTCTTTCAGTGTTCTAAGATGAGATGCTGCTGCTGCTGCTGCTGCAATCCCTAGATACTGCTTCAAGCCTATAGTGGTCATTGCTTCTCCCAAGGAAACTAGGAAGAAATGAAAAGAAAGCTTTTCTTCAATCAGTATGTCACTATTCAAATAAAGGGCTCAAAAGATGTCATCTCTTTGGCTCTAATACCCTTGTGTCCCATCGCCCCCTTTTAGTAACCTGCTCTTATTTCTTCCTATTAACTTTGGCTTCAGTATAGCACTTTCTTTATTAAGCAAATTCTGTCCTGGTATTTTTATATTGATTTTAATGGTGATTTATTTAGAAATATGTATTATTAGCGTGTGTAAACAAATTTAATCTGCAACGACACCTTAGAGTGGCTTTAAGGAAGTGGCATAAGGAGATTATAATTAGTTTTTTATTTCAGAAATGTGCTGTGCTTAAGATCTGTATAATGTTAGGGACGCCTGGGTGGCTCAGTGGTTGAGCTTCTCTGCCTTTGGCTCTTGGCATGATCCCTGAGTCCAGGGATGCAGTTCTACATTGGGCTCCCCGCAAGGGAGCCTGATTCTCCCTCTGCCTATGTCTCTGCCTCTCTCTCTCTCTCTCTCTCTGTGTGTCTCTCATGAATAATTTTTTTTTTAAAAGATATGTATGTTATTACAAGAGAAGACCTAGTATCCTTGCATGTATAAGGTCTAAAACATTGCAAGCTCAGTTACTTATACCAGGGATTGGTAAACTATGGTCCATGGGTCAAATCTGGCCAGCCTCCTGTTTTTGCAAATAGTTTTATTGCAACACAGTCACAGTTTGTTTATATCTTATCTATGGCTCTCTTGTGTGACAGCAGTACTGAGTGAGTAGTTGCAACACAAAACCTAACATTTTACTAACTGTTACTTAGTGAAAGTTTGCCAACCCCTGGGATAAACTAGCAGTAGACCTGAATTTCCATATTTTCATTCTCAATGTTACTTTCCTCACTATCCAGGAAAGCCAACAGTTCTTATGTTGGAATTTTGTAATGGAATTTTGTAATTTTTTTTTTTTTTACTTTGGGTACCAAGTTCCCTGTTGGTTAAATCACTACTAATTGCTGACCTGATATAGTTGATTGGGTTACAATGCCCTTGACATAAATGAATTTTCCTTTGGATCAAGTACAGAACAAAGCAGGTATTCTTAATCACAGTAGAAACAGTGATTCAGGAACCCATGCTTTTTCATCTTGTGGCTCAGCCATTTTCAGCATATCTTTTTCAAGGTGGCAAAAGAAGAGAAAAATCTTAGAGGATAGTGCCTGGAACGTATCTGAAGAGTTGGTAATCACTTTTACTCAGATTTCATTGGTCAAAATTTAGTCCTATGCCCCAATCAACTGTGTAAGGGAGGCTGGAAAATATAGACTCATTGTGTCCTGGAGAAAGAGGAAATAGGTTTGGTGAAGAGCCAACCAGTTTCTGACACAGAGACCTTCAACATATAGAATTCATAGGGCTTCATATTTAATAAGATGTCGTGGGGTAAAAGGAAGAAATAAAAAATATCTTCTAAACTTTTAATATGGAAAAACATTTAGATGGTTATAAATCTATGAGAGTTTGGAAATAGGAGAAACAAGATTGAGGAGGGAGGAAATAGTGAACAAAACCGTGAATTCCATTTTAACATATGATTTTTAAAATATTTTAGGACTTCAAGGTCTAGCACACATTTGGAAATACAGGAGACATATTCAGGTCTAAAGAGACAGTAAGTGGTAGTAAGGTCATTAGATCAATGTGGGACAGAACTTAAATAGAAAAAGAAAGTTATAAACAAAAAAGCATTGTGTGTGATATAATATCTGCCTTAGTGCTGTTTTCTCGGTTAAGTCTCATAATAATACTATATGACATGTATTATTCTTCTCATTAAATCCTCCAAAAATATATATTATTTCCAAATACAGAATGGAAAAATGAAGTAGCATAGAGATTATCTAACTTGTTATAGGAACCTTTATCTGTCATGCTTTTTAGCACCTCACAGTATCTCCCTTTGCTCTTTTTGAAGAATAATTAGAAATACCAATATGACTCACTCAGCTATCAGAGCTGATGCCATGGAATTAAATAGACAGCTATTATTTTACCAAAATTAGGAAAACACTATAAGCATTCTTTTAGCGATCCAGCATAGAAGCACAACTGAATAATTGCTATTGTAAAATACTTACTTTTTGAAAATTTGCCACAGACTAATAATCATAGAATTTTAAAAACACTTAAAAACTAGCCCATATATAACTTATGAGTATTAAAGATTTTGAATGGCATTAGTTACACTGTATCAAGTGAGCATGTCATAATCATAGGCATTTATTTCTCTAGATAAATGAAAAGACTACTGAAAATAAACTTACACTTTACAAAGGAATTTTATATCTTTTTTATCTCTATTTTCCTAATTTTAAACTATGAATATGTATTAAAGAGAAAAAATCAATATATATACTATTTCTGTATACTTTATAATAACAATTATACAATTGTGTGTCTTCTTTCTGTCTCTCCTCTCTTCCCTCAAATGTATGCAAAAGGCAAATACATCAATAGTAAATATATGAAAATCTAACAATCTCCAAGGAAGTCAAAAGGAATATTTAATTTCTCTTTTATATTTCACATTTTCTGAATTCTTATAAGAATATGAATCACTGATATAATGTTAAAACTCTTATTTTGAAATAAGAAATTCAGAAATTGTTTTAACAAAATAAACAGAAATATAATTAAATACATGAAAGTAGGCAATGAAACTAATCAAAGTACACAGTGTCTTAATAAAAGTCAGCAGCTGGGGCAGATATTACTACACTAAGATTGCCAGAGAAACTGAAAATTGCTTTAGGATTGCCATCCTTGGGATATTAAACAATATAAATAATGCCTTTGCATTATTTCCTGCAATAAATGAAATAAGTTTTAATTGTTCTTTGGACATCTGGATATATAAGGAACCTTTGGGGGTGCCAAGTTAACTTGATTTACGTTATGAACAACAAAAGAAACACTTTAATTATTCTCTATATTTCAGAAGCTTTATATACAAATCCATCCAGTTACATGGAGTATTTCTTCTTTCATAGTATTATTTCAAAGTCCTTTAACTAAGCGTATTAGCCATAATTCAAAATGACCACGGATGTAACGTGGCATTGGTTCATTTTGTCACTCTTCAGGGAACTTGAAAGACTAATTCTTTTTCATAATTGCAACTTTTGTTTTAGCATCTTGAAATTGTTCACAAGCTTTTTGAAAGGCGATCATGTCAGTAACAAATTTTTCTTCACAGTGTTTTTTATATGTTTCTTGAGCCCTAAAAAGAAAAAAAGGAAAGTAATAGGGTGAGATACTTTTAAAATGACTAAAAGTGGAACAATTACTCAGATAGTTTTAACAATTACCATTAGTTAAATAGATGCTTTTAAAACAGACATACAATTGAGAAAAAATTAGAATTCCACCTATGGCAAAAATTTTATTATATCAATAATGTCCATAATATTTTCAATGATATTCCAATTGGGCTAATACTTCTAAGATTTCTATTGGCTGTAACAGAATTCTCATAAACCCTGCTTGAGAGTCCCAAAGAGGCCTCAAAGCTAGGCTATGCTAAAATGTTTCAGAATTTTGGGGGACCCTTGGGTGGCTCAGTTGGTTAGGTGCCTGCCATTGACTCAGCTCATGATCCCAGAGGGCCTAGAATCCAGCCCTGCACTGGGTCTCCCTGTTCAGCAGGGAGCCTGCTTCTCTCTCTCTGTTCCTCCTCCAGCTTGTTTTCTCTCTCCCTTTCTTTTAAATAAATAAAATCTTAAAAAAAAAAAAAAAAAAGATTTGCAGAACTTAAGTCTCACAAAATTCAAGTTTCTTCTAGGATTCTGTTACGGATTGAACTGTGTGCCTACCTCCAACCCCCAAGTTCATGTTGAAGTCCTAAACTCCAGTATCTTAGAATGTTACTATATTTGGAGATAGGGTCTTTCAGAGGTAATTAAGCTTCAATGATATTGTACAGATGGGCCCTAATCCATTGTTAGTGGTGTCCTTATAAGAAGATGAAGAGATACTAAGGATATGAACACACAGAATAAAGGCCGTGTGAGGACAGAGTGAGAAGGCAGCAAGGGAAAACCCCAAACCTGAGAAGCCAAATCTGACTTACCTTGATCTTGGACTTCTAGCCTCCAAAATCAGAAGAAAATAAATTTATGTTGTTTAAACCACCCAATCTGTGGTATTGTGTTATGGACCCCCCACACACTAAATGAACTTTAAATTAGAGAAAGGTGAACCAGGTTACCCTGTCAAATCTAGAAAATGTCATGGGCCTTATAAGACTTCAATCATTATTCATCTGCATTCATTTAACAGGTATGTATTAAAATGCCCTAGATGCTGGAACCATGAAGATAATTATGGCATAACTATGAGAGGCTTATAGAAAGTAAAGAAAAATAATGAATATATAAATAAAATATTATAGTGCCATAATGAAAACACTATCTAACAACATGAGAAGGGCATAATAAAAAAAAGTTAGTAAATAACACCTGAAGAAGAGGGTAAGGAAAGGCAAGAAAGGTTTCAGATTTGAAATAATCCTTGCACTTAGTCTTGAAAGATACATATTTTTCAGGCAGAAAGTGGAGGGGAAAGAACATTTTGTTTATGTATGTTTGTTTAAATCGCATGAACAGCTAAAATAAAGGCAAAAGGCAAAGATGACAGCATGGCTTGGCATGCTCTGAAAAGTGACAACACTCTAATTTCTGGGACAGTAGAACAGATAACCCTGGAGAAACAGACTGACAGCAGAGCACAGAACCCCTGATTTATATTCACATATACTCAGAAATCTGGACTTGAGGAACAGAAGAAAGGCCAAAATCTTAGAAGTCTGCAATTTATTAACTATGTGATTTTGGACAAGTTATTTCAGCTCTTTTTACATCATTTTCTTCATTTTTAATAGGGATATAATCCAACTCCTGGGGTTTAGTAAAAGATTAAATGAGTTAATACATTTAAAATCCTTAGAATAATGCCTGACATTTAATAATTCTGCTTACTGGATGAATAATAGTGGTATTCATCAGGATAGAAAATAGAGGAAGAGCATCCAGATGAAGGGAAATACTGTAAATCTTTTTAAGTAATATTGTTTTTAAGGAGCCTGGCTGTCCATGTGGTAATGCCCAGGGAGTTGACTAAAGAGAAGCAATGGCTTATGGTTAAGAGAAAAGGTAGTAAAGCCATTCTGCCTAGGGATGAGATGCAGATCTGCGACTTACTGGTTGGGACGATCAACTTGTGATTTGGGACAAGTTATTTAAACTCTGTCTAAATTATTTTCTTCATCTTTAAAAAGGGACAATCTAACTCATAGGGTTTAGTGAGGACTAATGAGCTCATATATTTAAAATCCTTAGAGGAATGCTGGGCGTTTAATGGTCACTCAATGAAAATTAGCTATAACTATTTTGAGTCTGAATCTCTGGAGAGTAGCCATGTCTGGACATGTAGCAAAACAGAAATCATGGCAAAAGGGACTTTGCACATGTAATTAATAATATTAATTAAGTCTAAGTACTAACTAATAGTATTAATTAAGTCTATACATTCCTAAGAAATGTATGAAAATAGTCCTATAGATAACAATTATAAACTGTGGACAAAATGTAAAACAAAAACAAAAACCACATAACAAGAAACCAAACTATTAAAAAGTTTGGGGAGTGAGAAACAATTATCTATTATATAGACTAGGATCAAACAATTGGAAAACAAAATTAAGAAAAAATTCTATTTATAATAGCAATAAAAAAACAAAAACAAAGATGTAAGTTTAACAAAAGCTATACAAGGCTTATGAATGAAAATAATAAAATATTGCTGAAAAATTAAAGAAGATTTAAATATAGAAAGCTCTACCATTTCATGGACTGGGGGACAATATCATCAAGATTTCAATTCTTCTCAAACTCACCTATATAGTCAATGCAATTCCAAATAATGTGCCAAGAGTATTTTTGGTAGAAATTAACATTTAAATTTGTTTTAAACATATAGATTAAATTTAGATTGATTTATTTTAAATGTATGAAATTTAGGTATTTTGAATTTATTAGCATTTGAATTCTATGGCAATGCAAAGGTCCTACGCTAACCAAAGCAATCCTGGGGAAAGAAGAACAAAGTTAGAGTTTGTGTTTTCCTTTTACTGTGTAACACATTACCGTAAATTGGCTTACAACAACAACCACTTTATTATCTCATAGTTTTCATGGATCAAGAGTCTAGTCACATTACGGATCAGCTGGGTTACCTCTTTGGTTCTCACAAGGATGAAATCAAGGTGTCAGCCAAGGCTGTGGTTCCTTTTTTATCTATTTTTTTAAGTATTTATTTACTCACTTTAGAGAGAAAGAGAGAGAATGCAGAGGGAGGAGCAGAAAGAAACTTTAGTGGGCTCCTCAGTGAGCTGGGAGCCTAATGTGGGGTTCAATCTCGGGGCCTAGAAATCATGACCTGACCCAAAACCAAGAGTTGGTCACTCAATGCACTGTGCCACCCAATGGCCCCAGGGCTGTGATTCTCACCTGGGACACGAGGTCCTCTTTCCCAGATTGTTGGTTGTTGTCAGAATTCATCTCATTCTCACTCTTTCCACATAGCCCCCTCCATCCTCAAGTCAACAACGTCATATCAAATCCTCCTCCTACTCTGAATCTCTCTGACTTTTTCTGTAGCTGCATATACAGGCTCCTGTGATGCATTGGGCCCATCTGATAATCCAGGATAATTTCTCTATTTTAAGATGAATGAAGTAGTACCCTTAATTACATGTGCAGAGTTCTGTTACCACGTATGTACTTTTGTGGGTAGGAGGAAAAAGAGTAAGCAACTAAGGAAGCAGCTAAAATTGAAGGCCGCACAATCATAAAATTACAAATTAGTAATCTCTTTTAGCCATTTTAACTTGAGTGCAAGACATAAAGATAGCTGGGTTATTCCAAGGTGAGAGAACACACTAGAAATGAAAAGAAGCCTGTAAGGAAGTTTATTTGAGGGCTGAGTATCACAATACAGTTGAATAATTCATGTGGGGAAAATAAAAGAAGAAAATAATTGAAAAGATAGAAGATTTTATCCATAAGTAAGTATACAAGGATTTAAGACTTAAGAGGTAGGGCAGTTCCAAGTGACGAGGAGGCTTTTACATGTCTATGAGAATGAGTTTAAAGGTTGTGGAGATCCAAAAATACTAGGCAGTCGGAACGGCTGTTCTTACGAATTTGGAGGTTCACTGTGATTACAGCTGAAGTTGGATGGAGAAAAGCTTTATAAATCAGAATATAAACACCACAGTGAATGAAGAGAGTAGTCTAGGAGGTAAACTGATGACCAAACTACCGGCAAGTAGAAAGTGAGGTAATTAGATAATGTACTTTATGTACCGGATCATCCAGGCTAATTGATACTCACTCTACTGCAAAATGGACACCCTGCCCTCTGCCCTGAGAAGTTCCATCACTTTTTCAGAGTATAAACAAGATACATTTTGGAAAATTCATGACTGGTTTTTACCTGATATATAATTTTTTTTTCACTTCAAAGTCTCTTTTTTATTCAATCGTTAATACCCTTGTGGGTGGTTTATCTACTTCCTAAACTAGAGCTTTATGGTTCCCCTTTCTTTTATTACTCTTCCTCATTCCACATTAGGATCAGGAACTACATTCTCATTAACGACTTCACCAGCTATTGAGATTCAGCAGAATGCTTCTAGGTCAAGTGTTTGATACATTAATGAAGAATCAACAGGGAGAGAAAGAACTGAAAAACTGCTGAGGTCTCTAGACAGACTTTACTTTTTTGACTCACAGCTCTTTTCTGCATGTTGATACAAAATCTTTATTTGAGATCATTTATAATAAAACTCAGTAATGCCTTTTAGGACATATTACCTACATAGCCAGAACATTGCTTTATTCCTGTGTGTTTTCAAGGATATGGATAATATCTTTGCAGCAGCTTGCAAGAGAAGATAATTCGGTTAAGATACATTAGGAAGCTCATTTGACTCTGTATCCTCTACAAATTAATGATGGCCAGACATTCAATTTGCTGTGATAAAACTAAGCTGATGGAATTTCTCTAACATTGATTTGCACTAGATTTGTATTTTGATATATTAGACTAGCTTTCCTTCTCTTTTTCAAAATATATTTTTATTAAATTATAGAAAAATTATTTCCAAAAATCACACACCCACATATACACACAGAGTATACATTAAGGAAAATGTTTTTCAATTTTGGAGGAGAAAAATATAAAATATTTTTCATACCTAGAAAGATATTATATAAAGAGCCTCATTACTAGTTTAAAAATTGCTTGTTAACTAGGAAAAGGTAAATGCTTTCTTTTTATTATTTTATACTCTCTTCTAATCAAAGCTATTTTTTCATTATAGCTTTTAAAAATGTAAATGATTTATTTATTTTGTAACTCAAAATTGTATTTTTTAATCCCTTTCACCTATTTCACCTCTCACCTTACCCAGTTCCCCTCTGGCAATACAGAGATGAAAAGTACAGCATCAGGAGTATCGTTAATACTATTGTAATAGTGTTGTATCGTGACAAATAGTAACTACACTTAAGGTGGTGAGCACTGGTGATGTACAGAACTGTCAAATCATTATGTTGTATACCTGAAACTAATAAAATATTATATGTAAACTATACTTCAACAATAATTTTTTTAGGGATGCCTGGGTGGCTCAGCGGTTGAGCGTCTGCCTTTGGCTCAGGGCATGATCCCAGGATCCGGGATCGAGTCCCACATCAGGCTCCCTGCATGGAGCCTGCTTCTCCTTCTGCCTGTGTCTCTGCCTCTCTCTCTGTGTCTCTCATGAATAAATAAATAAAATCTTAAAAAAAAACCAATACTTTTTTTAAATGTAGATGAAAAAGGCAGCAATATGGACCTCTAAGTATTTCTGCACAAGCCTTGAACACATGTATTTACATTGTTTAGATGGTCAAAATGTCATCAGGATAAAGCTGTGACTGATAAGCTTCAATATAATATCAGAAAACTTTGTGTGAAAGACTTTGAAAGAGTAAGAAGCAATTACTGGGAATCTTGCCTAGTGCACCCTTCAGAGTTATCTGTGTCTTTTAATCTCTTTGATCTATTCTACAACTCCAGAAGTTGAAGAAAACTATGAGCAATACAAATGATTCTTGTCTACAAGACTGTAAGTAAATTTTGTCCAATGGAATTGTAACTGATTATTATTGGTGGATAATGACTACATTTATTCTGGCATTCCTGATTGTCTTTATATGTACATGCTCTTAGAATTGTCATTTGAACCGGTTGCAACATCTTACTGGTTCCTTAATGAATTAAATAAACCCTTTGATGTGTTCATTTATGTTTGTATGAGTTATGGTTTAATGTTCTAAAACATATTCTTTGTAAAGAAGTTGTAGTTTATATTCAATGGCATATTATTTAGACATAAAGAGAAGGAAATCTCACTATTTGCAACAACATGGATGGACCTTGAGGCCGCTATATCTAAACAAACCAAGCTCACCGATACAGAGAACAGGTTGGTGTTTGCCTGAAGTAGGAGGTAAGGAGTAAATAAAATGGGTTAGGAAGGTCAAAAGGTACAAAGTTCCAGTTACAGAATAAGAAAGTCATATGATGTAATATATAGCATGGTTACTAGAGTTAATAGCATTGTACTGCATATTAAAATTTGCTGAAAGAGCAAAAATTCTCATCACAAGGAAAACAATTGTAATTATGCTTGGTGACAAATGTTAACCAGACTTACTGTAATCATTTTGTTATCTATACACTATTAAAACATTATGTTGTATACCCGAAACTAATATAATGTTATATGTCAATTATACTCTCCATTAAAAAATCCTTTGACAACTAATAGAGTTTAAATTAAATATAGTTTAATATATTTTAAGTCAATACTAATTTTCAGAGCCTTTGCACTTTTAGTCTAAGATTTAAAAATCATCATGAAACAATTTTTAAAAATGTTGCATTTGTTTGAGATAGCTTGGTCCCAAGTGTATTCTGAGGATTAGTGTTCTTAGATGTTTCTTGAAATGAAATTTCTGTGGTAAGATGCATGTTTAAAGAATGTTTTATTTTTTTAGTAAGATTCCTAATGGTCTTTGCCATGTGACTGTCTACTGAGATTTATAGTTCCTTTCTAAGCCTACTTAGTGTTTCTTAAGCAATTGTACTTTCAACTATTCTTTATAAATCTCCACTATGAGTAAAGCAATAGTCATGACCCCCTTCCTCTCCTATGTTACCTATTCTGAACTCTCCAGTTTTGCTCATCCATTCTGCCAATAATGATTTACCGTCAGCCCTCTGTTTTTCCAAATTCAAAATGACAACTATAATTTTCCTATTTCTGTTTTTTGTGATAATTCAAATATATGCTTATATTTGCCACTGGACTGTGAGTTCTTAGAGGATCAAGAATATGTTATTAATTTTTGTATGGGGATGTTGAGGAGAATTGAAATGAATTAACACTTTGATGTTTAGTTATGCCTTCTCTTTGAAGGTGTCCTAGATTGCTCTCATCTATTCATTACCCACCATTTAAGTGGATATTTTAATTTTGTCCCTTGATAGTTCTTGCATTATGTTTGTATTATTATGTAACTCTGGTGGCCTTATTGCCTGATGACTTATCTCCCACCTAGATTTTCAGTTTCTTGAGGCCAAATAATCTTTATGTCCCTGTATCATCTGACATTTTCAATAGCTGAAGGTAAATTACTGTTCGAATGATTTGAACTGAAAGTATTCCTCAGTAGAAATGCCAATAATTACTGAAAGATAGAAAAAAAATGTGTAGAAAAAAATCTACTGTAATGAAATATGGACTTGTTTTAAGATGGATACCTATTCTAATAACTACTGAAGCTATTTTCAAAACTTGGTTAATCATATTTTTAGTGTGTATTTAATAATTCTGGTTATATATCTTTACTACATAAACAGCTAAAAAATATGCATTTATCATTTCAATAAATTATTAAGTACATTTATATATGTATTAAGTACACTAATATATATACTGATATTATATCAGTACTGATATATATATATATTTATATATGTTATATATATATAAAATTTGCCTGCCCCGCAGGCTCTAGTATATAACTTAATTGGACTTACATGCAACTATTACTAATTCAAAAACTCTTTTTGTCCTACTTTCCCCAATAATTACTTAACAGATTTCAGAAACTAAGTACTGTACTAGATACTGAAATGGAAAGACAGACCAAATTATCCTATAGAGGACTTCACAAGCTGACCTGATATAGGTCATCTTGGGATAACTGCTACAACTGAGATTTAAATCAAGTGCTATGGGAGAACTACCAAATGAAAAGGATTAATTCAGACTAGAAAAGCAGTTGGGGAAAGGTAAAGAATACAGAGAGCATTTCAGTCGGTTACTAAAGGATAAATAATAAAAGGATGAATTTTATCAGTGGTTGTCCAGTTCATACACTGCTGGATAGAGGCAAATAGGGGACAAACAGAGACACAGTCACACTCAGCCAAGCATCAGCCACTAGGGATGCCTCCCTGGAGAAGTAAGTGCTTGTCCTTCCCCCTCACCAATCTGAAATCTTCCTAATTTGCACAATAACAACAGAGGCTTGTGTTGCATAATAATATGTCAATGGCACTAACTGTGGGCTTGCAGGACCCATTCAGAGTGCATATTTGTTGTTACTGTTGTTGTTTTTTAAGATATTTTATTTATTTATTTATTTATTCATGAGAAAGAGAAAGAGGCAGAGACACAGGCAGAGGGAGAAGCAGGCCCCTCACAGGGACCCCAATGCGGGACTTGAATCCTGGACCCGGGATCACACCCTGAGCCAAAGGCAGATGCTCAAGCACTGAGCCACCCAGGCGTCCCTCAGGGTATGTACTTGAAGAAAAAGGGGAAAGAATTAGTAAGGTCACTGGAAAAAGAAACTACAAATCTGGGTAGGGAATTAGGAATAATTTTGTCTGTCTGGAGCAAAGAGTGCTGTTGTGGAAGAGGGAGCACGCTATAGCAGAAATTTCAGTGAGATGAGTCTAGACAAACTAGAACAAAGCTTGATGCCTGAAATGCCACTCAGATTAGATTTTATTCTGTGGACAACTGCAAGGCATCAATATACTTCAGTAGGAAGTGATGTGATCAGAACCTAATTTTAAAAGACAGTTGAGGCTTGTAGGCTGGAGAACAGATAGGGGTTGAAGAAAGGATGTCTTGAGGATGGAGATGGTATTCTCGAGGGGACGGATAAAAGGTGAATTCTTAGAATGATTATGAGCGTCTGTATTAGAATGAGAGAAGTGAGATTGAAAAGGATCAGCCTGAGACTCTTTGTAGAAGTAAAACGAATAAGGAAACATTAGCTGTTGGCCGATGAGAAAGACTGAGTTGTAAAAGACATGGCGGTTTCTAGCACTGGTCAAGGGGCTGACGATGACGACATTTAGGATAAGAACAGCCACTAATTAAGAAGTAGGTTTTCTTGGATGAAGGTGGAGGTGGCATGAGATGGAGTTGCTTTATTGTCTCATCTTTGGTAATTGTTTCTATTTTTCAAAGAGAATGTTATAAACAAAGTACTGTTTATTGGATCTCAATACTTAGTATGCAATATTTACCTATAATTGACTTAAAAGTTTTTATGATATCAAAACTCTACCTACCTGATTTCCTTCATTTGTTTCAATAAATTCTTTTGATGTTTTTCCGTTTCTACTCTTTGTTGAACAATCAGACTTTTCTGTTGTAAGACAGCCTGGTTCTTCCTCAATCTGTCCATTTTAATCATTCCTTTGGACAAAAGAGTGCGCTCATTACTTATGTTTTGAATTAACAAACGGTCTTCAGCCTTTTGGTTTTTTTCTGCTAGAAACAGAGCTCTCCTCTCTCTGACTTTTTCTAGATAATCATGTCTGTCCTGCCAACGTTGTTGTAAACCATTCTGAATTGTCTCATTATCTTTTGCAATTCGTTTTTGTGCCGCATTTTTTTTCTTATTTAGGTTTTCTTGAATAATTGAGCTAACTCTTTCTTGGACACCTCGTGGCATGGTGATAGCTGCTAATTTTTTTTTATGGCTTTCTAGCTTCTTTTGTTCTGAGTAATATTTGTCAATATCACAAAGTTTTCGGAGTTTTATACCAGTTCTGTGTGCTATAAAAAACTCTTTTCTTACATTACTTTTCAACAGCATGTCTTTTTTTTTAATTGCTGGTTTTTGATGAGTAGTAGAAAACGGCTGGACACAGGTAGGAAAATAATCATGCTCTTTTCCTTTCAGTAATGCAGCATACTTCAGTGAATCGGAAGTAAGTATGGGTAGTTTGAACACTGATATCCTAAAACTGGCATCCAATTCTTCACCCTCAGTTTCATCTTCAGACTCCTTCTGACCTACATCACATGGAAGACAAATATACTACATGACACAAGGGCTAAGCACAGTTTATTTTCTGCCCTTCTTGTTTTGATAGCTACATTAATAAAGTTGACAGTGTCTTATTGACTTTATTAAGAAGAATTTTTCCCAACTGATGTTCCTTTTAAACTTGTGTTTTAATAGTGATTTTGGAGAGGGAAATCACTATTGAAACTGCTTAACACAAAAATGCACCAATACCTGTATTTCCTGCATTCTCTCTCATAGTCATTTAACTTGCAATGACTCAATAGCAGTATCTTAACATTTCACTTAGTATTTAATCGCACATACTATTTTTACATATGGTTATTATTATCTCATATTTGCAAAGGACTTTGTAATCCATTTTACTTTATTTGTCTTAACTCTGGTAGGAATTAATAGCTGCTGTCAAATTTTTTTTTTCTCTTTCTTTATGGGAGACACAAATCCTTCAGCTTCTTTTGCTACTATGTGTGGTGATAAGACTAAGTCCTCTCCAGTAAAGTGTGGGCAGAAGTGATATGTGTCATTTCTGGACCAAGTCTATTAGGAAACAAATATGTCTTCTCTATATTTTCCTTATTCTTCTGACTCACTAGATAGAGACGATGATAAGGCCCTAGAAGATGGTGAATCCACAATTGTGGAAGGACCCTGGCTCCCTGAATTACTTTGTGAAAAACTACTCATTCACCAGGATTAATCAGCCCAAGCTCTTATACAAGCCAGAAATAAATGGCAATTATATTTGAGTCAATATATATTTCTGGGTCTATTTGTTATTATAATAACATATAGACCTGACTAATAACTTGAATCACATCATTGTTCATATATTTACTTTCTAACAATCTAGCCATAAATTTAGGATCAGGTGGCAAATACAGTTTAAAAAATGTATGCTTATTAGTCTTAGGAAAATATGTTTGATTAATTCCCTCTATCTATTAAAATTACATCTCTACTAACTATAGTCTACAATAACTATATTTTTAATAGAAAAATTCTCTTAAAATCTTTATACGTCAAATGCAAATCTGATGGTGAAAATTTTATGGAAGTTAAGGTGACCATGAAGAAGGGTAGGACCGGTCTAGGCAGGCAGTAGGAAAGAGGCAACTAGGCATGATTTTCACTAGAGGCCACAGGAATGTTAAATGAGAAAGGGAACAAAGTCTAAAGCAAAGTAGAAAAATCACGGCTACCAAGTATAAAAGGTAATCTACCATGAAACAAAGCCGAAGTGTCCAGAAATAACTATTAAGAGTTTGGGACCAAAGCAAGGCACTAGACACAGTGGGACAAAATCTAGAGTAAGTAGGTTGTGGTCTAGGGCAACTACCTAGAAAAGTTATTCTTTTGTATTCTTTGGTTTTATGTGTGAATCTTGGCATGAGAAAGCTGGCCAAGAATGAAAGATCAAGAATAGAAAACACAACTAATAAGTCATGAAAGGTTGGTCATCAGTTCAATTCATATGGGAGACTGGGATTTTTTTTTTTTCATACCACCAAGCAATGCTCCAAAACCAGCTGACTGTTCTTCAATTCAACTCAAATCTGACACTATCTACCTGGAGACAGGGTCATATCTCACAGGTTAAAGGTTCTGTCCTACAAGACCATCCCTACCCTCTTCAGATGCCAATCACAAGTCCAGATTATCACCTGTGCTTCTGACAAACTGGCTACATATTAGAGGTTCCACGAACCTTAACTTGGGTTCAGTTTGCTAGAGTGGCTCACAGAGCTCAGAGAAACAAATTACTGAATAGATTACTGGTTTGTTATACAAGGCTATAACTCATGAACAGCCAGAGAGATGACTAGGGCAAAGTATGGGAAAAGGACACAAAGCTTCCATGCTCTCTCCAAGCACATCACTCCGCACAAACCTCCACGTGTTCACCAACACAGAAGCTCTCAGAACCCAGAATTTATGGGTTTTTATCGAGGTTTCATTACACAGACATGATTGATTATATCATTGGCCATTAAGGGATTCAATTTGGTCTCCATCCTCTCTTCCCTTCCCAGAGGTTGAGTTTGTAATAGAACGATGCCTTATAAGGAGTAAGAACCACATGTTATTATTACTTTTTCATTATATTTTATATGGAAAACTTAGAGCTTATCTCCTCAATTCCATCAATAGTATAGTTCAAATAGTCAGATAATCTAATAACGAGTGGGGAAAATACAGCAAAGCACTTTTATTGCTCCCCTCAACATCCACATAGTGAAGTACAGAATACACAGGAAGCCTTCTTTATATGCATATTTTGTTTCAAGACTTTATAATTAATCTCACCAGTTATTGTAAAAATAGAAGCCAACTGATGGAAGTGTTCTCATCTTTTTACAACCAAATTTATAAACCTATCTGATGTTCATGCACTTTCTTCTTCTACCCTGATACAGTAAAGGAAGCATCCCTTCCTTGAGCAGTGGTCAAATTTTTCACATGTACTTTGGCCCCATCAGCCTTTACTTTCACTTCTGCAATGATCCTAACTTCTCCTTTGTCATTGCCTCACTACTGGGTCATTCCCACCAAACCACTATAACCACCATTGTCACCAGTGCCAGCACTACCACATTCTCAATCCACGGCCCTCTGGATACAATTTCACCTTCCCGTTCAATATTAAAATAAAATTTATTGACTTGTCTCCCTGTGCTACCTTCTTTTCTTCACCGTATATATTTTTTCAACTCATTTAGATACGGTTCTTATACTACTGTTCCCACTCAAATGTTGAAACTCTTCCTACCACAGGATTTTATGGTGATAAATAAAAGAATTTTTTTTTCTGTTCTAATCTTTCTTAACTCTCACTAGCACTTAACAGTTAATTGTTTCTTCTTGTTAAAATCTTTTTGTTGTTGTTGCTGTTCAAGTTCTCTGATTTCCATAGTCTCTGAAACCATCCGGATATCTTAGAGATATATATTTTTTTATTTTTCCTAGATTCTCTGAAGCTCCCTTGAATTTTCTTCTAGCTTTCTGGTTGTTCTCAGTTTGCACTTCTTCTTTCTCCACAGAATCTTCAAAGTACTTGAGGACTTGATACTCGGTCTCCTTCCCATCTCCACCTCTCTCCTTAAATGAATCATTCTCATGGCTTTAAATATCAATCTCTGCACTGATAACTCTCATATTTATCATCTCCACTTGGAAGTCCCAGAGTATTTTTCAAAGTTCATGCATTCAATTTTTTTGCTACTAGAAACCAATCCCCTCTAAAATCAGTCCTATTTCAGCAAATGCTACCTACTAGTTTACTCTTCCCACATCAATTTTATCAATTAGTATGTAGGTAAAACCTACAAAAATGTAGCTCAAATTAACTGATTTTTTCTCCATTTCCCACCATGAGGCTACTTCAAGTTTCTATCAATTCTTACTTTGACTAACTGCAATCACTTTAGTCTCTGTATTTCCCAACACACACACACTTCACTGCCCACAGAGCGATCAGCCAGAGTGATCTCTTAAAACTGTCTTTAAAGGCCTAGAGTTTACATATGACCTCATGATAAAATTCAAATCCTTTGCCATAGCCTATAAAAACTTACATGCTTTTACACTTGTGTACTTATTCAATACCACCTACCAATTACTTCTAACCACATTTATAATGCTTTGTCAAGACATAAATGACTTGTAGGTTAATTCCCAGGCACGATTTAGAGTGCCAGAACTTTAAATGATAAAAAGAAATTCAGCTTCGTCCATTACAGGTTTACAAGTGAAAACTAATTTGACCTAGATTAATAAATATATGGCACCACCTACTATAAGCTAGAGTCTTCAAAACTGAAAACAGTGCTGGCTCAAAAATCTTATAGTCTTAAAAAAAAAAACAAAAAAAATCTTAACTGGATGCCACTATATGTGAAGAGATTTGGCATATGCATACACCCAGTTTGCAAAGGAAAGTGCCCGCTTTTCCTACTATCCTGGTGAAGTTTACTAACAGTGACCGCTTTCAGTCTCAGAAGCAACCCAGTTTGGAAGATCGATTATATGGTCACATTTGCTAGAGGGACGTTGCCCAATAACAGACAGGAAGTAGGAGAGTAACACTGTACTGTCTGCATTGTTTTAAGTTACTTAATATCTTAGTTCAGTGCCCAGGACTTGGTAGATATATAATAAATTATTTTGTTAAAACATAGGTTACAAGTCCCCCAAGGTTCTATGAAAGTTGAGACCACATTTGTTTTGTTCACTACTTTAAACTAAAAGCACTTAGAAGAATCTCTGGTGCGTGACAGGATTTCAATAAACATGTGCCTAATGAATATTGTTCTTACAGACAGCTAGGCCAATTCAGGAATACTCTTCAGTTTGGGTAGTGGGCTGCTGATTTTAAATTGATACTTTCGGGACACCTGGGGGGCTCAGCGGTTGAGCGCCTACCTTTGACCCAGGGCGTGGTCCTGGAGGCCCAGGATCGAGTCCCACATCAGGCTCCTTGCATGGAGCCTGCTTCTCCCTCTGCCTGGGTCTCTGCCTCTCTCTCTGTGTGTGTCTCTCATGAACAAATAAATAAAATCTTTAAAAAAAATAAAAAAATAAATAAATTGATGCTTTCCTCCCATCTTTTGCACCCTCAGTTTCTGTACTTCCCATATCTCTTGTTATTCCCTTTAAGAACCTTACACTTCAAATATAATAGTCACAACTCCTGAATAGGACTTAGACACTTCTACTTTTTATCTTTGGTCCATGCTATTCCTACTTATTTGAAAGGCCCCATTTGCATCACCATCTATAAAATGATTACTCATTTTGAATAACATAAATAGTGTCATATTCTGAACCCTTACCATGTGGTAGCTACTAGGGTTACTTCTTTACATATATATTTATCATTTATTTTAATATTGATAACCTTATTAGGTAGATGGTATTGACCACTAATCATAATGATACAGCTAATATATACTAAATGTTTGCTATATGTCACTTGTTACACATCCTTTAAATAAATAACATAATTCAGTTTCAACAATCTTATGAGGTAAGTACTGTATTATTTTTATCCCTATTTTTTCAAAAAAAAAGAACTGAGGCTTAAAGAAATAGCCAAAGGGACGCCTGGG